>NW_028270174.1:24617703-25905203 GCF_037043375.1 Chiloscyllium plagiosum
TCAATGCTCCTAAGAGTTCAGCCATTTACTATATACTTTCTTCTCGCACTTGACCTCCCAAGATATATCACCTCACACTTCTTTGGATTAAATTTCATCTGATATTTCTCTGCCTAACATTTCAAACTTTACCTTTTTTTTAAAATTAACTCTTCTTGGTGCTTGATCCATAGTAGTAATCTTCATAGTGCTTGTTCGAACATACCTATATCACCGCATAAGACTTTTCAACAATATCAAATAACAACCAGTGCTTAGTCATCTTTCTCCAAACTTGGTGGCTGATGTACATTATACAGTGGAAATAAAAACAACTATGATTTTATGACCTCTCATGCAGATAGGTATCAATCAGCTGACTGTTCCCTTACCTCTATCATTATAGCTAATAATACTAGGAAAATTTATTTCACTATTGGTTCTTAACTGCAGCAAACCTCCTGCAATACTTCGAGAAAAAGAAAAATAAGAACTGGAGTGGACCATTCAGTCCCTTTAAACTATTCCATTCATTTCAATGGTGGCATGGTGGCTCAGTGGTTAGCTGCTGCTGCCTCAGAACACCAGGGTCCCAGGTTCAATTCCAGCCTCAGGCAGACTATCTGTATGGAGTTTGCACATTCTCCCTGTGTCTGTGTGGGTTTCCTCCGGGTGCTCTGGTTTCCTCCCACAATCCCAAAGATGTGCAGGTTAGGTGAATTGGCCACGCTGAATTGCCCATAGTGTTAGGTGCATTAGTCAGAGGGAACAAGGTTTGGGTGGGTTACTCTTCAGAAAATCGGTACGGACTTGTTGGGCTGAAGGGCCTGTTCCCACACTGTAGGGAATCTCACCGATTCCATGACCTCTCTCTGTATGTTCAGTTATAATCCCAGTTGATGGTAATACTGGACCAGTCAGATCTCAGACTGAAATCTGGCTAAATAGATTATATATAGTTGTGGTTAGTTTCTAAAACATATTCATGCAAGGCTCCAGAACTTCTTAACAACAGAACATAAGTTTATTACATAAAATACAAAAAAAAAGTTATGTAGTTGGAATGATTCTAATACATGCAGGAAAATAGAGTTTCAACGTGCTCTCCAACACCATTTTTTATTGATTCAATTCCAGAGAAATGGCACTCCTATTTCAACTCTTTAATTTAAAACTCAACTCTTGAGTAATTCTGTTCAGTTTCTTTTCCTTGCGGCTGTAGAGATAATATTATGGTTTATTTCCAAGGCTGTTGGCACAAACATTTCACAAATCTGATTGTCTCAACTATTTCTGTTTTAACACTTGAATATTTCTGTTCAAACTCTGCTGACTTAAAGGCTTCACCAACTAAAACACTTTAGCTGTCGTTCCCCGAACTAAAGCTTTTATTCTACAGCTAGGAGAAATGTTTTCCTTCGAGTCATAGAAGAGAGAGTGCGGACTGCAGATGCTGGAGATCAGAGGCGAGAGTGTGGCGCTGGAAAAGCACAGCAGGTCAGGCAGCATCCGAGAAGCAGGAGGATCAACATTTTGGGCATAAGCCCTTCATCAGGAATGAGGCCTGAAATGTTGATTCTCCTGATCCATGGATTCTGCCTGACCTGCTTTTCCGGCACCACTCTAATCTTGACTCTGATCTCCAGCATCTGCAATCTCACCTTCCCCTGGTTGATTTCAACCCCATCTTCCAAGGATGCCTACCTTGAAGAGGTTCTCCTCCTCTCTCTACAAGGATCTCAATGAGCCCCTCTCTCACTTCACCCCCCCATGTCATCTCCTCTGCCCTGAAGCTCTTCAGCTGATTCCTGATGAAGGGTTTATGCCTGAAACGTTAATTCTTCTGCTCCTGGGTCGCTGCCTGGCCCGCTGTGCTTTTCCAGCACCACACTCTCGACTTAGAATCATTGAGTTATATAGTACAGAAACAGAACCGTCGGTCCAACTTGTCCATGCCGAACAGATATCCTATATCAATCTAATCCTATTTGCCAGCAATTGGTCTATATTCTACCAAACCTTTTATATTCATATACCCATTCAGACGCCTTTTAAATGTAGTTATTGTACCAGCTTCTAACACTTCTTGTGGCAACTCGTTCGATACAAAAGCTATACTCTGTGTGAAAAAGTTGCCTCTTAGGTCCCTTTTAAATCTTTCTCCTCTCACCTTAAAACTATGCCCTCTGGTTTTGGACTCTACCACACTTGTGAAAAGACCTTGGCTGTTCACTATCCAAGTTTCTGATGATTTTATAAACCTCTATAAGGTCACCCCTCAGCTTCTGACGCTCCAGGGAAAATAGCTCCAACCTATTCAGCCTCTCCCTATAGCTCAAACCTGGCAATATCCTTATAAATCTTTTCTGAACCCTTTCAAGTTTCAGAACATCTGAACTGAACACTTGCTTCTACTGAATTGAGACCTTGATCATTCACTTCTGAAGTCAAAACTGAACCTAATGGCTTTCTGGTCATTATAAAACACAGGAAAGTATAAACTTTATGTGCAGTGACACTAAAGGGGCACTTGACTGTGGTTACAAGCTTTCTTGAAATTGGTACAGTTTGGCCACTATCTTCAATTACTTTCTGACTGGCTCAAACAAAACTACCTTCACAGAACTGACAGAAACCCATCTGCTTCTATTTTAAAATCTGCATCCCAAAGCACAATACATATCAATTATATATCTTTTCACATTACCAATGCCTCATGTCCCTTTGATTAACAAAGATCTATCAAACTCAAACTTATTTTTTGACCATTGATTTGGCACTACTTTGCTTACAGAAGAGAGCTCCGAACTTCTATGACCTATGCGTTTGAAAACTAATGTTTTCTAATTTCACTCCTGAAGGTTTGACTCCAATTTTCTTGCCATTTCATATTACACAAAATGACAGTTAGGAATTTCCAGAAATCTGTATAATTTGGCCTTGTCACATTTTTTGATATGTGACATTTTAACAAAAATGCTCCCTGTGGTTTGCCTCACAATTTCAGTTGTCACTGTTGTTGTAAGGGACTGCCAGCTCACAATGCTGCATGAGCTGCTGCACAAAATGAAGGCTGATGCCAGGAACCACTTTAAATGTCGGGAAGTACAGGGCCTTCAGGGCTGGGTGTGGTAGAGTTAAAACCCATCATTGTCGAACTAGGGAGCATCTTGTGGTTAACGAGATCATAGAATCCCTGCACTGAGAAAACAGGCCATTCAGCCCAATGAGTCCCAGCAGACCCTCGGAAGAGTATCCCACCCATCCTACACTATCCCCTAAACCCTACATTTCTCATCGCTAATCCACCAAGCCTACACATCCCTGAGCAATTAACATGGCCAATCCACATATTTTGCTTTAATAGTCAATCTCTTTGCTATACTTGAGAGTTTTCCTGCAAGCGTCTGTCTTTTTGGGAGCTTACTACTTCCTCCTCAGTTGACATTTTCATTTTTTATCAGAATAACTACGATATTAATCTATATATTTGAAAGTATTAAATCTTCCATTTTCTGTAAGCAAGGAGAGAGGATCACAATAAGGAAAATGGGGCAGGAATAACAGGTCAACACAGCAAGCCATTTAAAGACTGATAGCAACCCAAGCTGTAATCAAAGGTGACTTACGCGTGACACTGACAGGAATAGGAAATAAAGGAAAAGGCTAACATTTATATTGCACTATCTGCTGCCTCAGGATGCCTAAAATGTTTTCACAATCTGTTAACCATGTTTAAGATGCAGTCACTACTCTTAAGAAGAAAAATTGCTCAATTTGTAGGTGAATGCAGATGAATAGTCATGGGAATAAAGACATTTGGTTTCTGTAGCGACAACAGGAAGAATAGAGGACTATCATGTACATAAAGAACTGACAACAAAAAGTCAGGGGAGCAACTGACTTAACTTTGATGCTGTGCTAAGATTACCAAACTTTCTGTTTTACGAGAGTCCGAGGAATTAAGGAACTGGCATTTACAGAAATAAGTTTCTCCTTCCATGAACTGTGAACATCATATTGTGTTCGGTCTCTGAGGTTTTGAAGTTTGTGATACCCTTTTTAGATCTGCTAGCCATCATTGATCTTTTTTTCTCCTTCCACTAGCACTACAGACGTCTACCCCTTTGCTGCACATTTTCCATTCTAATATTCCACTCATTCGATGAACATTAAGGACATTTGTGTACCCATTACCCCTCCATTCTGGTGCTGTAACCTGGATTTGCACAGCCTGCATATTTCATATTATTTAAAATTACTTGATCCCACAAGTTGCTGATTGCTTGGGACTGCCATTGTACTGCTGGAACTTTGAGCCTATAGACATGTCCAGCACAAAAGGATGCCATTTGTACCTTAATACTTGTGTTAGCCTCCTTTTCTTGTAACCATTTTTACTTCCTTATTCATATCCCTTTTTAAAGCTGAAAAGGATCTTATAGAACTGATATTTCTACTGTAGAATTCCTAGCCTTAACATTCCATCTTGTAGAACATAGAACACAGAGAAGTACAGCACAGTACAAGTCTTCGGCTCATGATGTTGTACCGAGGAGTAATCCTAATCTAAAATAAAATAACCTAAACTATGCTCCCCTCAATTCACTGGTGTCTATGTGCATGTCCAGCAGTTGCTTAAATGTCCCTAATGACTCTGCTTCCAAGACTACCGCTGGAAACACATTCCATGCATTCACAACTCTCTGTGTAAAGAACCTACCTCTGATGTCTCCTCTATACCTTCCTCCTAACACCTTAAAACTATGACCCCCTCATAGCAGTCAATCCTGCACTGGGGAAGGGTCTCTGGCTACCAACTGTACCCATGCCTCTCATTATCTTGTATACCTTGATCAAGTCACCCTCCTTCTCTCCAAAGAGAAAATTCCGAGCTCAGTCAACCTCTCCTTGTAAGACAAGCCCTCCAATCCAGGCAGCATCCTGATAAACTGTCTTTGCAACCTGTCCAAAGCGTCTGTATCTTTCCTATAATCGGGCGACCAGAACTGGACACAATATTCTAAGTGTGGTCTTACCAGGGTTTTGCATAGCTGCAGCAAATCCTCACAGCTCTTAAACTCGATTCCCCCATTTATATATATATATATATATATATATGATATAAAAAAAAATACTTATGTATATGAAAAACATAAATTACCTCTTACCTCTTCCATCATTTTTTGACTCTATTCTTAAACTCATATTCTACTTAGAAGCTCGCCAGCCATTACCTTTAACTTGTTTGCTTTACAAAGTCTCTCATATTTGTAAATACCTTCCTTTAGCTTTGTTTGTTCTAATGAAATGCTTGAACCCATCTCTCAGCATGTCTAAAGCTTTTCATCCCTAATATTATCTTAGCGAATCTCTTCTGCACCTCCCCCATATCCCTCTACTTCCTTCCCATTCATATACCCTTCCAGATGCCTTTTAAATGTTGTCACTATACCAGCCTCCACAACTTCCCTTGGCAGCTCACTCCATACACTCTCCACTCTCTGCATGAAAACGTTGCTCCTTAGGTCCTTTTAAATCCTTCCCCTCTCACCTTAAAACTATGCCCTCCAGTTTTGGACTGCTGAATCCTGGCAAAACGCCATGGCTTTTCATCATATCCATGCACTTCATGATTTTATAACCCCCTATAACCTCAGCCCCTTATGCTCCAAGGAAAATAGCCCAGCCTTAACAGTCTATTCCTATAGTTTAAACCCCCAACCCTGGCAGTACTCTTGTAAATCTTTTCTGAACCATTTCAAGTTTCACAACATCCTTCGTATAGCAGGCAGATCAGAAATGAATGCACTTTTCCAGATGTGGCCTAATCAATGTCCTGGACAGCTGCCACGTAACCTCTCAACTCCTATACTCAATGCACTGAACAATAAACCCCAATAAACAATGCACCCCAACCACCATCAATCACATTACCAACGAAAACATCATGAAGGTAGTGGACCTGTGCCTCACCACCCACTTCACCTTCAACAACATAATCTACAAACAAACTAATGGCACACCCATGGGATCTCCACTACCAGGATTCATAGCAGAAGCGGTAATGCAAAGACTAGAACAAACAGCCCGACCAACCATCAAACCAAAAATCTGGGTCCACAACGTAGATGACACCTTTGTCATCACAAAACAAAACAAGATAGAAGAGACATTTAACATCATCAACAACACCCTCACAGGCATAAAGTTCACCAAGGAGGAAGAAACTGACAACAAACTTGCATTCCTGGAGGTCACAGTCGAAAGAAAGGGCAACGGAGAACTACAAACCTGCGTATACAGAAAACCGACAAATACTGACCAAATACTTAAGTACACCAGCAACCATCCCAACACACACAAATGAAGCTGTATCAGAACACTATTCCAACGAGCAGCACAGACGAACTTCGGAAAACAGAGGAGAACCACCTATACAACGTATTCAAGAAGAACAGATACTCAAAAAATACAGTCCGCAGATTCCTCTAGAATAAACCACGACAAGCAGACCAAACACAGCCAGAAACCTTAACCACCTTACCATACATCAAAGAAGTTTCAGAAATGACAGCCAGACTACTAAAACCTCTCGGAATCCTAGTCGCACACAAACCCACCAACACTCTCTAACAGAAACTAACAAACTTAAAAGACCCAGTACAACCCATGGACAAACCAACGTCATCTACAAAATTCCATGCAAGGACTGCCACAAACACTACGTAGGACAAACAGGAAGAAAGTTAGCCACCAGGATACACGAACACCAGCTAGCCACAAAAAGACACAACCTTCTTTCCCTCATAGCCCTACACACAGAGAAAAAAACCACCATTTCGACTGGGACAACACATCTATCCTGGGACAGGCTAAGCAAAGACATGCCAGAGAATTCCTAGAGGCCTGGCACTCCAACCACAACGCCATAAACAAACACATAGATCTAGATACCATCTATCAACCCCGCAGAAAACAAACAGGAAATGACATCACCACAAACCCCAGGAACCCCATCCAGGAGGGGTATAAATAGATATAAATAGAAAGCAGGAGACAACTGCTTTGCTTCACTTGGAGGTCGCCACTGATGATGTTACCTAGCCAGGTAATGAAAAGTCTGGATATCAAACCTACAGCTCAGCGAGCAAACCTACACCCTAAACAGAACAATAAAGGCAAGCATACCAACAGCCTTCTGCACTGTCTTATCTACCTGCGACTCCACTTTCATAGCTGCTTGTCCCATTCCCACACATTGTAAATTTTGTAAAGACTGAAAAACTTATCTAACTCCCACTAACATTCAGTATATGATCCCATGGCATTTAAACAGTGCGTTTAAATAATTATAGTAAATTTTGACTCAATCTTATCTACCCAAAGAGTTGCATATGTTTAGCCTTACCTCTTTGTTTTTGTAATCTTTACCCATTTTTTTTACTGCAAATTTATAAAATTGCCCTTCATTCATAGGAATTAAGATGCCTGAGAAATTCTCTTTGTTCCTCTATACTTTTAAAATTTACATGTGATGTATCGAATCAATGGATTTCTGTTGCAGGAAAAATGAAAAAATTGTGCCCAGTGTGCACATATTAAACTGTCAGCATCTGTGAAAATAAAGCAGAGCTAATATTTCAGGTCCAGTGACCCTTCTTCTGAGAAAATTTCCAATAAAATTCATTTACAGAGTCAAAAACCAGAGCAATCTTCTTGAAGCAGTGCAAATGGGTAGTATTTTTCCATCAAAGAATATTCCTTTCTGTATTTAAGAACAGCAATCTGGTACAGTTTTATTAAAAAAAACATACTGACAATATGTCATACACCAAAAATAAGGATCTTGAATGAAGGTATGCAGTCCTCTGTCTTGTGTGCGACAATTTTGCAACTTATCCCTCTGGTGCCTCTTCACCGAAGAAAATGAAGATCTTTCCCAAATAGCACAGTCAGTGGATTCTCATGATTTTGAGCTGGGATCACATGTAGTTTTGTAAGTGGGTTTGATCCATGTAAATTGAAACTTGCAATTAAAATTGCAAAAATCTTAAAGTATTTAATTTTGCATCCAACTCACTTACACTTTAATTTGTCAATCTTTGATTTTTTTTTTTGGCTACTTCTGCAATGACTGCACTGATATTACTAAAGGAAAGTATATAAACTCTTATCCATTTTCCTTATTATTCCTCCTGTCTAAATGTATCTTCTTGCATTTTTCTACATAATATTTTATCTGACCTATATGTGTCCAACTTTTTTGCTGTGTCCTCCTGAACTCATATTCACAGTTAAACATACTACAATATTTATACTTGGGCAGTCTGTAACGTTTGAATTTTGAGGAAGAGTTATATCAGACTTGTAATATTAACTCTGTTTCTCACACCACAGATGCTGCCAGACACATTGAATTTCTCCAGCACTTGCTGTTTTTATTTTTATTGTGCAGGTGTGAGACACAGTGAAAGACACAAGGTGCACAAAACTTTATTCAGTTTCCACCAGCAGGAAGAAAAGAAACACCTGAGTGGTCAGTGACAAGCAGTGCCCTTCATATCAAAGGACAGTGCTGTGTGATCAAGTGAAGGGGAGGGTAGGGATTAAATCAAAATAGAGTTGGAGGGAGAAATAATGCACTCCACTCCCTGCGGCGCCCACCTCTCCCTGAACAACTCCAAGGTGTTGGTGGACACCACATGCTCCTTCTCCAAGGACACCCGGGCCCTAACATAACCGCGAAAGAGGGGCAGGCAGTCGGCCCTAACGACCCCCTCCACGGCCCGCTGCCTGGACCTGTTTATGGCCAGTTTGGCCAGGCCCAGGAGCAGACCCACCAAGAGGCCTTTAGACCTGCCCTCCCTCCTCCGTACCGGGTGCCCGAAGATCAGGAGCGTGGGACTGAAGTGCAACCAAAAACAGTGGAGGAGGCTTTTGAGAAAATCAAAAAGGGAGTGGAAGCGCCCACACCCTATATACACATGGTCCACAGATTCCACAGCTCCACAGAACAAGCAGTTGGGCTGGGAGTCTGTGAACCACCGCAATCTGCAGTTGCAGGGGACCGCTGCATGCAGCATCCTCCACCCCAGATCCCCGAGAGAAAGGGGGAGGACTCCCGCGTAGAGAGCCCTGCACTGGGGATCCACACCACCCAGTGGTACACTTGCTGTTTTTATGACTTTTTTTTTCTGATACTCCTGTTTATTTTTTCTTCTTTTTTTTTCTTCTATTAACCCCCACACTACCGCTTAACTGCGGTAGTACTTATTTTTTCCCCAGCACCCATGTCGTGTGTGCAGGTGTGAGACACAGTGAGAGTTTCAAGGTGTACGAATCTCTATTCAATTTCCACCACCAGGAAGAAAGGAAACACCCGAGTGGCCCACTTGCTGTTTTTATTTCAGATTACCAGCATCGGCAGTAGTTTACTTTTAAGTGGGCTTAATTTAATTGAGCCTACCTAATTAAGGAAACTCCAAGTAACACCTTTAAACCCGTTTAGTTCAGCTGTTTTAGATTCAACAACGATAGAACCAGCAGGAAGATGCTTGGCATGCTTATTTGCCACTGGGTGATGGGATTCCCAGTGAAGGGCTGTCTATATGGAACTCTTCCCTCTTTCCAGAGCAGGCCTGGGATGACATTGTTGTGTGAAGCAGCCCCTTACAACAGCAGATTGCAACGGTTCATGGACTCCCAGCTCAACTTTTTGTGGAAACAAAAATAGAAAATGCCGGTAAAGCTCAGCAGATCTGGCAGCATCTGTGGAGAGGAATCAGAGTTAACATTTCGGGTTGAGTGACCCTTCCTCAGAACTGGCCCCACTTCTGAGAAAGGGTCACTGGACCTGAAACATTAACTCTGATTTCTCTCCACAGACGTTGCCAGATCTGCTGAGCTTTTCCAGCAAATTCTACTTTTGTTTCGGATTGACAGCATTCACAGTTCTTTCAGTTTTTGTTTATTTTGCAGCACAGTAGAGTCCAAGGACCGTGTGTATGTTGGCTGCGGGCATTTGGACTCCCTGTTTTGTTATTTGAAAGACCTGCTGCTGTGTTTTTAGTTGCACTTCAGCCCCATGCTCCTGATCTTTGGGCACCCGGTGCAGAGGGTTGTGGACAGATCAGAGGACCTTCTTGTGGGGTGCTCCTGAGCCTGAGCAGGCTGGCAATAAACAGGTCCAGGCAGCGGGACATGGAGTGGACCATCTCTGTCGACTACATGCTCCCTTCCGCAGTTACATTTGAGCCTGGGTGTCACTGCAGAAGGAACACATGATGTCCATCAATGCTCTCAACACCTTTAGGGAGAGGTGGGTACCACAGGGGATGGATTGCTTTATTTCCCGTTCTGACTCCATTTTGATTTAGTTTCCTCCTTCTCTCTCTATACACCTCTCCCCTCTTCACATTGTAATGACAGCATTGCCCTTACCAGGTTTTGCTTGTTAATGGTTCACTGGCCATATGGGTGTTTTTTTTCTCTGGTAGTGGAAATATTGAATAAAGTCCTTCCACAATCTTGTCTTTTTATCAAGAAAAACAAGGTTTGCTTGTTAATATTCAGGTGGCCACATGGGTGTTTTCATGGAGGTGAAAAAATGAATAAGAAATTAATCAGACAGGGCAAAGGGCTCTTATAGTGCAGTGGCAGTGTTCTTAATGTTGAGCCAGGAGACCCAGGTTCAAGTTCCATTTGTTCCAGAAGCATATAATAACATTTCTGTACAGGGTGATCAGGAAAGTATCCATAACTGAGGTTAAGTTGCAGTTTCGGTCACTGGGTTAAAGTTTCACCTTTCATTGAATGAGATTTTAACATCAGTAACCCCTCAGTCCTCTGGCACCATACCTGCATCAAAAAAAGGTTTGGAAGATTGTGGTTTCTGCCTCCTGTGATGAAATGTGTGTACTCTTTATACTGTATTATGGGATTTGGATTTAGAGTAGAAGTGGATGGATGTGGGATAGTCTGTGAAGGTTTTGTTTAAATAGGTCACAAAGTCCATTTGCTATGGTGATTCAAGGTGCATCCATTCCAAGAATGCATGTGAATGCAGTCAAGTGGCTGGAACATCCCCTGTAGTGTTGATGGATGGAATATTTATATTGTTGAGTTTACAAAATTAAATCCTTTAATTTTGTTTTACTTCTTGGTGCAATGGTTCAATGTCTCTGTTCAAAAGAAGCAGGAGTTCAGTTCTTAAAGAAGAAAAATCTCTGAGCAGAAGAACCAAATCAGTTCTGGGGAACTTCTCACTTTCAGAGAAATGGTTTCCAGCTTATGGAGTTTTCAAGTCAGGAAGGTTTGTCTTTAAGTCACTGGAACTGAGAAATCTTTGGCAATCACAATTGTGAAAAATTCATACCAACAGACTCAGAAAGGAATCATGAGTATTTACTGTGGACAAGGATATGGAAGATATAGAAAGTAGCGAAATAGAAAGATGACACCTTGCAAAATGTCCATATTACAGAGGAGGAAGTGCTGAATGTCTTGAAACGCATAAAAGTGGATAAATCCCCAGGAACTGATCAGGTGGACCCTAGAACTCTGTGGGAAGCTAGAGAAGTGATTGCTGGGCCTCTTGCTGGGATATTGGTATCATCGATAATCACAGGTGAAGTGCCAGAAGACTAAAGGTTGGTTAAGAAGGGTACTAAGGACAGGCCAGGGAACTATAAACCAGTGAGCCTGACCTCGGTGGTGGGCAAGTTGTTGGGGGGAATCCTGAGGGACAGGATGTATAAGTATTTGGAAAGGCAAGGACTGATTAGGGAGGGCCAACATGGCTTTGTGCGTGGGAAATCATGTCTCACAAACTTGATTGAGTTTTTTTGAGGAAGTAACAAAGAGGATTGATGAGGGCAAAGTGGTAGATGTGATCTATATGGACTTCAGCAAGGCATTTGACAAGGTTTTCCCCATGGGAGGCTGGTTAACAAGGTTGTATCTCAGGGAATAAAGGGAGAACTAGCCATTTATACAGAACTGACTCAAAGGTAGAAGACAGAGGGTGGTGTGGAGGGTTGTTTTTCGGACTGGAGGCCTGTGACCAATGGAGGGCCACAAGGATTGGTGCTGGGTCCTCTACTTTTTGTCATTTACATAAATTATTTGGATGCGAGCATAAGAGGTACAGTTAGTAAGTTTGCAGATGACACCAAAATTGGAGGTGTAGTTGACAGCAAAGAAGGTTCCCTCAGATTACAACAGGATCTGGACCAGATGGACCAATGGGCTGAGAAGTGGCAGATGGAGTTTAATTCAGATAAATGCGAGGTGCTGCATTTTGGGAAAGCAAATCTTAGCAGGACTTATACAATTAATGGTAAAGTCCTAGATTAGATTAGATTAGATTACTTACAGTGTGGAAACAGGCCCTTTGGCCAACAAGTCCACACCGACCCGCCGAAGGGCAACCCACCCAGACCCATTCCCCTACATTTACCCCTTCACCTAACACTACAGGCAATTTAGCATGGCCAACTCACCTAACCTGCACATTTTTGGACTGTGGGAGGAAACCGGAGTACCCGGAGGAAGCCCACGCAGACATGGGGAGAACATGCAAACTCCACCCAGTCAGTTGCCTGAGTGGGAATTGAATCCGGGTCTCTGACACTGTGAGGTAGCAGTGCTAACCACTGTGCCACCGTGCCAATAGTGTTGCTGAACAAAGAGACCTTGGAGTGCAGGTTATAGCTCCTTGAAAGTGGAGTTGCAGGTAGATAGGATAGTAAAGAAGGCGTTTGGTATGCTTTCCTTTATTGGTTAGAGTATTGAGTACAAGAATTGAGAGGTTATGTTGCAGCTGTACAGGACATTGGTTAGACCACTGATGGAATATTGCATGCAATTCTGGTCTCCTTCCTCTCGGAAAGATGTAGTGAAACTTGAAAGGTTCAGAAAATATTTACAAGGATGTTGCCAGGGTTGGAAGATTTGAGCTATGGGGAGAGACTGAACAGGCTGGGGCTGTTTTCCCTGGAGCATCGGAGGCTGAGGGGTGACCCAATAGAGGTTTACAAAATTATGAGGGGCATGGATAGGATAAATAGACAAAGTCTTTTCCCTGGGTGGGGGAGTCCAGAACTAGAGGGCATAGGGTTAAGGTGAGAGGGGAAAGATATAAAAGGGACCTAAGAGGCAACGTTTTCACCCAGAGGTTGGTATGTGTATGGAATGAGCTGCCAGAGGAAGTGGTGGAGGCTGGTACAATTGCAACATTTAAAAGGCATTTGGATGGGTATATGAATAGGAAGGGTTTGGAGGGATATGGGCCAGGTGCTGGCAGGTGGGGCTAGATTGGTTTGGGATATCTGGTCGGCATGGACGGGTTGGACCGAAGGGTTTGTTTCCATGTTGTACATCTCTATAACTCTATGACTCTATGAAACAAAATTATCTCGGCAAAGGAAGAAACTGAGAAGTTAACGGCAGTTAAGTAAACCTTTATTTTTTAATGTGATGTACTATTTCTCCAGAATTGATTCTCGACAATGAATAGTGTTCGGACATAGATAAGAATTTAAATTTGATTGCAGCTTGTATTTTCTTTCTTTATGTAATGAGCTTATGTTCTGTTATTTAAAAAAAAGGATTCACAACCTTATGTGAAAATGTTTCAATGACTAACCACCGTGTAACCAAAATCAAAAATTATTTATTGATTTATGCTGCCAGGTTTCATTCTTGGAGTAATCTGCCCAGTAATACTATCAGCTGAGAAAAAATAAAACACCGTGCAATTTCATGTTTCATGATCTTTATTCATTGTCTCATGTTTGTGCAATCACTGAGACCACCTTTACAATATCATCCAACTTTATTCCTGTTAGCATCTTCATTCATCATCTGTTAACCCAACTATTCCATCATACCTCTGATTGGTCTACAACATTCTGCCCATCACCCTGTTACTTGTTGATTCACATTTTAAAATTTTCATCATTGTTTTCGAATCTGTGATCTCACACCTACCAATCTTTTTTTCAAAGATGATTAGATTAGATTACTTGCAGTGTGAAAACAGGCCCTTCAACCCAACAAGTCCACACCGACCCGCCGAAGCACAACCCACCCAGACCCATTCCCCTACATTTACCCCTTCATCTAACACTACGGACAATTTAGCATGGCCAATTCACCTAACCTGCACATTTTTGGATTGTGGGAGGAAACCGGAGCACCCGGAGGAAACCCACGCAGACACGGGGAGAATGTGCAAACTCCACACAGAGAGTCACCTGAGGCGGGAATTGAATCCGGGTCTCTGGCGCTGTGAGGCAACAGTGCTAACCACTGTGCCACCATGCCACCCGCAATCTGTGTCATCTCCTACAGCCCCACAACCATCTGAAACACTTATTCTCTAATTCTGGCTTCTTGTACATTCCCATTTAAGGCAAAATGAAGGGTTTTTGTGGCACATTAGTAGTGTCCCCAATTCTGAGCTTGGAGACCAAGGTTCAAGTCCCACCTAATCCAGAGGTGTGTAATAACATCTCGATCCAGGCTGAATAGGAACAAATAGGATACATTTAAAATAAATCTGGCAAAATGCTGCTTCTTCGGTTCATTTACCTCAGGAAAAAGAGGACTATGGAAAAGATGTCATCTTCCACTTGGGACAGAAAAAGATTATCTGAATTTTATTGGAGAATATTTTTTAATAGAATGTTGTTTGGCAGAAAGGTAACTAAGGATTATGAAGAACTTCAATGAAATTGGAAAGTTATTCTTCAGTCATTAAGATGTAAATGCCAAAAGTTTATATCTGAGTCGAGATGTTTTTAAAAATGAAAGCATTCTTTCATGCAGGAGGTCAAGAAAAATTTTCAGAGAATGAAATTAATATTTTGTGAATTTATCCATGATCTGCAATTTGACCAAGGAAAAGTATTTGTACCATGAGCACGCAATGATCAAGATTTCTCAATGAAATACTAATGTAAAAATGGCATTTAGGACATAAAACAACACAGTCAATAGGACTCTGAGTTCATGAATAATTTTAAAATGCATGTGTAGACAAAACAAAACAATAACTAACAACTAAGGAGGAATCAACTAACAAAAGTAAACAAGAGATTATACTTAGTTGAAAAATGTGGTGCTAGAAAAACACAGCAGGCCAGGCAGTATCCGAGGAGCAGGAGAGTCAACGTTTCGGGCATAAGCCCTTCTTCAGGAATGAGGCTGGTGTGCCAAGCTGGCTGAGATAAAAGGTAGGGGGGAGGGGATTTGGGGGAGGGGTACTGGGAATACGATAGGTGGAAGGAGGTGAGGGTGAGGGTGATAGGCCGGAGTCGGGGTGGGCGGAGAGGTCAGGAAGAAGATTGCAGATCAAGAGGGCGGTGCTGAATCTGGAGGTTGGGACTGAGATAAGGTGGGGGGGGGAGGGGAAATGAGGAAGCTGGAGAAATCTACATTCATCCCTTGTGGTTGGAGGGTTCCTAGGTGGAAGATGAGGCGCTCTTCCTCCAGGCATCATGCGGTCAGGGTCTGGCGATGGAGGAGGCCACCCTCTAGCAGAAAGTGAGGGCTGCAGATGCTGGAGATCAGAAATATGTTGCTGGAAAAGCGCAGCAGGTCAGGCAGCATCCAAGGAGCAGGAGAATCGATGTTTCGGGCATGAGCCCTTCTTCTAGAGGCCACCCTCTAGACCTGCAATCTTCTTCCTGACCTCTCCACCCCCACCCCCTCTCCGGCCTATCACCCTCACCCTCACCTCCTTCCACCTATCGTATTCCCAGCGCCCCTCCCCCAAATTCCCTCTCCCCTACTTTTTATCTCAGCCCACTTGGCACACCAGCCTCATTCCTGAAGAAGGGCTTATGCCCGAAACGTCAATTCTCCTGCTCCTCGGATGCTGCCCGGCCTGCTGTGTTTTTCCAGCACCACATTTTTCAACTCTGGTCTCCAGCATCTGCAGTCCTCTCTTTCTCCTAAGAGATTATACTTATCCAGGATCAGACCAGGTTTTAAGCTGAATGGCTAGCTCAGAGTCTAGTTTGTTGAAAAGAAATCTTTCACTCCCCAAGATAAAGATAAATTCAGTTTTCATACTGACAGCTCATGAGCAATGATATCTACCCTGAGATAAACTGCTTGTGGTCATATGGAGACTGAGATCAAGACCACCCCCTCGAATTAGATTAGCCAAGCCTGGGGAGTCAGGAATTCCCTTCAGATATTTATGGAATAAATGGAGTATTAAAGAAAGTGGCACCTTCTTTTTATATCCAGTTCCCTCAGCCCTTAATTAAAAGTTGTTGTTAAAATGTAATTTATTTGTAATGCAGTAATGGTCAATTTGATACACTCTGTCCATGTAATTACCTTCTCTTAAATATTAAGACAACAGAGTCTTTTGATGTTTTTAACCTTGTCTTAAAATGAACAGACCTCAATAGCCACGTGTCTGTGGCTTTAAGACCCTAAGACACACTTGACGATAAGACTTTGGGTTTTGTTGCTTTTCTTGTTTCGTTCTTCTCTTTCCCACATTCTATTTTTAACAGCACTTTTTAATATAGACAATAAGTATAATTCGTAGAAATAATATCTGGTCTTTAATAACCTCTGATTATTAATTTTCTTTTCTGATTATAACATAATTGATATCCTACTTCAATCAATCATTTGTTGCTCAGCAGCTATTTTATAATACTCGTCCTGAAATTGAGCTAGCATGTAAAATAACGTGACAACACAACACACTGTCTAATCTAGCAAAATCCTCTAAAAATAACCAAGTTGTACACACTAAACCTATGCAACAAAAAAATCAAAAACCCAGATCTGCTAACACATGGAATACATGACCATATCGTACATGAAACTGCTGATGCCACCCTGTTCAAGTGATGAGCCCACTGACTGAATGTCTATGGGAAACACACAGGGTAGATAGATCATGACAGCAATCCACGTGCAATGTTGATTTGAGACTAGCACTGCCGTTTGGATCTCAACATTCAAGTTGACACTATCTCTTAAACTCACTCAGCTGGAGACATGCTAAGCACTCTCAAAGACATCAAATTATCATTATTTTAAAAAACCCACAAATTACAAGTTCATTGCTGATGTGTTTCTTCTGGCTTTTGCTTCAATTCTACTGATGTTGGTGTCTTTCACAGTTGTTCTGAGTTTCAAGATTTTATCAGGTGTGCTGGAGTAAGTGCTGAAGTATCTTTCACTGATTTCAAGGTCTGCGCCCAACAATTTCAGCGACATATGCAACAGGTGCTTAACTTTTTTTCTGAAAATGACCTGAGCTGCTTGATGAGGAAGGACAAGGAAGAGAAGGCTGATGAGGAAGGGAGGTAAAAACAATGACTGCAGATGCTGGAAACCAGATTCTGGATCAGTGGTGCTGGAAGAGGGGAGAGGAAGGGAAACAGCCACCAAGAAAGCCATTTCTACACAGGCTGTATAAGAACAACTAATTTAAATGCAGAGTCAAAAAGGGTGGCGCAGGAAAAGCACAGCAGGTTAGGCAGCAGCCAAAGAGCAGGAGAGTCAATGTTTCAGACATAAGCCCTTCATAAGGAATGTGGGGGTGTGGGGGAAGGGGGTTGAGGGATAAATAGGGGGTGGGGGTGGGGCTGGGAGGAAGACAGGTCGGATGGCAATAGGTGGATGTAAATTGGGGGTAATAGTGATAGGTCGGTGGGGAGGGTGGAGTGGATAGGTAGGAAGGAAGATGCGCAGGTAGGACAGGTCATTAGGGTGGTGCCGAGTTGGAAGTTTAGATCTGGGATGGGGTGGAAGGATGGGAATTTGGTGCCATGTGATTGAAGGGTCCCAAGGTGTTGGCAAGAGGAAGATGAGGCGTTCTTCCTCCAGTTGGCGGGTGGCTTTGATTTGGCAGTGGAGGCTGCCCAGGACCTGCATGTCCTTGGGGAGTGGGAGGGGCAGTTGAAGTGTTCGGCCACAATGCAGCTGGGTTGTTAGATGCATGTGTCCCAGAGATGTTCCCTGAAATGTTCCACAAGTTGGCATCCTGTCTCTCCAATGTAGAGGAGACCACATTGAGAGCAATGGGCACAGTAGATGAGGTGTTTGGATGTGCAGGAAAATCTCTGCCGGATGTAAAAGGATCTTTCGGGGCATTGGTCGGAGGTAAAGGGGGAGGTGTGCGTGCAGGTTTTAAACCTCTTACAGTGGCAAGGGAAGGTATTCCAGTAAGTTCAAATCCAATTCCTTGTTCACCAATAGCGCCACACTTCCCTTGCACACTATCACACTGCGCTGTTGCCCAAAATATAAAAATAAAAGACAACACAGACTAAATAGTGCAAAGCAAATTTGTAAATCAAACATTTAGTCATGCTGCATATAAAAATAAATTAGCCACCCATGCGCTTTGCTTCAGTACCTGAGTTCTGGATGTCTTTGACTGTCCTAGTTCTTGCATAAAAATTGCTTGCTGAAAGTTAAAAGAGGATCAACTTAAATGGGAAATTAACCTCCAAGTAGGATCAACTCATGAACATATGATCAAGGAACAACAGTGGATCACTCAGCTCTTGGAGCCTGCTCTATCATTCAATAAGATCTGGGTTGATCTTATTCTAATCTTAAGCTCCTCTTCTCAATAAACTTGCATCTCCTTAGTAATTAAGACTCCATCTACATCTGCCCTAAAAAAAAATTAAGGATTCTGCATCCACCGCTTTTGAGGAAGGGAATTCCAAACACTTACAGCCGTCTGAGAAAAAAAAGATGTTTCATCATCTCTGTTTTAAATCCCTAGATCTTGATTTTCCTACAAGAGGAAACATCCTTTCTATATCCATTTGATAAATCCCCTCAGGATCTCATTTCAATTGAGTCATCTCTGACCCTTCTAAACTCCAGAAGGTACAGGTCCAGATGTCTACTCTTTCTTTAACTTAAAAAGCAGATGACCAGAAAGATTAAAAGACAGTATTCCATTGTCCCAGTTTCTTTGTCTCTGTCAAATATGTTGTGATGATGCCAACTTCGATAACGGCCCTCCAAAGTGTCCACCTTCTTCCTCAACTGAAGATTCCCCACCTCCATGATTTACCCATCTCCCATGCTTTGCCACTCAACTACTCTCTTCCCTCCCACAACAGCAATAGGTTCCCCCTTGTTTTCATCTACCATCCTATCAGCATTCACATCCAAAGGATCATCAGCTGCCATTGCCACCTCATCCAGTGAAATGTCACCACCAGACACATATTCCTCTACCCTTCCTCATCAGTCTCTTCTGCAGGGACCAGTCCCTCTGGGACACTTTAGGCCACTCCTCCTCCTCTCCCAACATCCCCCCATCAGCCCCACGGCTTCTTCCCATATACTCGCAGAAGGTGCAACACCTACCGTTTACTTCCTCTCTCCTCAGCATCCAAGGCCCCAGTCACATCTTCCAGATCAAACAGCGATTTGCCTGCATTTCACCCAATCTAGCCTACAGCATTCGCTGTTCACCATGTGGTCAGTGCAAATGGAAGAACAGCACATCATTTTTCATTTGGGAACACTGTAGTCTTCTGGACTTAAATGTGAGATCAATAATTTTCGGTTGAGCACATTCTCCCATGTCGTCTCCATTAAGCCTTGTCAGCAAATGGACTGCTATCACAAACAACTCATTGTCAGCCACTAATGGCCCCCATTAGCAGCTATTCATTCTCCCAATCTAACCTATGTCCAATCCTTTGTCTGCCCAACTGTTCTTCTGTCTTTCAGGGCTCCATCCCTACCTACCATTCATGCCTTTGCTCTACTCCCCTACCACCTCATCTCCAGCATAAAAAAAACTTTTCCTAGCTACAATCAATTCTGAAGGAGGGTCACTGAACTCAAAGTGTTAACTCTGCTTTCTCTCCATAGATGCTGCCAGACTTGTTGAGTTATTCCAGTAATTTCTGTTTTTCTCGCACTTCTTTTTCTTTTTTGTTCTTGGAGTATTTACGTGTGCAAGTGATGGAGAAAGCAGTGGACCTGAACTATAGAGGGTTTAAAGTGTTGGCTGGGCATGGAGATATAGAAGAGTGAGATCAAGGAGATTAACAGAAATATCTAGGGAGATAGTACAAGGGGAAATAGTTACAAGGGGAGATTGGGGAAGGGCAGACGCATATCAGAAGAAAGGAAAAGATCATCTACAATTAGTAGTGAGGGATTGAGTGTATTCTCGAGGGGGAGGTTGCAGGTTGAAGAAGTTTGGTGAGTTGTTAAATGCCGCCACTTTTAGCAGTTGTGGTTTCCTAAAGAAGGACTCAGAGAATCAGCAGTGCAAAAGCAAAGACCCCAGATTGATTTAACCATATTTCTGCACAGCACAACTGAAGGAATCAAAACAGAAACTGAGAATCACTATTGCTTGAGAACTGATTTAATGCTTTTTTCACTAAAAAGAAGCAATTGCTTAAAGTTACAAGCAGCTTGCTGTTGACCATATCCTTTTATTTATTTATTTATTAACCCTTGACAAGCAGGGAATCTAAGGTTCACCAGGAGTGCTGATGGAACTGGGGCGATTATTGTACATTCAAGAACAAAGGACTATACATAGGCTCATCACATATGAATGTTAAGGACATGGTGATGAAACTGTTGTGTGGACTGAATATTCTGAGGCTGTAAAATGGCATTACAACAAATAATGCAGGACAATATGAGTCCCATCATGTTCATTGCCACATGCTTGGAGAATAGTAAAGTGATAAAGGCACTTGCAGTCATCTTACAGACAGCAACATCAGAAAGGGAAATACCAGTCATGGCTAACAGAGGATGCCCCACACCATACAGAATGGCTAAAAGACAGGCTTTCACCCAATACATGACCATATCAAGATATCAAATGGGAAAACATACATCTCATTCCTAATATTTCTTCAGTACTTCCATGTCACATGTTTAGATTACTTGCAGTGTGGAAACAGGCCCTTCAGCCCAACAAGTCCACACCGACCCTCCAAAGAGCAACCCACCCGGACCCATTCCCCTACACCTAACTCTACAGGCAATTTAGCATGGCCAATTCATCTAACCTGCACATCTTTGGACTGTGGGAGGAAACCAAAGCACCCAGCGGAAACTCACATGGACACGAGGAGAATGTGCAAACTCCCCACAGACAGTAGCCTGAGGTGGGAATTGAACCCAGGTCTCTGGCGCTGTGAGGCAGCAGTGCTAACCACTGTACCACCATGCTGTGCATAAAGTTTTCAATTTTTAACCCAGAAACTGTTTCAGCTTTGCTATGACTGAAGAAAAGGAGGATTAGAAAAAGGGAAAGCCCATTCTATGACAAGAGGTGAGGGGCTGCAGACATGGACGGACAAGCAATGAATAGAGAGAAGAGTCTGTAGCTTCAGAGCTTTTGAGCTCTCTATTGAGAAAGAGTGTACAGAAAATGTTGCAAGTGTCTGCTAATAAGTGAAAGGCAGTGCTTCAGGCATCTTCTGCATGACGAGAGAAGCCATCATCCACATTTGCTACCTCCTGCAGGCAGACTCGCAGCTGTGTGGCTGGGTGAATACCCCCTGTGTTTTCGCACCAGCCTGCACAATGTGAAAGATTCCGCCTTCAGTGTGAATTGAGTTGCCACAATCTTTTGCAATGATTTACAAAAAAAAAATCATCCTGGAAGTAAAACCTCTGCAAAATTGTCTGCAGATTAAATTAGTAACTATTGTGAGTTTTCACTAATTGCATCTGTTTGCAGGCCTTCAAGGATGTTCTTAAAATCAAAACTTCCCTTTCACTTAGTGAATGTACAAGGCCTATTTTTGCATTTGTTGCACATAGCTGAATTGATCTGCATTCAGTAATCTCTAGGCCATTCAACCCATTAATTTCCAAGGAGTAACTGAAACAAGCCTTATCTGTTTGCAAGCAACTACAGCTGATGATTCTCCTCCTGCACCATGGGTTCATTATGTGAATGAGGTCTAACTTTACTCTCTCAATGATATACTGTTGTTTGAAACTATGGAACTTTCTGGAAGAAGTTTTTTATTTATGGCTTGATCTCATGTTCTCTCAAACCCCCGTTCGAATTTCAACTCATTTCTAGTTCCACATAATCATGTGACATGAACATCATCATTACGCCTTTCTGCATCATTATTTTAAATGTTGCTGATGCTAACCCCATTACTCTACATACAGACCGGAACACAGCAGAAAATTAATTTGTCATTTAAGCCATGTCTGAAACCAAAACTAGTTGCCACTTGTTGTTTGGCACACTATACACTGCCCGAGGTGCATCACCACTGTCAATTGGTTCCTGTTGTATTACCTTCTACAATATCTTTTCAGCCACAAATTTACCTTTCTAATTGTACTCTTCTTACACCTGATTATTAAGTGGCATTGGCTATAATCTTAAGATTACTAGTTGAAAGGTCATGCCAATTAAATCTGTCTTCTAATTCCTTCAACTCTCTTCTTAGAAACCTCAGCTCCATTCATCCTTATGACACTGATTCAAACATGAACCATGACCTCAGGCTGCATATCTTCCATATCCAAAACCTTCTTTGTTTCTTCCTTATCCCAACTTCCCAATATCTTTGTAAACGTCACTTTGCTTCTTCAGAAGCACTTGTTCCGCAATGGCAACGTTTATAGTTTTTCTCCTTCAATTTGTTTGTTGTCATTGCACACAAGTATCTTGCAAAATTATGAATTCAGTACTCACATGGGGCACTCTGCATTGTATTTTGCCTTCTGTTCCTTTCTTAGTTGTCAGTCACCCACTGACTTTTTTCAGTAATCACTCTGAATGTGATGATCACTCTCTAAAACATGAATTCTCAGCCATTGATACATCTGTGATATTTCTCTTACCAGAGGTTAATCTTAAAAGCATGAAAGTTCAGAAACATCTTATACAATGCAGGTGCCATCAAAGGACAACTGAATTATTTTCCACAGTTTTGTGATATACCATATGGAATATAAACTCAGGCTTTAGGCTAAATTTCCCATTATAGCCTGAAGTTCTAATGAGTCCATCTTCTAGGCATTCCTGTAGTTTGTATTCTTGTAGTCCCTTGTAGTTCATGACTAATATCTCAACAGCACAAAGATCTGGTGTAGTTCTGACCTTGAGCAAAAGAGTCAGAAGCAAATGCAGAGTTCTATAGGTGGAATGACAAAACAAACGGCTTTAACAATTGCCTCCCACTTGCAGGAATCTGAATTTAAAGATATCCAGCTGTTTCAGGAACTTCTCACCTCTGCCTTGAGCAGCTCAGCCTGACAGCCGCTGCATCGCATGGAACTGTTTCCCTAGAAACAGCAGCAGTCCAACTTCCAGAAACTGGGGTGGAATTCACCACTGGGTCTCACCTTAACGTTTGTGACAGAGCTCAGTGGGAAGTCGACATAAGCATGAGGAAGCTCACAATGGTGGTAGCGAGCAGGGTTGATAACACTTTAATGTGGATGTCAGGTGGAAATTGTTTCCACTTGGTAGTTATTTGCACAGCAAATTGTCAACATCACTGCAGTACATTAAGCAAGGAAATACAGTCCCAATAACACCAAGTGAGAATCACAGTCATTTTGTTTAGTTTACACATTAAAGTTGTGAAAGTCAGAACCCTATGTTTACATTTGTACTGTTCTTTTCTAGCCCATAAAGAAGGTACATAGATCCTTGAAATTGCCACCCAGATTTATAGAGTTGTTAAGAAAGCATACAGTGTGTTAGCTTTTATCAGTAGAGAGATTGAGTTTCAGAACCATGAGACCATGTTGCAGCTGTACAAATCCCTGGTGCAGCCAAATTTGGAGTATTGCATAAAGTTCTGGTCATAACATTATAGGAAGGATGTGGAAGCTTTAGAAAGGGTGCAGAAGAGATTTACTAAGATGTTACCTGGTATGGAGGGAAGGTCTTATGAGGAAAGGCTGAGGGACTTGAGGTTGTTTTCGTTAGAGAGAAGAAAGTTGAAAGGCGAATTAATTGAGACATATAAGATAATCAGAGGGTTAGATAGGGTGGACAGTGAGAGCTTTTTCCTCAGTTGGCTATGGCTAGCATGAAGGGACCTAGCTTTAAACTGAAGGGTGATAGATATAGGACAAATGTCAGAGGTAGTTTCTTTACTCAGAGACTAGTAGGGGTGTGGAATGCACTGCCTGCAACAGTGGTAGACTCATCAACTTTAAGGGCATTTAAATAGTCATTGGATAGGCAGATGGACGAGAATGGAATAGTGTAGGTTAGATGTGCTTCAGGTTGGTTCCACATGTCGGCACAGCATTGAGGGTCGAAGGGCCTGTACTGCATTATAATGTTCTATAAGGTACTGTATTCATATCATGCTTCAAAAGTTCTCAAAGCAATATTTACAGAGGTAATGGTTAAAGTTGACTGTAATACTTGGAAATATAAATCTAGATCTAAAACCATTTTTCTTCCTGTATGATCCCAAGCATTTTTAATTTTCTCCCCAGCATCCTAAATCATCATCAAGACTATCTACCTCTCTTCACATTAAAAAAAAATCTTACATTAGGAAATGTGGCTGGACAAATCTTTAAGTTCCCATAGATAGTGGTTGAGGTGAATAGTGTGACAATACTTTGAAGAGGCTATTTTGTCTTGTATTTGTTTAAAGAGAGGTTTTAAGGCAGAGGTAGTGAGTAATCCACCAAAACCACTTGTGTAAACAGCTTGTGAGGCCTTAGTTCTTTTTAAAGCTGGAACAATAGAAGCAGCCTTAATGGGTCTGGTCAAGCTCCCATAGAACCAGGGCTTTCAGTTTAGATTTTTAGTTTTTCAGTAGTAGTAGTTGCTGCTGAGGTCTTGAAGAAGTGAAAGCTATTTTTTTCCTCTCTCTCAGTTACAACTAAAAGCTGAGGGTTCCCTTCCTGCCAGAGTTGCATGTAAGACTATTTGTTTTCTGAATTTGCCCTTTGCCAAGGGTGCGTTTATGGGATGATATTATATTGGAACAGTGACTGCTTAGTAGCTAACTAATCTATTATTTTGTGACTTATTATTGAGTTATAGCTAAGCCAATTCTTTTATTTGTTCTTTTATTGTGTTTTAACTATAGTGCATGAAGAAATTATGTCTTGCTTAACGTCGAGTAGCTTGATCAGTAGAATTGCATCTGGAACGCAATATCTTACATTGATCTTTCAAATAAGAGTAATGTTAGAGGCTAGGCAACCTTCTAATATATTTTGAGGGGGTTTAGTCTGGTCCATTACAATAGCATAGACACATTTAAAGCAAAGCTGAAGAAGGGAGAGAGGAATAGAAGGATTGACATATAACCAGTCGAAAGATGTTTGAGAGTAACAAACCCTGGAATTAACTCATGGTTTGTTCTAAGTTGTACATGTTGTGTAATTATTTTGGACATCAGGGAATTATATTGATTTATTTTATTTTATCTGCACTAACACATCATAAAAATTATAGGGGTCAATAATATTGTGTTATCAATGCCAAAAATAATTATTTCAGATTCTTGTGTTCTTGATATTCCAGAAAAGATAGATAATGGATTGCTTTATAACAAGTCCGACTTTAGCTCTGCTTTGTAAAGAACATCATAGCAGCAGTCGGAAGTATTGGCAGGAAGTATGTTGTGCTTCATGGTTACTTCTTCCAGAACTCTGAAAAGAACAGACACTGTGTATAAAGCGACAGCTGTCTAGCAGATCTTGCAAGACCAGCTCTATGGTTTCACACAATCAAACTAGTCATCATTTGCTTCTGGAGATATGTGAAATAGTTTTTTTTCAACATTTTTTTAAAAATAAAGAACAATTATAATAATAGCAGTTGCAGTTTCCAACATATTAATACATTAAAATGAATGTCCAAGTTTACAACATTGTGTCACAAGAACTGCAGATGAGTGGATTACCCTGACGTGATTTGCAGTCATATTTTGCATTAAATAATTTGAAGTTTAGAGTCATGATTAGACTAATGATAAACTATTTAGTCTAAAGGATCTCGGTTATTGAAGTCTATTTAAAAGAATAATGGCACAATTTATGTGAGAAACAAGTATTTTACTTTTTCTTTAGAAATGTAATTACATTGTGATATGCTAAAGTGAGTGACAAATGGGTTTTCTCTTTATTTTTTAATAGAAAACCATTTGTGGAAAAGTCCATTTATTCAAAATTATGGACCCTTTTCAACAAGATCATGAGATTGAACAGGTTTTAGGATATATAAGATCAGGGGATTCAGAAAATTAAACACAATAGCTTAAATACTCACCAGTTTGGAGTAAAACTGCAATGAACATTTTTTCATATAATCTGACAAAATAAAACTTATTAACCTCTTGATCCTTTTCACTAGTCATAAGAAATTGTGTTGAAGATTGAGAAGAAAAAAAAAACTGATAACTAATACTGTGTAATTCTGATATGCAGCATACTGTTTTCCAGTAAAACACTTCTTCTGCACGTTCTCATGCCCAGCTGTGTTGATATCGGGAGAAGTAACATTTCCATTTGACTTCCCATTTCAAATGTTCTAATGTCAAAACCCAAGCTAAAGTTTCTTGTTCTCTGTTCTAGAAAAGACACTTTGCGGGAAATAACTTACGATAGTGCATTGATAAAGTGCCATTATTTTTAAATTGCATTAATGAGTCTAATAAAATAAAGCATTGATTTTCAAGCTAATTTGCAGAATTTGTTGGAAGTCCACAGGCATGCTTTTGTAAAATTAATGAAAGAACGCATTTGGTATTTTAACAAAACAGCAGCCATTATTGAAAGGGTTGCTGAAGTTAACAACTGTTAAGCAAAAATCTGATAAGCAACATTGTCCGTTGTATCTCGTGTCACTGTTGGTCACTATGGTAACACTAATCTTTAAGCCAGAATCTTGAACATATATTCACTACTCAAGACAAGTTAGCATCTAGCTGTTACTTCAGTGTTGGAGCTGGGGAGTCTGTACTGTTGGAGATATGGAACTGAATTTTCCAAACATTTGGCCGTGTCAATTTTGGGAAGTTGTGTGCAGAGTTGTTTCTGTGAGGTCCATTGAGTTTTCTTCCATAATTTTATACTGCTCACCTCATTACTTAGTCACCATGCCTTCATGGCACCTCTTTCACTATCTTGTGCTCACCAGCAACAGAAATGCACACTGCTTTCCGACCACTGTGTGATATTTTAAAGTCCAGTCGTGCCCTAAGTCAAAATATTACCAGCCAGGAATTGTCTTTCACAGCTTTAATGTGGAGAGAATTGCCCTGGATATGATTGGGAGAGGTAGGTTTGTACCATGCTTTGCTGCTAGCATCCTGAATGTCTTGGTTGACAGGGTGTGGACATGAGTGCCATCTTCTTTCCTCAGGTGGTCCTGAGGAGACCATGGCATTAGACCCTGCCAGCCTGATCTGACGTTCCCAACCAGGTCGGTAAGGTGTCCAGAGGAACACCAAACAGTGCAGGAAGCAAGTTAATGACCTTCTGCACTTTGCAAGGGTAAATGGCATAATCCTCTCTGTGCTAGCTCATAATTACTCTAATTCTGCCACTGCACACTTGCCATTAAGACTTATGGTCTCCCACTTTCACTTGTGCAAACAGCATCTTCCCCAATAACTTTCACTCCCCCCATTCTCCCAAACTACCAGCCTTCTGGTGTTTCTTACTCACACCTTGTCATCAGAGGACTGCCAGAGAGCAAGCACCTCGTCAGTCCCAGGCAGGAGAGGACCGCATGATGTTGGACAGAAATAACTTCATCAAAATGTGCAAGGTGACACAGAGGCATTTGGCAGGTTTGTTGGAGGCTGTCCGGAAACTGGATCAAAGCTCAGAGAAGTCCACGATGGCTGTCTGTATTATAATGGCTCTATCATGTCTGCATGGACAGGTTCACAGTTGCCATGGAGACACAAACTCACTGTCTGCCAGATATCTGCACCAATCTGCATTCCATCACGGTAGCCATTCTTTTTACCAATCATTTGACGGGGGAGCGAGGAATCTTGATCTTATTTCACATGCCCTTCCACACGAACAGACTTATTTCTGGCAGTAGGCAGATAGCAGAGGAGGAACTACACTCTGGTCTGCAGAAGCTTTCTCTCATGGCACTACAGACATACCCAGTATCTCCACCTTCATACTACCTGTGACTCTCAAATCTGTAGAAGTTCAAGACAAGGATAGTAATTCTGATCTGGCCAGGATACTCTCAGAATGCCCAGGTGATCCGTAACCAATGGCCATGGCATCACCTGCCCAAGACTCTTGAGACTACCAGGCTCTACAATAGATCAGGCTCCATCCACATCCTGGTGTGGACCTTAGGACTGCACCTGGATGTATTAGGGAGGGAAAGGCTTCTGGGGGAACATAGGGGAACAGTAAAATTTCA
Source organism: Chiloscyllium plagiosum (assembly GCF_037043375.1). Taxonomy (NCBI): domain Eukaryota; kingdom Metazoa; phylum Chordata; class Chondrichthyes; order Orectolobiformes; family Hemiscylliidae; genus Chiloscyllium; species Chiloscyllium plagiosum. The sequence continues at coordinate 24,646,076 of NW_028270174.1, forward strand.
TTGTAAATAGAGTAACACATTTATAAATATATTTTAACTTTTGATCATTAGCTGTGTGATTGACTGATTAAGGGTGGAGAGGTTATACATCCTTAGAGATACATAATGTTAGGATCATGTCTGAAAGATAGCTGTTCTTTTCATATTGCCCATTCTAGCATGAAACATTGTCATTATTGAATGAGGGAGCATAAGATGTTGTAAATGTTTCATCAGTTTGAAATCTTAATTATTATTCAACAACAGGGAAAATGAATAAGGAACAAACCAGTATTTGGCATTTGTCATTGGATTAGAAAGGGGACACTGGCCCCTGCAGCATCAATGCATTTACAGTCAACGAAGGATGATAATTATCTAACAGAAACACTCGCTCCCACCTCTTCCCATAGTCTTGTCTTGTTTGTGTCCTGTTTACTTTGCTATTAGTATAGAGGACCCATTCCCTCTCTTTCCCACTTTAATTTACATCCATTTTACCTCTCTTTTGTCTCATTCTCCACCAGTAACAACCCCTGTGTCTTTTGCACTGGGCCTCTGTCTCCATCAACATATATATAAAAACATTTTCTAAAACCTTTCCTTTCTGAAGATGATTCATACCTCACTCGAAATGTTAATTTTGTTCCCTCTCCACAGCTGCTGCCAGACTTGCTGAGTTTCTCCAGCACCTTCTGTGTTTGCTTATCATGTTCCTGCTTCTCCTTGGACAATATATTAGGTGTGAACTGGCTGAACATTAAAAAAAAGCACATGGTTCAGCAAGCTGGTATTTTAAATGAATCAAATATAATTCACAATATCACAAACTGTCACCAATTCATTTAACATTCTAAGCAAACATCCTGCAAAATTTCAACAGTTAACAGATGGTGCAAATTCAGAATGATGTCTGTGTGTGCTTGGTTGTGCACATTCTTTAACTATATTATAAGAACACAAAACGGAACTTACATATTTTAAGGTGACAGACAACTCTCAACGATCTTGATATCTGCTTGTTATGAGCTACAGTTGATGTGTGATTTAATGAGTACAAGCAAGTAAGCAAGGAACATTAGGGAGTCCCTGCCAGACTGTTATCAGTTACGAGACCAAAGATACGGATAATGAAAGGTGTACATTGATTGAGATGGATGAAGCTGAACAAAATGGCCAGGTTTCATTCTGAGGGATGTAAAATGAGTTCTGTCAACAGACATCAACAGAATTATCCACCAGAATGGACACAGAATTCAAGGTTGTTACTGAAAATAATAAAATGCAAGTGTATATTGTCATTCCTAAACATGTACCTACATCATGATTTGGTTAAACTTAATTCTAAAATAAGCTGATCACAGCAAGCCATGGTCCAATTTAAGTAACCTACCACCGGCATGCACATTAACAGAACAAATAACTGACTAGTTATTGATGGAACCTTAACTTTCAGGTCCGTTCACAAAGCAAGAGAGGTTTCATTTAAATGTTTTCATCCCAAATGAGAAATGTCACCTCAATTTCAAATTAACAGTTTGTACCTTGATTATCGATTGTATCTTGATTAGAATAAATGCATTATCTGTTGAAAATGAGACAGCTTTGCTGGATGTGCAGAAGAATTTATAGTTGTGTTTATCTGTTGGTATTTCATGTATTTACAAGTGAGAAGCTTTGCTCCTTATTTCATTTTCTGACTGAAAGTTCAAAATTAGATATCTTGTATTACAGAACCAATCAACCCTAACAATGAATCTGTCAATTTCTAACCAAGAAATCTTATCAGAGAGTGCACCAGCCTCATAGTTGCTATTGTTTCTGCACTGTTATTTTTCACAATGTTGAGGTATTGAATTGAGTGTATTTATTCCTGTGAATGAACCACATTGCTATTCAAGACTTCAAAAAACCTGCATCACCTGCATCACCAGCAGCCGTTACAGGTACAAAAAAAATGAATCATTGCATGATGAAATGTGTGATAAGCATATAGCTTCACATTCATAATAACCACAATATTGTTGTAGTATTTCTTCCTCGGCGACATAATTACAAGGTAATGGATTTGTTATACCTTAAAATCTCTTGGAATTAGCTGCACATTAAAGAATAAAAATAACACAAGCTGTTCTAGATTTAAAAACCCACTAAAAATCAGCTTTATCTAACTCTCTTCTTGCATAATAACATTTTCATTAAAATGAACCTTTGCAATTTTGTAAATTTATTTAACTATAAAAGTGACTGCAGTAGAATATTTCTCAAATGCTCAGCTATAAAAGCAGAATTGAATTTTTGCAAGAAAATGATTTCAGACCATCCATATTCTCCTGATATAAAGCTACAACTGTTTATGTGCACTTTTAATTTTCATTGAAAATGGATGGATGTATACTTGATCTTAATTAAAAAGTGTCTTGCAACAACTTGTTGTGTCCAGGATTTGCAATTATATTATGCCTTTGCCATCTGTCTTATGGCCTTAAATTGAAACTACAAGGCTAGAAATGCAGCTGTGATGAAGTATTTTCTAATGTTTTTTTTTTCATTGTCGAGTCCACTTCCTGTTGGGAGTTGCTTTATATAAGATATGTATATCAGCATTATCATTTTTATTAAGACAAAAGCTTGTAGCAGAAGAAACAAAATTCATGTTAAACACAGTAATGATATGACATTGGCATTTTGCCAAATACTAGAAAAGTGAGCAGTAAAAAGATATTTATTTATTTCCAGTTCAGAGTTATTAAAATTAATAGCATGGAAAATACCAATTACAGCAAGGATTGAAATGTGCCAGTTTAAAGTAATCTACTCCTGGTATTTCACCAGAGCAGTGAAAAAACTGCCAGATGTTACTGTTAGAATATTGGTTTTCAGGTCTGATAAGAGGTGAAAAATTTGACTCAAACATGATTAACATTTCCAATCCAGTAGAAGGAAAATGCCACAGTACAGCATCATCTAGAATATTCATTCAAATATGGACATCAAATATTCAAGTGTAAATACGCTGCTAATTTGTCTTCTAATATCAATAGTTGCCTATGGACACTTTACCAACTACAAAATCGCAATTTTGAAGATACAAAGGACTTTTTCTGCTTCTTTTTATGCTAGGCACACATTTGAATCTATTTACAGATATTAGCAGAAGTTAATAGCATTACAGTGAGCTAAGGGCAACAGACAACTGAATGTGTGACTTGGGATTCAATGTGCATACAGTGGAAACACTGATTACAAGAAGCTTTTGCTTCATACCTTGCCAATCCGATGTTCTTTTCAAGCTATCTTCAGTATTGACTATAATCCCAAATCCATATCCAGCATTAAGTTGCTGTAGCCTCCACAGTGATGACAATATTATTTGCCTGAGAACAAATGGCCTTGAACACCATCTTTATGGAAATGCCCTTGCCACTGTTCGTTTATGGAAAAAAAATGCGTTGCATTTAACTAAAGGCATTTTTCTCTGTGTCAAATCCTCCTTTTCTTATTTAGTGAAACTTCAAATGAGGATTAGGATCTTGCAGTAATTGAAAAGCTCCATCTATGCGGAGTCTTGTGCAGTTTCATTACAATTGCAACAGCAGCTGGTTGTCCGAGTGTCACCATTTGTGATTCAGAGCGGCTTTGAAACCAATTCTACATCAGAATGGTTGCCAGCTGACTTCAAATGATCACACAAGCAATATATTTGATGATGAAAAGAATCCCTTCTAAAACCCAATATAAAAAGATTTCCTTAGTTTAGACACAGCTGATTGTTATGATAATAGCTCTTATTATTTGTGAGATAATTTATACCTGCAAAATCTGATGAAGGTATATTATCAGAGATATAGTAGGTGCATATTTCATCACCCATCACCATTCAAAATTAAAGTGAAAGGCTAAATGGATGGGCTTTCTTAATTTAAGTATTTATTACCCTATTTATGTATATTGTAATTCCTGACTACTGGGATTTCTGAAGCATTTTTTGAGCTATTAAAAAGAATTATGGGAAATGCCAAACAAGTATAGCATACTCTTTATTGCTTTGTTAACAGCTGTGTCCTATGCAAATTAAATTGTTTCTACCTCATTTGATAAAAACACAATAAATCAGAAATGCAAAGGGTGGCAGCACTTGTTAGCTATGACTCTCAGAGCTTGCATCACAGCCAGACTGATTATTCTAAGCAGGTCAATTGTTCTGGCTGACATAGAATCTGAAATTAAAAGATGAAAAAGTGAAATAGCTTTATTGTGAGCATAATTGAAAGCCTCTAGGAAGTCTTTAACTGCATTGTGCATGATGAATACCTCCTTCCTTTTATTACTTGAGAGAGAATATGTGGCATTGCAGATGGAAGTTTCATGTACATGATGACTTCTGGAAGTGTTGCAATTGCTGTGTTTAATTCAGCTAATGTGGTATACATTTGAAAACAGTTTGTGACATTGATGTATGATATAATTTACTTTTTCTCAGATGGCAAAGTTATCTGAAGAATTAGATCAAATGAAAACTGTACTCACTCTGCATTCGAAAAGTAATGTAGTTCCTTAGGTAGAAATGGTCATTTTCATTGTTGGGTTTGGCAGGTTTTATGGTAATAAAATACTGATCTTTCATCTCTCAGCAGGAAAGAAAAATAATTTGGAGACCAAATATTTTAATTTGCTTGTTCAATAAATAGCTCCAAAAAAAAATTATATTCTGCAATTCACAAATTTGGGTAATGCTTGCACAGTCCAATACATTTTTGAAACAATTTCTTTTTTCAAATTCTGGCCTGAGGTTTTCTACTGCTGACATAATTTCCGATTTCATAACAAATCTCTCTCCAAGCATGCAGACTGTTTCTTTTGTTGTCAAGTCTCACTGGTTTACTACTTGCCCTCCAATTCCCTCTGCCCCTTCTTCAAGCTTTGACTATCTGCTTGTTCCTTCACATTTCCAACCACCCTGTCCACAGCATCTGAAGCTACTGAGGTTCTTGCCAAAATATAGAATGCATTATCTTTCCTGTCTCAATTCTAAAGGAGAGCTATTTTTCTCCCTTATCAGAACTGCATAATTATGCACATCTTATATCTCAGACCCTTCCATTCCTTTTTCTGTCATGTGTTCATTTAGCTTCACCTTAAATGCATGTCTGGTATTTTCCTCAATTTCACCTTGAGACAGGACTGTTCCATATTCTGAACACTATTTTGATTAATAGGTTTCTCCTGAGTTTCTCTTTAAATTATTACTGACTATCATTGCTTATGGCCTCCAGTTTTGGCTTCTTCCAAAGATGTTAACATCTTTTCTATGGGCACTGTTGAGGTGTGGATAGAGGGTTGTGGAGTGTGGTGTCCTGTAAAATTCTCTGAGTGGCCTTCCTGTCCACATATCCAATAATAATTTTGCAGGGAGGTGAGCGAAACCGAGGGCAGTTTACCCACTCTGGCCAATTGTAAGGGCTTGGTTTCAGAGATGGGTACATGCCTGGTAGTTAATTTACATTAATTCTGTAATGGAAGGTTTTTCCCTGAAGGAATCCCTTTCCATTTCTGGTATTCCCTCCCCAAGATCCTCCAGCTAGCCTTTCCATCCAGACCCCCATGCCCCTATCGGGCCTCATCTTCCCAACATGAGATTACACCCCCACCTCATCTAATGCTGGGTGCTAATTGAGCAACTGTTTGTAGTCCCGGTTCTGGCCACTACTGCTGCTGGATCAGATTGGCTGGTAGCTCTCCGAAACAAGATTCCTGCCTGAGTCAAAGGCAACAGCCTTAAGTAAGTATTTTGGTGTTAAATGTCTGAAGAGCTTCCAGAATTGGCAGGTATGTGTTTCCTGCTGACTTTCCAAGTGGTGGAGTGGCAAATCCTGCCACCTGTAATATCCTGTCCCGCGTTTCCCTGATCAAATCTTTTGACAATCTTAAACACCTTTATGCTGGTTATTCTGCTGCCTTCTCTTTTCTTGATGAAAATGTCATCACCACCAGATTCCAGTTACACAATCTCTGAGAGTCTCTCCAGTGTCTTTTCTTTCAAGCAATGCAATCTCTACTTTTCCTTACAATCTTAAAGGTCCTCCTTCCAATGTCTCCCTTCCAGACAACTGGAGCTTTCCCTTTACCATGTCCTCTTTCTGTTTCAGATGTCTGCCTCCCAGGAATTTTCTCCAGGCATTTCCCTCCCCCTCCCCCACTCTTCACTCAACAGTACTCTTTTACATCTGTCTACTCTGCTAGATAGTTTCTCTTCCCTCACACCTTTTCTCATAGTCATTATCCCTCCTACTCAGCTTCATATACAAGACGTTATTCATTCACCTCCACCTTTCACCCATTATTGTTCTTACCCTCCCATTTCTTTATCCCCCAGTAATTATCCCCATTTCCCTCTTGGATATTCGCTCTTTCTCATTTATCTCTGATCTCTGGAATTATCTGGTCTTTTCTCTATCCTCCAACAGGGAGCACTGTTAGTTTTTGTTCACCACTTCCTTCCTTAGGAACCAAGGTTTCCATCTTTCTAGGTGGTAGCTAACGAGTATCACATAAGGACCAGGCAATGACTGTTCCAAAAAGAATCAACCCAACCATCGTCTTATGATATTCGATGGAATTACAATAAGTTCCTGACCAATAACATCCTGAGAATTGCCATTGTCCAGAAATTGAACCATCCATAGTTGCTACAATAGCAAGTCATAGGCTGGGAATTCTATGGTGAGTACCTTACCTCCTGAGAGTTTGAAATCCATTTACATGGTAACAATCAGCAATGTGATGGAATACTCTTCAATTGCTGGATGTGTGCAGCTCTCACAACACTCAAGAATCTTGGCACCATCCAGAACAAATCAGCACACGTGTTTGGCAGACCACCTTTGTATAAGGCAGCTTAAAGTAGCTTAAGGATGTGCATCACTGTGTTATCTGAACAATCCTCACTACTGGCCACCATGTTGATTGCTATTGCTCACCGACGGCTTGACGTCACCATTATCACCATTAAAAGGCCCAATTACTCTGGCGTGGTAGAGGATAAACAACAAGAATGGCTGTTTTCTTAAATGCATTGTAATTTATTAAATGTTTGCAACTAAATACAAGTTACACTGATTTAACAAACATTGCAAAAGGGACTATTAGGATGACCTGGATGGTGTATCTTAATCCTTCGAGATCCTAAAATGTTGTCTCACCAAACTGATATGACATCATCATGGTGGGTGGTGCTGAAGGGACTCCTCAGGACTCAGCCTTTCAGACCCTTACACCTTTATGTCACATCTCCTATTACCTTAAACGTTCATTCCCTCCACCACTGATGCACAATGACAGCTCTAAGTAACATCTGCAATTTGCACTGCAGGAACATGTCCAGGCTCCTTCAGCAGCACTTGTTGTCACTCCATGATCTCTATTTCCTAGAAGGACAAGGACAACAGATGCATAGTTCCCCACAAAGCCACAGAACACCCCACAGTCCAAAAATATGCAGGTCAGGTGAATTGGCCATGCTAAATTGCCCATAGTGTTAGGTACATTAGTCAGAGGGAAATGGCTCTGGGTGGGTTATTCTTTGGAGGGTCAGTGTGGACTTGTTGGGCCAAAAGGCCTGTTTCCGCACTGTAGGGAATCTAATCTAAACTAATCTAAACACAGAAGTACAGGAGTTGGGAGATCATGTTGCAGCTGTACAGAACATTGGTTCGGCCACTTTTAGAATACTGTATAGAATTCTGGTCTCCTTCCTATCAGAAGGATGTTGTGAAACTTGAAAGCGTTCAGAAAAGATTTACAAGGATATTGCCCAGGGTTGGAGGATTTGAGTTATAGGGAGATGTTGAATAGACTGGGGCTGCTTTCCCTGGAGCATCAGAGGCTGAGGGGAGACCTTTTAGAGGTTTATAAAATCACGAGGGGCATGGACAAGATAAATAGAGAAAGTCTCTTATGTGGTGTGGGGGAGTCCAGTACTAGAGGGCATAGGTTTAGGGTGATAGGGGAAAGATATAAAAGAGACCTAAGGGGCAACTTTTTCACGCAGAGGGTGGTACGTGTATGGAATGAGCTGCCAGAGGATGTGGTGGAGACTGGTACAATTACAACATTTAAGAGGCATTTGGATGGGTATATGAATAGGAAGGGTTTGGAGGGATATGGGCCGAGTGCTGGCAGGTGGGACTAGATTGAGTTAGGATATCTGGTCGGCATGGACGAGTTGGACTGAAGGGTCTGTTTCTGTGCTGTCATCTCTATGAATCTATAATAAGAAAACATAACATCCTGTATTAAATCAATATTGTGATTCCTTTAGTAGAGTAATGCAGAAAGGAAATTTGATTTTGATTTCAGTTGATTTGATATATTATTGGAACATATATGTAACTACAGTGAAAAGTTTGGTTTTCTGAGCAGTACAGGCAGAGCAGAGCAAACAAGGGTGCTTAGACAGAGCGAGGTATACAAGGTAACAGCTGCACAGGAGGTGCACTAAGCAAGATCAACATTAGCAAGACCAACATTATTTGAACTTAGAGAGTCCATTCAGTAGTTGAAAAGCGTGGCGCTGGGAGAACACAGCATGTCAGGCAGCATCTGAGGAGCAGGGGAGTCGACGTTTCGGGCTTCACCAGTCCAGTAACAGCAGGGAAGAAGCTGCTCTTAGACCTGTTGGTGTGTATGTTCAAATTTCCATATTTTCTGATACAACAATGATGTTCCCTGCACGTTCTATCCCACTGAAAAAGATGGAGGGACTGTCTTGGCGTTGAGTAGCTGATAAGAGTGACAGCTTAATTCAACAAACCATGATAAAAACTCAGGGTACATTCACCAAGTGAATGTTAGGTCATCAAAACTGAGCCAAATTACAAAGGAAACCAAGAAGGATGTAAAGTTACAGATGCTTTCTCAGCAATTTATTCAGAAGTAAGCTGATAACATAATCAGCCAACAAGACAGTAATTCTGATCTATCAGGATAAGGGTTAGGTTTAGGGTAGCAATTAAGTGGTGTTCTGTTCACCCATTGCAGAATGACCGCATTCAAAACGATGCAGTACAAAACAGCCAAATAAATTCTGAAAGCAAATACCTGGGACGTTGGAAATATGAAATATAAACAGAAGTTTATTGGATGCATTCGTTAGGTCAGACAGCTTCAAAGGATTTAGGCAGTACGATTAACATTTCAGGTCTATGCCATTTATCAGAACTGGGAGATGGAACATAAGGTCTCAGATACAATCTATTGGTTTATGTTTTCTTATTATAATTTACACCATTCTCATTCTGTCATTCATTCATATCCCTTCCTCCTCCTAATCACAAACCATTCTGCTTTCTTCATCATCAGCAAACTCTCTGTCTGGCTATCCCCACATCACATACCGTCCAGCATTCCCAACTTACAAGCTGTCATATGTGATATCTCCCATTTCTGACAGAAGGTCAATGACCTAAAGTGAAATGTAAAAAATCCACCTTGTTAGTGATTTTTGACACAATTTAAAATGCTGGAACAATCCCACAAGTGTTCATTATAAAGTACCGAAACGACATGTAGTTCTGTATCTAATCATAGGACAAGAATATGTAATTTGTAGAGGGATATGGATTTGTATTATGATGATAAAGAGATGAATGCTCAGCATGATCTTGAGCTTGAACGAAAACAGGAGTCGTTGGATTAAATGGTCGATGTAGTTCTTACAATCCTTTCCCCCATGTCTCTGAGAAAAGCACATACGTCAGAAATGTTGCTGCCAGTACAATTCTAGCTTGGTAATTGGGATGACTCAATGGAAATTAAATCACTCTCAGCATCAATACTAATTTAAATTCACTAAGTCCCCAAAATGTCCACTGTAAATAAACATTACCATATCAACCAGTGTCAGCAGCACCGAGAAAGATGCTTCTGCTAAATCAGTATTGAATCTGTGAATCTTCACATCCTGCTAATAGCACTTAAGTCATTCATTTTGTCCTCTCTTTCTCATCATTTGCATTATGTTGTTTGAATGCCGTTTATGAAAATATCAGAATTCTACGCAGTAAGTTCCTGGCTGAAACATTGGGATTAGTAGTACTTATAGCTCTTTTGCTTTGGGTGATGTTTTGATATGGGATGGAAATGTGTTGCTGGAAAAGTGCAGCAGGTCAGGCAGCATCTAGGGAACAGGAGAATCGACGTTTCGGGCATTAGCCCTTCTTCAGGAATGAGGAAAGTTTGTCCAGCAGGCTAAGATAAAAGATAGGGAGGAGGGACTTGGGGGAGGGGCGTCAGAAATGTGATAGGTGGAAAGAGGTCAAGGTGAGGGTGATAGGTCAGACTGGGGTGGGGGCGGAGAGGTCGGGAAGAAGATTGCAGGTTAGGAAGGCGGTGCTGAATTTGATGGATTTGACTGAGACAGGCTGGGGGGAGGGGAAATTAGGAAACTGGTGAAATCCGAGTTCATCCCTTGTGGTTGGAGGGTTCCTAGCCGGAAGATGAGGCGTTCTTCCTCCAACCGTCGTTTCGCTGTGGTCTGACGATGGAGGAGTCCAAAGACCTGCATATCCTTGGTGGAGTGGGAGGGGGAATTGAAATGTTGAGCTACAGGGTGGTTGGGTTGGTTGGTCCGGGTGTCCCAGAGGTGTTCTCTGAAACGCTCCGCAAGTAGGTGGCCTGTCTCCCCAATATAGAGGAGGCCACATCGGGTGCAAAGGATGCACTAGATGATATGTGTGGAGGTACAGGTGAATCTGTGGCGGATATGGAAGATGTTTTGATATCCAAATGTTGTGTGAAGCTTGTGTATATTTCATCATGGACCATGCTGGAGATAGTTTGGGGGAGACATTTGTCTGGAGTTGGGGAGCATCAGAACTATGTAGAGAGGGACAACTTACGTTGCCATCCAACTCAATATTGATTGGAAGCTGCTAATCCAGTTAATGGCCTCTCTTAAACACACATAGTTGAATGTGCATTCAGCAGTACAATATCACCCAACCACCCCCACATTCCTGTCCCACTAGCAGTACTGAAATGAATTACCAACTGCCCTCCAGATAATTGTTGATTAATTTCTATTGGTTCTGCTTGAGTTTGTAGGGGGGTTTCTTGCTTTGACGAGTTGGGTAAAGTTAATGAATTCTGCAAAGTGTGGCACTGCATTGGAAGAAGGCCTTCATTGAGTTCAAGGGCTCTCATCAGTTGTAGGGGCTGATATTCCCAACTCCTTAAAACTGCTGCATGAGAAGCAGGTTGGAACAGAGAGAAGAATACCCAGGATTTGCTAGAGAAAGGTGTGGAAGAAAAAGAGGAGAAGGGGATCTTACCACCTAAGATTATCCAGGTGAATTCAAATCCCTCAACTCAAGCCAGGAACAACGTGAACATTGTGCTTTTTGAAAGGTGTGCTCACAGAATTCTGCCATCTCTCGGAAACAGACAATCAGCCTCAAAGCCTCAGAGAGGGGATGCCAGTAGCTGTCAAGGATGTTCATCACCCTGAATTTCTGGACATCAGGGTCCCTCCAAGCTCGAGCAGGTGTCATCTGGAACATGTCGCAGTTCATCATCCCGCATTTCATCAGAAGTGACAGATCCCATGACAAAACAAGTTCTGTACTTTCTCTCTGGCAACAGAGAAGCAAACAAAACTTGCAAAAATCTTCAATGGGATAATTAGCTTTCCATTGTAGAAAGTGCTTTCAACTGCACAGATATGACCAAATGGTTGTTCCACTTCTTTACTTTCTTAAAGTTTTTTTCACCTGAGAGGCGGGCGTCAGTGATCTTTTGTCCTCCCTAGTTGCCCAGAATGAATTGTTTGGGCACTCCAGAGGGCAGTTAAGAATCAACAATATTGCTGTGTGGTCTGGAGCTCAATATAAACCAGACCAGGTAAAAAATGGCAAATTCCCTCACTAAAGAACATTAATGAATTGGATAAGCTTTTGCAATAAACAATGAATAGTTTCATGGTCATCACTTATGAGACGAGCTTTATACCTCACATTTATTGATTGAGTTTAAACTTCACCAGTTCTACTAGTGAGATTGGAATCCACAACTGGGGAGCAATAGTCTGGGCCTCTGGGTTACTTGTCCAGTGACATTACCACCACGCCATTGTCTGCACCATTAATGTGTCCACTTACCGAGTATGAAGTTGCTACGTAACTGAGTTTGGCACAATGTGCTGAGCAATGTCCACTATCCTAGCGGGAGTCTTGATGCTTTCATTTTGCACCAGTGTGCTGTTCCCTCAGTCTTGAGCCAAAGCAGAGTCGCTGCTGATGGGTTTCTGCACTTTATGCCTGTTGATGGCTCACCTCCCTAAGCTAGTTTAATATGGTCAGTGTGATTACAATAACAGCCAGGGTCCCATATAAAACATAATTGAGCAGGCATCATTGACTTTGCTGTCCATCCAGAGCCCTCCAGTTCTTGCTAAAGTAGATTTCCTGATTTGTGATGCCATACCCTATATTGTCCAAATTTGACCATTATGAGGACCCAGCCTTTGCCACGAAGGATATCAAGAAAAACGCAAAAGCAGGAGGTGAAAGAGGAAGAGCTATTTAAAGTAGAGGAGGACCATGAGGAGCAGGAATGTGCAGAGGAAGAAGAGGAAAAGAAGGAGGCAATTTGACTATCCACTTGGTAGCAAGACTGTCCATTCCCTCTACACTATTCATTCAACTACAGTTTCACTGACCAAAGCACACAATTGTTTCACAATCAACATTACCAACCCTCTAGTGCAGAATGTCACATCATCCTGTTGGTCATAATGTATTAAGAAACACCAAAGAAGCAAATGTTTCAAATTACTTTGAGGTCTGTCTAGTATGTTCCTTTGCCTGCCTTGTACTTTTGTATGGTGCTAACACAGTGAGTGCAGCATGGCAGCTGGAAGGCTACTGACTTTCAATGAAGATTGCAGGTGGCCTTGGTGAGAGACATTGAGCAGTTCTGGCATGAGACGTTCCAGTTTCAAACATCTTGGTGGCAGCAGTCTGGCGCCCAGGCTGGCAGATATGAGATCACAAATTTTAGCTGATGATGTAAAGGTAAAGGAAAGCAAGTCGTGAGGAGGAAAGTGTCTGATAAAGATGCAGATAGGTTAAGTGAGTGGGCAAAACATTTGGCAAATTAAATATTTTGTCAGAAAATGTAAGATTTTCCATCCTGGCAAGAAGACCAGGAAAGCAAAATATTATTTCAATAGAGAAACTGTTGATGTAGTACAAGAGAGCATGGGTGTCCTTATACATAAATCATGAAAAAATTACCGTAAAGTAATTAAGAAATGACTAGAATATTTGCTTTGATTGCAGTAGAGACAGAATCTGAAAGGAGGGAAGTCTTACTAATGCTGTATACAGCATTGATTAGACCACACCCAGAGTATGACGCACCTTTTTGGAAGGAGGTTAGTTTTAAGAGATGCATGCTGAAATGGGGCTCATCTTGTACAAACCTTGCTGGGGCATCTTTACAAATTAGTGCAGATGAGTAATATGTTGTAATCCCTGAGCCCAATATCTGGCCCTATGAAATATTTTCTCCTTTGTCATGTCACATTAATTTTTTTTTATAAATCTACTTCTGAGTTTTTTCTTTTAAAATTTATTTCACTTTAACCTAGGTAATGTTCAGAATGATCCATAAAAAGTAACAGTTTTCAGAAATGCCAAAGGACTTTGTCTTTTGTTAAGCAGAAGTGGGCAAAGCTAATATTAGAAATTATGTATTAACTTTAGTGTAAATTTGATAATGTTCACACAGAAACAGAAATGTTACAATTACATCTGATAACTCTGGTAAAAATATAGTATTCAGAATATAACTTACCCTCCTCATTAACGTTTCTGTATGCTAGGGAGTATAACGCTTAGGGGCCATGTTATTTGACATAAATATACGAGGTCAATGTTAGTTGACATAAATGCTTGCCGTTTCTAACTGCAGCTAGATTCAGAAACTTGTGAATTAAGTACTGGCAAAACAATGCTACATTGTTTCCTTCCTGCATTATAGTGACTTCATTTACAAATACATTATGGACTTTCATCTATTACTCAAGACTGTCAAGCTCTAATCTCATGGACATTAAAATACCAGGAATAAATAGTCACAGATTATGATAATTCAATCCAATTTCTGCACGGATATCGCATTAGTCATTACTTTAGTCATTCAAAAGTGTCAGAACCTACCTTTATGCTGTTTAGAAGTTGCATTCAGTGCATATTTTAGAATAATGAACTATCATAATTATTTATGATAAATTTAGAAAATAGGCCCTACCCCTTTAAATCAGTAATACATTGTGTCAAACAGAAATGAGTCTCTTTGAATATATATTAAAAATTCAAAGGAACGTTTTTAGACTGTGAAGTACCAGGTTATCTTTCCTGTTATAAAAGAAAAGTCTGTGATCAAGGGAAAATAAGGAGACTTTCAGCTGTGTCAAGCCTGATTTTTATATGGAATGCAAAATTCAAAGGTATGAAAACAGAAGCTTAAGCACATGACCATATTTCTCAATGCAAGTATGCCAGATGTCTCCATGGTAAAGGGTTTGCACACAGACCACCCAACAATATATTGGGCTTTATTCTTCATGCTGTTGGTTTGCCTACAATCAAGTTCAGAGGGTCAAATAAATTACTCCCTTTCCACTCCTGAGTTGTTCAAACAGAGGTTGAACTTCTAAATGGAGGTTTTTTGTTTCTCCTCCCAATTCAATATGCACTTTACTAGTGCAAAACAATTCCATATCATCACTGTCAAAGCAGACTAGAGTCACATTTCAGGACTGTGCAGAAGTCCTGATTCAGCTGACACTGTGGGAATTGTCCTGGAAGTTGAAACATCTAATTGGGACTTATTTGGCAACCGAGATCCTCCAGTAAAGACCTAACAGTTAGTTAGAGTTGGGAACTTCTAAAAGTTAGTGGAATTAAAAGCTGCTCTAACTTCTCAGTAGCTATTAAGTGACGAGAAACCTGGAAATTCAGTGGACTAACATTCATTCTTCTGGTGTAAACAGTCAATATGGTGGATATTGCTATCTTGGAAAAGGCAGGGAAGGGGCATGCAATAACTGAACCTTAAACAAATAAACATAAAGAACACAAGTTATTCTGAAGAAAGGTCACTGCACTAGAAGCATTTACTCTGTTCATTCTCTCTCCACAGAATCTGGCAAACCTGCTGAGACCCCCAGCTATTTTCTTTCAGACATCGAGCATGTGTTTTATTATATAAATGTAGAATATTGTGGCTGCTGGAAATCTCAAACAAACACAGAAAAAATCCAACCCACCCCCAAAAAAATCTTTTAAAAAAAGCAAAAATACAAAGAACAGGCTAAGTAAAGATTAGAGTGGTGCTGGAAAAGCATCCGAGGAGCAGGAAACTCGATATCTCAAGCAAAGCCCCTTCCTGATGAGGGTTTTTTGCCCAAGATGTCAATTTTCCTGCTCCTTGGATGCTGCCTGACTTGCTGTGCTTTTCTAGCACCACTCTAATCTTGACTCTGATTTCCAGTATCCTCAGTCTTCACTTTTGCCTAAAGAACAGGCTAAGCTGTCCTCTCTTCGAACAACTTCTATTTTACCTCCTCTCACTTCCTTCAGGTCAAAGGTGTGGCTGTGGGTATCCACATGGACCCCTGGTATTCTTGTCTCTTTGTGAGGTATGTAGAACATTTGTGTTTCAGTCCTACTTGGGACCTCACCCATGACTTTTTTTTTCTGGTTTATCAGTGACATCATTGACGCTGCATTCTTCTCACCCAGAATTGGAAAAATTCATCAATTTTGCTTACAATGTCCACACTGCCCTCACCTTCTCCTGGTCTATCTCTGACTCCTCCTTCCCCTACCTCCCCATCTCTGTTTTCATTACTGGGGATAGGCTGGCCATTAGTATTCACTACAAATCCACTGACTCCCACAATTAAGTGGACAATACACCCTCACACTCTGCTTCCTGTAAAAGATTCTATGACTCTTTCAGTTGTTATGGACAAGACTAACCCCCTTTCAAATATATCAAGGTAATAGCATCGACCTTAACTTTTATCTTTTTCAAAGGCAAGCATAAGGTGCTGTGCTCCACATGTAATTTGATTGATTACACTACTAGGCTTTAATCAAAGCACACTTTATTCTTAACCCCCCGTTAAAAATACAAATAAAAGAAAGAAAAATTGGTATAACTCTAACTAATTTGGAAAACTTAACAGTAAGATAGACTATTTAACTATAAAATAGTAACTGTTCCAATATAGTAACATCCCACAAACACACAGTTGGCAATAAAACAGGATTGTTTCACATGTGATTCTGGCAGCACAGAGGGAAAATTCTGGTAAGAGAGAGCAATTTGGCAGCTTCTGCATACAAATTCAAAACCCTAACAATTACTGAAAGCTAAACTAAAACTCTGGTTCTGTGGGAGCCTGAGTCTACCCATTCATGTTGTTTCTATCATTCCAACTTTAAAAACCCAAGGTCTCACAAGCTGTTTACTTTATTGGCATTGAACAGCTCATTGCCTAAGCTTCAAAACCTCTCTTAAAAAATTAACACGAAAAAATACATATCGTACAACCATAGCATCATCACAGAGTTCCTCCATCTCCATCACATCTGTTCCAATGATACCAGCTGCTACAAAGGGTCTCAGAAATGTCCACCTTCTTCCTCAGCTAAGAACTCCCCACTACTGTGGTTGACGGGCCCCTCAGTCATGTCCGACCCATTGCTGCACTTGTGCCCTCACCCCTTCTCTTCTCTCCCACACCAATGATAGAGTCTCCTTGGTCCTCTCTTATTCCCTTACCAGCAACCCAATCTAAAGGATCATAAACTGCCATTTCTGCTATCTCCAGCAGGATGCCACCAGTAGACGCATATTCCCCTCACTCCATTGCCAGTCTTTGCAGGGACTGTTCTCTCGTTGACACCATAGTCCACTCCTCCTTCACTCTCATAAACTCCACACATGCCCACTGCACTTTCCCCACAATCGCAGAAGGTATAACACCTGTCCATTTACTTCCTCCCTCCTCACTGCAAGGCCACAGGCACACCTTGCAGGTGAAGCTGCTATTTACTGCACTTTATTTAATCCAGTCTACTGCATTCACTGCTCCACTATGTGGTCTGCTCTACGCAAGGGAGATGAAACACAGGCTGGGCTATGGCTTTGCAGAACACTTATGTTCTATCTTTAAAAATGACCCTGAATATCCAGTTGCCTGCCACTTTAACACACCACCCTATTCCCTGGCCAACATCTCTGTCTCAGGCCACTACCAGTGCTCCAGTGAAGCTCAGCGCAAGCTGGAAGAACAGCATCCCATTTTTCATTTGGGGACTCCACAGCCTTCAGGACTCAAGATTGAGTCCAATAATTTTAGGACTTGAACCCATCCCCATGGCCCTGGCCCTGTCATGACATGGGCAGCTTTTATCAGAGCCATCCCATTTTAACCCCCAGTGGTCTCTATTATCAGGTCTTCTTTCTCTCTGGCTCACCATTATCCATCCCTTTTTCTACCTAACTGCAGTTCTCTCCTTATTGACTCCATCTCCAACTATCGTGTAAATTTTTCCACACACAACCACGCCCCCACCCACCTCCTCTCTTCAGCATATGCACCATCTTTTCCCAGCTACCATCAGTTCTACAGAAGGATCATTGAACCTGAAATGTTAATTCTGCTTTCTCTCCCACAGTTCGTGGCAGGCCTGCTGAGTTTTTCCAAAATTTCTGCTTTTATTGTGGAAAACATGGTATTTGAGTAGAATCTTGAACCCTGTTTTTCTCTCTCTACAGATTTTGTTTTGTTAAGTTTGCTAAGTTTCCTGAGCCTTAAACAGTTGTTAAACATTCTGTGCGTATAACTATGGAGGGCCTGGTGTTTTCTTGAGGTAAATTGTACTAGAGTCATAGAGTCATAGAGATGTACAGCATGGAAACAGACACTTCGGTCCAATCCATCCATGCCGACCAGATATCCCAACCCAATCTAGTCCCACCTGCCAGCACCTGGCCCATATCCCTCCAAACCCTTCTTATTCATATACCCATCCAAATGCCTGTTAAATGTTGCAATTGTACCACCCTCCACCACATCCTCTGGCAGCACATTCAATACACGTACTACCCTCTGCATGAAAAAGTTGCCACTTAGGTCTCTTTTAGATCTTTCCCCTCTCACCTTAAACCTATGCCCTCTAGTTCTGGACTCCCTGATCCCAGGGAAAAGACTTTGTCTACTTATCCTATCTATTCCCCACATAATTTTGTAAACCTCTATAAGGTCACCCCTCAGCCTCCGACGCTCCAGGGAAAACAGCCTCAGCCTGTTTAGCCACTCCCTGTAGCTCAGATCCTCCAACCCTGGCAACATCCTTGTAAATCTCTTCTGTACCCTTTCAAGTTTCGCAACATCTTTCCGATAGGAAGGAGACCAGAATTGCATGCAATATTCCAACAGTGGCCTAACCAATGTCCTGTACAGCCACAACATGACCTCCCAACTCCTGTACTCAATACTCTGACCAATAAAGGAAAGCATACCAAATGCCTTCTTCACTATCCTACCTACCTGCGTCTCCACTTTCAAGGAGCTATGAACCTGCACTCCAAGGTCTCTTTGTTCAGCACCACTCCCTAGGACCGTACCATTAAGTGTATAAGTCCTGCTAAGATTTGCTTTCCCAAAATGCAGCATCTCGCATTTATCTGAATTAAACTCCATCTGCCACTTCTCAGCCTATTGGCACATCTGGTCCAAATCCTGTTGTAATCTGAGGTAACCCTCTTCACTGTCCACTACACCTCCAATTTTGGTGTCATCTGCAAACTTACTAACTGTACCTCTTATGCTTGCATCCAAATCATTTATGTAAATGACAAAAAGTAGAGGGCCCAGCACCGATTCTTCTGGCACTCTACTGGTCACAGGCCTCCTGTCTGACAAACAACCCTCCCCCACCACCCTCTGTCTTCTACCTTTGAGCTAGTTCTGTATCCAAATGGCTAGTTCTCCCTGTATTCCATGAGATCTAACCTTGCTAATCAGTCTCCCATGGGGAACCTCGTCGAACGCCTTACTGAAGTCCATATAGATCACATCTATTGCTCTGCCCTCATCAATCTTCTTTGTTACTTCATCAAAAAATTCAATCAAGTTTGTGAGACATGATTTCCCATGTTGACTATCCCGAATCTGTCCTTGCCTTTCCAAATACTTGTACATCCTGTCCCTCAGGATTCCCTCCAACAACTTGCCCACCACCGAGGTCAGGCTCACCGGTCTATAGTTCCCTGGCTTATTTTTACCGCCCTTCTTAAACAGTGGCCCCACGTTTGCCAACCTCCAGTCTTCCGGCATCTCACCTGTGACTATCGATGATACAAATACCTCAGCAAGAGGCCCAGCAATCACTTCTCTAGCTTCCCACTCTGCCTATGCCTGACAAAGGGTTAAAATATGAAAAAAATAAGGCAGTAACATACTCAAGTCACTCAATGAAGATCCTTTTCCTGTGACGATAACTGGCATATAGAGACACCTTGCACCCTTTCTTAGGCAACACAACAAATATTTACATCATTTCCTGTGTTGTGTCCCTGGGAAATGTAAATTCCTGGGTGTAAATCACAAGTAAATGAGCCTCAATATGTGTTTGGCTTAACATTTGCAACACAGCACAAACATGAAGTGCTAAAATGAGATTATCTTATTTTAATGCCCAAAATTGGATTCATTTGCAAATACGTCCTCATATTTGATTCTGCTTCCCCAGTTATATATTGCAAATGTTGGAGCAGCAGACAAGGATGAACTGTTCCAAGTTTTAACCTTGATAGCATCCCACATCCAGAGGGCATATTTTACTACCAGTAATGTCACTTAACCTTGCACACAGTGAAAAAAATATAGTATAATTATTATCATAGGAATGCTACGCAGCGGCCACATTATCTTTCTTACTGCAACTTGTTATAATATCAGTAGTAATTTCAATATTTGTAATGTTAGACATTGTGCATTGAGCATCTTCTATAACTATTGTTTCCTACTTCATATTCAGAACTATTCAAATATAAGACTTCAACATATCCTCTGAATAATATACATCACAACAGGTCAGTAAGAGGTCATAAAGTATAGACCATCGAATTAATTATAACACTTGGTTAACCTCCAGAAATGAAGTTGGGATCATTTGAACACAAACTTTTAAATATATAAATAAAAACTACTTCAGCACTGGTCAGGTAAGCTATTGAAACTTTCAGTAACTTTCAGAGGAAATTTCCAAAAATACACACCATTTCACCAGCAGCCAAAGTAAATAATCCAATATCTAACATGTGAATAGTTCATGGTCCCTTTAAGTCGGATGAGTGAGGGATCCTTTATGTCATTTATTTGTCATTTAATTCAGCTCTGCAAGGTTCAGCTTGGAGTATGGAGCTTAAAGATGGTAAAGCTAGGCTAGTGTCAAATCTGATTTACACATTAATTGTCACCATAATCTAGCTACTCTGTGTGCTGCTGTCAGTCAGTAGACCTAAAACGTCTTTTAGAAAGTCTGGCATAGTTCTTATCAGAGCTGTGCATGTCTACTAGAATGCTAATTTCATATGGTGGGAGGCATTATAATACCGAAGAAAAGATTCTAAAGATCTCAATTTCTCCCACTGCTTGTGCTTTTGAGGACTCTTCAAAGTTCTTCCTTACATTGCTCACAGATTCCAGACTTCCTGTTGAGGACTCCATATCAAACTGACTCTCTAATTGTAGAGTGAGTTGATGCTGGACAGCCCACTGAAAGTCAATGGGCAGCTGAAATTGCACAGAGCAGCATTCACACACAGTTCACCATTGACAGCAAAATCCAGACCCCTATGGTGCACTCTACACAGCCATCAGAATTTACAATTTCAGAACATTGCCAATAAAGTCAACTCAGCTGGCTATTTAAAGACAGACAAAGGATACTATTAAATTGGAGAGGGTTCAGAAAAGATTTACCAGGATGTTCCTTGGAATATGGATTTGAGATATGAAAATAGACTGGAAAGGTTGGGTCTTTTTTCACTGTTGCGTAGGAGGTTGAGGGATGACCTTATTGAAGCTTATAAAATCATGAGGGAAGGTAAGGTGAATGATAAGGACCTTTTCTCTAAGGTGGATGGGTTTGAAACTAGGGGGGTGTAAGGTGAATGACAAGGGTGTTTTCTGTAGGGTGGGGAAGTTCATAATGAGGAGGAATATTTTTAATGTGAAAGGAGAAAGATTTAAAAAGAACATGAGGGGCAACTTTTTTACACAGAGAGTGGTTCATGTGTGGAATGAACTGCTAGAGGAAGTGTTGGATGCAGGTACAGTTACAACATTTAAAAGACATTTGGATATGTTCCTGAAAGGGAAAAGTTTGGAGAGATATGGACCAAGTGCAGACAGATGGAATTAGTTCAGTTTGGGAAAGTTGGTTGACATAGATGAGTTGGACTGAGGGTCTGTTTCTACACTGTATGACTCTATGACTCTTCAAAAGCCTAATCACATTCATGTGAAACACTACATATATATTGTGGATATTCTCTTTCTGAGCCTCAATTATTAGCTCGATGCAACATGTCTTACTCTGAAATTCAAGTTCTAAATATAAAGGAAAATGTATCAAATAATCATGAGAAAATAAACAAAGATCTTTTTTCAATACTTCTTTTCAAGATCATAAGCTGTACAATAGTTGTACAAAATTAGGCTTGTAAAGTTAATATAGTCGAGAATTTGATGATGTGGATTACCATTGGATTTGTTCAGCTTGCAAATTTATATCTCAGCAAATTCTGAACCATTTTCTCTGTAAATTTTGAAGTTACATGCTCATGAAAGTATTCAATCAATGTAGTGTGAAATGTTTCCTTTTTAAATCATGTACCTTGCAAAAATCAACATCTAACAGAAGATGCTGTCCTGAAAATTATGTTATTGTAAACCCAGCCTGAGTGTACTCATAAAGTTATAATGGAAACAGATCCCACCATCCAACCACTCAGTGCCAACCATAATCCCAAACTACACTAGTCCCACCTGCTGGCCTTTGGTCCAGATCCCTCCAGACATTTCTTATTCATGTACTTACCCATGTCTTTAAAATATTTAACTATGCCTCCAATCCACAACTTTGTCTGGAAGTTCATTCCACAGACAAACCACTCTCTTTATAAATAAAAATGCCCCTGTGTTTGTTTTAGATCTTTCTCCACTGATCTTGAAAATATGCTTCATCAATTTTGACCAATGAGCAATGGCACAAACCAAATGTGAAATTTGAACTTTTATTATTCCTTCACGATAGTTTCTTATCTAATTTATTCTGCAGTCGAGGGGCTCATATGGTTTGTAAAGGGCTTCAATCCTCTACCCTGCTAAATTAACTGGTTTAAAAAACACAGATTAATACTAGCAGAAAACTCATCATACGTTTGTTTGCATGAAGTCTCAATAAAACTTGCCAACAAGCAACTTTAAATGATGCTCAATTAATACTGTATGGATCAAAAATATTAGAAGCTTAGACTTTAAATGGGGACGGGGTGGTTATCCGATGGATTTGTGGATAATCAAGCCACAAAAGTATGTCACTTAGGAGACTTATTAAAAGGTTGCTGCTACCTGTCGATAATGCAGGCATGAGGCAAAGTTTTTGGAATGTGAAGGAATAGGAAGATAAATCCAAGGAAAAAAAAATCTTTTGATGAAAGAAACTCCATCTACATGGTACACTATTTATTTACTTTTTAATCCCTTCATTCCTGCTGGTAAATGTGCTAACTCTGCATGACTGGCTGCTGCGTGCAGATGCACAAATCCATCCTTCAGATTTCTTCTTTTTACTAGTTCTATATTTGTCCTGATTTATGTTTTTGAGGAGTCTTGTACTCCCTTTCTCAACGTTTCAAATCAATTTTGAAAACCTTATAGTAATCTCTGGCAAATCATTTTTTCATCTTAGGTTCGTTTTAGTGTTGTAATCTTGGCAGGCCTTTCCGAATGAAACATTTATTTTTACTCATTTTCCCTTTACCTTTTCATATTTATCCAAAAAATAAGCAAGTGATTTAAATGAGAAGCAAATTGTGTTCCCGACAACAAATCACAATTTATCCAGTTATCCAGATCAGTTGATACTTTTGCGAAAGGTCTTTGAAAAATCTTCTGCCTTATCTTTTGCTTTCTCATGCTTCAATGTAGATAGGAACACAGTTGTTCGTGGTGCATCCTCTTCCTACTTGTTGCCTGGTTGTCTATCCTTGACTAGGCAGGTAGGGCTACAGTCCTTTCCTCCGATCCACTGAAATTCAGAAAGCACAGCTCTGCATTTTATCCCCATGGTTATAGCTTTATTATGTTAGTGTTTTGTTGCAATGTGTACCCAAAACTTCTCTGTTTTATTCCTCTTATACCATTAAGCAACTGTTTTTTGACTAATTTAGTTGTGAGGAATGTGAAAGGCATCAATAGGTCACAGAGTGTGCTGCTGCTTCTAATGATCGAATGTGCATCATGATCATGCAGTTTTTTTTTTCACCTATTGCACAGCAGTCAAGTTACACCACTCAAACAGACATAATTAAAAACTTTTTACCCATGACAGAAGAAATAAATGTCAACTCATCATACTCGACCAGACTTTAACCCGTCACTTTACTGATTTGTTGTCGGGAACACAATTTGCTTCTCATTTAAGCCACTTGCTTTTTTTTTGGATAAGTATGAAAAGATAAAGGGAAAATGAGTAACCCGTCATGGGTCACTTTAACCCGTGAAACTGTAAAAACCCCGGACTAAACAATTAATATAATGACATTTGTTTTCTAAAGCAGGGTATTAGGTTATTACAGACTGATGTGAATAGTTAGAGATAAGTTATAGATCCACCATGATTTAATTGATTGGTATGACATGCTCAAGGGTGTAAGTGGCTTCCTCTTATGCTTCTCTATGTCACATCAAGAAGGGCATTAGAATACTGAATCATCATATTTTGAACTTAAGGTTGCTGAAAATGCTAACAGTGATCTCAGGATGCATTTTATTTCATTTGGAAGATTTCCTCAAGCGTGCTGCACTTTAACTTATAAGTATAAAATCAGATTAAAGTCTTATAGGAGAATATAGCTCTTTGGTTTTAGATGCTGTTAGTTGATTTCCCTGACATGCTGGCATTTAGCATTAAGTACAACAGCCAGATTAAATTTTACCTTTTGAGTGTGGTTGTCTCTGCTTCCTAGCCACTGTGAAACATTTCCCATTAGCAGTTGAATCTGATTATGAAGCTCAATATGTTCCAAGTGACAAAACTCTGTGGGACTGCACCAACTCCACATGCACATTTAACAGAGCCTACAACACTTAGCATTACTTTTGCAAAACAATCTTCACTCAAGTCCCTGCTTTATTTTTTGGCAGGATGGGATCAGCTGGTTTACATTACACCTTGCACTGTGAAAAAAAAACAAGCAATCTGGCTTAAAACTCCTGTTTATTTAGTCAGCATAACTGAACCAGACAAACATTATAATATTTAATGGCACTGTTTATTTCTTATTGCATTGTAAAGCCATAGAGAATTACAGCATGGAAACAGACCCTTCCGTCCAACTCGTCCATGCTGACCAGATATCCTAAACTGATCGAGTTCCATTTGCCAGCATTTGGCCCATATCCCTCAAAACCGTTCCTATTCATATGCCCATCCAGATGCCTGTTAAACATTGCTATTGTAATAGCCTCTCCCATCTCCTCTGGCAGCTCAATCCATACACGCGCTATCCTCTGTGTGAAAGGGTTGCCCCTTGGGTCCTTTTAAATCTTTCCCCTCTCACCTTAGACCTATGCCCTCTAGTTTTGGACTCCTTTACCCTGGGGAAAAGAAATTGGCTATACACCCTATCCATGCCTCTCATGATTTTAAACCTCTATAAGGTCACCCCTCAACCACCGATCCAGCCCATTCAGCCTCTCCCTACAGCTCAAACCGCAGCAACATCCTTATAAGTCTGAACCCTTTAAATATTGTGTGTACAAAATATATTTAGAGTTAGATTACTTACAGTGTGGAAACAGGCCCTTCGGCCCAACAAGTCCACACCGACCCGCAACCCACCCAGACCCATTCCCCTCCACCTAACACTGCAGGCAATTTAGCATGGCCAATTCACCTAACCTGCACATTTTTGGACTTGAGAGGAAACCAGAGCATGCAGAGGAAACCCACACAGACACAGGGAGAATGTGCAAACTCCACACAGTCAGTCGCCTGAGGCAGGAATTGAACCTGGGTCTCTGGTGTTGTGAGGCAGCAGTGCTAACCATCGTGCCGCCCTTTGATAGTGGAGTCATGTGAAGAACTGAATATTACAGCAAGGAAGAAGACAATTTGACTACTTGTGTCTGCATTTGCTGGAGAACAAATCGTATCTAATCCCATGTATGTAGTAAAGTTGTTCATCTAAGCAGACCACATCCACTTTTATGCTGCACTTGAGTAATATATTTGTTCCAGCTGATGTACATTTCGTATAAACATGACATTAGTCACAGTGATTACATTACAAATTTATAAAGTGCAATGATTCAAGTGTGCCTTAAAGATGCAATGCATGCATGCTCATAACATCATAAAGGTCACTCTGCACTTGAATGGGTCAAATTATTAACTAGAGTTTAGCAGGCATGTCGGCAAATTTGATTTCAGAATATTTTGCATGAATCAACAGTCATACTTGAGGCTAAAGGCACAGGATTCTATGCATTACAGTTGAAATACATTGGATTTGGAAGAAAGATTTGCAGCATGAATTTTGTGCTTGTTCTTTTTAACTCTGTTCTGTGGGTAGAATAACGTAATTGCAACGTGCATATTCTTTTAAACACAATAGAAAAAAAAAGCCATGCCACTTCAGGGAGAAAGCTGTATTCACAATTGCTGACAAATCTGCTGCTTGGTTCTAGTGTTTATTAGCTTTTCATGCTATGTGAAACCAGACTGCCAACACTGCCTGAATTTCTATATAAATAGCTTATCTTGAATTAATTCCACATGAGATGCACACTGATCATTTTGGCAGTCTGTCAAGCAAAGAAAAAACAACACAAACACAAAAAAAAGCTAAAGGGCATAAACAACCTTTCTTTGTCCTCGATGCTTCAACAAAAGCTGAAAAGAGGCATCAGAAGAGTTCATCTTACAACAACGGGAATTTCACTTTGTTAAACGGGGCCTTGTGATACTTGTCCTTGTTTCCTTCTATGCATTCTGAATTTACAGATGTGCTACCTTCTCTGTCACAGATCCTCACTGTCCCCAGGAAGTCCTACTTTCAGTCTTAAGTCATTTGCATCCATCACTATTGCTCAGTTTGAAACCAGCATTCTAAATTCCTCCAGCTGTCTCTGTACCAGACACGTATGGCAGATGTAACAAGGCTAAAAGGAAAAAAAAGGAAAACGGTCACACAAGGAATCACAGTACCCACATAATCATTATATTAGGGTCACATATGCAAAACATCACATTCTGTCAAGTGATCACATTTTCAGGAGAAGAAGGCAGCAGGATTATATTGCAAGATGCACCAGCCTAACTATTATCTAAACCTGCTACTCTGTGAAGAAACACAACAGGAGGTATATCTGTGTCAGAGAAACCTTTCAAGTGGCTCTATGCCAACCTTATTGAAGTAAAGCTGTCCGCAGCTCTAACTGGTACACTGAGTTTAATCTCATTATTTCCACAGGGAATTGTGTGCATGTCTGAATTCTTTAAAAACTATCAAAAATGCCACACTTGTTGGTGACATGCCCACCAACACTATCATCCAGGAGGTGACCTCCTAATTAGTCACCTCCATACCTGATACACTGATAAGGGCATGTTAGTGAGATTGTAGATCCAAAGTGAGGGCTAGCATCAGCAGAGTTGGCTGCTAAAGCCACACCCATACCTTAAGATGGAGCACCCCTCCACCTTGAGGTACATTCTGAAGGATTTTCAGTTTTGTGTAAATGAACCGTGGAGATGCTGGAGATCAGGGTGAAAAAAATGTGGCGCTGGAAAAGCACACCAATCAGGCAGCATCCGAGGAGCAGGAGAGTCAACGTTTCAAGCAGAAGCCCTACAGCAGAAATGCCAGGCTACCACTGTGGGATGGATGGTCTGTAGAAACAGTTGCGGCCTGTTGTTACTCCTGGCTCCTTTGGAGTCAACCCAGTGTGCTGATCACAATTGAGAAGACCCTGAAGGCTTTCCTAATCAGCCTACATTACAAAATTATGGGAAATGGCTACCCACCATGGCCAGGCAGGTAACCCTTGACGATTACGTTCCAAGATTGGCCATAGGTAGAAGCTTAGCAGTTCACTAACTCAACAGCCTTTCCTTTTACCTTTATCCCAGTTTTGCCATCATAAGGCATCAGCCAGATCAGGAAAATCCTGTTCCTATGGCCCATACAACTTTGTTGCCTGTTGTTTACTGGGGTTGCATTTGCATTCTTTGGTATCATTAGTTAAATAAGAAGTGTATCCGAAAATATTATGGAACATCGCCCACCTACACACAATGTCAAACAATCAGTACTGAATCCTTCATTTCATATGCTTTACTTCAACCTCACAGCTCTTCAGCATTAGTAGCTGCTCCATCATGACAGCCACATCCTGTAAACTTATTCAAACTGCTTCCAATCCATTTACAAACAGACCTCACTTATTGATGGTGCATAACTGGTGGCAGGAGGAAACAATAGAGAATCTAAATGCTTCAATCCCATGGAGAAGATAGAATCATGAGAAAGAGCACCACCGAGGATAACCATGACACCAGTGGAGTTAGATTCCTTAACTGATAATCTGCCTATGTAGTCTTCCATCTCTCTTCCACCCTCCCTCATCTCACATGCTCTTCTAAACCAAGTCATAGACAGTGCAAGTATTCATTTCTTACTGCTCTTTCCTCACGGCAAATCAACCCTTGTCACATTTCCTGGTCTGACTTCACTCCAGATACCGATGAAGTAGAGTCTTCCTGCAACAGGAAGAACAGGAACAAGATTCAGAAAATTCTCTCAATACTTTAGTCGTCAGCACTTTGTAGGCTGCCATTACATGCTTTTCAAAGATTAGGGCAAAGAAGAGACATGGATCAGACAACAAACTGAAATGTACACAGTGCACAGTGTGGTACAAGCTCATGATTAAAAAATGCAAGCTCACTGGAAGCTTATGTCCCAGAAATTTTTTTTAAAGTCATCTGGTAACTCATCTGTTACCAGTTCACACTTACTTTAGTAGTGTTTTGCAAAAAGCAAAATCACTTGATGTGGGCATCCTAACTGTGTCCATCCCTCTAATTCCCCTTGAGAAGGTGTTTATGAGTCACCTTCTTGCATTGCTGCAGTCCATGAGGGATAGGTACATCCACAGTGCTGTTAGGTGGGAGTTACAGGATTTTGAATGAATGAATGATTTTGTTGTCATGTGTATTTTACAGTAAGAATCCAACAAAATACATCTGTCACGACAATTCCGCATCATTTTGAATAATTTAAGAATACAGAAAAGAAAGAAAGATTTAACAAAGAGAGGCCATCAGTCTTGAGCTAACTTATCATCATCAACGATATCTATGCTGCCATCCCTCCTCCACTGCCGCTCTGGCATCGACACAGGACCAACCAACGTCAAAATCGCTGATCTTCATTTTGATTTTCATCCAGCGTCATTGAAGAAATAATAACATAGTTTCAGGTCAGGACGATGCATTGCTTGGAGAGGTGTTGAAGGGTCCCTAATTTTGGTAGGCACTGGCTGCATGACATCAAAACCTGATGAACTGTGTATTTAGAAAGTTTTGTCAACCTAGCATTACACCTCAATTTGCACCATGACCTGTTTACACCCTATTCTGTCTATGGTTATTAGGCATGCTCAAGGTCATTTACCAAGCCGGTGTTCTGTAGCCTCTCCATGTGAAGTATGTAGGTCAGAATTGGAGAAAGGAGTGCTTCTCAGCCCAGTTATTCCCCAGCCGTTTTACAAGTTTTCATGCTGGATCTGATGATAAACTTTAGGACTGTTAAGGATGGAGAAAGTTTTCTTGAAGAAGAATTGCAGACAAGAATAAAGAAAGCACCAGAAAGAACTTGGATCACTGTAGCATCTTTTATGACCAAATACATTCAAAAACACTTTACAACCAAGAAAAAGTGTAGCTACTGCAGTACGTATAGAAAAAGAAGCAGAGAATTTCCAAAACATATAGTCCCACAAAAAATAATCAATAATGATCCAATAATGTGTTTTAGTGGTGCCCTTGAAGAATAAATATTCACCAGGGCATTAAGAAGAACTTTTATGGGCTTCTTCAATAATGCCATGGAACTTTTTACATATACTTGAGTGGGCTTCTGTTTAATGTCTCATCTGAAAGGAAATATCTCTGATAGAAAGCATTACTCTTTGCTGGAATGTCAGTCTAAATTTTGTGTACAAATCTCTGGACTGGTACTTGAATCCTCAACCTTCTGATTTATAGCAAAAGGGAGAAACTGGCAGTAACATGGGACAGTGCTGTTGCTTCAAATTGCAGATGGTGTGAATGTGGTTTTGGTCTATTGATGTGGAGGTCTATCAACTTGATGTGTTTACTATTGTAATAGTATTGAGTACTTTTGATAGCTCCTTATTTTATTTTAATCCCAGCATTTTCCACTTTTAATTAGGATAGTTCAATATATTCATCTCTGCTGTTGCTGAATTGGTTTAAGAAGTCAGTTAATAATATACATTGGCAAAAATGAGTTCTTATGGGACCTATCAGATTTATTGGGGATTTACAATTGTTTACTTGTTCTGAGTTTCCAAAGTTATGAAATTTAAAATGTGGAATGTTACAATGCAAGAACTGTGAACCCAGACGACAGGGTTGAGATAAAACTATTGTACCAATTCTTCCACGTTTGTCCCAATCAATCTGAATTTGTTCTCTCTAGACTCTTAAATGTTCCAGTTGTCTCACCTCACTGCGTTCATAAGCTCCGATGCCCATACACATAATTTTCCCCATCCTGCCTACTCATCAACCTTGTGTTCACTGACTTACATTGATACCTTTCCCTTTTCAATATGTTCAAACTTATCCCTTCCTATTTATTTAGCTTCCTTCAGCCTTATAAGAATGTAGTTCTCTGCATTCCTTTACATTTTGGCTTCTTATGCATACCAACTTTTTTGTTGCTCCGTCATTAATAACTGTGCCTTTGGCTGGTTAGACACAGCACTCCAGAACTCTCTCACTGAATTTCTCATCTCTACTCTATTGTCTCATGCTCATTAAAATCTACCTTTGATCATGCTTTTTCCTTATTACGTTTAGTTTCAACTTTCTGTTTGATAATATTCCTGTGAAGGGTCTCAGAACATTTTACTACATTGAATGTTGTTGGTGCTGTTGTCCATCAAGGACCAAATCAAACAAAATGATTTTACTTTAATTTCCATTGCATATACGAGCTTAGACAATGACCTTGCGTTATTCATTTTAAGGAGAAAATCTAAATGTTTCTAAATAAGTTTAAATGCTAGCAAGCTCTTTACGATTGAACTTAGTTCTTAGTTTTGTCAGATCCAAATGTGTAAATAACATAAATGTGAACATGATTATTGATAATTGTTGCCTCACCTTTTCAATGGAACATATTAGAATTCATAAATCAAAAAGGAAAAATAAAACAGTAGACTGCACAGTCTGTGCAATTTGTACAGGAAATGTGGTAGGTGACATGTTATTTTAAGGTGTTTTGCATGTTTTACTCATTAGCGAAATAAGTAGCAGACATCAGAAAACAGTATCTCAGAGTGTTACAGTGAGGATTTCTCGTATCAAAACAAAAACATTACTGTTAATTCAGACTTAATGGAAATGAAGAAATGACTTGCTCTGTAATTGACCTGATAATATTCAGTCCGGCTGAGAATCTGAATGAGTCAATCTGATTTTCCAGGGAGAAAGCCAGAATGCCAAATTTCATACAACAGCAATGACCGCAAATGCTGGAATCAGGAAACATAAGCAGAAAATTCAGAGAATACAGAATCTCTGGAGAGAGAAAAGCAGAGTCAACACTTCAGGCCAGTAATCTTCATTAGCACCTGATTCTGGAGAAGAACTCTGCGATTTGAATGAATTTTTTTTGGGGGGGGATGGAATGTGTGTACTGCTGGGATGTCTTGATCCCAGAAGAAACATTGATCCTCAACACACTGATGCTTAACAAGACTGCCTGTACCATCTAGTACACTCCAAGTAACCTTTGCTGAGTGTGGGACCTCACTCCTGAACAAAAGTCCTGTTCTTGAGAGCTGCTGCCCAATCTGATGCATTTCAGCAACACCAGAACTCAAGGATGGTCACTGCTGGTACTGCAAGTAAAGGTAAAGATCCCTGTGCCTGAGAACCACGGGGCTACTCTCTCAGTAGGGAGAGGGTCACCACACCTCAGGCAAGGGGACTCCTTCATAGTAACCTCAGCTGGTGCTGGAATTGAAAAATCGCTGTTGGCATCACGCTGCGCTATAAACCAGCCACCAACCAAATGAGCTAACTCACCATCCCAACCCCACCAAGAAAAATTTAAGACAACATGGATCCCAGATGGAGATAAGATAAGGGGATGAGATGGGGGAGGCATCAGGGACAGCAGTGAGACTGCAAGATTTTGGTTGTCAAGTAGAAAGCGACAAAGTCGTGGGTAATATTTGGGAGAGGTTAGGCGATGCTCCTGATGCGCACAGTCACTATCTGACTACTTTAACCACTGACTCCTCACTGCCTGCCTTTCACTCAACTGATTTAAAACTAAGGCCGAATCCAACCCTGTTGGCCTTCCCTTGCCATCTGTTTCAACATACATGTTCCATAAGATTTCGCCCAACTGACATGTTAAGAAATGTAATTACCTGCTAAGTATTAACTGCTATGGTAATGGTTGATGGGCTGATAAAGTCAGTACTCATCCATCCAACTCTCTTTGGGGCTGGGTCTGAAGTTGACATAGAAATAATGGGCTAGAGCCCTATCAAATGATATGTGCTCTCCTTCAATGGAAACATGACCAGTTAGATAGGAGGGAATTCATATTTGTAATATTTTAGTCAATAAATCAGTACAGAAATAACTGATTTTCATAAATGCATATTAATAACTATCATTAATTCTCAATTTCCTTCAATTCTATTTTTCTCACAATACTTAGTGAAAGTAATAGGGTGGTTGTTATGGGGGACTTTAACTTTCCAGATATTGACTGGGAAAGCTATAGCTCGAGTTCATTAGATGGGTCGGTGTTTGTCCAATGTGTGCAGGAGGGTTTCCTGACACAATATGTAGACAGGCCAACAAGAGGTGAGGCCATACTGGATTTGGCTCTGGGTAACGAGCCAGGCCAGGTGTTAGAATTGGAGGTAGGTGAGCACTTTGGGGACAGTGACCACAATTCGGTGACTTTTACTCTAGTGATGGAGAGGGATAAGTGTGCACTGCAGGGCAAGAGTTATAGCTGGGGGCAGGGAAATTATGATGCGGTGAGGCACGACCTAGGATGCGTGGCTTAGAAAGGTAGGCTTCAAGGCATGGGCACAATTGATATGTGGAGCTTGTTCAAGGAGCAACTAGTGAGTGTCCTTGATAAGTATGTACCTGTCAGGCAGGGAGGAAAGGGTTGTGTGAGGGAGCCGTGGTTTAATAAGGAATTGGAATCCCTTGTTAAATGGAAGAGGGCGGCCTATGTAAAGATGAGGCGTGAAGGTTCAATTGGGACGATTGAGAGTTATAAGGTAGCCAGGAAGGATCTGAAGAGAGAGCTAAGAGCAGCAAGGAGGGGACATGAAAAGTCCTTAGTTGGTAGGATTAGGGAAAACCCTAAGGCTTTCTATAGGTATGTCAGGAATAAAAGAATGACTAGGGTAGGAATAGGTCCAGTCAAGGATAGTAGTGGGAAGTTGCGTGTGGAGGCTGAAGAGATTGGGGAGACACTGAATGAATACTTTTCATCAGTATTCACTCAGGAACAGGACATTGTTGCCGATGTGAATATTGAGTCACAATTAATTAGAATGGACGGCTTTGAGGTTTGTAGGGAAGAGGTGTTGGAAATTCTGGAAAGGGTGAAAATAGATAAGTCCCCTGGGCCTGATGGCATTTATTCTAGGATTCTCTGGGAAGCAAGGGAGGAGATTGCAGAGCCATTGGCCTTCGTTGTCTACAGGAATAGTGCCAGTAGACTGGAGGAT
Source organism: Chiloscyllium plagiosum (assembly GCF_037043375.1). Taxonomy (NCBI): domain Eukaryota; kingdom Metazoa; phylum Chordata; class Chondrichthyes; order Orectolobiformes; family Hemiscylliidae; genus Chiloscyllium; species Chiloscyllium plagiosum. Next base: position 24,679,455 of record NW_028270174.1, read on the forward strand.
AGCAAATGTGGTTCCCTTGTTCAAGAAGGGGAGTAGGGATAACCCTAGTAACTATAGACCGGTGAGTGTCACTTCTGTTGTGGGCAAAATCTTAGAGAAAATTGTAAGGGATAGGATTTATGAACATCTGGATAGGAATAGTGTGATCAAGGATAGTCAGCATGGTTTTGTGAAGGGCAGGTCGTGCCTCACAAACCTTATTGAATTCTTTGAAAAGGTGACTAAGGAGGTAGATGAGGGTAAAGCGGTAGATGTGGTGTATATGGATTTTAGTAAGGCGTTTGATAAGGTTCCCCATGGTAGGCTACTGCAAAATATACGGAGGTATGGCATTGAGGGTGAGTTGGAGGTTTGGATTAGGAATTGGCTGGCTGGAAGAAGACAGAGGGTAGTAGTTGATGGTAAAGGTTCATCTTGGAGTGCAGTTACTAGTGGTGTTCCGCAAGGATCTGTTTTGGGACCATTGCTGTTTGTAATTTTTATAAATGACCTGGAGGAGGGGCTAGAAGGTTGGGTGAGCAAGTTTGCGGATGATACGAAAGTCGGTGGAGTTGTTGACAGTGAGGAAGGATGTATCAGGTTACAGCGGGATATAGATAAGTTGCAGAGCTGGGCAGAAAGGTGGCAAATGGAGTTCAATATAGGTAAGTGTAAGGTCATTCACTTTGTTATGAGTAACAAAAAGATGGGGTACTGGGCTAGTGGTCGGATACTTGGTAGTGTGGATGAGCAGAGGGATCTTGGTGTCCATGTACACAGATCTCTGAAAGTTGCCACCCAGGTAAATAGTGCGGTGAAGAAGGCATATGGCGTACTGGCTTTTATCGGGAGAGGAATTGAGTTCCGGAGCCCTGAGGTCATGTTGCAGTTGTATCAGACTCTGGTGCGGCCGCATCTGGAGTATTGTGTGCAGTTTTGGTCGCCATACTATAGGAAGGATGTGGAGGCACTGGAACGGGTGCAGAGGAGGTTTACCAGGATGTTGCCTAGTATGGTAGGAAGATCATATGAGGAAAGGCTGAGGCACTTGGGGCTGTTTTCATTGGAGAAAAGAAGGTTTAGGGGTGACTTGATAGAGGTGTACAAGATGATTAGGGGTTTAGATAGGGTTGACCATGAGAACCTTTTTCCACGTATGGAGTCAGCTATTACGAGGGGGCATAGCTTTAAATTAAGAGGTGGTAGGTATAGGACAGATGTTAGGGGTAGATTCTTTACTCAGTGAGTCGTGAGTTCATGGAATGCCCTGCCAGTAGCAGTGGTGGACTCTCCCTCTTTATGGGCATTTAAACGGGCATTGGATAGGCATATGGAGGATAGTGGGCTAGTGTAGGTTAGGTGGGCTTGGATCGGCGCAACATGGAGGGCCAAAGGGCCTGTACTGCGCTGTATTTTTCCATGTTCTATGTTCTATGTTCTATTACTTCCTTATACTCCACAACCACCTGATGAAGGAGCAGTGCTGCCAAAAGCTAGTGCTGTTGGACTATAACCTGGTGTTGTGTGATTTTTAACTTTGTTCACCCCAGTCCAACACTGGCACCTCCAAATCATTATCTGTCAGCTTAGCGGAACATTGATTGTGGTATCCATTTCTATTGGCTCATAGGGAAATAAGAACATAGGATCATATAAACAGGAGTAGGCCATTCAGCCCACTAATCATGCACCACCATTCAATATGATCATAACTGATTGAATATTTTAATACCTTTTATTCACTTCGTCCCCATAGCCCTATATGTCTCAAAATCGCCAATCTCTAAACATACTGAAAGATTAAACTTCCCCAGCCCCCTGTGATGGAGAATTCCAAAGTTTCACAACCATATGAGTAAAGTAGTTTCTCCTCATCTTAGACCAAAGTGACATGCCTCTCTTATTTTTAAATAATGCCCCCCTGGTTTTAGACTCCCCAACCAAGGAAATCATGATGCCTGCATCTATGCTGTCTATTTGTTTAAGTATTTTGCAGTTTTCAATGATATCACCCCTCAATCTTTGAAACTCTTGAGAATATAGACCCCGTTTACCCAAGCCTACATCATAGGAGAGTTTGTGGGAGCAAGTCTGGTGAATGTTTGCTGTACTCCCCCTTTGGTAGTAACACATTTCCATAAGACCATAAGACGTAGGAGTGGAAGTAAGGCCATTTGGCCCATCAAGTCCGTTCCGCCATTTAATCATGGCTGATGGGCATTTAAATTCCACTGACATGCACTCTCCCTGTAGACCTTAATTCCTTGCAAGATCAAGAATTTATCAATCTCTGCCTTGAAGGCAGCCAACATCCCAGCCTTCAATGCACTCCATGGTAAGACCATTCTTGTGATAATGAGACCAAAATTGCACACAGTGCTGACACAGTACTCCAGATGTGGACTAACCAAGCTTTTATACAATTGAAATAAGACTTCACAACACCTGCATTCAAACCCTTTTGCACAAAGGCAAACATTCCATATATATGTATTTCTGATTGCTTTCCATTTAAGAAATTCTTTGCCAATCCATTTCTCCTACCAAAGTGGATAAATATACATATTTCCAGTTACATTCCATCAGCCATGTTCTTGGCAATACATTGAGTGTGTCAAAATCCTCCTGAAGCCGTATTAAATCATCCTCATAGCACACAGTCTCACATTGGAAAAATGGTGGGTTCAATCACGTGTGATGGATCTGATATTGCTAGATTTGTTCTGGAAGCTGAATTCTGCTCCGTCGTTCCACCCTCACACCCCTGGAAGTCTGAAATGGAATGTTTCCCATTTCAATAAACCAACTACAGTCACGTTGATGAGCACAAATTTAATCTTGCCTGCTTTTTTTTTTTATTTCTTGTACCAGGGTCGTAGATGATATTAAAAACCGAAAGAACTGAGGATGCTGTAAATCAGAGACAAAAATAGGAATTGCTGGAAAAGCTCAACAGTTCTGGCAGCAACTGTGGAGAAAAATCATTGTTAGCATTCCGGGTTGAATGACCATCCCTCAGAACCGATGGTAGCTAGGAAAATGGTGGTTTATGTGCAGAAGATAGAGTGAAGGGAGTGGGTAAGGAGTTAAAGGACTCAGCAGCCTTCTGGACTCAATATTGAGTTCACTAACTTTAGGGCTTGAGCTCTCCCATGTTCTTACCCCAATCCCCACACACCAGGCTTTGTTATCACACAGTCTGCTGTTACACACCACTTGTAGTTGGCCCCTAACAGTTCCCATTGACACCCTCTAGCCAGAACATTATCCATTCCCTTGTCTGTCCAACTGTTCTTCTCTCTCTTTGGGCTCTATCCCCACCTATCATTTACTCATTACCCCCTCTCCTCACCCTATCTTCTGCATACACCCCAACATTTTCTAAGTTACCATCAGATAGAAAGAGTCACTCAACCCAAAATGCTAACTCTGATTTCTCTCTGTAGGTGCTGCCAGGCCTGCTGAGCTTTTCCAGCAATTTCAATTTTTGTTCCCAGGTGACATTCATTACTAAACTTGGCAAAGATGGAAGGCTCCTGCTCCTGAATTTAAGATATTTGATGTTATAAATTTAGAATATGTGATAATATTTACAATATCAGATCTCCTTGTACCCAAGGAGTTGGTGGCATTTACTTCATTGAAACTTTGAAGGGGGGGAGTGGGAGATCTCTGGAATGCATTTACCATTCTGAAGATGGTCTGTCAACGCTTGGAGCTGACACAAGGATTTGGATGCTCAGACAAACGGAGCTCTCAAGACTGAAATAAATAGAGTTTAGTTAGATAAGGGTATCAAGGTATATGAAGTCACAGTGGATAAATGGAATTTAAGTACGGATTAGCCTTGATCTAATGGAATGATGGATCAGGATGGACTTAATAGCTTACTCCAGTTCCTGATGCTCCTTTGTATGTAAACTAAATTTTTCGATTGTGTCTAAAAGCAATTGTAACTTGAGTAGTATAGGAGACACAGTTGCCTGACATTCAATCTGCTGATCCTTAAAAATTTTGAAGATGTTCCTAATTATCATAACAATACCTCCAAATAGGGAGGATGCACCTGTCAGGTCATTACCACATCTAATTACAGGAATTATATTCCAACTGCAGATCAAAAAACAGGTTATAATTTTGTTGAATTGTTGGAAACAATAAGCCCACAATTAAAACTAGTCATCAGAACAGAGAAAATGTCGAAAAGTCTGGTTATTGAACATAGCCATCAAAAGTTTTTGAATTTGTGGTCAGAAGTGAAGGATCTTCAGGTAGAATGCACCCTGTATATTCCCAAAAATGTCATGATAATGTAGTGGACAACCTATGGTGCTCGTTGAACCACATTTTGCATGTGGAAGCTGTTCAGGTAAATGTTTTGCTGAAATTTACAAGTCAACCTAGGAACACCAATCCAAAATCAAGTTACATGAACTTAACATTGTAATCATGCTTTGTATTTTCAACTCCTGTTGCTCATATACATTTAAGAAACGTACAAACCTTTTCACTAATGCCAAAGAGGCATTGAGGTATCCTTTTCACTTTATCTTGTGTTTTACTGCCATTATTATATTGAACAGTATAAGGGGTGTAGGGGCATTCTTAAGAGGGAAATCAGGAGGGCAAAGAGGTAATATAAGCTAACTTTGGCATATCAGATTAAAGATATTGCAAAGGGATTCTACAAGTACATTAAGAGCAAACGACCAACTAAAGAGAGAACAGGGCATCTGAAATACCAACAAGGTCATCTATGTATGGAACCACAGAAGATGGGAGAGATACTAAACAAATATTTCACATCAGTATTTACTGTGGAGAAAGACAGAAATGCTAGCGAACTTGCGGAAATAAAAGGTAACGGTCTTGAAAACAGTCCATGTTACAGAAGAAGATGTGCTCGAGGTCTTAAAAATATAAAGGTAGACAAATCTCCTGGATATGATCAAATGTATCCCAGGATGTTGTGGGAAGCTAGGGAAGAGATTGCAAGGGCCCTAGCAGAGATATTTATAACATCTCCAGTCAAGGGTGAGGTCCTGGAGTGCTAGAGGATTGCTAATGTTGTGTCTTTATCTAGGAAAGGCTGAAAGGAGATCCTTAGGAACTGTCGACCAATGAATCTGATATTATTGGTAGGTAAGTTGTTGGAGGGGATTCTGAGAGATAGGATTTACATGTATTTGGAGAGGCAAGTACTGATTAGGGATAGTCAGCATCGCTTTGTGTGTGGGACATCATGCCTTACAAACTTCATTGAATTTTTTGAGGTTTTGACCAAGGAAGTAGATGAGGGAAGAGCAGTAGACATGTACTTCAGGAAAGCTTTTGAGAGATTCCTCATGGTAAACTGGTGAGTAAAGTTAGATCACATGGGATTCAGGGAGAGCTTGCCAACTGGATACCAACTTTGCTTGATGGCCGGAGACAGAGGGTGGTGGTGGAGGACTGTTTTTCCGATTGGAGGCCTGTGACCAGAGGTGTTCCATGGGAATTGGTACTGGGTCCACTGTTTTTTGTCATTTATATCAACAATTTGGATGAGAATTCAGGAAGCATGCTTAATAATTTTCCAATGGTACCAAAATTTGTGGTATAGTGTACAGTGAAAAAGGTTATCTAAAATTGCAAAGGGATCTTGATCAATTGGGCCTATGGGCTGCAGAGTGGCAGATTAGGTTTAATTTGGATAAATGACATTTTAGTAAAATGGACAAAGGCAGGATTTGTACAGTTAATAGTAAGGTCCTGGGAATGTTGTCGAACAGACAGACCTGGGGGTTCAGTTACATTGTTCTTTGCGAGTTGTTTTGCAGGTTGAAAGGATGCTAAAGAAGGCATTTGGCATGCCTGCCTTTATTGCTCAGATCACAGAGTATATGAACTGAGATATTGAGATTGCACAGGACATTGGTAAGGCCACTTTTGGAGTACTGTGTAACTGTTTTGGTAACCGTGCTATAGGAAGGATATTATTACATTGGAGAGACTGCAGAAAAGATTTACAAGGATGTTACCAGGACTGGAGCATTTAACTTAGAAGGAGAGACTGGATAAGCTGGATCTTTTTTCACTGGAGTGTAGGAGGTTGTGTGGTGATCTTATAAAGACTTATAATGAGGAACATTGTAAGGTGAATAGCAAAAATCTTTCTTCCAGGGCAGGGGAATTCAAAACTAGAGGGTATAAGGTGAAAGAGGCAAGATTTTAAAAGGCAATTTTTTTTACATAGAGTCATTGGTGTGAGAAATGAACTGCCAGAGGAAAGTAGATGGAGGGCCTGTTACAACTTTTAAATGACCTTTGAACATGTATATGAATAGGAAAAGTTTAGAGGCAAAACACAGGCAAATGGGCCTAATTTAGTTTGGGAAACTTGGTCAGCAAGGACACAGTGAACCGAAGGGTCTGTTTCTGTGCTGTATGACTCTATGATTCTATGACTCTATGCCATCTGCGCAGTGATATGCTGGTCTTGACATCTCCAGCTGTGAGTGTCTGCCCTTACACTGTTCATGAGGTTGCTCGCTCCTCTTCACAAATGAATTCTCTCTAACTCCTTGTGTACTGTAACAAACTTAAATTTACATCTGTCTACAGTAAGCTCTCAGCACAGATGTCTAGTGTAACGTCTAAGCGCTGTCTCTTCACATGCTCATTCTGGACTGATGCTGTTTCTCTTACTAACAACAGAATATATTTCACTATTCAACACCTTCACACAAGTTTCTCTCTACTTGGTTGACACTATTCTAGTAATTTACTTCAAAATGATTAGATTACATTGTAATCATTATAGCCATAATGGCTCAGTGGTTAGTGCTGCTGCCTCACAGAGCTAGGGACCTGGGTTAAATTCCTGCGTCAGGTGACTATCTGTGTGGAGTTTGCACGTTCTCCTTGTGTCTGCGTGGGTTTCCTCCAGGTGCTCCAGTTTCCTCCACAATCCAAAAGATATGCAGATTAGGTGAATTGGTCATGCTAAATTGCCAAGTCAGGTGTAAATGTATGGTAGGGTATTGGGTCAGGGTGGGCTACTCTTCGGAGGGTTGGTATGGACTTATTGGGCCAAAGGGCCTGTTTCTGTACTGAAAGGAGTCTAATCGTCAACATTATGCTTACTACTGCTGTGGTGTGGGGTGTTGAGTTGTTTTAAGACACTTGATAAAGAGGTGTTCTCAAGGTAATAATTTTGATTTACATGATGTGAATCAATGACCAAGCTTGGTAAACAATTATACATCAAGATTTCAGCCAGAAAATTTTGGACTTGGTTTTGTTTTTTTTTGACCGGAGTATCACCCATAACTTGGAAAAAATGTATTGTTTCTAGTTTTAGTTTTGGACAGTTCTTCAGAAATGTTGCATGAAAGTGGATGTGGAAAGCAGTGATCCTGAGAATGCAAGAAGATAGTAAAAATAGATTATCCTCGTGTAAGGAGTTCAGCAACACAGTGAACGGTTTATTATCCAGCATCTATGGGACCAGAAGAGTGATAAAATATTCTGGATAATCAAGAGGTTCACATAAACAATGTAAAAACATACACTAAGTAATAGAAACATAATGCAGGGGGGTACACATTATTTACAGCATATATCACAAGTCATAGTGCAACTTTTCCTTCAATAAAACTTACTGGCAGAGAGACTTCTCACTCATACCCTCAACTGACTACTTGGACATCACGGTAGATTATGGTATTTAAGGAGAAATTGAGCCAAAATTTTGTGTAGCCATTTGATTGAACAGCAAGAACATTTGTATGGAGGTTAATAAATTTTAAAACTGTAAGAATTGGACAGATAATACAGTCAACTTTGCAGTATTTGAGGTGTATAGTTTTTGCCGATTTATCAAGAGTGCCAATTAATTAGGTGACTGTTAAAACAAGGTTAGTTCTAGTTGCACTCTGAGATGGTTTTGACAAATCTCTGAAGAGTTAACTTGAAGGTGAGAGTGTTTAAACACAGGTGTATGACAGCTCCAGGAAAAAGCTATCAGATTTTCCAGACTGTGAGTTGAATTCACAGTTAAATTAAACCTATCAAGGTGTCAGAGAAAGAGACTTTATTTCCTTTGCAGTAAGTACTGTGTAATGAGTGCTGTTGGATATTATATGTACATGATTCTGGAAAGGAATGTTTTTTGGGGGTATGAAATAATGGAATTATGTGTTCTTGTTTGCTTCAATAAAATTACGTTTATATTACATATAAACAATTTGGTTTAATTCTATTTTATCTTCATTTCTCTTGTTTAATAAACTTTCATTTTATTGTTAAACCCAAATATGGAACACTGTTCTTGTGTTTCCATGAGAGAGAGAGACCACTTTACTAAAACAAAACCAAAACAAAAAGCATCAAGCAAACCACATTTCAGTCCAGGATCTAACTTTATCAGAAGTAACATCAAGCGGAATCATAAAATCACCATTATTACCATCTCCACCCATATCCTTCCATCCCATTAGAGTTTAAATCGCACAGATTGAGATGATCTAGAACTCTGACTGGACATCCTGAACTTCATTTCAATACTAGAGTAATAGTATTGTACCAGATCTGGATTTGTTGTACACCTCTGTACCTTATCTGATGTAGTAAGGTGTGACAATCCCATATTCTGGATAATCACACTCTGTTTCACTTCTTGACTTGAGAATTTCCTCCTGAATATCCTATCAGGTGTACTGACAGCAAAACATCAAATTTAGATCTGCCTTTCTGATTTTCGTGATTTCTGACTTCCTTTGTGTTAACCATTAATTTTTTGTCTTGGTTTTAAGATTGACATAGTTATTGTCTTCTGTTCAGAGCCCATCACATTTTCTGCTTTATTTTTGTCTATTTCCTCTTGGTGTTAAATGGTTGTATTTTGCTCGTGTTGCTTGCTACACTGTCACATTTGCTTTTAGCCATTTTCCCATTAGCAATTCCTTTCGAGAGTATCTCTCATTCAATGGTGTTTCCCTCTAACTGATGAATACTATTTCCCAGTTTGGATTCTTATGCATTAGTGACTTCACAATCTTGACTGCACTGGTCCCTCTCTGTTTGACTGAAGATTGAGTGAAGAACTAATCACCTGATTGATTATTATCTCCAAAATGAACTTCCTGAAATCTTCATTCATGAATTGAGGTGCATCGGTTTGATACTTGTTGTTCCTGGACACAATGTATTGTAAAGATCCTTTTCAAAGCTCGACTTATTGAGTCTGCTGTAGTTGAAAGAATCTTGTCACTACAATCCATATTGAGCAATAGTCAACTCTGAATCAATTGATACTTCTTTGAAAATTGAACAAATCTTTTGCTCTCCTTTCCTATGACCTTTATGGAAACGTTGATGAATTCATTGACTCTGTAAGATCTTACTTGTCGATGGCACACATTTTATATGATGAAGTGTAGTCCCCTGTGTCTTTCAAAATGCCTGGTCACCACATTGATTGTCGCGTGCTTGTTCAGCACTTTGTGCTACCTAGCTGTTCCTGTAGAGTTTCTGAAGGATTTCTATTAAGAACAAATATGGTATAGCTCTTTATTGGATAAATAACAATTGGTTGTTCACCAATAAGTCTTCCACAGTTCTCCGGTTTTGTGTTTAGTCAGTCAGCACTTGGTCTGGTGAATTATGTTGCAATTACCATTGCAGTCAAATATATCTGACCTTTGTGTACTCCTTGTCAAAACCTTCAGCTGCCAAAATTCCTCTGAGTTTGCCATCAGTTACTGTGAAGTGATGGTTTTTGCCAAGGAACAAGACTCTACATCTTTTATAAACATAGTATGTTCTTTTTTCTTTTGATTCATAGTTGCCCTTAAGATCCCAATCATGTTATCAAAACCTTGCAGTCCATCTCATCCTGAAATTTAAGTCCCACGAGGTTGTCTGAACACTTTTCACATCTCTACTTAACTGCAAATGCTTCCTTCTGCATGATTACTTACCCCTTTTCCATTTCCATCAAAGCACTTGATGTAAAATAGATCAGCTATTATGTTTCATCAAGTTTGCATTTGACTAAGGTCTGCTCCTGGTCCTGCAGACAATGCATCCATGATCACTATACTGAATAAGCCTGGATTGTAATATGCTAAAACAGAAGAATAATGTAATTTCTCTACAGTCACTTCAAAAGCTGTAGTCTATTTTTATGTCCAATATTATCGCTGGCCTTTCTTTATAAGTTCTCTTATGAATTGAGTAAAACTAGTGAACTTTCCCACTTACGTTACTGTATCAAAGCACTGAATATCATTTATGCTCTTTAATTTGCTTTGGCTCTTTTCTTCCTTGGATCCACCATGATGCCTTGTACTTAGATGATAAGTGCTAGAATGTAAGAATCTTCCAAAGAATTGGCATTGATCACTTAGTGCATTGTCTGATTTTTGTAGTGCCTTTTACACATCTCTGATCCTCCAGTCATGGCCTTCTTTGATTTACATCCATACAGCAAGCAGTTCCCTGATTTGCATGCTGGATTACAGACATTATCATTTGCTATACATGGTAATACAGTGGAGATCCAAAATGGTGTTATAAATTGATTCTTTGTCTAAGGGTACTTTCCAGAACCCACTTTTGGCAACAAAGAAAAACACATTGTTTGCCAATTTTGCCAAACTATCAATGGCAGAAGGAATAGAATTCATGTCCCTCCTAATTCTCTTATTTAGGAGTGAAATCCACACAAAATTTTAATTCTCTATGAAACATTGGAAGTTATGTTTCCTGCTTCAATTAGTCAAAAGCTTTGTAAAGTCAAACCAAAATTCTCTTCTGTGTACAGACTCAGTCTAGGAGATTTAGATGAATACTTGTATTTCTGTTCAACAATAAGGCATTCTGATTCCTCAGTCTATGTAACAGATTGGATTTTCTGATGGCTGGATATTGCCTTCCAGCTTAGATGAAAGTTATTCATAGGGACACTGTGGGATTTTCATTGTAGCATGCTCCAAAGAAATTGTCTGGGAAATTAAACATTCCACTGTGACTAAGCTTTGTGGTGATTTGTGCATGGACCTGAATATCTATGTTTTCAGAACTTTGGAGTTTTATGTCAACTGGTCTGACTGACACAGCAAGGTAAAAACAATGACTGCAGATGCTGGAAACTAGATTCTGGATCAGTGGTGCTGGAAGAGCACAGCAGTTCAGGCAGCATCCGAGGACAGGCAAAATCCGAGGACAGGCAAAATCGACGTTTCGGGCAAAAGCCATTCCTGATGAAGAGCTTTTGCCCGAAACGTCGATTTTGCCTGTCCTCGGATTTTGCCTGTCCTCGGATGCTGCCTGAACTGCTGTGTTCTTCCAGCACCACTGATCCAGTGACTGACACAGCAAGCAATCCACCACTGCTGAAACAGATATTCCCATATTGAGTTTAAATTCTGTTTCAAAGCCTTGTATCTTCAAATTGATACTCAAGAATCTATATTGATTCTCATTGACCTCATGTAAGAATGTTGTCTTGATCTTTTTATTTGTATCTTGAATTACATAGCTCATAGAACATTACAGTGTAGATCAGGCCCTCTGGCCCTTGATGTTGCACTGACCTGTGGAGCCAATCTGAAGCCCATTTAACCTACACTATTCCATTTTCATCCATATGTTTATCAATTGTTTCCTTGTTTCATGCAACTGTATGTGTAGAAACATGAACAATTGAGAGATACATCAAAAGCACGATACAGCATAGAAATGAATGTTTGCTTACAACAGGCAAGGTATGACTAGTCTTAATAGTGATCCAATTTGCTAGGGCTCAATGTATCAAAGGAGGAAATTATAGCCATGTAGCCAAATATCTAGAAAGCATGATGGGTAAAGAATCCAATCCTTGCAGAACTGTAAAAAGAAGAAAAAAGGTGTAGCTGCAGTTTACAGAATCAGTCTGCGAACTGAGCAGCATGTGCTAAGAATTGTTTAATATAAAACCTTTGCGTCTGCCAAACAAGAAAAATGGAACTGGGAAAGGAACAATGTACAAGATGCAAACGAAAACAGAAGTTGCTGGCAAAACTCAGCAGATCTGGCAGCATCTGTGGCGAGAAAGCAGAGTTAATGTTTTGAGTCTAGTGACTCTTCATTCGAACTTTTCATTGAATCAGGGGGCTCGAAACATAAACTCTGCTTTCTCTCCATAGTTGCCATCATACCTGCTCAGTTTCTCCAGCAATTTCTGTTTTCCTTTCAGATCTCCAGCAATCGCAGTTCTTTGTTTTATTACAATGTAATATATATATCCAGTTGTACACTTACCACTAAGTATGGCTTGTCTCCATGACTTGTAGCCCGTGGCTAAGAGTATTCTTGATGCTGGGTGCAATTGGATAAAAGAAGAAGGCTCAGAGACTCTGCAATGAACACTGAAGGAGCAACCATCGCTGAAGAGAGCTTTGAGCCTGGCACTCAATGAAAAGAACCCATCAGGTAGGAGACTGATTACCTTGCCTTGCAATGGACATATTTAAGTCCAAGTGTGAGTCTTGAGATTTATTGTTGCAAGTAAGGAGTAGCTCAGCAGATGATTGTAGTATCAATGAAAGGTGTTTTCTACAAAGGATCTTGTGTAAGTGCCACTTTATCTGCCACGTTGGTTGACATCATAATACAAAGGTCAACTCATGATTTTCTTTTTTCTTGGAAATATTCCTCTTGCAGGCTCTTTCTTGTATTTGTGAGGTGATGAAGGTATTGTTAACTTAAAATACTCTTGTCAGTGCCCCAAATGGCCACACTTATAGGATTGCCAAACATGTAATGCATTTGTCATTCTATTTGGAGACTCATCTTGTACAATGTAACACGAATGAAGATGTTATTTCCTCCTCTTTTGGCATTTTGGTAGGCCTCTGTTTGGGTGACAAGGCTACCTTGGCATCAACCCAACTGACTGTGTCTAAAGAATCCCCTATATTTCCTTCTAGTTTTGAACATTTTAGAGTGCTGCTTTTTGCCTGCATGGTGAATTTGATTGCTTGTTTTATTGTCCTTGGATTGAAGAAAGTCTAGCAACTTCTCATCCCTTACACTGACTGCTATAAGGTCGCTAATTAGATACAAACATACAAACTATGAATTAGGAGAAATATAGGCCACTCGGTCTCTCAAGCCTGTTCTCCTTTTCTATTTGATCATGGCTGATCTGATTACTCCAGATGCCCATCTAGATCAAGAATCTCATCACCTCTGCCTGAAAAGTATGCAAGGAATTTGCTTCCAGTTTCTTGAAAAACAGTGTTCTAAGATTTAGGATCATCTATGAGAAACAAAATCCTCTCACTTCTTTCATAAATGTATGACCCTTGATTTTTAAACAGACGCCCCTAGCTCTCAATTCTCCCATAAATTGAAACAGCTTTTCTAAATTCACCATGTCGCCATAGCATGCAAACAATAAGTTTCTTACTCTCTTAAATTCCTGGAGATGGAAACTTAGCTTTCCAACTATTCCTAATAAGACAAGTGTCTTATTGCAGGCATTAGTCTAATAAATCTTCTCTGGACTCATTCTGATGCATTTTCTCCCTCCCTTCCATAAAAAGGCCAATATTCTGTACAGTACTCCAGAAGGGGTTTCAATAATATACCATATAGTTAAAGTGTAACCTCCTTATCTTGAGTCCAATTGTCTCACAATAAACAATAACATTCTATTAGCTTTCTAAACTGCTTACACACTTACATTTTATGATTCATGCAGATGAAAATTTTTCAACTTCTAACACAAACTGAAAATCATACAAAGCAGCAATAATAAATAGATCACTACCATTTTACTTGGGTATTCTATCGATCTCCCACTCAAGTTATAGAAGACAATCAGAGAAGATCTATAGGAACATAGGACTATCAAGTGCTATTTATTACTTGACTGAAGTAAATATTAATAATGGTGTGCTGAAAATGTGGAGCAAACATTCGAAAGCATTGCTGGTGTCAAATATAAATCCTTGACCATTGTTGAAGATTGATCTGTCTGCATAGTTTTCGATATGAAGATTCTTGTTAATTCTATTTCATCCAGGTGATTAACAATTGCTCTTAACAGAAATAAAAGCAAAATACTGTGGGTGCTGACAATTTGGAATAAACTAAGAAAGTGCTGGAGAAATCCAGCAGGTCTGACAGCATCTGTGGAGAGAGAATAAGTCTCTTCTTCAGAACTTCTAACATTTGAAATACAAATGAGACAAACATGTTAGTATTAGAGTTCCTGGTGAAAGGTTTATGCCTGAACCATTGATTCTCCTGCTCCACAGATGCTGCCTGACCTGCTGTGCTTTTCCAGCACCACACTGGGCGGCACGGTGGCACAGTGGTTAGCACTGCTGCCTCACAGTGCCAGAGACCCGGGTTCAATTCCCGCCTCAGGCGACTGACTGTGTGGAGTTTGCACGTTCTCCCCGTGTCTGCGTGGGTTTCCTCCGGGTGCTCCGGTTTCCTCCCACCATCCAAAGATGTGCAGGGTCAGGTGAATTTGCCATACTAAAAATTGCCCGTAGTGTTAGGTAAGGGGTAAATGTAGGGGTATGGGTGGGTTTTGCTTCGGTGAGTCGGTGTGGACTTGTTGGGCCGAAGGGCCTGTTTCCACACTGTAATTAAATCTAAATCTAAATCACACTCTCGACTCTGTTGTCCAGCATCTGCAGTGCTCACTTTCTCCTAAACATATTAGTATACCCAATATTGTGTTGTATCATGTTATGAATATTATACTTCTGTAAAATATTCTCACCAAAGTTGAGATAACCGTGTTGCTCAAAACTTGAAAATGTAGGAAAACACATTAATTGACAAGGGACAGTAGAATGTTGGCTTTGTGTACTGAAATATGGTCAGCTTGCAGTGTTGGTCCATATGGTCTTGGTATTTAATCTAGTACAATGTTTAATTTTCAGCACCAAGAAATAAGGTCAGTGCAGACTTGTCCCTGTGTTGAAGTGCATATTTAATATGAAAAAGGCTATCATCTGCTGTTCATGAATTGCATCTGAACACTTTGTGTTGTTGCTGACAGTTTTCTATTCTGTATTTAGTGACAATATATAGGATGATAGTGGACAGATTAATTAAATTTAGCCCTTTGTAAGTTGAAAATATAGTCTTTCTCACTATGGTGCAAAGAGCTCTTTCTGGTCATCGTACTGTACGCTTTTGATCACAATGACATCACTCTATCTCCAAGCTGTTTACAACGCTCTATTGTATGAATATCATTTTTTGGCCCTCAATCACTGCTCCCATTGAAAAAAGCATTCATAATTAGGTAATGCTTCTTTGTGCTCGGCCATTTTAGATTAAGTGCAGACTTTGGATGATGTTCAGTGAAAAGTCCATTTGATTTTACAGAATCTGTAGGAGTATTATTAATGTTGTCCATTATATTAGGGTTAGTGCAAGCAGAGTCTTGCTTCATCTCTTTTCACCATTGAGTGAGCAGTAGCCAGCTTGGCAATCAGGCGCTACACTCTATTGTTAGGAATAAAAGGCACAATAGCCATGCCATTTTAATTTAGAAGTAATCAGGTTCTGCTTCAATGCTGTTTTGTTTTGAGGCATGGACCGCATTTGAATAGAAGCACTGGACTTAGGCTGGCACAATATCAGGTGGGTACTTTGCATCCAGTTGGCAATTCTAATGGAAATATGGGCATGGAGGAAATTGGCATGGCAGCAGTCCAGCCTTTACCTCCTCCTGGACCACAAAAATAATTAACAACTTTTACAAAGCAGCTTTGGCTGTGTCACAACTAAAGCTTTTGGGAGAATATGTACAGAGGATGTTCCAGCTACTTACAAAAAAGAATAGCAGTTGGGATTTTATATATTGTTTATATATTAAAGGTGCTACCACCTGATACAGGCAGCTAAGGCCAAAGGTTGTCAGAGCTGGCAGTCTTCTGGTTGCCATATGCTGGCTTGCATCGTGGTGGTCAACTTTGTGCTCAATATTAGATACTGTAGCTCAGGACCCCCATTCTAGCATAGCAGGATCTGACACTCTTGATCCTGAGGAAGTCATTGAGGTGAGAACATGTGCAATTTGCTGTCCTCAGTGATGGTGTGCTCCCTAGAATAAAATCAACTAGGAGAAAGTGAGGACTGTAGATGCTAGAGATCAGAGCTTAAAAATGTGTTGCTGCGATCTCCCATCCACCGCCTCCAACCTCATAGTCCCACAACCCCGCACAGCCCGTTTCTACCTCCTGCTCAAAATCCACAAACCTGACTGCCCCGGCCGACCCATTGTCTTAGCCTGCTTCTGCCCCACCGAACTGATTTCTGGATACCTTGACACGGTCCTGTCCCCCTTAGTCCAAGAACTCCCCACCTACGTTCGGGACACCACCCACGCCATCCACCTCCTCCATGATTTTCGCTTCCCCGGTCCCCAACGCCTTATCTTCACCATGGACATCCAGTCTCTGTACACCTCCATCCCGCATCACGAAGGACTCAAAGCCCTCCGCTTCTTCCTTTCCCGCCGAACCAACCAGTACCCTTCCACTGACACCCTCCTTCGACTGACTGAACTGGTCCTCACTCTGAACAACTTCTCTTTCCAATCCTCCCACTTCCTCCAAACCAAAGGAGTAGCCATGGGCACCCGCATGGGCCCCAGCTATGCCTGCCTCTTCATTGGATATATGGAACAGTCCATCTTCCGCAGCTACACTGGCACCACCCCCCCACCTTTTCCTCCGCTACATCGATGACTGTATCGGCGCTACCTCGTGCTCCCACAAGGAGGTTGAACAGTTCATCCACTTTACTAACACCTTCCACCCTGACCTCAAATTTACCTGGACCGTCTCAGACTCCTCCCTCCCCTTCCTAGACCTCTCCATTTCTATCTCGGGCGACCAACTCAACACGGACGTTTACTATAAACCGACCGACTCCCACAGCTACCTAGATTACACCTCCTCCCACCCTGCCCCCTGTAAAAACGCCATCCCACATTCCCAATTCCTTCGCCTTCACCACATCTGTTCCCAGGAGGACCAATTCAAATACCAAACAACCCAGATGGCCTCCTTCTTCAAAGACCGCAAATTCCCCTCAGACGTGGTTGACAATGCTCTCCACCGCATCTCCTCCACTTCCCATTCCTCCGCCCTTGAACCCTGCCCCTCCAATCACCACCAGGACAGAACCCCAGTGATCCTCACCTATCATCCCACCAACCTCCAGATACATCGTATCATCCTTCGTCATTTCCGCCACATCCAAACAGACCCCACCACCAAGGATATATTTCCCTCCCCACCCCATCAGCATTCTGGAAAGACCACTCCCTCCGCGACTCCCTCGTCAGATCCATACCCTCCACCAACCCAACCTCCACTCCCGGCATCTTCCCCTGCAACCGCAAGAAATGCAAAACTTGTGTCCACACCTCCCCCCTCACTTCCCTCCAAGGCCCCAAGGGATCCTTCCATATCCATCAGAAATTCACCTGCACCTCCACACACATCATTTACTGCATCCGCTGCACCCGATGTGGCTTCCTATACATTGGGGAGAGAGGCCGCCTACTTGCAGAACGTTTCAGAGAACACCTCTGGGACACCCGCACCAACCACCCAACCACCCCGTGGCTGAACACTTTAACTCCCCCTCCCACTCCACCAAGGACATGCAGGTCCTTGGCCTCCTCCATCGCCAGACCATGGCAACTTGACGCCTGGAGGAAGAGCGCCTCATCTTCCGCCTAGGAACCCTCCAACCACAAGGGATGAATGCAGATTTCTCCAGCTTCCTCATTTCCCCTCCCCCCACCTTTTCTCAGTCCCAACCCTCAGACTCAGCACCGCTTCCTTGACCTGCAATCTTCTTCCCGGCCTCTCCGCCCCCACCCCCCTCTCCGGCCTATCACCCTCAAATTAACCTCCTTCCACCTATCGTATTTCCAATGTCCCTCCTCCAAGTCCCTCCTCCCTAACCTTTTATCTTAGCCTGCTTGGCACACCCTCCTCATTCCTGAAGAAGGGCTTATGCCCGAAACGTCGATTCTCCTGAACTTTTGATGCTGCCTGACCTGCTGCGCTTTTCCAGCAAGACATTTGTAATCCCTAGATTATGCTCCACCCATTTCTACAAATGCTTACTGCAGTTGGATATGCTCTCCCCTCCCTACATTTGTAATTGAGCTGTTTACTTTCCTTTCACCCTTTTGATCCCGTTGTACTCAAAAATCATCTGTGTTCTATCAAAATTGCAACCCACTACTGTCTGGCAGATTGCTGCAATTGACTTCAGTGGCAATTTGCACATTCAGAGTCTTCACAATTGAATCCCCCATGTAAATAATGAAAGTAGTTTGCTTGGCTTCAATGACAGGCTCCATCACAGTGATATTAGCCTTGAATCAGTCAGAATGTTGCTTTTCACTTGGTGAGTATTGTAGGTGGTGTCTCAAACTACGTTTCATTTTGCTTCTGCATCTTGTATAGGAATGCCAGAAAATGCCTGAACAATCAAGTTGAAGAATTGTTGTTTTTATCTGGCTAGGCAATATGGCTGACATCGAAGTGAAGCTGGCATTTTCCTTTGAATGAAAAAATTTCAACTAGCTCTACAATTTCCAAATGGAGAGTGCTTCTCTCGACTTCCTAATTAACTCCAAAGGATTGTAAAGCACTACATTTGGTACCAGCTTGGTTGCTTGAGCTGTCAGAAAGATAATATGTGTGGATATCAGTTTTCCTTTGGGCACTGCTCCAGATTTTTTTTTGTTGGGGATTACTTGTTTAACCTTCACTTCTCTCTTACATTTGGGAATTTCTTTGCTCATAGAGAGAAATTTGGTTCATGAGCATCAGGGAATATTCATGCCAATGGTTCTGTATTCAAACGCCATTGCTCCATGTCTCCCCACCACATTCCTGGTTCTTCTGAAGCTTTAGCCCAGGACCGCAAGGGGAGCAATCTATGTGCATTAGCTAAAAAGCACATAGTTGTGGACTTTGAAATGTAGAGGCTGTGTGCTGCAGAGAGTAATCATGCTAACTAGTATTGCACGCTGGAAGCGCAAAGCAAAGTAACACATAGAAGCAGAAAACATTCTCATCTCTTCAGCCACACAATCAAAACATTACATTGACCTGTTAGCCAAGTCATTTGCCCAGGAACAGCATTCAGAACATGAAAGTCTACCAACTTTATTTGTGCTAATACTGATTTTAGTGAGTTAACACTGGTGTTCTCATTTTCAATTTTTGTTTGAACATCAATTGTGAACACTTTTTTTTTCCAGCTATTCCCAGTTAAATCTCAATACCATTCTACACTGGAAGGAAATGAAGTAAAACCCCTCATTTTAACTCACAATGAAAATAAATATTTTTTTTAAAAATTGTGTGATATCAAAATATTGCAATCTCTACTTTTCAGCCCATGTTTTTGTTAAACTTGTTTTTAATCAGTATTTCTTCAATGAATGGCCTTTACAGATTCTGAACTATTTTGCCAAATGTATGGACTGAAAGCAAGATGTACACTGCCAATTAAAAGACTGTGTTTATTATATGCTTGACAGTTATTTCCCATTGTGGTTGATGCGAGTTGAAAGCAGTATATTCAAATCATACTTTATTAGTGGGAATGTGGCAAGTGAACATGTATTTGTTTTCTTCTGATTGGCTTTATCTTTACAGAAAACAACAAGGCATTGATACCGCACCCATTCATCTGTGCGAGATTTTAAGGGTAATGGAACACTAATGAATTACACACAAAAAAGGCATTTTCAACTCTACTAAGCAGGTCATATCTTTTTGAGGTGTGTTTTGCATAAATAAATCAGTGTTTGAAAACCAAACTACTATTGCTTCAACTTCGCTAAATCAAGGATTGCTGCAGTCTACCTATTGCCGCAGGATGTTCCAACATTTATTAATGTCCATGAGCTTCTGCACTTCTCCATGTTGTGAGCAGAAACTGGCAATCTGAAAAGCTGTGAAACACTAAAGGAGCCACTAGCTGGAAGGAAGTCTGAGTAAATTGAATGAAATTCAGATTGTGTTTCAGCCACAATATCTTTGATGTGCCGTTGTGCGTTCATGCTGGGTTGGCTCACAAGAGACACTAGCCCTTTTCAGGCAGAAATTAAGCTATAATTTGTCAGACATTATTTAATCATTTATCTAAATGACAGAATTAACAGTAATTAGCCAATGGCCAGAAACAGAAGCCTCTTATGTTGAAAGAAATCCTCAGGGTGACAAAGATACAGATATCCACTGGCTTTTAGGTGGTGAGTCAGTTGTCTCGTGATACAGCAATGATGTAGAGAGGGATTTTAACTTTTGACCCACTGGGAGTTACATGTGAATGTGGTGGGGGTGAGTGGCAGATGGGAATCCTGAAAGTTAGTCTTTCTCCACACAATGAAGCTCTAGTTCTACGGCATAACAGGTTCCCAACTGGAGTTCAGATTGACCAATGGGTTTGGCTTCTAGCTGGTTAGGGAGAACTCAGTACAAGACCATAAAACCAAACAGTTCCAAACTCCAACCAGGATGGATGTAACCAGAGATCTGATCCTGGGGATGGTGGAGTTCAACACCAATGGAGGATAGTGATTAAATACTACAAGGGGCATTTAGGGTGTAGGTTTGCTCGCTGAGCTGTAGGTTTGATATCCAGATGTTTCATTACCTGGCTAGGTAACATCATCAGTGGCGACCTCCAAGTGAAGCGAAGCTGTTGTCTCCTGCTTTCTATTTATATCTTTCTCCTGGATGGGGTTCCTGGGGTTTGTGGTGATGTCATTTCCTGTTTGTTTTCTGAGGGGTTGATAGATGATATCTAGATCTATGTGTTTGTTTATGGCGTTGTGGTTGGAGTGCCAGGCCACTAGGAATTCTCTAGCATGTCTTTGCTTAGCCTGTCCCAGGATAGATGTGTTGTCCCAGTCGAAATGGTGTTTTTTTTCATCCGTGTGTAGGGCTACGAGGGAGAGAGGGTCGTGTCTTTTTGCGGCTAGCTGGTGTTCGTGTATCCTGGTGGCTAACTTTCTTCCTGTTTGTCCTACGTAGTGTTTGTGGCAGTCCTGGCATGGAATTTTGTAGATGATATTGGTTTTGTCCATGGGTTGTACTGGGTCTTTTAAGTTTGTTAGTTTTCGTTTGAGAGTGTTGGTGGGTTTGTGTGCTACTAGGATTCCAAGGGGTCTTAGTAATCTGGCTGTCATTTCTGAAACTTCTTTGATGTATGGTAAGGTGGTTGGGGTTTCTGGCTGTGTTTGGTCTGCTTGTCGTGGTTTGTTCTTGAGGAATCTGCGCACTGTATTATTTGAGTATCCGTTCTTCTTGAATATGTTGTATAGGTGGTTCTCCTCTGTTTTCCAAAGTTCATCTGTGCTGCAGTGTGTGGTGGCTCGTTGGAAGAGTGTTCTGATACAGCTTTGCTTGTGTGTGTTGGGATGGTTGCTGGTGTAGTTAAGTATTTGGTCAGTGTTTGTCGGTTTTCTGTATACGCAGGTTTGTAGTTCTCCGTTGTCCTTTCTTTCGACTGTGACCTCCAGGAATGCGAGTTTGTTGTCGGTTTCTTCCTCCTTGGTGAACTTTATGCCTGTGAGGGTGTTGTTGATGATGTTAAATGTCTCTTCTATCTTGTTTCGTTTTGTGATGACAAAGGTGTCATCTACGTAGCGGACCCAGATTTTTGGTTTGATGGTTGGTAGGGCTGTTTGTTCTAGTCTTTGCATTACCACTTCTGCTATGAATCCTGATAGCGGAGATCCCATGGGTGTGCCATTGGTTTGTTTGTAGACTATGTTGTTGAAAGTGAATTGGGGGGTGAGGCACAGGTCCACTAGCTTCATGATGTTTTCATTGGTAATGTGATTGATGAGGCATATTGTGGGCCTTTGGAGATGGGGAAGTGACAGGATCATGGGAGGCCTTGGGAAGGATAGGAGGCCTGAGAAAAGAGTTTGGGTGTGATTGAACTGACATGAATGGTCTCCGATTACAGGACCTAGCATTTACTTCCTGGATGCAACAAACCATTCTTCCCTAAAAATATTGGATTTTATGAAGCTATCTAAAATTAAGACTAAGATAGTGTATAAAATTGAAGTGTTATAACATTTCAATGGTCAAACCAACATCTGCTGGCCGGCTATCCCTCAGATGGTACCTGATAAAGGCAGAAATTGGTGGATTGGAGACAAGTTCAGATTTTTAAAACTAACCTCCCACTCGTTCCAAATCTACTCACTTTTCAGAGTTGAAGCCCCTTATCATAAACACTAAACACTATCTTTGCTTTCATAATTTCTTAGACAGTTATTAATTGGAAAATTAACCGACCTAATTTTCTAACTTAGTTTTGAAATGGGGCGAGCACAGCTGAATCATTTGATTTAAATTGCATGTTAGAAAGTCAGTTGACATGGTC
This sequence comes from Chiloscyllium plagiosum, assembly GCF_037043375.1. Lineage (NCBI taxonomy): Eukaryota > Metazoa > Chordata > Chondrichthyes > Orectolobiformes > Hemiscylliidae > Chiloscyllium > Chiloscyllium plagiosum. The sequence continues at coordinate 24,701,871 of NW_028270174.1, forward strand.
TGGCTTTTAAAAAAAAAATTAATCCTTACCAAAGTGCCGTTGGATTAGATTAGATTCCCTACAGTTTGGAAACAGTCCCTTCGGCCCACACTGATCTTCCGAAGAGTAACCCACACAGACGCATTCCCCAATACTATACTTACCCTTGACTAATGCACCTAACACTATGTGCAATTGAGCGTAGCGAATTCACCTAACCTGCACATCTTTGGACTGTGGGAGGAAACCGGAGCACAAAGAGGAAACCCATGCAGACACAGGGAGAATGTGCAAATGCCACACAGACAGTCATCCAAGGCAGGAATCAAACCCGGGTCCCTTTAGCTGTGAGGCAGCAGTGCTAACCACTGAGTCATCTTGCCACCCACAATTGAAAAGCAATAACATTGTTGAATCACATGATATCAAGGGGCAGAATTTTACTTTGAAAAGGAATAAATTGAAATCTATTTATTAATCACTTGTGGGATGTTGGCATCGCTGCCTGGCCAGTATTTGCCACCCACCCCTTGCTCTTATCCCTTGAGAGCAGAGAACATAGAACAGTACAGCTCAGGCATAGGTTCCTTCAGCCCGCTATGTCTTTGCCAATCATGATGCTATTCTAAATTGGTCCCATTTGCTTACACGTGGTCTGTATCCCTCTATTCCCTCCTTGTCCATGTATCTGTCTCATTGCCTGTTAAAGTTTTCTAATGTATCTGCTTCTACAAACTCCTCTGACATTATGTTCCAAGCATCTACCACATTCTGTGTCAACAATTTTCCTTGCACATATTTTCCCCTCTCACCATGCTCCCCAATATTTGACATTTCCATGCTGAGAAAAAGACCCTGACAATCAAAGCTATCCATGCCTCTCATAATTTTATCTCCAATCAAGCCACCCTTCAACTTCCGATGCTTTAGTGAAAACAAGTTAAGCTTGTCCAATGTCTCATTATTATTAATACACTCCAATCCAGGCAATATCCTGGTAAACCTTTCTCTTGCATCCTCTCCAAATCCATCCTACAATGTGATGACCAGAGCTGCAAACAATATTCCAAATGTGGCCAAACTAAAGACTTATACAGCCACCAAAACAACCACCTCCATTATTGCGGGCAAGATCTACCACCGCCGCCACCACTGCAAGACCCACCGCTGTTGAAACCACCGCGAAGTCTACCTGGCACGTCACTTCCACCCCCACCAACGTCACTCACCAAACATCACGAACGTCACATGTTATGTCACATCCACCCCCGTGGATGACACCAAAGACACCGCTTCCACCCTCTACCCCCCCAGGGTGTCATTTCAGAACAGAAATGCGGAGACATTTCTTCAGCCAGAGAGTGGTGGGCCTGTGGAATTCATTGCCACGGAGTGCAGTGGAAGCCGGGACGCTAAATGTCTTCAAGGCCGAGATTGATCGATTCTTGTTGTCTAGAGGAATTAAGGGCTACGGGGAGAACGCTGGTAAGTGGAGCTGAAATGCGCATCAGCCATGATTGAATGGCGGAGTGGACTCGATGGGCCGAATGGCCTTACTTCCACTCCTATGTCTAATGGTCTTATGGTCTTATGGTGAGCGTCACTTCTGTTGGTGATGTCATCCATGATTCCATAACTATACCCACCCCAGAGATAGGCTCCACCCCCACTCCCAGCTCCAGTCCCACACCAGGTCCTAACTCCCAACCCTGCTATGTTTTTGCCATCCCCCTAGACCTCCCCCTCACTGAGGATGAGCAATCAATCCTCAGTAAAGGCCTCACCCTTCATCCCCTTAAGCTCCTGGATCAATTAATTCAACACGCATTGCGAAATCGAACTTTTCTTCCATCGCCTCCACCATGCTTACTTTTTCCATCAGGATTCCCGCCCATCCTCCGAGGACCCCTTCTCCCACCTCAAACACACCCTATTCACCTGGACACCCCATGCTGGTCTATTACCTGCCCTCGATCTCTTTGTTTCCAACTGCCACCATGACATTGACTGCCTCAACCTGTCCGTTTCCACCCCCCCCCACTACAACCTCTCACCCTCACAGCGTGCAGCTCTCCACTCCCTCTGCTCCAACCCCTTGTTGTTGCACGCCCCCCACCAACCTATCCTTCACTTCTGGCACCTTCCCCTACCATCATAATGTGTGCAAATCCTGCTCCCACACCTCCTTCCTCACTTCCATCCAAGGTCCCAAAGGATCCTTCCACATCTGACAGAGACTTACCTGTATTTCCACACACATCATCTACTGTCTCCGTTTCTCTCAAAGTGGTCTTCTCTACATTTGGGAGACAGGATGCCACGATGTGGATTGTTTCAGAGAACATCTCTGGGACACCTGCACCAACCAATCCCACTGCTCTGTGCCGAACACTCTAACTCCTCCTGCCACTCCACCAAGAACATGCAAATCCTGGGCCTCCTCCATCATCAAACTCTAGCCACCCGACACCTGGGGGAAGAACGCCTCATCTTCTGCCTTGGGATCTTCCAACTACACTGGATCAATGTGGATTTCATCAGTTTTCCCATTTCCCCTCCCGTCACCTTATCCCAGATCCAACTTTCTAACTCGACACCGCCCTCTTGAACTATCCTACTTGTCCATCTTCCTTCCCACCTATCTGCACCACACTCCTCTCTGACCTATCACCTTTATCCCCCCTCAACTTCATCCACCTATCCTATGCCCAGCTACCTTCGCCCAAGCCCCACCCCCTCCCATTTATCTCTCAGCCTCCTTGGGCCATCCCATCATTCCTGATGAAGAGCTTATGCTCGAACTGACGACTCTCCTGCTCCTCAGATGCTGCCTGATTGGCTGTGCTTTTCTAGCACCACACTCTTCCACTACAACATAACTTGAGAACTTTTTGACTTAACGCCCTAACTGATAAAGGCACACATGCCGTATGCTTTCTTAACAACTTTAATCACTCATGTTGCCACTTCAGGGAGCTATGGATTTGGACCCTAAGATCCTCTGTATACCAATGGTTCTATGAGTCCTGCAATTTACTGTACACTTTTCTCTTGCTTTGGTCCTCCCAAGATGCATCACCTCACACTTGTCCCAACTAAACTCCAGCTGCCATTTCTTTGCCCAACTTTCCAAATGATCTGTATCCTACTGTATCCTCTGTCTTTCTCATTAACCACAACTTCACCAATCTTTGTATTGTCTGCAAATTTACTAATCAATTACTATCCTTAGGACTTAGCTACCTTAATGTTTTTTAAGAGCCGCAACACCTCCTCTTTCCCAATATTGACATACTCTAGAATATCAACATATCACTCCATAATCTTACCTTCATTCATGTTCTTCTTCTTCTTGGTGAATACTGATGCAAAGTAATCCTTCAAGGATCTCACCTACTTCGTTTGACCTTGAGTAGACCTATCCTTTCCCTAGTTACCCCTCTTGTTCTTAGTAGACATATAAAGTGCCTTGGGATTCTCCTTATCCTACCTGTCAAGACATTTCATGGCCCCTTATAGCTCTCCTTATTTCTTACTGAAGTTCTTTTCTTCTTTCTTTATATTCCTCAAGGGGCTTGTTTGATTACTTAACCTTATGTATGCTTTCGGTACTTTTTGATTTAACCTTTAATTTCTCTTGTCATCTCAGGTTCTTAAATCTTGACATCCTTTACCTTTTCTGATGAAGGGCTTTTGCCCGAAACGTTAATTCTCCTGCTCCTTGGATGCTGCCTGATTTGCTGTGCTTTTCCAGCACCACACTCTTGATCCTTTACCTTTCATCCTCATGGGAAAATGCCAGTCCTGAACTTTGATCAATTGGCCTTTAAAAGATTCCCATGTGTTAGATGTAGATTTACCACTAAATAGTCAGAAATCTAATTTCTCCAGTTCCTGCCTAATACTGTTGCAATTAGATTAGAATCCCTACAATATGGAAACAGCCTTTTGGCCCAACAAGTCCATACCAACCCTCCAAAGAGTAACCCATGCCCTTATCTAATGCACCTAACACTATAGGCAACTTAACATGGCCAAGTCACATGACCTGCATACCTTTGGATTGTGGGAGGAAACCCACACAGACATGGGGAGCATGTACAAACTCCACACAGACCGTTGCCCAAGGGTGGAATCGAACCTGGGTCTCTGGCACTATGAGGTAGCAGTACTAACCTCTGAGCCACCATGCCACCCTATTTGAGCCTTTTTCAAATTTAACACTTTCACTTGAAGACCAGTCTTATCCTTAAAAGATCTGCAATGGCCCCTTCCCTAGTTGGACAACATATTGTTTCAAAAAACCTTCCTGGATGCACCAAACAAATTCTGCCCCAATAGAACCTCTGGCACCAAGGGAGTCCCAGTCAAGGATGGGGAAGTTAAAATCACCTCTGCAACAGCCCTGATGTTTTGATATCTTTCCCTGATCTGCTTACATATCAGTTCCTCTATCTCTCACTGGCAACTGGGAGACCGATAATATGACCCTATCAGAGTGATTTTTTTATTCATAGATTCTATCTGTAAGGTGTCACTGGATGAGGCCTCCAAGATATCCTCCCTTAGTGTAGCTGTGACAGTCCCATTAATCAGTAGTGGAGCTCCCTCACCCCTTTTATACCCCTATCTAGCCTGAAACATCTAATTCCCAGAAGTTTGAGCTGCCAAGTCAGTCAAAATGCCAGGATTTTGACTCAAATGGGACTTTTTTTTTTCACTGGAGTGTCAGCGGCTGACAGTTGACCTTACAGACGTTTATAAAATCATGAGGACATGGATAAAGTGAATAGCTAAGAGTAGGGGCATCCTAGGGAAAAGACTTAAAAGGGATTTAAGGGGCAACTTCTTCACATAGAGGGTGATGGATGCATAGAATTAGCTTTCAGAGAAATTGGTGGAAGCTGGTACAATTACACACTTAAAAGGTATCTGGACGGGTTTAGAGGGATATGGGCCAAATGCTGGCAAATCTGACTACATTAATTTAGGATATCTAGTCGGCATAGATGTGTAGGATCAATGGGTCTGTTTCTGTGCTTTCCAACTCTGTCTTCATGACTCTATGACTGCTTCAATATCTGAGGAGTCACAAATGGTGTTGAACATTGTGCTATCATTTGTGAACATCTGTATTTATAGGGGAAGGTCATTCACAAAGTAGCTGAAAATATTTGGGCCTAAGAAATCACCTGAGTTACTTCCTCAGAGATGTCCAGGAGCTGAGATCACTGTACATTGTCTTTTAGAAGCAAAATAGTTATTCATGGAAAGCCTGGAAAACCATGGCTTAATAAGAGAGGTAAATCTCTCAGTCCCCCACCAAACTTTCAATCAGTGCCCATGGTGGTTTGACATGGGGCCAAAACTGTTCTAATCACTTTGAAGATGGACCATCTGCAGCTCCTGTGGTGAAAGCGCCTCCCCATCATTGTAGAGTTTCTGGTTTGCAGTCAGTTACTTGCTGATGTTTAGGTGGTTGGAATCACCGCAGATCCCTGGTTCTGACACGAGTTATTCAGAGAATGTGATATAAGAAGACAGTTGTTTCAAGTCAAAAGAATCTCTGTGTTTACTTGACTTTAAAAAGGTAAGCATAATACAAGAAATAAAAGGCGAATGAAATGAAACAATGAAATTGACACAGTTATACAGAAGACAATAATTAGAAACACTATTAAAGTGAGTACAGGTTAAACACTATTCGAACTAAACAGCAGGTTTTGTCACAGAGACTACTATTTTAGTTTGCACCCTTGGGGTTCCCAGCACTGTAACGACCCACCTCCCCCTCCCTGCTATATGCTTGGAAACTTTGGGGTCTAGGAATTAAACTCATCACTGAGGAAAATTCATGATTTTGAAGTACACCTGGCTGTTCCCACTTGCCGTACCCGATGCCTCGCTGGAGACTCTGGACGGTGTAGGCCTTCAGTCGGGATTGAGTCTGGAGGACACGTTTTGGATTTATTGGGTGAGTACTCGGTTCTTCTTGCTATCGTGTGGTTCTTGAGAGCCAAGTTTCACCTGAGGATGTGCCTGAGGCCTTGTGATGTCAGTCAGGTCGGGAGTTTTTGGACATTGTCGGTGCTCAGGTCTGCTGGTCGTGGTCGGTCGCTGTTGGTTCCCTTGCAGCTCTAACACACCTCGCCTACACATCTATGAATACAATGGGCAATTTAGCATAGACAAATCACCTAACCTGCACAACTTTGGATTGTGGGAGGAAACCAGAGCATCCAGAGGAAACCCACACAGACACAGGGAGAATGTGCAAATTCCACACAGACAGTTGCCCAAGGCTGGATTTGAACCTGGGCCCCTGGCACTGTGAGGCAGCAGTGCTAACCACAGAGACATTATGCCACTTTCCCTAACCAGCCTACCACCTGAAACACTGAATTTCTAACAGAATCTTGGAGTTCTTTTCTGAAATTGAACTTAACAAAGAAAACTCCAGCAGTTGAGATACACAGTCACAAGGACAGTTTGTCTGGAAGCTGGAGAAACCTATTCACACTACAGCCCTACAAGAACAATGAAATAACCTTTATTACAAACTGAATTCAGACAACATGGAGTCTGCACAAATTCCAAGACTTCCAATTTCAATGGATATTCAATCACATGAACACAGGAAATTCCACCCAATCAGAAAGCCTATTCACACCTGTTGGAAAAAGACATTTGCACCGACTCTAATAATCAGAAAGTCTAATTCTTCTTGAAAGAAACAACAAAGTGACTATTGTGGGAAATGAGATTTTTGGCAGGGAGATAAGAGGCCTGCAATTTTGTATAAAATTGAGAGTTTTTCCCACAGCTACACATTCTCCTCAGCATTCCTGTGGAGAGTTATTCCCCACAGCTACTACCTGGAGAACAATCCCAGACAGCTATCACCCCATGAAATATCTCTGCAGCTACATCCAGGAGAAGGATCCCAAATAGTTACCCTCCTGAGAGCGATCTCCACAGCCTTCTCTGGAACAAAGATCCCAGTGTGATTCTTCCCAAGAACTATCTGCACAACTATCTCCCATAGAGGGATCCCAACGGCAATCCTGAGACCTACCAACACAGGCCTGTCCCTTACCAAGGGAACCACCATGTATAATTGTATGTGTAGAGTAATATGCGTAGTGGAATGGGTCTGGGTCAAATACTCTTCAGATGTTCGGTGTGGGCCTGTTTCCACACTGTAGGAATTCTAATTCTCAAAATGATTGAGATTTTTGCTCAACCGTACCTCATCCATCATGATTATCTTTGAAGATTCTTCCACTTTCCAACAGGGCAAACACTTTATATGAATACCAGAAAATATAAGAAAAGACATAGAAATTTGTCTCTGAGAGGTGAAATGGTGGACAATTTTCAACCATAATTTTTCCAAGCAGTTTCCTTCTCCCGTTTGGCTTTGTTCCCCCAGCTGATGCTGAGAGCTGGCCCCATGGCAGGGTTAGGTTATGTAGTATGTATCAAATGAGGATGAATGAGTTGGTACTGTGTTGATGAAGAACTTCAGATTTTAGGTTCATGATGAAAGATTGGATATCTGAAAATAATCATCTCTGCCTGTTTTGTGCATCTTACATATTGTGAACACTGAATTAAAGTGGGTAGGCTACTCTGTTCTGATAACGTGTAGTTTCAATTTCACCTGAAATATCACAGCACTGCTTTAACATATACACAGTCTTCAGTGAACTTGAAGTCCAACTTCTGAAATTTGAGAAATTCATCTAGGGTGGCACTTCAGTGTAACACTGAGGGAATGTTGCACTGTCAGATGACATGTTAAGCTAAGGTTTTGCTTCCCTTCTCAACTAGATATAAAACATCCAAGTGTTCAATAGAAACAGTTTGCCTGAAGTCTAATGTCCTTCATTACTTGGTGAAAATAATGCTCCATTGACTCTTATAATATTAAAAGTATGACTAGCTGACCATGTCTGTTGTTTGCACTTCTTTGATATTTTCTTGTTAGCATTTTAATCCATTTGGTTTTTTTACAAGCATCTTAAAACTGGATCATCTGCTTCATTTCTTGTTTCTAACCTTTTTTGATGTTTCCTTTCATAGAGAGAAGCATTGAATTAAGAATTGGATATTTCATGCAACATGCGCTTCCAGAAACTCAAGATCGGAGCATTGTACTAATACCTAACTGGTCTGGCTTCCCATTATTGTGCAAAGTCAACTTGGTTCAATGCTGCAATCCAAGGTGTAGTCATCCCATTGTCACAGCTGCATTAGCCACTGCTTGGATAATCTCTTTACAGCTGAATGGATTGCAGCTTTATGCTTGACAACCTGTGAGACAGTTTAGGAAGGAGAGCAGAGTGAATTGTTGGAAAATAATAAATGGCAGTTTTTAATAGAAAATAATTTGAAGTTTCTGTATTGTTATATTACATTTATTATAGAAAAAGGTCTGCTAATACGGACTGATGAAAATTAACACTAATCTCAAAAGGTTCTTTTCTCCATGTCACTCTTTTCCAGAAACGTATTTTTCCTTTAGATCAGTCTGAATAGTTAACTTATATGTATTACCTAATATTACACACGAAATAACAATTTGACAATGAATGCCAACAGAGTCAAATCTGAGACAGAAGAAGTACTACTGGAATTTAGTTAAGAGTCTTGAGGTAAAGTAACTTTGGACTTGAAATGCTATCTCTGTTCCACAGATGCTGACAGAGTTGCTGACCTCCTCCAGCACTTTCTATTCTGATTTGGGCTCTCCAGGATCTGCAGTATTTTGCTTTACTATCAAGACACATGCTATCCTGAATTGACATCCACGTACAAAAATGAAAGAGCTTGGACCTATATAGCAAGGAATAACCTTGGGAAATTCCAAAGTGTTTCACAAACTGTAATGTGCTGTTTTGAATTGCAATCACGACTTTACTGAAAGGAAATGCAATAGTTGTTGACTAATATACTTCCAACCCACAGACTAGGGTGCTGAAGTGTGCTCTAGACAATACTTATCCTTTAATCAACATCATTGAATATAAAATCTGGTAATTACTGTATTATTTTATGGGAGGCGACTGTGCATTAATTAACTGCCAGATTTCCTACATGAAAATTCAAAAACCTTCATTGCATGTAAGCCACTTTAGAACTTCATGCAAGTCAGTGCTAACTTTTCTTTACTTTCCCTGCATAAAATAAACTTAGATGGATGTTCCTCTGAATAATTCCATTTGTGTTGTTATATACTCCAGGATGGAGTCCATAATGAAAAATGTATAGAATGAAAAATTATTTCATCAATGCATTGGGTGGCATGAAGGCTCAGTGATTAGCACTGCTGCCTCAAAACACCAGGGATCTGTGTTTAATTTCACCCTCAATGTGACTGCCTGTGTGGAGTTTGCACATTCTCCCTGTGTCTGCATGGGTTTCCTTTAAGTGTTCTAGTTCCCCCAGTCCAAACATGTAGAATGGCCATGCTAAATTGCACCTTAGTTTTCAGGAACATGCAGGCTAATTGGCTTAGCCAGGGTAAATGTGGGGTTACGGCGTTAGGGTAGAATGCCCTTCAGGGGGTCAGTATAGACTTCATGGGCTGAATAGCCTCTTTCCACACTGTGTATACTCTGAAAAAAGACAAGGGGTAGATCTGAATCTCCAGACACCCAAGGGCCTTTGGTAATTCAAGGCCACTGAGAGGTGTTCTCACTCGGGTAAGTGATGGGCCAGTGCGTGGTGGACAATCAACAAGACTCTGGAGTCAGCTGGCACTTTTAATTCTCCTGCCTTCATCGTAAGATTTATTTTGGTAACATTAAAACAAGCATACCTGCTTTACTCATCTGCGACTTATTTTGTATCAGTGTCCTCCAACGGGTGTTAAATCACTCATGTACATAATCAACAGGCCTATTACCTTTCTTCGATGTCTGTTCATGATGCTGAAAAGATTGACTTCCAGCAGTTTAAGAGTGGGACAAATGCCTGTGAAGCTTTATCTGCACCCCTGTAAAATTGGTGTTCTTTGTGCCTGTTTTAACACTGCAGCAATTCCTTCCCAAGAATTATCTTCCTGTCCCTCATGCACCAAGCTAAAAAGACAATCTAGGAGAAGAACAATTTGATTTGCTTAAAATATACTTCTAATGAAAAATAGATAGTTGCAGCTGGCATTGATACTGAAACATCTGCCTCATCCCTCCCCGGGGTCTTCTTGAACCATCAGTAAAGCAGTCACAGTTTCACAGAATCATAGAAGTGTTATGATGCAGAAGTCGGCTATGCAGCCCATCGTCACTGTGCTGGCTCTTCAGACTGATATCATTATTCTACTGGCAGTTTCTTGCTTTATCCCCAGACCCTTGCACATTTTTTCTGTGCAAATAATTATGGGGAGGCAATGGCCTAGTGGCATTATCAGTATACTGATAATCCAGAGCACCATGGGGCAGCACGGTGGCTCAGTGGTTAGCACTGCTGCCTCATAGCGCCAGGAACCCGAGCACAATTCCAGCCTCAGGTGACAGTCTGTGTGGAGTTTGCACATTGTCCCTGCGTCTGCGTGGGTTTTCTCTGGTTTCTTCCCACAGTCCAAAGATGTGCAGGTTATTTTGATTGGCCATGCTAAATTGCCCATAGTGTTCGGGGATGTGCAGGTTAGGTGCATCAGTCAGGGGCAATGGGTCTGTGTGGGATACTCTTCCGAGGGCAGTATGGACGTGTTGGGCCAAAGGGTCTTTTTCCGCACTGTAGGAATTCTAATTCTTATGCAAAAAAAAAGTTAAGTTCCAGGGACCCAGGTTTGAATCCTGCCACTGTAGATAGCGGAATTTGAATTTAATAAATATAGTCGGTTCTGATATAATACAATAGTTCCATTCTTGTGCGATCTCATGTTATGAGAAAATTATGCAATAGCAGTGCCATCCAATCTAATGGGGCCAGAATTGCATTCTAGCTGATACAAGTAAGGAAAGTTCCCATTCTACAAATAACGGTCTAAATTCTTCAATCGCATTGAAGAAACGTGCATTATAGCAGAACCGACTACATCTGGAATGAAGAGTCTAATATGAATCCATTGTTGATTGTTAGGGAAAAACCCATCCTGTTCACTAATGTCCTTTAGGAAAAGGAAACTACCATCCTTACTGTGCCTGATCAATATGATGATTAGATTAGATTCCCTTCGGCCCAACAAGTTCACACCAACCCTCCAAAGAGCAACCCACCCAGACCCATTCCCCTACATTCACCCCTGACTAATGCACCTAACACTATGGGCAATTTAGCATGGCCAATTCACCTCACCTGCACACCTTTGGACTGTGGGAGGAAACCAGAGCACCCAGAGGAAACCCACACAGACAAAGGGAGAATGTGCAAACTGCACACAGACAGTTTCCTGAGGAAGGAATTGAACCTGGGTTTCTGGCACTGTGATACAGCAGTGCTAACCACTGAGCCAAAGTACCACCATGCCGCCAGCACGTGGCTCCAGAACCATTGCAATGTGGTTGACTCTCAAATACCCTCTGGGCAATTAGGGATGAGTAATAAATGCTGGCCTAGACAGTGACATCCTCATCCTGAATTTTATAAAATCCAATACTCTCTCTCAGTTAAACTTACCTTCACCATACTCCCAGGCAATGTATTCCATATGCTAACAATGCATCGTGAGAAAAAAAAGTTTATCTTGCATCACATTTACTTGTTTTGCAATAAATTTAAATCTATGCCGTCTATTGTTTTTTTAAAGATCAGAAACAGTTTCCCCCTGTCTACTCCCCAGGATTGTACCTATTACAATCAATAATGAATGCGTCATTTTCAATTTTTAATCATCTAAATACCTTTCCTATATGGGATTGAATCAATGTACTGTCTCTGGTGGCAGAACACCTTAGTTTTCAGGAATATGCAGGCTAGGCGGCTTCACCCAGGTAAATGTGGGGTTATGGGATGAGGGTAAGATGCCCTTCAGGGGGTCAGTATAGACTTCATGGGCTGAATAGCCTCTTTCCACAACTGTGTATACTCTGAAAATTGACAAGGGGTAGATCTGAATCTCCAGACACCCAAGGGCCTTTGGTAATTCAAGGCCACCCAGAGGTATTCTTACTCGATCAGAGATGGGTCAGTGTGTGGTGGACAATCAACAGGACTCTGGAGCCAGTTGGCACTTTTAATTCTCCTGCCTTCATCGTAAGATTTATTTTAATAACATTAAAACAAACATGCCTGCTTTACTCATCTGTAACTTAATTTGTATTGGTGTCCTCCTAAAGGTGTTAAGTCCTCATGTACATAATCAACAGGCCTATTATCCTTCTTCAATATCTATTCTAGTGCTAACATGATATATAGTATTAGCAAAAACTGTTGAAACATACATGTTTATATATTTCAGTTATTCTGAATGAAAATCAATTAATGCTAAAGAAAATTTATTCTTCCTGCTTTGACATTGAAAAATGTTGTAAAGTGCCTAGATTTACAAAGCACTGTATGATGCACTGAATAGTTATCCTTTCTATGCTGAGGTATTGTGTTCACTGTGTTGATGTATTAATACAGTGATAGGTTGCCTCTTCCTACTGACATGAACCTGATGGGAAGTGTGCGCTGAATTGAGGCCCAATGTTCCACGAGCCATCACAACAGTATAAATGACAACTTGAATCACCAAGATGGTTAATTCATCTGACTTTCATTGCTACCTAGAAGTAAAGAAACTCTCACCAGTTTTCAGAATAAACAAACAAAAACTTATGTATCACAAACAAATTGATCCTTTAACAATGGTAAAACAGATTTTAAACACAAACACACACAAATTCATTCACAGATCATTCAGATGAGACAGACAGCTCTGCAGAGATATTATGTGTTGCTGGAAAAGCGCAGCAGGTCAGGCAGCATCAAAGGAACAGGAGAATCGATGTTTCGGGCATAAGCCCTTCTTCAGGAATGAGGAGGGTGTGCCAAGCAGGCTAAGATAAAAGGTAGGGAGGAGGGACTTGGGGGAGGGGCGTTGGGAATACGATAGGTGGAAGGAGGTTCAGGTGAGGGTGATAGGCCGGAGAGGGGGTGGGGGGCGGAGAGGTCAGGAAGAAGATTGCAGATCAAGAAGGCGGTGCTGAGCCTGAGGGTTGGGACTGAGAAAAGGTGGGGGGAGGGGAAATGAGAAAGCTGGAGAAATCTGCATTCATCCCTTGTGGTTGGAGGGTTCCTAGGCGGAAGATGAGGCGCTCTTCCTCCAGGCGTCAAGTTGCCATGGTCTGGCGATGGAGGAGGCCAAGGACCTGCATGTCCTTGGCGAAGTGGGAGGGGGAGTTAAAGTGTTCAACCACGGGGTGGTTGGGTTGGTTGGTGCGGGTGTCCCAGTAGGCGGCCTCTCTCCCCAATGTCTTGTGGTGTTTTCCCTGATAAGAAACACTCTAAATACCATGATACTCAACAGTGTTGTCATCACTGAATCTCACACTGTCAACACTTTTGAGCTAACATTGACCAGAAACTTAACTAAACCAGCCATATAAATAATGTGTGCAAATATAGATCAAAGACAAGACATTTTGAGAGGAGATGAATCCTTAAAATTGGATGAAGGTGATTCAAGAGAGGTTAGGAAACACGTCTTCATATGAAGGGTGGTAGAAACATGGCTTTCTTCCCCACCAAGCATTGATGGTAGTTTGATTCATAAAGTTAATTGTGATGTAGATAGATATTTGTCAATCAAGGGTAATAACAAATATAGAGCCATGGTTGGTGAGTGATGTTAGAATTAAAGATCGTGTTGATTTCATTGAATGGCAAAATAGGAGTAAGGGTCTGAATAACCTACTCTTATTCCAAAATTATTACTTTCATGTTTGATATCAGTCCCAGCAAAAAAAAAGTGGCAACTGGTTGTCAACACTAGCTTAATTCACACTGGCAAATATTTAATTCCAATTTTGTTAGTTGGCTTGATGGTTGGTTTACAAAACAGAGACATGCATGAGAATTCCTAGAAGCATGGCACTCCAACCGGAACTCTATCAACAAACACATTAAGTCAGACCCCATCTACCAACCCCTGAGAAAAAGAACAGGAAATGACGTCACCACAGGAAATGGCATCACTAACCCAAATAAACCCAAACATATAAATCGCAAGCAGGAATAATCAGCAGTGCTTCACCTGGAGGCCCACTGAATATGTTACCTAGGAGGGTGATGAAACGTCTGGAACTGAGCCTTCCAGCTCAGTGAGCAAACCTACATCCAGAAGCAGAGTGATGTCAACAGCGTGGGTTCAATCTCCACACCGGCTGAAGTTACCATGAAGGACTATCCTTCTCAACCTCTCTCCCCTCGCCTGAGGTGTGGTGGCCCTCAATCACCAGCAGTTGCCTCTCTTTAATGAGAGAGCAACCCTGTGGTCTGTTAAGACTATGGCTACCTCCAATGACTAACACAACTCCAAAATTACAAATGTCGCTTTTTGGATCGAAGTGAATTATTTTCATCAATAAAAACACACATTTGTATGGTGCCTTAGTAAAATCAAATGTCTCAAGGCATTTCATAGTAGCAAAATAACTCAGTTGGTTGATAGCTGGTGTAGGTCAGATCATTGCCAGTATCAGGTGTTTCGATAGCAGCTCTAGACTATGCCAGATTTGGTTGGGTTAGAGTTCCAGAATTTGACCCAGCAAGAGTGAAGGAAGGGATAACATTATTTCCAGTCAGGGTGGTGCTTGGATTGGAGGGGAAATTGCAGTTTTTGGTGTTCCCAAGCATCTACTGCCCTTCTTCCTCTTGCTGCGAGAGGTTGAGACGTTTGAAAATTGCTATAAAGGAGCTATGGAGAGCTGCTTTACTTTACCCTATCTTTGTTGGAGGTTGCAACCACCGTGGGTCAGATTTGCTTTATGGCAGTCTGCACTTCGTCGCTCTGTTAGCTGTAGCAGGAAATGTGCCAGGAGCTGCTAGCAGGGAGCTTTACTAGATAGAAATGACAGGGAAAAGTACTTTACTAGATTCTCACTTTTCACACTTGCGATTATTGGTTTGAGATGAAATGTTTAGGTCAAATTAATTGCAAGCAACACAGAATAGGATGAATTCTGAGTCAGCGGGTGGCATTTTTATCTCTGACATGAAGTAAAAAAATTCATTTACTTCCTCCAGAAATAAAAACATTTTCTTTTTGAGGAAGCCACAGCTAAATGATGTGGATGAAAGCTTGGGCCAGTCTGATTAATTTCCAAACTAATGAAGGATGAGAGTGCCACCAACTGATATAAGAAAAGAGGAAAATGGAAAGAAAAATTTGATTTGATCTCATGAATGAAAATGAAGGAATAAATACCTTAGGATAGGAATTGGTGTGTGCCATACCCAACTTACGGATACAAAATTAGGATTTGGGCACCAATTTTACATAGAATTATTCAATGCCTCCTCCCACTCCACTGAGCTCGAAATGACATCTGGTAGCTACATGGGTTCATTGCTTTCATGAATCTAGTTATTGGGAGATACTTGATGGTACCCAACACCCCTCCAAGTTGTTAAGCTCTGATCGCAGTTCATCTGCCTTCTCACTACAGGTGCATCCATTGCAAATCTTCCCTTCAACACTCCATTATCATTTGCTGCAAATGTATATCACATTTCATATTCTTCACCTTATTTTCACTATTATACATCTGTAACTCATGAATGTAAAGTCAAAACTGTTCAATCAAAAAAGCCACATTGCTCAAACATTTCACAAGAGTCTCACTCGGTCACTTCTTGCAAGAGGAGGTTGTGTACAACTCCAGTGAGTGACTTGCTCGTCAATGTAGGGTAAAATTACCATAATACTAGTGGAGAATAGGGCTGCTCTTTTATTAGAGAAAGAGATGATAGGTGGTGGTTTAACCTGAGGGTCACTGCACCTCAAGCAGGTAGGAGGAGTTGAGAACAAGGGACTTTCATGGTAACCTCAGCCCATATAGGAAATGAACCCATGCTATTGGCCGTGCTCTGTGTTACAAACCAGTCATCCAACCAACCGAGCCAACCAACCCAATTCATCAATAAAGCTTTACCTAAATGAAGAAATTGAGCTGGTAGCCATGGGGAGGAGTAGAGTGATGTCATAGCTGAAAATGTGTTGCTGGAAAAGCGCAGCAGGTCAGGCAGCATCCAGGGAACAGGAGAATCGACGTTTCGGGCATAAGCCCTTCTTCAGAGTGATGTCATAGTGATTGGTGACACTGAAGTGTGTGCTGAGCAGGGTTTTTATACCTAATTCTTCTTGTCTCTTCTGGCTTTTTCCTCAGAATAAACAACCGACAGGGCAAGCTGCAGTTGCTTCCAATATGCAATGTTTCCTCCCATTCTTCTTTACACTGTATTAACCCCTGTCTCTTTTTTATTTCAGTTATCTCGGTGGAATTGAACCAAAGCAGGAACATGAAAATGCAGTGTTACTTGATCTACCTCTCACAGCCTTCATCTCATATACTGACACAATGTGCACTTCCACCCTTCAGTTTGAGAAGAAAGTCGAATGTGATGACTCACCTGGTTCAAGTGTGCAAGAGCTAGTTCAAGAGCAGTGGGAGAGGACAATAGAACTGCCAGTTCATTAATCAAAGAGTCATAGAGTCATGCAATGTAGAAACTGACCCTTTGGTCTAACCAGTCCACACTAACCATTTTCCCAAACTAAACAAGTCCCACTTGCCTGCATTTGGCCCATATCCCTCCTTATTCATGTACTTATCCAAATGTCTTTTAAATGATGTAATTGCACCTGTATCTATCACTTCCTCTGGCAGTTCATTCCAGACATGAGCCACTATCCATATAAAAAGTTGCCCCTTATGTCCTTTTAAAAACCTTTTCATCTCACTGTAAAAATATGCCCCCTAGTTTTGAACTCAGTCACCTTAAGGAAAAGATCTTGGCTACTCACTTTATCTATGGCCCATACTAGTTCTACTCTAGATTTAAGTTTAACTTTTATAGACCAGGCAACTCAAGAAAACTCCTGGACATATTTTAATTAAACTTGCAAAATTGCTAGAAGACTTTTGGAGAGGTCCAGTCCCAATTTGGCAGAAGGCTTTGGATAGAAGCCATTATTTCCCATATGAAGGAATGCTCAACTCCATTTGCAAGGCAATAGAAAGACTCAAAAGTCTGTAAAGGCTGAAATTATTTAGTGAATTTGGTTTTTGATTTGTATTAAGTAAAGTACAAGACCATAAAGTGCAGAGTGAAGGAAAACCATGTAATAATGGCTGTAAGAAGCAAGGTACAAGAGCGGGCCTGTTGGTGATTCGAAAATGAGAGATTTTGTTACGTTTAATTGATCCTTACTAAACAATTTCTGGAAGGGCTGGTGGGTAGACCTACTTTTGATTTTGATTTATAAATCACATTCTGTATAAGTTTACATTTGTGAAAGATATATTTGAAACATGAGTCAATAAATACTTCTTTACTTAAGAATGATACATGTTTGGAATAATTTAAAAAGCAGAGCATAAAGACAAATCCTTTGAACTCAATTAAAATGTGATTGCATAAGAAGTATATGTTGGAGAGAAGGTAGGATCCAAAGAGATAACTGTTAATGGATAATCAACATTTTCCCTTATGTGACTTCTTGTGTTGTGTAGTAGTTCACTAATTATGTCATCTCTAATCAAATGGAATTCATTGAAACTTCAAAACGATTGTTATTGAGAATGCACCAACAACTTTAATTTACACAGCATCTTCACCATAGTAATGCATCCCAGGACACTTGCCAGGCACAAGATTTGACATATAGCCTCATGAAGACAAGTGCATAGCTCGTATGGACTGTTTTAGAGGAGAACAGAGAGATAGAGAAGTGGAGAGACTTAGAAAATATATTCCTTAACCTTCAGAATTGATATTGAGGGTATTACTGTCCACTGATTAAAAGTCAGAGATGCTTGAGAGGTCATAATTAGATGAACACATTTAAATTAAAGGTTGTGGGGCTGGAGGAGAGATAAACATGGAGCCATTTCAAATTAAGGATGCACATTTGAAAATCAAGGCATTGCTTCATTTGCGACCCATGTAGGTCAGAAAGCCCAGGTAATAGTTGTGAATATTTGATGAACTCAGGGTTATTGAGGGTGGACTATTAGAGACACTTGCTAGGAATGTGTTGGAATATTAAGGTGTGAGCCCATTTTAGCAGAAAATGAGTGGAGACAGATGTGGATTTGTACAATGTTATGGAAGTGAGAACTTGCAGATCTTGGGGTCAAACATGACACCAAGATTGTGAATTTTTGGTCACCTTCCTTGAGTTTAAAAAGTACATTTTTGTTTTCAGAACTCTCTATAACCTTACTAGCTATATCTATGTAATCTCAAATCATCGAATATGTCTGCTGTCTGGAATTCTGGTCCTTAAGAATCACAGATTTCAAATTTTCACATTTCTTGGAAAGGTGACATCAACATTGTACTCCTACGTCAATGGAAGTTAATATTAAAGTCAAATTTAAAATAAAAATTTTGAAATATTATTCTAATTATCATTTCAAGTATGCTAAGCAGAGTACCAAAGATGGTCATGAGTTATGATTTATATCACACTCAACATTACGAATAATTCAAGTATGAATAGCTTTTGTGAATTATCAGGTCTGCTTACTGATGGGATTTAAATTATTCCATCAATCTTCTCATCAAGTATTTGGTTCATACAGTTTAAGATGTGGAACTGTGACAGAATCCTCCCCTGGGAAGAAAGAAAAGAAACCCACTTGATTGGCACAGTCACAACCATTGTATATTCCAAGCCCTTTCTATTCAATGACTTTGAAATCACTATTATAGAGTCATACAGCAAGGAAACAGACCCTTTGGACCAACCAGTTCACACAGACCACAATGCTAAACTAAACTAGTGCCTGCCCTTGGCCCATATCCCTTTAAATCTTTCCTTTCCCTGAACTTGGGTTCAGTAGCAAAGACAAAGTGAGTATGAGGTAGCAGAAAGAAGGTGGTGACACTTAATGTGAGGAAGTACAAAAGGTTATTGACGTCCTTTGTACACTGCTGGGTGCTCTCCCAGGTGGCTAACTCTGCGTTAGCCCCGATGGAAACCACAGACTTGTTTGACAGGGTTTGATGCTGTGGTCTCCTCTGGTGTCCCTGGGGGAAGAGATCAGCCACTTTCTGCACTATAGCATCCATCAAGTCCTTAAGGAGTGCTAACTTCCCCTTATCTTGCATGCCCTGGAAAAATACCATGAATAATTCATGGAAGCTTAGGATTGCCAGTGTTGAACTGGGTGAACAACAGCCTTTGAAAGAGCACCTGTAATATAGATCCCATGATATTCTAATGGTGGCAAATACTTCCATCTCTGGAAAGTGGAAGAATCAGGCTAGCATCGTATGAGCAGGAGATTTTAGTACATAGTTAATGAGGCACGTTTGGGACAATAACATGAGAAAGCTCACTAGACTCATAGTAGAAACCCATGAAACTCAATGAAAGTAACACCTTGCCAATTTTTGGTACAATTCAGCCCAGTCTCATGAAATTTCAATGCCTCGTCAAATTATCACGATCTTTTACATTTACCTGTTGACACCAATCTCATTTCATTTCTCATTGAAAGACAGCATATCCAGCATTGCACATTTCAGTATTCCTGGACTATGTAGTCACATAGAGGCTAAAATTCATAGCCTTCTGGCTCAGAGAAAAGAGTCCTATCAGTTCAAGTGTCATTACCTCAAAATAATGTAAAATTGAATCTGTGCTACACTATATCATGGTTCAACGACGCCTCACACCATCAGGGATCAAGATTCAATACCAGCCTTCTATGACCGTCTGTGTGGAGTTTGCATGTTCTCCCTGTGTCCCACACTGGGCTGAACTCATGCAAACCGGAATTAACAAACACTTGCCTGCTACCTCAAAGGGAAGAGGCTTGAACAGATCACACATCTCAGGTCCTATGTTTTAAACTAGGTGAGGAAATTCTTTGATACAATATGTCGTGAGATAATCTGTCTGTGAACAGCAAAGAATCTGTGCATAATTTCCTTTCTTACAAAGTGTATTTCATTCATACCACTACTCTCAAAAAATGCACTCTCAAAAATGAAGAACATGGATCATTTTTATTTATAACATTAGAATGTGTACTTGCTGACCTCCTCCACAGAGTGTATTTTGTACTCTTCTGAAACAGATGAATGGACTTTCAGTTGCAGCTTTTGAAACATGATATTTTGAAGCATTTTACAAGTGGTGAGTGTAGTGGCCTTTAGACTGTGCATGAATTTATGGATCTTTTGCTCCATATGTTTATAGAAACTTCTATCAGTGCATTGCTGAATATTCAAAGGAAGATCTTTTTTCATCCCTCTGCATTCGTCCATACAGTGCTTTTCCTTCAAAGGCAATTTCTATATTTTATAAAGCACTTCACCCATATACAAAATACTTGGCTCTCAAGCCAACTAGCACACTCTACAAACAAAAAAGTGGAAAGAAGTGATTTTTTTATCTGTATTTCTGATAAAGAAAATTGTTCTCTGTCATCTGTTTTGCCAAAACCTACAGATTTCAACAAATCAAAGAAATTCAATGAAGGCATTGATGTCAGTTCTTCAACTGTAGCTACCCGTTCAAGTCCAATTTCTCTGTCTTTTCCTGGAGTGTTCCAGCTGTTTCATAAACAACATCTTTGACAAATCTCTCTTTCTTATTTTGATATCCAACGGCCAGAAATTTCCCACAATGTCATTGGCCTTCTGAATAAAATTTTCTTGAAGTTTTATGCATTTTTATGTTCACAACACTAGGTACAGCTGAGAAGAGGAACATATTTCCAAAGTCATTTTTGTCTCGCTCTCATTATGTCAAATGCAAATATACAAAATTTCAAATGATCACCACAGGACAAACGGATGTGGATTGGTTGGCAGGTTGACATCTGTTGGCTGAGGGATCAATGGGAAATTGTTAGCTCCCAAGCTCTTTGCTAATTCAAAACAAAAGGCAAAGCCTGAACATATTCCTTTAGTTTGCAGAGAATCGGTCTTTGAATACAAACATATGTCACTTTGAGCAAATGCAAATGAGCAACCGATTATCTGATTTCCATTGACTGATTATCTTGAATTAGTTGGTTACGTTGCTATTAGCACACTCAGCTGTACAGACATTTTATTTTGGGTTTTGCAAATGTAAACTGGTTGAGTATATTTTGCACTCCATATAGCAACAACCAAACAAATATCCTGTTGCAATTGATTAACCAATGTTTGCAGTGTACAACCTATGTACATAGCATCACATGACAGCATGACACCATTCGTGACATCATTTCAATGTGTGGTAGGCAGAACAACATTTTGGACTGACAGCAATACCCTGTAAGTGAAAAATACTACTGACATAGCCATCACACAAGAGCAGTGTGAAACAGCTTACTTGTCCCATTGTTGAAATTTCCACATACTTTTCAGTATAATTTGTGGTAAAAAGTCATTGGCAGTCTTTGAATCTGTCTTGTAGTGATTCCTGAACAACTTGTTGTGTTGAGAAAAAATAACTTCATGTTGTGGTTGCTTCAGTTAAATTGGTGATCTCTGATTCTTGAATCATCTGCCTAGTCTGCTCAGGCCCTTCATGGTTTTGAACAAATCTCTCAATACTCTTTGCTCTATCGAGAACAAGCTCAGCATCTCTTAAAACTCAATACTTTATAACGACTTGGAACATTTCTGTTGTTTTGTGCACTCTCACTAAAGCCTTCACATCCTTCCCACAGCATTGTGTCCAGAATTTAAAAGAAGAAAATCCATTTACTTTAATCTATCATGGTGTGTGGGTGTTAATGGCATTTGTTTCCCATCCCTGAGTGATCTGAAATGCGATGAATTTAAGATTCAACTGCATTGTAGTACATCTGACATCATGAAGAAACAAATTGACCACAGCAAAATTTCTTTCCTGAAGGACGTTTGTAAATCAGATGGATTTTAATAAAAGGAATGATCATTGTATAGTCACTATTATTGAGATGAGCTTTCAATTCCAGATTTATTAATTAAATCTAAATTCTACCATTGTTGAATTTGAACCTAATGCTGGATTACTCAATCACTAACCCAGCAACACTACCACTACTACCATTGCCCCTTATCTGAGGCAGAACTCAAGTTTCATAGTGGCTTGTATGGAAGTCATCTACAATTGTTACTAATGTCGAATTATTCGAGATATAGAAACGCTTCTGTGTAATAGTTGACTTTCCACCTCTCTCTTCTGAGAATTGAATCTGATATTAAAATGTGGAATGTCTCATTGAACCCATAAAGGCACGGAGCAACAAGATATCATTTAATCTTGGTGCAACTGAAAAAAAGCAGAGGCACTTAGTGCTGAAAATATTTCATTTACCATTCTCCAACCTTAAATTGAGTGTGCACTCTCTTAATTTTTTTTCCTGCTATGATTTAGTAACGTCAAAAGCATTATATACTGTTCTCTGCCTCATAAATCAAATAATTTTCTGAATGTATTAGTCAGGTAATCATTTTAACCAATGTTATGTAGATAATTGATGTGCAATCAGCATACTGAAATAGATGATTTCACTGCTTGCATAAATGAATGGCTGTGAATGTGAAGAATGCAAATATCAGAAAAAAAATGGAGGATGCATTTTTAGTGTATCATTCCTTTACAATTTTTAGAATATAATTATTGCTAACAGAACTGTAGCAATCTGATGAATCAAGATGCAGAGAAAGCTTAAGCAGGTGACAAAATTGTAAGTAATAATTGTCCTAATATCTCCAATGACTTGTAAAGAGAAATATTATTTTCCATGTATCCCCTTGTTTAAATTTGTCTGTTGTTCCAAGTGTTTTCTATAAGAAGAAAGCTGACTGAGTGAAGGAAAAAAAAACCTTTATTACACAATGTCAATTTTTTTAAAAATAAAGCTCATTTTATGCAACATTGAATCATGTTGACATTGTGTCAATGCACAATATAATTACAAGTTTTTTTTTAACACATAAAACATATTGAAATAGATGAAATAGTGGGTGACACGGTGGCACAGTGGTTAGCACTGCTGCCTCACAGCGCCAGAGACCCGGGTTCAATTCCCATCTCAGGCGACTGACTGTGTGGAGTTTGCACGTTCTCTGCGTGGGTTTCCTCCCACAGTCACAAAGATGTGCAGGTTAGGTGAATTGGCCATGCTAAATTGCCTCTAGTGTTAGATAAGGGGTAAATGTATGGGTGGGTTGCGCTTCGGCAGTGCGGTGTGGACTTGTTGGGCCGAAGGGCCTGTTTCCACAATGTAAGTAATCTAATCTAATCATATTGTCATTTTATAAAGAGCATAAAACTGAGAAGGATTAAGATTGTTTAACCAGGAGCTTAAAGAGGGGGTAAATACATTAGCTCTTGACATGATAAAGAATCAAGACAAGAAGTACCATAGACATTGTTAATTTTTAACTCCAAATTGTGACTTTT
Organism: Chiloscyllium plagiosum; assembly: GCF_037043375.1. NCBI lineage: Eukaryota > Metazoa > Chordata > Chondrichthyes > Orectolobiformes > Hemiscylliidae > Chiloscyllium > Chiloscyllium plagiosum. The sequence continues at coordinate 24,725,404 of NW_028270174.1, forward strand.
AAAGTAGGTCTGCTGCAGCCAAAAAATGACTAAAAAAAAATGCAGTCTCTGTCTAAAATAGTCCAGCCAAAAAATGACTAAAAGAAAATTCAGTCTCTGTCTAAAAAAGTCCTGTGTGGGACCTGTGGAATGTATCAGGGAAACTTCAAACAGAGAGGTAGATACAACACTGAGTGATATCAAGGGAGTTTACTATATTCCCCTCTAGCAAAGGCCCAATTCTTACAGAATTAGTTGGTGTTTTGGCCTTTTCTTCCTTCCCACCTGTCTGCTCCACCCTCTGCTCCGACCTATTACCATCACCCTTCCATTTGCATCACTTATCATCTTCCAAGTTACCTTCCCCCGCCAGCCCCACACCCCCTCTCCTATTCATCTCACAGCCCCCTTCGACCGCTACCCCCCACCACATTCCTGATGAAAGGCTTATGCCGGAAATGTTGATTGTCCTGGTCCATGGATGGATGCTGCTGTACTTTTCCAGCAACCATACTTTTCGACTTGGAGAAATCTGCAAAAGAATGGCAGAAAATACCAGTCTGTGTGTGTTTGTGTGCTGACATCCTATGTGTGCTATGAAGGGCACAGTTTTGAGGGTAGTTATTAAATCACCCTGCACTGAACCAATAGGAAAGACACTTGCTCACTGTCAATGCTGTCAGTCAGCCACAGACAAAAGGAATCTGAACAAAAGAATCTCAATCAACATCTAAATTCAAGGATCTCAAAGTTCAGTCTTTAACTACCTATATCAACATTACTAGTAAAAATGGTAAAGTTCAATCATCCATCCTTCATGAACAATGCAAAGACTGGCTTGTATATTTTTTTTTATAATAGTTTTTGGACTCACCTATTTTGAATCTGACTGCATGCTTCTTTTGGTGTTTAATAATTACTAAGCTCACTGTTTTTGTCAATTGAAGAACATGGGGTTAAAGTAACTGCTTTTGAAACATAGGTTCATTTGAGTCTCAAGGAAAGGTACATACATGGGAAGGATCATTTTAAAATTAGCCTTGATGCAACCAATCAAGAGGATGGGTGAAGAATTAAAAGGAGTAAATTTACCCTGTGTACCCAGATGGCATACCTTTTTTTGGCACCACATCAAATTAGGGAACCTCCACTGAAAATTAGTCACAACTGCTCCCGAAACTGGGCACTGTAACCATGCAATGTGCCTGCTCATTTTCACAATTGCAGCTTATAGTTAGTGCTGGGTGCACTCTTGACTGGGTGCATCAATGGTGATGCTGTGCTACAGTATGATTCGGACTAAACTAACTTCAAGGAAATTCGTGTATGAAGGGACTCAACTCTTCCAGAACACCTGAAGGCAAGAGGGAGTAACAGCAAAAGGAATGAGAGAAGGGAATGCCAATGATCTTAAGGGTAAGATGGGAGGAGGTGAAATTTCTTTGCCCAGGAAGTGGGGAGCATGTGGAATTCTATGCCACAGAAAGCAGTTGCAGCCAATAATGAATATTTTCAAGAAGACGTTAGACATTGTTCTTCGTGCTAAATGGCTCAAAGGGTGTGGCATGAAAGGAGGAACAGGGTACAGAGTAGGAGGATCAACTACAATCATATTGAATCGCAGAGCAGTCTCGTGGGCGGCACGGTGGCACAGTGGTTAGCACTGCTGCCTCACAGCGCCTGAGACCCGGATTCAATTCCCGCCTCAGGCGACTGACTGTGTGGAGTTTGCACGTTCTCCCCGTGTCTGCGTGGGTTTCCTCCGGGTGCTCCGGTTTCCTCCCACAGTCCAAAAGATGTGCAGGGTCAGGTGAATTGGCCATGCTAAATTGCCCGTAGTGTTAGGTAGGGGTAAATGTAGGGGTATGGGTGGGTTTCGCTTCGGCGGGTCGGTGTGGACTTGTTGGGCCGAAGGGCCTGTTTCCACACTGTAATGTAATCTAAAAATCTAAATCTAAATGGCCTCCTCTGGTTGCTATTTTCTATGTTTCTACATAGAACATAGAAAAATACAGCGCAGTACAGGCCCTTTGGCCCTCAATGTTGCACCGATCTAAGCCCATCTAACCAACACTAGCCCACTATCCTCCATACGCCAATCCAATGCCCGTTTAAATGCCCATAAAGAGGGAGAGTCCACCACTGCTACTGGCAGGGCATTCCATGAACTCACGACTCACTGAGTAAAGAATCTACCCCTAACATCTGTCCTATACCTACCACCCCTTAATTTAAAGCTATGCCCCCTTGTAATAGCTGACAACGTACGTGGAAAAAGGTTTTCATGGTCAACCCTATCTAAACCCCTAATCATCTTGTACACCTCTATCAAGTCACCCCTAAACCTTCTTTTCTCCAATGAAAACAGCCCCAAGTGCCTCAGCCTTTCCTCATACGATCTTCCTACTATACCAGGCAACATCCTGGTAAACCTCCTCTGCACCCGTTCCAGTGCCTCCACATCCTTCCTATAGTATGGCGACCAAAACTGCACACAATACTCCAGATGTGGCTGCACCAGAGTCTTATACAACTGCAACATGATCTCAGGACTCCGGAACTCAATTCCTCTACCAATAAAAGCCAGTACACCATATGCCTTCTTCACCGCACTTTTTACCTGGGTGGCAACTTTCAGAGATCTGCGTACATGGACACCAAGATCCCTCTGCTCATCCACACTACCAAGTATCTGACCATTAGCCCAGTACCCCATCTTTTTGTTACTCTTACCAAAGTGAATCACCTCACACTTACCCACAATGAACTCCATTTGCCACCTTTCTGCTCAGCTCTGCAGCTTATCTATACCCTGCTGTAACCTGACACATCCTTCCTCACTGTCAACAACTCCACCGACTTTCGTATCATCCGCAAACTTGCTCACCCAGCCTTCTAGCCCTCCTCCAGGTCATTTATAAAAATGGTCCCAAAATAGATCCTTGCGGAACATTACTGTACGTAAATATTACACAAGGAGTTGGGAGTTGGAGACCCTCTTTGCCTAAAGTATAAAATGAATCAGATTGCCTCGTTCATGACTTAGATACTGAGGAAGACAACGTCGATATACAGTAATACGTAGAGAACATTCAGGCTTGAGTTTATAAGTGCCATGTAATATTCATGTCCAACAGGTGCTGGGGAATGTCAGTCTTCCAACAAGAGAGTATTTAATCATTTACCAATGATATAGTTCTGGTTAAGGATAATGAGCAGCTAAATTAGAAAACAGAGTCGAGAAAGGTAAAAATATCTGAGTCTAGATCAGAGTGGTGCTGGAAAAGCACAGCAGTTCGGGCAGCACCCGAGGAGCAGTAAAATCGATGTTTTGGGCAAAAGCCCTTTATCAGGAATCCTATCTGAGTGCCAAGCATGTCGTTATAGGTTTATCTAAGATTATAGAGATGAATGTATGGCTCAGAAATTGGAGTGGGTAAAATAGGTTGCAACTCATAGGCTACTGGTGCTAGGACTGTGGAAAACTGGAGCTCTTAGATTGAGACAGTCTTCTCTTCAACCATACTGTGTCTAATGTTGTGGCAACTTGTGTAACTAGTACAACTAGAAAGGGCTTTGAACTAAATAAGAATCCATCAGTAAATGTCCGAACAGTAGTTGATGACCTCTTTAAATAACACTCGTGAGTGCTTATTCAGTTCTGTGTAATTAAACGAGGCATCATCTGATCACTTGAAGTCAAAATTCACTGCAGGTTTTCGCATTCTGAGCTGACTCATCATTTTTCTTTTCTTCACTCTTTCAAGGGATAGGGATGTAACTAGCAAGATCAACTTTATTTCTCATCCTTAATTACCCTTGAGAACAGTTAAGTGTCAACAGCATTGCTGTGGGTCTGTAGTTACATGGAGGATGGACCAGGCAAAGATGGCAACTTTGCCTCCTTAAAATACATTATTGAAATGAATTTGTTTTATAACAGTAAATGAAAGCTTCTAGGCTACCATTATTGAAACTAGTTTGCAAATCTGGATTTATTGTTTGGATTTTAATTCCTTTTCAGCTGAATTCAAGTAGACGGAATTAGAACCTACATTTCAGAGCATAGCCTTGATTTCTGGATTGCTAATCCAGTGATATTATCACTCAATAACCATCTTCTGCCACTGTCATGATCAAATCACTTTGCTTAGTGCACAGTCTTAACAACCATATGTGTGTGTATGTGTGCGTCCGTGTGCATCTGTGTGTGCGCATCTGTGTGTGTGTGCGTCTGTGTGTGTGCAGCACAGATGCCAATTTGGAAATAATGCATCTCCTATTGCACAAAAATACAAATGCTCATCTGCCAATTTTTTTGACAACTATATCTTTTTGTATTTGTATGGAATAAAATGTGTGTAATAATTTGTATGTAATAACAGCACTAACAATCTTGAGCAATTCTACAGAAATATACTTAGTATTTATATATGGAAAAAGACCCTGACAAATTATTGGTTGAATGACGAACCACTTCTTGAAGGGTTGTCAGTTCTACTTTCTGCAGGGTAAAACCATGAGTAAATGTTTAAGTTCAACGCTACAAAATGCAGAAGGCAACAACTTATGAGCAAAATCTCTTCCAAGAAGCCTCAAAGAAATTGTCTTAGCTTAGTATTCCACATGATTTCTCAGCCTTGAAACAAACCCTTTAATCCTTTGTCTATTCTAATTGGTTCCCAGGATAGTAAAAGGATTATGATGTGCAGTGAGAGGACCATAAAATCATTTTGCAGTTTATCTACTATCACAGTCATATCATTAGCGTCATGGAGATTGGACTTTCTAATCAATGTGTCCTTGCAAGAACCTCAGATTTCTCTTTTATCTTGTCATGATGACATGCACCCGATTGCCAGGAGTTTAAAAAAATGCTGCTTTTAACGTCGCCCCATTTCAGTAATGTTGCATTTTAGTCTGTGTATTTAAATCATCATTTTCAGAATTATCACTTTGCATAATTAAAATTAGTGCCACTTATTGGTTTGATTACAAAGACCAGAGGTAACTGTGTATTTTTAAATATATTTTTCTTATAATTTTCATCAGGCTTTTTTCCACCCATATATAATGTGAGATGTTTGTTAAGCCTCAGCATTATATCAGCATTCAGATTAGGTGTCAAACATTGATCAGTTGTTAGCAAAATTAGATATTTGTGAGTTCACAGCCCTGATTCAGAATGTAGTCTGGAATTTCAGAGCAGGAGTGAGGGAGTATTGCATTGTTGGAGGAGCTGTCTTTCTGATGTGTTGCCAACTGACATCCTTATTTGCTCTTTTTGGAGGATATCTTATAACCAGTGCTCCCCTCAATATCAACAACAAATGGTTATTATTACATCATCATTTTGTAGATTGCGATTTGCAATTTGTCTGTCTTATTCCCAACATTTCAACTATGACTATATATGAAGATATTAGGAGGAAGGTATAAAGGAGACGTCAGAGGTAGGTTCTTTACGCAGAGAGTTGTGAATGCATGGAATGCGTTGCCAGCTGTGGTGGTGGAAGCAGAGTCCTTGGGGACATTTAAGCGACTGTTGGACATGCACATGGATAGCAGTGAGTTGAGGGGTGCATATTTTACATTAGGATTAAATCTCGTCATAACATCGTGGGCCAAAGGGCCTGTTCTGTGCTGTACTTTTCTATGTTCTATGACAGAATCACAGGATTGTTACAGTGCAGAAGTTGGGCATTTAGCCCGCTGGATGTTCCAGCTGTCTGAAAGAGCATTTCAACTAATAGTATTCTCCTGCTTTCTCCCTTTAAGTCTGCACTTCATTTCCTTTTGAATTATACTGAAGATGGCAGCGGAGTAACAGCATGGCATTCAGGCTGCTGCCCACAGCTCATCTGCACCATCTACTTTTGCTTTCTCTTTCCCCTTCTCTCACTGTCCTTTGATTCTCACTGTAATCTGCTTCCTTTCTGTGGGGAACGAGTTTGTGCAGCGCAGAGGAGAGTGGGCCAGCATGGTGGAGTCAAGTCATCACGGGGCAAGCGAGCCCAACCTGGTGGACAGTGACATTCCCTGGCATCTGGGGCGATGGCAACAGAAGGCAAACCAGAGTCAGTTCAGAACGGACTGAAGGTGAGGTCTTGGTGCTGACTCCTGGCACGGTCTAGAGTGAGGTCTTGGCACGATCTTAGGGTGAAGTCCTGGCATGGTCTGGAGGTGGGGTCCTGCTGTGGTCTGGGTGTGAGGTCCTGGAATGGTCTGGGGGTGAGGTCTTGCCACAGTCTGGGGATGATGTCGTAGTGTTGTCTGGACGTGAGGTTCTGTCATGGTCTGAGGATGAGGTCCTGGTGCAGTCAGGGAGTGAGGTCCGCTGTCTGGGGGTGAGGTCCTGGCGCAGTCTGAGGGTGAGGTCCTGGCGCTGTCTGGGGGTGAAGTCCTGGCGCAGTCTGGGGGTGAGGTCCTGGCGCTGTCTGGGGGTGAGGTCCTGGCACCGTCTGAGGGTAAGCCGCAGTCTGGAGACGAGGTCCTGATGCTGAAGTCCTGGCACCGTCTGCTTGAAGGACTGTAGTGCTGAACTTCTTTTATTTCTTTACTTATTTCTAATTCATTCCTAAAACTTTGTACTTAGGAACGTTGTACCTAAGATGGTGTGAAGGACTGTAATACTAGACTTTTATTTTCTTTATTTTTGTAACTTATTCATAAGATCGTGTACATGGTATCTTGTATGTAAGATGGTGCTGTATGTGGTGACTTCATAAACTTATCACTACACTCAGGTGAGTACATGTGACGATAAAGCTAATTCAAGAATTAAAGTTGAATTGCCTTTTGAGTGCGCATCTGAACCTGCCACCACCCTCCTAATAAACTTAAATGTGTTTATCAGTATAATTCTGAATACTGTCTCTCGATTGTATTCTAAATGTTCTCCAAATGAAGAATCACATCTAATGCTTCCCATCATGTTCTAAAGTTTCCAAGCTTGGCCTAGCTGAGTGTGGTTCAGAAGCTTTGAATTGTAATTAGTTAAAGGAACTTGTTGTTTGATATGGTTCACCAGTCACTGACACGTATGACCTATGTACATGGCATCATGGAACCTCTGAAACTCACTTACAACATTCTTGTTTTGTGTGAAAGGAGAAATATCATTTTGATTTGACAGCAGCATGCTGTTAGTGAGGAATATAACTGCTGTTTACTGCAAAACAAACATTCCCCACCTCCCTTTTTCCTCCTTCACTCCTTCAACCTTCCTTCCTTCCACAATTCCTTCTTTACTTTGTCCCATCCCCCTGCCTATCTCCTTCTCCTCATGTCTGCAGCACTGAGTACAGGAATAATTGAAGTGGACAGGCCAGTCTATGGTTGGAGAAATAGTGTAAGAAGATGGTTGATGTCATGGATCTTGAGCTGAGACCTTGTAGGAAACGAATCTTGTGTAATGGAAGGGTTTCATAGTTTCATAGTAATAGAAGCAGGAGTAGGCCATTTGGCCCCTGCTCTGCTATTCATTAAAATCATGGCGGTTTTATCCATCATCTCAGCTCCTCCCCTGCATTATCCCCATAACTCTTATTTCCCCTACCATGCAAATACCCATCCAACTTTAATAAAGCTGACTCTACTGCTTCCTTGGGCAAAGAATGCAATAGATTCACTACTCTCTGGGAAAACAGTTCCTCCTCATCTCTGTCTTAAATCTCCTCCCCCTAATCTTGAGGCCATGCCCCCTAGACCTTGTCTCACCCACCAGTAGAAACAACTTGCCTGCCTCTATCTTATCTTATCTTTCATAATTTTTAGTTTCTATAAGATCCCCTCTCATTCTTCTAAGTTCTAGCGAGTACAATCCCTAGAAGCTCAACCTATCCTCATTCGGTAATCCCTTTATCTCTAGAATCAACCTGGTGAACCCTCTCTGCACCGCCTCCAAAGCATATCCTTCCTCAAGTAAGGTGACCAGACCTGTGCACAATACTGCAGGTACGGCCTCACCAACACCTTGCACAATTGCAGCAGAACTTCCCAGCTCTTAAATTCAATTCCTCTAGCAATAAAAGCCAATATTCCATCTGCATTCCTGATAACCTGCTGCACCTGCAAATCAACATGTAGTGATTCATGTACGAGCACTCTGAAGTCCCACTGCACAACAGCATGCTGCAATCTTTCACCGTTTAAATAGTACACTGACTGACGATTTTTACTTCCAAAGTGGATAATCTCACATTTACCGACATTGTACTCCATCTGCCAGATCCTTGCCCACTCACTTAACCCATCTAAATCTCTCTGGAGACCTTCCACACCCTCTGCACAGTTTGCCTATCCACTCAATTTAGTGTAATCATCAAATTTGGATATATAAGACTTGGTCTCCTCTTCCAAATTATTTAAACATATCATGAAGAGCTGTGGATGTAACTCCGACCCCTGCGGCAGAGTCGAGAGTGTGGTGCTGGAAAAGCACAGCAGGTCAGGCAGCATCTGAGGAGCAGGAGAATCGACGTTTCGGGCATAAGCCCTTCATCAAGGCTGAGAGATAAATGAGAGGAGGTGGGGTTGGGGGAAAGGTACCTGAGAATGTGGTAGGTAGATGAACATTGGTGGGAAGGTGATAGGTCGGAGAGGAGGGTGGAGCAGATAGATGGGAAAGACGATGGACAAGTCAAGAAAGCACTGCTGAGTTGGTGACTTGGGATTGGGATAAATTGGGGGTGAGGGGAAATGATGAAACTGGTGAAATCTACATTAACCCCGTGTGGTTGCAGGTTCCCAAGGCAGAAGATGAGGCGTTCTTCCTCCAAGCTTCAAATGGTAAGGGTTTGGCGATGGAAGAGGCTCAGGACCTGCATGTCCTTGGTGGAGTGGGAGGGGGAGTGAGTGTTCAGCCATGGGGCGGTGGAGTTGGTTGGTGTGGGTGTTCCAGAGATGTTCTCTGAAATGATCTGCAGTTGGCATCCTGTCTCCCTGATGTAGAGGATGTCACATCCAGTGCAACAGATACAGTAGATGACATTGGTGGAGGTACAGGTAAATTTCTGTCAGATGTGGAAGGATCCTTTGGGGCCTTGGATGAAGTTGAGGGGGGAGGTGTGGGCACAGGTTTTGCACTTCCTGTTGTGGCATGGGAAGCTGTTGGGAGTGGGATGAGGGCTGGTGAGTGGTGTGGATCTGGCAAGGGAGTGGCAGAGGGAGTGGTCTCTCCAAAACACTGTTAGGGATGGGGAAGGAAATATATTCTTAGTGGTGGGATATGTTTGAAGGTGGCAGAAGTGGCAGAGGATGATGTGGTATTTATGGAGATTGGCGGATGGAAGGTGACGACTGAAGGGGTTCTGTCATTGTTGCATTGGGAGGGGTGGGGTTCAAAGGTGGAGGTGTGGATAGTAGAGGAGATGCACTGGAGTGCACCATTGACCACATGGGAGGGGAAATCGTGGTCTTTGAAAAAGGAGGCCATATGGGATTTTCTATAGTGGAATTGGTCATCCTGAGAACAGATGTACCATAGGCGGAGGAATTGGGAATAAGGGATGGCATTTTTAAAGGAGGCAGGGTGGTAGAGGTCTAATCCAGGTAGCTGTGGGAGTCAGTGGGTTTGTAGTAGATATCCGTGGTTAGTCAGTTGCTGGAAATGGTGATGGAAAGGTTCAGGAAGGGGAGGGAGGTGTCCAAGATAATCCAGGTGAATTTGAGATCGGGTGAAAGGTGTTAGTGAAGCTGATGAATTGTTCAACCTTCTCATGGGAGCACAAGGTAGCGCCAATACAGTCATCGATGTAGTGGAGAAAAAGGTAGGGGATAGTGCCGGTGTAGCTGCAGAAGATGGACTATCCTATGTATCCTACAAAGAGGCAGGCATAGCAAAACTGTTTGGAAAGATACGACATGGTGGCTCAATGGTTATTACTGCTGCCTCACAACACCAGGGACCCGGGTTTGATTCCAGCCTTGGGTGAGTTTGCATGTTCTCCCTGTCTCGGCATGGGTTTCCTTCGGGTGTTCCGGTTTCCTCCCACAATCACAAAAATGTACAGGTTGGTGAATTGGCCATGCTAAATTGCCCGTAGTGTTCAGGGGTGTGTAGGTTAGGTGCATTAGTCAGAGGTAAATGTAGAGTGATAGGATAGGGGAATGGGTCTGGGTGTTACACTTTGGAGGGTTGAAGTGGACTTGTTGGGCCAAATGGCCTGTTTCTCACTGTAGGGATTCTATGATATTGGTCCCCTTCGAGTTCAGGTGTAACCCATCCCTTTTGTACAGCTCATACCTTCTTCTAGGGAGAACACAAAGGCATTTTACACTTATGTGAGGAATAAGAGAATGGTCAAAGAAAGAGTAGGGCCAATCAGGGATAGCATAGGGAACTTGTGTGTGGAGTCTGAGGAGGTAGGGGAAGCCCTAAATGAGTTTTTTGCTTCTGTTTTTATGAAAGAAACAAACTTTCTGGTGAATGAAACCTTTGAAGTGCAGCTGTGCATGCTGGAATGGATAGAGATAGAGGAAGCTGATGTGCTGAAAATTTTGTCAAACATTAAAATTAACAAGTCGCCAGTCCCGGACCAGATTTGTCCTCAGCTGCTTTGGGAAATGCAATTGCTTCACCACTTGCGAAGATCTTTGCATCCTCACTCTCCACTGGAGTCGTACCTGAGGACTGGAGGGAGGCAAATGTAATTCCTCCCTTCAAGAAAGGAAATAGGGAAATCCCCAGCAATTACAGACCAGTAAGAGGGGACCTAATTGAGGTATACAAGGTGATGAGAGGCATAGATAGAGTCGATAGCCAGAGACTATTTCCCAGGGCAGAAATGGCTAACACGAGGGGTCATAGTTTTAAGCTGGTTGGAGGAAAGTAGAGAGGGGATGTCAGAGGCGGGTTCTTTACACAGAGAGTTGTGAGAGCATGGAATGCGTTGCCAGCAGCAGTTGTGGAAGCAAGGTCATTGGGGACATTTAAGAGACTGCTGGACATGCATATGGTCACAGAAATTTGAGGGTGCATAGATGAGGATCAATGGTCGGCACAACATTGTGGGCTGAAAGGCCTGTTCTGTGCTGTACTGTTCTATGTTCTATGTTCTATGTTCTATGTTCTGTGTTCTATGTTCAGAAGAGAACCCAATGATCCTCAAATCTGAAACCCTACCCCCTGCACCAAATCTTCAGCCATGCATTTGTTTTCCGTATGTTCCTATTCTTGCCCTCACTACCATGTGGCACAAGCAGCAACCCAGAGATTACTACCCTTAAGGTCCTTCTTTTTAGCTTCCTTTCTAACTCCCTAAATTTACTTTTCATGACCTCATCCTTTTTCTGAGCTATGTCATTGGTACCAACGTGTACCACGACTTCTGGCTGCTCACCCTCCGCTTTAAGAATGCCATGGACGCAATCTGAGACATCCCTGACCCTGGCACCCAGGAGGCAACATACCATCTGCGAGTCTTGTCCTCATCCACAGAATCTCCTGTCTAGTCCCCTAATCAATGAATTAGTTAAATTAGTCTGATAGGGTTATGGGCATCAGGATGAACCTGGGAAGAGAGAAGTGCATATATAAATGCAAGTAATGTGGTAAATAAAGTTAGTGAGTAGTAGAATTTGTTGCCATTATTACAACCAGTCCTCAGGCAGATGCCCAATTACAGTTTCAAATGGGCTATCTCGAATTGTCAATCTTTCACGTGGGGTGGAATGAACTAGCTCACCTTTTTAAATCTACTCTTCTTTTGATCACAAGATTAATCTAAAAAAGGATTCCTTCCCTTGTGGATGCTTTTGCTCCAGACCAAATTAATTTATATTTTAAAAGGAATTCATTTAACTAGGCTTTTCTGAATTAATGAAAAAGTGAGTTTGCTTGTTAATTAATTCAGTGATAAATGATAATGTAACATTCGTAAAAGCAGATTAAAAATAAGAGGAGAGTTCAAAACTGATAACAGCTAAAAAAAATGTAGGGATTGGTTTCTGACTTCCATAATGAGTAGGTGCTGGATTATTGCAGTTTTCACTTCAGCTGATATGAATAGGACTGACATCAGTAGGCTAGCAGGTAATTCCTGCTTGGCTTTGCAGATTGGTTGAAACTTCTTTGCACCATTTCCAGTTGACTGTCGTTCCATTTGCTTTTCAGCTTTCTTCGATCACAGCACACAACTCACTAGCTTACACAGACTGGAGTTTTTGGATTTGGTTATTAGCCCCTGTTCTTGTGCATTTTTCAATGGAAAAGATCCCAAAAAAACCCTGCAGTTTACGAAATTATCCACAGGAGATAGCTTTCTGCTGAGAGTGGTTTGAGAGTAGTTAGCTCCTCATTATCTATGTAGTCGCAGGAGATTACAAACCAGTTTGCTTTGACTTGCTTCTCTCCCTTTAAAGGGCTGTTTTGAACTTCCCTTAGCACTTTGAGGTTTAACAGTGTCCTTCGCTAAACAGTCATCGAGTTTACATCTGGAGGTTGAATGTCCTCTTTTTAAAAATCTTGGTATAATGAAAAGTTCACCCTGTTTGGAGACACTTTGGGGTTCTGATCCGTCATCATACCACCATATGGGGTTATGATATAATGGCAATGACAGACATTTACTACAACTAGAATAGGTAAGGAAAGAAAGCGAGTGTAGTTTTGGGAATATTGATGGCAGAAATTGTCACGCTGAAGAGGCAGGATGTAGTTGAATGTCAGAACAGAACAGAACTTGTTTGTTATTACACTATTGGGCTTGCCATAAGTTAAAAATAACAGGAATCATCAGATGCAAGATAATAATAGAAATCTTCACGAATTATAGATTGCTAGTAATGGAGGATTTTAATTTTCGTAATATAGACTCGAGTTGAATTTGGTTATTAGCCCCTGTTCTTCTGTATTTTTGAATGGAAAAGATCCAAAAACACCTGCAGTTTGGGAAATTATCCACAGGAGATAGCTTCCTGCTGAGAGTAGTAACATTAGAATGGAAAAAGACAGGAATTCCTAAATTGTGTACAACAGAATTTCTTCCTTCTTAAAGTGGAGTCCTACATAATACATTGTCCATTCTATGAGGTAAAATGCCACATTATTATTTGCTGAACAGAAGAGAAAATGCTTCATAATTTTAATATTTTACTGTTTATGACAGATGCTAATGGCAATGGCAAGTTTCTACAAGCAATGTTTATTGAGTTTGTACCTGTGAGAGGAATTTACTGTCCAAATGTAGTCTATGTCCTGTAGTTACATTCTATGACTGCCTGAAGAAGCACTTCTGTACCATAATACAACATTGCGGAATCTATTTTTTCATAATTCCAATCATGTTTCTACTGCATTATGGCCTCAAATACATAATTCTACAAGAAGAAGATTAAGCGTTTGCTGTTGCTTCAAAAGTTACAACTTTATTCCCTGCTTGCCAGCCTTTTTCCAATAGCTGGGAAAGTATAAGTACAGGCCAGTAAGTAAGAAATTGTTTCTGTTGATTCATTCAGATGGGTTGAGTCACTCAGCCTGCTGGCAACAAGAAAAGATAACAACCCACAGCTCGAGTGACAGTATTTATATTGCTCCTGGCCCCGGAGATGAGCAACAAAAACAATCTCTTCAGGTTGATCTCAGAGGCAGCAGCACCACCTCACAGGCATTTCTAGTGAACTTGAGAGTTGCTTTTCTAATGAGGAATGATAGAGAAATGTACCTCTATTCATCTGAAGGTTAGCAAAAACAAAACTAGCATGCTTTGTTGAAAGAAGGTGCTGAAAACCTGCTGTGCTCACATGAAGATGAATTCAGCTCCTATTAATAATCACCAAGTGACTGTTCGTTGTTTAAATTTGTCTCAGCGTGAGTTTTAGCACATTCCCTGATCTGAACAGCTCTGCTTAAACTTCAAAGTATCAAGATGCATCAGAACAATAACAATTCCTTAGGGATTTCTTCAAGCATTAAACATCTCAACACATTATTGATGTGACATCAAGCCAAGGTATTGCTCATTACTTCCTGATTAAAAATGGAGATCAGAGCAACTTTTTGCTCATTTTATGCTTTTTTTGTCTGTTGACACTGAAATGATACTTAAAGTGAAGAGCCATTTCAAGCAAAAATGTTCAAACCTACCAAGCTTTTCAATTGACAAGTATCATTGACTTATTCTATAGTATAATATGCCAGTTCTGGATTTGCTTACTTTACTAACTCTGTCATTTGAAGCAGAACTTTATTCAATATGATAATGACACATCATTGTGTCAGGCGTTCAATTGGACAAATGGTCAAGAACTGCTCAGAAGTCATTAAAACATCCTGTCTACAAATCACAACTAGGTTCTGGATGCTTTTGATAGATAACGATTGGAAAATAAACTATTGCAAATGAATGAACATTTATCAACTGAACATCTACCTATCACATTCTCTGCTAAGCAACCTCCCAACTCAGCACTGCCCTCTTGAACAGTCCTACCTGTCCATCTTCCTTCCCACCTATCTGCTCCACCCTCCTCTCTGACTTATCACCTTCCTCCCAGCCTTGCCCTCCCATTTATCTCTCAACCCCCTTGGCTCACATGCCTCACTCCTGATGAAGGGCTTATGACCAAAATGTCAACTCTCCTGCTCCTCGAATACTGCCTGACCAGCTGTGCTTTTCCAGCAGCACACTCTTCGACTCTGATCTCCAGCGTCTGCAATCCTCACTTTCTGCATGGTTCAGTTTGTCTCCATTAGATCTTCTTCCTCCAGTTTTGTGTGTGCCCGAGACCATTTGGTGTCATTGATGCTTTTGGAAGCCAATACCCGAAAAAAAATGCACGCACACTCACGCACACACACACATGCACATACACACACACACATGCACATACACGTCATTTATATTGCATTTATAATGCACCAATGATGGTACGCTACACATCAGGCAATACATACAACATGGCCATTCATATCATACAAATAGCTCTGCTCCATCCCCGTGCAATATCCGAAATGTAACATGCAAATCACTTGGGCTTTATTAACAGCAGAGTTATCTCGCATTACATGATAAATAGACTCCCACTTAAAGCTTAAACTAACCACATTTAAAATTGCCCAACATCGAACAGATAGAACAGCAAAGTTAATGCTGGAAATCTGAAATAAAAAGAGAAAATGCTGGAAATATTCAGAAAATCCATCAACATCTGTAGCGAAAGAAACAGAATCAGTTCTTCAGGTCCAATGTCTTCAATGGTTTTGACAAAGAGTCACTGGCTTGGTTTATCTCCACACAGCTACCAGCATATGTACTGAGCATGTCCAACAATTGTTGTTGCTAATCTCCAGTTTCTCACACCTCCATAAGTGAATCAGAGCTCTTGCGAGCTTCTCATTCCCCTTCAGCAAGAAACCCAGCAACAGCTACCTGATTGTTCATCTGCCATAATGTTAAAGCTGGAGTTTTCTTGAAAAAGCTAAAGTTTTCAGAAGGCAAAGATCAATTTGCCGAGCAAAATTTATCCATGGGAAGGCAATAAGTTGGTAATTTTCGAGTGTAAGTAATTAATTTTAATAAATTAAGAAGTGTCACACAGCAGCCTAATAGTTTTTATTTTCCTTTTATTTAAGAGAGATTACTTAAGAGCTGGGGAGAGAAATAGGTTAGGTGCCAAAGCTTGTCAGCTGGGAAGGGGAGTGTTGTGGGGGTCAGCTAAGCAGTTGCATTGAACCATCACTGATCCTAATTCTCATCTGTCAGAACCCAACTGTGATTTTTATACAGGATCTCTTACCGACTTCTGAGCATTTCTTTACCCATTTGTCAAATTGAAAGCCTGACAGAAAGATAGGCTATTATCGTATGGAATAAAGTTCTTATTCGAATGATAGAGTTAATAAAGTAAGCAAATCATCACAGGTGTGTTATGTTGTGGAATAAGTCAATAACACTTGGCAGTTGTACAGCATGGTAGTTTTGAACACTTCTGCTTGAAATGGCCCCTCACATTACGGTATAATTTCAACATCATCAGACAGCTAGAATTGAGGGAATTCATGCAAATGTTGTGTCGGAAGTTGTTTACCTATAAACTGGGTTTTCCTCCTCTTCTGGCCTGGTGGGTGGAGAGGATTTTGTGTAAGCTGTTACCCACACGCATGCAACATATCCTCACAATCTCAAGCAACGCTCATTACACATGCACCCACTCTGAAATGCAAATATTCACTTTCTCATACACACTTACCACACATGCACTCAATCTCACACATGCATAAAATGCCAGGGCATAGTAGGCTATGTTCCAAGTGCAGGCAAATGGGATTAGTGTAGTTTGGTGCTTGTGATTAGCCTGTTTCTATGCTGCATGACTTTATGAGTCTATGACAAACCTCCACCCACTCACACATACTCACTCACCACGCATCCACTCATACACACACATTCACTCTCATATTTATATATACACACTCAATCTCTCACTCACTCACTCTCACACCATACCATTGAGAGGAAGGAAATGGAGTCCTGCAGGACTCACACCATTGTCTTCATCTGGGCAGCTAATTTATATCTGCAAAGGCTGCCTTCTCGACCCTTCAGAATTTGATGCTTCTGAAGGTACCACAGTCAGTGCTGTGGAAGAACAAAAATAAACCAAAGGATTTAAACCCAGCCAGGTCAGCTCTGGTCCTGGATCCAGGGAAGATTTCTGGCAGTTCCTGTGCTTTATGGCAGTGGCTGACAGCTTGGTGTTTTGATAGTTTTTCATTGTCTGCCTTCAAGTTTCATTCGATGTTTCAGTGTCAAATTTACCATCACACTGGTAAATTCCAGCAATGGAAAGACTCCCTTCATTGACCAATGAAGTGACTCAATTAATATCTGAGCAGGATGTCCATAACCACCTTCTCCACTGCTGCAACTGTGCCATGGAGGGAAGAAGGTGACAAATACGCCATAGCACCACTTAAAATCAACATCTTCTGACATCCTCACCTCTCATGTTGCTCTTGAAGGTTGTAACAAATTCAAACCAGGATATACCATAAAGCTCAGTTGCACACTGGAATTATTGGGTCAGCAAACAGCTCCTGTTGCCCTTTTGACTCAAATGCAGTTGGCACAACAGAATGCTGCAGAATGGAGATACCATAGCTACTGCCAGAATCCCTCCCCATCTCCAGTGTGGATGCACATTGGCTGCATGCAGTGACAATGGAATGCCAACACAGAGCAGAGTTGACTTGCAGCTGCAACAAAGCATTGTGTAAGCAGAGAATGGAATCTTGGTCCATGGGGATGCCTACAATAAAATCAGCAGCTCATGTGACCACTCCGCTTGCTCGTCGCCATAACACAAGATGAAACACAGCAAACTCTGAACAGTCCAGTGATGTCAATTATGCAATAGTAAATGATAAACTTCAAGATGATGCTGAGGAGCCAGATGATTGCTGTAAATGGTGCTGGTGAGAGAATCCTTGGAGCTTCTTAACACATGCCCAGTTGTTTGACCTTAAAAGCATTAAGCTCCAGAAAGTCAGTGTTGGTGCCACTAATTGACCTCAGAACCTGGCTGCTTGCTTCTGCCAGATGGTCACTATGCAAGTACGAACGCTTGCAGCAAGATCTGACGTAGCTTCATATTACAAGAGCACATGCAAGTTACAGATTCTACTCATAAACCCAAAGGATACTTGCACCACTGAAAAAGAACAGAAAACAATAAAATTGAGTACTGAGCCTGATTATATTCCCTAGTGGATTAGTTCAGTTTTGTTTGCTGCTTTTAACATTTGATGGATTTATTTATATTTTTCGTCAAGTGTGATCCCCCGCTGTCACTTGGCAGGAGAATGTCAGAGCCCTCCAGAGAAATGATATAAATGGCTGTTTACTTTGAAACTCTAGGAATTTTGCTGATCTCCTGTCACACACATGGCAGGAGATTGGGGCAGAATCTTATGGAAATTCAAGGTGATTTTAAATACAATACTTTCTGAAGATGCAGCTCTATTCATACAAATCTAGCAGTATTTTATGATGTGTCCAAAATACTGTGCTAAATTATTTTGTAAGGTAGCATTCTAATGCTGGGTCTCCATTACATACTAGGCGAAAGTAAGGACTGCAGATGCTGGAGATTAGAGTCGAGAGTGTGGTGCTGGAAAAGCACAGCAGGTCAGGCAGCATCCAAGGTGCGGTAGAATCGATGTTTCGGGCAAAAGCCCTTCATCAGCCCTTCCTGATGAAGGGCTTTTACCCAAAACATCCATTCTCCTGTTCCTCAGATACTGCCTGCCCTGCTGTGCTTTTCCAGCACCACACTCCCCACAATATACCTCCATCTGAAAATTCCCTTCCCAACTTCTGCAATCTCCTCCAGCCCTAGAGCCCTCTGAGAGATGGATAGAGCTGCATTCTTCCTATTCTAGCCTCCTGAGAATCCCTTATTTTAATCGCTCTATCTTTGGTATTGTGCTTTCAGCCATCAGGACCCTAAACTCCGGAATCCACTCCTTAAATATCTATGGCTCTCTATTTCTCTTTAAGAAGTTCTTAAAACTGACTCTAAGTTTTCCATTATCTGCCTTCAAGTTTCATTATACCCTTCAATGTCAAATTATGTTTGATCACACTCCTGTGAAGAACCTTCCACTATTTTGCTATGATCAAGGGACTACATAATTCAAGATCTTGTTGTTGTCACAGCTGCTTTCCTGTAATTTCCACACGAATTATCCAGCAGGGGATGACAGAACGTTCGAGAAAAAACAAAAATATCAATAAAAAATTACTTTTACACCATTCCTCTGTCAAAATGTACACTACAAACTGAGGACTGAGGAATAGTATAGATGCTATTGCACATTGTATCATTGTTTTAGTAATATTACAATAGAAATGACAGATACCACTGGCATACATAAACGCAAATTTAAAGTAAAAACTAAAAGAGCTGGAGAAACTCAGCAGGTCTGGCAGCATCTATCATGAGAGAGACAGAGTTAATGTTTTGAGTTAAATATGACTCTTTTTCAGATTTTACTCACAGGTTCACATTCTCAAAATACTCACAATAGTTGGTGACAATGATTATATTTTTAACCAGAAGACTAACTTGCATAGTATCTTTCATCAGTTTAAGTATGGGAGAAGCCAGGTCTGATGTAATGCTATTTTTAGAATTAAATTCACTTCATTGTGGTGGGATTTATTCAAAATGTGATTTTCCAAATATCTTGCAAATGCCTGAACCTGAGTTGATAACAAAATCTCATGAGTAATTTGTTGCCATGTCACAGTGTTTAAAATCAACAAAGCTTGCCCCTCAATAATCAGCGATGATTCCTTGATGCTATACTGCAGGTTGCTTCTTTGCTGGAAGCAAACAAAAAATATCTGTTTCATGCTTTCAGCAAAGAAGCAAACAGATGCTAAAACAGTTTCAAGCTGCAAACAAGTGCAAATGTCTTAAAGGAAAATGGCCCTTCAGCCTAAAACAGATGTCAATGTTGCCACCAGGATGCAAACAAGAAACATGAAACGACACTGTGAATTGATTCAGATTACCTTTGATGGGGATGAAATTGAAATCACTTCACTTTGGAAACTATTTCACAGGACAGAATTTAATTTAGGTGGCAGTAATCTTATCCACCGGTTGGAGAGATAATGTGAGGGCATGGTGTCCCAGTGGTTAGCACTGCTGCCTCACAGCTCTAGGGATCTGAGTTCAATTTCAGCCTTGGATGATTGCGTGGAGTTGTGCTCCAGTTTCCTCCCACAATCTAAAGATATGCAGATGATGTGGAATGGCCTTGGTAAATTGCCCCATAGTGTCCAGGGATATGTAGGCTTGGTGGGTTAACCATAGTAAATGTGGGGTTGCAGGGATAAGGTGGGATGCTCTTTGAAGGGTTGGTGCCATCAATGGACCAAATGGTCTCCATCTGCACTGAAAGGATCCTATGAGTGCATTAAATCTTCTGTGTTGGAGTGATGGTACAGTCGGATTATGTTCCTGTCAGTCCAGTCCTTGCTTGGATTAAGGTCCCAAGGAAGGAAATCTTGCTCTCACCCTTGAGAACCACTAGTCAGTTACAGGCCGCACGATGCAGAGGTGGCAGCTGCCAGGGGCCAGTGTCAATGAGGAACCTGAGATCAAAGCTGAGTGAGGGAAAGATTGGAATGTCCTGTTTATGCAAAATGTATAATATGAGAGGAAACTGAAAATGTGTTGCTGGAAAAGCGCAGCAGGTCAGGCAGCATCCAGGGAACAGGAGAATCGACGTTTCGGGCATAAGCCCTTCTTCAGGAGCCCTTCAGCGCTGATCTCCAGCATCTGCAGACCTCACTTTCTCCTAATATGACAGGAAGCCTAAGAGAACATTACGGGAAGGTCCAAAGAAGACAGAGCAGACAGGTTGAGGTTTAGGGTGTAGGTTTGCTCGCTGAGCTGTAGGTTTGATATCCAGACGTTTCATTACCTGGCTAGGTAACATCATCAGTGGTGACCTCCAAGTGAAGCGAAGCAGTTGTCTCCTGCTTTCTATTTATATCTTTCTCCTGGATGGGGTTCCTGGGGTTTGTGGTGATGTCATTTCCTGTTCGTCTTCTGAGGGGTTGATAGATGGCATCTAGATCTATTCGTTTGTTTATGGCGTTGTGGTTGGACTGCCAGGCCTCTAGGAATTCTCTGGCATGTCTTTCCTTAGCCTGTCCCAGGATAGATGTGTTGTCCCAGTCGAAATGGTGTTTTTTTTCATCCGTGTGTAGGGCTACGAGGGAGAGAGGGTCGTGTCTTTTTGTGGCTAGCTGGTGTTCGTGTATCCTGGTGGCCAACTTTCTTCCTGTTTGTCCTATGTAGTGTTTGTGGCAGTCCTTGCATGGAATTTTGTAGATGATGTTGGTTTTGTCCATGGATTGTTCTGGGTCTTTTAAGTTTGTTCGTTTTTGTTTGAGAGTGTTGGTGGGTTTGTGTGCTACTAGGATTCCAAGGGGTCTTAGTAGTCTGGCTGTCATTTCTGAGACTTCTTTGATGTATGGTAAGGTGGTTAGGGTTTCTGGTTGTGTTTGGTCTGCTTGTCGTGGTTTGTTCTTGAGGAATCTGCGCACTGTATTATTTGAGTATCCGTTCTTCTTGAAGACGTTGTATAGGTGGTTCTCCTCTGTTTTCCGAAGTTCGTCTGTGCTGCGTGTGTGGTGGCTCGTTTGAATAGTGTTCTGATACAGCTTTGTTTGTGTGTGTTGGGATGGTTGCTGGTGTAGTTAAGTATTTGGTCAGTGTTTGTCGGTTTTCTGTATACACAGGTTTGTAGTTCTCCGTTGTCCTTTCTTTCGACTGTGACGTCCAGGAATGCGAGTTTGTTATCAGTTTCTTCCTCCTTGGTGAACTATATGCCTGTGAGGGTGTAGTTGATGATGTTAAATGTCTCTTCCATCTTGTTTCGTTTTGTGATGACAAAGGTGTCATCTACGTAGTGGACCCAGATTTTTGGTTTGATGGTTGGTAGGGCTGTTTGTTCTAGTCTTTGCATTACCGCTTCTGCTATGAATCCTGATAGCGGAGATCCCATGGGTGTGCCGTTGGTTTGTTTGTAGCCTATGTTGTTGAAAGTGAATTGGGGGGTGAGGCACAGGTCCACTAGCTTCATGATGTTTCGTTGGTAATGTGATTGATGGTGGTTGGGGTGTGTGTGATGGCCTCTTCTAAAAGTGTGGCGAGTGTTTCCTTTGGCAGGTCGATGTTGATGGAGGTGAACAGTGCTGTTACGTCGAATGAGATCATTGCTTTGTCTTCCTCTATTTTGGTGTTTTTGATGATTTTTAGGAATTCCTGGGTGGAGTGGATGTAGAGCTGTGACTCTTCTACTAGGTATTTCAGTCTTGCGTGTAGTTCTTTGGCCAGTCTGTAAGTTGGTGTTCCGGATAGTGAGACTATGGGTCAGAGGGGGGCACCTGATGTATGGATTTTTGGTAGTTTGTAGAATCGTGGGGTGTTGGTCCCGTCAGGTTTCATTTTCTGGAATTCCGTCTTGTTTAATTGTCCGGAATTGTGTAATTTTCTTCGGAGATATGTAATTTTGTTACCTCGTTGTGGGGTCGGATCTAGCGCCACCTGTTGGTAGGTGTTGGTGTCTGCGAGTAATGCATTGGCTTTCTCTATGTAGTCCCTTCTGTTCAGGATGACAGTGAGCCGACCTTTGTCTGCAGGTAATATAACGACGGTTTTGTCTTTTTTGAGGTTTTCTACAGCTTTCTTTTCTTGTGTGTTCAGGTTGTTTCCTTCCCTCTTTCGGCTCAGAGTAGGTGCAACTGTCTGTCTGATCGTTTGTTGTGTTTCTTCTGTGAGATTGTTGTCCTTCAATGTGGTTTCTAATGCCGCTAGGAAATCCTTCTTGTCAGCATCTCGGTAATTGAAATTTAATCCTTTTACTAGTACCGCTTTTTCTGTGTCTGATAGGGTCCGGTCCAATAGGTTCTTTATTCATGCCCCTGTGTTATCGGCTTTGTCTTTTTTGTGAGTTTGTCAAGTTTTTTCTTCAGGTCCCGATTTTTCTTTATCTGTATTTGTCGTTGTTTAGTGTCTATGGATCGTTCTACCGCGTCTGTCCATTCTTGATTTGTTGCTTGTTTGAATAACGGTTTTTGGCGTGCAATTTCCAGGTTGTATTTTTGGAGTCTGTGGTGGGCATCATTGATTAGTTCTCGGAGCATTCTGCGGCCGTTTTGTTCTGTTAAACTTCTGGCTTGAGGTGCTTTTATTGGCGGTTTATATTGGAGACATTTTGGCAGTATCTGTTTTCTTAAACATTCATGCAGGAAGTACAGTTGTTCGCGGGTGCCATGTATCAACCCCTCAGAAAACGAACAGGAAATGACATCACCACAAACCCCAGGAACCCCATCCAGGAGAAAGATATAAATAGAAAGCAGGAGACAACAGCTTCACTTCACTTGGAGGTCGCCACTGATGATGTTACCTAGCCATGTAATGAAACGTCTGGATATCAAACCTACAGCTCAGCGAGCAAACCTACACCCTAAACCTCAACCTGAGCTACAAACCTTCACAAACCTTGCAAAAGCAAGGGATTTTGAGCACTGGGAAAGAGGAAAATAAACAAGTGATTGGATGGTAACTCTTGCATTAGGGCACTAAAGTAAAAAAGGACCTGGGAGATCAAAAAAAAAATCAGAATTTTAAAAGGAATCAGGACTGAAAATAAAGATTTAAAAAGAGTAGGAGCTGAGAGGTGAGATTTGAAAATTGCAAAACTAAAACCCAATGCTGTGTAGGATCAAGCTTGCTGCAAGGGAAGGAGTTACGTGGGAGTGAGTTTTCCAAGATTTTAAGTTAATCTAAATTCATCAAATATAAATCAAGGATAAATTGATTGATTCATTAGTGTAGAGACTTCAAGCTGAAACCAGTTTTATGATTTTTCATATAATTATAATCAATGTTCAATTACTTAATCAAGTAGGTGATAAGATTATAATTGAATAACAGTACGAAATGATAGAAAACAAGAAAGAACTTTTCAATAAGTTAAAATCCAAAACTTTTAGAAAATAGGCAAAATGTTTCAGCCCTATAAAACAACGTGATGTCAGCAAAAGAGAATCAGATGCTTGGCTGAGTAGCTGGTGAAAATGTATTTGTTTAATATATTTTATTATCAAACACATGGGACCATGACAGGCAGGCACAGCATGTGCATCCTTTTCCATGTGTGAATTCCAGGATCTTTCACATGTCCTGGATAAGGACACACACGGGAAGTGTCATCAACAGCAGCAAATTAAGTTCTGAGTTGGTAAGCTTGAGCAGCAGCTGTCACATTCATGAGATTGTAACACATACATTTACAGATACAGTCACATCCCAATTTGAGGGTTTAGTGGGGGAGTGGGAATCAGACAGTTACATAGGAAAAGGCATGTAGTCCGGTGTTCTGTTCTGAATACTATCGAAGTGACGGTTCATCTGGGATGTGCAATGACAGCCAAGACCCTGCCAGCATAATTGATCCAACCATTAGGAAGCTTGGAAAAACAGTAGTGATATGGGATTGAATAATCTGAGGCAATGGTAAGTGTTCCTGTGGCTATAGATACGGACCAGGATTCACTGTTGTCTGAAAGGTATCATGGTCAAGTCTCACTGAATGGATGCAGAGTACTCTGATGGGGCAGATTAAACAGCCAACAGTAACAATGTCAAAGGTATAAGGACCGTTGTGGTCCCACAGTAGGAGATTGGGGAGCTTGGAAGAAATCTAGCAATAACCCCTCAGAAATATAATCGCTAGTTTACCCTAGCTCCAATGTGCAACCGAGTGTAGAAATAAGAGAACAGAGCTGCTGAATTTGTGACTGGATAAATGGTAGGAAAGAAAGTGCTTTAGATACTTGGAATGTGGAGATAGGTTCCAGATAAGATGCACTTGAGTAGAGCCAGGAGAATTGGGCAGCACGGTGGCTCAATTGTTAGCATAGCTACCTCACAGTGCCAGGGCCCTGGGTCGGATTCCATCCTTGGGAGACTGTATTTGTCGAGTTTGCACATTCTCCCTGTGTCTGCGTTGGTTCCTTCTGAGTGCTCAGGTTTCCTCCTTCGGTCAAAAGACGTGCAGGCTAGATGGATTAGCTATGGAAATGTAGGGTTACAGGGATAGGGTTGGGATGCTCTTTTGGGGGTTGGTATGGGCTGAATGGCCTGCTTCCATGCTGTAGGGATTCTATTATTCTATGAAATCCCTGGTGAGAAAATTTGCTAATGCTTTCAGGGAATGTTTAAACTAATGTGGAAATAGGTTACAGAGGAACACCAAGATGCACAGAGCATTGGGAGAGATAGATAACACTGGACTAAGAAATAGGAGGTCACTAGATGTGGTCAGAGTAAGAGAGACTGTAAATTAGGCTGGTTATGTGATTGTTGTATTGTGATAAATAAGTGTTGATGAGCAATCAATACAGATAGCCACTTGGAAATAAGGGGCAGAATCTTATAGGGGTCTGACTGATGTGGGCTATGGAGAGATGAGGAGATGAGTGAAGCTGTTGGAAGTCAATGTCAGGAACCTCTTACTCAATCTTTCATGCTATTGAGAAACAGCAGGGGACTTTTCATGGGGAACTGGTGAGTTGTGATTGCTGGGGATAATTACTTGTTAAACACTTTGCTAATGGCCCAAATTGCCTCATTAATATTCAGTTTCCTATCTTAGTAAATGCACCAGAAAAGCTAGACATGGAGAGAACTCCCCTTGGAAACTAGAGCAGGTAACTGATGCTTCAGGGGCTTGAGCCATACACATCCTCTGTCCACAGAAATTGGCATGTTATATATGCCTGCCACTGTAAACCCTCATGGCACATCTTCTGTCCACTTACAGGACACTTTTGCATTAAGCTACTCCACCAGCAATTGCTATTGTCTTGCTGCAACAAGGTCACTGACCCGTCAGGGACAAACACTCAGCTCATGGACTGGACTAGGCTGCAACTACAGGCTGCTTGTTCACTGTCATATTGCTCATTCACTTTGATCCTACCTGGATGCTCACAGAATCCCTGCCTTTCACTGTCTTGCCCTTTTTCCTCTTGCCTCTTAGCCAGAAATATAAGTCTCATATTACTTAGTCATAATCATAGAGCGGTATAGCATGGAAACAGACCTTTCAGTCCAACTCGTCCATGCCGACCGGATAACCTAAACTGATCTAGTCCCATTTGTCAGCATTGGGCCCATATCCCTCTAAACTCTTCCTATTCACGTACCCATCCAGATGCCTTTTAAACATTGTGATTGTACCCATCTCCACCACATCCTCTGGTAGCTTGTTCCATACATGCATCACGCTCTGCATGAGAAAATTGCTCCTCAGGTCCCTTTTAGATCTATCCTCTCTCACCTTAAAGCTATGCTGTCTAGTTCTCTGTCTTGCCTTGCCTTTTGGAGTAGATACAGAGACACAACGCTTCAGTCAATTCAAGTCTAAGGAAACAGCCTTTAGTCAGAGATCCCAAATCAAGATACCAGTCCAGAGGCTTGGACACAGTCAGTCAGTGCACTGCCTGGTCAGAGTCAAGATACTCTCCACAAAAGGGGTGAGGAAAGAAATATTGGGCAGCCCAGCATACATCTTCAGTCTTGAAGCCTTATTGTGGGTGGTTTTATTCTGGAATGAGAGAAAAGCAGATATTACAGGAGATGAAAGAGGGCAGCATAGCAGTTGGAAGTGTTCCAAGCAAGTGATTAGGCAAGGCTGTCAGTATGCAGAGGCAGCGGGTTGGAGTGACTGACGGCAAGTGAGGGAAGATGTAGCGGTGATGGGGAAAGTAATGGAACATGAGCACAGAATATAAAAGCAAGAATGTTAAATGGACTATAGTGCACAATCACCTTCTGAAGAGTAATTTGGGATGGGCAACAAATTCTAGCTAGTGACATTCATATCGTGCGCTAGAAACTTCTCAAAAGGATAACAATGGCTTTGGTTTGTTGTGTCTAATTTTAAGGGCCAAACATGATGAAGTATGTGACGGTGTCAGAGATGGTGGATGAAAGATTATTGAGAATGCTTAGACTGCTGAGGAACCACAGTTATGTAAAGAGGTTGGTGAAGCTGGAGCTGTTCAACTTGACAGTAGGTCGAAAAGAAAATTGATAGAGATGAAAAGACCCCAATGATGGGTGGTTGGCAAAGGAAACAACAGTCACATGATTTTTTTTTACAATGTCCAAGGTTATGGTTTGGAATGCATTCCCAGAAAGTGTGACAGAGGCAGATTCAATTGTCTTTTTCAAAAGTGAATTAGATCATTTTCTGACGAAGAAATATTTTCAAAGGCAATGAACTATAAGGGTCTGAAAAGGCTTTGTGAAGTTTTAATGTCAGGAAAGGTTTGAGTTAAATCATCCACTGATATGATGTCAGAGGTCACATGGGAAGGAGAGATTTGGGACCCTCCAACCACACGGAATCAATGTGGAATTCATCAGTTTTCTCATTTCCCCTCCCCCCACCTTATCCCAGTTTCAAACTCCAAACTTGGCACAGCCCTCATAACTGTCCTACCTGTCCATCTTCCTTCCCCCCTATCTGCTGAACCTTCCTGTCCGACCTATCACCATTACCCCGACCTCCATCGACCTATTGCACTTTCAGCTACCTTCCCCCAAGCACCGTCCCCCCACCCCCCAATTTATCTCACCACCCCCTCGGGCCACAGCCTTATTCCTGATGAAAAGCTTTTGCTCGAAACATCGATTTTCCGGCTCCTCGGATACTGCCTGACCTGCTGTCCTTTTCCAGTGCCGCACTCTGAACTTCAAGGGAGTCAGATATATCACTGTCAGGTGTACATTGTTTACAAATACACAATAATCTATTTTCTGTGAACATTCAGGAGTCTCAGTAAACTCTATTAGCGGGATTCTAAGGATGAATAGCTTGCATTTCAGGCCATACAATCGGTTAACGCACGAAAGTAACAGTTAGTTAGCACAAACAACAAGAGATGACTGATCTCCAATACTGCATGTATTCTGTTACTGCATTATTTAATGATTCTATGAAGGGTTATCTTACTCCCATTGAGGTGATGTAAGCTGTCACTACCCGTCTGGCTTGTTTAAGCAGAAGAGCTTGTGCCAATATAGGATTGTTAAAATAGATAAACAACCCTTGAAGTATCAGAGAAGTTCAGTCAGGAACAAGTTGATACTGAGCTAAATTAAGGGGTAGCATAGGTGTTGGTGTATACAGTAAATTTTTCAAGCTTCGAAAAGAATCCATCAATAAGAATAAAGGAAAGGATTTTTGGCATAGGTGTGAATGCACACCATTTTAAAATTTAGCATCTGACACAATGGCAAAACGTGTGTTAAACTTATATGCATCTTTGTGGTAGTTTGCATTGAATGCTTGATCTCTTGTGCCCAGTTATAAAAAAACTATGCATTTGTAGGGTGAAAAATCGAGGCCCACTACTAATGTGAGCTACGTTTCTTCTATTCTTCCTGTTGCTACACCTACTTCCAAGGTTCATGTTTGTCAGTGACTTTGGAACTGGAAGTCAATACTTTTGCATGCTTCAAGGTTTAGTGATGACAATGAAAGCGAAAACAGTGTGTTGCTACTGTAAAGGAAATCAAATTACATGCTGAGTATGTATAGAAACATGCTTTGTGGTGCTCAGGAGATCAGGCCCGATTGTATGCTGAGTCAAAAGCTTGACAACTTGAAGAAATAAATAGCGACATCTTGAAAAGTACAAGGAAGAGATGCTGCATGTCTGCAAATGCATAAAGGTTGACAAATCCCCAGGGTGGATTAGGTATACGCTAGAAAGTTGTGGAATGAGAGGAAAGTGATTGCTGGAGCCTTTGCTGAGATATTTATGTTATCGATAGCCACCAAGTGAGGTGCCAGAATTCTGGAGGCTGGCTAATGTCATGCCATATTTAAGAAAGGTGGTAAGGACAAGCCATGGAACTGGAGACCAGTGAGCCTGTCATCAATGATGGGCAAGCTGTTGGTGGAGATTTTGAGGGACAGGATTTATATGTAATTGGAAAGAAAAAAACTGATTAGAGATAGTCAAAATAGCCTTGTTGGTAGGAAATCATATCCCACCAACTTAGTTGAGTTTTTTGAAGAAGTAACAAAAAGGAGTGATAAAGGCAGAGCGGTGGATGTGATCTTTATGGGTTTCAATGAAGCATTTGACAAGCTTCCACATGGTATACTGATTGGCAAGGTTTGACCTCATGGAATAGAGGGAGAACTAGCCATTGGGATACAAAATTGGCTAGAAGGTAGAAGACAGAACATGATGGTGAAGGTTTGCTTTTCAGACAGGAGGTCTGTGATCAGCAATGTTTTTCAGGGAATGGTGGTAGCTCCACTGCTTTTTGTAATTTATGTAAATGATTTGGATGTGAACATCGGAGGTATGGTTAGAAAGTTTGCATATGACAGCAAAGTTGGTGGTGCAATGGACAGTGAAGAATGTTACCTCAGAGTACAGTGGTATATTGATCAGATGGGGAAATGGGCTGAGGAGTGGCAGGTGGAGTTTAATCTAGATAAATGTGAGGTGCTGCATTTCGGAAAGACAAATTAGAGCAGGACTTATACACTTAATGGTAAGCTTCTGGGGAACGTTGCCAAACAAAAACACATTGGAGTGTAGGTTCATTATTCCTTCAAAGTTGTGTCTCAGATGGATAAGATAGTGATGCAAGCATTTTGTATGAGCTTTGAGTTTTGGAGTTTGGAGGTCATGTTGTGGCCGTACAGTACATTAGTTGAGCTACTTTTGGAATGCTGCATTTAACTCTGGTCTCCTTGCTATAGGAAAGATGTTGTTAAACTTGAAAGGTTTCAGAAAAGATTGACAAGGATGTTGCCAGGATTGGAAGGCTTGAGCTATAGGGAGAAGCTGAATAGGCTGGGGCTATTTTTTTTCTGCACTGTCAGAAGCTGAAGGATTGCCTTATAGAGGTTTATAAAATCATGAGGTTCATGGTCAAGGTCATTTTCCCAGAGTAGGGGAGTCCAAATGTAGAGGGCATAGGTATAAGGTGAGAAGGCAAAGATTTTTAAAAGGATCTAAGGGGCAACATTTTCAGACAGAGGGAGCTGTTGCAGGAAGCGGTGGAGATGGATACAATTACAACATTTAAAAGGCATCCAGACGAATATATGAATAGGAAGGGTTTGGAGGAACATGAATCAAAGATTGGCAAATGGGACTAGATTTATTTTGGATGAGTTAACCGAAGGGTCTGTTTCTGTGCTGTACATCTCTATGACTCTATGACTATAACTTATATGGCATTATTTATGATATTAGTTTGAATGGAGTTTAAGGTGTATCTTTAAGGAGAGGAAGGAGTTCTTTGATATGGAATTCAACAGCTGTGCTATAGATTGCTAAAGATACAATTAGCTGAGCAGTGCAAAGAAATAGGAAATGCACAAAAGTCTAGGGTCAAAAAAATGTACAGTTTAGAGAAGTTTACTGGCTTGGAGAGGAGGTCTTGTGGAGTGATAGTAATGTATCTCCCTCTGAGGCAGAAGCTCTGGTATGTGAGTGAGTCTCTCCACTCGAGGACTTGATGACCTGGAAAATAGTGTTATGTCTGGCCAGATCCTTCCAACACATCCAATAACTGGGGGCATGAGTGGGAGAGATTTTTGGTCATCCTTGCGATGGAATGAATTTTGAGCCTTTACCATCATTATTCAGAATTACAACAGGCATATGAAAGCTTTTTTTCCATGGAAAAGTTTCCTCATTGGAGTCTGGTTGGATCAGTTGGTTGGATAGTTGATATGGATTAGATTAGTGCTAACACTAATGGGTTTTATCCCCAATCTAGCTCGGGTGGATTCTGGGTCATACACTACTGTGATGGGGCTGGTGGAGATGTGGTTTGAACCTCCCTTTTGTAAAAGAATACAAAGAGAACAAATAAGAGGTTACAAATTCAGGGAGGCATTTCAACATTAGGGTGAGTATTTTAAAGTTGACACATTGGGAAATCAAGGGTCAAAGTAGGTCACCAAGAAAAGAGGACATGTGGTCAGAAAATAGTGCAGTATTTACAAGGGAATGAGAAATAGAGATTCAACCAGCTAAAGAGTGAACAGTGGAAAGCTGGTAAAAGGAGATTGGAGTAATCAAGTCTGGAGTTGACAAAGGCTGGGATGATGACTCCAATAGCAGTTATGAATTGACTTATGGGAAGAGGTGATTTACTTTGCTGAAGTTGCTAACAATTTGGTTCAGTCTGAGGCAATGTTCTAGGATGGGGAGCAACTCACTGACAAGAATATTGAACCTGTAATAATGCCAAAGTCAATGGTTTTGCTGGCTGCTTACCAAGAAATGCACTTACACTTTGACTTTCAGTGAAGCTGTCATGATAAATGTGTCGTTCTTTCAACATGTGCTATGTCATTTAAAACCGTGAGTGGAATCTTTCCAGACTCTAAACAATGTGGGCCATGGTGAGAAATTGGAGAGAGTCCCATAAGAATTTGAACAAGGCCTATCTTGATTTTGAGAACAACTGGCAACAAATATCAATGGATTTCTGGCCATTGAGACAAGATTCTCACTGCCAAGGGGTGGGATGTCTATTAATGTGGATTATTGCATATTATCTCCTTTATTAACTCCAAATCCTGCCTCACTAATTTGCAGTTTCCTCTCTTGCCTCCCACTGAGAGGAAATTAGACACTGTGAATTCCCAACATAACAGTCAGAGCAGTACCTCATGACTTCAGCTTGCTGTTTGCTGCTCCAGCCCACCATTTTGGACACCTGGCATCAATATCTCAGGGCTGACTCCAATGGCAGCATGCTCACGTACCCCCACATTCATGGACACTGTTATCGATCAATTGCTCATCTCTCACAATACTCATGGCACTCTCTGATCCATTTGCAGGACACTTCAGAATGCTACTGCATTTTAACCATACCAGCAACTAGAATTGTAGTGTTACACATTTAACTGCTTTGGCTTTTCAGCCAGAGCCTAAGGATTCAGTTTTATTTTTCTTTCTTTCATTCATTCATTCATTCCATTCATTGTATTCATGAGAGCACCACTGGTTAGCCCAGCATTTATCACCCATCCCTAGTTACCCACAGTGGACAGTTAAGAGTCAACCATTTCCATTGTGAGCTTCCTTCACTTGTTTGGGACAATGCAATGGGTGGATTGTGTTTGTGTCCATCTTCATGGGCAAAGGCACAGTCTTCACTTCTACCAGAAAGCCTACTGCTGGAAAGTTGGACTAGTGTAGTGTGCTTTTGGCTGTATAGGCAAATGGGCCAACAGGCCTTAACTGTATTGTATGATTCTATGACAAGCAGGCCACATACAATTGCAAAATTCAACTACATTTCCCTTGGATTCATGTCCTCATGCATACAGCATACAAGTATTTGGGGTTCAAATGCTTATCAATAAATATGTCCATGTGTCATTAATCCTTGTGAATTACATATAAACAGTGCAATGAAGCAGAAAAGATAATCACCGACTTTAAAAGAGGCAGATAATGGCCACAAGACAGTTCTTGCACCACTTCTAAAGGTGCTGTGAGATCTGGAACCAAGTCTATTTCCAGGTACACTGTGATTGTTATGATATTGTATGCAATGAGAGCTTTCATAACTTACAGAATTCCTACAGTGTGGAAGCAGGCCATTCTGACCATACTGACCCTCTGAAGAGCAGCTTATCTAGACCTACCCCCATAATCCTTCATTTCCCATGGCTAATCCACCTAACATACACATCCTAGACTCAGTGGGCAATTTAGCATGGCCAAACCACCTAACGTACACATCTTTGGACTGTGGGAGGAAACCAGATCCTTGCCAGCAAGAGTGATGGAACCAGCTACAGTTGGAATGCTTGTCACTGTGGCTGCTTTGCTAAGAGGAAGGAGCAGAAGGAGAAGCAAGTTACCACATAGGGTGATGTGCACCTAGCTCAGCTAAAGATCAGAGCTGTACAGCCCCTCAGGATGTGACAAGGCAATGGGAATCTAGAATCTTTCACCTTCAAATCTATTTCCTGCCCTTTCCTCATAATCGTTGAATCCTCTACTGATCAAGAATCAACTTATCTCCTCCTTAAATGTCTAGATTGGGGTGGAATTCAGCTTCCCCCTGATGTGGGGCACCTTTGATTGCACGTGCATGACACTGAGGGGGTGATATCAGAATGTAGTGGAATTCATCAATACAAAGAGTTCCATTCCCTCAACGTCCTGGTGATCTGTGATCGCTTCTCAGAGGTGTCTGCCCAGCAGCCCAGCAGTTACCTTAACTCCTTTATCCTGGAGAACTCTCATGTTCTTGATGCATTTGGGGTTCCAGAAGTCTTGCAAGGCTGGTTACTAGGGTCAAAAAGGCTACCCTTCCATTTGTGTAATTGTCTAATTTCTCCTTAACTGTTTCTCTGCTATTTGTCTCTTTTACTCCTTGTGGCAGTGTGTTCCATATTGTTATTCATTTTGGGTAATGAAGCTTATCCTGAATTTTCTAGTGGATTCAGTAAGTACTTCCTTATATTCATAATGTCTAATTCTGGATTAAATTACAATCTCTTCTATTGTATTAAAGTCCCCTTTTTGGTCATTCCTCTGCCTTTTCTTTTCCAGAAAATGCAGTACCAGTTCTATGTGTCTGCTTTCAGTTTTAGCAAAGCTTCTATATGCTTTTTACAATGTGGAGACTAGTACTGTGCACAATCATCCAAAAATGGCAAGCATGTCTAGCCAAGGTTTATACAAATTCAGCATAACTTCCCTGTTGTTCAATTCTATCACTGAGAAAATGTACCCGTAAGATGGTTTACTTTTTTTAAAAGAACTGTGTCACTACATGCAGTGATGTACATCTAATATTTGGTCTTTTTGTTCTTCCTATCAAAATATACATCTCATGCCATGAACTGATGTACATTTGTCAATTATATGCCTATGCAGCAAGTGAATTAAATTTTCAAGCCTCTTATGGTATCCTTCCTTTGTATTGACTGCACTTCCAAATTTGATGTTGTGTGCACATTCCAAAATAACACGTTTCATTCACCAGGTGCAAGTCATGAATGTAACATTATAGATCTTTAAGAAAGTAGAACATAGAACAGTACAGCACAGGAACAGGCCTTCTGACTGAACATGGCACCAAGTTAATCCCTCCTGCTTGCCCATGATTCATATCTCTCTGTATCTTGCTTCTCTAAAAGCTCTATAAGTACCCATATTGTATCTGCCTCGACCACTACCCCTGGCAGCACATACCAGACACCTACCACTCTCGGTGAAAAAAATGTGCCTCTCATGTCTCCTTTGAACTTGCCCCCTTACCTCAAATGCATGCCTTCTAGTATTAGACATTTCAACTCTTGGAAAAAGATTCTGAAGGTCAACCCTATCTCTACCTCTCACAATTTTTAAAACTTCAAGCAGGTCTCCCCTTAGCCTCCGCTGCTCCAGAGAAAACAATCCAACTCAGTGCAGCCTCTCCTTATAGTTTATGCCCTCTAATCCAGGCAGCATCCTGGTAAACCTCTTCTGCACCCTCTCCATAGCCTCCACATTTTTCCTGTTGTGTGTTGATCAGAATTGAATATAATACTCCAAGTGCAGTCTAACCAAACTTTCATAAAGCTGCAACATAACTTCCTGACTCTAAGGTGTATCTTTTTCTAGTTGAATGGATTCCCTTAATTTTTTTTTGCCTTATAGCCAGCTTGCCATCCATTCTGTTACTTGTCGCATGAGTCCACATGCTCTTATTTAGACCATGGGTATACTTGTCAAAAATCCATAATTACATCTATTGCATAGACCTTGCTATTCTTTCTGTTACTTCTTCAAAGAACTGAATGAGGTTAGTCAAGCATGACTGTCCCTTTTGAAATCTGTACTCACTGCTCTTTGTTAAAGGTTTTCAGTTCCTAGATGTTTTTTTCCTATTACACCTTCAGGCAAAGATTCCATTATCTTTCCTACCACTGACATTAAGCTAACTGGTCTATTGCTTCTGGATATGTTCCTTCTCCTTTTCAAATGTGGGAGTAGGAAAAACTGTGAAAAGGGATTAATGTGAAAAATACTGTCTTGGGTGCACCTAAAAATGTTAATCATCGAAATGCAAATAGAAGTATGCTCTCTCCAAATAATCTACCATTAATTCATCATAAAATTCCTAAAATATGTTTGTTCCATTTTGTTTCAATAGTACAATTGATTTCAAAGATAATAACAGTGGCATTCTCCTGGCATTCACAAAATGCTCAAATCTTATTCTCGTATTTTAGAAAGTCAGTAGAAATGTCAAATTCTCTATTAAATAGCAGGTCAGTCTGAGTTTATCCGATCAGTCCTCCTCATCTGTTGCGGTTGCACTGGAGAGGCTTTTTACCTTCAGTAGGGCATTTGTACCTGATTGGCAATAATTAAATTAGCTCCTGTAACGTAAAAACTGGATATGGGAAACATGATTTTTTAAAAAATTCAGTAGATATTTATTATAATCACAGGCACTGATGTTTCCAGTCCAGTCCAAAATAATAGTTGCAAATTATTTCACATTTCTCTTCGCATCTCATGCTACAAGTGGTATTAAGATGGAGACCGAGAGCTTTATCCCATTAGTCACATGATATGATACATTGATGGTATGATAGCTTTTCCTGATCTGGTGATCATATGCCTATCTGGAGAAGTATTTCTATTTGCTATTGCTTGACAACTTGGATGTCTTGCTGCTGATTGTTGCTATGCAACATCACTGCACCAATCATTACTCATTCTCATCGTGCATGATGGGCCCGCTGTAAATGGCTTCTATCCTTCACATTGTAGCACTTTAATGAGTAAAGACTACATATGTACGGAGCTGGTTGCATTATCTTAGAAATCTTTGCTGGTGCCCAACTATTTGTGACTTGATTTCTGATATGCACTCTTCATCTGGTACATAGTATAATGGTTCTGCGCCTGTTCATTGTGTATCCCTTTCTGTCTCTATCTTTGAAGAATTATTTCCTGTATCTGAGAATGAGTTTTCAATTCCCCGCTTGGTAAGGTCAGAGACAAAAAAAAGGCAGATGCTGGATTCCAAGGTAGACAGTCAGGAGGCTGGAAGAATACAGCAAACCAGGCAGCATTAGGAAGTGGAGAAATCAATGTTTCAGGTGTAACTCTTCTTCAGGACTTGGGGTGGGTGTAAGGGGAAGGGTGATGAGTTGGGGACAGCTGAACACAAGTAGAGGGTATGACTTGGTTGGTCGATGAGAGGAATGAATTCCAGTTGGTGGATGGGAGGAAGGGTTAATGAGTGGAATGGGAGGGAGAGGGCGGGGAGGGGCTGGAAAGGAACTTGGAGGGTGGGAAGGAATGTTATTTGAAATTGGAGAACTTAATGTAAGACCATGCACACTTATCTACCAACTTATGCTATGCTGGGGAGAGTAGGCTCTTCTCTATTTATGTTGTACAGAAACACAGCAATGCAACTTGAAATCCTTATTTTGATTCTTAATGCTTGAGGAGCTTGGATTTGATTGGACATACTAGACTACTTTATCAATTGACTGTTTTTAAGAATAGAGAATAGAGGATGTGACTTGGGTCACATGTCACTGAGCTCAAGTCTCAAAATGGTTTGCCGGTTAACTGTGGTCAGTTGTAAGTTGGCTCCATTGAGGTTATGCCAAGTAAACTGAAAATAGGTATCATTATTTCAGCAATGGTTGCACTCATCATATTGCTAAGTTTTTGAACGATGCAAAATTTGGAGAAATAATCTGTCACAATCTTCCTTATCCACTGTGAATAGGTCAGTTGCGATTTTCATTCAAAAAGTGGATGGAAAGGTCCCTCTGCTGCTGAGATTGATATATTTTGCATCCTCACATATAGTCATAGATCATTGAATATCCCGTCTCATCTGTAGCCAGTACTCAAATTCATGTGATAATAGTCTTGTGCACACGATACCTATGTATCCCTGTTGTCACGTGGATACAATATTCTGGAATAATATTTTTGACATTAGGACTTGCTTGCCTTTGAAAATGCCTTAGAGACAAAAAAAATGCAGATGCTGGAATCCAGAGTAGACAGGCAGGGGGCTGGAAGAACACAGCAAGCCAGGCAGCATCAGAATGTGGAAAGTCAACTTTCAGGTGTAACCCTTCTTCAGGACTGGGGGTGTAGGGAGAGCTGCAAATAAATGGGGTGGCCGGGGGAGGGTGGTGAAGTGGAGATAGGGGTGAAGACAGGTAGAAGGTACGACCTGGTTGGTCAGTGGGAGAAATGAATCTGATTGGTGGCTGGGAGGAGTGGAAGGGATGAAAATACGTTTGCAGTGTCATATCAAGCTCATCTCTGCATGTCCATCATGAATGAATCTTCTCAGGAACCTTTTTAATTGTCAGACCATCCTTGGTCTTCTGCAGCTCTTGTAGTTGCGCATATTGAATGGTGCTAATTAAAACTTTTCAACTGGCTTTGGCTAAAGTAAATCAGATGTAGCTTTAGACCACATTCCAATTTATAACATTGAGAATCCAATAATCCTATCCATATGGAATAGAAGTTTGCAAAATGATAACCCAAATAAAG
This sequence comes from Chiloscyllium plagiosum, assembly GCF_037043375.1. Taxonomy (NCBI): domain Eukaryota; kingdom Metazoa; phylum Chordata; class Chondrichthyes; order Orectolobiformes; family Hemiscylliidae; genus Chiloscyllium; species Chiloscyllium plagiosum. The sequence continues at coordinate 24,762,516 of NW_028270174.1, forward strand.
CTTTTGGAAACTGTCCCATCGAAATGGCATCCAAATGTCGTGAGATCTTGGGATTCTTCTGCTGGACGGACAGACAAGTAGAGATATTGCACATATGGTTTCATGAAGAACCTCACCCTGAAAATTTTAAAAGTTAATTTTTCCAGTGCCCATATTTAACATGGATACATTTTATAGGAAATTTTGAGGGGCATTGGACTTTAGCATGCTCTTATGTTGCCAACCTTCATTAAGATGCATGTGATGGAGCAATACCAATCTGAATTGTGGTTGAACTTCCCAATGGTACATTCCACTTCATTTCATTGAATTCCAATTGAATTTGGACACTATTTCCTTGGAACATTGATAACTGGGATTGCATCATCCTTCAGATGCAATATTACATGACCCTTAAAATTGCCATCATATCAAAGAGATCTGAGTATAGCTTTTTGAGACTGTTGGCTGATTTTGTTTGTCACAGCAGGTCTGTTCCACTGCTGTGGGGTGATTGAACCTCATGAGTTGCATCTACACTGAGATCTGGTAGTCCTGTCACTACTGGCCCCTTGACATCCAGCAGATAGAAGATTTTGGGAAGCTCAGATGAACTTGCATATTGGTACTGTAGAGAAAAGGTCCATTATATGCTATCAGATAATCTCTTGTAGGGTTGCAACATAGAACAACACTTGATGGAACACATGTTCTTCTGGATCTATGGCAGTAATATATTGACACTACGCCTGTATCATTGTGAGTTGTCAGGGAGTATTTACCCTTTAGGAACATTTTAGGATGTTGAAAGTAGTAAAAACTTATGATTACTTTATATCATTGACATGCTTTATGAGATACATACTATAAAAAGCTTGGTCATCTTCAGGAATTTGCTTTTCACTTTGTTGATTGTGTACATCAAAATATTGCAATTAGTGGATATTGTTTAGTCTGGCCTTGCTGCCAATATTGTGGTATTGTTGTATTGTTTGCAGATATGATGAAATGCTGGACAATGTTTGGATGGATGTGACGAACTACATCTATGACAAGTCTTGCTGTTTTGATACACTTTGCTGACAATAGCAACAGTGCTGTCTCCACCTAAAGCATGCAATTGATATTGGACTTCCACAATGGTTTTGAGATGGACTCCATCTTCACGCAAGAATCAACCATATGGCTTAGTTTTTGTCCAGAAGGTCTTTCCTGATGACATTGATTGGCACACAGACAATTACTAAGTTCATAAGATCCTATGCAAGTTCTTTAGAGAAAACAGATTCATGATCTTTGCTATGGTATCAGATAACTAAGTCTATTTTTTGGACTCTTGAACTTTTTTTCTCTATACGACATGACTTAGAAGTACACCAGCCTTAAAAGTGATTCCTGCCTTGAGCTGGTCTTTATTTACTCACCACAACATCGTGCAGAAGAAATTTACAAGGATATTGCCAGGACTCAGCAATCTGAGTTGTCGGGAGAGGTTGGACAAGCTAGGACTTTTTTCTTTCGAGCATAGGAGACTGAGGGGGGGGGGGGGGGGGGGATCTTATAGAAGTGTGTAAGATCATGAGAGGCATGGTTAGGCTGAATGCACGCAGTCTTTTTTCCCAGGGTTGTGGAATTGAGAACTAGAGGGCATCAATTTAAGGTTAGAGGGGAAAGAATAAAAAGGAACCTGAGGGGCAACATTTTTTCACAGTGGGTAGTACGCATAATGGAATGAGCTGTCAGCAGAAGTGGTTGAGGTGCGGACATTAACAACATTTAAAAGGCCTTTGGACCAAAAAGGAAAGGTTTAGAAGTATTTGACTCTTTGACTCTCTGGATCCTTTTGATCATCCTCAGAAAGACTGAATGGAGTTATTCTGTGAAACCTATCCTTGCTGGTTAGCAAGCATAATTTTCAGAGATCTTCTCTTGGGATCATTTATTGTTTGATCTACAAAGAAAAACTGCATATGTTGTTTAAATAGTTGTAATGTGAAGCTGTCTCTTCTTGCTCAATCCATAATTGAATGTGATTGCTTCCATTTCTTGCTGAAGCTTTTGTTTATAGCAGTAGAATACAGGATTCTCTTTTACATTAACCTGGCTTGCTGTTCTGCCCTTTTGTTTTTTTTCTTTATTTTGCTTCTCTGTGAAGATTGTGATATAGTCCTTTCAGTACCATGCATGTACTGTCAATGGTATTGTATGCCTGAGGGAACCCAGCTAGGTACCCAAATCCTATTGGCTGGACTGCAACACTGACATCATCTCAGGAGAACACAGTGAATCTCTGTATTCTTGCACCGATGGTGTCAGTCACTGTCCTGATGCATTTTGGGTGCACGATTGCAACTTGCCATTGCTCCCTGGAAGGAACTAGTCACATTGATGCTAAGTATTGCAATGACCTTCACAGCTACTGAGAGAGAATGGTCGCCCCCTCCTGCAGCCCTCAGGTCTTGCTCCAGCAACCGCCACAGTTTGTCGCCAGGTACTGGGACATATGGAAAATGTGTTGATATTGCTGCTCACCCAGCCCCAGGCAATAAAATTGGGGCCACAAAACCATGGGCCTCCATGCATCCTGAGGGTGCCTGCATCAGTGACCTCTCCCCGAGCTGGGTGCTCTTCATCCTCTGCAGGTGGAACTATTGCTTTTCCTGGGCTTGGAGTCAGTGCTGCTTCTCCTGCATCAATTTTCACCTTCACAGGTCGATACCACAGTGACCAACAGCCTACCACTGGTTGGCACCATGCCGATAGGTGGAATAAACCACATTTCACACAGAAGGATTTCCTTAGATTTCAGAACAATAATTAGTGGCACACCCTCCAGATAAGGGCTGATCACAGTTTGCCACACAGTGTGAAGTGGATATCATCTACATTGAACTTCAGCATACTGTCGGTGCCACAATTGGCAACCAATTGTGAATAGAGCTGCCTATTACGCAAAACCACCTTCCAGGCCCTACGCTCTCATCAAATGCTGAATCTCACGCTGCATTCTGTACAATCGTAACACTTACATGACAGATGAAGAGCCAAACTAATGTACATCATACAGGACTGTTTAAGGTGGAACTATTAGTAGTTTCCTTACAACAAGCACTGGCCTTTTGTAGCATCATTGCTTCTTACCTCAGCACCTTTGAGATGCCCAAGTCCAACTTGCAAGCACCAATGAAGTGTAGCAAATCACTTTTCACCAACATCTGACCTCTAAGTATCCTCAATCGGATTGCATATGAAATAGGCGTTGCAATGATTACAAATCTAATGCATCTGCATTTTGTAAATGGCTGCTTCATGTTTTTGTCAGTATTTACCAACAAGTGTGAATTGTCCACTTTCAACTTTCAAACTGACATTTCCTTCAGCCACCTGGCCATCGGTTCCATTACTTTCTAGGAGCACTTCAAGTCTAGAGAAGGGTAAATGTGGGCTGGCAACACAGATCGCACCTGACACTGTTAGTTTTCCATAATGTTTTGACGTCGAGCATTGTCTAATATCCAGTGGTTTCCAAGCATCTGGAAACATGATCTTGGAGTTTATCAAAAGCAATTACTATAGCTAAGCACCGAGCCACTCTCACAACTTATCATAGATGCAGTGTGCACTCTTCAGCAGGATTCCAGGTGTTCACTCTGGGGAGGAAAAGCCCTAATGGTAGCATTGCTGGACTATTAATCCACAGACACAGGTAACGTTCTGGGGACCCAGGTTCAAATCCTGGTGTGGCAGATGGTGGTATTTGAATTTAATGATGACCATGAAACCATTGCTGTTTGCCAGGAAAAACCTACCTGGTTCACCATTGTCCTTTAGGTAAGGAAACTTACCTAGTCTGACCTACATGTGACTCCAGACCACTTAGCAATGTGGTTGATTCTCAACTGCTCTCTGGGATAGACAATAAATGCTGACCTAGCCAGTGATATCCTTGTCCTGTGAATGTGTTTATACCTGATGATGCAATATTTATGTTAGGTAACTTAAGAATGAGAAGTGGATGATGTCTGCAAAGATTTAATAGATTTTTATTAGAGCTCCTTGAACCTATATATATTACAATCACAGGTACTGCTTGACTTTGTTTCTACTGAGTAACTTGGTTACAAACTGCTCCATGTCGTGCTGTGTGCAGCCCTAGTAAGATGGAGATTGAGACCTTTAAGTTAATGGGGAATCATTCTGTGATACAGCAATGGCATCGTGAGTATATCACTTTAAGTTGTAAGACATTACACATTAGTCATGCATTGCCTTAAATCTAACACTGTTTTACACTCTAGTTAAAATAATAAGAAAGACTAATTATACATAAACATCGAGGCAGTGCTGTCAATTGCATTGGTGGCAACGATTCCTACAAAATATATTTCTGAATCTGAGCTAACCTTTAGAGACAAATCACTGAATGAATGTGAGAAATCTCTACACAGCTAAGGAGAGGAAATTGAGAAGTGATGAGGGAGTGGGATAGATTTTAAGTTGAGCCAATATGCACCTGTAAAGATGGACCATTTGATGAGTAGATGATACAAAGTGGTTAAAAACGTAACAATGAGAATAGACAATGACAAGGTATTAAAAAGGAAGCACATAAATAAATATGTAGATGAAATTTAGAAGTTGTTTGATGGCCTTCAAAAGCCCTTCATGAAACAATTGGTTTCTGATGCCAAATTTAGGCGAAAATAATTAAGGTTATAAACCTTGATCTCACTGTTTAAGTTATTTCTACACAATCGTTATTTATTTTATACCAGTGGAAAACAAAATCATATTTGTGGCATTAGAGGGTAGCAATGAACACAGAACATAACAAATTGGATTCGCAAGCATTAAGCAGTTCTCCAGCTTCTGTGTAAAGAAGGATTAATGGCTGGTTGATCATAAGCTAGAACCAGAAATAGGTAGTTAAAGTACTAAATATGTAAAGTAGGATTAGGTGTGTAGCAAAACCACAAACAAGTAATTAAGGAAGTTCTCAGTGTTCTCATAAGGATTAAAGCAGACAAAAGATAAGCTAAGATTATGGATTTGAGTTAGAGCAATACTTACTGTTTAAAATTCAATGTTCCTTGAGATTTATTCTTGCATTCAACCTGAAGAAGATGGGCAAAATACAAGCATTTGCAAAAAAACTTAAACAACTTGTATTTATTTAGTGTTATTCCACATCTCAGGAAATCCTTAAAGGCTGTACAGCCAATTACATACTCTTAGAATGAAGCCAATATTGCACTGTTATAAAAAATGGCATCAAATTTGTTCACAGCAAGGCTCCACCATCAGTAATGTGATAACGATCAGATAATTTACTTTCAAATGATGTTGATTGAGGGATATGTACAGGCCAGGCTCATCTTTGAAACAGAGGCACATGAGCTTTTGTGTCAATTTTGTTTAATACAACCAAAAGATGTCACCTTCAACAGCACTTGTTTCCTTCAGAAAGGCAATAGAATGTCAGCCCAGAGCATGGGCTGTAGTTTCTGGAACTTAATTTGAAGATCTAATTCCTATGAGCCCTACCATTTCCAAGAATCCTTATGGTGTGAAAATAGGCCCTTTGGACCAACAAGTCCACTCTGACCGTCCAAAGAGTAACCCACCAAGACTCACTCCCCTACCTTATACTTACCCCTGACTAATGCACATAACCTACACTATTGGCAATTTAGCATGGCCAATTCACCTAACCTGCACATCTTTGGAGTATGGGAGGAAACCATCGATCTGGAGTCAGACATAGGCTAGACCAGGGTAGGATGGCAGTTTCCTTCCCTAAAGGATATTACTGAAACAGATGTTTTTTTTTCTCCCAAAATTAGCAATGGATTGATGGTCATAATTAGAGTCTTTAATTCCAAATACTTAATGAATTCAAATTCCACCATTTGCATGGCAGGATTCAAATTTAGGTCCCCTGGACATTACCTGCGTCGCTGGATTAATAGTCCGGTGATAATACCACTAGGCCATTGCCCCCCCTATTTGGCCATTGGTTTTGCCAAACCTGTTTCTGTATTTCAAACTTTAGGTATGAACAAAGGATCTACAAAGATCCGTGCTGGGACCTCTGTTAATGGTAATATATATAAATGATTTGGGTGAAAATGTAGGTGAAAATGATTGGTAAGTTTTCAGACAACATGAAAATTGGTGGAGTTGTGGACAGTGAAGAAAGTTGATAAAGAATGCATCTGAATATAAATCAGTTGAAAGTTGTGTGGAGAAATGGTTAAATTGGGATAATTGTCAGGTGATGCATTTTGGGAGGTCAAATACAAGAAGAAGGTATACAGGGAATTGCAGGACCCTTAGGAGCATTGGTGTAAAGAGGAATCTTGGGGTACATTGCTTCCTGAAAGTGGCAAGACAAATGGATAAGGTGACAAAGCAGGCATATGGCTTCATCAGTTGGAGCATTAAGCAAAAACGTTGCCAAGGCATATTGTACCTATATTAAACTTTAGAATTTCAGGATATTGTGTGCAGTTCTGGTTGCTACACTATAGGAAGGATATGGAGGTCTTGGAGATGGTGCAGAAGGGATTTCCTAGTAGCTCCTGGGATTAGAGTGTATTAGCTATAAAGAGAGATTAGACAAATTTGGATTGTTTTTGCTAGAGTATCAGAGGCTGAGGGGTGACCTCTTAGAATTATACAGAGGAACCTCGATTATCCAGCATTCAATTATCCGAATATTGGATTATCTGGCAAGATTATCGATGCTCGGCTAAACTATGTTATCCAGCATTCAACTATCCGGAATGCGATGAACCGAATGAAGTACTCCCCGCGCGCGTCCTTCAGTTAATCGAGGTTCCTCTGTATAAAGCTATGGGGGTAGGGTGGAAATTTCAAATACTCAGGGCATAGGTTTACGGTGAGAGGAGATAACTTTCAAGGAGATGTGCTGGAAAGTGTTTTTACACAGAAGATGGTATACTCCTGGAACATGCTGCCAGGGGAGATGTTAGAAGTAGATACAAAAGCAACTTTTAAGAGACATTTCAACAGACACAGGCAGAGAATAGAGGGTCTGGACCATGTCCAGACAGTTGGGATTCATTTAGAATGGCATCTTGGTGGGTCAAGGGACATGTTCCTGTGTTGTACTGTTCCATGTTTTATGTTCTATATCTCATTTACTATCAGTGGAAACTTATCTTTGCAGCTTAATGAAAAACTCAGATTTGAAATGGTTGACACCCACTGTTTTGGTTCTCTCAACCCTCCACCACCAGATTGTCACAGAATTGGTATTGTCACGTCCCTTTGGTGGGGAAAACTCCCACTGCTGACTGCCAATCCACAAACAAAGTGCATTGCAAAGCAAAGTCAAAAACAGGATGGCCATCTTCTGATCTTGTGAATGCTTCTGAGGTCCAAAACAAATTGTACAGCTGATACTCACTTAAGTGTTCCCACTAAAATCTGTTGCTTCCCCTTGACTCAGTGAAATGTCAAAATTCCATGGCTTTTCCTTAGAGTCAGCCTTAAATGGTCTATGACCACTGGTGAGGCTGTTTCCCTCCCAGTGCAACTACACAATGCAACAGAAACATCACAAGCTTTCTACAGGTAGCACAGGTCTATATCAGACAGGCCTGTGCTTTTAAGACAGTGACGTGACAGCACAAGATGCAATGCTCCAGTATGAAGGGGTCTTTGATCACACTTATCTTTGATCACACTCTCCGTGTGAAGGGATCAGTGTAGCAGCTTAGATATATGTACATATGTAACATCAGTAAGTGTGAAATCCAGATTATGTGTGTACATCTGTGATATTGTAGCCACATAAATAGTATGACAGTATGGTGCTGGAAAACCACAGCAAGTCAGGCAGCATCTGAGGAGCAGGAGAATCGATGTTTCGAGCAAATGCCCTTCATCAGGAAAGGACTTAAGCTTAAACTGTCGATTCTCCTGCTCCTCGGATGCTGCCTGACCTGATGTGCTTTTCCAGCACACACTCTGATCTCCAACATCTGCAGTTCTCACTTTCTCTTACATAAATAATATTGTCAAAATAACTAGTGTCATAAATAAACTGCTAAACTATTTCAACATGAATCTGAATCTTTGTTGTGTATCTTTTGTGGGCCAAAGCATAAAAAAAAACACAAAATGCATTAGCAATCTCAGACGATTTTTACTTGACGTTTGAACAGAGGTTACACCTAACATAGAATGGCAGTTTGCATAATAACCCAATACTCACCTTGGATGAAGGAGTGCTTATTCATTTACAGGCCTATCTGGATATGACATCAGCAAGAGATTCGATAATATAGAGATGACCAAGATGGTCTTCATCTAGAGCTTATCCTTCTTTTTGCATTGTTGGTTAATTTGGGGGTCGAGTATCTACCCTGTTGCATTCCGATACTGGAGACTTGTTGCAGAAATTGTTAGTGTGTATTTTCATTTCTGAGCAAATGCAGAGAATATTAACAGTTACAATTCTTGTCTGGTCAGCTTTTCACTCACCTGCCCAGTTTTAAAAAATACTTCTAGTGCATACTGACAATGCAATGGCTATTCCTGTTTCCTTCTACTAAGAGATGCAACAGCTGTCCTTCATCCGCGTTTTTTTTTGAACCAGCCTTTTTCTCAGATTATTATTTTACCAAAGTGTCCCTGGGAGAGACCTTGTTCTAAGTTTCCTATTTCCTACAATCATTCTACACTCTTTAAACTTAATAGCATGCTTTTAAAAATTACTAATAACTCAGTTTTATCTAAACTCAAAGGTTTGAAGAACATTTGCCTGTACCTGTGTTTTTGTTTTTGCTGCTGTTTACCTATTATTTACTATCTATGTTACTTAACTCCTGCCTGTATTGCTTGCAAGACAAAGCCTTTCACTGTGTCTCGGTATGTGACAATAAATTCAATTCAATTCAATTCAATTTGTCAGATCACAGATCCTTCTATATGCTTGATTATTTTAGCTTATACAGTTGGTGAGCCAAGTGACGGACTCCTGACTCTGGAAGAAAATGCCATAGAGAGACTATACACATTGCTCATGTACATTGACACTTCTAAAAAGTTCCAAATTTTTTTAAGCTATGGAAATAATTTGTTTGAATTTAGAGGTAAATTTACTCTGAGGTAAATAAGATATATTGTGAGCTTAAAAATGTGTTGCTGGAAAAGCGCAGCATGTCAGGCAGCATCAAAGGAGATGGAGAATCGATGTTTCGGACTCTATTCAAACACAACACCTTGCAACTGAAATCAGCAGAATAAAGAATGTTAGCACTATCAAGGATAGTTGATACTCCTCTGACTGTAGTCCTTAGATTTGTGTATTACACCTTTCCTAGAATTCAAATGGGATTCATCTCATGTCATCTGTTGATAGCTGGCCATCTCTGTCCAATTCTCCTTTAAAGCTACAAATGCTGGTCATTCATCAAGATGGGAGCTCTTCTTATTTTGAGGGTATAAGCAATGATGTAGGAGAATCAGAAACATTAATCTTACCTCATTAAATTTCTTGCTGTGTGTCTGAATTTATTTTGAGGAGAGGGGATAGAAAACAGGGTCAAACTCAATGGGCACTCTCATTTCCTCCTCTGCTGTTCCTGAAAACTGAGCAATTCACCTCAGAGAAAAATCACCCTCAAAAAATCAAAACACATTAAAGTTATTCTTTGCTGCTAGAAACTGTCACCTGGTGATTGATATTAATCATTAAGAATGGGTGAGGTGATAATTCCAATTTCCAGTTTTGTCAGCTGTGAGAGATGGATTAAGGAATACAAAAATAAATGGAGACATCAAGAGAGAAAAAAAAATTGGATTTAATGCAAGTTAAATAATGTTAAGTAAAAACAAAAAAATCTGGTCAAGTTGGTTGCTATGGTGCATTTGTTTTTGAAAAAAGGGATTGTTCAAGAAATGTTGAAAGGAAATGTGTGCTCTGAGTTGCTGTCCAGGTTTATATTTTATCCAAGTTGTTTTCTCTGTTTCACATTGAATCAGAAACATCCATTATCCAGCACAGAACTCTCAGCTGCTGGATTTCTGCTGAACAAATCCTCAAGCATAACAAACTCCAAGATTTCTTTAACTACTGTAGTGACTGGGAAAATAAATCAACATCTTTATACATTGAAGATTGCTGACATATTCTGTAATGATGCTGAGGCAGGAAGTAAATATGCCATTAGTCTATCATACTCTAAATGTAGACTAACATTTTTGTGATAAAGTGTAGGAAGATGAGCAGATGATTCTTTTGAATCATTGTACAATAAGCACTCCCTCTAATATTGCCTTTAGGATTCTTAATTAAGCAAATTTTAGCAAAGTCTGAGTTACAAGAGGGTCACATCAAAGTTCAGTTTACCAGCTTGAAGCCAAAATAAAAGCACAATAAGTTTTTTTTAAAATTCGCACTGTTATTTGAAGCTTAAGCTACAGTACTCACCACACAACATGAAATTGGAACATTGGCAGATAGTGACAAAACATTGACAGATAGTGACAGAATCTTGGCAGTGTTTTTTTTTTAAGTATCACCTCATGGATGGCTTGGCTTTGAAGTGATACAGTGAAATACCAAGCAGATCACACCATGACATGGTTTGGTTTCCAGAGGAATGAAGACTGGATTTGAAATGGATATGGGCTAAATTGCCTAGAGTGTTCAGGAATGTGCAGGTTAAGTACATTAGTCAGAGGTAAATAGAGGATAATAGGGTATGGGAATGGGTCTGAGTGGTTATTTTTTGGAGGGTCGTGTGGACTTGTTGGACCAAAGGGCCTATTTCTACAGTTTAGATATTCTATGATAGATTCTATGAAACCAATTATTGGAAAGCTGACTAATAAAGTGAAGATTGAATAAAGACTCAGTGCAACTCACAGAGCTTAAAGACTTTCTGAAACATGCAGCAATGGGAGGAGGATTCAACCTACAATCTGCAGTAAACTGTAGGTTGCAGCTGGCCTTGCGGACAGAAATGCTGGGCTTCATGAAGAGATGAGGTGAGATAGCAAAAATGACTTTCAATGCACTCACTCAAGAGCATGCCATGGACTAGAACTGCATTCACCACATTGATGGGTTTTCAGGTGAGAGAGCTAGTATTCATTCCAATTTTCCCTCTGCACTCCTGTCTACTTCTATCTACAATTTTACGAGTGATGAGCGAGAACCAGGGTGCCCACTCCATTCCATTTGATTATTGGACGCAGAAAGGCCTCCACCAACACTGCCTCAGGTTTGAACCTGGCAGGAGGTGTTCAGGGAAAGTTCGCTCTGCTCATACCTTAGAGGGGACAATCTCTAACAATCTCCTCATTTCCACATTTCCTACAAGCTGTACCTTAGCTCCAGTGCTGGCCACCACTGCCACTGGTGCTGCTGAGACAACAGACCTACTGGCCAATCAAATTGCTTGGCAGATCTGAAGGGGAAGATTGGATAAAGTAGTGAGCAGAATTTCAAGCTCCAGCCAATTACCATTCCTTGAAGCATTAAATGACTTTCAGACTGATGTGATTGCAGATGTTTCCCTGTCAATTCTTTAAGTGGCCAGAAGAGAAACTCCACCACCTGAAAAATCCTACCCATGGAGCCACTTTCCCAATTAACAACTGGAGCCATAAATATGCAGTTTGAGAAAACTTAGAATACATAGTTGAATAAATTTCAAATTTCAAGAAATGACTTTCCATAAATATTTCAATAGCAGGGGGCCAGGAGAAAGAGGAGAAACATATGTGGGAGTTTCTGTACCACTAGAAAGATTAGATTAGATTAGAATACTTACAGTGTGGAAACAGGACTCACAGAGTCCTTGCCTTTGTGATTCAATCGTTCTACCATTCAAAAGAAAATTGTCTGCTGATTAGCCACAAGATCAAGCTAAGTGTCAACCAAATCACTGTGTTCTATTATTTTCCCTTTGTATTTAATTGCACAAATCAGTCTTAATGTTAATTCCTGGTCCAGCAGTGAGGAACTCTATTGTGGTTCAATTTGATTTGAACTGATCTCTAGGGAGCTGAGAGATAGAGTTAAACCTTGAAAATCTTATGTGCTAGGAAATTGTAACAAGCAGATTACAATCATGCAGCTCCTTGAAGACATCTTGGTTGTGATAGAAATTTACTCTAATCGAGTGCAGCCTGCTGAATTCACGACACAAAGAAAATCCGTTTTCAGGGTTGTGCTACTGTCTATGGATAACAAATAAAAACGAGGTCGAGCTAAACTACTTGAAACAAAGCGGTGTTGGTTCCAATTTTACAACCAATATTCGGTAAATATATTTTCAAATTGCAAATTTATTCACATGTAGTGCATATGCATCCTGTTATGACAACTCTTTTTAAGATCATTTTTGTCAAACATTATTCGTCACAAAACAATCGTAGATTAACTCTAACCATCGCAATTTTTGTTTTTCTTTTACATTGGCTGTAAATTTGGGGAACTGTATATTTATTTCTTGGATGTAGCTCAGTGATAGTACCTACAACTCTCAGCCCCCTTCCCCCTCTACATTCCCGATGAAGGGCTTATACCTGAAACGTCGATTCTCCTGCTCCTCCGATGCTGCCTGACCTGCTGTGCTTTTCCAATGCTACATGATTTAACTCTATATGTTAGAAATACAGGTAGTTGTAAAATTTAAGTACGAATGCTGACAGGTGCGTGTAGCACTGAGGAGCTGTTGCATTGTCAAAGATGCCTGCTGTGAAGTGAGATGCTAATGCAGAATCTCTTCTGCCCTCTTCAACAAAGGAGAAGACTAATTTCAAAGAAGTGCAAGGATGTTTTTTTGTCAATATTTATGCCTCAGCATCAGTGAATAGATTATCCAATCATTATCATTGTTGTGTGGGAATGCCTCATCACTTTTACTGGATGTGCCACTGCTGATGATACATGTTGCTATCACATTCCTCTCAAAATGGAAGAAGCTACAGTGCTTGCTTGGTATAGTATGATAAAGGAAAACTACTTCCTCATCTAAAGAGAAAAGTTTCTTATAATTAACAAGATAATGTCTATTACATATTAGGAACTTGTTAGAGATTATATTTATATGATAGATACTGTCACAGAGACTTTGAGGAGGACCAGCTGTTAGGTATCAGTTCTTTGAGATTCTAAACTGTTATGCCCAAAATCTACATGATAATCATCGTAGGTGTTCTTATGGCACTCCTCAGAAATATCCCCTTTCAAACTCATATGCAACAAGCACATTGTTGAAAAAAGTCATATTTTGTTAAAGTTTCCCTTTTTCATTCATCAGGACAGTTCGCATGAAATACGAATGTAAACAGAAAGGATATTTTAAATAGCCCTGAGACAATTGTTAACTACGCAAGTTTGATGTTAAAATAAGATACATCAAAGCTATCCTGAGAGATAACTACTTCACTGATCAGATTAGTTCTCACTGGATATCACACAAACTGATGAGCAATCTTAAAATCATGGCTTTCGGACTTGGAAAATGTCTAGTCTACTTTAGATTATCCTAGAATGGTAAGGAATTGCAAAATTGTGTGCAAGCGGAGAAATCAATTATTTCACTCTGCTATAATGAAATAAGAATGCAATCTATATTCACCACAAACAGTGTTCTACTATCAAGAACATACTATCTATCAAACAAACAAGTCAATACATGTGGGATGTGCATTTCAGTGCTGGCGTGTTGCTAGTTATGTCAGTCGTACATGTCAAAGTTTGGCAGATTGTATTAAACAACATGTCTCTTTGATTGTTCACAATATGTGAATTACTTATCAGGTCTGACCAATGTGTAATTGCCAAATTCCAAAGAGTGTTCAACATTAGACATGATTTCACAACTGGATATAATGTGCTAAATGATCCAGAGTGTGCTAAGAATTATGCTGACCATTAGTTTAAGATTGTCAGTCAGGTTCGCAATGTTTCACACCTGAAGTTGCATATATTAATACACAGGCCCCTGGCTTTTGTAGATGGAAAGAGCATGTACACACACTGCACCTATTTCAACTAACAAACTAAAATGACAGCCATTCTCTCGTTCACTCCTCAGGGTAATGCTTTTGCAAAATTGAGTCAAACTATCTGCTTTAACTTAAAAAAAAAACTGGCACTTAACTGTCAATCATTACTTAATGGGTGCTGTCTCCAAGGCAATCAATCAAAATCCTCTTGCTAGCCAGTCAACATGCTCTGGATATACAGTATGAAAATGTTGTTCCATTTTGCATTGGTTGTCTTGCAAATTGTTCTGATGCCTCCAAGATAAAAAGCTTTGATGAAAAAAGTCTGTTATCAGCAATACTTAAGTTCTGTACTATCGAGCAATTAATTGCAGTATTGTTTATAACAGCTTGTTGTGATCAAATTGGTTTTCAACATGACTTAACAACAATCCCTTTGAGATATAATGTATGTTATGAATGAGGCAGCATAACGATAAGTTCTTTCTTTCTGTCGTAGTGAGAGTTTACTCAATTCTGTTACTCCAAGACATTGTGTTTTCTTAAAATTTCCAGGTAGCCACTGCCAGGTTCAAAATATAATTGAGGATCTTATTCGATATTCATTTTTTATCCCCCCTGCTCCTTTATGAACAACATATTTTTACAATGCTACAAAGGTTTTGGACAAAAGATGCAAGGGAATGTGAGGGTAGAACCTTTCATGCAGTAGGTTGCTATTATGGACCAGAATAGATGCCTCCAAAGTATAATAAGGAGGTAGTCTAGACCTTAACTTTTATACTTATTCAAAGGTAAATGTAAGGTGCTGTGATCCTGGTGTGATTTGATTTGCCCACAACTAGGCCTTAATCACAACACACATTATTCTTATGACATTGTTAAAAAAAAATGTATTGGCAAAATCTTAACTCTATTGAAATACTTTATTTAATACCAGTCATCAACTATTCCACTTGAGGCAACATCCTTTAGCAAAAATGCAATTTAGCAAAACAGTTCTGGTTCTCATGTGATGCCTGTCTCCAGTCCAGAAGAAAGAAACAATTTGCCCTTTTTGATTTTAAACAGGAAGCCTTGCTGTTTAAGATGTCACTCCAGCAGTTTGGAATTCAGGGGTTTAGCTTAGCAGCCAGCAGAAATCTTCAACTGATTGAAAGCAAAACCAATAACCTTCCTGGGTATGGTTGAGCCCTGACCTTACCCATTCATGATTCTTTTGCCTCATTTTTAAAAGCAGCATCCAGTGGTAACTCTAAGCTGTTTACCACTTACTTGTCTGAAACAGACACCCCTGCACTACTATGGCAACTGTTGTGGAAATATCACTCAATTACCAGAAACCACAGAAAATCCTTCGCATAGTTAAAACTTTATTTGCAAATACAAGCTGTGGCAGTCAGAAAATGTCTTCCCTGTCTGCCCACACCTTCTTGGGGCTTCTCCAGTTTATACTTTTCTAGTTCCCGTGTTTATCTGGTATCTTTAGCATAACCAATCACTCTAGCTTGCTTTGTCTTTCTAAACTAATCATCTTCTGCCACACTGGTCTGCTACTTACACTTAACCTACCACATTACACCAGCATCGTCTTCAACATTAGTTCATCTATCATGTGATTTAACTAACCTATCATGGCATGCTACCATTATCTGTTACCTGAGCCCAGCTTTCACTGCTCAGTTGTAACATGATCCTGTGCATACATTACATCACTAAGTTAACTACATAACTGACAGATTAACTTCCATATATTCCATACAACCCGCTCTACAAAAGAAACAACAGAGAACACATCTCTCTTAAAGGTACAGTAAAGTCACATGCAGCCACTTGGAACTTGCTGCATTTGAGGGTAGTGGAAGCACAGATGAGCAATGATTTCAAATGGGAACTGGATTGAATCTGAAAGGAAATTAGTTTGCAAGGTTATAGGGATAAAGAGTAGGATGGATTTGTCTGGATTGTTCTATAGTGAGCAAGCACAGACCAGTTGAGCCAAATGTATATATTTCCCTCCCCTCCCCTATCAGCATTCCGTAAAGAATATATTTCCCTCCCCTCCCCTATCAGCATTCCGTAAAGAATATATTTCCCTCCCCTCCCCTATCAGCATTCCGTAAAGACCACTCCCTCCGTGACTCCCTCGTCAGATCCACACCCCCCACCAACCCAACCTCCACTCCCGGCACCTTCCCCTGCAACCGCAGGAGGTGCAAGACTTGCGCCCACACCTCCCCTCTCACCTCCCTCCAAGGCCCCAAAGGAAACTTCCATATCCGCCACAGATTCACCTGTACCTCCACACATATCATCTATTGCATCCTCTGTACCCGATGTGGCCTCCTCTATATTGGGGAGACAGGCCGCCTACTTGCGGAGCGTTTCAGAGAACACCTCTGGGACACCCGGACCAACCAACCCAACCACCCTGTAGCTCAACATTTCAATTCCCCCTCCCACTCCACCAAGGATATGCAGGTCTTTGGACTCCTCCATCGTCAGACCACAGCGAAACGACGGTTGGAGGAAGAACGCCTCATCTTCCGGCTAGGAACCCTCCAACCACAAGGGATGAACTCGGATTTCACCAGTTTCCTCATTTCCCCTCCCCCCAGCCTGTCTCAGTCAAATCCATCAAATTCAGCACCGCCTCCCTAACCTGCAATCTTCTTCCCGACCTCTCCGCCCCCACCCCAATCTGTCCTATCACCCTCACCTTGACCTTTTTCCACCTATCACATTTCCGACGCCCCTCCCCCAAGTCCCTCCTCCCTATCTTTTATCTTAGCCTGCTGGACAAACTTTCCTCATTCCTGAAGAAGGGCTAATGCCCGAAACGTCGATTCTCCTGTTCCCTAGATGCTGCCTGACCTGCTGCGCTTCTCCAGCAACACATTTCCATCAGTTGAGCCAAATGGCCTACTGGGCTCGAAATGCCTCCACATTGGGTATATTATCACCTTGTGTTTTCTTGCCATATTGGAGATAAACAAACTGAGGCAGGACTTACACAATTAATGGTACAGTCTTCATTATTGTTGTAGCACAGAAGGACCAAGGGGTTCAGGTACATGATGCTTTGAAGTTTGTGTCACATAAAGACACTGTGGTTAAAAAGGCTTTTAGAACACTTGCTTTCATTGCTCGGTCCTTTGAGTATAGCAGTTGGGACTTCATGTTGAGGTTGTATAAGATGTTGGTTCGGTCTCTTCTGGAGTGCTATGTCCAGTTCTGGTAGCCCTGCCATGGGAAGGATATTATTAAGCTGGAAAGGGTTCGGAAGAGATTTACCAGGATGTTGTTGGCTATGGAATGCTTAAGTTATAAGAAGGGCTAGATAGGCTGGGACATTTTTCACTGGAGCATAGAAGGTTGAGAGGTGACCTTATAGAGGTTTATAAAATCATGAGAGGTATAGATAAGGTTAATGGTGGGTGTCTTTTCCCTAGGGTGGGGGATTTCAAGACTAGGTGCATAATTTTAAGGTGAGAAGAGAGAGATTTAAAAAAGATATGAGGGCCAATTTTTGTTTTAACACAGAGTGTAGTTTGTATATGGAATGAACTTCCTGAAGAAGTGATAGATGTGGGTACAGTTACAACATTTAAAAGACACTTAGATAAGTACATGAATAGAAAAGATTTGGAAAGAAATGGATCAGGAGCAGGCAGGTGAGGTTCATTTAGTTTGGGATGATGATTGGCATAGACTGGTTGGACTGATGAATCTGTTTGCGTGCTGTATGACTTATGACATTATGACTCATGATTAGTAACCCAGTCTGCTGACATCATTAAAGGTAGAACCATTCAAGCTCTTTGACCACACATGCTTAGGACATTATTTAAAATCTGGTATTATGATTCTTAGATCTGACAGAAAAATATAATTTTATTAACTCAAGAACTCCACATTTAATTTTTGATCATTGAGATTTTGTGCCAGAAAACTGCACAATGTTGGAATCATACTCTTTGCACAATGTTTCTGATTTTTTTTTCAACATTTTATAGTCTCTCTATGGCCTACCCATATTCAGCCATTACCAGTTCATACTGCAATACACTTTTGAAGTTAGATCTCTGTTCTGAGAAAACCTATTAAATATATTTAATTGTTCCTTTGTTTTAATTGGATCATTGCGTTGAATGTTTTAAAAGATCGTAGTCCAAAACTTGCAAATTAGCTACATTTATTTGCTTCTTTCTTGGTTTCCTGAGCGAAGCACAATTCTGAAGAGTTCATTCTAAACTGTGCATTTATGTGGATTGGACCAATTCATCAATATTCATTGAAAAAGTTTAAATTAACAGAAAAAGTAAAGGAAATAGAAAAGTGCTTTATCATGTAGGCCAATGCTAAAGTAAAAGTAAACCTTAAATAAAACTTTGATCATTTGCATGCACACAGTGTGTATTGCAAGTGCCAATGTAATCAGCTCCAGTTTCAAGCAGTTTTTAAAATGACCTAATCACTACTTATTCAGAAAAATGTGGGACTTGCTTGAATTCAATGTGCAAGCGGACAATCAACAGGGGACGTGATAATTCTGAAGAAATATAAAAAAGACTGGGATGTGTCCAACTTGAACAGAGACACTAAATCAAAAGTTCTTAATTGGAGTAAGGCAAATTTTAATGGTATGAGACGGGAACTGTCAAGAGTTGATTGGAGTAGAGTGTTTGCAGTTAAAAGGATGGCTGGCAAGTAAGAGGTTTTCAAAAATTAGATAAAAAGTGTTCAGAGGCATTATGTTCCAGCTAGATTGAAGGATAAGGCTGGTAAGAGTATGTAACAATGGATGAATCAAAATATTGAAGCTCTGGTCAAGAATAATGAATTACATGTTAGGTACAGACAACTAGGATCAAGTGAATATCTTGAAGAATATGTAGGGGCATTCTTAAGAAGGAAACCAGGAAAGCAAAAGGGGGAGATGAGATAGCCTTGCCAGATAAGGTTAAGGATAATCCAAAGAGATTCTACAAGTACATTAAGAGCAAATAGGAAGAAAATAGGTCCCTTAAAGATCAACAAGATCATCTATGTGTGCAACCACAAGAGATGTGAGAGATACTAAATGGATATTGATGTCTTGAAAACAGTCCATATTACAGAAAAGGAAGTGCTGGAAGTCTTAAAAAACATATAGATGGATAAATCTCTGGGACCTGATAGGGTGTATCCCAGGATGTTGGGCGATGTTAAGGAAGAAATTGTGGGAGCCCTAACAGAGATATTTATATCATCTACAGTCACAAGTGAGGTTCCAGGGGACTGAAAGGTGGCTAATGTTGTGCCTTTATTTCAGTAAGACTGTAAAGAGAAACCTGAGAATGATAAACTGGTGAGTTTGGTATCATAATGGGAAGGCAATGGCCTCGTGGCATTATCGTCCGACTGTTACTCCAGAGATCCAGGTAATGTTCTTGGGACCTGGTTTGAATCCCACCCAGCAGATGGTGAAATTTGAATTCAATAAAAATCTAGAATTAAAAGTCTAATGATGACCATGAATCCATTGTTGATTGTTGGGAAAAATCCATCTGGTTCACTAATGCCCTTGAGGGAAGGAAACTGCCATCCTTACCTGGTCTGACCTACATGTGACCCCAGACCTACAGGAATGTGATTGTTTCTTAATTGCCCTCAGCGCAGGTAAGAATGGGCAATAAACGTTGGCCTGTTCAGCAATGCCTTCATCCTGTGAATGATTTTTTAAAGAAGTGGTAGGTAAGTCGTTTGAGAGGATTCTGAGACAGAGAATTTACATTCATTGATAAGTGCAGATTGCCATCATACCCACATTCAGTAATTGGATTTGGAAACATGGAGTTAGGATGTAAATATCACGGGCTAAATTAAACAGCGAAGCCCATGACTAGAATCATTGACTATCTGTCGCACAGCTTGTCCATCTGTTGTGGATGAGTCAGTCACTTTTAAACTCCACCCAAGCCTGGGGTGCTGCAGATCCTTGTAGACTTATTATTTCCCTCTGGTCTCCCCATTCCTTTATTTCGCTGGGCATAAGAATTAAGGCTTCTTTTATACCCAACTGTTTTTCACATCCATTTACTTTGAAAGTGCTGATATTAACTTCCTGTCCTCCTGCCCCATTTCCTTCATTTTATGACAATGTTTTGAACACTGTCCCAGTGATGTTATAAGAATTTGAAAGATTGTATGTAACCACTGGACTATTATTCCTGCACTTTTCCCTTGCTCTATTTCTTTTCTTGTACAGATTTAACTTTTTCACATCTGTAGGGAGTGAAGAAGCAATTGGTCACTGCTCCTGAACCATATAATCCCTGGTTTTCTAGACAGCAATGTGAGCAATTTGGTCGAACAATCAACAGGGGACCTGATCAGGCAGCTGAGGAAATGGGCCTTAATATCACATTTTACCACTGTTCAGAAAAGCATCATATACTTCACAATATATGTATAAGCCATTCTGTTCTGTGGCAGGAATAGAAGCAACTAGGGACTGAATCTGACAATGATGCTGTAGGAGGTTGATGCTCTTTACTCTCTGATCCTTCACTTCACTTTCTGAAATGTTCATTCTCACACACTAAATCATGAATTATTTGCTCGATTATTCCATTTGAGCAAACAGGCATATCTTCAGGCTCTTTTGGGTCTTGGAATGTAATTTCAATCCGCCCCCTCAATCGCTTTCTTGACCAAAAATTAAAATGTTAACAATTTTAAATGGAAACACAAGTTGCCTGGAACCTTTTGACCTCTGGTCCTAACAGAGGCATGATGGGCAACAAGAGAGGAATAGATTAGACTGGTGCTGGAAAAGCACAGCAAGTCAGGCAGCATCCGAGGAGCAGGAAAATCAATGTTTCGGGCAGGTGCCCTTCGTCAAGAATGAAGGGCTGATGAAGGGCATCCTGATGAAGGGCTCCTGCTTGAAATATCAATTTTCCTGCTCCTCGGATGCTTCCTGACCTGTTGTGCTTTTCCAACACCGCTCTAATCTTGACTCTAATCTCCAGCAACTGCAGTCCTCATTTTCACCTAACAAGTGAGGAATCTCCTCTGAAGACATGGGTCGGTCAGTGAAACCTCTCAAAGACTATATTGTGTTCTTTTTCTTATTGAACACAAATGATCCATTCATTTTAATGGAGATTGTAAACTCTATTGTGGGCTCATTATTCACGAAAATTAAGTCACTCATGTGCAATCTTAGCGAGTTCTTGATTAATTGGATAATACTTGGATAACTAAACACTGCAAGCCACCAATCATGTGGTAACTTGTCATTTCCTACTTAGTGCTAGACACAGATCATAGTCACCCCTACTTAAAACATCCATCTTAACAAGTTACTATTTTGATTTATGTTAGCCAACTTTTCCATTTTAAGAATTCTTTCCTATTTGTCTTTTGAACTTGTGTGTCCAAATATTGTCATTTTCATCTTCTAAAGGTAATTAATTCTGGCATATTTCTTGTGTTATTCATCAAAGATTAAAGAATATAGATTCAGTTTACTTGAAAATCTCAGGTTTCTTTAACAGTTCAGACTTAAATTTCTATGAACAATAGAAATTTCTCTTTCTAGCCAGCCTAGACATTGCAGTTGGCCATGTGACGTCAATCTGGAACTAAGAGTGAAAATACGTATATAATAGAGTAGCTTCAAAATTAATTACAAAAAAAAAATGAATATTAAAGGGTTTAAGTGCCTAGGAATCTGCAATACATTATAGATCCCAATGCAGAGTCTTCAGCATTGATCCCAAATATGAGAGCAAGCTTTTCATACTCCAATTTGGAATGGTTGGATTTTATTGCAACAGATGTTTGCATCCAAATGCAACATTGTTAGATGTATGCTCCTATTCCTTTCTGAGAAACATCAGCTTCCGGAATTGTCTTCTTCCTGTGGTTGTAGTACTGCAGATCACAAGTTTCTGCTGATTCGAATGAATCGGGTATGTACAGAAGATCAGCTCATATTTTCTTAACAGTTCTCTTAATGACAATGCTTTATCAGTAATGTTTAGTACAGATGTGTGAAAGATTTAAAAATCTGAGACATCCCTGCACATCTTGTTTGTCTTGGGGAGTAGTTATTTGTCTTGCATTTTCACCTTTGACTTTGAAAGATGCTATACTCTGAACAGAGAGCCAAAACATTTGTCCTGAACTGCAGACACATGGACTTCTTATTGGTGAGGACAAGGCCTTCATAATGCACTGATGCCAAAGTGAGTGTGGATTTCAGTCATGTTGTTCACTAGTCTTATCCATCACAATATTAGCATGTGCAATGTGTACACGTACGGAATATAATTTCGTACGTATGGTGTTGGGAAAAGACCTTGATTGGGAGCTCAACTGAAAGTCAGTCTCTAGAAGCAGCATCTTCCAAATGGTGTTCTAAAAGTAGTGGCTGTTCGAAATTAATTTGCTATGTGAAGCATTCAATATTCATGATTGTCATCCAAGTTGGAGAATAATTTAGATCCTGTGAATTTGGGATTCAATTCCTCTACCTTTGGGATTTTGCATTGTCATCTTTTTGGAGAATGATTTAGTCATCTGAATCCAAAATAGCATAATTATGACATGTTTCTTCAGCCCATACAAAATAGATCTATTTTTCTGTGTGCTGATTTATAATATAGTTAAATGCCATTATGTTCCATGTCGTCCAACTCACTCTGAGCCTTCTCTTGCTTATGAACACTAAACCTCCTGGGAGGGTCAATTGATAGAATATAATCCATAGAATAGAATCATAGAACCCTTACAGTGCAGAAAGAGGCCATTTGATCCATCAATTCCACACTGACCCTTAAAAGAGTATCCCACCCACAATCAGCTCCCTACCTTACTCGCTGTTGATGGAATTGCATTTTCTCTGAGGTGTAATACAGCGTCAGTTTTGAGGCTTCCAGGCATCACATCTGCCTAGGTACAATTGTTGAAAGTTCAGGATTGACTCACTGTGGATATTCTGGCTCCATTAAACAGTAATTAATATATTGGTGACTTCATGAATGATCACAATATTGTGATCCTCGCACATTGCTCATGCTGTTATTACTAACCATCTGTTCCCAGTATATGAAATACTTGTGGTTTCCATGCAGAATTGCCATGGATAATTGCATCTCATCATCAATGTCTCAATGGTTTGGCTGTCCCATTGTATCCGGTGAATTTTACCATTGTAGATTGTATCAATATCATCCCCTAATCAGGTGTGTATCCTTCAGGATTCTGACTGGCAGGATATTTGCAACTGCGTTTACTTTGGACTTCAGTGTGTGTTGTAAATTTTGTTTGTGAATATGATGTAATTTGTGGCAAAGAATTCCACATGTTTGATGATCTCTACATAATATGGAAAACCTGTTCTCTTTCTCCCAATCCGAAACTTCACTCAGGTTAATCTTGCTAATAACCTCATGTAAATTCTTGCACATATGCAGTCCTTTAGTCCACTCCCTGTTGTTGCTGACAGCGTGCTGCACATACTATTTGTTTGGTTGTATCTTATTGTAGCCTTAGGTTATATCACTGAAATGAGATTTCCTGCATAGTTGAACCCAGTGTCCTTATGCATGATTTATAAAGATGCTGGGACACAGGACAGCTTTGTAGTGGGTGTAACAGACCACACATCCCACACAACTTACTTTATACATTGTGATACCTAATTAATGCAGATGTCAATGCCTGACTACAATGTCGACAAATGTTTTGCCCTTTTAAGCAGTGTGTCAATACCATCACTATTCTTTTACTCCAAGACGTAATTTTGGAAAGCTTCCATAGATATTGAAGTTTGAACTAGCTCCATTATCTGATCAGATAGTTCAATCTCTGGTAAATTGAAGTAATTGGCCTAGTCATAGCAGCTACTGCCAAATTGACCAATCGATTAGTCATTTGGCAGTATAGAATTTGATATTGCTTTAAAAAATGAAATATTTTATTGAAGCCTTCCACCTTTATTTATCAAGGCAATATGCAAGAATTGTTGATGTAAAGGGAGAAATAACATTTATATTAAGTGAGAAGAAGGTGCTTATTTGTTATCAAGTGAAATCTGATTAATATTGGCATTGTCATGGAGAATTCACCTGATAAATGATTAACATTTAACTGCCAAACTTGGATTAAATTTTAAATCGGCCAGACTCTGATCAAGACATTGTCCTGACCGTGAACCAAAGTGTGGGAATCACCTCTTTTATTGATTTGAAATAGGTGCACAAACAGTCCTTCCAGGTAAGACAGAAGTTCACCTGCCTCTCCTCTAACCTAGTTTACTGTATCAGGGTTTCCGAGGTGGTCTTCTCTACATCAGGAAAACTAAACGTAAACTCAGGGCAGTTTTGCTGAGCATCTCAGCCCGGCCTGCAGATGCCGACCTTACCTTCCAGTCACCGCCCATTATAATTCCCCTTCCCACTCCCTCTCTGACATGACCACTCTCGGTTTTGTCTATTGCCACAGCAAATTAGACCACAAAGTGAGGAACAACACCTCATCTTCTGCCTGGGCAGGCTACAGCCCAGAGGAGTCAACATTGAGTTCTTCAATTTCAAATAACATCCCTTCCCTCCCACTGACTCCCTTTCCAGCCCCTCCCCGTCCCTTCCAATCCTCTGAGTGACCTTACTTTCCAGCTACCAACCGGATTCATTCCTCCCATCGACCAATCATGTTATACCCTCTACTGTGTTCACCTATCTCCACCTCACCACCCTTTATCTGCAGCTCCCCTTATACCCATCCCCAGTCCTGAAGAAGGGTTACACCCAAAACGTTGACTTCTCCATCTCCTGTTGCTGAAAATGTGTTGCTGGAAAAGCGCAGCAGGTCAGGCAGCTTCCAAGGAACAGAAGAATCGATGTTTCGGGCATAAGCCCTTCTTCAGGAAGATTTCGGGCTTATGCCCGAAATGTCGATTCTCCTGTTCCTTGGATGCTGCCTGACCTGCTGCGCTTTTCCAGCAACACATTTTCAGCTCTGATCTCCAGCATCTGCAGTCCTCACTTTCTCCATCTCCTGATGCTGCCTGGCTTGCTGTGCTCTTTCAGCCTCCTATCTTGGATTCCAGGATCTGCAGTCTTTTTTTACTCTAACTCAGAGTTCACAAGGCAACTATCTAGCATTCTCTTCCCATACAATACAAATATTGTTTTCCCTTTTTATTAGTAATTCATATGAACTGGCCTCATGAATGCAAGGCAAAACGTTTTGGTAAGATGTATATTTGCTTAACAATGCTCAAGATAATTGATTATTATGACTATTGTCTGTAAGATATCAGCTCTCGCCAGTGGATTCTAAAGTTTACTTTTACACAGAGTTGATTTTCTAGCATTTTCCATAGTTTAGCAGGACCTCACTGCTCCTCTTGAGACAAGATTGACTCTTAATGACTCTGTGCAATGGCTATCTTTATTTCACTGTTTTTTTTATCAACTAATGCAATAGATACATCTAAAAAAACCTTGTGTTTTTTAAAGAACCTAAAATTGGAAAGGATATCTGTGGCTTTTCAATTCAAGCTAAGGAATTAGGTAATTATTTTTTGATGTTCCCTATCTTTTGCAAATGCAATTGATTTGTAATGGATTTGAAATCATCTTACTGCTATAAGGTTATGCTGCATGCAATATCGGTCATTCTGCAGGGTTTTTTGCCCTGTGCAATTTTCACTGTGGCTCAAGCTATTTTTTTTTATACCTTGCATGCTTTTGTTGCAGGAATTGCATCGTAGGTTGTCTGAACAATGCTCCAGTTTCCAGAGCCCATGTTACAACAAGCTTTCTGCCTGAATAGACTCACAAATCAAGTGCTTACATCTTCTGGAGTGATATTCTTTTCTGGGGTCCTAGTGCAAACTAGTTCAGCACTGCTTCTGTGGTTGTTGAGTTAACATAACTGTCATTGCTTCTTGAGATAAAGCATTACTGATCATCACGTCATATTTCTCACATTATTGGTAAACAATATAGCACTTATACCGTTTACTTGAAAAATCTCATACAGATTCCTTTAACAGTTTGGCCTGTAACTTGCAGTAATAGTTAATTATACACACTTCCTCTTTCTAGCCTATTTCTGCTGCACTTCACATGGCAGTTGGTCTGGTGGTTTTATCCTGATCAATGACTTATTAGCAAATCCAGCTTTGAAAGCAATACTACTCTTAAAGAAATAAAGCTAAACTTCCTTCATCTCAAATACTTGATTCCTTCTGCTGAACATTTGATAGTGACCAATGACAAATATTACTGCATTCATCCCAGCCTTCACTGAGCACCTACATATTTCTTTCTAATCTAAAGAGTCACTCTATGTTGATCAAGAGTAGAACCATGCTTATTTTCTTTGCTTTAAACATGTATAATACTTTAAGTAATGCAGGCACACAGTGCAGGGAAGGAAGTGTTTTTCAGATGATACTAAAGAATCACGGATTCTTTTCCATAGAAACAAAAAGTGGACTGAAAGTGATTTGATTGAGGTCTTCAAATTGATGAAAAGGTTTGACATAATAGGCAAATCAAATCTGTTTCTGCTGGTAGAAGATTCAAAACTTAAGAGACAGATAATTTTTTTTATATGACTACTGCACTTCCTACAGTGATTTACAGTTAATGAAGTACTTTTGAATTGAAGTCACTATTGTAATGTAGGAAAAGTGCCAACCAATATATACACAGCAAACTCTCACAACCAGCAATTTGATAATGATGAGAGAATGTTTTTTAATGGTGTTGATTAAGGGATAAATATTGATATGACTGCAGGGATAAATTCCTTGTCTTTTTGCAAAACGGTGCTTTGGGATCTTTCACATCCACCCAGGCAGGCCTTTGGACATCTGTTTAAATCGTTAATCCAAAAAAACACCTCCAATGTAATCTCCCATTACCGCACTGAAGTATTAACATAGGATGCTAATAATTCAGTGTGATAGAATATTGCCTGGTATGGAGGGAAAATCTTATGAGGAAACACTGAGGGACTCAAGGCTGTTTACGTTAGAGAGAAGCAGGTTTAGAGGTGAATTAATTGAGACATAAAAGATAATCAGAAGGTTAGTTGGGGTGGACAGTGAGAGCCTTTTTTCATCTGATGGTGATAGCTAGCACAAGGGGACATAGTTTGGGTGAAGATTTGTAGCTCGAGTGCTCATTGTTGTGGTTCTGTTCGCCGAGCTGGGAATGTTTGTTGCAAACGTTTCGTCCCCTGTCTAGGGGACATAGCTTTACACTTAGGGATGATAGATATAGGACAGATGTCAGAGGTAGTTTCTTTACTCAGACAGTAGTAGGGGTGTGGAACGCACCGCCTGCAGCAGTAGTGGGCTCGCCAACTTTAAGGGCATTTAAATGATCATTGGATAGACATATGGACGAGAATGAAACAGTGGAGGATAGATGGGTTTCAGATTGGTTCCACAGGTCAGCGCAACATCGAGGGCCAAAGGGCCTGTACTGCGCTGGAATGTTCTATGTTCTACGTTCTAAATGTTCACACATAAACCCTGGAAGTTGGACTTGAATCCAGACGTCTGGAGGAAGAACGCCTCATCTTCCGCCTCGGAACACTTCAACCCCAGGGCATCAATGTGGATTTCAACAGTTTCCTCATTTCCCCTTCCCCCACCTCATCCTAGCTTCTAACCTCCAGAAACTCGATCCCCTGACCTGTCCGGACTTGTCCGACCTGCCCAGCTCCTTTTCCACCTATCCACTCCACCCTCTCCTCCCTGACCTATCACCTTCATCTCCTCCCCCACTGACCTATTGTACTCTATGCCACTCTCTCCCCACCCCCACCCTCCTCTAGCTTATCTCTCCACGCTTCAGGCTCTCTGCCTTTATTCCTGATGAAGGACTTTTGCCCGAAACGTCGATTTTGCCTGTCCTCGGATGCTGCCTGTTTTGCTGTGCTCTTCCAGCGCCACTGATCCAGAATCTGGTTTCCAGCATCTGCAGTCATTGTTTTTACCTCGTTGAATCCAGAACCATCTAATTCAGAGGAGGCTATGTTGCCAAATGAAGTACAGTGAACAATAATTTATTTCTTACTATTATACTTCCCCATTGCATTTTGAAGAACATTGTTCCTTTCTCAGTTCCATTTTTCTTGTTTGGCAGACACAAAGGTTTTTATGTCAAGCAATTCTCAGCACATGCTGCTCAGATCGCAGACTGATCCCTTAAATTGCAGGTACAGCTTTTTTCTTCCTTTTACAGTTCTACTGCTTGTGCAAGAATTGGCTGCGTTACCCGTCATGTTTTGTAGATATTTGGCTACGTGACTATAATTCCCCCCTTTGATACATTGAGCCTTAGCAAATTGGATCACAATTAATTCTCGTCATACCTTGTCTGATGTAAGCAAATATTCAATTCTCTGCTGCATTGCACTTTTGCTGCATCTATCAATTGTTCATGTTTCTACAGATACAGTTGCATGCAACAAGGAAACGATTGATAAACATATGAATGAAAATGGAGTACTGTTAGGCTAAATGAGCTTCAGATTGGTTCCTCAGGTCGGCGCAACATCGAGGGCCAAAGGGCCATTTTAAATGTTTACACATAAACCCTGGAAGTTGGACTTGAATCCAGAACCATCTAATTCAGAGGTGACAGTGTTACCAAATGAGGTACAGTGAACACTAATTTATTACTTATTTATTGTACTTCCCCATTGTATTTTGAGGAACATTTTAGAACATACTTCTTTTTATTTGTCATTGCATTTTGAAGAGTCAGCAAGCTGCTGCTTTATCTTCGACTTCCTCAGGCCAGCAGCTTTGGGTGACTTGGAACAAGTTTAATAGTTGATCAAAGGAGAGAGCAGGTGTGTCCTCCTGTCACCTGAGTCCACTTCTCCAAATTTTAACAACACTGTGGGATTCCTAATTTGTTCAGGTCAGGCTTGGACATTCCACAGATGAACCATTATGGGTAATTCCTAAAATAATCATTAAGTGATTCCTGGAGCAAGTGCTGTTGTTCCATGTATCTGAATATATCTTTTTATTTTTATTTCAATCAACCTAATGCTTCAGCAAAGTGAAATTATTAATCACAATATTGAAATTAAGTACACTTAAAGCATTTGAAATGCCTTAGCACAGAAGACAATTGACCCCGAAAATAGAATTCTATTAGGTTAGAATTCCTACAGTGTGGAAGCAAGCCATTCGGCCCATAACACTCCTCTGAAGAGTATCCCACTCCATCCCTGTAATTCTGTGTTCCCCACAGCTAATGCATATAACCTACACATTCCTGGACTTGATAGGCAATTTAACATAGTCAATCCACCTAATCTGCACATCTTTCCACAAGGGTGGAATTGAACCCAGGTCCCTGGCACTGTGAGGCATCAGTGCTAGTCACTGAGCTGCCCAAATGGTTGCTTTCAACCAATGCAGACTCGCTGGATTGAAGCTCCCTTTTCCATGCCATAAAAAAAACTCTACATTACAAATAAGGCAGTTAATTGCTCAGTTGGAAAATTGAATTTTGGAACCTGACAGCTTCCCGTTGAACCATTGCAGCTGTTCCCTGATGGCGCGGTGACAATCTAACTTACCTCCATGTTATTGCACAAATTCTGCTGCTGATCCATACTGCTTCTCTGTTCCTACTCAGCTATAAGGTGTTCAACTAAATTCATAATCCTGGGATCCTGACTCATTTCCAAATAAAGAGTTTGCAAATCTTGCAAACATTCCTATCATTCAGATTTGCTCTTCCAGGATTGTAATATTGTGTTCCTTCTGAAGTGTTCTTCTGTGCCTCCTAGTGTACTTTTAGTTTCTGTTTAATGATGATCTACATGCATGCAGGCAATATAGAAGGCTGGCTGATTTGAGTACAGCTATACTTTTGCATTGTCATATTAACAATTTATTCTTTAAATGTATTATGCAATCAAGTGAAATTTGTAACTGTATTTATCGGTAATCTCCAGTGGGTTTGAAGCTCATGCTGTTGAATTTTAATACATGTAATGTGATTTATATTGTATCTTTGCAAATACCCAGCAATTTGTTACACTAAAGAATCCAACGTCAACACCCATTGTGATGCCTCCAGTGATTTGAATCCCCAGCTGTTGGGGTAACTCAAATCCGTAGTGAAAGTGATATGCTGAGAAGGAAGAGAAACTACGAAAATTTGGATAATGAAAATATGAGGTGAAAATGGATGTTTATTGCAGGGAATCATAGATGTAGTTTATTCTTGGTTGAATGATGATTCTTTAGTGCAGAGGAATAGTAACATTTTAAATTGGATAGAGGTGATATTAATTGTATGATGGCGTGAGACCACACATTGTTGTTACAAAGGCAAACAAAGATGTTTTTCTTTCTTCCACAGAATATATTAACCCATTGTTGGGTTACAAGTCTACATGGTGTTGATCTCCCTTCAATACTTTATTTATATATACAATAGGTCCTGAATTTTGCAAGAAATTAGTTTAGTGTCAATTTTGGAGAGCTTCATGGAGAGTCTCTCTCATGAGTTCTCGCAATTTATCTCATGCAATTCTCTATGTACCACACCTTCATGGCACACAACAATGGCCAAATGGTCACCATTGTCAGAAACTGCTGCAGGCGCCATGTGTAAATACCAAATACGCACTATGCCAAATGCTGCCAACCTGGTCTAAGGTTGGCTTTGCAGATCCTCATGCAGCCAGCTGGAGAACTTTCAGGAATGCCACAAGAAGGTTCGTGACTTTCTGCACTCCACAAGAATTAGTGACACCATATTTTCTCTGCTATTTCCAACATAATGCAACTGACCAATTGCATTCATTTCCCATCCAAATTCATGGTCTATCACTCTCAATATTGCATGAAACATCTTCCCTACTCATCAGTTCAAACTACAAATCAATCCTTCCTTCTGAATTTCTTACTCCCTCACTAATTCAGGACACCTCACCATATTTGCTGATTGATGAAAAATCAGATAGCTCCCTGACTGATCAAAGTCCCCTGAGAGGGTTCATTGACTGATCATAATCTCCCTTTACTGTTCACTACTGCCAAACCTGACAAGCTACCTGGCTATCTGCCTGAGCTAAAATGCAAAGAAAGGTGGAGATGCAAGAAAGCAGACAAAAAGCTTGTTCTGATGCATGAGATGAGTACCTGTCTTTGAACGCAAAGTGACCTGGCAGCAGCATTGCAACATAAGGTGCTGGTGTGCTCAAAGGTGCAGCATTATAATGTTGAACTCCATTAGAAATGAATCCCAAATGTGCTTCAGTAATGTGATAATGCTGGTGCTTTGCCAATGACAACTCCTGGAATGGGTAGGGGTAGGCAGTCAACATCGAATGTGTGTGCCCTGAGGTACTGGACAATGCTGGCCATGATGGATATTTGGAGAATGCATTGGTGAATTGCAGGAATTGTCCCCATCTAGTTCCTCTGCCTTGTAAAATAGCAAAATGCAGCTAAATGAGTTGAGATTCAGTAATAATGAGAAGCTAAGCATGCACATAGGCTCCTCGCTGCTCACAAGCAAGATCCTTATCTCCCCGTTAAAACTTTGGGTGGAAATCAGACTCTTTTCCTCAATGTCAAAAAATCTCATTTTCTTCCCTTCATACCATACTTTAGTAATAGGTTTGCCATTGTCCGCGTCATTCAGGAGCTGGGAAGGTTCTCCTCCTATGCTGACGTTCGAAGAGCAAGTGTTAGCAGCTATTTTACCAAAGGAATGTCACAGTGGAAAGCAATCCTGCCCTCGTCCAGGGTCCATGCATCTGCATATCATTGAATAGCAATGAGGGCAAAGGGACTTTTACAATGCCTAGCCCTGGGGTATAAGCACAATTCTAATGTCCCATCTGCTGCTTCAATTAACATCAGCTAACTCAGCACAACTTAGTTCTCCGGTTTCTTCCCACAGTGCAGGTTAGGTAGATTAAGCATGCTAAATTGTCCGATGTCTAGAGACATGCAGGATAGTTGGATTAACCATGCGATATGCAGAAATAGGCTTGGGGGGTGGGTGGGATGCTCTTCGGAGAGTTTGTGTGGACTCAATGGGTTGAATGGCCTGTTTCCACATATTGGGATTCTATGATACTATTTCCATGATTTCTTAAAAAAGGGGTCACTGCACGTTTTAATGGCTGTTGCTGTATCTAGTTAACTGGTTCATGAAAACCGATGATATGGTTGAGACATGTCTCAGCCTGAACTGTCGCACCTTCTTGTGACATATTGCGGAAAATTTCTGTTTTCTTAAGAATTACCCCACAAAATAAAAATGAATGTATTTATCTGAATCCCTTTCAAATATGTTATTTTGGTCAATCTGTCAATATTTACAAATGTCATGCAAATAACACACATCAGACGTCTGCCATATTTTAAGGGATAGTCTTCACGAGATATTGTGAGCTGGTTTCGATATCATATTGATAAATGACTCAACAGTCACAAGCAACAATCTGCTAAGTGCACAATGCTGATGGAATGAAATCCATTTTCAGTCAGAAAACTTCTACTGATCAGCTTGAAGCAACAAATGAAAAATGAACTAGCCACTTACAGCCAAAAATTAAAAAAAACTCAATTTGCTAAATAGTTTGAAAAGAATCACCAATGAGGAAACAGCAGAGGTCAGCTCCAGAGAAATAACTCTAAAGAATTTCAGACAGACTCGTGTGTGGTTTGATACAACTTTTGATACTATTCAAATGTTTCTTTGGGTGACTTTTGGTCTTTTTTGGATTGAGAAGTTTTCTCTCAGCCCATGAGTGACAAAATTAT
Organism: Chiloscyllium plagiosum; assembly: GCF_037043375.1. Classification (NCBI taxonomy): domain Eukaryota; kingdom Metazoa; phylum Chordata; class Chondrichthyes; order Orectolobiformes; family Hemiscylliidae; genus Chiloscyllium; species Chiloscyllium plagiosum. The sequence goes on from NW_028270174.1 coordinate 24,795,316, forward strand.
GACTCCAGTAGTTTCTGCAAAATATTTTTACTTACTTAGGAGTATAAAATAAAATGTAGAGTAACTATTCTCTCCCTGGTACAGTTTATTGCATTTCTCTTCTCAGACCCACTAGCCTATGAATGCTGATGCCACTATTGACGACTTGACAGCTCCCTAGGTATAATCTGAACCATTTTAGTCACATTCTTAAACTGATTTCTTAAACTATTTCATTAAACTATTTGCAGTAGGAACACCTTCTCCCAAAGTCTGAACTTGACAAGTTAAGCTATTTGCATTGCCTTAATATCTCTTGCTTTGTGCTTTTCACTGCGAATTAAGGGTGAAGGTCTTCAATTGGTGCAATGACTCGATCATCATTCTGTGAGATGATTGATGTTGTCTTCCTCTCAATTTTAATAGCTTTCATAATTTTCTGGATCTTTTCATTGGCTAATGGGTGAAGTGGAGAAGTATTGATGTCATGAATTCCATAGGTTTCTGCATATTTCTTGAAATAGTCATTCCTGAACTGTGGAACATTGACTGAAATAATTTTATCTGGAAAACCATTAGTTGAAAATATCACCCATAATGCTTTTAGCACCATTTCATTTGTTGCTGTGTAGAAAAGGTAGCTTCCTTGAATAAAAATCTACTGTGATCAGGTATGCTGTTTGTTTCTAATCAAAAAGATCTAGCCCCAACCTTTGCTAAGGACCCTCTGGGAAACTAGACTATAGTAGAGATTCTGTTGGTGATTCACGACTAATTATGCAAGTATCTGCGGTGTTCAACTTCCTTGGAAATTCTTGACCACCATATAGATTGCTGTGCATGAGCTCTACACTTCACTTTTCTGAAATGTCCATCATAGATTCAATGAAGAACATCCTTCCTTAGAGCATGAGGTATTACTACTCTATGATTAACGACTAAAAGCTTTATTCAATAATACTACATGTTTTTCTGTTCATGAAATTTCAGTGGAAGCTGATTGTTTGGACTTTATATTGTCAAACATTGTTGAAGTTTCATATCTTTCTTCTGTCCTTCAATTCATATCTTCCTTCTGTGCTTTCCTGATTTTTTAGCATTTATTTTTTAAGGAGCTGTTAAACTGATGTTATGACTGATGAAAATAATGCCAACTTTAAGGTAAGCACTAAGTCTTGGGCTTCTGCTTGATCAATCATACCATAATGTGTCTGCTGTGATCTGAGTTTTAGCTTACACATGCAGATATCTTTTGAACTGCATCACTGTCACACCTCATAGAAAACTCTGGAAGTTGATGCACATAATTTCACTCTCCTGCTGAAAACAATAGCAATTGTAATGTTCCTGAATTTGAAAATGTCTTTGCATCACTATTGGATTTAAAACAATAATGTTGTTGGCCTAGTGGTATTGTGCTTTAGAGTTCCTTTGAAACATTAAAAATTATTTGCTTATTACTAATTAAAGGCAGTATAGAACTTAAGCATTGCTAAAAGGAGACTAGACATTGAAGCCTTTATATTGTACTCATCAGAACTAAGATGCAAGAAACAGACTTGACTAAAGGGAGACAATTTTATAAGGAATGAGTAAAGGATCTTGATTGGTTGGGCCATCATTGGTATGGAGATGTAGCAAAAACAGATAACTGTCAATCTTAATTGTCAGACCAGGCAGATAGATTCTGATTGGTCAGGCTGTTGCCATGGAGGGGCAAGGAAGGAGAATGATGTAGCAGAGATTAGCTCCATGACCCCTTTTAGTTTAAAAAGTGCAGTGAATGTACAAATACCTTTTGCTTTTATGAAATGAGAGCCCAGGGTATTTATATATGTCGGTTCTAGCACACGCAAATGAATCCAACAGATGAACATAAATCGGTTTCTGCACAGACTGGTATTTAGTTAGTGATTTTCAACAGCATAACTATTACAAATGGTAGATATACTCTTCTGAGGGTCATAAGCACAGTTTGAATGGTAGTTGTCTTTTCCCGTGGATTTCAAGACAAGGGGGCACACTTTTAAGGTGAGCGGAGAGAGATTTAAAAATGATATGAAAGGCAACTTTTTTACACAAAGATAGTTCAGTGTATTGAATGAACTTCCTGAGGAAGTGGTGGATGTGAATACAATTACAACGTTTAAAAGACATCTGGATAAGTACATGAACAGGAAAGATTTGGAGGGATATGGCCAGGAGCAGGCAGTTGGAACTTGACTAGTTAGGATTATGTTCGGCATGGATTGGTTGGACTGAAGGGTCTATTTTGGTGCTATATAACTCTATGATAAACATACTGCCCACCACAAATGATCAACCGGGCGTATTGTTTGAAACAATCCACCAGTTGTTGGAATGTAACATCTACACACCTGGCATCACATTGGCATTGAAACTCAGATATCACATCTGGTGGACGGCACGTTGGCACAGTGGTTAACACTGCTGCCTCACAGTGCCAGAGACCCGGCTTCAATTCCCGCCTCAGGCAGCTGTCTGTGTGGAGTTTGCACATTCTCCCCGTGTCTGCATGGGGGAGCTCTGGTTTCCTCCCACAGTCCAAAGATGTGCAGGTTAGGTGAATTGGCCATGCTAACTTGTCCGTAGTGTTAGGTGAAGGGGTAAATGTAGGAGAATGGGTCTGGGTGGGTTGCTCTTTGGCGGGTCGGTGTGGACTTGTTGGGCTGAAGGGCCTGTTTCCACACTGTAAATAATCTAAATATCATCAGTGTGGTAGGCAAAACATCATTTAGTCTTGACAGCAGGATGTTGTTAATGGAGCAAACTCTTTGAAGTAATATGCACTTGTATTTTTGCCAAGAGTCACCCATAGGCTTAATAGTAAATTTTAAGACTTAACATTGGTACCTCTTTATATATCCATCAGATTGTTGGGTAAAATTTAAGATACCACTAACAAGATATCATTATTTACACCATGACATATTCTAATTAGAAAAGCAATATAATGTGTCGGAACTTATTGATGATGTTTCAATTGCAAGATGGATAAATTTGCAATGCGTGTTCTAATCTTGCCACTACAGTACATTCAGGCATTTATTTAATATTGGGCTGATAAACCCCTCCATTGCCGTAGTATTAGTTTGTTTCAAATTTTATACCTCTTTTAATTAAATATCACTATTTATTTACATTTTCAAAAATGACATTTTTAAATTTAAAATGCCATTACAGCTCCAATAGTTGTTGCTTAATTCTATTTAAAAAATGTCAGAGGCATTATTAGAAATTTAGTTTCATCAGTTCTTGAAAAGGCAGTCATATTACAAAATAAGATATATTTAATACGTTATGCCAGACCTAATTAATTGTGCAATTGGCTTATAATTAGCCAACATTTTTTCTTGCATTTCTCCTCATTGGTAAGTTTGTTACTTCCTAAACACAATTGAGCCCACATCAATACAGCTCCATAAATATAAATGTTCCTGTATTAAATACTGTAACTGTCTTGATGAGAAAAGGCATCACAAAGCTCAGTACTCAACCAACATCCTCAAATGCTGTTTCCTGTATTGGTTGCCACTCTTGGCATCAATTCAGAATGTTGGGGGAATAGTGGTCAAGCTTTAGAGACTCAAGTTCAAAGTCTAAGTCAATTATTCAGTGTAATACATGGGAGTGATGCATTGTGAAAGACATAGTCTTACCAATGAGGAAATAAATCAAGTTTTTGTCTTTCCTTTCAGGTGGATGTGAAATAGCCTGAGGCACTATTTTGGAATAAATAAGAGATTTCTTTGCTTTGTCCATGCTGATTTTCATCCTTCAAACAACACTTTAGAAATACAGATTGTCTTATTGTTAAGGCATTGCTGTTTTGGAGAACGTATTGTGCACAAATTGCCTGCTGTGTTTCTACAGTACAGCAATGACTACACTTCAAAAATACTTAATTGGCCATAATGTGCTGTGGGATGGCCTGAGGGTGTGAAAAGTGCTTTACAAAAGTGAGTCCTTTTTTTCCTTTTCTTTACATATTAAAGAAGTAGTTTTGGCAAAACCTCCAAAGTCATTGAAGACTTGCACTGCTGTTGACATCCTTCGTGTTCAGCAGCTCACTCACCACGGATATTACTCAGTGTGAAGTAAATTATAAAGTAGGAAAATAAAATACAATTCATGCTTAGAAGCTTGGAAAATGTATGTTAGTACCAACAGTTAGAGTGATACAACTTTTTTGATTCCAGATGATAACATCTGGTGAACCAATTTTATCGATTGCTTGTAACTTGAGATAACTTTGAGTACAAGTTGCTTAGTACAAAAGCAACTTTGAATCCATGTCTAGCTAATAATTGATGTTCAAATCTGAGTTAAACATGATAAACAAAAACATTTTTGTTCAAACAAAATAGTTTAGAAGCTAGTGTTTTTTCTCTCTCGGCCACTTTCCAGAAAATAGAAAATTAAAAGAATATTATCTCAACTACAAATTACATCTCTCTAATTTAGTTTTCACTTCAAAGTTCTTTCAATTTTATTTGTGCAATCTAATGATAGGCACAATGAAGACCAGGCTGCGCACAGATGTTCAAATCTGAGTTAAACATGATAAACAAAAACATTTTTGAAAAGGAAACTAGCATCTACTCACTTCCCAAATGTAAGTATTACTCTGAAGTCTGCAATTTTGTCAACAGGAACGACTAACTTTTACAATTGGATTGTACTCTTGGGACTGAGATGTTGGATATTTAGCACATCAATACACTGAGTGTAAAATTCTGATCTTCAAATTTAATCAATTTGCAGCTGCTTTATGGCTATCCCGTGGACTTACGAGTAACAAAACCATCCATTCGTCATGAGTTTGTAAGGGACTGAGGCTGTTCACAAATACAGGTGCACACTTAGTGTACCGAGGCTTGCAATCCACCTGCGGTCTCATGTTAATCAAGAGCTTCTGATTCAAATTACCCCAGGTACTAAACTGTGGTTGTTAGAGCAGAGTGCAAATTGGAGAACATCATATATCTGTGTAAGTCGCAGTTAAATAGAATTAATAGATAGCCATCTGAACACTCTTAAATATTGCCAGGTGGAAAATACCTTTTCTCCTGAGCAAGTGCCTGTTTGGGAAAAAAAATCAAAATAAAGTAATAAGATGTGCGATAACACTCCTTTGGCGTAGGTCAGACTTGAAATCAGATCTTCTGGCTTAAAATCAGGGATACTATGATGGTGCCACAAGAATGATTGCTAGTGAGCCCAATTGGCTGGATGATTGATTTGCGATGCAGAGTGATGCCAATAGTGCAGGTTCAATTCCCGCACTGGCTGATATCACCATGAAGGTTCCACTTTCTCAACCTTGCCTGTTTACTGAGATATGGTGACCCTTAGTTTGAAATCACCACCAGCTGCCTCTGTCTCTTGAGAGTGTGGTCTCTGGGACATTCCAATAAGGTCTGCATTTATTTATGGTTGACCTGTTCCAACATTATATGACATATCTCCGAGGCAGGTGGAACTTAAACCTGTCATCCTCTGGCCTTGAGGCGGCTGCAGTGTACGATTGCATCACCAGATGCTCTATTGACATAGGATCACATTGCTTAAAAGCTGACAGCAGAAATCTTCTCATGCTTATGGACTAATCATGCTCTGTAGTGACTACCACAGAAACCATGTGAGATTAATAATCCTATTGTTTTATTCATACCTAGTCTGTCAATATGCTTTTGTTCTATGTTAGCCAAGTTGATTACCAAATTGTAGATGTTGACCCATTCCATAAATCTATACAGGCAGTTCTTCTATAGCATGATGGTTGCAGTCTTGTGCAACCCCGCGTTATGGAAAAATCACACTTTAGAAACTGCGCATAAACTGTTGGCAATGTAATCATGTTACAGCTAACGCACTTTTTAGAAGTTCACGCTTTTGAAACAGCATTCCAATTCGTCAATCGCATTGCAGCAAATTTGTGTTGACAAAATGCACATTATGGCATAATGACCTGTACTTCCAACCCTCCCCCCATTTCTCTTTTCTTAAACTCCATTGATCTTATTTTGCTTTGATACCATTTCCAGTTTCAGAGACCAACTCCCATTCTACTTCACACTATCCAATAACTAACACTCAAAATGATCTCTCTCTTTCTTAAGGCACCATGGCCCATCATCCTTATCAAATTGACAACATTCCTCATTCAATTTACTTTAATTGTCTTACTTCAGAAAAGGCCTGGCTTTAACCACCACCCCACAAACTGTATTCTCTGTTTTCTACCAACACCTCCTTCCCATCCACTGACTTTGGAGCGATGTATTTGTCCATGCACAATTGGCCAGGTTAAAATGATCGCCATCTCCCCAGGACCTGATTGATTTTAACCAGCAGCCTGCCTGGTTTTGACCGAGCATGACAACCAGAATTGCTTCAGTCTTCAAATGTAACTAACTAAAGCGCATTACAGTCTCCAACCAGCAAGCAGGTTGATTCTATCAGGATTTTCCCACTGTGCAACATGAATGGTAGATCCATCTGACAGAATCAAGGCAATGCGACAGGTGTTAGTTGGATCTCACATTGAAGGTATCAGTTGGTTAAATTGAATTTATTTTAGTAACTTCCAACCAAATCCTGACAACTTCAATCCAGTTGAAACACTTAATGTGATGTCAGGTCAGGTACAATATTGTCATCGTGTCCTGATGGTCACGTATCTTATCTATTTGTTACATGAAATGAGGTATTAGTTGGATTCTGTCATTGAGAAAGAAAAATCAGAAAGGGGAGGACCCAGAGACAGTTATCACCACCTAACAAGGTGGGAGAGAGGTACATCCAGAAAAAAATCAACAACATCTAAGAATTGAAACAGCAGGACCCAGAGACAATCACCAACAACTAAAATTGCACTTGTGAAGCTCCATGATGCAGGAACTCTATACTCCATGGGCTATTCCCAGGACGCACATTGAGACAAACATTGACTGTGGCTGGAGGACAGTCAACTTGGTGGAAGACACTCTTTTGTCTGCCCGAAACTTGTCGGTCTTTCAGTGTAAAGAATTGACCTCGACTGAGTGTTGCAGACTGGCACATTCCAAGGTCCAGGACTATGTGTTGAGGGATGTACTATAGCTAGGGGCAGCTGCCACCAAAGCTCAGTGGGGAGAGATCAAACAGTTCTCAGCAAAAGAAGGAGATGCCTTTATCTTTTGCAACTGTAGAGAAGCTCTGAGAAATGTTAAATCCCAAAGTATTGTTTGCATTTTTTCTCTCTGCAACAGCTAGAGAAGCCATGGTTCATAATGATTCTAATGAAAGGAAGCGGAATGTGGTCCTGCAATCACAACATAGCTCAGTAGAGAAAATAAGTTAGCAGGACCCCAAAGTGAATCATCTCTGAATTACTCCCAGTGCCACATGAAAGTGAGTACAAAGCTAGGAAGATAAAGCAGGAAATAGAAAGAAAAGTCAAAGAAGATAAGAATTGATGGCTGGAAAGATGGGGGGTGGTGCACTTTAAGCTTTTGCGACTGGCTTTAGAGGAAATGGGACATGTACAAGTCCAACAAGTTTCATCTGACTGAACCACAACTGGGCTGTGGGATGTTTTAGTTGTACTGTTGGGGAGGGTTTAAGCCAACTCAGCACAGGTGCAAGAAATAGGCGAGAATATTAGGAAGTAAATCCAGGGTACCGGAAATGCTGAGAGAGGCAGATAGCACTAAAATAGAGAATACCAACTAAGTAGTGATGAAGTCTAAATAAGGGTTACATTGCCTTTGTGTAAATGCATGGAGTATAGTGAATCAATTTGGATACTTACAGAAGCAGATTGTCTTGTGGGTTAATGACATTGTGGTGATAATGGAGTCCTGCATCAAAAAAGGCAGATCTGGGTGTGAAGTATTCCTGGTTACACAATGTTCAGAAAAGGGATAAGAGGAGGAGGAGTGGATATTTTGGTTAAGGAGAACGTTGCAGTATTGGACAAAAAGGATGTTTAAGAAGGTTCAAGAATAGAATTGATTTGGCCAGTTCTAAGCAATAAAGATGCATTGGTTTGTGTGATATATAGACTGCCAGGTATTGGGAAGTATATTGAGGAACAAAACTTCGAAGAAGTTACAGAGAGATGCAAACATCATATCAAAATTACAATGAGGGACTTCAATTACCAGTATGTCAACAAGGGACAGTAGAGCATGAGGGGTAGGGAGGAACAAGCATTCCGATACTGTGATCAAGAGAATTTGTCATCAAGAGATTTTCTGACAGCAGTATATGTCCAGTCCAGCAAGAAAGAAAGCAATGCTAGAGCCGGGGGTCTAGGAAGTAATGTGGAGAAAGTGAGGTCTGCAGATGCTGGAGATCAGAGCTGAAAATGTGTTGCTGGAAAAGCGCAGCAGGTCAGGCAGCATCCAGGGAACAGGAGACTCGACGTTTCGGGCATAAGCCCTTCTTCAGGGATTCCTGAAGAAGGGCTTATGCCCAAAACGTCGATTCTCCTGTTCCCTGGATGCTGCCTGACCTGCTGCGCTTTTCCAGCAACACATTTTCAGCTAGGAAGTAATGTGGGCCAAGTAGATTAAGTGACAGTCGGAAAACATATGGGGGCAATGATCATTATATCATAAGATTCTTGATGCTGACAGGAAATGAAATTGGTAAATCCAGATTAAGAATAATCAACTAGTGGAGACTTGTCTTCTATGGGGCAAGGTAGATTAGAATCAAACACAATCACTGACCTCAAAGAGGACATGGTTTGAAAACAGGCAAGGTATATTCTCTCAAAAGGGAAAAGTAGGGAAAAAAAATCCAGAGCTCTCTAGATGATCAAAGAAATAGAAATTAGTCATAGAAGGAATAAATGTGTTTAGGACTGTCTGTAAATACAATTGCAAACTAAGCTGAACATAAAAGGGTTCAGGTGTGAGCTGAAAAAGCAAATATAAGAAGAAAATAAGGAGTGTCAAAAAGACTGGCATCTAACATACAGGGAAATCCCAAAATCTTCTGTCAGTACATTGATAGAACAAGGGTGGTGAAAGGAGAAGTAGGGCCAATGAAGGGAGCAAAAAAGTGATTTACTCCTGGAGGGTAAGGGGTTGGGTATTAAATGAATGCAGTGGTGGGCGGCACAGTGGCACAGTGGTTGGCACTGCTGCCTCACTGCGCCAGAGACCCGGTTTCAATTCCCGCCTCAGGCGACTCTCTATGTGGAGTTTGCACGTTCTCCCCGTGTCTGCGTGGGTTTCCTCCGGGTGCTCCGGTTTCCTCCCACACTACAAAAATGTGCAGGTTAGGTGAATTGGCCAAGTTAAATTGCCCGTAGTGTTAAGTGAAGGGGTAAATGTAAGGGAATGGGTCTGGGTGGGTTGCGCTTCGGCGGGTCGGTGTGGACTTATTGGGCCGAAGGGCCTGTTTCCACACTGTAAGTAATCTAATCTAATCTAATCAGTGTATCTGTCTTAACCTATGATCCAGATGCTGCCCACTCCATGGTGACAGTGATGGAAACTCAGTCGCTACAAGGTCTTCAACGACGATGAGGAGATGTTGGATAAGCTGTCATTACTTCAAGGTGATAAGACACCAGGCTATACAAGACCAGTCAGTTTATTTTTGGTTTTGAGGAAACTTCTAGGAAGAATTATACAGGATTGAGTTAATGATCAAAATACGATTGATTTGGAAGGATTAACTTGGATTTCTTAAGGGAAAAGCATGCCTCACTTACAAGCTGGCCTTTTTCGAAGAGAAAACAGAGTGTGATGAGGAGAAGGCTGGTATTTGTGGAATTCCAAAATGAGACATTGGTGGTGAACAAGTTGTTGGAGGAAATTTTGAAGGACAGGATTTACATGTACTTGGAAATTGAGTTTATGAGTTGGGTGGTGTTGCTACGGCAGTACAGCACATTGGTTCCTTCAACCTTTGGAATACTGTGTGCATTCTGATCTCCCTTCTATCGCAAGGGTGTTGTGAAACTTGAAAGGGCTCATAAATGATTTAAAAGGATGTTATTTGGAAAGGCAAGGACTGATTATTGATAGTCAACATTGCTTTGTGCATGAGAAATCAAGCCTCACTAACTTGTTTTTTTTTGGGAAAGCAAATATTAGCAGGACTTATACACTTAATGGTCAGGTCCTAAGGAGTGTTGCTGAACAAAGAGACCTTGGAGTGCAGGTTCATAGTTCCTTGAAATTGGAGTTGCAGGTACATAGGATAGTGAAGAAGGCATTTTGAAGTGGATGAATGAGGGCAGAGCAGTGGATCTGACTTATGGACTTCAGTAAAGCATTCAACAAGGATCCTCATGATAGACTAATTAGCAAGGTTTGGTGCCACTGTTTAAGAAGGGTGGTAAGGACAAGCCAGCGAACTATAGACCAGTAAGCCTGACATCGGTGGTGGGCAAGTTGTTGGAGGGAATCCTGAGGGACAGGATGTACATGTATTTGGAAAGGCAGGGACTAATTAGGGATAGTCAACATGGCTTTGTGCATGGGAAATCATGTCTCACAAACTTGATTGAGTTTTTGAAGAAGTAACAATGAGGATTGGTGAGGGCAGAGCGGTAGATGTAACCTATATGGAATTCAGTAAGGTGTTCGACAAGGTTCCCCATGGGAGACTGATTAGCAAGTTAGATTTCACGGAATACAGGGAGAACCAGCCATTTGGATACAGAACTGGCTCAAAGGTAGAAGACAGAGGATGGTGGTAGAGGGTTGTTTTTCAAACTGGAGGCCTGTCACCAGTGGAGTGGCACAAGGATCGATGCAGGGGCCTCTACTTTTTGTCATTTACATAAATGATTTGGATGCGAGCATAAGAGGTACAGTTACAAAGTTTGCAGATGACACCAAAATTGAAGGTATAGTGGACAGCGAAGAGGGTTACCTCAGATTACAATAGGAACTGGACCAGATGGGCCAATGGGCTGAGAAGTGGCAGATGGAGTTTAATTCAGATAAATGTGAGGTGCTGCATTTTGGGAAAGCAAATATTAGCAGGACTTATACACTTAATGGTCAGGTCCTAAGGAGTGTTGCTGAACAAAGAGACCTTGGAGTGCAGGTTCATAGTTCCTTGAAATTGGAGTTGCAGGTACATAGGATAGTGAAGAAGGCATTTGGTATGCTTTCCTTTATTGGTCAGAATATTGAGTACAGGAGTTGGGAAGTCATGTTGCGGCCGTACAGGACATTGGTTAGGCCACTGTTGGAATATTGCATGCAATTCTGGTCTCCTTCCTATCGGAAAGATGTTGTGAAACTTGAAAGAGTTCAGAAAAGATTTACAAGGATGTTGCCAGGGTTGGTGGATTTGAGCTATAGAGAGGGGCTGAACAGGCTGGGTCTGTTTTCCCTGGAGCGTCGGAGGCTGATGGGTGACCTTATAGAGGTTTACAAAATTATGAGGGGCATGGATAGGATAAATAAACAAAGTCTTTTCGCTGGGGTCGGGGAGTCCAGAACTAGAGGGCATAGGTTTAGGATGAGAGGGGAAAGACATAAAAGAGACCTAAGGGACAACTTTTTCACGCAGAGGGTGGTACATGTATGGAATGAGCTGCTAGAGGAAGTGGTGAAGACAAGTACAATTGCAACATTTAAAAGGCATTTGGATGGGTATATGAAAAGGAAGGGTTTGGAGGGATATGGGCTGAGTGCTGGCAGGTGGGACTAGATTGGATTGGGATATCTGGTCGGCATGGACGGGCTGAACCGAAGAGTCTGTTTCCATGCTGTACATCTCTGTTACGCTATGACTAAAATCAGATGGAATACAGGGAGAACTAGTTATTTGGATGCAGAACTAGATCAAAGATAAAAGACAGAGACTGGTGGTGGGGAGTTGCTTTTCAGCTTGGAGGCCTGTGACCAGTGGCGTACCACAAGGATCCGTGCTGGGTCCACTGCTTTTTGTCATTTATATAAATGGTTTGAATGTGAACAAAGGAGGTGTGGCTAGTAAATTTGCAGATGATATTAAAAGTGGATATGTCGGGAACAGCAAAGTAGGTTTCCTCAAAGTACAATGGGATCTTGATCAGATGGGCCAAAGGACCAAAGAATGGCAGACGGAATTTAATTTAGACAAATGTGAGGTTCTGCAATTTGGAAAGTCAAATCAGAGTAGGATCTGTACACATAATGGTAAAGTCCTGGGGCGTGTTGCTGAACAAAGAGACCTTGGAATAATGCTTCATAGTTCCTTGAAAGTGGAGTTTCAGATCGATAGGATATTGAAGATAATGTTTGGCATGCTTCCCTTTATTGGTCTGTGTACTGAGTATATGAGTTGGGGGGGGGGGGGGGTGTTGCTACGGTTGTACAGCATATTAGTTAGTCTACTTTTGGAATACTGTGTGCAGTTCTGGTCTCCCTTCTATAGCAAGGATGTTGTGAAACTTGAAAGGGTTCAGAAAAGATTTAAAAGTATGTTTTCAAGGCTGGAGGATTTGAGTTATCAGAAGAGGCTGAATAGGCTGCGGCTGTTTTCCCTGAAGTGTTGGAGGCTGAGGAGTAACCGTACAGAGCTTTCTCAAATCATGAGGGGCATGAATAGGTTAATAAGCAAGGACTTTTCCCTGACTTGAGAGAGTCCAAAACCAGATGGCATAGATTTAAGGTGAGAGGGGAGACGTACAAATGGGACCAAATAGGCAACATTTTCATACATAGGGTGGTACATGTGTAGAATGAGCTGCCAGAGGAAGTGATGGAGGCTGGTACGATTACAACATTTAAAAGACTTCTGGATGGGTATATGAATAAGAAGGTTTCGATATTGGCTAAATGCTGGCAAGTGGAACTAGATTTATATAGGATATCTGGTTGACATGAACAAGTTGTTCTGTAGCATCTGTTTCCATGCTGTATATTTCTATGTTTGATATATTGCAACACAATCAACTTGTGAGAAATGTAATTACTCATAGAATAAAAGGGACAGTAGCAACATGGATACAAAATTGACAGCATCTGGCACCTCCTGGCCATAACCCTCACTCCAATATGATGATCATGAGAGGGCATCATTTCTGGTTAAATAAAGAGTGCAGGAGGACATGCCAAGAGCAGCGCAGGCATTGGTAAAACTGAGGTGTCAACCTGGTGAAACCACAAAACAGAGGATAGTGATTCATGGTTATTTTTTGGGTTGGAAGAATGTTTGAAGTGGAATTTGTCAGGGATCAGTACTGGACTTTTATTAACCTCAACAATTATATGAATAATCCAGCTCTGCATTACAGTTCACTATTAAGCTTCAAAACCTTAGATGGTACAATCATGTTATCATAGCTATGGAAACTTTAAAACATAGGAGCAGAATAGACTCTTCAATTCATGAAGCCTGCTGTATCATTCAACTGGATCATGGCTGATCTTTTCCTTCAATGCCAAAACACATCAACCCATTTCTCTTGATTTAAATTCTAGAACTCTATTGATCTTAGTCTTAAATATTTTCATTCACTGAGCCTCCCACAGCTTTCCTGGATGGAGACTATGAATGATTGACCTCCTTCTGAATGAAGAAATTCCTCCTCATCTCAGTATAAATGGCCTATCCATTATATGTTTTTAATATGTTAATTATGGCGATGGTAATTGGCAGTCATGCAAAATTTATCAGGGAAATTGCATTTCTTGAGACTCTTTGGATATAACTAATCTGATTGTCATTTAAATAAATTCTCATGTCAGAAGAGAAGGTTAATGGAAGTACAGAGGATGCAGTAATAAGGAAATTACTGTCACAGCAGTACAATTTCAAAGAGGATTCTGCAGTGATTGTAACAAAGCCAACCAGGTAGACTTCAGAGAATATGAATTCCCTGATTGGGGTTGTTAACCTGATCAATCAGGGACTGACAGATATAAACAGGAGAGTCAGGGGTTCTGATCACTCTGAGGAAGCCAGACCGATGTCAAGATTACTTACAGTGTGGAAACAGGCTCTTCGGCCCAACAAGTCCACACTGACTCTCCAGCAACCCACCCAGACCCACCGGCACATTTTTGGACTATGGGAGGAAACCAGAGCAAACCAGTGTGCAAACTCCACACAGGCAATTGTCTGAGGTGGGAATTGAACCCGTGTGTCTGGTGCTGTGAAGTAGCAGTGCTAACCATTGTGCCACTGTGCCGCCCCAAATGCAAGTATAATGCACATGTAAATAAAAGGTGACTTGGTGACAGGATACCAGTCCCTGTTGAGTTATCTTGAAATCTATCATTTTAAAGTAGTTTAAGATAATTCGAGTCATTTTTGTGCAAAAACAGTAGAAGTATTGTTTAACATACGGTTCAATTTATTTAAGTAAATTAAATGGTTTACAGAAATATTACAGGAGTTTAACATTGTTCTCTTAATTGTTTTCTGATTGTGTGCAATTAGCTGAGTTAACCTGATAACCTGAAACATAGAATGCCTGGGCTAGGAAAGGGCCATGCAACATTCTTGTATATTAACACATTTTCATTAGCATCATGTCAACATTTATTAGTAATTATGATTCTTTATTCCAAGGTTATCAATTTATGATGATCCTTTTCAGAGGATTGGGCTTTGGCTCAGTGATAGTACTCCCAGTCTGAGGTGCAAAGTTACAAGTTTAAGCCTCAGTCCAGATATACCGGGGAAGTAGAGAAGGGACTCCTTGGACCTGATTGAAATAGAGGTGAGGTGACTAAGCAATGGGAAAGAGTTTTGATTGAAAAACATTGAGTTTCATCACATGATACAAAGTTTTAACTCCAAAGCATACATCTATTTTGTTTTCTTATTAACAGCTTTCTCATCTGGAAGACAGTCATTTTGGCTCTCTTCTTAGGGTTGAAATTGACCCAATTTTGATGTTTCTACGTAGTCTCATTTCAAATTCTATTGAGTCTATAATATTTTAACTGGATCCTGCCCAACCTGTCTGTGAATTCTATATTTACTTAGCCGGACTTGCAAGCTGTATCTATTTTGATTTGCATTGTTTTAACGTCCTCCTGAAGTACCAATACAAGCAGCACACAGGATGCTGATCTAAGTGTGTTTGCAGAACTATTCACAAAATAACCTCATGTTGACATAAGGATGATACCATTGCTGGAATGATAAGACAGGAAGGCAAGAAGGAGAACAAACATTTAGGAAGCTTCAATACATCCCCTGCCAAGTTTTATGTAGTATTGTGACATGAGGTCATAGTACATAGTATGTAACATGACATATCGTTGTTTGGATACTTTTAAAGAGGTCCTCAGGCATAGTGAGCCAAAAATCCTATGGCCTGGTGTTGCAGCTTTCATGATGACAGATTCACACTCAAAGTACTTTTAGGCTACTAACTTCTAAGTCCAACATATTTTTTTTCTTGAAAGGAGGACTGCTACAGCCAAAATATGAAAAGGGACATAATTTAATAACTATCTAACATTTTTGTGTAGACCCAAAGAATTCACACCTGTACAAACTCAGGGTAACTTCAAGCGGAAAGACATAAAAATCAAGACATAATGAGAAGGTTGACTCTCCACACTTCCTCTTTGCAAGAAGCCATCTCCTTGCGGCATGTGTTACCCTTTCAAGGATATACAAAAGAGGGGTTTAAAACTAACTGCAACCACTGGACACTGTGTGCCAATGGCCAGATGGGTTATGTGTGGATGAGTATGTTGTGCATTTTATAGCCTGGCAACAGCCTTTAAACATCCGTGCACTGTCATTAAAGAGAGAAAGCATTTTCTCATTCTGAGTGCTGCCATCCAGTCACCACCAGGACAAAAGAATTTCAATCAACCTACAAAATCAAAAAACTCAAACTTATCTGCACAACAATCAGTGTCAATGCTATAGTATCACTCAATGTAATGACTGCAATTTTTTACTGACTTCTTTTGATAAACCACTCATCGACTGATCTGTATATTATTTTAGTTACTTTTATCTTTTTTTTAGACAGCCTTATATTCTTAATCTGCAGGTATTTGTGTTGTGTAGTTATTTCTTCTGGCCTTCAGTATCTAATAAATTCACTCTTTTATAACTCAATCTGGTAAAATTTTAAAAGACATTAGTTCATTTTGCCACCACCAGACACATTTTCTCCTCCCCACCTTCCACAAGGACTGTTCCCCCCAGAATATCCTCTTTCACTCTCAGTACATCCCCACACCCTCATAACACATTGCCCTGCAACTGCAGAAAGAGTAACTCTGGTCCAAACACATCTTCCAGGTGAAGCAGCACTTTACCTGCACTTCACTCAATCTAGCGCACTACATTCACTGCTCACAATGTGGTCTCCTCTCCTGTGGGGGAATGAAGCATAGACTGGGTGACTGCTTTGCACGACACCTAGATAGTGTCTGCAAAAAAGACCCTAGGATCCTATTGCCTGCTACTTCAACACACCAACTTGTCAGCTGGTCAAGATGTCTGTCTCAGGCTTGCTGCATTGTTCCAGTGAAAGTCAGTGCAAGTTGAAAGAACAGCACCTCATTTTCCACATGGGAATGCTGCAGCTTTCTGGACTCAATATGGAGTTCAACAATTTTACAGTTTGAAGCACCATCATCCATGTACTTACGCCAACCCCACACACAAGACCTTGTTATCTCTAGGTCTGCTAGTATACACAGCCCATTGTTAGCCACTCATAGTTCCAACTAGTAGCTATTTATTCTCTTATTTAGAGTAAAAAAAAACTGCAGATGCTGGAATCCAAGGTAGACGGGCAGGAGGCTGGAAGAACACAGCAAGACAGGCAGCATCAGGAGGTGGAGAAGTCAACGTTTGTGGTGTAAGGGGGGTGGGGGTAAGGGGACCCTGCATCCTGCACCAAGAATGAACTGGAGCAGTTCATCGACTTCCTCCCACAACTTCCATCCCACCCTTAAATTCACTTGGTCATTCTTGGATGCCTCCCTCCCCTTTCTTGAACTCTTTGTTTCCATCTCCAGCGACAGTCTACAAACGGACGTTTACTATAAACCCACAGCCTCCCATAGCTACCTGGACTATGTCTCCTCCCACCTAGTATTCTGCAAGAACTCTATCCAGTTTTTCCAATTCCTCTGCCTCCATCACTTCTGCTCGAGTGAGGAGACATTTCACTCCCAAGATATCCATCTATTTTGAACAATGTACTTTTCCCCACACTGTCATTCAGACAGCTCTCCACCACACCTGCTCCACTGTTCGAAATCCCCCCCCCCCCAAACACAATAAAGACAGAGTCCTCCTTGTCCTCACCTACCACCCACCAGTCTCTGCATCCAACGTATCATCCTTAAACACTTGTGCCAACTCTAACGAAACCCCACCAACCAAGAACATCTTCCCCTCCCCACCCCTCTCTGCCTTCCGCAAGGACCATTCCCTCTGACAGTCCCTGGTTCATGCCAATCTCCCCACCAATCTACCCAACCCCCAGGTACCTTCCCCTGCAACCAGAAAAGAGGCAAACCTGCTGGCACACCACTCCCCTTGCCTCTATCCAGGGTCCCAAACAGTCCTTCCAAGTGAGACACAGGTTTACCTGTCTCTCCTCCAACTCTAGTTTACTGCATCAGGTGCTCCCAATGTGGTCTTCTCTACATCGGGGAGACCAAACTTAAACTTAGGGAATGTTTTGCCGAGCATCTCAGCTGGGCCCTCAGGGTTCGACTGGACCCTCCAGTCACACCCATTTTAATTCTCATTCCCTCTCCAACATGACCATCCTCAGCCTTCTTCATTGCCACAGTGAAACAGACAGTAAATTGGAGGAACAACACCTCATCTTCCACCTGGGCAGCCAACAGCCCGGAGGACACAACATTGAGTTCTCTAATTTCAAATAACCTTTCCACCCATCCCCCAACTCCCTTTCCAACACACCCCCTTCATTTCATGCCTCTGACCAACCCTTGCTTCCAGCTACTAATTGGATTCACCCCTCTCAACGTACCTTTTTACCTGTGTTCACCTGTCTCTAAATCACCACCCCACCCCTCTCCCTACCCAAAACTCTCCTCCACCCCACCCCTTTATCTGCAGCTCCCTTTACCCCCACATCCAGTCTTGAAGAAGGGTTACCCCCACATCCAGTCTTGAAGAAGGGTTATACCTGAAGCTTTGACTTCTCCACTTCCTAATGCTGCCTAGCTTGCTGTATTCTTCCAGCTCCTGCTTGTCTACCATTCATTCTCCTATATTGATCGTTATCCACTCCTTTGTCTGTCCAACTGTTCTTCTTTTCCTTTGGACCCCATCTCTACCTATTGTTTACTCCTTACCCCTTACCATCTCCCCCCACCATGTTCTGCATAAAAAATATTTTTTTCCAAGCTACTGTCAGTTCTGAGGAAGGTTCACAAGGTCCAAAATTGTCTCCATAGCTGCTGCCAGTCCTGCTGAGCTTTTGTAGAAATTTCAGTTTTAGTTAATTTGATCTGGGAGAAAAGCAGATGGCTGTCTCTATGCACTTGAGTAGGTACAAGTATACCTGCAGGTGTATTGGCATTGGACATTAAGGGGAAGTACTGATTTGGACCTATCTTTGGGCTTTACTCGAGACTTCATTGGTTCCAGCTCATGCATCAGTTTGGAGTATCCCTGTCTTTGAAAAGCCTGAAAGGATCAGTGAAAACAACTCAGGACAATAAAACAAAGAGTCATAAAAGATTTTTAAAGGTCAGCCACACTTGAGTTTCAATTATTTGGACTTGCTTTTTACACTCCTCCTGCCAGCAACCCTGCTCGAAGCTTCCATCTTGCTTGGTTTCCATGGGAACTCAGTGTTCAGAAGGTGTGTGGACCATAATGACAAATTGTGCTCTCCCATTACCATTTGGGTAAGCTGCCATTTGTTTTAGTGAGAAATTTGTGTGTTTACCTGATGGGCAGAAGAAAGGCAAGAATATGTGGGTAAAAATGAAAGAGGAGAATGGTGCAAATTCTGAGCTTTTCATCAGATTTTACTTTCTCAGTTAAAGGGTAATGCCTTCTGTCATCCATTTCCTTAACATGTGCCTGAATTCTACATTCACTTATTGGACTCTAATTGATTGCTTTGCGCTACGCCTCTGACCTTTACAATAAACGGTACAGCGTTCGGGGAATAGATTTGATGTCTAAATAAAGGAAGGGTGGTGTAGTTAATGTGATTCTATAAAACATTAAGCAGCTCTGTCAAGTACAAGGCTGCAATAAAAAAAATCTAAACCAGGGCCAATGTGACTTCAGTGGAGTCTGACTCTGATAGAATTTAAAATGCAAGCACGCTAATGGAGTTATTTGCACTAAGTGGGCACATTGGAAAGTGGATTCAATCACCCAGTGAAAAGTAGCCAATCTTTCTGCTCAATTGAGATCAGATCATGGGCACTTGTAAGGTCAGACAAATTTTTAAAAATATCATTAAGCAGCAATCTTTTAAGTTTATTTGAAACAGTTCATCACTTACCCCTTCTATTGGGAAATGTTGTAAAAGAACAGATTTACCACAAGGAGTTAATTTAGAGCCTAGTTTAAATATTGTGTGCATTTGGCATCTCCTTCTGCTTCTGCACATACCTCATAAGATGACATTTTCTGTCATTTTTGACAGTTAAATGCAAGCTTTGTTTTCTTTTATTCAAGAGAACTGCCTGTTAAAAACACATTTTTTTTCCTTCTCTCTGGCAATCTAACACTTTGTGTAATCCTTTTAAATGGCTTAATGCAGTGATCGAGCCAATAACATTGATATATATAAGGGCAGGTGTGATACATGAAGGAGTAGGTCAAAGGAGGGTATGGGAGCAGGATAGAGAGATAATTAGAGTGGAAGGAGACTTGTGCAGTGTATAAACTTCAGCATGAACCATTTGGGCAGAATGACCTTTTTCTGTGCTTCCGAGTCCATGTAATTCTGTGTAATTATTTGTTACATTTATGGTTCACTAAGATTGGTAAAATGGTCAGAATGCTTTCAACCACTTCTGATTAGAAGTACATTTCAAGCTCCTACCAGGATGAAAGAAAAGAGAGATGAATACTGGTGTTCTATTCAAAGCTAATGTATCATACAAACCACTTATAATTTGGACTTCATCCTTCTTTCCTCCAAGATGCAGCAACCTTTCCTAAACTCAGTGTCCTTCTGTGATCTCATTTTTAAAATAATTTTCATTGCTAGTGAAGCTGCTAAGGAAGAATCTCAGTGCAGTCAATGAAAAATACAACTTAATATCAGGAGGACTCTATCAAATCTTTACTAAAAATTTCCAGATGGTTAAAAGTGTAGGAAAGCATATGAGTGGAAAAATACATTTCATTATCAACTGAAATAAAAAAAAAGCTAAAAGTGCTGGAGAAACACAACAGGTCTTGCAGCAACTGTAGAGAGAGAAACAGAGTTAATATTTCAGTTCTGATATGATTTGTCTTTGGAACTCTCATATATATTAATTATTTTACTTGAAAAAGTATTTTAAAATCTTTCATTAATTTAAAACACATAAGTTCGTATCGGTCTAAAGGCAGCCTGTTCCATACTTTTGTTAGACTCAAATTTTATTTTGCCTCTTCTAGGATTATGTCAGCAGCATATGTTTTACACAGCAATTAGTACCAAAAAGCTAAACAAATATCATGAATTAAGCTTTTAAAAATAAATAAAGGATTGTCCTTGGGAGGGGCTGGCTTGTTGTTCTAGTCTGTCTGCTTGAGTGTTACAGTGTGGTCCTAAGTCCGTCAAGGTAACAGAAATGTATACTTACTTTGAAGTAAAGTCTGAGGTCTTACAGAGTGCTCACACAATACTGAGATATCATGTGACAAGCTATTGAGCATTATGTAAGAAACCTATTAGACTCAGAGAATCATAGAGATGTACAGCACGGAAACAGACTCTGGTCCAACACATCCATGCCAACCAGGTATCTCAACCTAATCTAATTCCATTTGACAGCACTTGGCCTATATGCTTCTACATCCTTCCTATTCATATACCCATCCAGATATCTTTTAAATGTTGCAATTCCACCACTTCCTCTGGCAGCTCATTCTATACACGTACCACTCTCTGCGTGAAAAAAATCCTCCTTAGGTCCCTTTTATATCTTTCCCCTCTCACCCTAAACCTATGCCCCTCTAGTTCTGGACTCCCCCATCTCAAGATGGGATGTCTATTTATCCTATCCATGTCCGTCATGTTTCTATAAATCTCTATTAGTTCACCCTCAGTCTCCGACACTCCACGGAAAACAGCCCCAGCCTATTCAGCCTCTCCCTATAGTTCAAATCCACCAACCCTGGCAACATCCTTGTAAATCTTTTTTGAACTCTTTCAAGTTTCACAACATCTTTCTGATAGGAAGGAGGCCAGAATTGCATGCAATATTCCAAAAGTGGCCCAACCAATGTCCTGTACAGCTGCAACATGACCTCCCAACACATATATGCAATGCTCTGATCAATAAAGGAAAGCATACCGAACGTCTTCTTCACTAACCTATCTAGCTGTGACTCTACTTTCAAGGAGACCCTACACTCCAAGGTCTCTTTGTTCAGCAACATTTTATAGGACCTTACCATTCATGTATAAGCCCAGCTCTGATTTGCTTTTCCAAAATGCAGCACCTTACATTTATCGGAATTAAACTCCATCTGCCACTCCTCAGTCCATTGGCTCATCTAATCAAGATCCTGTTGTACTCTGAGGACACCTTCTTTAATGTCCAGTCCACCTCCAATTTTGGTGTCATCTGCAAATTTACTAACTATACTTCCTATGATCACATCCAAATCATTTATATAAATGACGAAAAGTAGTGGACCTAGCACCCATCCTTGTGGCACTCCACTGGTCACAGGCCTCCAGTCTGAAAAACAACCCTCTATCACCACCCTCAGTCATCTATCTTTGAGCCAGTTCTGTATCCAAATGGCTAGTTCTCCCTGTATTCCATGAGATCTAATCTTGCTAACCAGGCTCTCATGAGGAACCTTGTTGAACGCTTTCACTGAAGTCCATACAGATGTATCGACGATACAAATATTTCAGCAAGGGCCCCAGCAATCACATCCCTAGCTTCCCACAGAGTTCTCGGGTACACCTGATCAGGTCCTGGGGATTTATCCACTTTTATGCGTTTTAAGGCATCCACCAACTCCTCCTCTGTAACATGATAATTTTTCAAGATGTCACCGTCTATTTTGCACATTCCAAATCTTCCATGTCCTTCTCCACAGTAAACGCTGATGCAAAATACTCGTTTAGTATTCCCCCATCTCCTGCAGCTCCACATAAAGGCTGCCTTGCTAATCTTTGAGGGGGCATATTCTCTCCTTAGTTACCCTTTTCTCCTAAATGTATTTATAAAAATCCTTTGGATTCTCTCTAATCTATCTGTCAAAGCTATCTCATTTCACTTGTTTGTCTTTCTGATTTCCCTCTTACTGCCTAGATATACACTCCTACTGACTTTATACTCTTCTAAGGATTCACTTGATATCTTCTGTCTATACCTGACATATGCTTCCTTCTTTTTCTTAACCAAACCCTTAATTTCTCTAGTCACCCAGCATTCCCTATATCTACCAGCTTTTCTTTTCACCCTAACAGTAATATACTGTCTCTGGACTCGCATTATCTCATTTTTGAAGACTTCCCATTTTCCAACCGTCCATTTACCTGCAAACATCTGCACCCAATCAGCTTTTGAAATTTCTTACCAAATACTGTCAAAATTAGCCTTCCTCCAAATTAGAACTTCAATTTTCAGATCTGGCCTATCATTTTCCATCACTATTTTAAAACTAAGAGAATTATAGTCGCTGGCCCCAAAGTACTCCCCCACTGACACCTCAGTCACCTGCCCTGCCTTATTTTCCAAGAGTAGGTCAAGGTTTGCACCTTCTCTCGTAGGTACATCCACATGCTGAATCAAAAAAAATTCTTGTACATACTTAACAAATTCCTCTTCATCTAAACCCTTAACACTGTGGCAGTTCCAGTCTATGTTTAGGAAGTTAAAATCCCCTACCATCTCCACCCTATTATACTTACAGATTACTGAAATCTCCTTACAAATGTATTTCTCAATTTCCCGCTGACTATTAGGGGGTCTGTGATACAATCCCAATAAGGTGATCATCCCTTTCTTATTTCTCAGTTCCACTGAGATACCTTCCCTAGATGTATTCCAAGGAATATCCTTCCAAAGTACAGCAGTGATGCTATCCTTTATCAAAAATGCCACTCCCCCTCCTCTCTTGCCTCCCTTTCTATCCTTCCTATAGCATTTGTATCCTGGAACTTTAAGCTGCTAGTCCTATCCATCCCTGAGCCACGTTTCTGTAATTGCTATGATTTCCCAGTCCATGTTCCTAACCATGCCCTGAATTCATCTGCCTTCCCTGTTAGGCCTCTTTATGAAGTAAAAGCAGTTAATTTCATCAGTCAGACTTTGATCTCTGTTTTGTTCCTGCCTGCCCTGACTCTTTAAGTTTAAATCCTCCCGAGCAGCTCTAGCAAATCTGCCTGGCAGTACATTAGTCCCTCTCCAATTCGGGTGCAATCCATCCTTCTTGGACAGGTCACTTCTACCCCAGAAGAGATTCCAATGATCCAAAAATGTGAACCCTTCTCCCATACACCAACTCAGCCATGCATTCATCTGCTCTATTCTCCTATTCCTACCATCACTAACTCATTGCACCGGGAGGAATCTAGTTATTACTACCTCAAGGACCTCCTTTTTAAATTCCTGCCCAACTTTCTATATTATCCCTTCAGAATCTCATTCTTTTCCATTTCTGTGCCATTCGTTCCAATGTGTACAATGAGCTCTGCCGGTCCCTCTCCCCTTTGAGAGCATTCTGCACCCTCTCTGAGATATCCTTGATCCTGGCACCTGGGAGACAACACACCATTCTGATTTTTTCACTGCTGGCTACAGAAACATCTATCAGTGCCTCTGACTAGAGAGTCCTCTATCACAATCAATCACTTGGAACCTGACACACCCCTCATTACATTAGAGCCTTTCTCAATACCAGAAACTTGGCTGTTCGTGCTACATTCCCCTGAAAGTCCATCACCCCTTATACTTTCCAAGACAGCATACTTGTTTGAAATGGAGATAGGCACAGAAGACTCCTGCACAACTTGCCTACCTCTCCTACCTTTCCTGGAGTTAACACATCTATCTGACTGTATCTGCATCTTTTCTTCCTTCCTATAACTACCATCCATCAAACGCCCTCACACTTGTAAATTCCTCATTGCCTCTAACCGTCGTCTTAACCAATTCATTCGATCTGATAGAATTCGCAACCAAACACATTTCCTGCAGACATAATCCACGGTAACATGTAAACTCTCCCTAAACTCCCACATCTAACAAGAAGAGCATATCACTCTACTAAAGCCATCTTTGCTCCTTCACAATCTACAAATCCAGAAAATAGCACCGTTATTTTGCACTGAAAAAGAAAGTACTCCAGGCTAACTTAGTACTTAAAGTGTCTATTTTAAAAGTTTAATCAAGAGACAGATTTCAACAAAACATATAATCAAGAAAGAACCCACTCTTTTCACGACTGCAGGCTTACAGCAAAGTTACACATCAAAAACTATGCACTCATCTGTTCCTGTGCTATAAGCTCTCCCACACAGGTTCCTCCAAGATCAATTGTGAATTTCACCATTTGTTAATATTTCCTAGATGCACTCTGATGTCCAGAGACATATGAATTCAATAGCAAAGGCAGTAACTGTGCAGATTCACTGCTGTGTCAGTTAGCAGTGTAGGTTTCTTTCTCTCTCCCTCGCTGACCATGTGTTTGCTCTCTCTTTCTGTCTTTCTCCCTTTTAAAAGTGCCATTGTTTTGACTTTTTTTCTGTTCATCAGGTCTTCTTTCTGTCAAAGATTTTGGAGCCTACTTAGTATCAGTAGCTTAGACTAATACTAATGAGAAGGATTGGTGGTAATTAAACTGCCAACAGCATCTCAGCTACTTCCAGTGCACATGACCCCAATGGTTAACATGTCAGTCGAGCTAACATCCAACATTTTTGTAAAATTATGCAGGGAAAATCCTCGCTGTTATTTGACTTTTGAGTAGACATGGTGGCACAGTGGTTAGCACTGCTGCCTCACAACACCAGGCACCCAGGTTTGCTTCCAGCCTCGGGTGACTGTGCGGAGCTTGCACATTCTCCCTGTGTCTGTATAATTTTTCCCAAAAATCCAAAGGTGTGCAGGTCAGGTGAATTGGCTGTGCTAAATTGCCCATAGTGATAGATGCATTAGTCAGAGGGAAATGGGTCTGGGTGGGTTACTCTTTGGAGTGTCGTTGTGGACTTGTTGGCTGAAGGGCCTGTTTCCACACTGTAGGGAATCTAAAATCTAATCTAGACTTCTCAAACTTTAAATTTACTGTTGATTTTGCACTTCGTGTACCTTCCTGCCGCCATAACAGTGTCATCTTCACTGTGATCTACTACCTTGATGCACTTTGTATAGTATGATCTGCCTGTACTGCACATAAAAACAAAACTTTTCACTGTCCCTAAGTACATGTGGCAATAAATCAAACCAAATTTAAAAAAAAAGATTAAGTCTGATATCAATAGCAGGGATCAGGATTACCCTCCTGTAACAGTCTCAGTAAGATTTTGATGGATAGAAAAGTTCTGGCAATAGAACTGCAGAACAAAGAGATGGAGGGCTCCCACTCACTTTGATGCTGTGTTTCAGGCCTTCGTGCTGGAGCTGAGGAGAAAGGTCATGCTTCTTCAAGCAGCTAGAAGGCCCTTCAAGGCAAACAGTGAGCAGAGAGATTACTTCCTGGAGTCTCGCATGAAGCTCCTGGCTGCAATGCCAGAAAAAAATCAACAATCTCACATGCATTGTCCGGTTCAGGGAATGCAAGTCTAATTTTCTGTACCCATTGTATAACCTACTTCTCGTGCTGTTCAATGCACCAGAACCCTATAACACACTTAGAAACAATCAAGGCCCATGCCTATCTGACCCTCATAGACTGACAAACACCTCTATTCAGCTAAGGCAGGACAATCAACTGAATTCATTTATTAACATTTTGCACTTTCTCCTGTAGAACATTGTCACTAATAGCTCCATACAGCCACAGAAATCTGGTGTGAGTCAAGTATACCTGCAAATACAGACCCCTTGGAGGAGTTGATGTTCCATCTTAAGGAACAGGCTGTGCTTGAGGTCAATAGACAATAGACAATAGGTGCAGGAGTAGGCCATTCTGCTCTTTGAGCCTGCACCACCATTCAATATGATCATGGCTGATCATCCTTAATCTGTATCCTATTCCTGCCTTATCTCCATAACCCTTTATTCCGCTATCCTTAAGAGTTCTATCCAACTCTTTCTTAAATGAATCCAGAGACTGGGCCTCCACTGCCCTCTGGGGCAGAGCATTCCACACAGCCACCACTCTCTGGGTGAAGAAGTTTCTCCTCATCTCTGTCCTAAATGGTCTGCCCCGTATATTTAAGCTGTGTCCTCTGGTTCGGCACTCACCCATCAGCGGAAACATGTTTCCTGCCTCCAGAGTGTCCAATCCTTTAATAATCTTATATGTCTCAATCAGATCCCCTCTCAGTCTTCTAAACTCAAGGGTATACAAGCACAGTGGCTCCAGTCTTTCAGCGTAAGGTCGTCCCGCCATTCCAGGAATTGACCTCGTGAACCTATGCTGCACTCCCTCAATAGCCAGAATGTTTTTCCTCAAATTTGGAGACCAGAACTGCACACAGTACTCCAGGTGAGGTCTCACTTGGGCCCTGTACAGCGGCAGAAGAATCTCTTTGCTTCTATATTCAATCCCTTTTGTTATGAAGGCCAGCATACTATTAGCCTTCTTCACTACCTGCTGTACCTGCATGCTTACCTTCATTGACTGGTGTACAAAAACACCCAGATCTCTTTGTACTGCCCCTTTACCTAAATTAATTTCATTTAGGTAGTAATCTGTATTCCTGTTCTTACCATCAAAGTGGATAACCATACATTTATCCACATTAAACTGCATCTGCCATGCATCTGACCACTCACCTAACCTGTCCAGGTCACCCTGTAATCTCCTAACATCCTCCTCACATTTCACCTTGCCACCCAGCTTAGTATCATCAGCAAATTTGCTAATGTTATTACTAATACCATCTTCTATATCATTAATATATATTGTAAAAAGCTGCAGTCCCAGTACTGATCCCTGCGGTACCCCACAGGTCACTGCCTGCCATTCTGAAATGGAACCGTTTATCACTACCCTCTGTTTCCTGCCAGCCAACCAACTTTCATTCCAAGTTAGTACTTTGCCCCCAATACCATGCGCCCTAATTTTGCTTACTAACCTCCTATGTGGGACTTTATCAAAAGCTTTCTGAAAGTCCAGGTAAACTACATCTACTGGATTTCCCTCGTCATTATGTTCAGCATCACTAATAACTGGTTGCCTACACAGTCTCCTGCTGCTTCTCAAAACGAATTTGTCTGATTATCTTGCATGAAATACTGTCTGTAAATATTAGAACCCCTGGATCACTGGCATCCTGCTCCACCTCCTAACTACTGTGCAACTTCATACCTTCAGATGCCTACAACGTGTCACCTGATTTATTAATGTAACCTCATTAGGAGGCCAACACCAAATTCCGGATTTAAAAAAAAAAACACTGGCACCTGGTCTTGCATCCACCAATAAGGATGCTGAAACTCTAGACTTCATAGGATATGATCTCAAGGTGAAATCACACGTGATGTGCCATTTGTCAGTTAGCTGTAACCAGGCTTGGGAGAAATTATGGCACATGGAGGAGCTCATAGCATGTGAATGTTCCAGACAAGTTCTGCTCAAAGGACTGAGATCAATGCATTGCTCGAGTGGTGTAAGGGAGAACACTGATGGACACCAAGATGCTTGGTCTATTGGTAGCCTGTCACTGAACCTGGATCTAGGTTTGCTCACTGAGCTGGAAGGTTCATTTTCAGACGTTTCATCATCATACTAGGCAATATCATCAGTGAGCCTCTGGATGAAGCACTGGTGGTATGACCTGCTTTCTATTTATGCGTTTAGGTTTCCTGGAGTTGGTGAAGTCGTTTCCTGTTCTTTTTCTCAGGGGGTGATAAATGGGATCAAAGTCAATGTGTTTGTTAATAGAGTTCGGGTTGGAATGTCATGCTTCTCGGAATTTCTTTACATGTCTCTGTTTGGCTTGTCCTAGGATGGATGTCACTGAACCTCTTATCACACACTAGGGACATGAAGTATTCCCTCCCAACTTAAGACTGGATTTCATGCAGTGCTAGGAGCCCATCTCATCCATCATGCAAGGGTTGGTCAGCTCCATTATTGTACTTGCAGATCCAGCCATGAAGTCTGGTGCCTGATATCTGAGTTCCCATTGCATTGATAGGCAGAAGCCAGCCAATGCCCCAGTGCTACAAATGAGGATTAGATTGAGGTCATGTGACCCATGCTTGTTGCCAGCCAATTCAGCATGATGCTATGTAGGCTCAGAGTGCCATCATGGTTCTCATGACAATGCTGAAAGGGCCAGGACAGTCTCTGAATAGCCCATGTTTTGTGATGCCCAAACCTACAGACCTCTCTCTGGATGATGACATTCATGCTCCCATGTTGTTACATTGAAGACTGCCAGCCCAGAATGTTGGAACATGTGCTGAGTGATGCAAGGCACAGACGGACTTTGACCATGACCATGATGGTGAACTGTGATGTAGTCCTTGTCAATAGTGTTATTAGGATGAATCAATAAATAGTTGTTCACCTATTTTGTTCAAATATGTGGAGTGTATGTTCATTCGGTCTGCAAATAACAGGGAGTCCTGTGAATTAACATATGTAGTCTCCAGTACATACAAGCATGCCACACTGTAAGCTTGACTGACAATTCTAAATTATTCGTTAACACACAGCCCTTCCCTATCTCCCTCTTCCCACAGATCCCACTGTGGTGCTCCATCACCTTTCACACTGCTGCCCAAGAGGAATATGCTAGATTCCTAAATCATCTAAGCTCCAAATACTGAATGATTCCAAATACTTCTGTTAATTAAATACAAAAGTCAATACATGTTATTCAAAACAAAGTATCTACCCTCATCCTGTAAAAAATCAAGAGCTCTTCACTTCAAAGTTAACTAGTGTGTCCTTTAAAGAGCTAGTGAGGAGTCATGCAACCTGTTTGGCTGGTAAAGGTTAAGGGAGAACAATATTAGGACTTGCATGTTCAAGATAGCAATTTACATGCCAGTTGGATGCTGCTTATCAATCTGCCCAAGCACATATGTCCTGTGCACAGAACACCCATACAGTCAGAATTCGTGTTCAGACCACAACAGAAATAACCGTAAATTATTGGCATACATTGTGAGAAATTTCAATAATACAGGCTCTTGCAGTGCTGCAGAATTGAATTTTGCAGCTACAGATACATCCTGCTTGGAAGGAGGCCATTCCCTCCATCATGTACATATCAGCTCTTTGTAAGTCCTGTCTAATTTGTTGAACTCCTACATTCTTTCTCCATAACCACAGCATATGTTCATCATTTTTTAAAAAACTTCCTACTGAATTTATCCTCTCCAGTCAACTGGCCTGTAGGTGTTACCAAACAAATTATTGGGATTAATAGGGTTGAAATTGAAATTGAAATTTTCCAACATTCCAAAATGACAAAAACTTTTAAGTTCTCTCCAATATTTCCCCCACACACCCTGCCTACTCAATTTTCTTTTTTCATAAATTTCAATGGAAAGGCAGGTCAGAAAAATGTAAGACTCTTGTTCTGTAATTTCTACTTTTACACTACTGTAAATTCATTTCACCTCAAATTAATCAATTACCTCTCCACTGAGAGTTCCTCTTTTCTGTAGTTGAATAATCCCAGTTTCAGCCATATTGCCTCTTGCTCAAGTGCTTAAATCAGTCTATAAAGTTAATTCTGGATCAGCATACCTTTGCTATTGACTGAGTGTTCCACTTTAATGCAATCTGCGGAATTGCTGGAAGGAAATATGTGTTTGGGTACGCAAACAGAAATAGCTGGAAAACCTCAGCAGGTCTAGCATATCTATGGAGAGAAATCAAAGTTGACATTTCAGGTCCAGTGACTCTTCCACGTGTCACTGGACCCAAAACATTGACTCTGATTTCTCTCCACAGATGCTGCTAGACCTGCTGAGCTTTTCCAGCTATTTCTGTTTTTGTTTCTAATTTACAGTATGTGCAATTTTTTTAGTTTTTATTTAGATGTTTGGGTAGCTGTCATAATTCTTTAATATAAATATCAGGTCCAGCAAGATACTTGTGCTGAGTTAGCACTTACCATTTTGGACTGCAGGGGTGTCATAAACTCCTTCTGTGATTTGTTTATAAAAAGAAATTGGATAGTTTTCCTCTGTGTGATTGCTATCATTGAATCCTGTTGGTAAATATGGATATTAGCCAATAATGGGATAAAGTTTGACTCTGATGTATTGAAGATAAAATAGTTTACTGACATCATTTATTTAGCTTGTTATAAAGAATGTATCATTGAAGATGTAACCAAAGTCTAATTTTCAACAGAAACATCAGCATGTTTAGAAGAGGAGAGTGCATGGGAAGACATGAAAGCCAAGGACGACTTAAAGTAGTTTAGTTTGATTTTTATGATGTAAGATGATCTTATGGCTGCACAAGACTTTTTTTCGGCCACTTTTGGAATACTGCAGTCAATCTGATCTCCGTGCTATAGGAAAGATGTTGTGAAACTTAAGAAGGTTCATAAAAGATTTACAAGGATGTCACCAGGGTTGGACAGTTTGAGCTATAAGGAGAGGCTGAATAGGGTTATTTTCCCTGGAGCTTTGGAGGCTGAGAAGTGACCTTACAGAAGTTTATGAAATCATGAGGGGCATGGATAGGGTGAATAGTCAGTGTCTTTTCCCCAGTTTAGGGGAGTCCAAGCCTGGATGGCATAGGTTTAAGGTAAGAGAGAAAGGATTTAGAAGGGACCTAAAGGGCAACCTTTTCAAGCAGAGGGTGGTGTGTGTATGGAATAAGCTGCCAGAAGAGCTGGTGGAGACTGGTACAATTACAAATTTAAAAGGCATGTGGATGAGTGTATGAATAGGAAGCATTTAAGAAGGATATGGGCCAAGTGCTGGCAAATGGGATGAGATTAATTTAGGATATCTGGTCGGCAAGGCCGAGTTAGATTGAAGGATTTGTTTCCATACTCTACATCTCTATGACTGTATCTCTATCATATAATGTTATTTAAATAATGCAATAAGATACCTAGAATATAGAATGATCTTTGCATTGAGATATGAACTGTATACTTTAGTGTAATATTTTATTGCATCAATAAAAGGATAAAGTTTTAAATAAATTTTCAAAAAAAATGTTTTCTAATTCAAATAACATGCAATGGTTGCTGAACACAACAGCCAAATGCGAGGCTGTTTTCTCAATAGCAGATGGGGACATGCTTTGGAATTGACTGTCCTAGTTCTGGGAGTCTAGTGCATCTGGGACAGCTTTGAAATTCTGAAGGGAAAATGAATGGGAAGAAGTGACAAATGTGTCCATCATCAACTAATGGCCCCTTAAAACTCATTAGTAAGCTTGTTAAGCAGCTGCACAGAGTAGAATGAAATTTTCAAAAGATTTCCAGGCAAGCCTGGGGCATGTCCATATGCAGCTGTCAGCTTTGCTGCAGTTAAGATCCAAATAGTTTTTAATTGCAATGACCTTTTAAACAATCACAAGGAACCCACCAATGCCAGCAAGAATATTGGTCCAACCATATCATATAAGGCCACGGTTTGCCTCCTTTCACTTCTCAGCAACTGTCTGTTCAATTCGATAAAGCAAGGACAGCCCCATACATGCTGTTATTGCCTTTGTTGGTGCCAGGCAAGTCACTCCCAGCTATTGGTGGGGCTCAGTGCCTCAAAGAAAACGCCAAGCTCACGTCCTAGCCAAATGGACTATTTAAACTTAAACTTGTGTTGTCATAGTGATATAGTTCCAGCACAAGGTTGGGACTCAGAATGCGTTCCGAGTCAATGCATTGAAAATCCGAGTCATATTTCCCCACAAAGCGTCTGCTGAGATGCTAACTCATGGAATAATTCTTATTAAAAAGATTGAACCAGTGGTTATGGGGATAATGTTCCTTCAGAATTTAAGCAGGCATTTCTGTTTATCAATTCCTAGGTATTACCATGGAAGATTGGCAGAGATTGTACTGGTACAAGAGGTGGTATGGTTCAGAGGTTAACACTGCTGCCTCAGAGTGCTAGGGACCCAGTTTTGATTCAACCGTTGGACAGCGGTCTGCTTGAACATTCTCTCCGTGTCTACGTGGGTTTCCTCTGGGTGCTCCGGTTTCCTCCCACAATCCAAAGACATCCAGATGAGGTGGATTGGCCATGATAAATTGTCCATAGTGTGCAGGGATGTGCAGGCTAGGTGGACTAGCCATAGGAAATGCAGGGTCATGGGGTGGGGGTGGGGGTTCTGGATGGGATGCTCTTTGGTGGGTCGGTATGAACTCGATGGACCGAATGGCCTGCTTCCACACTGGAGGAATTGTATGATTGTGTGCTGATCAAATAGATGGCTGTAGTCCAAATAATTTATAAGATCTGAGCCTACCTAGGTTTTGAGAACTTTGCACAGGATAGAAAGACAGATTTTTCTGCAATGGTGACATGTGTGACATTTACCACAAATTTTGTTGTCCAGTCTCTAAACCTACAGTTGATCACTCCATTCCTCCCTGCCTTTCTAATTGGAATATTCCACAGCAAGTGAAATGATGAATCATGGTACTTTCTGTCAACCCATCATTACCGCCTAGCAAGTATACAAAAACTGTGCACACAAAAGTTTTACACTTAACTCTCCTGCAAACACCATTAGCCCATCTTCAAGTACTTTTGGCAGATAGCATACGTAGGCAAAACACCCACTGGTTTGTGCAGAAGAAAGTCATCTGTCAGCATAATATGAAAAAACATAGATCAAACAAACGTTAAACTAAACCCTCAACTAAAATTTTGATTCAGTTAAATTATACCTTGTACCTTCAAATAAAATCACAGTGTTCATCACATCTTATGCACCGGGCAGATAAAAGGAAAGCCTTAATTAGACCGCGACTTGCCTATTAGCATCAGTTATGTTTAATTTCATTTTGAACAATTTGTGCAGCAAGCTAATGATGTTCAGTTTCAACATTACTCAATCCCGCTATTAAACAGACAGATTGCATTCACTGGCATTATCACTCAACTCTGAGAGAGATGTGAAGTGTGGTGCTGGAAAAGCACAACAGGCCAGACTGCATCCGAGAAGCAGGAGAATTGATAGTTCGTCAGGAAGGACGAAGGGCTTTTGCCCGAAACATCGATTCTCCTGCTCCTTGGATGCTGCCTGACCTGCTGTGCTTTTCCAGCACCACACTTTTTAACTCTGATCTCCAGCATCTGCAGTCCTCCCTTTCTCCTAGTCATTGTTCATTTAGAGAACCAGGTAATATTCTAGAGGACATTGTAGAATTTGAATTCAGTAAAAAAATCTGCTAATAAGAGTCTAATGATGACATTGAAACTGTTGATACTAGTTGGGAAAAAAACCCAACTGGTTTACTAATGTCCTTTGGGAAAGGAAACTGCTGTCTTTATGTGGTCTAGTCTACATGTGACTCCAGACCCACAGCAATACGATTGTCTCTTAATTGCCTTCTGGCCCAGCCTAGACAGTGACAGTCACATCTCTCATTCATGAATGAATAAAACAAATTCAGCAAACTCAAATAACTAGGCCAGAATATTAGATCCTCAAAGCTATTTTTCCAGTCTGATCCTTATCTCTTGAAACCAGGTTATACAGAAAACCAGTTCTAAACACTGGAGGAAGGGTATAAAATGAACAAACAAAACTTAGATGATTTTTCTTAAACCAATAATCTATTGTGGTTCATTCTATTTTAGTGGACTCAGGGTACATTATTCAAACATGAGATTACAAGTGTTCTGCAAATGGTCCCCTGTGAAGTATGTTTTGTAGGATTTTGCAAGGTGCAAGTGAAAACTAATGCATCTTTCAAACTTGCAATGTCATTGATTTACCGCAAAGCCTGTGGAGCTAAATATACATCATAAATCCCGACAACACTTACCTCATTTTAATCATCTGTCTCTCTTCCACTCAACCACACTGGATTTTTTCAGTACAGCTTTTCCCAAATTGGAAAGCAAAATAACCTGCAGCAGTTTGAAATGTTTAAATTATACATTTTTCACATTTACAAGCACAGTCCGATGTTTAAAAAAAAATCGCTTTGACTGCAACGTGGGGGCATCTGTTGATGATCAAGCCTCACTACTCTATTAGTCACACCATCAGTTGAATGAATCACCAAACTAGCTAATTACTTCCTTTTCATACCATCCGGAATGAAAGACTTTCATGAGATTCTTTCATGAAATCAATGTAATCTGTGATGATTGTAACAAGATCTGCCAGATGGACCTCAGAGAATATGAATTCCCTGATTAGGGCTGTTAACATGGTCCGATCAGGGAACCTTGGCTGACAGATTTAAATAGGATTGTTCAGAGGTTCTGTTCACTCTGAGAGCTGGCTCTGAGGAAGTCAGACCAGCGTTACGTGCTATGCACGTGTAAAGAAAGGGTGACTTGATGACAGGAGTTATTTTATAATCCGCAAAGTAGAATATAAATATGATGATTAAAACAAGTGGCAAACACTAGTTAACAACTAAGATATAAGAATTTGTGTTGCAGACATTTCGTCCCCTGTCTAGGTGACATCCTCAGTGCTTGGGAGCCTCCTGTGAAGCGCTTCTGCGATGTTTCCTCCGGCATTTATAGTGGTTTGAATCTGCCGCTTCCGGTTGTCAACCAGAAGCGGCAGATTCAAACCACTATAAATGCCGGAGGAAACATCGCAGAAGCGCTTCACAGGAGGCTCCCAAGCACTGAGGATGTCACCTAGACAGGGGATGAAAAATCTGCAACACAAATTCCCAGCTCGGCAAACAGAACCACAACAACGAGCACCCGAGCTACAAATCTTCTCCCAAACTTTGAACTAAGATATAATCCTGAATTAAAATTATATTCCTTTAATCCCAAACACAGATACGCTCAAACAACAAAGACAACAAGCTCCTCAGAAAAAATCCCATTAATAAGGACAATAAAATTAGCACTGTAGGTCAAGGGTCTGAAAAGAAAGTATAAAACTTAATGACTTTTAATGGTCCACCAGATTTACTGCCAATAACATTGCTGTCAGATAGAGAATGATCATACAACCTCAGTTCTCATGGCTATCAACCTAGTTCGGAGTCATTGGAAGTGCCCTTAGTCCAGCTTTTCAAGATTTAGATTATAGTCAGAAATACTGGCATTTGGAAACTTAATCAGGTTCTTGGGAACTTTGGCAGGGAAAAGTATTTCAGATAAGAGCTTCTGGGATGTTTTCCTGACTGCTTAGGCCTGTTGAACAGAAAAATAGATCTAGAATGGATTGCTAGGCAATTATTCCCTTAAAATTGTTTTAAAGCCAGACTTTTTCAGTAATGTTGAACTGTAAACTCTACCTCCTATCTTCATGAATGATTAAATTGTCCTTTTTTCCAAAGTCACTACATTTCTCTGTAAACAGCAGGTGATTGTCAACACACTTTAAGTTGTTAACTTCACTTCTTGATAAAACGAAATGGTAAAACATTTTCAATCCATAAAAATCTCTAAAACATTCCATATCTTCCATGTCCTCAAATATAAGTATGTGTTCCCACTAACATTAAAATCAGGACAAATCCAGCTCAGCCAATAGCCATCCTATTACTCAACTCTTGATCATCAGTAAAGTAATGGAAGGTGTAATCAACCGTGCTATCCAGCAGCACCTACTCAGCAATAACCTGCTCAGTGAATGCACAGTGTGTGTTGCACCAGGGCCACTCAGCTCCTGACCTCATTACAACCTTTATTCAAACATAGACAGAAGACCTGAATTCCAGAGGTGAGGTGAGAGTGACAGCCCTTGACATCAAGGCCATAGTTGACCAAGTGTAGCATCCAGGACCCCAGTAAAACTGGAATCAATGGGTACCAGGGGCAATCTCTCTGCTGGTTGAAGTCATACCTGGCACATAGAAAGACAGTTGTGGTATTGGAGGTCAGTGATCTCAGCTCCAGGACATCTCTGCGGCAGTTTCTCAAGAAAGTGTCCTAGGCTCAACTATTTCATCAATAGCCTTCCCTCTATCATGTAGTCAGAAGTGGAGATGTTTGCTGATGATTGTGGTAATGTTCAGCATATTCGTTCCTCCTCAGATACTGAAAGAGTCCATGTTCAAATGCAACAAGTTCTGGGCAGACAAGTAGCAAGTAACTTTCACACAACACAAATGTCAGACAATAACAATTTCGTATAAGAAACAATCTAATCACCACCTTTAACATTCAATTGTGTTACCATCATTGAATACCCCATTATCAGCATCCTTGGGGTTACCATTGACCAGAAACTCAGCTAGACTCACCACATAAATACCATGGCTACAAGAAAAGTCAAAGGCTAGGAATACTTCAATGAGTAACTCACCTTCTGATCCTCAAAGCCTGCCCATCATTTACAAAGCACAAGTCAGGAGTGTGATAGAATACTCCTCCCTTGCCTGGATGAGTGCAGCTCCAACAACACTCAAGAAGCTTGACACCATCCAGGACAAAGCAGTCTGCTTGGTTGATACCACATTCACAAATATTGATCCCTCCATCACCGATGTCTAATAGCAGTATCTTGTCAATAGAGTATTATCTACAAGACACACTGCAGAAGTTCCTTAGACAGCACCTTCCAAACCCACAACCTCTTTTATCTGAAAGCACAAGGGCAGCAGATACATGGGTACACCAACATTTACAAGTTCCCCTCCAAGCCACTTACCATCCTGAGCTGGAAATATATCACCATTCCTTCACTGTTGCTGGAATTCCCTCCCCAGGGGCATTGTGGGTCAACCAACATCACATGGACTATGATGGTTCAAAAAGACAGCTCACCACCACCTTCTCAGGGGCAACTAGGGAAAGGCAATAAACGCTGGCCAGCTGGAGATGTACCCATCCCAGAAATTAATTTTTAAAAAAGCCTTTCAAACTTCATCCCTGACTACCCCAGATACTCCTTGTATTCTATCTATGCCATTTCATGCCCACCATCCAATCTGCATGGTGCCTCACACACGCCATGCTAACATGTCTTCCATCAAAACTGCATCTGCCTTCCGCTCTCCACTGCAAATAAGTGGCCATCCAAACAACTCCATGCCACTTCACAATGATAGTCTATGTCCTTTATTCATATCCTCTGCCCTTCGTGCACTCCAGACTAACTCCTGACCTTCCACTCTCCTATTGTGATCCATCCCAACTTTCATGCCAACTCTTCCACCCCTTGGCCTCTCATATCCTTCAAGCTAACATTTACCTACCCACTCATCCCAATGACCCCCTAATATCATCCATGCTATATGTAACTCTCAATCTTCTGCTCTGAATAGCATACCCTTATGACATCCTGCAAAATCTATTCATCAAATGGCTGTTTATAGTATCTATGCCAACCTGGTGCCAACTCATGTTAACCTAACCCTCCATTCACCACTCTTTACCATTACACATAACACATACTTCAGGATTTATGTGAAATAATTAAATCAAATAAATAAAAGCTCTTGTGCCAAGAAAAACCATGATCTAGTTGTCAATGTCGTCATCTGTGTAATAATTAATGATTACAAATATTTCATTCTAATGTGTAATCCCTTGTTGGATGTATTAAATTTCATACTTCCATGTTAAAGTATCACCATTAAAGTGACCACTTGCAACAGTCAAGCAAGCTATGAAATAGCACACACTCTATCTGGAGAATAGAAAGTTGTGACAACAGTCAGTCAGCAACAATCCAGTAATAACAAACCTTAGACATTTGCCAATGGTTAGTGTTAAATAGCAAGTCATTTTTAAAACTAATGCACCAGACTTTATTTTAGATATCTCAAGAACTAAGTATTTAAATTTCTTGAATAGCTTAGATAACACTTTTGATGGTTGTTATTGACAAGTCCTTTATAATCTTTTGATAGGAGTTTTTGACAGGGTCCTTTTGTCAGTTCTGTTGTCAGTTCCATTGAGATTGACATTCACTGAATTTATATAGTCTCTAACACATTCATGTCTAATTTTAATAATACCAAAGGGAATTTTACCTCTCTCAAGTTGCACCTTATCTTGCAAAAGGTCCACCTCGTATTTCGCAAATGTATCCTGGAGCCATATACAAATTAATACCTTACATCCCTGGCTATCCAAATGTATTCATTAAGTTCAGACCTGCTCCTACTAGGTCTAATCTGTACGTGCAGTGTTACACATTTCTGGACCACTAAGATCAAATATGACTGGAAGCAGTCGCTGTTTTATGTGAGAGGCTGATTGTTGAATGTGCATGCATTGAACACAAACCAGCTCCATGAAAATAGTAGATGCTGTGCTTGGGGATGAGACTTGTGATTTTCAGCCTCCTTTGCTATAGGGGGGAATCCATCATTATGATAACTTGGGCTCTCGATTCTCCAGCTAGAGAAAAAACAAACTTCTCAGTGTGTACCTTGTCTCATTCTTGCAGAATTTTATACGTTTCAATCAGATCACATTTCATTCTTCAAAACCAAATTATGAAGGAGAATTTGATAATGGTAGAAAGCTCTAGTATTCTCTTATATTTGCAGTGAGTTTTTATAATTAAAATGCATTGCTGAAAGAATAGTGGAAGCAGATTCAGTAGACAGATAGTATTAGATTGCAGGGAAATAGCACAAAATGCATATTTCTCTGTCAAACACAAAATTGACTGAATAGCCACCCATATGAATTGATACTAACTAGAAGTTGGAGATAGCACATCTTGCATTTACTTTTAGTACAGATATACATACAGTTGTGTATATACACATATATATAGACAGATATATAAATACACACATTTTCAGTGTGCTGGTAATTCATGAAAATCTTTTCTTTGGTCAATCTTTTTAGTGTCTCCTTTCTATGAAAAATAACTTCATTGATTGAAGTGTATTGAGATTAATTTTCTGCCTTTGGCCAGGCATGCTTTCTCAAAATTGATCAGAATGCTAAGAAACTGCTTCTGAGGCAGACTTTGACAGGATTCTTTACATGAAGAACATGATGTGACAACAACAAATTGAGGGAAAAAAAAGGAAATCTGCTGGCAATAAGGAAATAAAAGTCCTATGTTTAATTTCACAACAGAGTGATGTTTCGTGCCTCCTCTCTTGAACAAAATAGAAGAAAGCTGCAGCATAATCTTGTTTTAAAAAAATGAGTATAAAGATTGTTGAAATGCACAGTAGGCCAATTGTAAGCTGAAAGAAGACAAAAATACATATTTATACTTTGCTTCTGAATCTGCATCAGATATGGAAAAGGTGTTTTTATTATAAAAGCAAAATAAAATGAAAAGCTTAAAATACACACCAGGCCAATCATCATAAATGACAATGACAGCTTGTATTTTTCTTTAGTACTCACAGATAAGACAAACACAGTGCTTTCAGAGTTTGAAATATTGGTAAGGAAGAATAATTGAGCAAAAAGCATTGATGATTAGAACTGCGAATGCTGTTAAACATGTTATCTCTCTGGACTCCTTTGGTTGTTACTTGAATGGTATAGCTTTAATTGAACTAAACTGAAAATGTCATTTTCAATGCACTGCAGATAAGGTGAGAGAAAACATCAAATAAAATAAACATGCACACCAAGAATATGCAAATGGAATGATTACTGGAATGATATAACAGATAACTTGAGTTAATTAATGCCATTGATTGTTGATTATGCAGCATTAAAGAAACAAAAGAAGTGAATAGTTAAGGCAGAGGCCAGTCAATGGTAAATGTGCAAGAACAAGAAAGGAAGAAAATGTGGAAAACCTGGAGATCACATTTCAAATTCCAAGTGGGTTAATATTTAAAGAAAAGAGAGGAGCAATGATTATGGGAATTTTTCAGCCTAAGTCTTGAAACAACAGATCAAGAGGTAAAGTGTAACTACCTTGGTGAGGAGTGTCCTCCATCCTTTACCATCCAAACTGGCATTCTCAACTCATCAAGCCCATCAAGTCTGCACCGACCCTTCAAAGAGCATTCCACACAGACCCATCCCCAACCAATCTACATAACCTCACCTTTGCCATAGTTAACCCACCTAGACTAAACACTATGGGACAATTTAGCATGGCCAGTCCACCTAAAATGAACATCTTGGACTGTGTGAGGAAACTGCAGTACCTGGAAACGCAGATGCAGAGAGACTGTCCAAACACCACCCAGTCACTCAAGGTTGGAATTGAGCCTAGGTCCCTGGCGCTGTGGGGCAGCAAGGCTAACCACAGTGTCACCATGCCACTTATGTAGGCTATGGTCAGAGAGATGAAATTGGGAGCAGGACGGAACATTCAAACAGTATGCCACAGGTAGCGTGAACCATGGCTGAGGACAAAATGGAGAAGTTAGGCAAATCAGTTACTAATTTTCTATTTTAAGGAGAGAAAATTTAAAGACCAGTGAAAACAGCTATAAAGTGTGTACAGAGTTTGCTGTCACACTTAGTTGGAATTTCTGGAATCCTGGGGAATGTCATAGGAGAAGAAAGAAGCTTAGAATATAAGAGCAGAGGTAAGTCTATGTAAGTTTAAATATGGTCCTTTATGCCTACTCCACTAGTCAGCATGATCATGGCTGAATCTCCATCACAATGACCTACCTCTGCCTTCTTTTCATGCCCTTTTATACTTTTAGTTTCCAGAAATCCATCTAATTCTCTTTTAAATATATTCAGTGATTTGGCTACCACATCCATCCATTTCTCAGGTTCATAACCCTCTTGATGAAGAAATGTCTCCTCATCACAGTGTGCAATGGCCTACCACATACTAAGTGGCCATGACTCCTTGTTCTCGTGAGTTCCACCTGAGGAAACATCATCCCTGCAGCCAGGGATTTGTTTAGTCCTGCCAGAATTGGATATGTTTCAATGAGATCCTCTCTCATATTTCTTAACTACAGTGAGTACAAGCCTAGTCAGCTAAATCACTCCGTGGAAAACAGATCTGCCATTCAGAAATTAAACTGGTGAAATTTTGCTGCACTCCTTCTATGACAAATATGCATGTTCTTTGGTAAGGAGATCAAAACTGCACACGATACTGCAGGTATGATCTCACTAAGGCTCTATACAGCTGCCGTAAGGTATCCTTGCTTCTAGAATCAAGCTCGTTTTGCAATTAAGATCAATCTCCAGGTGTTATCTTCACCTGTATGCTTGCTTCCAGTAACTAATTTATAAGGACACTTAAGTGCTTTTGTGCAATCACATTTCCTAATCTATCACTACTTAAATAATACTGTGCCATTCTGTTCTTCCTGCCGAGGTGGATAACTTTGTACTTATACAGCACCTGCCATGCATTTACCCATTTACTCAACTTGTTAAAATCACCTTCAAGTCTATTTATTTCTTCCTCACCATTCATCATTCTACAGCAAACTTGGAAATATCAAATTTGATTCCCACCTCCCACCTCCTGTGATGTCACACTGGTCAGCCTCTTCCACTCAAAAACAAATATATTCCTACTCTGTGCTTCCTCTCTGCTAAGCAGCTCTCAGTTCATGAGCATATATTACACCTACACTTATGTGCTTTGATTTTGCACATTAACATCTTATTGAATCATATTCATAGAGTCATACAGTATAGAAACATACCCTTTGATCCAAACAGTCCATGCTGATCATAATCCCAAACTAAACTAGTCCCCCTGCCTGTGTTTTTGACCCATATCTCTCCAAATATTCATGCACTTTTCTAAATGTCTTTTAAAGTTTGTACTGTACCCACATCCCCCACTTCCTCTGGAAGTCCATTTCACAAACAAACCACTCTCTGTGTTAAAAAAAACACCCTCTCATCTATTTTTTACATCTTTCTCCTCTCACCTTAAAGATATGCTTTATGTGGGACCTCAACAAATCTTTCATCAAATTAAAATTCACTACATCCATTGGTCATCCCTTATCTATTCCAATTGTTATGTTCTCAAAAAAGCTTGGGATGTTTGCAAAGTATGATTTCCTTTCTTAAATCCATCTTGACTTTGCGTAATCCCTTTTTTTGTCACATTATTACATCCTTCATTGAATAAACAGACATATAGTTCCTGAGGTTGCAC
The DNA here is from genome assembly GCF_037043375.1 of Chiloscyllium plagiosum. Lineage (NCBI taxonomy): Eukaryota > Metazoa > Chordata > Chondrichthyes > Orectolobiformes > Hemiscylliidae > Chiloscyllium > Chiloscyllium plagiosum. The sequence goes on from NW_028270174.1 coordinate 24,837,700, forward strand.
AAGAAAGTGCCAGATAAAAAGTTGTTGGGACAATCAAAGAGAATCAGGATGTGTTGAAACAGGGGGGTGAAGGGCAAGAGGATGATATGTTTGCTATGGGATAACATTGTAGATTACAGAAATAGCCAGAGTGATGGCTTGTGGGGCTAAAAGAGAATTTAGGTAGCATGGTGGTTCAGTGGTTAATGCTGCTGCCTCACAGCACCAGGGGCCCATGTTTGATTCCACCCTCGGGTAACTGTCTGTGTCGAGTGTGCACATTCTCCCCGTGTCTGCATGGCTTTCATCTGGGTGCTAAATTGCCCATAGTGTTCAGGGATGCCGAGATTAGGTACATTAGTCAGGAGTAAATGTAGAGAAATGGGTTTGGGTCGACTACTCTTCAGTGGGTTGGTGTGGATCTGTTGGGCTGACGGGCCTGTTTCCACACTGTAGGGATTCTAAAAGAAATCTAGCCACAGTGCCAGAAAAAGGAGAAAGGAGTTATGACTTGAAGAAGCAAACAACACTAAATCCACTCAAGTGACAATTTTGGAAGATAATCTTCAGGTGGGGAGACAAGAAATATTTTACAGAATTTCTGATACATAAGACAGAGTCTTGATGACCCAGATTCAATGAAAAGAGAAAAAATGGGAGAAAGAGAGCATTTACAAATGGGAATATTTACAGGAAGCGAATTAGGAAGGTGCAACTCCACATATTTGTGACCATTAGTGGACTAAGAATATGTATCAGTTCAAGTATTCTTACTAAAGATAGAGAGAAAAGTCTCTGTGAGTAGAACAGAACCGACAGACTAGACTATGCAGTGGTGATCAATGGATGAGTATTGGAAGTGAAGTTAATGAAATTCTCCATACAGAGCAAGGGCAAGAAATAACATCAGCATAATGTATCAGTGGAAATTCCCTGTGTGACCCTCAATAGGTAGGCAAAGGTGAACAGCCTGAAATCTCCAGCGAATAAACCCACTTTTGAAATGCTCTCTAAAGCATTTCAAAAATCAATGTATTATAATACATTTTTCACAATTGCTCAAAACATTGCAATACATGCAGAAAATATTCCATAGAAGAGCACTGAATTGACCGTTTTACAGTAAATCTCAATGCAGTACATTTTGCAGGTAGGATATTTGAAAAAGCGATCATCATAATGATAAAGAACAGATACGAACAAAATAGGATAACTGCTAATGCAGCCAGCACAAGGTCAACTTAGAGATAGTGTTGAACAGTTCAATAAAATATCAATTTTCCCCACAACCATTATTTCTACCAGGAACAGCTTTGATTTGGTGGGATGTTTAAGGGGAAGGAAGTGTTGTCATGCTTTATATTTATGGAAAAGATTCAGAACATTAAATTGATCCATTGCAAATGTCAGATTGGGCACCGTATCTGATATTAATGTAGCTCTTTCATCCTGTAAGAGATATGTTTGCATGTCACTATATTAAGTAATTCTAAGTGCCATTTTCATTGGGGATATCTGACTAAAGTCTTTGTGCAAACCAAATCTATTGCATGTAACTAAAGTGACACAGTTAGGAAAAATAAAGCTGTCTAAGTGTGTGCATTGAGCAGCACATCAGTGTGCAGAGGAATAGAACTGTACTGAGATATTAAGGTAAATAAAAGCATAGAAGTGAAGTTACAGCAGTGAAAAAAGTCGCCTGAAGCAAGCAAATGTCAGATGAGAATACTAAGGAATGGATATAAAATGTGACTCTTGAAGATCCCTTTCCACATCCTATCTTCAATTATTTTTTTAATTGGTTCTTTTGTATAATGCTCTAAAAATGCTAAGAAATGTTAGACTGATTTATTTCTACCCATTCAAATAGAATCCATAGAGATGTACAGCACGGAAACAGACCCTTTAGTCCAACTGATCCATGCCGACCAGATATCCTAAACTAATGTAGTTCCATTTGCCAGCACTTGGTCCATAACCCTCTAAACCCTTCCTATTCATATACCATTCCAGATGTCTTTTAAATGATGCAATTGTACTAGCCTCCACCATTTGCTCTGACAGCTCATTCCATATATGCACCACCCTCTGCATGAAAACTTTGCCCCTTAAGTCCCTTTTAAATCTTTCGCCTCTCACCTTAAACCTATGCCCTCTAGTTCTGAACTCCTCCAACCCAGGGAAAAGATCTTGCCTATTTATCCTATCTATGCCCTTCATGGTTTTATAAACCTCCATAATGTCATGTATAAATTTTAACTATTAAATGTACGTGAATAGATACATGCAAGACATAATATGACAACTTTAGAAACACTTGGTAAATTCCATTGAGATGCCTAAAGACCGTACACTCTTTCAAAATGAATGGGGAGTCTTTCTTTGTTATTGGTGTGCTATGGGTCAATAATATGCTTGATTTAAATACATTAATTATTTTTGGATATTTTCATAATTAATTGCATTTATCTCTGCAACAGAGGCCAGTCATTTATTAATTATGGTGCTGAAAAGAAAACAGTCTGTGAACAACACGCAATTATTAGTAGCTAAATTAGAGAGAGGATGTTACGTGGGTGAAACGCTATGAAGTGTTAGCTATGGCAAATTGCTGGCCAATTTACATTGTTTCACATTTAGTATCACAGTAGTAATATCTCACCATTAATCTCTCAGTGTACCATTCAAAGTTTTTTTTTCATTCACAGGGTGTAAGCATCACTGGTCAGCATTTATTGTTCATCCCTAATTACTCAGAGGACAGTTAAGAAACAATCACATTGTTGTAAGCCATAGTAGCTACCTTCCCTCAAGGATATTAATGAATGAGATGAGGTTTTTGCTCAACAATGGTCATCATTAGACTCTTACCTCGAGTCTTCTATTGAATTCAAGTTCCAACATCTGCCATAGCTGGATTCGAAGACAGGTCCACAGAATATTATCTGGGTCTCTAGTTTAATGGTCTAGTGATCATATAACTAGACTATCACCTCCCCTTCAAGTTTCTGTATTTGTACATTGCTTGTCCATCAAATACACCACTGAACTTTTTGTTAAGTAATAAATAGAGTTCCTATCTTGTCAACAAGTAAATGTAAATCTCTCCATTCCAAAAAGTGAACATTTATAGTATGGAATTTTATTTCTGAACATAATATTATGATATGCCTAAGAATGTATGAAGGTGATAGACATGTTTCCTAAAAAGTAGCATGAATGTAGTCAATATACCCTGAACCAGTAACCATGAGGGTCAGATGACATTTGTGTGGCTTCTGTACAAATTAAATCTAATTGATGTCTTTGTGGTATCATTGAAGTGTGAGACAACTTGTGGAATTTATAGTCCAATTGCACACTTAAATATTAGACTAATGAAGACAGAAATGAAGAAACCAAGCTATGACAAGCAGATATAAATGGCAAAGTATAATTCTTGATTTTTTTTGTAATGGCTTCTAACATCATTGCATCGGCATGGATGACAGAAAAATGATCTTGTGGTCACATATTATCATTCCAAGGATGAACCAAAGGATGGTTTGGAAACCAACAAGGACACAAGAGAAGATCCTCAAGCAGACGAAAGCTACCCAGCCAAAGGCAAGCAATCATTCCACGCAAAGAATGAGCGGGCAATTCTTATCTTATATTTCTCCATTTTTTTCTAATTGATTTTTGGATACTTTATTTCTTTATTTTTCTATTTTTTTCCCTTAAGAAATTGCACTTAAGAATCTGTACCTTGGTACCTTGTTACCTAAGATGGTACCTTTGTACTCATTTGATGACATATGATAGTAAAGCTAATTCAATTCAGTTCAATTCAATGCAATCAGTGTTTACCTACAAGATTGATTTCTAAAGATGTTTAGCTACAAGATTTTGTGAAAACTCAAAGTTTCAATCACCATTTGTCTTTAGAGAGCTTTGAGAAAAAAGTCATCAGATCTCATAGAGTGATAGAGTCACAGAGATATACAGCACAGAAACAAACCATCAGTCCAACTGTCCATGTCAACCAGATATCCCAACCCAATCTAGTCCCACCTGCCAACACCCATTCCATATCCCTCCAAACCTTTCCTATTCATATACTCATCCAATTGCCTTTTAAATGTTGCAATTGTACTTGTCTCCACCAATTCCTGTGATATCCCATTCCACACACACACCATCCTCTGTGTGAAAAAGTTGCCCTTTAGGTCTCTTTTAAATCATTCTCCTCTCACCCTAAACCTATGCCCTCTAGTTCTGGACTCCCCCATCCCAGAGAAAAGACCTTGTCTATTTACCCTATCCATACTCCTCATGAACCTCTATAAGGTCACTCTACAGCCTCCGACGCTCCAAGGGAAATAGTCTCAGCCTATTCAGCGTCTCCCTTTAGCGCAAATCCTCCAACTCTGGCAGCATCCTTGTAAATCCTTTCCGAAACCTTTCAAGTTTCACAACATCCTTCTAATAGGAAGGAGACCAGAATTATACACAATATTCTGAAAGTGGCCTAACCAATGTCCTGTACAGCCACGACATGGCCTTCCAACTCCTGTACTCAATGCTCTGACCAATAAAGGAAAGCATACCAAATGCCTTCTTCACTGTCCTAGCTACCTGCAATTCTACTTTTAAGGAACTTTGAAGTTGCACTCCAAGGTCTCTTTGTTCAGCAACACTCGCTAGGACCTTACCATTAAGTGTATAAGTTCTGCTCTGATTTGCTTTCCCAAAATGCAGCACCTCGAATTTATCTAAATTAAATCCATCTGCCACTTCTCAGCCCATTGGCTCACCTGATCAATGCTTCCTATCATAAAAAAAAATTCAAACATATGATTTTCTGGTCACTCACTGATAATCCTAAATGTATGCCTTGTCTCCAGAATTCATCTTTTTTTGCTTATATGCGTGGGCATTTGAGGGTGGTTTGTTTTTTGCTGTGTTTCTGTTTGGGTGTTGTGTGAAGAAATATTTTTCTTTATCATTTGATTAAAATTTCCCAATAAGTTAGATTCATGACCATTGCTCAAAGGGATAAAATGAACTCTAAGAAAACATATTTTCTTGTGGTCAGCCATGTGGGAAGTATATGAAAAAGGGAAGAATGATCCTATTACCTCTCCTATTTTAGCAGCAATGAATTTTTGCTTGAGATTTGTAAAATATTTAATTTTAAAATTTTCTACTTGTTTTCATTTTTGCCAATATTTTTCTTATCCGGTCTTTCTTACTTCATCTTTATTACTCTTCTTAATAGCTTAACAATACTAAATACAAATAACGTAATACATAAATTGAGAATTATTTGCACACACTGGCTTGCTCTCAAGTCTCAAGCAATTAACAGTACTCAATAGAGTAAAATTCATACTGCATAACAATTTACATCATCCTTTCAAGACATAGTACAGGTTCATTAACTTCTTGGCTCTCATTGTAGGAGCATATAGCCAATAGTTAGTTTCTGGATGAGTTCCTTCTTCAAGCAGATGAATTTAATCATGAGGATAATGAGGTAGCTCATAGTAAACAGAATGAACAACACAGTCACGTGTAAAAGGAGACATACCCATTGGTGTAGCTGCACGTTTGAGGCCCAATCCCAGAAATCATTCCACCCAGTAATCACTTTGATTTCCCTGATTTGCTTTTGAATTTACTCTGTCTGCTGAATAAAAGTAGCAAAATCTTTATGCACGTTTGTCAATTGTATTTGGACCTGCTGCAATTTTTCTGACTGGAGTTCAATGCAGTATCATACATCTCCCAGTAGTCCCTCAAAGTTTGGCTGAGTTCATCACTGACAATGACAAAGATCTCTCGCCCTCTGTGGATGTCTGTGAGCTTGATTAGTCCTACCTGGGCTGGCACATGTGTCCTAATACCAAAGGTGGTATTTTGGATGTTACATGTGAAGGTTCTGTGCTAATATTGTTTTGGGGAAGTTGTGATGCAGTATTCTCCCTCCCCACTGTATGCGACCCTGGGTGATATCTGTGTTCAGGCTCCAGATCTCTACAGTAAAATTTAGAATGATATTTGTCCAAAAACTACACAAGGCATGCTCATTTGAATATGAAAGGTAGGGGCACACAATTACTTCTTTTGTCTGCTGACATTTGTTTAATTACTTTTTTAGTTTATTCATAAGATGAAAGCTCCACTGGCTAGGTCAACATTTATTACCCATCCTTAATTGCCATAGGGCAGTTAAGCGTCAACCACATCATTGTGGGTCTGGAGTCACATTTAAGCTAGACCAGGCTAGTAAGGCATTTTCTATCCCGAAAGGATATTAATGAACTAGAGGGATTTTTTTCCCCAACAACGAATTCTTAGGCTTAACTTCCAGCTGTTTTCTTGTTGAATTCAAATTCCACCATCTGGTATGGCAGGATTTGAACACAGGTCAGAACCCCAGAACATTATCTGTGTCTCAGGATTAATACTGCAGTGATAATGCCACTAGGCCATTGCCTCCCCACTTCTAACATTTCTAACACCTTCCATATTTCTGCAGCATGGTACATATAAGCCTTCCCTCTTTCTCAACAGTATATAGAAGATGCCATTGTATTCCAGCCACATTCCCTCTCGGATAATGCTGACATTTTCCACCTCAGAGACTTGTAATCCATTTTGACTTGGCATCATGATTGGGATCCTCAGTACCATCCCCATAGCCTTTCCTGGCATCCCCATACAATCACACCTTAGTTATTTACCATAATTGACAATTTGCAATATTAAGATGTCCTTTCCCTGTAACTAGTGCTCTACCTGCTCACTCATCCAAGCTTGCTTAACCTATCTTTGCTTAACCTGCTCGAGGTTCTCCCTGAACTGTTCGATCATCCATTGGCTATGGATGCTACATAGGGTCCTATTCTAATCCATTGGCATCACCTAGCTTTCCCTGGATGATTTGGTCTATGATGCTGGGATGTTCTCTCGCATCACTACCAGTTGCTGATTTGCCTGATTTTCTTTTATTCTTCCCCTGGAATATTGCTGCCTGTTTAGACTAATTTTGTCCAAGGTCATTTTAAATTGCTGGGTTCCAAGTCTAAGCTCATTATCTAAATTAGCCAAATCAAGAATATTGACTGTGAAAACTTCACCTCTGTAAGCATTGCCAAATCATTCAGCATTGCTCTTTTACTACACCTTGCTGTTCTTGATCTGGTCAATGAAGAAAGTCCTGAAGAAGGGCTTATGCCCGAAACGTTGATTCTCCTGCTCTTTTGATGCTGCCTGACCTGCTACGCTTTTCCAGCAACACATTTTTAAGCTCTGATCTCCAGCATCTGCACTTTCTCCCACTGTCGCTGAGAGCCAAGCCAAGGTCAGAGATCTGGTCCAAGCTCAGAGCAGCAATGCCAAGGCAAAGCAAGTACAGGAGGGAAAAAAATCCCTGCCTTGTCTAGCAAGTGGCAAGACAAATAAGTACTAAGGATGGACCTATTTTCAAAGATGGGTGATACGTGGTACTGAAATCAAGTGATTTATCAATGCCACAATATCCAGGGTCGTCAAGGGACAGAAGCTACAACTAATAGAATAAAGAGAATGTCGGTGGCCAGAAATGGGAAAACACCATTTTGAGAATTGTATCATCTGTGCCCAGAACAATCCAGACATCTGTGCCAATGAAGGAAAATTAAGGTACACTAGACCAGCAGCAGGATCATAATCTGACCTTCAAACAGATTATATTAGCCTCCTAACACCTAGTGCTGGGTGATGACAGAATATAGCCTCCAGTATAAATTCTATAAGTTCTATCTCTGCCCCCTTCCTAGGCATCCAGTGAATGTGTTTAGAAGAAGTTCCTTACAGATGCGTTCTGGACACCCCTTGTGTCCCATGAAAAATCAACAGGTCAGCCTTCTGCCTCGCTGCCTACCAGGGACCACCCCACATTGTCCCGTCTGGAGCTGCACATCTACAGAGGAGGGGCACGGCCCCATTGTTCTTTGGGGGAAAGTATCCAAATGGGCGGGTACAAGGAATTGTACGGTGGGATTTCCTTCACTAAATGTGGCTGTGTGATCTCCCCCACCAAATTAACTGCTGCTTGTCTCGATAGTCCTTCCAACAGGATGGACAAGGATCTTGACCCTGGCTCCCATGGCAGTGCTAATTGCCTGGGTACCCTGCAGTTCCTTGCGAAGTGGCCTGACCTCCTAGAAGGATATCCCTTGCAGCAGCACCTGCTACCTCAGACCTCCGTGCTGCTGATCGCTATCTCTCACTGTATAGAGGTGGATGGCTCTGACAATAACTCTCCTTGTTTCAGTCTCCCCTCCTTTTCTCCACGTGGAAGTGGGGTTTGAGGCTGTTACGGGGTACATTTTTCCCCTGCCTGATTTGGAGTGCTCTGATTCATGAATGTCTTTCTCTCAATCCTGGGCCACCTCCCCTTATCATCTCCCCTTATCTGTATGGGTGTTGTCTGAGGGATAAAAATTTTCACAGGCTTTCCTCACTGCTTCTGTGGGATATAAGATGAGTGTTTGGGTTAAATTTTCTCTGTCTTGAGGAGTCAAGGTTACCTTTGAACTGTGACAATAGGTGCCTGGCAAATGCTTGGTTATGCTTTCTTTTTCACTGCCTAAACTTAGTTAATCGTTCCATGTGGTCTTCTCTGTTATATCCTCAGTGACTAGAATTGCAATTTTAATGGCTAATTGTATCACTGAAAGAGGATTTGTATAAATAATTGGATCATTGTTCTGACTGTCCTGATGGGTTGTGGTCAATGCATTCATCAGAGCAGGTTAAGGCGAAAGTGAACACTGCAGATGCTGGAGATCAGAGTTAAGATTAGAGTGGTGCTGGAAAAGCACAGCAGGTCAGGCAGCATCCAAGCACCAGGAAAATCGACATTTTGGACAAAAGCCCTTCATTAGGAATGAGGCAGGGAACCTGCGGGGTGGAGAGATAAATGGGAGGAGTGTAGGGCTGTGGAGAAGTAGCTAAGAGTACAATAGGTGGATGGTGGAAGGGAGGAGGGGATGAATGTGATAGGTTGGAGGGGAGGGTGGAGCGGATAGGTGGGAAAGAAGATTGGCAGGTAGGACAGGTCATGAGGATGTTGCTGAGCTGGAAGGTTGGAACTGGGGTAATGGGGGGGGGGAGGGGAGGGGAATGAGGAAACTGGTGAAGTCCACATTGTTGCCCTGGCGTTGAAATGTTCCGAGGCGAAAGATGATGTGTTCTTATTCCAGGCGTTAGGTGGTGAGGGAGCGGCAGTGGAAGAAGCCCAGGATCTGCATGTCCTTGGCAGAATGGGAGGGGGAATTGAAATGTTGAGCCACTGGGTGGTGTGGTTGATTGGTGTGGGTGTCCAGGAGATGTTCCCTGAAGTGCTCTGCGAGGAGGCGTCCAGTCTCCCCAATGTAGAGGAGACCATATCGGGAGCAACGGATACAATAAATGATATTGGTGGATGTGCAGATGGAACTTTGATGGATGTGGAAGGCTCCTTTGGGGCCTTGGATGGTGGTGAGCGGGGAAGGTGTAGGCACAGGTTTTGCAATTCCTGCGGTGGCAGGGGAAGTTGCCAGGAGAGGAGGGTGGTTTTTTGGGGATGTGGACCTGACCAGGTAGTCTTGGAGGTAATGATCTTTGAGGAAAGCGGAAAGGGGTGGGGAAGGAAATATATCCCAGGGGTGGGATCCGTTGTAGGTGGTGGAAATGTCGGCGGATGCTGCAATTTATGCAGAGGTTGGTGGGGTGGAAGGTTAGGACCAGGAGGGTTTTGTCCTTGTTGCGGTTGGAGGGGTGGGGTTTGAGGGCGGAGGTGCAGGATGTGGACGAGATATGTTGGAGGGCATCTTTAACCACGTGAGAAGGGAAATTGCGATCTCTAAAGAAGGTGGCTATCTGGTGTGTTCTGTGGTGGTACTGGTCCTACTGGGAGCAGATACAGTGGAGGCAGAGGAATTGGGAATACGGGATAGCATTTTTGCAGGAGCTAGGGTGGCAAGAGGTGTAATCCAGGTAGCTGTGGGAGTCGGTGGGTTTATAAAAGTGTCAGTGTTAAGTCGGTCATCATTGATGGAGATGGAGAAGTCCAGGAAAGGGAGGGAGGTGCCAGAGATGGTCCGGGTGAATTTAAGGTTAGGGTGGAATGTTTGGTGAAGTTGATGAACTGCTCAACCTCCTTGCGGGAGCATGAGGTGGTGCCGATGCAGTCAGCGGAGGAAGAGGTGGGGAATGGTGCCTGTGTGACTACGGAAGATGGACTGTTCTATGTAGCCGACAAAGAGACAGGCATAGCTGGGGCCCATGCGAGCGTCCATGGCTACCTCTTTCGTCTGAAGGAAGTGGGAGGATTCGAAGGAGAAATTGTTAAGGGTGAGGACTAGTTCAGCCAAATGAATGAGAGTGTCAGTGGAAGGGTACTGTTGGGGGTGTCAGGAGAGGAAGAAACAGAGGGCTTCGAAGCCCTTGTCATGGCAGATCTTTGGAGGTGTAGAAGGATTGGATATCCATGGTGAAGATGAGGCATTGGGTGCTGGGGAAACGGAAGTCTTGGAGGTGGTGGAGGGCGTGAGCAGTGTCTCGAGCATATGTTCAATTATTGTATCCAACCAAACTTGCTTCATTAATGACCTCCAATGGTCTTAATGCATCTCTCATATCAAATCTTACTGTGCATTATTCCTGAAATAATTCTCAACTCACACTATGTTTACAAGCCCATTGTGTGCCCAGACAACCAGCAACTGTCTGGAGATGACCCTCCAGCTGCTGATCTTTGCCCCATATATTGCAAATGGGCAGGGATTGGGGGTTGAGGGGGAACTGTCCTCTCTAGGACCATAGTAAACACAATGAGATCAGGTTATGCCAATCTGGCCTAAGGTTGCTGCCAGGTTTAAAGCAATGTCAGCTATCTCACTGCCAAAAGAAGGTCAATGTCCTATTTCACTCTGCCAGTCTAAGTTCCATAACCTTCCCTCTGATATTTCACACTCACCCTATCTCTGCTGTTGTACCTAACCCCCAACCCGCCATCATCATTCTCTACCTCTCTTACTATTACCTACTGCATCTTTTATCACTAACACTCACCTATGTTAACCCCAACATTATTATCCCATGCATACCTTCCATGTCACTCAGGACACGACTCAAACTACACCAACAGTACTAAATCTGCAACTATTTCATCACCAGTAATACCAGCCTTTCTTTGATTTCGTAAGGAAAACAGTCCACAATATAGCAGAAGAATTCAGAGCAGTGGGATGCTGCTCCTCGTTCGGCTCCTCACTCCTGATGAGAAGAGGACCTGACTTTGACCACCCCAAAAGGTTGGAACTAGTATCAGAGAACCATTGACTTACTGTGCTATGGCCCCCTGAGCAAAGGCTATCCCCTTTGACTGGACAAAGCCTCATTCCTGAAGAAGGGCTTATGCCCGAAACATCCATTCCCCTGCTCCTTGGATGCTGCCTGACCTGCTGCGCTTTTCCAGCAACACATTTTTCAGCTTTGACTGGACTGTGTCTTCCTGGATTTGTGTCTGTGTTACATGGCATGGCAAGACAGCAATATTGTAAGCCTGGTGTCTCTGTCACGGTAACAAATGCTCAAAAGCAAGGCAAGGCAGGGATGCTAAAAGCATCCAGGTATGGTCAGAGTGTGCATTATGAGAGCAAGCAAACAGCCCAATGATGCAGCTTGATCTTAAAACCTTGAGCTGTGTACATGCCCTGAGGACACAGTGCCCTTGTTGCAATATTGCAATCATAGTAGGCAGTGCATTCTGAGGTGCAATGTTGAAATGCAGAAGAGTCTGTAAAAGGAATAGATTTGTGTCTTGAGGGTTCATGCAGACTGCTATATGTTGGATGCCGAATTCCATGGACATGAAGTGCTTGTGGCAAGTTATCATTAAACCCATTGACAGTTCAACCATTGATACCACAGGGTGGTGGGCATTTGGAATGTGTTGCCAGCAGAGGTGGTAGAGGCAGGCACGGTAGATTCATTTAAGATGTGACTGTACAGATGCATGAGTAGATGGGGAGCAGAGGGATACAGATGCTTAGGAATTGACCGACAGGTTTAGACAGTAGATTTGGATCGGCTCAGGCTTGGAGGGCCGAAGGGCCTGTTCCTGGGCTGTAAATTTTCTTTGTTCTTAATGTCAATATAGTATCACTGTTAATTTGACAGAGCAATAGTGTTAAAAATAATTTTTGTTGAGAAATGAGAATGTCACTGCTTTTGGGGGAGATTTGATGAAGATTTTGAGATATATTTTCATTAATTCCAAATTAGTAGCATAGGGGCCATGGTCTTATTTTAACAGAGGGATTTAATAATTAGCTAGCTTGGTATTTTCATAATCTTGATTTCAAACCTCAACGTGCCAGACACCAGATGACTGGAGGCCTCCTCTCGGGTTAATTAAAGTTGGTTTCTGTTGTGGGATTTTTATAACAAAAGAAAACTTCAATCAATTAGCTCAGCAGAAGGTTCTTCCAGAAAAAAGGAGTTTGTTCAGAACAATTAAGGGAAAATGTTACCTCAGGGTAAATGCTTTAGTTTGTGAAAACTTGCAAACCAGGAATGTTTGGTTGAAAATCTGTTTTTTTTTTGGTTATTCTAAGCTCAAAGGTCTAAGATGTCTGTTTTATGAGGATCCAAGGAAAAAGGATAGCACACTGTTAAGCCAAACCTACAGCCTGGGCAAGGATAGAAAATTAACTCTTTTTTGAGATGGCAAAAACATGAGATGGCAATGGGATTTGGATTGGACACGGTTTTGCCATGTGTGTTGCAAACATTGAATTGCATGTTTGTTTTCAATAGTTTGGCTTATTGTAATTGTTTCTCTTGTGTGATAAACTCCTGCAAAAGCCAAATTTGAAGTATTATTTTTTGAAGAATGGTCACTAGACCTGAAATGTTAACCATGATTTCTCTCCACAGATGCTACCAGAACAGCCGAGATTTTCCAGCATTTTCTGTTTTTGTTTGTGATAATGATTTGTGTACTTATTTATTGTTGAAAAGACAGCCACATTAAATTTACAAAAAAAAACTATCAAGCCAAATCTCATTCTGGGATCTCACTTGTTCAGAAATAACACCAGCTAGGATCATAACAGTGGCCAAAAGATGGATTTGCAACATTATGTAGGGATGTTGGGAGATGACTTCCTTCCCTTCCTAGCTCCCAGGCACTCTGTTCAAGGAACTACGAGATCTAAAAGGGTATCCTGCTCTAGTTTTGATTCTCAAAGGAAATGAGAGAAGACTGACCAATTTTTGTCACCCAAGCAACACTTCATTAAAAATTCACTTCCTTCTTTTCCATGGTTTTTTCCCACAAGTCTCTGAGATTTCTATCTAATTCTACTTGATTCTCTTTGTCATTGTAGACTGTAATTCAGTTGCCTAAGCCCTGATTTCTTGAATTCTCCCCCTATACCTCTCTATCTTTCTACCTCATGCTCCTCTATTAAGATACTTCTTTAAACTTACCCCTTTGGCCACTGTTTTGTACATCTGACTTACTCTCTCTTATGTTCCTCAGATTATACTTTGCTTTACAATCTTCCAGTGAAGTGCTTTCGGATATTCCATTCAGTTGTGAAGTTTCTATGCAAATATAAAACTTTGTTCATATTTTTCCCCCAAATTGGCTTTATTTGTGCAGTTGATTTTTCATCTTTCTTAGAAGATACGTAGTTTTGAATTGGGTTCAATAAATACGTATTGTGACACAGGAGGGACCAGAGGAGCTTTCTTGTATAGCATTGCTTGTACTTTTTAATCAACTTGTCCATGGCTGCAGGGACCACTGAAGAATCCTGAGTGGGTTAAACCTGATGTTTGCCCTGTTTATTGTGAACTAAATTTGTCTTTTAAACAGGCAATAAGTCTCCAAATATTCAATAGTTTTTGTGCACAATATAAGTATCCACTTTCCTGATAAGCAGAGGTATGATGACTGTCTTTTTAATCATTGACTGCTAACGTCACAGTTATCCAGTCATAGCTGTTACTTCACAATGCAGGATAAATGTCTGTACAATTATAAGCTTAATCAAATAGAAGATTAAACATGTGAGTTTACTGCTCATGGAAATTTAATTTTTGTCACTTCCTTTCATTGTCCTATTGTGGTGGATATGTTCCCAGTTAAATACCTAACAAGATAAACTAAGTCAAAATGATGACCATAATTCTTACGTGGTGACTACACTTTGGATGAGACAAAGGTTGCATCTCAGAAAGAGGTTCTGAACTTCTGTGGCACACCATAAGCATCTTGAAGAGCTTTGCAGCAATGAAGTAAGGGCACTGTGGAAATATAATAAATAACTTGTATATAGCAAGATCCCAAATAATAAAAGAAATAGCTGAACTGATAATCTGCCTTCTTGAAGTCAGCTTTGGATGGATTTTGGCCAGCATATTTGGAGACCTCCCTTGCTCTTTTTTAAACAGTACAGCAGATCCTGTTGTGTCAACCTGGGAGTTTAAAATGGATCTCGGTTTAACATCTGATCTGAAAGTACAGCACTGCTTCTACCAAACACAAAGGCTCTCTGGCGTCTGAAGTAGACTTCCTAGGTAGCTCCTGAAGGAAATAGAATTGTTTCCCTGAAGTGCTTTGAAGCAAATGCAGAAAAATGCAAGTAATTAAAAAATTCTTGTCTGTCAAGTGCTTCAATAGGAAAATGGCAATTCTCACCATCAGCGAATATTCAAACACATTAGTGGTGTATATATATAAATCAGTAAAACACTGGTGTGTTCTGATTGGTTTCATTTTTAAAAGCTAATTGATCAGTATTTATGGATTAGCACTGATCATTGGGTAATATACAAGAAGTGGGACCCTGTTTGATGCCTTGTTTCTGTGCTGGATAACTTGCAACTAAGAAACTGAGTGTTTTCTTAACAAAATACTTCTCAAGATTTGATTTTGTATTCTGGAAAGCTTTCTATTGCAAATTGAACAAATGGAGGCCATGTGAAATAGGTATCAATTCTCATGTTCTTTTTCTCTGCTTGGCGTCATTTCCAAAGCAGCCTCAAACAAGGGTCAAAGTACATTTGTGTCTGCTGTTATATATATTGCTTGACATTTAAGCTCCATGTGCTGTGTGTAGGAAATGTTGTGACTTTGCCAAGCAATGGGTCTGCAATATGCACATAGACACTAAGAAGCCAGTTCATTTGCTGTTAGTGAGAGCAATAACAAAACTGTGGATGCTGGAAATCTGAAGTGAAGAGAGCAGAAGTGTGTAAAAGAAGATTCATACTGGAGTTGAAACATTAATCCTGCTTCTCTCTACAAAAGTTTGTTTTGCTTAAGTCTCAGATTTGGGTGTAATGATTATATAAAAAAATTAATTCATTCAAAAAATTAAAGTCATGAGAGACAAGATTTGGAGGTGCCGGTGTTAAACTTGGGTGGACAAAGTTAAAAATCACACAGCACCAGATTATAGTTCAGCAGGTTTATTTGGATGCACTAGCATTCGGAGTGCTGCTCTTTCATCAGGTGGTTGTGGAGTATAAGATCATAAGACACAGAATTTATGGCAAAAGTTTGCAGTGTGATGTAACTGAAATTATACATTGAAAAAAGATCTAGATTGCTTGTTAAGTCTCTCGTCTTTTAGAATTACCATATCGGTTTCAGTTCTTTTATATGTAAATCCCAGAACTTTTTTAAAACTTACATTCTCAAGTGAAGTTTAAGAATAGGTGCTACGAGCTAGCGAGGGCAGGAATAGGAGGATAGAGCAGGTGAATGCATGGCTGAGGAGCTGGTGTATGGGAGAAGGATTCACATTTTTGAATCTTTGGAATCTCTTTTGGGGTAGATGTGACCTGTACAAGAAGGATGGATTGCACCTAAATTGGAAGGGGACTAATATACTGGCAGGGATATTTGCTAGAACTGCTTGGGAGGATTTAAATTAGTAAGGTAGGGGGGTGGGACCCAGGGAGATAGTGAGGAAAGAGATCAATCTGAGACGGGTACAGCTGAGAACAGAAGTGAGTCAAACAGTCAGGGCAGGCAAGGACAAGATAGGACTAATAAATTAAACTGCATTTATTTCAATGCAAGGGGCCTAACAGGGAAGGCAGATGAACTCAGGGCATGGTTAGGAACATGGGATTGGGATATCATAGCAATTACAGAAACATGGCTTAGGGATGGGCAGGACTGGCAGCTTAATGTTCCAGGATACAAATGCTACAGAAAGGATAGAAAGTGAGGCAAGAGACGATGGGGAGTGGCATTTTTGATAAGGGATAGCATTACAGCTGTGCTGAGGGAGGATATTCCTGGAAATACACCCAGGGAAGTTATTTGGGTGGAACTGAGAAATAAGAAAGGGATGATCACCTTATTGGGATTGTATTATAGACCTCCTAATAGTCAGAAGGAAATTGAGAAACAAACTTGTAAGGAGATCTCAGCTATCTGTAAGAATAATAGGGTGGTTATGGTAGGGGATTTTAACTTTCCAAACATTGACTGGGACGGTCATGGCGTTAAAGGTTTAGATGGAGAAGAATTCCTTAAGTGTGTACAAGACAATTTTCTGATTCAGTATGTGGATGTACCTAACAGAGAAGGTGCAAAACTTGACCTATTCTTGGGAAATAAGGCAGGGCAGGTGACTGAGGTGTCAGTGGGGGAGCACTTTGGGGCCAGCGACCATAATTCTATTCGTTTTAAAATAGTGATGGAAAAGGATAGACCAGATCTAAAAGTTGAAGTTCTAAATTGGAAAAAGGTCAATTTTTACGGTATTAAGCAAGAACTTTCGAAAGCTGATTGGAGGCAGATGTTTGCAGGTAAAGGGACGACTGGAAAATGGGAAGCCTTCAGAAATGAGATAACAAGAATCCAGAGAAAGCATATTCCTGTCAGGGTGAAAGGGAAGGCTGGTAGGTATAGGTAATGTTGGATGACTAAAGAAATTGAGGGTTTGGTTAAGAAAAAGAAGGAAGCATATATCAGGTATAGACAGGATAGATCGAGTGAATCCTTAGAAGAGTATAAAGGCAGTAGGAGTATACTTAAAAGGGAATCAGGAGGGCAAAAAGGGGACATGAGATAGCTTTGACAAATAGAATTAAGGAGAATCCAAAGGATTTTTACAAATATATTAAAGACAAAAGGGTAACTCGGGAGAGAATAGGGCCCCTCAAAGATCAGCAAGGTGGCCTTTGTGTGGAGCCACAGAAAATGGGGGAGATACTAAATAAATATTTTGCATCAGTATTTACTTTGGAAAAGGATATTGAAGATATAGACTGTTGGGAAATAGATGGTGACATCTTGCAAAATGTCCAGATTACAGAGGAGGAAGTGCTGGATGTCTTGAAATGGTTAAAGGTGGATAAATCCCTAGGACCTGATCAGGTGTACCTGAGAACTCTGTGGGAAGCTAGAGAAGTGATTGCTGGGTCTGTTGCTGAGATATTTGTATCATTGATAGTCACAGTTGAGGTGCTGGAAGACTGGAGGTTGGCAAACATGGTGCCACTGTTTAAGAAGGGAGGTAAAGATAAGCCAGGGAACTGTAGACCGGTGAGCCTGACCTCAGTGGTGGGCAAGTTGTTGGAGGGAATCCTGAGGGACAGAATGTACATGTATTTGGAAAGGTAAGGACTGATTAGGGACAGTCAACATGGCTTTGTGCGTGGGAAATCATGTCTCACAAACTTGATTGAGTTTTTTGAAGAAGTAACAAAGAAGATTGATGATTGCAGAGCAGTTGATGTGATCTATATGGACTTCAGTAAGGCATTCGACAAGGTTCCCCATGAGAGACTGATTAGCAAGGTTAGATCTCATAGAATACAGGGAGAACTAGCCTGGATATAGAACTGGCTTAAAGGTAGAAGACAGATGGTGGTGGTGGAGGGTTGTTTTTCAGACTAGAAGCGTGTGACCAGTGGAGTGTCACAAGGATTGGTGCTGGGCCCTCTACTTTTTTGTCATTTACATAAATGATTTGGATGCGAGCATAAGAGGTACAGTTAGTAAGTTTGCAGATGACACCAAAATTGGAGGTATAGTGGACAGCGAAGATGGTTACCTCAGATTACAACAGGATCTGGACCAGATGGGCCAATGGGCTGAGAAGTGGCAGATGGAGTTTAATTCAGATAAATGCGAGGTGCTGCATTTTGGGAAAGCAAATCTTAGCAGGACTTATACACATAATTGTAAGGTCCTGGGGAGTGTTGCTGAACAAAGAGACCTTGGAGTGCAGGTTCATAGCTCCTTGAAAATGGAGTTGCAGGTAGATAGGATAGTGAAGAAGGCATTTGGTATGCTTTCCTTTATTGGTCAGAATATTGAGTACAGGAGTTGGGAAGTCATGTTGCGGCTGTACAGGACATTGGTTAGGCCACTGTTGGAATATTGCATGCAATTCTGGTCTTCTCCCTATCGGAAAGATGTTGTGAAACTTGAAAGAGTTCAGAAAAGATTTACAAGGATGTTGCCAGGGTTGGAGGATTTGAGCTATAGGGAGAGGCTGAACAGGCTGGGGCTGTTTTCCCTGGAGCGTTGGAGGCTGAGCGGTGACCTTATAGTGGTTTACAAAATGATGGGGGGCATGGATAAGATAAATAGACAAAGTGTTTTCCCTAAGGTTGGGGAGTCCAGAACTAGAGGACATAGGTTTAGGGTGAGAGGGGAAAGATATAAAAGAGACCTAAGGGACAACTTTTTCACGCAGAGGGTGGTACGTGCATGGACTGAGCTGCCAGAGGATGTGGTGGAGGCTGGTACAATTGCAACATTTAAAAGGCATTTGGATGGGTATATGAATAGGAAGGGTTTGGAGGGATATGGGCTGGTTGCTGGCAGGTGGGACTAGATTGGGTTGGGATATCTGGTCGGCATGGACAGGTTGGACCGAAGGGTCAGTTTCCATGCTGTACATCTCTATGACTCTATAGGTACCATGTTGGCCCAGATAATACATTGAAGGTGTGAGGTGCCCTGTGTGAGACTGTCTGTGCCACAATGTACAGACTGGTTCTAATCTAAAAAAAGGATTTACAAAATCTTACATGGATTCATGCTGTTTTTGAGCAAAATAAAATGTAATTCTGCAAGTACAAATGCACCCACAAACTTATATGTGTGTGTGCGCATGTGGGTGGGTGTGTGCAAGGGGGTATGAGTATCTGTGAGAGAGTGTGTGTATGTGTATGCATGAGAGTGTGAGTGTAAAGGGTTATACGTCTGTGAGAGAGTGTGCGTGTGAGCGTATGGGAGAGAGATTGTATATGAGAGAGGGTCTGCATATGTGTGTGTGTTTGTGTGTGTGTGTGTGTATGTGTGTGTGTGTGTAGTACAGTGGGGTCACCTGTAGTATGACATGAACCAAAGGTCCCGGTTGAGGCCATCCCCATAGTTACCGAACTTGACTCCCCATGGGGATGGCCTCAACTGGGACCTTAGCTTCATGTCACACTACAGGTGACCCCACTGCACTACACACACACTCATACACACACATCCACACACACACATGCACACACTCTCACAGACGTATCCTCCATTACACTCACACTCACACACATACACATATACACACTCTTTCACAGACACTCATATCTCCCGCACACATACACTCACACGCACACAGACATATATAAGTTTGTTGGGTGAATTTGTACTTGCAGAATTATATTTTAGTTTGCTCAAAAACCGCATGAATCCACGTAACATTCTGTAAATCCCTTTTTTAGATTAGAACCAGTCTGTACATTGTGGCACAGACAATCTCACACAGGGCACCTCACACCTTCAATGTATTACCTGGGCCAACATGACATCTATTGCTAAAGTTTACTTGAGAATGTACCTTTAAAAATGTTCTGGGATTTACACATGTAAGAACTGAAATGAACATGGTCATTCTAAAAGATGAGAGACTTAAACAATTCAGGTCTTTTTCAATATGTAATTTCAGTTACATCACACTGTAAACTTTTGCTATAAATTCTGTGTCTTACGATCTTATACTCCACAACCTAATGAAGGAGCAGCATTCTGAAAGCTAGTGCTTCCACTTAAACCTGTTGGATTATAACCTGGTGTTGTGTGATCTTTAGTGATCTTTAACCATGAGAGACAAAGCAGTGAAAATGGCCACAGATATCATCAATCCTGAGACTTAGGACAGAAATGCTGGTGAAACACAGCCGGTTTGGCAGCATCTGTTGAGAGAAGAACAGAGTTAACATTTCGAGTCCATTGACCCTTTGTCAGAACTGGATAGAGGGTCACTGAACTCAATGTTAACTATTTTCTGTCAACAGTTGCAGCTAGATTGGCTGTGTTTCTTTAGCAGTTTCTTTTTCATATGTCCAGCGCCCACAGTTAGTCTTTATTTCATATAAGACTAAATTCACTCGACTTTGGTGTTCTCAAGTATAAACTTCATAATAGCAAGTTGAGTAGCCAGTTGTCTAATGGGGCTTTGCTAAAATAAAATACAATAATGCAGATGCTGGAGATCTGAAATAAAAACAGAAAGTGCTAGAGAAACTTCTTCCTTGAAGAAAAGTCATAGTTGACTTGAAACAACATTAACTCCTTTGTTTTTCTCTCCACAAAAGCTGCCAGACCTGGTGGATTCATCATTACTTTCTGTTTTTTTTAATTAATGGAAGTTTACTATGCTACTTAAAAAAAATAACAAAATACTGTCCAGTTATCATACAACCCTCCAACAGTGGTATTGCATTAATATAAAAAGTTGTTCTCAACTAAGGAAGGACTTTATATTAATTAAATGGATTGTTTAATAGTTTAAAGTTGTTATAAACATGCTATTTATCAAAACGCATCATTCATTTAGTAAATTCAATTCCAAATGATTTTGATAAATAACTGTCCCGTTTTATTGATAATATATATATTTTATGAGAGTAAAATTATGTCCCTCGAAATTTATTAATGTCTCTGTCCTTTTTTATGTTTGACTCTGAAATAACAAAATTACAGCTCTTAAGATATTGCATTTTGATACTGGAACAATATGTCTAAAATGATTGGGTGAAAGAATTAAACAATATCTTCCCCCAGCTGTTCACAATAAGCTGAGTCCAGACTGAATCAGCCCAGATTGCAAAATCCAAAATAACTCATCTACCAGTGCATGCAATCATGCTACCTGTACAGTAAAAATCAGGCAAGCTCATAAGATGATGTATTTACCCCTACCCTTGCCAAAAGTGGCTTTCATAAACAGGGAACCATACTCTATAAATACAACAAATAGATATGTTCAAGCTTTGAGCCATTTTTGAAATACAGAGAGCTGGAAGAGCCTTGTTGTTTTCTCCATAGCAAAGTCACTTTGAGTCCATTTGTCAATTGATCAGCAATCCTTTTACCCTGTAGCATGAATTGTGCTTGTTTGAAATTTGGTATTCTTGCATTTGTCCTAGTGAGTCTAGATTAAAAAAACCTTGGCAACATATCTTTCTTTTCAGCAATTATGGACTTTTTTTATTGTAAAATGCGAAACAAAAGACTGATCTATTTCCCGATCTACCCCCCACCCCGTCTCCAGCTTGTTTGTTAGCAGGAAATTGTTTATACTCTCGTCACTCCCATTAAGGTTAAGCTTCTCACATGAAATGGGAAAAGAAAAATTGAATTTTCTCCTGTGCACTATTTTTTCCAGATTTGGGATTTTGGAAGCCCATGAAAAACATTCCAAGTTAAGAATTCATGAAGAAAATGAAAACTTGTTGAGGAGTTGGCAATGTTCTGCACGGTAAATATAAAATATCTTGATACCTTCAAATGTCACTTTTATGTGCAGTATTCTAATATAAATAAATGTGTCTTAGCTGTAGCTGCTCTAATACAGAAAGTAAGCACAGCCTCTTGCTCCCAATGCAACTTTCAAAAGATACAAAGAGAAGGTGGGTGAGGATGTTAAGTGGATAAGGAAGTAAGATAGCGGATGAGTAGGTGACAGGAAGTTGAGGGTCAGGTAGGTAAGGAGGTAGGAGGGTAGGTAAGTAAGACAATGTGAAAATGGAACACAGTAGGCTATTCCATCCTTTGAGCTTGTTCTGACATTCACTAGGACCATTGCTGTTCTGACACTTCTCATATCAACTCTCCTGCCTTTCCCCATAACTATTGAATACATCGCTCCACCCCGATCTAAAGGCTATCAGCCTTAAATAATCTTAAGGATTCTGCCCTCACAGCTCACTGTGGCAAGGAGCTGCAGTGACTTGCAACCCTTTATGAGAAGAAATTCCTCATCCCAGTCTTAAATTGGTGCATTTTCATTCTGAAATTGTTGTGGTTCTGTTCACCGAGCTGGAAGTTTTTGTTGCAAACGTTTCGTCCCCTGGCTAGGTGACATCATCAGTGCTTGGGAGCCTCCTGCGAAGCACTTCTTTGATGTTTCCTCCGGTGTTTATAGTGGTCTGTCCCTGCCGCTTCCAGTTGTCAGTTTCAGCTGTCCGCTGTAATGGTTAGTATATTGGGTCCAGGTCGATGTGTTTGTTGATGGAGTTTGTGGATGAATGCCATGCCTCTAGGAATTCTCTGGCTGTTCTCTGTCTGGCTTGCCCTATGATAGTAGTGTTGTCCCAGTCAAATTCATGTTGCTTGTTGTCTGCGTGTGTGGCTACTAAGGATAGCTGGTCGTGTCGTTTCGTGGCTAGTTAATGTTCATGCATGCGGATTGTTAGCTGTCTTCCTGTTTGTCCTATATAGTGTTTTGTGCAGTCCTTGCCTGGGATTTTGTGTACTACATTCGTTTTGCTCATGTTGGGTATCGGGTCCTTCGTTCTGGTGAGTTGTTGTCTGAGCGTGGCTGTTGGTTTGTGTGCCGTTATGAGTCCTAGGGGTCGCAGTAGTCTGGCTGTCAGTTCCGAGATGCTCCTGATGTATGGTAGTGTGGCTAGTCCTTTTGGTTGTGGTATGTCCTCGTTCCGTTGTCTTTCTCTTCGGCATCTGTTGATGAAGTTGCGCGGGTATCCGTTTTTGGCGAATACCTTATATAGGTGTTCCTCTTCTTCTTTTTGCAGTTCTGGTGTACTGCAGTGTGTTGTGGCCCTTTTGAATAGTGTCCTGATGCAGCTTTGTTTGTGTGTGTTGGGGTGGTTACTTTCATAGTTTCATACTTTCATACTTTCACTGCAGTACACCAGAACTGCAAAAAGAAGAAGAGGAACACCTATACATTGGCTTGGAGAGGGTGGACGCTAGGAAATTGTTTCCGTTAGGCGAGGAGACTAGGACCCGTGGACACAGCCTCAGAATTAGAGGGGGGTAAATTCAGAACAGAAATGCGGAGACATTTCTTCAGCCAGAGAGTGGTGGGCCTGTGGAATTCATTGCCACAGAGTGCAGTGGAGGCTGGGACGCTAAATGTCTTCAAGGCAGAAATTGATAAATTCTTGATGTCACAAGGAATTAAGGGCTATGGGGAGAATGCGGGTAAGTGGAGTTGAAATGCCCATCAGCCATGATTGAATGGCGGAGTGGACTCGATGGGCCGAATGGCCTTACTTCCGCTCCTATGTCTTATGGTCTTAAGGCCTTATGGAGATTCTCTCATTTGCCTTGTGAAGCCTGTTAAGAATCCTATATATTTCAGTGAGATCATCTCTCATTCTTCTAAACTCTCAAGGGTAGAGTCCCAATCGGTTTAGCCTTTGCTCAAATGGCACTCCCTCCATGCCAAGGACCATCTTAGTGAACCTTTCCTGAAATGCCTCCTGAAATGTGAAATTGATTCTTTCTTTAGACATGAGACTAAAACTGTTCACAGTATTCCAGATGTGGTCACACAGACTGAGTACAGTTGCATTAAGACTTCCCTATTCTTACACTAAAATCCTCTTGAAATAAGAGCAAACAGTCCATTAGCCTTCCTACCAACAATCATTTCCCTCATGGTTGGTGAGTCCCCATTTACCTTTATGATGAAATCAGGTTAAAGTAAACACTGATCAGGTTTCAGTACTTAGCAAGAACAACCTTTTTTTCTGCAAATAAACGTGATCTAGTCATAGATGAAGAAAACTATGAATTACCAAATTATAACTCTATTGGCTGAAACTCTAATTCTGTTTTAAACCCCTGTATAAGCATGCAGACAGACACAGACAAAGGAAAAAAAATGTGTTACAGTTGAAGAGAAAAGATGTTGGAGAAATACAGTTTAATAACATCAGTCCACAGGATTTAATGAGATATTCCCTTTGCTTCTCAAGACGTTATGTTCTGCAGTCTCTTTTCTCCAGTTTCTTTCACTTCTTTGCTGTAGGCATAAGGTGATTGCACAGTCTCTTAGTTATTGGTTAAAAACAATGACTTGTAGCAACAAACAGAAGAAAATAACTGGCTTTCTTCAGGCTTCTGATATGTTTACTACAGAGAGCTAGAGGTGCAAAACCTGCCTTCTAACTGCCCTATAATGTTCTCCCTCTGCATCATTCAAACCCAAATGTTGTTCTCATGCCCAGAAATGTCAGAGAGCCGTCATTATTATCCACAACTGGTCACAACTGGTTTGTGCAATCAATTACTTGTAGCTAACTAAATCCCAATCTGCACTCACAGACCTGTGCCATACCATCTTATCTCAAGTCTTTCACTGTTTGCAATGAGGCAGTGTAAACACAACCCACAATGAGTTCCAGTAATTTGATCTTTAATGTTCACCAATTCCTTTGACAGTCCCTGGTTTTGAAACAATATCGTTTCTCCCCATTTATGTATGCAAATAGAATAAATGGAATAAACTTTTACTATCTTAGAGGTAATAACTCAAAAATTCATCTCTAATGTATATGGAAAAAATTCCAGCCCTTGTCAAAGTTGGGTTTTCCTTTGTCAAACCATCGTGGAGAGATATCACAATGGCAAGTTTTATTGAGGACTTGGAGCCAGTTTTGATGTTCTGAGCTCTTTTTTAGATTACATTACAGTGTGGAAACAGGCCCTTCGGCCCAACAAGTCCACACCGACCCGCCGAAGCGAAACCCACCCATACCCCTACATTTACCCCTTACCTAACACTATGGGCAATTTAGCATGGCCAATTCACCTGACCCTGCACATCTTTTTTGGACTGTGGGAGGAAACCGGAGCACCCGGAGGAAACCCACGCAGACACGAGGAGAACGTGCAAACTCCACACAGTCAGTCGCCTGAGGCGGGAATTGAACCCGGGTCTCAGGCGCTGTGAGGCAGCAGTGCTAACCACTGTGCCACCGTGCCACCGTGCCGCTCTTTGATGTTCATACATTCCGTTCCTGACCAGCTTTTATTCTTCCTTCTTGTATATGTTTAAAATTCAATAGGCTGATGCACCTGTTCATGTTCTAGTTCAGTATGTGATCATGCAAACACAGTCTGCTGCACTCCAGACATTGAAAGCAGATGGTTTCAAATCTTTGCTTTCATTAATTTAATGGCCTTCAGTGGCAGACATTAAAATTTATACAGTTGTCCCTTTTGAGGTTTTTGTTCAAGTTAAGTTTGCGTGTAAATGGACCATTCAGACATTGGATAATGGTACTTTCAGGTCAATTAATCTTCCCATTAATAGATGTAGTAGATGTAAGTGGTTGCAGCAGTGAGCTTGTTAGGCTCAGTGCCCTGATTTCTCAGATTTAGAAACATCACACACACAAACTCTGATGAAAACAATCTTCATGATCGACACTGACACTTACTAAACAATGGTGACTCATGTAGACACTGAAAATAACAGTTAAATGGAAGGTTGATAGGAGCATACAACTCTATTAATGTAATAGTTATCAGTATTTTAACAGAGGGCTGTACCTTTCACTAATTAAAATATAACTGCCTAATGTCTATTGTATAATAAGAAGCCAATTACATGGTATTTTGGAGAGTGAAAGAAATGTTATTATCTGCTGACTCCAAGGAAAATAATAAAGATACAATGTCAATCATAAACACAGGCACAAAGCTTTTTCAAAAGGGTAATGTGCAGGGCCAAAAGAAGGCGAAAGAAATGCGCAGCTTGTCATCCTGGGTGTAAATATTTTAACTTGACACCATGATTTTTTAATTGATGTCTTGTCTTCTCACTAGTAGCAAATATCTTTGTTTTTTAGGTGTGGAGATGTTTCTCTCCAGTTCGTTTTGTCACCAGGCACTTTGTCAATTGAGTAGTCAAGAGAAAGTTAGCTTTCTCTAGTGGTTGCTATCACAAAACGAGCTCCTCAGCTCTGCCACAAGCAACTGGCTAAATTGCAGCTGGTTTGGATATTCCAATGTCCTGAGTTGATAATTTCAAAGAATGAGAATTGCAGACAATGTGTTTTTTTGTTTAATTCTCCAACATCTGAAACTTATCAGAGAGGTGTGCATCAAAATGAGGGATTCTTATGTATAAATGTATGGAATACTTTTGGTGTTTTGATTACAAAAAATAAATTTCAGTTCAAAATAATTGTTTATTCCATGTTGGTTCCATGAAGCTTAGATAATCTTATCATCAGTTATAACCACTTTCAGTCAATTCTTTTCAGTTTGCAAACATATCTGTCCATGACAACCTCAAGTATGAAATTCAGATGACAGAATTATCCACTTGTTTTATCGCTATTGTAAAACAGATGGCCTTCAACTCTCAAAGCGCTGTTCTTGACTATTTCTCAATGCAAATCCATCATCTTCATTGTTCCATTAGAAGTGGTGGGTCAGGATCTGTTATAAAATATTCTAGCTATATCCAATGGGCTGAATATTAGTTTTTGTTGATTGAGCCTGGGTTGCCTTGTGTTCTTTGGGGGGTGGTGGTGTTTGTGTGTGACACCTAACAAGTTCTCTTGGCATATGTTAATAAGTGGATTCTATTAATTACCAATCACATTTCAATTGCATCTGTCATGTCTGACTCTGATACCATCTTACCATGCAGCATTTTCAGAATAAATTAATGTTCTGTGGATATTTACAGAAGACTGGCACCCCTTCCACCTGCACTAAATTTAAAAGATCTCTGGACAAAGACTGGCACTCCAAAGCAGCCCTGCTTGTTGATGGATAAAACATGAACATGTTAGAGAAGGAGAAGATGTCACTGCTATTCTCCAACAAGGACCTGATCAAGGGGTGGTATGGATGAAAGAAGTTATCTTCCTGGAGGGCTGGCAGAGGAAGCTGTGCCACCAGACCTTGGCAGACTGGTCCAAGGTTGTCAATCATGTCAATGCCCTCTCCACGGTAACCAATGGGGCCACACTTAGACCGATGACTCTCTTTATTGCACCAAGATTAATGTCACACTCTTCCCTCTGTTACCACACACTCACTCTGTCTCTGCTTTAGCACCCACCCTCCACCAAGGTTTACACTGTGCCACTCTCACTATTCCCCGTGACAGCTTTCTTCACTTGCTCTCGCCCACCCAATCTCCCACACCACTAACCCCACATGTCCTCTGTGCCACCTCTTCACTCCCTTTGGACACCTATTGTCCACCTGCAACACAACAAACAGCCATGCCAATCACTTTCAAAATACACAAACCCCTCCTTTCTCTCATTACAGGAAAAGATAGCTCAAATAGGACCGAGTGGTACCATGTGAGGGAGGAATGTCTGATATTGTGTTCCTCACTCTTTTACAATGAAAGAATCTGGCCCTTACAGGAGAAAAGAGGGAATACTGCCAGAATGCAAGGAAATGCATGACCTGTCAAATTGAGTACGTGTCACTTTTCATTCCACTGCAAACATCACATTAACCATGCTGTCAGCCTCATTCATTGCACACCACTCATAACCACTGGCCATGTTGCCTTCACTCTCTTAGGTCTTACTGATACAGCCACCATTTTCACACCTCTGCAGAGAAAGGTTTGTCTCCCCCAGAAAGTCACCTTCTGGATGTCTAAAGCTGAAAGTACTGGGACCTCAGAGGCAAGGCTACCATGTGAAGCTCGTGAAGAGGGCGATCGTAGTGGTGATTGCAGACTCACGAATGGGATGTGTTCCCAATTACTGGGTTAGTTTCAATCCTGGGAATGATCCAAGCTTAGTAATAACTCTCTGACAATGGCCACAGTTATTTAGAGAGGTCTGATCATAGGTGCTGGTTTTCCGATGGTCCCAGTGATGAGAGGATGGAATGATGGTAAGAGTCGCTTAATAACTGAATGAACAGATGGTGTTCCCTGGAGGTGCAATGAGGGGGAAGTGATCAGCTGGCAGCCAAATGTGGAATGAATACTGACGGGGATTGGGGATCAATTTGTGGTCTGTAATGGCAATGTTGATGGATAGTTGTTGGATTTGGAGGAAGCATTTGTATTCCTTTCATGCCCCAAACAGTGCTGTTTACCTGCCATGTTTGCAAAGATCAAGAGGGAACAACTGCAACATGTAAGAGGCATTTGGATGGGTATATGAAGAGGAAGGGTTTGGAGGGATACGGGCCGGGTGTTGGCAGGTAGGACTAGATTGGGTTGGGATATCTGGTCAGCATGGACGGATTGGACCAAAGGGTCTGTTTCCATGCTGTACATCTCTATGACTCTATGACTTTATAACTGTTAAAATGAAAGCATACACTCTCATTATGATATTTGGATGGTCTTTGGTCATCCTCCATTGATGTACGGACACTGAAATAAGAACAGAAAATGCTGCAAGTTTTGGCACAGTAAAAGCTTAGCTTACTGAGCTGAGTGGAACTGATCAACTGATTGGACAAACAGTGTAATTGAAGCACACACATTGGAAGAGCTTCAGCTCATCAATGGACTTTCAACAGAAAGCATAATGAAGAACTTGGCAGATTCTATATACCAGCCATTGTGCCACCCTGAACATTCAATGGCAGAATGGAGGACCTAAGGTGAAGCCTCTGACACAGGCAAAAAATATTGTCCTTGCTACAAACTTTCCATATGTCCATGTGCTGTGTTGTGAGAAGTTTAAACAGATCATCTCCCAAAGTTAATCCTTTTCCTGTAATCTAGAGGATGCAGAACATAAGAGGGCTAGCACAGATGGTTCAATGACACCCTCATGTAAAATATAACCAATTATGCCAGGGCAATGCAGGGCTGGGTATGTGATGTTATAGATATTATTTTCAAAGGTTTTGCACATTGAAAGCTACTGTCTGGGAGTTGTGATACCAGGTTGAGAGGAAAGCCTTTCAACCTGATAATAACAACCAGCAGTTTATTCAAAGGCAATCATCTCTTTGCCATCAGCATCTGCCTTACCAGCCCGTTGTGAGGGTTTGTCAATGGAAAAATTGAGAAAAAGATGACCGTGATCTCAGATTTCTCTCACAGAAAGGGATTAATTTCTGACCTGTAATTTGTGGGTGGCACAGGTGGCTCATTGCTTAGCACTGCTGCCTCACAGCACCAGAGACCTAGGTTCAATTCCTGCCTTGGGCAACTGTCTGTGTGGAGTTTGCATGTTCCCCCTGTGTCTGCGTGGGTTTCCTCCGGGTACTCAGGTTTCCTCCCACAGTTCTAAGATGTGCAGGTTAGGTGACTTGGCCATGTTAAATTGCCTGTAGTGTTAGGTGCATTAGTCAGGAGTGAATATAGTGGAATGGGTCTGGGTAGGTTGTTCTTCAGAGGATCAGTGTGGACTTATTGATCTCAAGGGCCTGTTTCCACACTCTAGGGAATCTAATCTAATCTTTTCAACTAATCTGGCCTTGCTTTACTTTGCAGGAACACAAAACAGGACTTTATGATACGGCTCTTCAACCCTTCTCTGCCATTTAATAAGATCATGGTTGATCTGATTTTAACCTGAATTCTACCTTCTTGCATATCTTTATAAACTTTCAACCATCAATTAATCAAGAATCTATCTACCTCAGCCAAAATATATTTGATATATTCTGCGTCCACTGCCTTTTGAGAAAGGGAATTACAATGACTCACAATCTTCTGACAGAAAAAAGACATCTCTTAATTTCTGTTTCAAATAGGTGGCCACCCTTTCTTTTTAAACTATGAACCATATTCTATGTTCTCCTAGAATAAGAAGCATCTTTTCCATGTCCACCCAGTCATGTCCCCTCAGGATCTTACATGCTTCCATTTTGCTCTGACTCTTGTAAACTCCAGAAGATACAGCGCTAACCTGGTAGCTTTTTTTCGTGTGGTGCAGTTACCCATTCAGTTCTGGTTGTGAGGAAGCTGTGCATGTTTTGTTTTTCTTCTGTACTATCCCCTTCCTGCACTTTAGCAATGGGAAACTCCTCCTTTTGGCACTGTAGCTATTGTAACAATGAACACTAATGGATTATTCTGTGAACATTCCAGAAGAGATGCAGAATTTGCACTTTTATGGATCTTTTCAAATTCTCAAGACAGTCCAAACACGTCCAAACACTTAATTGTTAAAAAAAAAAACTTTTAGAACTGCAGTCATCCTTGCATTATAGAAAAATGCAACGGCAACACGCACAAATGGCAATGAAATAAAGGAGCAGGCAGAATTTTGTTAATAATATTAGTTGAGGGTTAAATATTATTCATGATGGACAGGTTGGACCGAAGGGTCTGTTTCCATGCTGTACATCTCTATGACTCTGTGACTCTATGATGCCTCCCCCTGGTATTTATTGAGTAGTATTTGTGAATTATTTATATCCAACAAGTGAGTGAAGGTAGAGCCTGACTTAAAATGAAACTTCCCAGCTATCTTTTGGATGAAGTACTAAACTGAGACTCCATGTGTCCATTCCTGCAATTGCCTCCTCATAGTTGCCACTGGACTCACCCATTGGAATAATAATATTTAAGGAAACAAGCATCCCACATTCAGGTGAGGCAATGTGACTTACCTGAGGCAATAACAAATTCACCAAGGAAATGGTCACGAAACTATTTCACTTGGGTCAAGAGGATATGTAAACTCACACCTGGTTGAGGGTGAGAATAAAGGTTACAGTTGCTTTAGAACGTGAGTAACATTTGGTTGTATGCTAAATGAGGCAGATGAAGAGGCAATGCACTGTCTGCATGCCACTTGCTTCATTGAACAGAAAATGATAATGATTCATAATAATCTATACACAAAAATAATTGCAGGTGAATTTTAAATCCTGAAACTTGACTTTCAAATGTACCTTAAGGTTACTGGACAAATGGAAACATGCCATCTCATGAGATAATAGCTTACCCCTTTAGTAATCAATGCTGTGTTAAACATATTCCTGGGGTTTAAGGACTCTGATATAGAAATGTCTGCTCCATTTCAGTGTGCTGGGAAGGCGCAGAATTTGCTGAACTCTGCTTTTTAGAGTTTATTTCTCCCCACCTCTTCCAATGCCCTGACAAACAGTTCACCTCCAGAAGTCATGGCTATTGATAACTGTCACTGAGTTGTCAGTGTCAATGTCCACCCTCTTTATTTCTTACTTGCAGATGTTCTCGCATCAGAGATGTGGGCGTTTAGCTAGTTTATTGAAGTTCGGAGATAATGAGGTCTGCAGATGCGGAGAGTCAGAATTCAATGAAGTGTGGTACTGGAAAAGCACAGCAGGTCAGGCAGCATCCGAGGAACAGGAGAGTCAACATTTCAAGCAGGACCCTTCGTCAGGTACTTTTCCAGTACCACACTTTTCCAGTACCACACTTTTCCAGTACCACGCTTTATCGACCCTAGTTTACTGAAATTGCTGAAGTCACTTCAATCAACAATATTTCTTCCCACAAAGGATCTTATGATGTAGCACTCATGAGATTTATATGAGGACTCTCTCTAGTTAGTGACTGATACAGTTTTCTCCAGTTAGCTTGAATGAATAGTCAATCACATAAAACATAAATTGACCTCGATGACTTTATACTCAAGTTCCTGATGTGCAGTCGTGTTGTATAAATTATAAGGCTGCCGTAAGGTACATTTGCTATAGGCAATTATGGATGTGCATAAATCTGGATATAGTTTTGGATCATTATTGCTTGCCCACAGCATTTTCACTGTAGTAATATATTCCAGTTATCACCTGGATACCCTTCAGCAATCAACATCTGCTTCCTTTTATAATTCAGTAATGGAACAGATTTTGTTTGCATAACTACCCTTAGATAAAGAATCTTCCCTTGATTCAATGTGGACTTCAACATAGATCATTTTTAAAATTCTAGTTAAATTGCTATAAACATCAGGTTCTACAATGATACCTAGTTTGCCAACCTTTCCTCATTATTTTCTTTTGATTTCTCCCATCTTCTGACTTTTATCAAACAGAAACAAGAGAAAATATCCTGGAGTTTACAAACACAGAAAGTGCGATATCAAATAAGACATCAAAAACAATGTCAGAATTAAACTGAATCCCTCTCCCTTTCACCAATTCTCGCTATCATGGTATTCAATGAAATCTCCATTTTTAAAATCAAGTAACAGAAAGCAACAAGCTCTTAACCCAAGATGAACATAAGAACATTTAAATGAAGCTGCTAGAACTGAAACTGTATTAGTATTATTCCAAGTTTTATCAGTGATGATTTCGTAAACCTCCCACATTGGAAAATCTCCCACATTGCAGTTCCTTTTAATACTGTTGGCTTTTAAATTAGCAAACAACTGTGTGTAGGGTTACGAGGGAGAGAGGGTCGTGTGTCTTTTTGTGGTTAGCTGGTGTTCATGTATCCTGGTGGCTAACTTTCTTCCTGTTTGTCCTATGTAGTGTTTGTAGCAGTCCTTGCATGGAATTTTGTAGATGATGTTGGTTTTGTCCATGGGATGTACTGGGTCCTTTAAGTTTATTAGTTTTTGTTTGAGACACGACCCTCTCTCCCTCGTAGCCCCACACACAGATGAAAAAAACCACCATTTCGACTGGGACAACACATCTATCCTGGGACAGGCTAAGCAAAGGCATGCCAGAGAATTCCTAGAGGCCTGGCAGTCCAACCACAACGCCATAAACAAACACATAGATCTAGATGCCATCTATCAACCCCTCAGAAAACGAACAGGAAATGACATCACCACAAACCCTAGGAACCCTATCCAGGAGAAAGATATAAATAGAAAGCAGGAGACAACAGCTTCGCTTCACTTGGAGGTCGCCACTGATGATGTTACCTAGCCAGGTAATGAAACATCTGGATATCAAACCTACAGCTCAGCGAGCAAAACTACATCCTAAATTCTCTCTCTCTTTTCTGCCCTTCAACTTCAACCTGTAAGCACGTGTTCCATTTATACTGGGTTTTAAAGGGAGAGTGTTTATCGGGGCTGTTGTGTGTATTCAGAACAGCATAATTAAGTCTAGTTGGATAGACTGAGTTCTGTAGGAGTTCTTTATTCTGTTCTTTGTGTTTCATTGTGTAATTTGGTGAATAAATTTTTGTTTGTTTTAAAATCTCGTAGTCAAATTAGCTAACTTAATCCAGGTAATTTGCATTGTACACTTACCAAAACAAATTGCAAAGTTATGGTGCTAACTGCCTGCTTAAGATTATTTTGACTGCGTGTAAAAGTTGCCCCTTAGTCTCTTTTATATCTTGCCCCTCTCACTCTAAACCTATTCCCTTTAGTTCTGTACTCATCCGCCCAACGGAAAATACTTTGTTTATTTATCCTCATGATTTTATAAACCTCTACAACATCACCCCTCAGTCTCGGATGCTCCAGGGAAAACAGCCCCAACCTGTTCAACCTCTCCCGAAAGTTCAAATCCTCCAAATCTGGCAACATTCTTGTAAATCTTTTCTGAACCCTTTCAAGTTTCACAACATCTTTCCGATTGGAAGGAGACCAGAATTGCATGCAATATTCCAACAGTGGCCTAACCAATGTCCTGTACGGCTGCAACATGGCCTCCCAACTCCTGTACTCAATACTCTGACCAATAAGGAAAGCATGTCAAACACCTTTTCCATTACTTCCAAGTAACTATGAACCTGCACTCCAAGGTCTCTTTGTTCAGCAACACTCCGTAGAATCTTACCATTAAGTGTATAAGTCCTGCTAAGATTTGCTTTCTCAAAATGTATCTCCTCACATTTATCTAAATCAAACTCCATCTGCCACTCCTCAGCCCATTGGCCCATCTGATCAAGATCCTTCATACGACAAAGCCCTCATCTCTGGGATAAATCTAGTGAACCTTCTCTGAAGTTCCTCCAATGCCACTAAACCTTCCCCAAATAAAGGGACCAAAACTGTTCATAATACTCCAGGTTCGGTCTCACCAATCCCTTGTATAGTTGCAACAATATTTCCCTACCTTAATATTTTATTGCTTCAGCTATAAAGGCCAAAATTCCATTAATTTTCTTTATTTTCTTCTGTACCTACATGCTAGTTTTCTGTGACTCATGCACGAGTACATCTAGATCCTACTGCATCGGAACACCCTGAAGTCTCTCCTCCTTAAGATAATACGATGCCTTCCCATTTTATCAACCAAAATGCATGACCTCGCACTTATCCACGTTCAACTCCATCTGCCACATTTTGGTCCACTCTCCTAAACTCTCTATATGCATTTGTAAGATTTTTACTTTCTCATTTCAATTTACTGATTTTGTGTCATCAGCAATTTGGCTACAGAACCTTCTATCCCTGTATCCAGGTCATTAATGTCGATTGTAAATAAGTGGGGCACAAGGACCGAACCCTGTGGCATCCCACTAGTCACACCTTGCCATCCAGAAAAAAATCAACATTTATCCCGAGTCTCTGACGTCTGTCCATCAGCCAGTCATCTATCCAAGCTAATAACATACCTCTAATCCCACATGATCCAACCTTTTGATTTAACCTTTTGTGCAGGACCTTATCAAATGCCTTCTGGAAGTTCAGATAAATTGCATCTACAGATCCTCATTATCCACTTACTTGACATGTAATTGAAGAACTCTAATAAATTAGTCAAACACTATTTGCCCTTCATAAAACCATGCTGACTGATGTTTAACATTTTGACTTTCCAAATGTCCTGATATTGCTTCCTTAATATTTGATTCTAACACTTTCCCAACAGCAGATGTTAAACTAACCAGACTGTAATTTTCCACATTTTGCTCCCTCCCTTTTTTCATTAAGGGCATTACATTAGTATTTATCCAATCCACTGGAACCTTTCATAGAACATAGAACATTACAGTGCAGTACAAGCCCTTCAGCCCTCAATGTTGCGCTGACCTGTGGAACCAGTCTGAAGCCCATCAAACTTACTCTATTCCATCATCATCCATATGTCTATCCAATGACAATTTAAATGCCCATAAAGTTGGCAAGTCTACTACTGTTGCAACAGGGCATTCCATGCCCCTACTACTCTCTGACTAAGGAAACTACCTCTGACATCTGTCTTGTATCTATCACCCCTCAATTTAAAGCTATGTCCCCTCATGCTAGCCATCACCATCTGAGGAAAAAGGCTCTCATGGTCCGCTCTATCCCTCTGATTATCTTATATGTCTCAATTTAATCACCTCTCAACCTTCTTCTCTCTAATGAAAACAGCCTCAAGTCCCTCAGCCTTTCCTCACAAGACTTTCCCTCCATACCAGAAAATATCCTCGTAAATCTCCTCTGCACCCTTTCCAAAGCTTCCACATCCTTCCTATAATGCAGTGACCAGAACTGTACGCAATACTCCAAGTGCAGCCACACAAGAGTCTTGTACAGCTGCAGCATGACCTCGTGGCTCTGAAGCTCAATCCCTCTACCAATAAAAGCTAACACACCATATGCCTTCTTAACAACCCTATCAACCTGAGTGGCAACTTTCAGGGATCTATGTACATGGACACCAAGATCTCTCTGCTTATCTACACTACCAAGACTCTTACCATTAGTCCAGAATGTGTTTGAATTTTGGAATATTATAACTAATGGATCCACTATCTCCTCCAATACTTCCTTTAATACCCAAGGATGTAGGCCATCAGACACGAGGGACTTGTTTGCTCTCAATCCTCATAGTTTACTGAGTACCTTCTCCCAATTGATATTGATTGTTTTGAGTTCTCCCCTTTCTATTACCTCTGGTACTATAGTCTTCCACTGTGAAAAATTAGGCGAAGTATTGACTTAGCATCTCTGCCATTTCAATGCTCCCTACTATTAACTCTCTGGTTTCATCTTCTAAGGGACTAACATTCACTGTAATGACTTTTTACCTTTTATATACCTATAGAAGCTTTTGCTATCCTTTTTGATATTTTGTGCTAGTTTTCTTTCATAATTTACCTTAGCCCCAAATGTAATTTTAAATTACAGGTGTCAAAGATACCCACTTGAATCTTAAGGGGATCTTTATTTAAGTATAAAAATCTGAATGCAATCAAGTCACTGGGGGTTGACTACAATTTTATCTCCAGGTCTTAAGTTCATTTCTCCTGAGGATGGCAGAATCTTCAAGAATGCTGTCTCCAAATTTTTCTCTGAATGAATTAGATTAGATTAGATTCCCTACAGTGTGGAAACAGGCCCTTCAGCCCAACAAGTCCACACCGACCCTCCGAAGAGAAACCCACCC
Organism: Chiloscyllium plagiosum; assembly: GCF_037043375.1. NCBI lineage: Eukaryota > Metazoa > Chordata > Chondrichthyes > Orectolobiformes > Hemiscylliidae > Chiloscyllium > Chiloscyllium plagiosum. The sequence goes on from NW_028270174.1 coordinate 24,874,211, forward strand.
AGATCCATTCCCCTACATTTATCGCTGGCAAATGCACCTAACACTATGAACAATTTAGCATGGCCAATTCACCTGGCCTACACATCTTTGGACTGTGGGAGGAAACCAGAGGAAACCCACACAGACACGGGGAGAATGTGCAAACTCTACACAGACAGGTGCCCAAGGCGGAAATTGAGCCCAGGTCCCTGGCATTGTGAGGCAGCAGTGCTAACCACTGTGCCACCGTACCACCCCAAAATAGGTTGTGAGTTAGCTTGAAATAAATAGTGGACCTTATATTTTGGTTGCAGAAGCCAGCTGATTTGTACTCCAGTATACAATCACAAAGTGTGCTAGCTGGGGATTGTAGTTGACCATGGAGAAGCGAGGCAACTCAGAAGACTCAAGGTTACCTCGTAGAAGCTTGCTGCTTTGACTGGTCAAGGTAGCAGGAATGCAAAATTAAAATGTCCTTTCCTGTGGCCTGGATTCAACAGTCTTTGACTTGCAAATAAGGCACTGTGTGTAATGAGATGCATTTAAATTATGATGATCTATCTGATAATGTGACTATGATATGTGAATGAGAGGAGAGGCCAGTGTAAAATAAGGATATGAGGAGGTTTGAGAGACTGGACTAGATAATCTATTTGAGATCCTACTTTGTACAGTTGAAACTAAGAGATTTATATAGTATGCAAGGTTTTGAAGAGACTTATTTAGCGATAAGGTACAAACCGCCTCAGGATCAGTGTAGGTATGGAAACGCCCAGCCCGCAGACACTCCATGTTGTATAACGTGCAGAAGGAATTAATCTTGGAGACTTTGTTGAACTCCAGCAATCTGACAATATCATACTGACTTGGATCTCAGGATTTTGTAGAGTGAAAGCCCATATCCTAGATTTCCCACCAGTTTTAAATTGTTATTATCTAAAGAACCTATATCATGTTCCAGACAGGTGCGTCTTCTTGTTAAGAATCAGTTAGTGGCAACAAACCCCAAACCACCAGGTGCTAGTGGATGGTGTCTCAAAACTAAATATGACCAAATATGACAGGCATCTCAATGTGCAGAGAGCATGTGGCAGCTTAGAGCACAAGATAAAGCAACCAACATAAATTTTGGCACGGTGGCACAGTGGTTAGCACTGCTGCCTCACAGCGCCTGAGACCCGGGTTCAATTCCTGCCTCAGGCCACTGACTGTGTGGAGTTTGCACATTCTCCCCGCCATGCTAAATTGCCCGTAGTGTTAGGTAAGGGGTAAATGTAGGGGTATGGGTGGGTTGCGCTTCGGTAGGTCGGTGTGGACTTGTTGGGCCGAAGGGCCTGTTTCCACATTGTAATTTAATGTAATGTGATGTAAGCGAAGAGGAGGACAGGGATTAAATCAAATAGAATTGGAGGGGGAAATAACACACTCCATTCCCTGCGGTGCCCACCTTTCCCTGAACAACTCAAGGGTGTTGGTGGACACCACGTGCTCCTTCTCCAGAGACACCTGGGCTCTAACATAACCGCGGAAGAGGGGCAGGCAATTGGCCCTAACGACCTCCTCCACGGACCGCTGCCTGGACCTGTTTATGGCTAGTTTGGCCAGGCCCAGGAGCAGTCCCACAAGAAGATCTTCTGACCTGCCCTCCTCCCTCCGTACCGGGTGCCCAAAGATCAGGAACATGGGAGTGAGGTGCAGCCATAAGCAGAGGAGGAGGTTCTCTAGAAAACTAAAAAGTGAATGCAAACACCCATGCCCAATATATACATGGTCCACAGACTCCACAGCATCACAAAACAAGTAGTTGGGCTGGGAGTCCATGAACCACCACAATCTGCAGTTGCAGGGGACCACTGCGTGCAGCACCCTCCATCCCAGATCCCCAAGAGAAAGGGGTAGGACCTCCACGTGGAGAGGTCTCCACTGAGGATCTCCACCACTTTGTTACAAGTGGGCACAATAAGGCACATCTGGGCGGTGGATGAGGGAGAAGAGGTGGACGGTGTGCAGCAGCTGTCTGTGCAGGGCTCACTATGTCACATCCCTGAAACGTACAAAACTAAAATTTTGGAGGTGTCTCAGGTTGTGGGTCACAGGCTCCCGCGGGAGGTATGGGGCCTTGGGGCCGATGTGAAATTCTGGGCAGGGTTTAACGCAGACGGGATTCCACCACACACCTGAGTATCCTCCAACTGGTGCATTATATCGGGTCCGAGCACTACAGTTTTAAGGCATTGAATGGCAGTGGCCACAAACTGGACATTTACTGTTGCCCTGCTCGCTATATCCTGCGGCAGCATCCAGCCCAGACCCCCGCCACCCGGCACATCCCCGACCCTGGTCACCCTCGCCGCCATGGTCCCCCCCCCAACAGTCACTCGAACCCGCGAGTACGGAGGTGCGGATTACAATCTAAGGTGTTTTCAGCTGTTTGCTAATTTGATAGCCCTCTATATTAAAAGACATGGAAACTAAACAAATTCAATAAATTACAAATCATACTTTGTAGTTTAGAAATGAGCTACTTGTTTTCAGTATGACTTTAGAAGTGAACTGAACCATGGTAATATATTTGGGAAAATGCAACATTAATGAACGTGTGCATGAATGAATGTTATGAACCTATGGGTTTTACCATTTAACTAGTTTCTCAGTTCTTGTAGTGGCCCAGAAACACATATGTCAGGCAGCAAGAGTGATGGGAGTGTGGGGTTTGAAAATCTAAATCTGTGTGCACTGTCATTCCCATAAGATCTAAGCATTTCAGCAAAGAGAAATGTCTAACTATTCAAATAGTTTCATTACAAATTAATAAATTCTTTACCTACTTATTTACCAAAATGTCACTGCAGCCGTTTGTAGAAATGTCAGTGTTGTAAAATTTTGAGACAAATGATATATAATTTATTAATATAACATTACACTGAATTTACATCTTAGTCATAATGATTGAAATTTATTTGAAACTCATATTGCAACCAAGATAAGTATGAAGCTTCCAAATCAGCCATCCCTGCCCTTTGAGCAAAAGTGTTTTGTTTAAACCTCTGAATAGCTTTGACTGTCAAGAACAACCTTGATTGATGAATGGCTGGGAGAGTCTCAGACCAAAGAGCATGATCTCAGAACAAGGGGTCACACATTTAAAACAAAGGTGAGAAAGAATCTCTTCTCTCGAAGAATAGTGAACCTGTAGAAATATTTACACAGACTGCTTTCGAAGCTTTGTTATTAAATATATTCAAGGCTAAGAAAAAAGCAATTTTTAATCAGCAAGGTAATCAAGGATTATAGAGAAAAAGCAGGAAAGTAGAGTTGAGGGTTTTCAGATCATCCATGATCTGATTGAATGGTGGAACGAACTCTATGGGTTGAGTGGGCTCTTTCTGCTTTTACATCTTATGGTCTAACGGACACTGACAATTTTATGCATTACAAATTATATGGCTTCTTAAAGAAAACCTATTTCTCCAAGGGGCCAGAAATAGACCTGCAGCTCCTGATTTGCATATGTAACAGACTTAATGATACTTTTAGATATGCTCCAAGATTACCCACTGAGTAGCTCAATTCAGCCTGGTAGGTGGCACACGTCTGTTGACTTTACAACAGGCACAGAATGACGCAATGTCTGGATAATAAAGGATTGGATTTTCAACTGGATTATGGATTTGGCTAGAGGTGCAAGTTAAAAATGAGGAAAAATGTCATTGCGTTATGAAAACAGCTCTAACGCACTGACTTCCACTTCAGGTTGATAGACTGCATGTGAGGAATTCCTTGGAGAGAGATAGTTGCCAATTACCATACATTAATCACTCAATTAGAGAAATATTGACACTGTTGATATCAGTGTTAGGCTAACAGCTTTCTAAGACTCGTCAATGAAAGCAAAGTGCATATTTAGTGACAATTGAGTGGGTGATATCAATCTCAAGGAGAAATGTCAATGAATACACACTATTTCCAGCTGCTTTCATTCATTTTGTTGGGGATTAATTTGTTCAGTGTACTTTTGCTGAGAAGTTGCTTTTTACGATTTGTCTTCTACACTTTTGAAGCTACTATCTGGCCTTTTCTCGATCACGTTGGCATAGCTGCCATTAATGCTGCTTTAGATGATCAAAAACAACACCAGCAACCATAAACCTGTCGCTCCACAGGGGAGAGGACCACAGCAGACAGGAGACCAGCAGAGAGACAACTAACAAAGAGATGCAGCCCACAACAAACAACAAGGTCCACTGATAAAGGATCAGTTCCTTTGACATGTCTCAACACCAACATCTCAGGATGCTCAGCATGTCATGTTACGGTATCAGATATCTGCAGCCTGCTTGCTGGTCCTATTGGTGTGTATTATTATTGGGTATCAATTATATGGAGGTGCCGGTGTTGGACTAGGGTGGAGAAAGTTGAAAATCACACAATACCAGGTTATAGTCCAACAGGTTTATTTGGAAGCACTAGCTTTCAGAGCACTGCTCCTTTATCAGGGCAGCTACCTGATGAAGGAGCAGCGCTCCGAAAGCTACTACTTCCAAATAAACCTGTTGGACAATAACATGGTGTTGTGTGATTTTTTTAAACATTGGATATCAAGGTCATCACTTTTCTCCACATTTTAATCTTAGTTTGTTTCAAGGGCTCTGCTGCAGACATAAGAACATGTAAACTTAGGAAATAGAGCCATTTGTTCCCTTGGGCCTCCTCCATCACTCAATCATGGCTGATCACAATGTGATATTTCTTGGTTGCAACCCCACCTCCTCCCATCACAATTGATTCCTCTGTAGATCATATATCTGCACAACCCAGTTTTGAATAGATTCAATATGCTCTCGGGTTGAGGATTTCAAAGATTTTTGAGAGAAGAGATTCTTCCTTATCTCCATATTAAATTGGAAACTCCTTATTCAAAGATCATACCCTGAGTTTTAGATTCCCCCGCAAGAGGAAACATCCTTTAAGCATTTAACCTGTTAAGCCCAGTCAGATATTTCAATATGGTTATCTTTTGTCCTTTAAAGTTCAGTGAGACTAGACCCAACTAGTTTGACATTTCCTCATAAGGCAAAACTTTAATCTCAGGAATTTATGTAGTGAAACTTTTCTGAATTGTGTTTAATGCCGATGTATCTTGAATTTTATGTAGCACTTTAGGTGAAGTCTCACTGATGCCATGTCCAGTTGTAGCAAGGCTACCATAACCTCTATTTTCCATTCCTGATTCAATGAAGCTCTTTCCAAATTACATGCTGGATCTGCATGCTAATTTTTTGCATTTTATTTGTAAACAATAAATTCCCTCCGTACTACAGTATTCCATATCCTTCGCTATTTAAATCATATTCTGCTTTTCTATTGTTCTTTCCCATGTTTCCAAATTATACTCAACCTGCTAAACATTTGTAAATCTGTCTACATCCTTTTACAAGCTATCGCACATTTGCACATTTGGTTGCACACCACTCTATCCTTTAATCTAATTTATTAAATAGATGTCCAGAGTCAAAGTCCCAACACAGAGTGCTGTAGCACCCAATTACTAGAAGTGACCCATTAATTCTAATTCTTTGTTTCTTGCAAGTTAGCCAATCTTCTATCCATGCTCTTCATTTGTGTCATAACATTTCATTGTTAACCATGATTGAAGACTTTTTGGAAATCCAAACAGATAACATTTTCTCTTTTCCCCCTACTAATCTAGCTTTCTCCTTACTCAAACACTCTTTCTCTATCATACAATGATACAGACGTTATTACATTTTATGAGAGTTTTCTATTTGCTACTTTCTTAATGATCAAGATACCAATGTTTCCCTAATGACGGATGTTACACTATCTGGCCTAGTTTACTGCCCTCTGTCTCCATTCTTTCTAATGGTATTCCATTAAATTGATTTTCAATGGCCTAGCGGTATTATCACTAAACTATAATCCAAAGGCTTAAGTAACATTCTGGGGAATGGGATCAAATCCCACCAAAGCAGTTGGTGAAATTCAGATTCAATAAAAATATGGAATTAAGAGTCTAATTATGTTCATAATACTATTGCTGATTGTCAGGGAAAAAAAAATCTGGTTCATTCATGTCCCTGAGGGAAGGAAGCTGTTACCTTGGCCTGGCCTGGTCTACATTTTCAGACCCAGAACAATGTTGACTCTTAACCATCCTCCAGGCAATTAGGAATGAGCAATAAATGTTGGCTTCGTCAGTTATGCCCAAATCATGTGAATGAACTAAAAAATGTTTATAGTGTGTTCTACTTTGAAGACTGATACAAAATACTGACTGTTTAATATTTCTTTCTAGATTACTACCATATTTTAATTTCTGCCTCTTTTTAAACCTAATTTTTTTTAGCTTCTTTGTGGGTATCTAAAATTTTCCCATTTTTTTTTACCTATCACTGAATAAAGTTCCAAACTTGATTGGGTTAATCTGCATGAAGATGAAAATTGTCCATAATTACGACAATAACTTTCCCTAATTCTTGATTTATACTCTGTCCCAAGGTGTAGAGTTTTGAGGGCCCATTACCTGAATGGAGTGTGCTATCATCAATTTTCCATTTGCATTGCACATTTTTAATTCAAATGAGAGGAGAAGGAAACACAGATCACACTTGGGCACAGTGAGTCACAGGCTCTACCTAATCAAGTGGTTCACTCTGAATCTTTATGCTCCTTTCTTCCTCACCAGCTCTATCAACTCCATCAGATCTGAGCTTCCATATGTTCCACCCAACCTTTCATTGGGGTTTATATCTCTCAACATTATGTTTGAGCCCCATCCCTTCATCACAGCCAGGTACGATTCTGTCTTGTCTACCCAACAGCTGTCAAAAACACAGTAGTCATGACTATCATTGACACCTGTTGTTTCCCACAGTATCTCGTAGCCTTCAATCAATGATCATCGCACACCTGTATCTGGTGACTTCCTCCCTTCACAATTATTGTTCCTTCTGCATCCCAGACATGCTGACTCCAATCCCTGTAACTGACCTCCTGAGGTCCCAATCAGAGTAGTGCCCCCTAAATAACTCTCACTCTTGACTTTAAATGAGAGTCCCAGGACTGAATGCAGTCTGCTCCCCTGACTAACTTGGATGGACAGTTGCAGTTGAGGAGCAACCAGACCCATAATTGATTCCTTCACTGTAGACTGGTTGGCCTGGACCTACAGGAATGACAGGTAAGGGCTCAGAGAAGCAAGTGGCAAGCTGGAGTCACCAGGTACCCACTCTGACTTTCATATGGTTAGCACTGCTGCCTCATAACACCAGGAAACCAGGTTCAAATCCATCCTCAGGAGACTGTCTGAGTGGAGTTTGCATATTCTCCCTATGTCTGCATGGGTTTCCTCCAGGTGTTCTGATTTTCTTCCATAGTCCAAAGATGTGTATGTTCGGTGGATTGGCCATGCTAAGTTGCCCAGAGTGTCCAGGGATATGTAGGCTAGGTGGATTAGCCATGGGAAATGCAGGTTTTCAGGGATATAGTGGGGAGGTGGGTCTGGGTGGGATGCTCTTTGGAGGGTCAGAGTGGACTCAATGGACCAAACAGCCTGCTTCCACACAGTAGGGTTTCTATGATTCTACGATTGTGTCTAGGCCCCTGAACTGTGTCCAGATGCTAACCTTGACTGGCTGTTGCAGGACATAATGCTATAAATGGCAATATTGTCCCTTGAATGACTTCCTTTAGACTTTGAGACATGGCTACTTGGTTGAAGTATAAGTGTTGTGATTGCAGTGTAAGTGTGACATTGATGTGGTAGAATGCCACTCAGCAACATGTCAACCCTCTTGATTGCTCATAACCATGACAGGCCATTTGGCTTTATAACTGAGCTGAACAGCAAGGTTCTGGAAGCTTTTGCATTTTGAATGAGGTGGCAAAGTGTAAAATGAAAAGGCCAGTCAGAAATCCTCTGTGTATTCAAGTAGGCACAAAGTGAGCGAGCACTGAGAAAACACTGAGGTCTCCCTAAATCATGAGATTATCAAATACATGAGATTATAGATTTACAAGGAGTTGCCAGGGTTTGGAGAGTTTGAGACAAAGGTAGAAGCTGAATAGGCTGGGGCTGTTTTCCCTGGAGCTTTGGAGGCCGAGGGGTCATCTTATAGAGGTTCAAAAAAATCATGAAGGGCATGGATAGGATAAATAGAGAAGGTCTTTTCCCTGGGTTGGGGAGCCCAGAACTAAAGGGTACAGGTTTAGGTTAAGAGGGGAAAGATTTAAAAGAGAATGAAAGGGCAACCTTTTCACGCAGAGGGTGGTGCCTATCCAGAGTATGAAATGAGCTGCCAGAGGAAGTGGTGAAGACTGGAACAATTGCAACATTTAAAAGGCATCTAGATTGGTATATGAGTAGGAAGGGTTTGGAGGGATATGGGCCAAATGCTGGCAAATGGGACTAGATTAGTTTACGATATCTGGTCAGCATGGACTAGTTGGACTGAAGGGTCTGTTTCCATGCTGTACAGCTCTATGACTATATGACTCTATTACCTACATGCAAAGTGGCAGCAATATTACAATGCATGGCATTGTTGTGGTCCAAAATGCAGCTTTGACGTGGAGAACAGTATTCCAAGTGGGTTATAGATGTGTCATGATGATGTGATCAGGCTGGTGCATGTCTGATGCCAGCCCCCATTGATGGACGATGCAGGCGATTGCTGCCTGAAGAGCATAGGCTGAGACTTTGGGGACTGGTGCTCAAGATGGTGGCTCAGGGGAGCAAGCAGTAAGCAGATTTTCACATCAGGAACTGTCACTGTCTCTGGAAGAACAGGAAACTGCATATAAATGGGGTAAAATTTGATACCAATGAGATGTTGATGCATGCAAATATGCCTCTAGCCACTCACTGCTGTTCAAACCTTGGCTGTAAAAACAGACCTTTTCTTTCTTGATGTCAAGAATTTTGTTCCAACCTGCCATATTATTCCAACTGATTCGCTATTCTCCACATTGTTCAAGGACTGAGAAATTTTAGCCGTATATGTCTGTTACTGGCTCCACTTGTTGCATAAAGCATTGGCAGGTGACAGTGTTTCCGGATGCATCTTCCCATGCACTAGTGTCAATGTGTCCCCTTTCAACAAGGCCTTTAAACTGTTTTTAAAACATTTTCACTGTGTTCTAGCAGATCGGGTACCATACTTGTGTTTGGAAAAACGGTAGTAGCAGCTTTGGAAGCCAATTATTTGGCATAGAGATGCAGTATTTATACCAGTGAAGCTCATGAATGTAATGCTGAAGGAGTTGGCTTCTTTGAGTATGTCAAAATTTATTGGCTTGTCTTTAAATTTTTCTCAGAGTATCCTGTGGTGGGCACTTTTGCAGATTCTTCACAGATCTCTTACAGTTCCATCAAAGGTCACCAGACGGGAACAATGATGCAAACCACGCAGTTAAACCTAATTAACTTTGCCTTCTCCTGTGGCTTCCGGAGAGCTTTTAATTAGGCTGCTTTGTTAGTGTGATTGAATATTAATTATTTAAAAGGAAGTTTGAATCTATATAATGTGATGAAAGCAACTTAATCATATACCGTCAGCATTTTGAACATGAATTTGACGAGCAAATTTAAGCCTAGTTCTTTTAACAAAAGATATGACAATGGCTTGCTGTGAATATTTATCTGTGCTTGTTGCATGTTGTTTATTTTTCTTTTTATACATTAAATCTTAATCGTTGTGAGGAAATCAATGAACACTGGGGAGGTAGTGGGAGATTAAATGCAGACTAATATGGTATCCATACATTTAAAAAGTGACAAAACAAAGTCAGCACCTGACTCATTAGCCTTCACTGCAATTCTGTATAAAATAATGAAATCAATTATCAGGCTTATCTGTGCAATGACATAGCTAACAACAGTCAACCTAGCTTCAGATAGGAAAAGATTCAGTTTGATCGATCTCCTTGATTTCTCTGAGGAGGTGGCAACTCAATTCGATACAGTAAAACTAAAAGTAATGCTGTGTGAGTAGAATTCTAAATGTATCTGTTATTATACCATATCAAAAATGATTCATGACTAATAATAGTGCATGTGTAAGCATTGGTCATAGGGATGTAAACAACAGACTAGAATTTGTAAGGCGTCATGCATTTATCCCTGGTACAAAGGGTTGCCTAGGTATCCAATTTAACAACAGATGTGTAATACACACCAGAGATGTGCTGCCCATTACATGAGTAATGACAGGAAAAAGCATCTAGGAATAGAACTAGGAAAAGGACTTTAGTATTAATTTGTGCAAATGGAAAGGTACTGTTTGTGCCAGGTCGTTCATGCATAATATGAGCTCTTTGACAGAACATTCGATTGTTTTATGCCTGAGTTTGAGAGTTTGTTAACTCATCTATGTTCATCATACTTGATTAGTGATGTCTGGGTGATGACTCACAGTTAAAGTAAAAAAAAAATTCTAGTTGGTATCAGAAGCTGAGTTGAAAGCATGAGTATGAGCATTTCCTGATGACATAACTAGTTTAAAACTTCTGTAAAGGAACCTGATACACATTTAGAAATTATTGCACTGATCTGATATTGTGAAGACATATGGTAGATCAGCAAATGTACAATACCGTGTTCAGGAAAATATGGGCCAATTGAGTCCTATTCACAAACCCTTCAAGGGAGGCCTCTACAAATAAAGTAAATCTGTGAAAACAATATATAAGAAGCTGACAGAAATGAAATTATTCTTCTCAGTTGGATCACAGAGCTGAATACAATTGACTGTCCTTACCTGATCCAGACCCGATCGTTTCAGCTTCTTTCCCAACTTCACTTTTAGAATGGAAAATCAATGGGAGGCAATCAGGAATTAATTTACTGTGATGCCAACAGAACCAATTTATATCCTATCATTAAGTAAAATGTGGACAATTAATCCTTAAAATTTCATTGAATCATTCAAAGTTAGGACTTTGGGATTATGTAGAAACATAGAAAATAAGACCCAGAGTTAGCCATTTATTCAATCAAGCCAGCTCTATCATTTAACATGATCATGGCTCATGCTCGAACGATGACATTTTCCCACTCTCTCCCCATACCTTGCCTCCTTTAGTGCGGAGAAATCAATTTGTTTTTCAAAATATACTCGGTGAATTGGCCTCCACAACCTTCTGTTTTAGAGAATTCCACAGGGTCACCACCCTCTGAGTAAATAAATTCCTCCTCATGGAGGTCTTAAGTGGTCTACCTCATTCCCTGTGATCATTACCTCTTGTTGTAAACTCCCAGCCATGAGTACATCAGTCTATCCAGACCTGTCAGAATTTTATGTGCTTCAGTAAGAGCCCTTCTCATTTTTCTAAACTTCAGTGAATACTGGCCTCGTTGAACTAGTCGCTCCTCATATGAAAGAACTGCCATCACAGAAACCAGACTGGTGAACATGTGCTGAACTCCAACTGATGACAAACGCATCATTTCTGAAGGAAGGGGACTGATACTGCACACGATACTGTTGGGGCTGTCTCACCAAGGCTCTGTTCAGCTGGAGTGAGAGCCCCTTACTCCTATACTCAAATCCTGTTGCAATGAAGATCAACATACACTTGCCTTCCTAACTGTGACCTGAACCTGCATGATTGCTTTCAGGAGATGGTGTAAAAGGCTACAGAGGTCCCTTTGTACATCAACATTTCCCAATCCATTGTCAGCTAAATAATACTCTATCATTCTAATTGCCCTACTGAAGTGGATAATTTTGCATTTACCCACATTATACAGGAATTGCCTAAATCACTTTCCTCTTTACTGCAATTCCTCTGAGTTTCCTCATCAAGAAAATTGAACATATTACATTTAAGCCCTTCATCCAAATTATTGATATACTTTGTGAAGGGTCCAAGCACTGATCCTTGTGGTACCCCACTAGTCAACACCTCCGCCTCCAAAAAAGCCACATTATTCCTACTGTCCGTTTCCTATCTGATAAAAAAACTCTCAATCCATGTCAGTATACTAGCCCACTCTCATATCCTTTAATTTTGTACATTGAACTCTTCTGAGGGACTTTATCAAAATTTGAAAGTTCAAATGCATGATGTCCACTAGTTCTCCCCTTTCAATTCTAATAGCTGCAGCTTCAGAAACTTTAGTCCATTTGTCAGACATGATATCTCTTACATAAATCCAAACTGATTTTGTCTAATCGCATTAAAGTTTTCTAAATGCCTTGTTATTACTTACTTTATAATAGTCACGAGCATTTTACCTATTACTGATTTTAGGCCAACTTATCTGCAAGTCGCTACCTTCTCCTTTCTTTGAATACAGAATAATCTCGGTATCCCAACATCAATTATCCGAAGTTTGGATTAACCGAACAAAATCTCAAGGTCCCGTAAAAATGTAATTAAATTCACATAAAAGCACAGCAAGAGCAGGCAGCCTGGGCAGGCGGTGGGATCAGGAACAGGGTCGCCAAGGGATCCCTGCTCATACTATTGCTGTCACCACGAGAACCATGTTCCTGCTATTGCCCCCCCGCCTCAGGAACCCTGTTCCTGATATTGCCCTGAACATGGGAACCCTGTTCCTGATATTGCCGCCGCCTCGGGAACCGTGTTCCTGCTATTGCCCCCCGCCTCAGGAACCCTGTTCCTGCTATTGCCCCCCGCCATGGGAACCCTGTTCCCGCTCTTGCCCCCATCACAGGAGCCTTGTTCCTGCTCTTGCCCCCCCCCGCCTCGGGAACCCTGTTCCTATTATTGCCACTCCCCAGGAACCCTGATCAATTATCCAAACAATCAGTTATCTGAACAAATTACTCCCCCCCCCCCCCCCCCCATCTCGTTTGAATACTCAAGGTTGTTCTGCAGTATGGCTACGTTTGCCATCCTCCTGGAGGTACTGAGATAGAATATACAGAAATTTGGATGATGACAACCAATGAATCCACAATCTCCACATTACCTCTTTAAGTGCCCTTGGACAACATATTTGAGTGCTGAAGATTTATCTGCTCTCAGTCCTGGAAATTTCTCCAGTACAGAGGAACCTCAATGATCTGAAGGACCCAGGTGGGGAGCATTTTGTTCGATTAATCGAATTCCGGAAGCCAGATAACATAGTTTAGCCAAGCATCGGGACATAGCGATCTTGCTGGATAATCCAGTATTTAGATAATCGAATGCCAGTTAATGAAGGTTCCTCTGTACTTGTTTCTTTTTTTGCCTTATACAAATTCCTTTTTCCTTGATTTCCCAGTATTAATGGAAAGTTATGTTTTGTATTTCTTCAGTGTAAAAGAACTGAAGTAGTTGTTTAATTGTACTGCAATTGAGAGAAAAACAGTAAGAAATGAACTGGGAAACTTTAAAATAGGCTGACAAAGTCACCTGACCTAAAACTAGCCAAACTCACAGGAATACACAATGGAATGTTTAATGGTTGAGACCTACTATTACACCTGAGAAAAGAGAATCTACAGTTTGGGAAAAGGGAATCACCAGGTTGATTGTTTGGGTATTAAAATTCATTATCTAGACAGTATCGCTCCCAATGACACCTTCAAATGTTTCTGTTTGGGGATAAAAGTTCTTGATTGCATATAGTGCTGGATCAGATATTTTAATTCTGAACTTTTCTTTCGAAAAGGAGGATTAAGCCTCATCCCACAACCCGACTGGCACTCTCACCACTTCATTCCCAGTGTGAATGATGGACCACTAACATTGGTTGTCCCCATAAGAGGTCAACATTCAGATTGTCACCCATTAAACTTTACCGTGGTCTCAGGAAGACTTTAAGTGAATGGAAGTACTGGACATTTAGAGAATGGATGACAAGAATAGATCCACCCAAAGAAACTCTTGGAAATACTGACTGGAACCAATATTTCATCGGAGGGATGGACCGACATTCAGACCCTCAACCTGAGCTACAAGTCTTCTGAAAACCCACTAATTTCATTGGAGGTTCTGGGACAATATAGCAAATAATTGAAGGGAAACCACTGTCTTAACTTTCTATCTCTGAAGAATTTGACAAGCAGTTTCTGGATGAACTGCTGCAGATATCTTGGTGGTGATATCTTGGGGACAGTCCCCATCACATTGAAGGAGTTGTTGGATGTATTAGAATGTTTGAAGGTGGTTAAATCTCCTAGTCCTGACCAGTTATATTCAAGAACATTGCAAAAGGCGAGAGAAGAAATTTTGGAGTCCTGGATGATATTTTTGCATCATTGTTTGCCACAGGTGAGGTCCCAGAAGACTGGAGGCTAGTGAATGTTTTGCCCTTATTTAAGAAGCGCTGCAAAGACAAGTCTAGAAACTACAGATGGAGATGACCAAAAGCCAATGTGCTGGTGTGGGAGCAGGGTAAGTTACTGTAATGGGTAAGTTACTTGAGAAAATTCTGAGAGATAAGATAGACATGCATTTGGAAAGACAGGGTTTAGTTAGGAGAAGCCAGCATGACTGTGTGTGTGGGAGATCCTGCTTAGCAAATTTGGTAGTGTTCTTTGACAACATTACCGGGAAAGTTGATGAGGGCAGGGCAGTCTATATGGAATTCACTAAAGCCTAGGGTAAGATTCCACATGGTAGGCTGCTCTGGAAGGTTAGATCACATAGGGAGCTTGCAAAATTGGATGCAAAATTAGCTTGATGGTAGGAAGCAGAGGGTAATAGTGGAAGGATGCTTGTTGGCCTGTGATTCGTGGAGTACCTCGGGGTCAGTGCTGGGCCCATTACTGTTTGTCATCTATATCAATGATTTGGATGAGAACATACAAGGCATGATTCGTAAGTTTGCTGATGGCACTGAAATAGGCAGGATCATGGACAGTGAGGAAGGTTATTAGAAATTGCAGCAAGATCTGGATCAGCTGGGGAAGTGGGCCAAGAAATGGCAAATGGAGTTAACATAGATAAGCGTGAGGTCTTGTATTTTGGAAAGTCAAATCAAGATCGGAGTTTCATGGTGAATGATAGGGCCTTAAGGAGTGTAGTGGAACAGAGGGGCCTTCAAGTTCTCTGAAAGTGGAGTGTCAGGTAGACAGGGCAGTGAAGAAGTCTTTGGGCATACTGACCTTCATCAGTCAAGGCACTGAGCATAGAAGTTGAGAAGTTATGTTGCAGTTATACAGTTTTAATGTCATAAATTTAGACTACTTAGTAATGTAGCTGGTCCCACTTGTCATTGATAATCAGTTAATTCTATTAATTTCAGAAGAATGACACAGGCCACATGCACTTATTGTTTAACATTTCTCTAGTTTGGAGACTGCAATGGTATCTAATGAATTTTATGGATATGTTTGCACAACAGAATGTATTTTGCTGCCAATATATTCACGGTAGGTTTACCACATGACCTCTATTTGGGGCGACCCTGCTCCCACACCAGCACATTGACTATTGGTCATCTCCATCCACTTACCTTTGCTGGGATGGAATTCAATCTCTTTGATGGAATTAAAAAGTTTTTTTAAGAATAAGTGGGTTTGGAAGTGACTAATGGGGATGAAAACTACTGAAACTAATGGTGTTTGTGGAATCTAGTCTGAACTTGCTGATTACTGCACTTACCTGCAGTGTTTTAGGCTATAAGCAAACAACTCCCTTGAGGACGAGCTTGTTGGCATTTTTTTATGATAATACCTCATTAAAAGCTCTCTTTACAAAAGTTTGGGGACTTAATTGTAACTTCTGACACAGAGTTTACAAGTCTTAATCAATCTTTCAGCTTTGCTTCTCTTTTGGGGTTTAGATCTTCATCAGCGTCTCTTGACTGAATTACCTTAGTGTAGCTCTCTGCCACCTATCCGCTATTAATGCATTTTCAACCAATTTGATTCATTTCATCTCACAGCGAGATTTTCTCATGGCCTCACATTAGTTCTTCAAAAGGTTCATATAATAGTCAAGTGCCTCCTTCCCAAAATGATTTGATGGAACATAAACACAGCACCTTTACCTAATTTCTAGGTGTCATGAGCACACTCTTCCATTCCTCTGGTCAATTTCAACTGAATTAACATTCCCTAAATAATTGTCAGTTGACCACAGTCAATTATACTTTATATTTAATTTTGTCAACATGAAGACAAGCAGGAGAAACATCATTTTTTTTTTCTCATGTGTGAAATCTCCAATATTTTTACTTGATTTAAAGACAATTAGCACTTCTTTTTATAAAAATTACCCAAATATGACTTACCTCAATTTCTCAGATTGTTTTGCCTTGAATAATAACACCCTTCATTTCACATATTTTCATGAATCTCAAATATGCAAGTATTTGTTATTTCACATGTGAAGGATATTTGAGAGCTATACTTTATCATCTGCACTTTAATGGTAATCTCATAATGGTGTGCAACTCAGTGATGAACTTTGTGTTCACTTTTCTGACTCAGGATCCTCAGTGAGGCGTGCAGTCACTGCTGCATTTTTGACAGGAGAATACAGTGGGTGGAGGATTTGCTGGTCTCTGTTTTCTCTAAGTTCTCTTCTCTGCTAACATTTTTTAAAAAAATGAGTCATTAGATGTGGGTGTCTGTGGGTAGGCCAGCATCTAGTGTCCATCTCTAATTGTCCTGATGGCAGTTAAACATCAATACATTGGTGTGGGCCTGGACTCACATGTAGGCTGCACCAGGTCAGGACAACAGATTTTCTCCCCTAAAGGACATTAGTAAACCAGATTGGTTTTCCTGATCATTGACAATGGTTTCATAATCATCATTAAACCATTGATTGCAGATTTTTAAATTGAATTTGAATTCTACTATCTACCATGATGGGATTTGAACCCATGTCTCCTTTATATTAGCTGAGTTTTTAGCTTAATAGCCACTAGACTATTGCCTCCTCAGAAATATTCACTTTCTCTTTACCTCTGTCAATACCCAACCTCCAGAAATCACAACCTTCAGTAGCTGTCTCCCAGTTTTTAGGATCCATGGCAACCACATGCATCTCATTTGCAAGGTTTCTTGTAGTAGATATCTAGAAGTCCAGCAGTTTGTGACCCAGTGGCCAGTTGACTGTTCAGAAGACAGTTGGATATGCAGCTGTCATCTGCTGTCAGACAAATCCACACTACATCATGGTGTGAAATCCATCTGGTGGATTCACTGCTACTATACTCTTTCCTGGTAGGGAATCTAATGGTCTAGCACTGTACAGGAAAATCAACATGATGTCTATTAAGATAAACTCCTGTCTTAAACAAAATACAGTTTTGTTTCTGCATGTTAGCAATTAGTCGCAAGTTACTTAGGTATCATCAACATTGCTTTAGTGATTTGATTTGATATGACTGTTGTCACATGTACCTAAGTACAGTGAAAAATCTTTCTTTTGCGAGCAGTACAAACAGATCATAACAAACAAGAACACTCAGAGCTTGGCATGCAATGCTATGGCTACACAGGACAACTTTAGATTTAAAATTAGAGAGGTTCAGTAAGCAGTCTGACAACAGCAAGGAAGGAACTGTCTTGAACCTGGTGGTGTGTGTGCTCAAGCTTCTGTAGGTGGGAAAAGAGTATTACCAGGGTGGCAGGGCCTTTGGTAATGTTGTCAGCCTTTACCCAGCAATGAGAAGTATAAGAAAGTCCATAGATAGGAGGTTGGCTTCCCTGATGGTCTAGGCTATACACACAACGTTCTGTATTTTCTTATCATCCTGGACAGTTGCTGTGACAAGCTATTACGCACCCAGATATAATGCTTTTTTTGGTGCATCTGTAAATGTTGGTGAGGGTCCTTATGGACATGCTGAATTTCCTAAGGAAGAAGACGCATTGTTGTGCCTTCTTGACCGCCACCTCAACCTGGAAGGTCCAGGTCCTGAGACTGTGTGGGAAAGCTAGTTGATAAGTCTTCAGTGTCCAAAACTGTTCCCACTTCTGGATCCATGTTGCTTCATCATATTTAATGTGCTTAATGCATTCCTCAACATGAACTTTATCAGAACCTTACCAATATGCAACAGCTTCCCCGAAGTGTTTTCTTCCCCCTTATTAACATTGTGCCTTTGTGTATCTGATTACATTTATTAATATCCATCCACCCTCAACTCTGTAATTCACAAATTCAGGAGGTCTGGAGGTTTCACTATTCTCCTGGAATGCATTCTTTTCAAAATAGGAAGATTGGTAGATATCTGGGTTGAAGACTGTTAACTGGATTCTGTCCTTGACAGTGAGAGTCTGTAAATCTCTTTAAACTGAAAGACATTTTACATGTTAGCTTGAGGATATCTTTGCTGCTGAAGTTTACAATCGCTCCATTGTAATGGGGTGGTATGGTGGCTCAGTAGTTAGCACTGTTGCCTCACAATGCCAGTGACCCGGGTTCGATTCCAGCATTGAGCGACTGTCTGCATGGAGTTTGCACATTCTCCCCATGTCTGTGTAAGTTTCCTCTGGATACTCCAGTTTCCTCCCAAAGCCCAAGGATGTGCAGGTTAGGTGAATTGACTAGGCTAAATTGTCCAGAGTGTTCAGGGATGTATAGGTTCAGTGCATTAGTCAGGGAGAAATGTAGAGTAATAGGGTAGGAACATGGGTCTGGATGGGTTACTGTTTAGAGGGTTGGTGTGGACTTGCTTGGCTGAAGGGCCTCTTTCTAAACTGTAGGGATTCTATGTAATATCTGGAGAGCCTTTGATCTCATGTCCTTCTTTCCAATGGATGGCTGTCCAATTGAAACAGATACTTCTTTTGTGCTAATTTCAGGAGCAGGAAATCTTTTAATTTTTGTGAGCATCATCGATCTCCCAACAGGTCAATTTCTTCTTGACATCATCCTGAGACTCTGAACCAGACAATTTTGTCCTGATCATGTCTTGTATCAGTGAACAACATTGGTCATTCCTTCATTGTCTTTGTTACAGTAATTGCAACATTGATTAATCTAACATGTTCACTTCCTCAATGGGACTAATTGAAGACTAGTTCTTACTTGGCATGATCTCTACTCCTGATATTGATGATTCTTCCTGGTAAGACAGATGAACAAAACATTTTGCTTGAACTTATATCAGCACCATTCAATAGTCATGAAGCTGTCTCCACTGTTTGTTCATCAGGCCGTAGTCTGAATTATATCAGTTGAGAATTCATCAATAAACTCAAGTGGAATATACTTATTCTTGTTATTTTACTATTAACATTTCCTCACAAAATTTGCTGGCCTTTGCAGTCTGCACCCTCCCTGGTGCTGATAGGATTGGCAAACATTTCTTCTAATCCTGTATAGTGCAGATTTCCATTTTGCTGCCAGTATGAAACAACTATTTTTATGCCAACATATTTAATCAAAATCAATTCTGTCTTTTGGTCTGTTATGTCGAGAGTATGTTGTCCGGGTCTCGCCACCTCATAGGGGAGTGTGCTGAAGTTGCAGATGTGGTAGATTTGCAGCTTCAAGTCCTCAATTAGATTGTTGTTGTTGTTTTCCACTCCTTCACTTTGTTCCAACGTTACAGCTGTAGCTTTTTCGATGTGCTTGCTGTATTCTATGTCGAGTGACAGATCGCTGATGGTTCTGAAGCCTAGAAATGTGAAACTATCAACAATTTGCAGGGCAATGTTGTCAATGCCAATTGATGGCCATATGGCAACATCCAGGACCATGATATTTGTCTTCCTGATACTGTTGTGCCAACATTCCCTTTAACCTGTTATTCTCAACAGAAGAATATATTTTAAGAAACATCTTCTTTAAATGTAACTCTATCTCCTTTGCTAAGTTGAAAACTAAGCCGGGGGGAAAGATCAGTTAAAATAAGGAATAAGTGTAACAGCCATATTGGAGCTCCCCTGTAAAATCTGAGTCAGACTGATTTAATTGGCAATGTTACTGCTTCTTCGATTCTTGCTAGATTTTGCTGTAGGACTCAGGATCCAACTGTTGTAACAAGAAAAGAACTACTGTCATCTGAAGCAGCTCAGTAATCAACCAGGAGGTGCCCTCCTAATTCACTGCATTCACTTGTCATTTGAATAAGAATGGTAAACAGGCTTCATTATATTTCTGGCAGGTCTGTAACCTCTGTTGCCCCATCCGAAAAAAACTGGGTTCTGTTGAAGCAGCTTGGCAGTCATGGTGGGGTACAGGGTGAAAGTGAGGACTGCAGATGCCACAGATTAGAGACAAGATTAGAGTAGTGCTGGGAAGGTACAGCAGGTCAGGCAGCATCTGGGAAGCAGGAAAATCGACGTTTCGGTGCTGGGATCCCAAACTATGAGGTTGGAAGCTGTGGGTGGAAGATCTCTTGAGGTGATGAGGTTGTGTATGATCTGGGAGATTTAGATTTAGATTTAGATCTTAGATTTAGATTATTTACAATATGGAAACAGGTCCTTCGACCCAACAAGTTCACACCGACTTACCGAAGCGCAACCCCCAAGACCCATTCCCCTGTATTTACCCCTTCACCCAACACTGCCATGGTCGAGGGGGCAGCAGGTGGAGGTGTCTTCAAGTTGGCGTCTGGCTTCAGAGATGTAGAGGTCGGTATGCCAAACTACCACTGCGCCCCCTTTATCTGCTGGTTTTATGGTGAGGTTGGGATTGGAGCAGAGGGAGTGGAGGGCTGCGCGTTGCGAGGGTGAGAGGTTGGAGTGGGGGAGGGGGGTAGACAGTTTGAGGCAGTTAATGTCTCGGCAGCAGTTGGAAATGAAGAGATCGAGGGTGGGTAATAGACCAGCATGGGGTGTCCAGGTGGATGGAGTGTGTTGGAGGCAGGTGAAGGGGTCCTCTGAGGGTGGGTGGGAGTCCTGATTGAAAAAGGAGGCGGAGGAGGAAGAAGTGTTTGACGTCACGACACTTATTGAATTAGTTGATGTGTAGAAGGAGGGGAATGAAGGTAAGGCCTTTGCTGAGGACTGATCGTTCATCCTCAGTGAGGAGGAGGTCTGGGGGGATGGTGAAAACTCAGCAGGGCTGGGAACGAGGACCTGGGGTAGGTGTGGAGTTAGGAGTGGGGGTGGAGACTGTAACTGGAATGAGAGTGGTGGTAGGGGGAATGGAGGTGCAGTTATTTGCAGAGGTGATGTTCTCCTCGGGGTTCTGGAGGGTAAGGGTGGTGACAGTGGGATCCATGGGGGCTGTGCTGGCAGTGTGCAGATGAGTGGCACTGGTGGGGGTGGAAATGGTGACGACGGCAGTTTGGGGGAGGGGGCGCGGAAGTCGCGTAACGCGTGACATCAGTGATGACTCAGGGGGTGGAAGTGATGAAACAAGTGATGTAGGTGAAGTCTATAGGGGCAGAAGTTGTTGCAGAAGCGGCCGCAATGGGGGCGGAAATTGCGGACTGCATAGCGTCGGTGGTGACGTGGGGGGGGACCAGAAGTGACGAAACATGCGGAGTGGGTCATGTTGAAGGGGGCGGAAGTGGCTGTGGTAGTGGTCGTGAAGGGGGCAGAAGTTACTGGATGCGTGGTGTGGCTGATGCCAGAGGCAGCAGCAGCAACAACGGGAGGGACTGAAGTGTATTCTCAGTTAGGCCTCGCATTGGTCCCGGCGGTGGTGGATCTCGTGGTGATTGTGGCGGCGGTTGGTAGTCCGGTGGTTTGGACGGCTGTTGTCTGGTTGGCGGTCGTGAAGGTGGCATGAGCGGCCGTGGCTGCAAGCTGCCGGTTGGTGGGGGCGAAAGTGACGTCATCGATCGCCATGGTGATGGTGGCTGTCTCGGCCTCGTGGCTAATGGCAGCCGGGGGAAGCTTCTGGAATGTTTGAGGAGTGCTGGTTATTGAAGTGGGTATATAAACGTTTGTTGTACTTACAGTTTTTGATGTTTGAAATGGTGTAGAAATACAGTTTGTTGAGAGTATGAATTCTTCTTAGGATATAATACGCAGGGATCCTTTTGCAGTTCTGAGACAGTGTAGCCCTCAGTTGAGGCATAGCTGACTGTAGAGAGGTTAGGTGCCGGTGCATTGCTGCGAGTGTGGAGTGGACATCTTGAAGGAGAACTGTTGCTAGTGGTTTTGAATTTGTAGCCTGTACTGATTGTCCTGTTCGGATCCAAACCTTGCTGGTCTGAATGTAGTCTGGAGTCCATGTGGGATCAGTTGGTTTCAGAGGCAGGCACTGAGGAAGCAGATGTGGCTGTGGTAACGAGTCTGTTTCAGTACATAATTGAAGAGCTTCAGGGCAGGGGAGATGACCTGGGGGTTGCTTCTTCAAGGTAGGCATCCTTGCAAGAGGATTTGCAGTAAGGTTAAAATCAACTAGGTGAAAGTAAGGACTACAGATGCTGGAGATTAGAGTCAAGATTAGAGTGGTGCTGGAAAAGCACAGCAGATCAGGCATCATCTGAGGAGCAGGAAAATCGACGTTTCGGGCAGGAGTGCTTCATCAGGAATGAGGCTGGGAGCCTCGGGGGTGAAGAGATAAATGGGAGGGGAGTGGGGCTGGGAAGAGGTTGAGAGTGCAATTGGTGGATGGAGGAAGGGGTAAAGGTGATAGGTCGAAGAGGAGGGTGGAGCAGATAGGTGGGAAGGAAGATTGACAGGTGGGACAGATCATGAAAATGGTACTGAAGTGGAAGGTTGGAAGTCGGGTAAGGTGGGGGGGGAAGGGAAATGAGGAAACTGATTAAGTCCACATTGATGCCATGGAGTTGAAGGGCTCCGAGACAGAAGAGGTGTTCTTCCTTGAGGCATCGGGTGATGAGGGAGTGGCAGTGGAGGAGACCCAGGACCTGCATGTCCTCAGCAGAGTGGAGTGGGAGTTGAAGTGTTCGGCCACGGGGCGGTGAGGTTGATTAGTGCGTGTGTCCCAGAGATGTTCCCTAAAGCGCTCTGCGAGAAGGCATCCAGTCTCCCCAATGTAAAGGGGACTGCATTGGGAGCAACGGATACAATAAATGACATTGGTGGAAGTACAGGTGAAATTTTGATGAATGTAGAAGGCTCTTTTGGGGCCTTGGATGGAGGTGACGGGGGGAGGTTTGGGCACAGGTTTTGCAATTCCTGCGGTGGCAGGGAAAGGTGTCAGGAGGGGAGGCTGGGTTGTTGGGGAGCGTGAACCTGACCAGGTAGTCATGGAGGGAATGGTCTTTGCAGAAAGCTGATGGGGTGGGGAGGGAAATATATCCCTGGTGTGGGGTCCGTTTGTAGGTGGCAGAAATGTTGACGGATGATGCGGTTTGTGAGGAGGTTGGTGGAGTGGAAGGTGAGGACCAAGGGGGTTCTGACCTTGTTGCGGTTGGAGGAGTAGGGTTTGAGGGCGGAGGTGCGGGATGTGGATGAGATGCGCTGAAGGGCATCTTTAACCAAGTGGGAGGGGAAATTATGGTCTTTAAAGAAGGAGACCATCTGGTGAGTTCTGTGGTGCTGGGGTACAGCCATTGTGAGGTGCACTCAGATAATGGAGAAAGCAATTTGAAAATCACAAGGATGTAGCTGGATGGTCCCTTTTCATGTCTCTACAGGGACATTGGGTCAGCTTTCCCTGACAGTGGCTGCTCTCTGGACCATGAGCCTACGTGATGTCAGTAACATGGGTTCAATTCCCACTCTGGCTGAGGTTACCATGAAGGACTCTCCATTTTAGTGTCTCCCTTTGCCAGATGCCTGGTGATGCTCAGGTTAAACCAGCACCAGTTATCTCACCCTAATATGAGAGAAACCCTGTGCCACTAGGACAGTGCGGTGAAGCAGCTTCAGAAATAATGTAATTTATTTCAAATGCAAGCAATTTTAACCAGTCTTCCATTTTTTTTAAAATCAAACCTGACTTACTCACAATTTGGAACTTCTACATTGAACCTGACCATAGCAGGACTCAACATTAAAGAATTCGACCTACCTAGATCCTTGCTCACAATTTTGAATATAGTCTGGTCAAAATGGTCCTGAGCATTTCAGAATAATGTTTCTGAAAGAAACGTCACAATGTTTCTGAATGATCTAGCTAAATTTAAAATAATCTATCCCATGAAAAGTTCACGAAATAGCACTTTTAAACCATTTGTTTTACTACATGCTAACCTATAATATAGATTACTAAATGCTAAGACTTCCAGCATTTCTGCAGAAACAATATTAAAGGGCCAGATTTTACCACAGTGTTTAGATTCTCCTCAGGATCACATTGGGGTGGAGGGGGAAGGTTCACACTTGCCAGAAGTGCACCTCCCAAAGCAACCTTGCCAGAGGCAACTTTCCATTTGGCTACCTCCTGTCTCGCCCAGTAAGGAAATGGGCAGGTTTCTAATGTTGCCAGCCTAATCACCAAGTTTATGACGGAGGGCAAGGACAGCAGGTTAGGAAGCATCTGAGGAGCAGGAGAGTCGAGTTATAAGGCATAATCCCTTCATCAGGCTTATGCCTTATAACTCGACTCTCCTGCTCCTTGGATGCTGCCTGACCGGTTGTGCTTTTCCAGTGCCACACTTTTTGACTCTGATCTCCAGCATCTGCAGTCCTCACTTGCTCCAAGTTACTGATGCATGTTGGAATCTATGAGGATGCCTCAACATAGAAGTGTTATTGCAAGAGAAAGACCAATTAAAAATTTAAGAAGGATAAAGTCCTTAGACCCCCAGAATGGAGGTGAAACTCTCTGCAGGAATCATTAGGGCCAGGGGTATGACCACTCCTGCTAGCTGATCCATCAGTGAGACATGAAGCTCCTGGCTACGATAAGCCACTGACCTATCACAAAGAGGTCATCTTCCCTGAGTTTGTGATGTCTGCAGGACAGTGAGCTTCTGTTAGTCTAGCCTTGTATCTCACTGTTTTGTGTGTCCCAATCAGAAGCTAGATACTCACCAGTATAATCGTTGTGGAATATGCTTGCCTTTTCATCATATCGTGGTATAATCCCTTGTTTTCTTTGTGGAGATTGGGGGATGTCTTGTTAATGATTTTCAAAATTCATATGCTGGCACTTAATTGACAATAAAGACCACGTAATGCACTTATTTAACAAAAGACTTTTTGTTCTCAGTGCAATGGCACAAATTTGTGTGAATCCTGAGGTGGAAAGAAAGGAATGCCAATATTATATATGAGGTACTGTTGTATATTCAGTACTTCCAATGTCAATATTAGGAAGTTGGCATTGGTAGTGTGGGGAAAGACAACCTTATTGGAATGAATTTGCTTATTTTTATTTGAAGGCAAAGTGTCCACTTGCTACCTGCCTCATTTAAATATTGATAGGATTTGAATTTACATTCATCCTCTATGAAACATCCTCTGACAACAGGAAGAAGGGGGAGGTAATGTATGATAATGACATTCAAAGAAAGACTATTGCAGAACTCATTGCAGGTTGTTCTATTGTACTTGCCAGAGTGCAGCATCAGTCACAGGGTCAAGGTTCGATCACTTATTTGCCCATTGAACAGTATAGGCAGCCTTGTTGTAAAACTCACCAGTTAAGGTTAAAAAATATAGAACTAATTAATTCAAAATGTGTTGAGAAGATTTTTTTGTTAAAATGATATGAGTCTATCAAAGCTTTCCTTATATTTTTAGAAGTTATGTTATATACAATTATACAACAAAGACCATTTGTTCAGCTATGTTTAGATTTGTGGACACATTCTGCCTACCATTTCAGTCTTAAAATTGACAGCAATAGTCCAGTTGCTGTTGCTGAACTAAAATTGAAATGTTTTAAATCTGGTCTGAAGTCAGTTCCATTAATACCTGTCTATTTTATTCATACGTTTCTCACTAAATTTCAATATCCACCAAAATAAGGCATATATCTTTGACATTTTTTGTTCAGTATTGCATTTTTCCCATCTCTCTTTACTGTGCAACTTTAATAGAAAATGAAGTCATAGAATTGTCCTTAATAATTTCAAAGATTGATTGGTGAATTCTTCTCGGCTTTCAGCGGTAAAAATGCTACTTAAATCAAGTCCAGGCAGTAATGTCAGTCATTTTGATTACCCTGCTGGATTACCAAAGCACCATATTGTAATCACTATTGAAACAGCTTCTAATAAATTATGATTACCCAGGATACTTCTTAATAATCAGAACAGAGGAAAGTAAGACTGTTTTATTGTTGGTTTTCTGAATATTTTGAGTTACCTTCTGGAAGAAGAACAGAACTAATTTTACAAATGATAATGCTCATACATTATTTCATTTTTGCAGGAGTCCCTACAGAGACTGTTCTTATTGAATTTAATTCAGAGTAATGATTTTGCATTTTTAAGTGGTGCTGCTATTTTGGCTTAATGTCATGTGCAAAGTAATATCAAGAGGCAGAGGGCAACAGCATGATAATTTACAATGGAACAGTATATTCCAATGGGTATGAATTCTGTGTCACTAGCCTGAAGAGAGTAAGGCTGTCTCATGTCATTATGGTATGTAACAGGATGCTCCCTTGTCTCTGCAGGAATTTTTATTTAATTTCAATTGTCAGGAACTCCATTAGTCAATGTTGTTAGAACATGTACATTTACAATGTAAAAATAGCAAAATAAGTAGTTGAGAGATAAGCTATTTTTGCAATCACTCTACTAAGTGTTTCTGTCTCTTTTGTGCATCAACTGTCAATCTTCAGAGCTGCTGAACACTCTTGGTACTTTGGCTCAGTTGTTTTATCTGTCATCACATCTGTTAATGCCGTCTCTTGTGAGCAAAGGTTACTGCAGCATTAGTAAGTAAAGAATATTTCATATTCAAGGCTCAGGAATTTCATAGAGCAAACTAGTAAAGATTAATAAAAACTCCAATTAATAGTTTGGAAGCATTAAGCAATATTTAGACAAATATGGAAGTCAAAAATCTGCATTTATCTTATTCTGTTTAACTTTTTTTGAAATGTAACCTTGAAAAGGGCATTTTTACTGAGATTACTTTACATGATTAGAAAGGTTCTCAATATTATTCCACATTTATGATTAAATATTATAAGGTAAGCAGTCACGAGAATACAAAGTTAAAAATCACACAACACCCGATTATCAACCAACAGGTTTATTTGCAAGTACTAGCTTTTGGAGCACTGCTCATTCGTCAGGTAGCTAGTGGGGCAGGATCATAGGACACAGAATTTATAGCACAAGATCATAGTGTCACACAAGTGATACAATATATTGAACAAACCTAGACTGGTTCTTTTGGGTCACATTCCCGAGACAACTTGAGGTTTTACAAAAAATGGTGACATCTCAGCTCAGGCAATCCATTAAAGGTGTAAGGTTAGAGTTTGTCTGTATCCCAACCTTGAATCAGACTGGTGCTATTTCCAAAGTAGGAATTTATAAAATGTCACATGAATTGACTTGCCTGCATTGACTGCCTGCAGATTATGTGCTTTTTGAACAAAATAGAATGTATCTGAAAACACAATTCTGCGAATGCAAATTCACCCCATAGACTTATATGGAAAGGTCAGGAAAACAGAGAGAGAGAGAGAGAGGGAGAGGATGGGAGAGAGTATGAGTGTGTGCATGCATATGTGTGCATGCTTGGCAGAGTGTATGCATGAGTGTGACAGAGTATAAGCAATGTGAGAGGGTATGCACGGAGGGGTGTATATATGTGCGTGTCTGAAAAAGAGCGTGTGTATGAGAGAGGTTCTGCATGAGTGTGTCAGTATGCAAGGGTGTGTGTGTATGTGTGCTTTGTGTATGAGTGTGTGAGTGAGAGTGTGACTCAAGATTAAAATACAGACTCTACCCTCATACCTTTAAATGCATTGTCTGAGCTAAGATGTCACCTTTTTTAAATAAAATCTCAAGTTATCTCGAGAATGATTTGAAAGAAGTTCTGGGATTTATATAATAATGAATTGAAACCTGCAACCCATTCTAAAAGATGAAAGACTTAACAGCAATCTAGGTTTGTTCAATATATTGTATCAGTTGCATGATTCGATGATCTTTTGCTATAAATTCTGTGTCGTATGATCCTGCCCCACTAGCCACCTGATGAAGAAGCAGTGCTCTGATAGCTAATACTTCCAAATAAACCTTATGGACTGTAATCGGGTGTTGTGTGATTTTTAACTTCATCCACCCCAGTCCAACCCCAGTCCACCTTCTCGTCATTAGAATACAAAGAATACAAATTATCTTGAAAAGATAATTAGCTTAAAACAAAGGAAAGCCATAAATGGGACCTACTTAGATTGATTAGTCACTGTAAATGAGGGACTTCAATGGTTGGACCTGAATGCTTACTGCTTTGAGTAAAAAGTCATATTTGAGAGGAAATCATTGCAGCAAAGTCTCCAGATGTATAGCATCCATGGTGAGAGATTACGCTAATGTTTCAAGTCTAGATGACTCTTCATCAGAGCTGTGCTGAAGAATCATCTAGACTTGAGACGTTAGCTTGCTTTCTCTCCATGGATACTGTCTGACCAACTGTGATCTCCAGTGTTTGCTGTTTTCAGTACAGATTGCAGCATCTGCAATAATTTGCTTCTTCAGATGTATAGACAATTTGATCAATGAAGGATATTTCAAGCTTATCCAGAAGGATTTAGATCTTCAGCTATTACATAAATTTAAGGTTTGTTTGTGTTTTTTTTATTCTTGGAATCAGACATGAGTGAAATATTCAACTCTTTATGTCTGGAGAAGATGATGGTCACATTTCTGGAACTACTACAGTCCATGTAGCCAAGGCTGTCACAATGATATCAGGAAGAACATACACCAAATGAAATGGTGTGATAAACATGAAAGAGCACATAATGTAGAAATGTCAGAAATAACAGTATACAATGAAAATCTGAATAATCTACTTGGTTGCCACATCAGACGGCAAGAATATGAAACCAAAGAAGCTTGTGTAGTTAAGGTATAAGTTATTATTAAAATCCCAGTTGGAATTCTGAAGTTGCAATTTGCTTTGGAGAGGAATACAAAGTGGGTATTGTTGCTTCTTTTATTCATACATAGCATGTGACCAGAACTGGCAAGGCCAGCATTTGGTGCCTATTCTCTATAGTCCTTAAGAACATAGTTCTGGAATCCCTGTGGTCCTTGTGGAGCAGTTAAGCCAACAGGGATTCTTACTCAACATTTCCATGGTGTTTTGAGATTATTGGATAGATTCCTTGACTTTATCAGAAGGGGGAAAGCACATATATGACAGACAAAGTTCGGATTGTAGATTTCCTTTCCAAAAGCATATTAATAAACCAGCTGACTTTTCAACAACAATCCAATAATTCCATAGTTTTATTTAAATTTCCCTAAGTGCTTTTCAGGTTTATTTGAGGCCTCTGGACTATGAGATCAGTAGAATTATTATTCTGCGAGAACTCCAGTTCCATCCAGAGATTGAGCATGAAGAACTAGGCTGGCATTGCATTGCAGTGCTGAGGGAATGCAGCACTGTCAGAAGCACTGTTTCTCAGATGATACATTAGTGGTGGCCATAAATGACCTGACGGACCATATTTAAATAACAGCAGGTCACTGTGTTTCATGTGACATTATTAAATTGATGATCAGATCATGATTCAATCACTTCACAGGTTATCATGTTTTTTGCATTACAAAAGTGATTGAGCTTCAATAAGTTCCTTATTAACATAGCCTCTACAGATTCACTACTCTGTGAGAGAAGAAATTCCTTCTAATGTCTGACCTAAATAGGTGACTGCTTTCTCTGAGATCATGCCCTCTCTGCTACAAGGGGAACAACCTCTTAGCATTGACCCTATCAAACCCACGTAGGATTCTTATATCTTACAGGAATGCCACCTCTGATTGGGTTGGGCTGTCTGTGATTTGAACATTTTGTTTTTGCATGGCTGTATGTTTACAAGTTCATAGAATATGCATCAAATTGATCAGAATGGCTAATTTATGTTAAAATCTGACCACTCATGCTGCTGACTATTTAAAGTCTTCAAGACTTCTGATTTGATTTGGGTTAATTTAATTTGATTTATTATTGTCACGATGTTTAGATACAGTGAAAAGTTTTCTGCGCAGTACAGGCAGGTCATACCATACAAAGTGTGTTAGGGTAATAAAAGAGAGTGAAGAATACAATGTTAAGGCTGCAAGAAAGATGCACAGAGAGAAGGATCAACATTAAGTTTAAGATTTGAGAGATTCATTCAGAAGTCTAACAACAGCAGGGAAAAAGCTCTTCTTGAATCTATTTTTGTACATATATATATATATATATCCTCTTATAACCTCTGCCTAACAGAAGAAGGCAGATGAGAGTATAACTGGGTTGGGATGGGTCTTTGATTCTGTTGGTTGCTTTCCTGGGGCAGCAGGAAGTATAGATAGAGTCAATGGCTGAAAGGCTGGTTTGCATGATGGAATGGGCTGTGTTCACAACTGTCTGTAGTTTCTAGCAGTCCTGGGAAGAGGAAGCACCAAACCAGGCTGTGATGGATCCAGATAGAATGCTTTCTATGGTGCATCTATAAAAAATGGTAGAAGTTCTTGCAAACATGCCAAATTTCCTTAGTCTCCTGATAAAGTAGAGACACTGTTGTGCATTCTTGACCACTGCATTGACAAGGGTGGATCAAGAGTGCACTAGAGTGAGATGCAACATAGTGCATCCCCTAATCTACAATATAACTTTCCAAATGCAGCCTATGGAAATCAATTGAACAGAAGCAGCTATTGTGTGCCACAAGGACAGCAGATGAATATAGAAAATTGGACTTTAATCCCATTAGAAAAATACTCCATGGTTATGTTGGTCAAACAGTACCATGGTAACCATAGCAATGTGCATCTCAGAAATATTTACACATCTAGAATACAATTATCATTAACATTTTTGCAATCATTCATGACAACATAATAGAAGCAGGACTTGGTCCGATAGGGTCTCAACTACCTGCATAAATGATGATTTTCTTAGTCCTATACTCCAACTCCCTTATGATAAAGTTGAAAAGTGGCACTGGAAAAGCACAGCAGGTTAGGCAGCATCTGAGGAGCAGGAGAGTCGATGTTTTGGGTATAAGCCATTCATCGGGGTAAAGGGTTTATGCCCGAAACGTTGACTCTCCTGCTCCTCGGATGCCACCTGACTGGCTGTGCTTTCCCAGCATCACATTTTTCGACTTTGACTCTCCAGCATCTGCAGTCCTCACTTTCTCCCTTACGATAAAGGCTAACAGAATGGTTTGCTTATGTATTTTGTTTTAAAAACAGTATTTTACTGAAGGACTTGCTTATCAAGGTGAGGGAATAGAATGTTTCTTTCTGTTTCAGCTTCCAATGTTAAATCATAAATAAAATGTTGAAAGTCAGGGAAACTTAAAAAAGTTGCTTCCTGTCAGTTTTACAATACATGAAGATTTCCAGTTTCTGGTGGTTATAAGATCATAAGCAAATTCTTCATACTCATGTTCCAATTTTGGATAAAACAGCTTAGGGAAGAAATGTTCTTTCACCAACTTAAAACACAGATACTGAGAAGGATACCTCTTTGGCTGTTTTAGTAGATGCATCTTTTTTTGTTAGCTACATTCCACCCGTTCTGAACATTTACTATGCATGCTGAAGACTGAGACTAGCTTTTAAAATGGTCTAAAATAAAATCTATTTTCAGTAATTATGATCAGGAAACTAGTACATTATTAGAAAAGCTCCATCTAAGTCACAGACATCCTTCGGGAAAGGAAAATGGGTGTAACTTAACTAATCTGTCCTACATGTAACTCTAGACCAACAGCAATATGGCTGACTCTTCACAAACCTCTTGTCTAACAAACCACTCTATTGCATCAAACTGCAATTAACTTCAAAGTCGAATAAGATTAACACCAAACAGAACATCAAGCAGTAGCCACATGCAATAGAAACAACAGAAGCAGACTCTGCCCAGTTGAAACTACCAAGTGTTTTTCACTAATATCTGGGGACTGTTAACAAGTTTCAGAGAGTTGTTGCACCAGTGTCTGTGAAGTAAAATTTAGTGAGTATGAGTAGGGGGCACTGGTAAAAAGTCCACTGTCATGATACAGTCAGGTGGGAAGAGCCCTGGAAGCCCACCACATTGATGTTGACTCCCTATGAAGTCTCATGGCATCTAGTCAAACACTGGCAAGGAAACATGTTACTGATCGTCACTTAATTATCTCTTATAACTTATGAATCAGTGCTCTTTAATGTTGAACACCTCTTGGAAGAAACATTGAGGGTGACAAGGGCATAGAATGTGGTTGAGATAGGGATCTTTCATGTCCATTGATAAAAGTGGTTTGCAAGCAATCCTACAGACTAACCTGACATTCTGCAGTTTGGGCCTGTGGCAAGTGGTGAGACAATTGAACAGAGGGAAACGTCTATTTGACCTCAGATTCTCCAAGATACCTATTGCAGATGCACCTTTCTATTGCAGTATTGATAGGCCTGGTCACCAGTAAAAGTCCAGTCATTGAGGGCAACCTTCAACATGTAGTATAGCATGACCATTGTACTAAATGATAGATACAGAGGTACTGAAGCATATAATCAGCAGACAAATTACACTTAATCGTTAAATTTCATTCAGCTAGGGGGAGCAACCCTGGTTTAATGCAGATTATAGGATGCAAGCATAGCAGTATGCAGTCATAAAAATAAGGTGTTAACCTGAAAACTTTAAAGCAGAACTGTTTACATATTGAAATGTGGAAACTTTAGAGAGAGCAAAACAATCCCATAACCAATGAATTTGACAAAGCTCTGAGTCGAGTTATAGAGAAGTACAGCATGGAAACAGACCCTTCGGTCCAACTTGTCAATGCCACCCAGATGTCCTAACCTAATCTAATCCCATTTGCCAGCACTTGGCCCATATCCCTCTAAACCCTTCCTATTCGTATACCGGTCCAGATGCCTTTTAAATGTTCTAATTGTACCACTTCCTCTGGCAGCTCATTCCATACACGCATTACCCTCTGTGTGAAAAAGTTGTCCCTTAAGATCCTTTTAAATTTTTCCCCTCTCGCCCTAAACCTCTGCCCTCTAGTTCTGGATACCCCCACTCCAGGGAAAATACCTTTTCTATTTACCCTATCCATGCCCCTCATGATTTTAAAAACAGTTTCTCACTTCTAATCATGAATGATACTGGACAATTGAAGAACTAACCGGGGGGAAGAGACAGAAACATTCTCATCATTAACGATGAGGAAGCTCAGGATATGAGTGTAAAAGGCAAGACTGAAATGTTTGTAACCATCTTCAGCCATAAATGTTGAGTGGATGACCTATCTCAGTTTTCTCCCGCTGAAGATGCCAATTTTCAGCTAATTCAAATCACTCCACATGATATCAAGAAACAGCTGAATGCATTGACTCTTATTAAGGCTCTGCCTCTGACAATATCCCTACTATATTACTGAACATTTCATGCTCAAGATTTAGCCAGGCACTTAATCATGCTGTTACAGTGCAACGTAGCCAATAATAATGAAAATTTCCTGAGTAAGTTCTGTCTAGCGAAAGCAGAGCAAGTTTAATCTAGCCAATTACCAACATATGAATCTGCTCTCAATCATCAGCAAACCAAGGAAGGTGCTGTCAACAGTGTCATCATACAGCACTTACTCAGCTATTAATTTGATGAACTGTACAGACTTATCGAGGCTTCTTAAAAAAGCAGTTTCTAAGTTTTTGACCTTTGCCAACTTGAAGATAAGACAGCAGTTGTATTAAGACACCACTGTCCTCTCTAAACTACACAGTACCATGACTAGAACTACACTGCTGTTCCTTCACTGTTGCCAGATCTAAATTTGGATCTTGCTTCCTAAAAGCAATGTGGATATATCTATCTCTCACATACGATTGCAGCTCTGTAAAACATCTCACAATCGCCAACACAGGGGATTAGAGACAAACGCTTACCATGCCAGTGTTGCGATAAAGGTGAACATGGATGGATTATCAAATTTTAACTTCCATCACCTAACCTGAGGCATTTCATGGACTAAAATCCAATGCTTAAAAGGAACAAGCATAGACTTAAAATAGCTGCAGTGGTCATCAGACCAAAGATTGATGCAAGCTTTGTGAGACCCATTTAGACCAAATGAAGTTGTTTGCACTGAAGTTAACATTTTTGTCTAAAAGATGTCAAAACAGACAGTTTCAAGAAAGTTGCCTATCCTGTTTTAATTTACGTATGTGAGTAGTTCATACATTGGGAGATTAAATGCATTACTGCCAATTATGACCACTTGAAAGACAATGGAGTTAGAGTCCAGAATGCATACAGAACTATACTTCAACAGTTATTTTCAAGCAGCAAAGGGCAGAAAAGAACATATGAGCTCATAACAAAAGAAACTACAGATCTTAATATCACTCTTTCTCTCTGCATCTGGTTCTATCATAATCTTGGAAATGCTCCATTCAGTGTAAGAACAGCTTGTGAAAACGAACATTCACTTAGAGTTCGGGATATCTACAAATGCTGCTACAACTGTAGGTATGAGTTAACAATGAGCTAATTGGAGTCTCAGGTTTACAATTTAACATTTTGGCGTCGCTAGCATGTAGACTTATTTCTCCCTATCTGTACCAGACACTCTACATTGTGAAATTATCACCTGTGTTTGTTTGTGTTTGATGTCACAGTTCTGTTTTTTTTCAGGATTAATGGTAATAAAGCCCTTTTTCCCTGAAGAAACCTTGGTAAGTGATTTTCTCATTTTCTCTCTTTTACATTGAAGTGTAATATTTGCAAGCTAAAAAAAAATTGTTGTAACTCAGAAGGAATTAAAAACAGGGGAGCTGATTTCCCTTTCCTCAATGGCTATACCACAAGTGCTATGCATGGTCTATGAACGAGACTGAAAACCACAACAACTAATATGTCTGGTCAGTTGCAACAGTAATTATAAGAATGTTCCTTTCTCAAGTACAGATTCAAGAGTGTATATTTTATTTGTTGTTCTTACTCAACTTGCTCCAAGATATTGTAGTAATGAAGTGTATGATGAGAAAATGGCTATGACAAAACTTACAGGGAGAGAGAATTGTAGAAAGAAAATGGTAAGACATTTTTAAAAGTACAATCACAAGACAAAAGAGAAATCTAGAATGAAAGAATATCATAGCAGCCAAGAGTAATCAGAGGACGAATGTACATAATTTTCCACATGAGACTAGAGAGGAAATGAAAACCCTCCCCCATTCCCCAAAAAAGATGAGTAAAAAGGGGTAAAAATTATGATTAATTGCTCCCTTCAAATATTCAATATGCTAAATGTTAGCAACAGACCATACACTCAAAAAAGGTATCCCAAGTACAATCAATTACTTTGTTAAATGAAGATCTTGAACAAGTTCAATGAGCTAGAAGTCAGGCAGACTCATTATTTATATTGTATATAAATTATCCACTTGTTACAAGCAAACATGAAGGTTATTTGTCAAGCAGGTATGTTGATGTGGTGATGGGGGAACTACTGGGATCAGGTTCAAGTTAATAAGACTGGATTAACGAATAGTTTTATAAAAAAGATGCTCTGGAGAACAATGATTATGACATCACGGAATTTCAGATTGAGTTTATAGCTGATGTGATTTTATATATTAAAAAAACCTAGAATCTTAAACAGCACCAATTATAAAGCAAACTATTTGACTAACATCCATCCATCCATCATGTCCTCTATCACTGCCATACTGTGATTGTGTACTGGATGTAAGATGCACTGGAGCAGTTCACAAAGGTTTCTTCAATAACACCATCCAAACTAACAACAACTACCACCTGGAGGAATAAAGGCAGTAGAAATGTGGGAATGCCACTAACTCCAAGTTCCCCTCTAAGTCATACATAATCTTGACTTGGATGTATATTGCAATTTCTTTATCAATTGGCCAAAATCCTGGAACACCCTATCTGACAGAATGCTGGGTAAACCTACACTTCATTGACTACAAGTAGTTGAAGAAGACAGCTCACCACTGCCTTCTCAAGGACTGTTACTGTTGAACAATAGATGCCAGTGACACCCACAATCCATGACTAGATTAAAAATAAATTCGGTAAGACTGAGGAGCAAATTAGCGAAGGTAGATTCTGAAAGGAGATTATTAATCAAGCATTATATCTCTTAATGGCATAAATTTAAAGGAGCAATTCAGAATATTCAATTAGCACATTTTTCTGTGAGCAATTAAAACTCATTGGGAGTCTGCTCCAGCCATGGCTAACTGCAGCAGTTAAGGTTAGAATTTAATGAAAACATGTAGCTTACAAAGCTTCCAACAAGTGCAGTGACCTTCAGGATTGGGAGATTTATAAAGATCAAGAAAAGTGAGCAAGAAAGTATAATTCTGACAGTAGATTAGCAATAGATTTGAAAATAATAAGAGCTTCTTCAAACATATAAAAAGGGAAACGGCAGTCAAGTTAAATGTCTGTCTTTTAGTGATAGAGACAGGAAAAAAACTTACAGTGCCAAATGAGCAAATGACAGATAATGAAACAAATGTTTTGAATTTGTATTCACAGAATAAAATCAAAATAACAGAGAACCAGAGCCTAACTACAGTGATAAACTTAATATTCATAAAGTAAAGGTAGTGGAAAAGTCAATGGAAGTAATATAACAAGGACAACTTCCATTTACTTGGCACATACAATGTAGTCAAGTGTTCCAGGGACCTTGGAAAGAGTCATATAAATTAATACATTGTTGACATTTTTGACATTGTGTCACAGAAGGAGAAAACAGGAAAGATGACTAGAATTTAATCAAAGATATAGGTTTTAAAGAGCAACATAAAAGAGGGAAAAGGTTAGGAAATTTCAGAACTAGGGGTCAAAACAGCTGAAATCACAGCTTCCACAAGTAAAGCCATTAAAATCAGTTTTGTATGAAATACCCAGGCAGACACCTTGAAGAATGTAATGACTGGAGAAGGTTACACAGATATGGAGGGTCCAAACTATTATTTAAAACATCTTCAGACAAAATTTATAAACAAGACCTAGATTTTAAAGTAAAGGAGATGTGGAATGGGAAGCCAGTGAAGATCGCAGTAGAAGGATTGATGGGTAAATAAGATTTGAAGGCAGTTAAAATATTGTTAACAGGGTTTTGGATGTGGACAAGTTTATGTAGAATGGAAGAAAGAAGTCTGGTCGGGGAGCATTGAAATATAAAGGTTTGAATAACAAAGACGTGGATGAGCGTTTTAGCAACGGATAAGGTGAGGCAAGGATAAAGTCTAGCAATGTTATAGAGATGGATGCAGGCAGTTTGGTGATTCAGGAATTTGTTGGAAATTCAACTTAGGGTCAAACACAATACTGAGTTTGCAAAAGGTCTTACTTAAATTGCCAAGAAGGCAAATAATGGACAGCAATGGGAAACCAGGACAATGCTTTCAAGTTTCATGATGTTTATCTGGAAGAAACTCTGCTTATCTACTGTCAGATATCAGATAAGAAATGTAGTAGTAAAGTATTTGAAAGGTAGTGAGATCAAGTTTAGAGATGCTGACACACAAAGGTGTTTTCGAATGAAATTACAATATGAGACGTAGAAGGGAATAAAGTGGAACCAGGTGAGGTGCTCAAAGAAGGAGAAGTGGTTGGAGGCAGTCCAGAGAAGGTTCACTAAGCTGATACCATGTATGGAGGGACTGTCTTATGAGAGGTTGAGTAGATTGTGCCAATATTCTTTGGAATGTAGAAGAATGTGAGGCAACCTTATCATGACATGTAAGATGCTGAGGGGACTTGGCAAGGTAGAAGCTGAAAGTTGAGGGAAAGTGTACATGATGATTTTGAAGGCTGTCATCAGTGTTGACGGGTAGGGGATGCAGTGTAGTTTGGATGGTAATGAGTTTGAGTTGGTCAGTTCTTCTATTGTCAGGATCACTCTAGCTTCAATGAGAGTGTTCGTTGCTAGACCACACCCAGGATGTTCACCTCGTGGGCAGAGGCAGAAGGATAAAGGTGGGCAGATGGACGCTTATATAATGGAAGAAAATAACTGCAACCACACTCGGATTGGTTATGGTTAATGTCTCGATCTGTGGAGGGGTGGATCAAGTACAAGTCCCATTGTTGTGTGCTGAGCTGTTCTGGGAATATTGCATCATCAGATGTGACTGGACACACCTAAGGGGCAGCTTAGGTGCTTTAGGAGGCATGTTTGGGAACATACCGTGAGAAATCTTGTTCAGTCTTACATTGGGGATCCATCCAACACTCACACTTAGCTCAATAAATGTAAGATTGGCCTAAAGGAACTAAATGATACAACTTTTGAAGTTACACTGAGACTAAGTTTGCAATGCTTTGCTGTATATGGGAACTATGGAGCAGTCAGCCTGATCAAGCCAGATCGAGATTGATGAAAGCAAGGTAGTGAAATCAGGGGTGAATTGATAACAAGGCAGATGAGAGCAGAGGCAATCTAATGCACAGAACATTGAAGAATGCATTCCCAAAAAAAATGTAAGTCTGTTCTGCAGCTGTGATAAATGGTTCCTGTGGAGCCAAACCTTCCACTGGTGCTTCTCATGACTTTCCTGAAAATCTCCGAATAATCAATTTAAATAATGAGGTGTGTTCATTTGCTGTCAAGATGGTGAATCAAAGCCATTGTTCAAGCCATTGGTTGAGTGCTGAAAGCCAGGTAACCTGATATCATGAAGCAATTTCTTCCACAGTTGTCTCCAGTGTCTTGTCTATGTGTGAAGACTAATGACAGTTTGTTGAAATTGACAGGAGCTGCAGGGTGGATCAATTTCCATGTCAATATTGTTATTGTTAATATCAGTTGCAGTATCTGTCAGGGTAATTAATTGACAAATGCATTTGAATAGAAAGGAACTGGATTCAGATTCCAGGCCTTGTTTTAAGTAAAGTCGGTTTTAGTCTGGAATACAGCTTTAGTATAATGGCCATTGTGAAGTAGTGTTATACATTATTGTTTGAGTCAGTATTTTCAAATTTGACAAAGTCCACACATCCTTTGAACCTGATAGCAAAATGTTAGTGATTTAAAAGAGGTAACTGTAGGAAGGAAGTAACATTAGTCTATATTTTCAAGCTCTTCCTAAATTATAAAACATTCCTAATAGATTGAATGAAATGTAAGAAAAGTAACTCTATTACGTTGGACAGGAAGGAGAGCAAATGTTCATCAGACATCAACAGGAGACAAAATGCAAAATGTTACTTTTTATGAACAGGGCACTAAAAACCATTCTGACTCTACCATATTGCTTTATGATTTTCTATGAAAGGGAAATTGAGTTTGTCAGATCTCTTAGCATTTCTTCAGACATGATTTGGAGGTGCCTGTGTTGGACTGGAAAGTACAAGGTTAAAAATCACACAACACCGGGTTATAGTCCAACAGGTTTATTTGAAAGCACTAGTTTTCGGAGTGTTGCTCCTTCATCAGGTGGTTGCTGCTCCAAAAACTAATTTCTTCAGTGTAACATATGTGGAGTGGTAAGATTGAACTGTGCATGCAAATGAAATAGGATCAGGAAGAGGTGGTTGACCTCTCAAGCTTGCTTGGCCATTCCAATGCTCATCTGATTGTGGTCTTCACTCCACATTTCTGCTGACACCAGCACTGAACCCAGAAGTGTATTTAGATTTTCAGAAATATTTACTGTGGTGCGACACAAAATGGTGTTTGAGGGAAATAATGGCATAATGGTAATACCAATGGCGTAACAATGCAGAACGTCAGGTCAAAGCTCTGAGAATATAAATTTAAATCCTACTAATGCACAATTGGTGAAATTTTGCTTCAATGAAATTTGGAATAGACAGCTGGCCTAATGGTAATCAACTCATTGTTGATTGTTGATATATTTGGCCTTAGGGTTAGGACAATAAAGATTCAATTATTTGATTCCTGAGTTAAGGAGGCAATCCTATGAGAAGAGATTGAATGAAGCCATGTGCAATTTCACATGATATAATTATGTGAATGATGTTGCTGCTCTGACATCAGCAGAACATGGCATATGACTGAGACACAAAGAGAATGTTGTATGTGCTCTGTACCAACCATGATCAGCTTTTAGTTAGCATAGCTTTCCCTTTTTAACTTGACTGGGTCTGAAGGCCTACTTGATTTACAATGGTATCAGAAAAGTACTAGTGAGCCCTAACAGGAGCAGGCTCTTGTCTTTAACAAGTAGTAGCTAATTATATGATAGCAAAGTTAAAAATCACACAATACCAGGTTATAGTCCAACAGGTTTAATTGGAAGCACACTAGCTTTCGGAGCACCACTCCTTCGTCAGGTGGTCTTCCAAAAGCGAGTGTGCTTCCAATTAAACCTATTGGACTATAACCTGGTGTTGTGTGATATTTAACTTTGTACACCCCAGTCCAACACTGGCATCTCCAAATCATAGCATATGATATGATAGCAAATGGGTATAAATTCCATTTGTAAGTAAGATTAAGATCGTGTGAAAATCAAGGAAATAGGCATCCATTCTACAAGATCTTAAGATGTTTGATCCATGCCCATCCAAGTCATTATGAAATGGTCATACTATACTGTTTAGTACTGTTTAGTACTTAGTGCTTAGCTTTGTACTGTTCCCAACATTAAATCTTTCAGAAGCATTGCTCATGCAACAAAGAGCACACAAGAAATACTATATTAGAGAGCTAGAATCAGTACACCACATATCATAATGTATATCAAGAATTTACAATCCTGCAGACAATTCAAGATAGTAACTCTTAGTCAAGATCAAACTAGGAATGTAAGAAATTCAGAATGGTAGCAGACTGAGTAGATTCTCAGAGTGTAAGTATAGACACTAAATGCACCAAAGAATCAAGAGAGTATACAATCTATGAAGAAACAACCAGCAGATTAGAGCCTGTGGGAGAATAGATTGATGGAAGAATCCACAGATTTACTTTATGCATAGGAACTGGCGAATGGTAATTTCACTGAACTAGTACTCCAGAACCCCAGTCTTATGGTCTAAGGATATCAATTTGAATTTTCACCATTTGAATTCAATGGAACTCTACCCTAAAAAAGACAATATATCCACTGTCAATTGCAGAGAAAAGCAATCTGGTTAATTGATGTCACTAAGGGAAGAAAATCCACCATCCTTATCTGGTCTGGCCTACATGTGACTCCAGACCAAAGCAATGAGCTTGACTTTACCATTGCTCTGGCCAGTTAAGGATGGATAAAACCTAGCCAGCACTGGCTACACCCATGAAGAACTAAAGAAGCTACAATAATTCAAGACATGTTTGCTGGGCTTCCCCAAAGCAATATTCTGTGAAGATAAGAAGACTAAGAGATAATGATGACAGGCTGTTCCCCAAGCTGGAGACTTAGTAACAGGGGTTATAACCTCAGGATAATGGAGTGGTTGTTTAGGACACAAATTCGGGTACATTTCTTCACTCAGTATAGTAAATCCTGAAACTTCTCAATCTCAGGGGCTGTTTCAGTTCATTTAATATGTTCAAGATGAAAATTAATAGTTTTATGGCACTGATCGAATCAAAGGTTTAGAGTAGCTAGAGATGATTCAATATGATAGCCATGATTTAATAGAATTCAGGAGCAGACTTGGGAGGGAACATGATGAGTCCCGCTCCTGTTTTTTTTCTGTTCCTACTGGTACTTGTTAAATAACCTTATTGTATAAACATGATGCAAAGTTGAAATTTGTGCAAAATATTAAATGAGGAGGCAGAAGAAGTAACTTTGAGCTAACAGTGAGTCAGACAATTATCTGTAGGCAAGAGAATGTCAAATGACATTCAATGACAAATAGAGTGCCGCATAAAGGAAGAAAAAAAACTTTTATAAAAAAATTAGAACGCCAATGGAATTTTTGCCCTCATTGTTAGGGGGTTGAAGTTTAAGAGCACAAAATTCTTGTTACATTTACACAGAATGTTCATGAGACTGTACTTGGAGTACCCATATACAGTTTTGGTCCCCAGATAAGAGATTTACTGTCATGATTCTTCGGATGAACAGTCCACAGTAAGGCAGAAATTTAGATAGAGTAACTCTAAGTTAAGATCAGACTTGTTAACTGTCTCTGAGCCACAGTTAGCTTGAGAAGCTCACAGAGATTCTACAACCTCTCCGTTTTGCTGATCACACTAACTGTTCCTACCTTTTCATGCTTATTCTACTTCAAAAACTTAGAACCAACAAGTCTATTTGCTGTTAGCTCAGCTGAACTCTCACTTTTTTCCCACAGAAAGGCAATTTCCTCCTTTCTCAAATGCACCCTTGAATTTACCAGCCTTGTTGATGGGCAGAATTAAGAATAATCTCTTCGATTTTAACCCAAGTTTATAGACAGTTGAAAACATAATAACATGATAAACCTTTCATAATTGTGATAATGCTCAAGCATTGCATGTAAAGAGACTTATTTTCCAGTGTCCTGGGGCCCAAGTTATGACAAAAAACTGGAGAACTATCTTTTTCAGCCCAGATGTGTGTGGCTTCAGGGGAATTATTCCATCCATGAAGAGAAGATTATCAGGAATACAGAAAATGTTAATCTAGCTTCAATTAAACTGCAATAGTAGAACTTGGGGATGCTGTTTCAAATTGTTAAAAGGCAACAATGAGCATTGATTATTATGAAATTCTTATGCTTGAAAAATACAGTTAACACTTGCAGTAAACTTCCAGATAAACCAGTGCGAAGTCCTGAAGCCATTTGGGAAACAATTGGATCCTACAAAATGGGAAGAGTTTTAGATCTTTTGAATGAAGATGGTACAATGGTTGTTGTTCCGTGACTATTTTGTGTTCTTGTACCAGTGATGTTTCTTCTTATGTCCGGAAGAGCGATGATATTTGACAGTTATAGTTACATGCTGTCATTCAAATATTATTTCAATATATGTGATTTTCTTAAGTGGAAACATTGTTCTTTAGTATCTAATCTCGGGAATTTTTACTTTATTTCTAAAAATATTCCCAAAATAGGCTCCAATGAAAATACAGCGTAATATGCAGATCTTAAAAGAACATAAAAAGTTGCCCTCAATTATGAGTGCCTCTATTTTTAAAAGTAATTTTCTCAGGGATTTGACCATTTATTTGAACTTCTGGCTCGGTTCTTGTTAGACTAAGACTGTGTGCAGAACTGCAGCTTTTGT
Source organism: Chiloscyllium plagiosum (assembly GCF_037043375.1). Taxonomy (NCBI): domain Eukaryota; kingdom Metazoa; phylum Chordata; class Chondrichthyes; order Orectolobiformes; family Hemiscylliidae; genus Chiloscyllium; species Chiloscyllium plagiosum. The sequence continues at coordinate 24,917,270 of NW_028270174.1, forward strand.
TATAAACTATGTCTAAACAAAACAAATCTTATGGGCCTCCCTGGCTACAAGAAATGAAAGCAAGTTGGACATGACTTGGTTTCAGATAGACACAGTTTCTCATTATTTTCAAAGGTATTATATCATGCCACATAAATGACCCACAACATTAAGCATTCTATCAGATTAAACCATGGATTCACCCAAAGATTTTCAAACATTTCAAAATATGCCCTCGAGGTATGGTGCCAAACAGAGTCATAGTGATATACAGCACAAAAACATATCTTCGGTCCAACTCGTCCATGCCGCCCAGTTATTCTAACCTAATCTAATTCCATTTGTCAGCACTTGGCCCATATCCCTCTAAATCCTTCCTATTCATATACCCATACAGATGTCTTTTAAATGCATTAATTGTATAACCTCAACCACTTCTTCTGGCAGCTCATTCCATACACCCATCACCCACTGCACGAATAAGTTGCCTCTTAGGTCCCTTTTATATCTTTCCCCTCTCACCCTGAACCTATGCCCTCTAGTTCTGGACTCCCCTAACCTAGGGAAAAGACTTTGTCTCTTTACCCAATGCATGCCCCTATAAGGTCACCCCTCAGTCTCTGACGCTCCGTTTTTCAATCTGTTTTTCATGAATTCATAACAGATGGTACTACTCTGTACTAAATAGTATTGAGGCCTGAGACCTGCTCAACAGATTGCGACCATATAGTTCAGAACTTCATCCCACTGATGTGCGAGTCGTCTACTTGCATTGTTTCTTTTGAGGAAGGTCCACAATGGGCTTTTGCTTAAAACATTAATTTTCCTGCTCCTCAAATGCTGCCTGACCTGCTGTGATTTTCCACACCACACTAATCTTGAGTCTGATCTCCAGCATCTGGAGTACTCACTTTTGCCACAATGTTAAGTGTCAATCAATTGCAAACCTTCCTTGGGGTCAAGGACTCTGGGTTGCAAGTCCCATCAACCCCATCCCATACCCTTACATGGACTCCCAGCCATAGAAAGTCCCACAGTTCTTCATTGACATATGTCAACAAGCAGATCATTGGTCACCACCAGCAATGGATACACCTGAGACTCATGATCAACAAGACCAAACAAAGGCTACAGATGAATGTGAACAGGATGGGTGTCACAAGGGCTAGAGGATGTGGGAACCAGTGCAGGCAAAAACCATATAAATTGTAAGAAACTGAGTTTCCTGAACTCAGATCCCGAGATGAGGCACTGAGTGCCTTTGAATGGGACATCCCCTCTACCTGGGAACTGTTGAGCAAATTCAGTAGGATTTGCAATTTCATTTACTTTGTGAAAACAGCCCATCGAAGCTGGCTCAGTACCAGTAGTGGTGAGATGTAATAGTTAAGTGGACCTTATTTGCTCACATTAGGGCCTCAAATGGCCTCAGGATGGGATGCTGTCCACATGTCTCCACATCCAGGCCTTAATTAGAGTAAAGGTGGGAAGTTTGCAGGGCTGCCAGGGTGTTGTTGGATAGAGTGCTCAGAGTCATAGAGTCATGTAGCACGGAAACAGATCATTCAGTCCAACTCATTAATGCCAATCAAGTTTCCCAACTTAAGCTAGTCCTAATTGTCTGCATCTGGCCCAAATCCCTCTAAATCTCTCCTATTCATATCCAAATGTCTTTTTAATGTTGTAGGTGTACCTGCATTTGCCATTTCATCTGGTAGTTCCTATGGGTGGCATGGTTGTTCAGTGGTTCGCATTGCTACCTCACAGTATCAGGGACTTGGGTTCGATTCCAGCCTTGGGTGACTGTTTGTGTGGAGTTTGCACATTCTCCCCATGTCTGTGTGGGTTTCCTCCGGTTGCTCCGGTTTCCTCCAACAAACCAAAGATGTGCAGGTTAGGTGAATTGGCCATGCTAAATTGCCCGTAGTGTTCAGGCTTGTGTAGGTTAGGTGCATTAGTCAGGGGTAAATATAAGATAATAGGGTCGGGATGAGTCTGGGTTGGAGGGTTGGTGTGGACTTGTTGGGCCGAAGAGCCTATTTCATGTAAGGGTATGGGATGGGGTTGATGGGACTTGCGACCCAGAGTCCTTGACTCCAAGGAAGGTTTGCAATTGATTAACACTTAACGTTGTGGCAAAGGGTTGGTGACAATTCACCACAGCAGATTTGCCGCTGATGATTAGCCATTGCCGGTTCGCCACCAGTGTTTCTCCACTGGGGTCGTTTGGCCTCTGGAGACTATTTGCCACCGGAGATATATATATGTACTGATTGTTTTCCCTCCCGCCTGTTCTTTCATACTTCTCAGTCCCCTTTATTTATACAACTACATACTACATATTGATAAAAAAAAGAGGTAAAATAAATATCATTTTATTGGTTAATTCTAACTTCAGGAAAACATTCTCTCATAGCACTGATAGCTGCATGCTCAAAGTCACAATGGATATACTGTGGTTTGGAATTAGGTACCAAGGACATCGCCATTTCAAACATGCATACATATGCTAAATGCTGCTTATTTGGTCGAAGTATATACAATATTGGATGAACCCCATCAAGTCTTTTTGCTCAAATACAATATACAATATGTGGATCCGTCCATTACATCGGCTCCTTTGTTCACATCGCCAAAACTTAATATTTGAAACACTCTTGGATAGTTTATCGAAAATATATATAAAACCATCATGGTACAACTTCTTATTTCCACGTTTACTAATAATTTCTGTTTCCACACTAAAAACTCCTGTTCCAAAAATACAAGCTTAAAATATACTCTTCTGTAACGAAAATAAGTTGTTAGTGAAACAACACAAACACTACCTTAACCAATATAACGACAATTTTATATACCACCAATATTCAAAATATACGACTTACTTGCGGTGGCGAATCGTCTTCAGTGGCCAATGGGCAGTGGCTAAGTGTCCTCGATGGTCAAAGGGCAGTGGTTAATCGGCAGCGGCGAATCTGCTGTGGCGAATGGTCCCATCCCAGTGGCAAAAGTGAGTACTGCAGATGCTGGAGATCAGAGTCAAGATTAGTGTGGCGTGGAAAAGCACAGCAGGTCAAGCAACATCTGAGGAGCAGGAACATTAACATTTTGAGCATTTTGTAGGCCTTCCTCAAAAGAAACAGAATCTAATCTAACCTATAAGCTTCAGTGAAAAAAGTCCCAGCCTATACAAATTAAACCCTCCAGTCTGGGTAACATCCTTGTAAATCTTTTCTGAACACTCTCCAATTTACTAATATCCTTTCTATCACAGGACAACCAGAACTGTGCACATTACTGCAAAAGTCACCTCTCCAATATTCTGTACAACCTCAACTGGTGTCTCTTGATTTCTACAAAGAGATATGGGCAGCACGCGGTGTGGAACGCCTTAACACCCCCACACCCAACCAACTTCATTTTAAGTTAGGCCCCTGACTCTGTCTCTCTTCTTACCTTCCCTTCATTTTTGGTGTCATTGCCTTGACTCAGATAGGCCTTGCATGAGAATTGACAATCAATTCAGGAACAGGGGTAATTTAGTGATGGAGAATAAAGGGAAAAAGTAAAACAAGTGATTTGTGGTTGAAAGAAAAGTTCAATTGTACACTAAAGCTTCTCTGACTATAATAGAAATATTACAGGGCCCCTTGCTTGATTAAATGTCCCCAGTGTCTTCAACTGCCCTTCAAACTCACCGTGAAGGAGGTGCAACCTCTGATGTGCATGAAACATTCCGGTATTAGTCAGGCCAGTGGTCTTACAGTAGGTTGATTTGTATTCTAAATTGAAGATTATTTCCCAACATAATCTGAGTTCCTGTGAAATTAGCTTATCAGGCAAGTCCAACAATGAAGAATTTTTAATTAACATGTTTTCAATTAAATTAGAGTCCTATCTCCACATTGGTAGTACCCTTATTAGTGTGGGTGTCACTACCATCGTGTTAAATGGGATAACTGCAAACAGATCTAACAACTCAAGACTGGGTATCTATGAGGGACCATGAGCTTTTGGGATCAATAAAATTACTGTCCAACACCACCAATATGATGATCATGAGAAGGCATCTATCCTGGTTAAATAAAGAGTGCAGGAGGATATGTCAAGAGCAGCACCAGACATACATAAAAATGAGGTGTCAACCTGGTGAAATCACCAAACAGGGTTACTGGCTTGCAAAATTCCCTCTAACCTAGGAAAAAGTGCAGTCTCTTGACTGGAGATCAGAGTCAAGAGTGTGGTGCTGGAAAAGTACCAAGGAGCAGGGGAATCGATGTTTCAGGCAAAAACCCTTCATCAGGAATGAGGCTGTGAGCCGGGAGGCTGGGAGATAAATGGGAGAGAGTGGGGATGGGGGGAAGGTAGCCGACAGAGTGATAGGTAAATGGAGATGGGGGGTGATGGTGATAGGTCGGCGAGAAGGGTGGAGTGGATAGGTGGGAAGGAAGATGGACAGGTAGGACAAGTCATTAGGGTGGTGTCGAGTTGGGCGGTTGGATCTGGGATAAGGAGGGGGGAGGGGAAATGAGGAAACTGGTGGAATCCACATTGATCCCATGTGGTTGATGGGTCCCAAGACGGAAGATGATGAGTTCTTCCTCCAGGCATTAAGTGGTTAGGGAGAGGCATGTGGAGTGGGAGGAGGAGTTAAAGTGTTCAGCCACGGGGTGATGGGGCTGGTTGGTGCAGGTGTCCTGGAAATGATCTCTGAAATGTTCTGCAAGTATGCGTCCTGTCTGTCCGATGTAGAGGAGACCACATCAGGAGGAACGGATACAATAAATGACATGTGTGGAAGCGCAGGTAAAACTCTGATGGATGTGGAAGGTTCCTTTGGGGCCTTGGATGGAGGTGAGGAGGGAAGTGTGGGCACTAGTTTTGTAATTCCTGCGGTGGCAGGCAAAGTTGCCAGGAGGGGAGGGTGGGTTGGTGGGGGGGCGTGGACCTGAGAAGAGAGTCGCGGAGGGAATGGTCCTTACGTAAAGCTGATGGGTTGTGAAGGAAATATATCTCTGGTGGTGGGATCCGTTTGTAGGTGCAGAATGGCGGAGGATGATGCAATGTATACGAAGGTCAGTGGGGTGGAAGGTGAGGACCAGGGATGTTCTGTCCTTGTTGCGGTTGGAATGGGGTGGGGTGTGAGGGCAGAGATGCGGGAATTGGATGAAATGTGCTGGAGGGCATCATTGACCACTTGGGAGGGGAAATTGCAGTCTTTGAAGAAGGAGGCCATCAGGTGTGTTCTGTGATGGAACTGGTCCTCCTTTGAGTAGATGCAGCAGAGGTGGAGGAGTTGGGAATAAGGGATAGTGTTTTTACAGGAGACAGGATGGAAGGAGGTGTAGTCCAGGTAGCTGTCAGGGACTACATTGCCAGTTGGATGTTCTGAGCAAGTTAATCAGCATGCCAGCACATTGACTTCCAGTTCCAGAAACTGCTGCTGAGTCTAGAACTTGGACAGTCTTACAGCAGCAGGAAAAATTCCAGAGAACATAACATGCCAAACAACATAAATAGCAAACGATGGACAAAGCTAAACAATTCCACAACCAATGGATCAGACCTAAGCTTTGTAATCCTATCATATCCAGTTGCAAATGGAGGTCACAGAATCATACAGTACAGAAGAGGCCTTTCAGCTCATTAAGCCTGTATGACCAAAGATATATTATGGATCTACACTAGTCCTACTTTCCCACACTATCTCCATACCAATGAATGTTATGACTCTTTCAGTGCCCTCCAAGTGCTTTTGAATTTGTGAGGTTTCCTGCCTCAACTGCAATCTCAGGCAATCCCAGTGCATTCGAAACACCATCTTCCTTTGAGTGAAAACGTTTTCCTCAAATCACCCCTAAACCTCCTGCCTTTCACTATGACTCCAGTTGGTGGATAATTAAACAACTCACTGGAAGAGGAGGGTCCAAAATTATTTCTATGCTCAATGAGGGAGAGCCAAGGACAGCAGTTGCAAAAGATAAGTCTTAAACATTTGCAATAATTTTTAAGCCAATAGTGCCAAGTGGATGATCCATTGCAGGCTCCTCCAGATGTCCCAGCTAAACAGATGCCAGTCTTCAGCCAATTCGATTCAGTCCAATTGACAGCAAGAAAGGGCTAAACACTGTAAATGCTATGGGCCCTGAAAACATTCTGGCAATTGTGTTGAAGAGTTGTGCTCCAGAACCTGCTGTGCATCTGCCCAAGCTGTTCTAGAGCAGCTACAGCACTGTCATTTACTCAACATTGTGGAAAATTGCTCAGGTATATACAAGGCAGGACAAGTCCAACCTGGCCAATTGCCACTGACCAGCTCTTTATTATCAGAAAAGTGATGAAAGGTGTCGTCAACAGTGTTATCTCGCAATACTTGCTCAGCAAAGCCTAGTTTAGGTTCTGCCAGGGCGACTCAGCTCCTGATCTTATTACAGCCTTAGTTCATGGACAAACAACCTGAATTCTAGAGGTGAGCTGAGAGTACTGCTCTTGGCATCAAGGTTGCATTTGAGCAAGTGTGGCAAAAAGGAATCCTGGCCAAACTTGAGTGCATGGGAATCAGAGGGAAACATCTGGTTAGATTCATACCTGTCAATGAAGAAAGATGGCTGTAGCATGATGATATCAGCTGCAGGATGTCTCTGCAGGAGTTCTTCAGGACAATGTCTTAGGCCCAGTTGGAACAATAGTTAGCAGTCATGGTCAATCCTCAGATACTAAAGCAGTCTGTGCCCAAATGCAGCAAGTTCTGAACAGCATAAAAGCTTGAGCTGAAAAGGGCCAAGTGATGTTTGTGCCATACAAGTGCAAGACAATGACTATCTCCATGAAGAGGCAACCCAACCATCATCCTTCGGTAATCCATAGCATGACCATTGATGAGTCTGTTCTTCGCAACATCATAGGGGTTTATCATTGACCAGAAGTATAACTGAGATATCCATATAAATACTATGGCTGCAAGAGCAAGTCAAAGGCTGGAATTCTGCAAAAACTAACTCATCCCTGACTCCCCAAACCCTGTCCACCATTTACTAGGCACAAATCAAGGGTGTGATGGAATTCTCTGCACTTGCCTGGAAAGTCCAGCTCCGACAACACTTAACACGCTGACACCATCCAGGCCAACCAAGCTAACTTAATAGGTACAGCATCCACAAATATTCATTCTCTTCATCATCAATATTCACCAGCAGCAGTGCATACCATCTACAAGACACACTAACGATCTTTAGACAAACCTTTCTAAACTGAGAACCACATCCATTTAGAAGGAAAGGCAGCAAGTGCATGGGAGCACCACCACCTGCAACTTACCCTGAAGGTTACTCACCATCCTAACTTGGAAATATATCATTATTCCTTCAATGTTTCTGGATCAAAATCTTGGAAACTCCTTCTCGAGCAACAATGTGGATTTATGTACTGCACATGGACTTCAGCTTTTCAAAAAGACAGCTCACCACCTCCTACTTGAGGGCAATTGGTGATGAACAATAAATGCTGACCCAACCAACGATGTTCTCATCAGACAAAGAAATAGTCACCTTCTCAAAGGCAGGGAAGGATGGATAATAATAACTGTTGTGCCTTTCAACCAACATCTAAATGCCAGGAGTGAATAAGATTTGACCCCTTGAAATTTCAGAAAATACGGTGTTGAAAATATTGGCAAACATTTTGAGTTTTTGTCAGTCTAAAATTATTGCTTTTCACTGTAGTATGATAAAAAAGAAATAAGGAATGTGACTGCTTTTTCGATTTATCAACAACAAAGATTCTGTCCATGGAAACAAAGCTTTTCTTTCAGAGATGCCTTAGCAGCTTGAGTCATAACTAAGTCGAAGGGAAAGTACATTTTTGCAATAAAAGCTTTAATTTATTCCAGTGCTTATCAAGTGTAGCTTTCAGCAGTTCTTCATTTTCCCTAATTATGCATCTCCAAATTGTGTGTGACAGCGATCTGCAGGATTTAGACTGACTTATCTGACTTTCAATGCATGATGAAAAGGTCTACACATTCAAACAATGAACCATTCCTTTGAAATGTTCAATGTTAGTTTTGACAAATGTAAAATGTGTTATTATTGCAATTTAGTTCTTAAGAGTATGTATTTCAGAAATCAGAGTTTAAATTTGCCAACACAATACAGATTTGTCAGCTGTTCCCTTGTCCCTTCCAGATCACTAGCTGTTTCATGTAAGTCTTGTGGGTGTTCATCCCAAGATTTATTTTAACTGCTCCAATATTCTTTCTCTGTAGCTGCCAACATTATAGCTGTCAAGCTTAATCACTGCAGGATTAGATTGTAGAATGTGAATACCCCTGTGTTCTACAACTAGCATTGCATGTGCCAGTTTGCTGTGATCTCCTCACCCATGATGTATCCATGAGGTGCAGAGTTACATGCATTTTTAACAGATAAACAACGAGGCTTTATTGTTGAGCAAACAGGCCCAAAGTACATGAACTCTGGAGAGGCCTGAGTAAATGGGCTGTAAACTACATCACAGTACACAAGGTAATTATTTCCAATTTCAGAGTGCAAGGGGCATATTTGGGGTTATACAATTGGAATATAATTTGCTACATCTTTAAACGAACAATTTAGGGGCATCAGCTTTGCTGCATGACAGGGGTTGAACCTTCAATGTCACATTACTAGATTCCATGTCATGTTTTCCCATTTTCCACACAAATGCACTAAGGTCTGAAAGCTGGAAGGGGAACATAAGAGAGGCCAGTGAACAGTTCAATGATTTAATGTCTTCATTTATCTATTACCTTGTAGTAACCCATTTTTGAGGGCTTGTTTTAATAAATAGCTTGTCTCAGTGCACTGAAGAGGAATACTGTAAGGTTCAGAATAGTGAAAAAGCGACCAAATTAATGATAATGCATGAGCTGAGATGACATAAAATGCTGCCGGGGCACATACGTGTTTTGCACATTGTGAGTTGACAATAATTGATATACTGGTTCTGTCAAATGTTGCTGCTTTCATTCTCAAAAGAAATGGGGTGTGATTTAAAGCCTCCACAGAAAAAGAATGATAATGTGATTTTATAAATATTTGTTTAAAAATGTAAATTCACGTGAAGCTGTTTTGGTAGCTTATAAATAAAAGAGAAATTGTATTTCAGTTTTTGCAAAACATTAGTTTTGAGTAAGATTACTTTAAATGCTCATGAGTGCATAGATTACCAGGATCATTTGATGAGATTTATTGCTTTTTTCTCAATAGGGCTGGTTTGAAATCTTATTCAGTTGTAGTCTGAAGCTTGCTAAGTGCAATATCAAATATCAAATATGCAGTTTCAAAAGCACAAAAACCTCTTACACTGACCAGTGTTATGGACTATACCAAACCCTCTCAAAACATAATCTAGACCCTAACTTTTATCTTATTTAAAAGCACAAGTATGGTGCTGAGTTTCAGATATGTTTTAATTGGTCCAACCACTATTCTTTAAGCAAAGCATACTTTATCATTACACCACAGTTAAAATACAAACAAAAAAGAAGAATTGGAATAACTTTAACTCTATCAAAATACTTAATAAAATCATGTATAATTTAAATACTTCTCATCAACTATTCCAATACAGCAACATCACATAAACACACCATTGACAAAGGCAACTTCAGCAAAACAGATTTCCCTCATTTGTGATCTCTTCCAGTCCAGGAGAAGGAACACCAACAGAACAAGTCTAGCAGTAGAGAGAGAACTCAAGCTTTTGCAGCAGCAGAGAGAGAGAGAAAGTTATATCTAGTAACTTCAACTCCAAAAAACCTCAACTTTAACAACTGAAAGTAAATCTAAAACCCTAAACTTGTGTGAGCCTGACTCCACCCACTCATGCTTTTTTCATCTAATTTTAAAAAAATACCCAAAGTTACTTGGTCTGTTTTCCACAGAGCAGACATCTTGATACCAAGTTTAGAATACCCCCCCTCAAGAGAAACAAGACAGAACAAATTCCTCCTAAAGAAACATCTCATTACATCCAGAAAGAAAAAAATCAATCTCCTCATAACAGGAAGCGAAAGGACATCTTTTTCAAAATAAAACTGAATTCTTGCTGTTCTTGATGTATGTAAACAAGTATTTTGTTACCAATGATTCCTTGGTGATGGTTTCTAATGCATTACAGTTCCAATGGGATACCACTAAATGCTTACACTACCTTTGTGGAAGTATGGACTGGCAACCCGTTTTAATTCAACACTTCACTTAGTTGGTTGAAAAATGGTTTCTTCCCTTGTGGAAAATTTTCTCCCTAAACCAAACGTGTTCATGTTTTAAAAGGAGATACATTTACCAGGTTTTCTTGAGTTACAGAATGAGTGAGGTTATAAACTAATGAATATAAAAAAAGAACAAATTACGTAGAACTTAGAGATATGAATTGAGTAAAAAAAAAGCAAAAAAGTTATACAAATCAGCCTGTGAATTCCATGAACAGTATAACACAGAAGCTGGATAATGCCAGTAACCGTGAGGTTGATGCTGAAGAACATGATTTCAAATTCTTGGTTCTGTACATTAATTAATGGACTTTTATCCTGTTTCCTTTTCAATGGTGATTTCATCAGCTTGCCTGTCTTCCAGCATTCAGATTTAGTGAGAGTCTTTCTATGCATGCAGCAGACGGGTGTCAATTGGCTGTTCTTAACCTGTGGTATTCTCAGCACTCTGGTCCATTTTGCATTCCATTCCATATAGACTGGGAGTTGTGGTATTTTTTCAACTCTTTGTTTGTATATTCTTGAGAAGGTATAACACAAACATGTCTGCAGTATTGGATATAATGGTAAACTTTCTACTCATAGAATATCATAGTTCCGTTCTGTTATGAATTGCACCTTTCCCTTAGAAAGATTGTGTTTGAAGTTTCCTTTGTAACTTCTCAGGTGCGACATTCCATGTTATCTCTCAGGAGTTTGCAAGACAGTAATCAAATTTGTAACCTTAGTCATCTTTCAGCTGTAGGTTCTATTTCAAAGAAAAACAAAATATATTATAATTATAAGTTCAACATATTGGTAAGTAATCTATTATTATGATGCATTATGACAGACATATGAATAAGCAGGAAATTGGGTTACAGACTACACTGAGGCAAAAGGGTTTTTAGTTCAGAAATGCATCATGTGTCAGTGCAGTCCTGATGGGCCTATTCCTGTGCTGTACAGGAATTTGATCTTTATTATTTTACTAGTTTGACAGTTTCAATATTTTGAAATCCTTACATACCCATCATTTCACATCACCTCAATTCAATTGAGGAAAGGTGCACTTTGAAACATTGGTTTAAAAACCCTTTATTGCAAAATATATGTTTCAAACAGTAAAAGTGAAGGTTTCCTGAAATGAGATACTTCTACTCAGCAAAGACAGATTGCAAACTTGAAACTTCATTTCTGGATTTCCCATTAGTTCATCTGGAAATTCTTCATATCAAATCAACTTCCATCATATGCAGTAAATGTTTATTTTCAAGATTTCTTACAATCCTCTAACAATTTCTGTACTTAACTGAAATAGATGTTACAATGCTATGACAAAATGTTATAATCGTCTCGTAAATGATATAATGAGATGATGGTAAAAAAGTGAAGCAACTGAAATGTATGGAAATAATTCATCTCTACCACATCCAAGTGAGGTTATTATTAACAAATCAGCTATTGGGCTGTTCCAATACTATTAGCTGACACAATGTTTGGGCCTTTTATCTAAGGAATAGTATTACTGTGATTTGAAACTATGAAAAGAAAGTTCACGAGGTTAATATTAGGTATAGACGGACTGTCTTATGAAGAGAGGTTGAATACATTGGTCTGTAAACACTGAAATTCACAAGAATGACAGGCAACTTTATTGAAACATGTAAAATTCTTAGGGGACTTGATAGAGTAGATATGGAATGGTTGTTTCCCCTTTGGGAGAGTCTAGGAGCAGAACACATATTCTCAGAGCAAAAGGGCACACATTTACAACAGAGGTAGGGAGGAATATACTCTCCCAGATGGCAGTGAATCTGTGGAATTCTTTACTCACGATGGGCTTCAGGGTTTGTGTCCTTAAATACAATGAAGGCTCAGACAGACAAGATTTTTAATCAGGAAAGCAGTAATTGGTCTGGGGAAAAGGTAGGGAAGTGGAGGTAAGGATTATCAGGTCAGCCATTATCGCATTGAATGGTGGAGCAGATTTGAGGGGCTGAATTGTCTACATCTGCTCCTATGACTTATGATCTTACAATCCACATTTAGGGGTGGACACAATGTAGGTAGCAAGAACATACATTTAGATTCTGCCTTCAACATTATCAACTGTTAATATGATCTCTTATCAAATAAACATTATTTGGAGATGCCGGTGTTGGACTGGAGTATACAAAGTTAAAAATCACACAATACCAGGTTATAGTCCAACAGGTTTAATGGGAAGCACACTAGCTTTTCATCACCTGATGAAGGAGCGTCGCTCCGAAAGCTAGTGTGCTTCCCATTAAACCTGTTGGACTATAACCTGGTGTCAAATAAACATTGACACTGAGACACACACAGTTACTCTGACAAGTCCTTGTTCAATATATAAGTTTTAAAGAGAATCTTAAAAGCCAAGAGGTGGAGAGGATGGACAAAAGGTCTCTGTAGCTCCAGAGGATTATACTATTTATCATCACAATACAACATCTACCCCGGTTGCCAACAATGATAGAATCATGGATATCAGACATGGACGAGAATCAGGAATTGATATAGTGTGGAGATTTTGAAGGATTGTAGAGCTAATGTGATTGCAGAAGTGGGAGTGAGCAAGGCTACAAGGGAAATTGAAGCAGTACAATAAATGTAAAATTGAAACATTACAGTTAAGGTGAATTCATCCCCGCACGGAAAGCAAGCAACCTGCTTTGTTTCTCATATGTACATACCAAGTAATCAAGTAAATAGATTCAATCTTTTTTGCACCGTGTAGCTATACCAATATACTCTGGCACTGCCATTCATTTTTTGTCATGAAGTCATAGATATGTACAGCATGGAACCAGACCCTTCAGTTCAACTTGTCCATGCCGACCAGATAACCCAACCCAATCTAGTCACACCTGCCAGCACCCGGTCCATATCCCTCCAAATCCTTCCTATTCATATACCCATCCAGATGCCTTTTAACTATTGCAATTGTAACAGCCTCTACCACCTTCTCTGGCAGTTCATTCCATACCTGTACCACCCTCTGTGTGAAAAAGTTGTCCCTTAGCTCTCTTTTATGTCTTTCCCCTCTCACCCTAAACCAATGCCCAGGGAAAAGACTTTGTCTATTTATCCTATCCATGCCCCTCATGATTTTGTTTTTTGTTCAAGTGCATAAAATCTGCATTTCATGTTGAAGATTAATGAAAAGGAAACTGCATGTGAGTACATATATGTACATAATGGGAATGAAAACAGAAATTGTGACAAACACACAGAAGGCCCACTTGCATCTTGTGAAACAAAAACAATGTTTAACAGATGGGGAAACTTGGTATGATAGTTACCTTGTTCAGGTTCTGATTTACTGTCTCAACAATTGTATATCTGAGGAAAACAGAAAATGCTGGAGAAAACCAGGAAGTCTGGCACCATCAGTAAAAGAAAAACCAAATTAATGTTTCAAGTTGAATATGACTCTTCATTTTGGATTTGTAAAATTAACTGTTTCTATCTCATCAGAACAACCAGACCTGTAGAATTTCTCTAGTAATTTCTGTTTCGATTTCTGATCTACTGTATCCGCAGTAATTTGGTTTATCCATTGATGAAGAACTGTTTCTTTCCAAAATATCCAACTCTCAATTTTATTTGGCGTTTCTCTGAAATTAAATCTTTCAGGCAATGTTATTTATATTTCCTTTCTTCCTAATATATCATTTATTGTTTTTTAAAGAGTTTAAGTTCTCCATGATGCAAATGTTGCCTCTTTGCATAGCTGTGTTGAAAGGTTTTCTTATACTTTTACAGTCCAAATAGAAGATCCCTACATTCAATGGTCAACATTGAGAATTCCCTCTTATGAATAAAATGGAGAATTCCTTTCTTGGCAACTAAATGAAGGATTCCTGTCCTCTTTAACAGTGTTAGCAAATTCATTTTTAACCTATGACTTTAAAGTTGAATCCTGTTCTCTAATAGCTTTCCCCAGATGATTCACTGTCTGTAGGACTGCTAACAATCTCTTGTTGCCTTATAGTTTTAATAGAGACTTTAGTTCTCTTGAACAGCGTCCCTGAAAAAAAACCTCTCCTGAAGAAATTCTTCCTTCCTTTATCATGGTTTCAATTATGGATCTCCCACTCATATTGCAGTCTCAGTAGCCTCCTTACATACTTCTTCCATTAGGCCTTACTAACTTGGGCTTCTAAACTGTCCCTTTATTGCTTTAATATGGGCTTGAATGGAATGGTAGCTGATGGAGTAATTTGCATACATTACTGCCATGTTCTGCCAGATAGCCATCATTTTTTGAAGCTTTTTAGATAGGTAATTAAGACTTCCCATATAAATTTTGGTCTTATATTTGTCGCAGTTTGAAACTGACTCTCCTGGTTAATGCACAGGCAATTTAGTCAGCCACCTGACAGTGATCCATCCATTCTGTGAGAGACAATCGCATTTTCCACATCCAGACTGCAGTTAGCAAAGCAGATCATCTCAGTGATGCTATGCAATGGAATTAAGGTCAGAAACAGGAATAAAGTCAATGCTTATTCTTGTTTTAATGTGATCCCTGAATATATCTGGTCCCTTTTGTGATAGTGAAGGCCATGTGTGTGATTCAATGATGGAATGAAATAAGGACAAATGAGGCCAGTGTTGATCCAAACAATGTTTAAAAATCAATAATTAATGCGTATGTATTCCAAGTGGCTGTCTGAGACGTGGACAGCGATCAGTTGGTGACTAAAGATGAGACCAGAAGGCCTCAAAGGAGTGATGGTGCTTTAAAACTAGTGTAAAATTGTTGTTACTTAGAAACTGATATATGTTGTCAATGTTTTATTTTGACAATGCTGCATAGCATTTGCTGTGTATCCTACCTGGTAGGCTGAAACTATTTCATCGAAGGCGTGGAATCATTTTAACAGAAATGTCCCAATATGTGCGCTACCAGCATAAATAATTGGTACTGCAGATAACAATTTTACTCATAACTGCATAGAAAAGCTTTGGTTAAAAACATATCTAACATATCAAATGAAATATGGACTTGACTAATTGAGTGTAACAAAATCTTCCACTTACACAACACTTTTAACATTGAAAATTGTCCAAAGGCACTTGAGAGACATTTAGATAAAAATCACAAGGGTACTAACCCAAGGAAGCAAGTGTAAAGCAAGAGGAATTAGTTTGCACCATTACTCCTGCGTCAATTCAGGGGAAGTGACACAGGAGCTCCCTTAAAAAAGAACTGCCTTTTATTAAGAGTGCTAAAACTTGGAGAAAAAGTGACAGAAGATCTCTGGAAAGAACGTACTGGGAGTGGGACTGGGAGGGGGGGGGGGGGGGGGGGGGGGTATGTAGCTGCCAAAGATAGGTAAATGAAGATGGTATACTCCAGAGATTACAGTCAGAAGTGAAGACGTAGGATTTAAGGTATGAAGGCGAAAAACCATAAAGACATTTAATGTAGAGGATGATCAAAGTAAAGTGGACACATTGAGGTTCCAGAAGCCAATGATGATCAGCAAGAATGAGAATAATGGGTAAGGTGAATTTGTTGGAGAAAAGGACATTAGTAATGTAGGAGATGATGCTGTTAATGGATGGTGATAGCTGCAAAAAAAAAAATGAAATGGTTGGAACAATTGTGCTTAGAGATATGAGTAAGGCCTTCAGTAGCAGCTGTGTTGAAGTGGAGGGGAAGTTGAGTGTTGGTTTTGTGACAATGTGGAGATGACATTAGAATTAAAGCTCTGGAAATCTGAAGATGTGGAAGTGCTGATTTAAACTGAGATGCAACAGAATCAGTTGAAAAGAAATGGACTTTAAATGATAGTGTGATGATGGCTTCACGAAAGAAGCTGAAAGAAGTAGACACTCAGTTAATATCAAATGGAGACAGTTTTACAACAGCAAGGCAGGAACAGGGTCAAGTTACATCACATTCACTGTGCTTATCTAATATTTCTAATCATGAGTTTCCACACCTACAGCAAAAAGGAACTGCTAATGTATCCATGCTACAATCTGCTTCC
The DNA here is from genome assembly GCF_037043375.1 of Chiloscyllium plagiosum. Lineage (NCBI taxonomy): Eukaryota > Metazoa > Chordata > Chondrichthyes > Orectolobiformes > Hemiscylliidae > Chiloscyllium > Chiloscyllium plagiosum. Next base: position 24,933,509 of record NW_028270174.1, read on the forward strand.
AATGGTGGCATCACTACATGGGTGAAAGCATTTACGTAGAGTGTAATGTTTCCATAGATAGCCTCCATTATACAAATGGCTATTGAAATTCAGTTGACAGCAATGTGTACAAGCAAGTGTTTTAAGGATATTATAGATTGTTGCTCTTCTATGGAGGCTCTTTGTAGAAGGTAGAGTCAATACTGAATTCAAAGATAAACAACTTACTGATATATTGTAAAATCTAACAGTTGATATTGCCACTTCTCCAGCATTTTAATTTTATTTTCACTTTGATGTAAATAAGACCTCTTCCAGCTAATCCACTGAATTGGAACATGATTATTTTTCCAGTCTTCATTGTGAATTTCTTCATCAATTTTATCACTGTCACTTGATAACCCTTGGCAGAAATAAGGTATTTATTCTATGGCAACAAAATAAATTCATTAAACAACTTGGCGGAGGACGAGCAAATCAATGTAATTTCATCTAAAGCTGTATGTTAAAGCGCAGACAGCCACACTGGCCCCTTTGGGTTACTTCCAACACTTTCAATAGAACTATCTAGTAAGCTCAATTTCTTCAACTTCTGATGTAGCAGATACCGTAATATGACTTTCATATTGTGTATGAATTATGCAAAAAAATGTAAATGGCCCAGTTGGCATCATTAGCCTCCTTAATTGGAATATGGCAAGCCAGTGCGCGACAGGAAAAGTGGATGTTTCAAATTATGTATGTAGACATGTAACCAGCAATCTCCACTGAGATCTGCTTACAGCTATTTAGTCTGCCAATCATAAGGCCAACAACTAGAAATCAAGGGAACAAATTCTCAAGGAAAAGCTATGTAGAACCTCATCCTGAAATTTTCCCTTGACATCAAGAATTAAAGTAAGAGTAAGTGAGAATTGATCTCAGGAATTAGAACTGTATCACACATGAATAATTTGTCTTAAGAACGTAGACTGATTCATTGTTATTTATATTATTTACTGATTTAACTCAATAATTCTGAGCCACCACTATTTCTGTTCAAGGCGTTCTTCCAGTATTGTAACATTGGACTGGTTTGGTATTTGTTCGATTATTGGGAGTTAGAGTGGACAGATGCAAGTTGTTAATTTGTTCATTGTTTCTTTCCCTACATTGATGAGGATCCACTTTAATATTATCTGAAATGGTAATAAGATTCTCTTATTCTAGATTAAAATCGTGCTGGAAAAGCACAGCAGTTCAGGCAGCATCCGAGGGGCAGGAAAACCGATGTTCCGGGCAAAAGCCCTCTATTCCTGATGAAGGGCTTTTGCCCGGAACATCGATTTTCCTGCCCCTCGGATGCTGCCTGAACTGCTGTGCTTTTCCAGCACCACTCCAATCTGGAATCTGGTTTTCAGCATCTGAAGTCATTGTTTTTACCTATAAGATTCCCTTATACTGACATTAATGCTGTAATTAATTCCCACTTTAGCATTGTGCCTGTTGCACTGATCAACAGGAATTATAAAATCATAAAGTTTTATGGAGGGAAAGAGGCCATTCAGCCCATTGTATCTGCACCAGGCATCAATTATTCTAATCCAGTTTTCAAGCCCATTGCCTTGCAATACTATGGCGTTTCAAGTCTGCAGTTAACCAGTCTTAAGGGTTTCAGCCTCAACCATCTTTTTAAGGAATAAGTTCCAGATACCCATAACCCTCTAAACACCCTCCTCTTTACCTTCAAACTGTGTTATTAACTCTTCTATTTAAGGAGAGGTTTTTCTCCCAATCAGCTCTGCTTATACCCCTCAGAATTTTGTATATCTCAGTCAGATTTCCTCCCCCCCCCCCCCCCCCCCCCCCGCCCCGCCTTCTCTGATCAAGGGAAAATAATCTTGGCATTGTTGATTCGCTCCAGTCCAGAAAACTTCCTGGTGAATCTCTTTTGCACTATCTCTGGTGCAATCGCTGCCTTGCTATAGTGCAGCAATCAGAACGGCCTAACTGATGGGAGTGTGACCTTTACACCAGGCAAGAGCAGGAGCTCATCATGAGTCCATTTCACAATTTCATTGAACATGTTTCCTCAGAAGTGGTTCATTTTATTTCCTCAAATGGCAATCACACTAAGTGATAGAATGTCTCCTGGTTTTATTTGGAAACCTTGCTTTTCACTCAGTGCCTCACGCCCATGCATTGCAGTGTTAAGGGATTAAATCCCTGATAGTCCTCAGGGTTTTTCAACCAAGTAGCATGCATCTGAGGTTGTGAATACATCTGTTTCTGTTCAGCAATTTTGAAAAAAAAAGAAAGGATTTTTCTTGCATCCTCTGTGAGTTGAGTAATTGAAAATGTGTGTAAGAAAGAGTTAGCCAGTGGCTGTTGGAGTGAAAGCCACTCAAAGGTTTCAGTTCTGTTTCTCTCTGTGTGCATGTGTTAGTCTCTTAAGCCTGAGGGAGTTTGTTTTCCTGTGCTTTCAGCATGACAGTCTTATGATTTCTCATCTTCTATAAGATGCTTGTGCTAGATTATCACACTACACAAGTTCCATAAATCAGGGGGAGCCTTGATTGATGCAAGATCTCTTTTACAATAGTGCTACTTTTGCAGGATTTTAATGCAATTTTTCATTTCTTCACACAATACTTTATCATTCATGAGTGAAGAACAAATATCCCGTGAAGCAAGGATATCCTTTATAAAATGCAGTTTCCCTTATATCACAGGATAATAAAGTTTAATCCTGTCAAGGGTGACCTCAAGTAGGGGCTGTCAGATCTCTGATTTTAATATAAGGAAGCAGGATTTCCAGCCACTACTTGGAAGTCCGCACTTATGTGTTAAAAGAGTAAATGATGCTTAATCCCTCACCATTTCATAATGTGTGCATCGTAATTCTTTTAATAAATACAAAGTTCACAGAAGCCCTTTTGGTAATCATATGAAATCTCAGGAAGATAAAAATTAAAAGGTTGAACATTAATGTAAATCTGTTTCTGACATTGATTTGAAACCCTATCCAATGTTGATAAGACCAGCGGATTTTATAATGGAGGAAGGACAGGAAATGTAACTGGATGGAGGATTTGTAAGTTTGTTTCCTGCCACTCTGCATACAGAGATGGAAAGTGGGAGATACCTGGCAAGAGCTTATGACTGTGAAAGACTGAGGTAAAATAATTTAAGGGGAAATATATAGAAGCAGAGAAGAAAATGGACGACAGAATTGGCACAGAAAAGAAAGAAAGAATGTTACACTGCTTGTTATAAAGATGTGGTTGTAATGTACTTTTAAGAGAGTTAAAAGCAACAAAACTACCTGACAGCACCAAGTGTTCTGAAAAAGGATATAAGGTAACCTTTTGGTCCAGCAGTTAGTGGAGCTGATTGCCTGGAGACAAAAACAGATTTGATTTAGGCCAATCATACTAAAAAAAAAACAAATTCCAATCAAGTTTGAATTGAGTATATTGACAATCTTAAAAGCCAATGACACAATCCGAAGCTTTGGAAGTATAAGACTGGGAAAAATTGAACAGTTGGGAGGAGAACTGCCAAGCCAGCATTTACAGACTGCCCAAAACATAGATTAGATTAGATTACTTCCAGTGTGGAAACAGGCCCTTCGGCCCAACAAGTCCACACCGACCCGCCGAAGCGTAACCCACCCATTCCCCTATATTTACCCCTTTACCTTACACTACGTGCAATTTAGCATGGCCAATTCACCTGACCTGCACATCTTTGGACTGTGGGAGGAAACCGGAGCACCCGGAGGAAACCCACGCAGACACGGGGAGAATGTGCAAACTCCACACAGTCAGTCGCCTGAGTCGGGAATTGAACCCGGGTCTCTGGCGCTGTGAGGCAGCAGTGCTAACCACTGTGCCACCGTGCCGCCCACAAAGCTGTCTTAAAGGTACCTTTATTGATTAATAATCTCTGAATCAGAATCCCTAAGGAGAAGAAAAGAAAAGAGGAATACAGAGAAGAACTGAAAGCTGCCTGACTTTGAGGTAAGAAGCTTTGTTTTGTAAATCTTAACAGGGGGTTTTATCAAACTAGTATTGTGGAAGGGGAATGTAAAAGATTGGTTAGAGAAAGGAGTTGCAAATATTTATTAACTAATTATTTAAGAAATAACGTTGTTAATATTTACTTTAGTTCTTGGCCTCTCAAATTTTCACAGATTACTGCGCGTGATAAAATTTTTCTGTGTTGTTGCTTTAAATTAAGCAGGAGAGTTTACCCCATGACATAACTGTTGTAAAAAGGTCACATCCTGAATTGGAAAATATCCTCTAGTTTGGAATGTAGCAGCAGTGGGTCAGTGTAGAGAGTGGCAGCAGTGGGTCAGTGCGGAGAGTGCAGCAGTGGGACACTGGTAGAGGGTGGCAGCAGTGGCTCAGTGCAGAGGGTAGTGGCAGTGGGTCAGTGCGAAGGGTGGTGGCTGTGGGTCAGTGCGCAGGATGGTGGCTGTGTGTCAGTGCGGAGGGTGGTGGCTGTGGGTCAGTGTAGAGGGTAGCAGCAGTGGTTCAGTGTGGAAGGTGGTGGCAGTGGGTCAGTGCAGAGAGTGGCAGCGGTGGGTCAGTGTAGATAGTGACAGCAGTGGATCAGTGTAGAGAGTGGCAGCAGTGGGTCAGTGCAGAGAGTGACAGCAGTGGCACAGTGTAGAGAGTGGCAGAATTGGGTCAGTGCAGAGAGTGGCAGCAGTGGGTCAGTGCAGAGGGTGGCAGCAGTGGGTCAGCGTAGAGGGTAGTGGCTGTGGGTCGGTGTGGAGGATGATGGCTGTGGGTCGGTGTAGAGGGTGGTGGCTGTGGGTCAGTGTGGAGGGGGGTGGCTGTGGGTCAGTGTAGAGGGTGGTGGCTGTTGGTCCGTGTAGAGAGTGCTGGCTGTGGGTCAGTGCAGAGGGTGGTGGCTGTGGGTCAATGTAGAGAATGCTGGCTGTGGGTCAGTGTGGAGTGTGGTGGCAGTGGGTCAGTGTAGAGGGTAGTGGCTATGGGACAGTGTGAAGGGTCGTGGCAGTGGGTCAGTGTAGGGGGTGGTGGCTGTGAGTCAGTGTAGAGGGTGGTTCTGTGGGTCAGTGTAGAGGGTGTGGCTGTGGGTCAGTTTAAGGGTTGGTGGCTGTGGGTCAGTGTAGGGGTTGGTGGCTGTGGGTCAGTGTAGGGGTTGGTGTCTGTGGGTCAGTGTAGAGGGTGGTGGCTGTTGGTCAATGTAGGGGTTGGTGTCTGTGGGTCAGTGTAGAGGGTGATGGCTGTGGGTCAGTGTAGGGGTTGGTGGCTGTGAGTCAGTGTAGGGGTTGGTGGCTGTGAGTCAGTGCAGGGGTAGGTGGCTGTGGGTCAGTGTAGAGGCTGGTGGCTGTTGGTCAATGTAGGGGTTGGTGTCTGTGGGTCAGTGTAGAGGGTGATGGCTGTGGGTCAGTGTAGGGGGTGGTGGCTGTGGGTCAGTGTAGAGGGTGGTGGCAGTGGGTCAGTGTAGGGGGTGGTGGCTGTGGGTCAGTGTAGAGAGTGCTGGCTGTGGGTCAGTGTGGAGTGTGGTGGCAGTGGGTCAGTGTAGAGGGTAGTGGCTATGGGACAGTGTGAAGGGTCATGGCAGTGGGTCAGTGTAGGGGGTGGTGGCTGTGGGTCAGTGTAGAGGGTGGTCGCTGTGGGTCAGTGTAGAGGGTGTGGCTGTGGGTCAGTTTAAGTGTTGGTGGCTGTGGGTCAGTGTAGGGGTTAGTGGCTGTGGGTCAGTGTAGGGTTTGGTGTCTGTGGGTCAGTGTAGAGGGTGATGGCTGTTGGTCAGTGTATGGGTTGGTGTCTGTGGGTCAGTGTAGAGGGTGATGGCTGTGGGTCAGTGTAGGGGTTGGTGGCTGTGAGTCAGTGTAGGGGTAGGTGGCTGTGGGTCAGTGTAGAGGGTGGTGGCTGTTGGTCAATGTAGGGGTTGGTGTCTGTGGGTCAGTGTAGAGGGTGATGGCTGTGGGTCAGTGTAGGGGGTGGTGGTTGTGGGTCAGTGTAGAGGGTGGTGGCAGTGGGTCAGTGTAGGGGGTGGTGGCTGTGGGTCAGTGTAGAGGGTGGTCGCTGTGGGGCAGTGTAGAGGGTGTGGCTGTGGGTCAGTTTAAGTGTTGGTGGCTGTGGGTCAGTGTAGGGGTTGGTGGCTGTGGGTCAGTGTAGGGGTTGGTGTCTGTGGGTCAGTGTAGAGGGTGGTGGCTGTTGGTCAATGTAGGGGTTGGTGTCTGTGGGTCAGTGTAGGGGTTGGTGGCTGTGAGTCAGTGTAGGGATTGGTGGCTGTGAGTCAGTGTGGAGGGTGGTCGCTGTGGGTCAGTGTGGAGGGTGGTGGCTGTGGGTCAGTATAGAGGGTGGTGGCTGTGGGTCCGTATAGAGAGTGTTGGCTGTGGGTCAGTCTGGAGTGTGGTGGCAGTGGGTCAGTGTAGAGGATAGTGGCTGTGGGACAGTGTGAAGGGTTGTGGCAGTGGGTCAGTGTAGGGGGTGGTGGCTGTGGGTCAGTGTAGGGGGTGGTGGCTGTGGGTCAGTGTAGAGGGTGATGGCTGTGGGTCAGTGTAGAGGGTGGTGGCTGTGGGTCAGTGTAGAGGGTGGTGGCTGTGGGTCAGTGTAGGGATTGATGGCGGTGAGTCAGTGTGGAGGGTGGCAGCAGCCAGTATTCAAACATGGAGGCTCCTTGCGCTGATTTGCTGCAGAAAGCCCTTGGAAAGTGAATCTGATGTTTGTCTTTTTCACTTTGTTCTTGCTTTTCTGAGTGGTGGTTATACAGTGTATAGATGTTATGTAACTTTTTTTCTTAAGTTCGCTACTCTGTACCTGAGTACTCTGTACCTCAGCCGGCGCTGTGTGTTGGTGACATTATTACACTCTGACTAATCTTGTAACTGAAGAATTGGTACCAAGGTACCCTTGTACCATAGATAGAGGTATAAGTGGTGACTTCTAAACTTTTCATGTTACTCATCTGAGTACATGTGACAACAAAACGAATTCAGTTCAACTCAATTCAATTCATTCAATTCAATTCACTAATCTTATGACATTCACACTTTGTAATGGTTATGAATAGTACAGTAATGTAAATGTCCCATGCGGCATATTTAATTTATTTAATGGTGACCAGAAGCATCCCACATTCATAGACATTTGTATCTGACATGTGCCAACATCACCAGACCCTCAGGCACACATTTGATCCACTTTCAATTCACTTCAGCACCTTAACGTTGGGCTTCAAAGTGCACTGACGTCTATCTTTGCAATGCTACTGCAAGGGCACTTTGCAAGCAGGGACAGCCAGCCATGATCCCTCTATTTTTACTACTGCAGCATGGACCTCTGTGCATACTCCAAAACCACCATATCTATGGAAATGGTGTGCAGTATGCTCAACTGGTATTGCTATTGCAGCATTTCTTTGCAACAAGGCCTGTATAGTTACCAATGCACTTTTGTCTTTGTAGGGTCAGTTCACACAGTCGGCTGAACAGCCAATTTGTGGCGTGTGTTCAATTTCTGTACGGGCTGAGGTTACCATGAAACACACTTCTTCTCAACCTCTCCCCTTGACCCTCAGGTTAAACCACCACCAGTCATCTTTTTCCCCGATGAGAGAGCAGCCTTGTGGTCTGGTAAGATTATGGTGATTTTACCTTTATTATTAGTGTTTATTAAACTTGGCTGAGGAAGTAACCAGTCATGTTTAAGACAGAATAAATGTACTAGTTTAAAACATTACATTGGTCTTTTACTTCTGCCAGTATCCCCAAGTCCACATAATCTGAATAGACAAATGACTTTGTTACATTCTCCAACTTCTGCTGTGAACTTTTGTATTATATTCCATTTAATGATGCCAAGTAGGCCATTTAAATTACTGTGCTATTCATAAGCATTACAAAAAATGAATGCCTCATTATTACATTTCCAACCTCAGAGGATGATGCTTTTGCAATGTTCTTTCTTTCTTTTTCATGCCATTTGGTCATCCTGGTTCTTCCTTTAATGAACGTATTTTTGTGTGCAGAATGAAAACATAATGGGAGGAGTGAATGAGATAAAAGTGAACGGCATAGTTGTTAGTGCTGGTGCAGGTTAGAGCAAGGTGAGGTATTATGTGAACTACAGTTGTCAGTATTGGTGCAGGTTAGAGCAAGGTGAGGTATGTGAACTACACAGTTGTTAGTGCTGGTGCAGGTTAGAGCAAGGTGAGGTATTATGTGAACTACACAGTTGTTAGTGCTGGTACAGGTTAGAGCAAGGTGAGGTATTATGTGAACTACACAGTTGTTAGTGCTGGTACAGGTTAGAGCAAGGTGAGGTATTATGTGAACTACACAGTAGTCAGTATTGGTGCAGGTTAGAGCAAGGTGAGGTATTATGTGAACTACACAGTTGTTAGTGCTGGTACAGGTTAGAGCAAGGTGAGGTATTATGTGAACTACACAGTAGTCAGTATTGGTGCAGGTTAGAGCAAGGTGAGGTATTATGTGAACTACACAGTTGTTAGTGCTGGTACAGGTTAGAGCAAGGTGAGGTATTATGTGAACTACACAGTTGTCAGTAGTGGTGCAGGTTAGAGCAAGGTGAGGTATTATGTGAACTACACAGTTGTTAGTGTTGGTACAGGTTAGAGCAAGGTGAGGTATTATGTGAACTACACAGTTGTTAGTGCTGGTACAGGTTAGAGCAAGGTGAGGTATTATGTGAACTACACAGTTGTTAGTGCTGGTGCAGGTTAGAGCAAGGTGAGGTATTATGTGAACTACACAGTTGTTAGTGCTGGTGCAGGTTAGAGCAAGGTGAGGTATTATGTGAACTACACAGTTGTTAGTGCTGGTACAGGTTAGAGCAAGGTGAGGTATTATGTGAACTACACAGTTGTTAGTGCTGGTACAGGTTAGAGCAAGGTGAGGTATTATGTGAACTACACAGTTGTTAGTGCTGGTACAGGTTAGAGCAAGGTGAGGTATTATGTGAACTACACAGTAGTCAGTATTGGTGCAGGTTAGAGCAAGGTGAGGTATTATGTGAACTACACAGTTGTTAGTGCTGGTACAGGTTAGAGCAAGGTGAGGTATTATGTGAACTACACAGTTGTCAGTAGTGGTGCAGGTTAGAGCAAGGTGAGGTATTATGTGAACTACACAGTTGTTAGTGCTGGTACAGGTTAGAGCAAGGTGAGGTATTATGTGAACTACACAGTTGTCAGTATTGGTACAGGTTAGAGCAAGGTGAGGTATTATGTGAACTACACAGTTGTTAGTGCTGGTGCAGGTGAGAGCAAGGTGAGGTATTATGTGAACTACACAGTTGTTAGTGTTGGTACAGGTTAGAGCAAGGTGAGATATTATGTGAACTACACAGTTGTTAGTGCTGGTGTAGGTTAGAGCAAGGTGAGGTATTATGTGAACTACACAGTTGTTAGTGCTGGTACAGGTTAGAGCAAGGTGAGGTATTATGTGAACTACACAGCTGTCAGTATTGGTTTAGGTTAGAGCAAGGTGAGGTATTATGTGAACTACACAGTTGTTAGTGTTGGTACAGGTTAGAGCAAGGTGAGGTATTATGTGACCTGCACAGTTGTTAGTGCTGGTGTAGGTTAGAGCAAGGTGAGGTATTATGTGAACTACACAGTTGTTAGTGTTGGTACAGGTTAGAGCAAGGTGAGGTATTATGTGAACTACACAGCTGTCAGTGTTGGTACAGGTTAGAGCAAGGTGAGGTATTATGTGAACTACACAGTTGTCAGTATTGGTGTAGGTTAGAGCAAGGTGAGATATTATGTGAACTACACAGTTGTTAGTGCTGGTGTAGGTTAGAGCAAGGTGAGGTATTATGTGAACTACACAGTTGTTAGTGCTGGTGCAGGTGAGAGCAAGGTGAGGTATTATGTGAACTACACAGTTGTTAGTGTTGGTACAGGTTAGAGCAAGGTGAGATATTATGTGAACTACACAGTTGTTAGTGCTGGTGTAGGTTAGAGCAAGGTGAGGTATTATGTGAACTACACAGCTGTCAGTGTTGGTACAGGTTAGAGCAAGGTGAGGTATTATGTGAACTACACAGTTGTTAGTGTTGGTACAGGTTAGAGCAAGGTGAGGTATTATGTGACCTGCACAGTTGTTAGTGCTGGTACAGGCTAGAGCAAGGTGAGGTATTATGTGAACTACACAGCTGTCAGTGTTGGTACAGGTTAGAGCAAGGTGAGGTATTATGTGAACTACACAGTTGTCAGTATTGGTGCAGGTTAGAGCAAGGTGAGGTATTATGTGAACTACACAGTTGTTAGTGTTGGTACAGGTTAGAGCAAGGTGAGGTATTATGTGACCTGCACAGTTGTTAGTGTTGGTACAGGCTAGAGCAAGGTGAGGTATTATGTGAACTACATAGTTGTTAGTGTTGGTACAGGTTAAACCAAGGTAAGGTATTATGTAAACTACACAGTTGTTAGTGTTGATACAGGTTAGAGCAAGGTGAGGTATTATGTGAACTACACAGTTGTCAGTAGTGGTGCAGGTTAGAGCAAAGTGAGGTATTATGTAAACTACACAGTTGTTAGTGTTGATACAGGTTAGACCAAGGTAAGGTATTATGTAAACTACACAGTTGTTAGTGTTGATATAGGTTAGAGCAAAGTGAGGTATTATGTGAACTACACAGTTGTTAGTGTTGGTACAGGTTAGAAAAGAAAGTGAGGTCTGCAGACGCTGGAGATCAAAGCTGAAACTTTATTGCTGGAACAGCACAGCAGGTCAGGCAGCATCTAGGGAACAGAAGATTCGACGTTTCGGGCACATGCCCTTCTTCAGGAATGAGCAGAGAGTGTTCAGCAGGAGAAGATAAAAGGTAGGGAGGAGGGACTTGGAGGAGGGGCGTTGGAAATGTGATAGGTGGAAAGAGGTCAAGGTGAAGGTGATAGGTCGGAGTAGGGTGGAGGCGGAGAGGTCAAGAAGAAGACTGCAGGCCAGGAAGGCGGTGCCGGGCTGGAGGGATTCGGCTGAGACAAGGTGGGGGGAGGGGGGATGAAGAAACTGGTGAAGTCCAAGTTCATCCCCTGTGGTTGGAGGGTTCCCAGTCGGAAGATAAGACGCTCCTCCTCCGACCGTCGCGTTGTTGTGGTTTGGCGGTGGATGAGTCCAATGACCTGCATATCCTCGGTGGAGTGGGAGGGGGAGTTGAAATGCTGTGCTACAGGTTGGTTGGGTTGGTTCGTCCGGGTGGCCCAGAGGTGCTCTCTGAATCGCTCCGCAAGTAGGCGGCCTGTCTCCCCAATATAGAGGAGGCCACACCGGCTGCAGCGGATGCAGTAGATAATGTGGGTGGAGGTGCAGGTGAATCTGTGGCGGATATGGAAGTTTCCTTTGGGGCCTTGGAGAGAAGTGAGGGGGGAGGTGTGGGCGCAAGTGTTGCACCTCCTGCGGTTGCAAGGGAAGGTGCCGGGAGTGGAGGTTGGGTTGGTGGGGGGTATGGATCTGACAAGGGAGTCGCGGAGGGAGTGGTCTCTACGGAAAGCTGATAGAGGAGGGGAGGGAAATATATCCTTGGTGGTGGGGTCCGTTTGGAGGTGGCGGAAGTGACGGCGGATGATGCGCTGTACATGGAGATTGGTGGGGTGGTAGGTGAGGACCAGTGGGGTTCTGTCCTGGTGGCGGTTGGAGGGGCGGGGCTCAAGGGCGGAGGAGCGGGAAGTGGAGGAGATGCGGTGGAGGGCATCGTCGATCACGTCGGGGGGGAAATTGCGGTCCTTGAAGAAGGAGGCCGTCTGTGTTGTGCGTATTTTGAACTGGTCCTCCTGGGAGCAGATGCGGCGGAGACGAAGGAATTAGGAGAATGGGATGGCGTTTTTACAGGGGGCGGGGTGGGAGGAGGTGTAGTCCAGGTAGCTGTGGGAGTCGGTCGGTTTGTAGTAGATGTCCGTGTTGATTCGGTCGTCTGAGATAGAAACAGAAAGGTCTAGGAAGGGGAGGGAGGAGTCCGAGACTGTCCAGGTGAATTCTAGGAAGGGGAGGGAGGAGTCCGAGACTGTCCAGGTGAATTTCTAGGAAGGGGAGGGAGGAGTCCGAGACTGTCCAGGTGAATTTCTAGGAAGGGGAGGGAGGAGTCCGAGACTGTCCAGGTAAATTTGAGGTCGGGGTGGAAGGTGTTGGTAAAGTGGATGAACTGTTCAACCTCCTCGTGGGGGTACGAGGCAGCACCGATACAGTCATCGATGTAGCGGAGGAAAAGGTGGGGGGTGGTGCCAGTGTAGCTGCGGAAGATGGACTGTTCCACATATCCTCCTTTCACCTATCGCATTTCCACTGCTCCTCCACCAAGTCCCTCCTCCCTACCTTTTATCTTAGCCTGCTGGGCACACTTTCCTCATTCCTGAAGAAGGGCTCATGCCCGAAAAGTCGATTCTTCTGCTCCTCGGATGCTGCCTGACCTGCTGCGCTTTTCCAGCAACACATTTTCAGCTCTGATCTCCAGCATCTGCAGTCCTCACTTTCTCCTTAATGTTAGTACAGGTTAGAGCAAGGTGAGGTATTATGTGAACTACACAGTTGTTAGTGTTGGTACAGGTTAGAGCAAGGTGAGGTATTATGTGAACTACACAGTTGTTAGTGTTGGTACAGGTTAGAGCAAGGTGAGGTATTATGTTAACTACACAGTTGTCAGTGTTGGTACAGGTTAGATCAAGGTGAGGTATTATGTGAACTACATAGTTGTTAGTATGCCGTTCACGTAATGCCTCACCTTACTCTAATCTGCACCATGGTCAAAACAAGGACTGCAGATGTTAGAAACCAGTTTCTGGATTTGTGGTGCTGGAAAAGCACAGCAGTTCAGGCAGCATCCGAGAAGCAGTACTGCTGTGCTTTTCCAGCACCACTAATCCAGAATCTGGTTTCTAACATCTGCAGTCCTTGTTTTTGCTATGGTGCAGATTAGAGTAAGGTGAGGTGTTACATGAACGGCATTGTTGTTAGTGTTAGTACAGGTTAGAGCAAGGTGGTGAGTAAGTCAGCAGCAAAGAGGACATACAGGGTTGGTTGTTTGTGGACTTGGTTAAGTTGGCATCTTATTCTGGATTAGTGGTGCTGGAAGAGCACAGCAGTTGTTGGCATCTTAGCCTGGCAATCCTGATCTGAGGGTTTTTTTCTGATTCTGCAAGCTATGACTGTTCTTCCCCATGGAGTTCTTGTCACCTTTGTTTTATTCCATTATGTATTTTTGATTTTAATCTATTTTTGAAATAAACTTTAGAGATTAACAACACCAGTTAAAGTTTAGCTTGAGCTTTATGCGATCTTTTTACAAAGCATAACATTTGGAGATTTAAGAGAATAATCATCACTTCATCCCTGATGTGACTAAGTGGACAAATTATATAATTAAAGCATGACAGATTTTAAATAAGCAAAGCTGATTATAAATGTAATAATGGGAATTCATAATACGAAAATACTTGCACAAAAAGCAAGCCAAAATTTCAGAGTATATGGGTCTCGGTCTAATTTACACTTTTTTTTTCAGTGCAATGGTATTGTTAGTGTAGCTGTACTGCAGGAGGAGGCCAGTTAGCTTGGAGTTACACCCAAAATGTTGACTTCTCCACTTACTGATGTTGCTTGGCTTGCTGTGTTCTTCTAGCCTCCTGTTTGTCTACAAGTTGACTGGATAGCTGGTTTGCAATACAGAGTGATGCCAATAGCATGGACTCAATTCTTGAACCACCTAAGGTTACCAAGAAGCGTTCTCCTTCTCAATTTCTCCCCTTACCTGAGGCATGGTGACCCTCAGGTTAAACTACCAGCAGTTCTCTCTCTCTCTCTCTTTCTAATGAGAAAACAGCCCTGTAGTCTTGCAAGACTTTATGGTCATGTTACTTTGACCTGAAGTTCTAAAATATGAACAATTAATCTTTAATTTCGTCAAATGATTTAAATCCATGGACATTTATTTAAAAGTAAGGAGTTTTAAACAAGCTATGGCACTGTTTTAAAATGATTGCATTTGTCACTTGTCCTGTCAGACAGACCAAGTTTCTAAAACCTCTGACAGGGATCAACAGTGAACATAGCTGCCCTGTGGAATTTTATACTTGTCATTATTTGAACTATCTGGAAAAAGCTGAAAGGCAATAAACAACAGCCAGTTCACCTCCAGAAATTACCAGTGATAAGACAAACACTATGAATACTATTATTTCAAAGAGGGGACTGAAGTTTCCTGTTCTGTTTTAATGTCACCTTAACTTGCTTGACAATGGAGGATCGAAATGCCTCAATCAATTTGGATTAACTCCATTGTGTGCTGGTAGCTAGCTATCACATGACTTCAAGAGAAGATTTAACTTTTATAAACATGATCATTAGTTATAGAAAGGCAGTAATATCAAGAAGGCCTACAGCATCTCAAGAGCTTTTTTTTAAAAGCTTCGACCCTATCTATCACAGATTGGAATATGTCATTGTAATGGACAACTTACAAATAAATACACTTCAGTTGACAGAGCAACAACTGTGAGAAAGGGTGGACCCGTTGCAGTTTTGAAAAAGACTATCACCAGAAAACAACCAACTTTTGCACTTCCGGACTATGAATGAACCTTTGAACATAACATTATTTTTTTAAAGGGGGTGTCATCCATATTCAGGAGCACCTTGGATTCAAGGGAGGAGGAGGGTAAGTGAATAATGCCAATTAAGAGCAGTAGGGAAGAGGCAGGCTGATGCAGACACAAGTAGACAGATTAGGTGAGGAGACAGGGAACTGAGAAGCCTATAGGGTTTATAGAATGAGCTACTGGAAGGGGATGTGGATCATCGAGGGCTCACTGGCACATTCAGGCATTCTGGAATCCAATTGCCAAGAAGCCCTCTCTATTGCCTGGAAATTGAAAGTATGCAATGCGGAACAAAGTATGCACCGGGACTGGATGCTGTAAGTTGCTTAACCTTGTAAGGAAAGTGTAATTTCGAACTCAATGATGTTGGAACTTCTGCACACAGACCCATGTGCTGTAAACAGAGCTGTAGGATCCCTATTCCCTAACCATCCTAAAGCTTTACCCCATCCATGCATTGTGCCTCTTTGCCACAGACACCGCTGGACAACTCATTTAGAGCTACATTTTTGGGGTCAGAGACTGCGAAAGAATCGGAATGTTGGTAGACCTAATCTGTCTACTTGTGTCTGCATCAGCCTGCCTCTTCCCTACTGCTCTTAATTGGCATCTCAGCATGACTCAGTGCCATGTATAAGCACTGTTCCTCTTCCTTCTACATGATGCAGTCGACTCTAAGTGCAGGCCTCAACCCCCCGAAAGATCACCTATGGCCTTGAAGTGGTTCTAGATGGTGTAATAATGCCTTTTGGGCCAACACAGGCCAGATGTGTGGTTAGAGCTTTTATCCAAAATTGTGCAGTCATTTAGAAGTTATCGACACTCATGCCAACAAAGAGCCCTCAGTAGGCCTTCTTCCTTCTCTCCCCACTGCCCCCCCCCACCGTTGTCTGCTGGTTTGATGGTGATGTTGGGGTGGTGCGGAAAATCTGGAGGGCTTGATGTTGCGAGGGTGGGAGGTTGGAGTGGGTGGGGGGGGGTGGACAGGTTGAGGCAGTCTCTGTCACGGCGGCAGTTTCAGAGAACATCTCTGGGACACCCACACCAACCAACCCCACCTCCCCGTGGCTGAACACTTCAACTCCCCTTCCCACTCCACCAAATGACATGCAGGTCCTAGGCCTCTTCTATCGCCAACTCTAACCACCCGATGCCTGGAGGAAGAACGCTTCATCTTCTGCCTTGGGACTTGCAACTACATGGGATTAATGTGGATTTCACCAGCTTCCTCATTTCCCTTCACCCCATCTTTCCCGGCCCCAAGCCTCTAATTCAGCATCGTCCTCTTGACCTGTCCATTGTCTTTTTCATCTATCCATTTCACCCTCCTCTCTGACCTATCCCCTTCTCCCTCACCTTCATCTACCTATTGCATTCTCAGCTATCTTCCCCCCAGCCCTACTCACCTCCCATTTATCCGCCAGCCCCTACCCCACAAGCCTCTTTCCTGATGAAGGGCTTATGCCCGAAACATCGATTCTCCTGCTCCTCAGATGCTGCCTGATCTGCTGTGCTTTTCCAGCACCACACTCTTGACTGAGGATCCTAATGTATGGCAAATCCACCATATGGCGAAAGTGAGGGCTGCAGATGCTAGAGATTAGAGTCAAGGTTAGAGTGGAGCTGGAAAAGCACAGCAGGTCAGATAGCATCTGAGGAGCAGGAAAATCGACGTTTTGGGAAGGAGCCCTTTTCCTGATGAAGGGCTTTTGCCCAAAACATTGATTTTCCTGCTTTTCAGATGCTGTCTGACCTGCTGTGCTTTTCCAGCACCACTCTAATCTTGACATCCACCATATGACCTTGGTCATCATTGTTATAAGTTGTTCTAGAAAGGAAGGGATTAATAAGGTCAAAGTTGATGGACAGTTGTTTATACTGGAGCAGGTGGATGAAATTGGTGTGATGTTCTGAGGGAGTGAGGAAGCAGCGAAGAAGCTGTGCAGTTGAGGGGATGGTTGGCAGGGTGGTGGGAGGGAGTGAGGGAAGATATTTCATTTATGCAGGAGTGATAGTGGCAGAGTGTGAGCTTTGGTGGGAGGTAGGTACTGTAGCAGAGTCAGAGTCTGATAGCTGAGGGGGAGGTGTACCACTTATTCCGTGTAACAAATAAAGTCACTGACCTTGTTTCAAAACTGCTGGTTATTTCTCTGCATCATGCAGACTGCGTGACCCTGATGGTGAGCTCAGATCAGGCTGCCAGGATCTTCAAACCACAGACCAACGTCAGGACTCTGCTGGAGAATCATGGCTCCTTCTTCCTCTTCTCAACCACGTTCAAATTCTGTCTATGAATTTGGAAGTCAGCTTCAAAATTCCAGTGCTTGGCTGTTTAAATGGTACAAATGGAGGACATGCTGATCTTTTGACAGAAATCCACTGAGTGATAAGTTGTTCCAGCAATGGCAAGGTAAGATGGGGCTGGAATTGGATGTATGGGCAGGATAAAGTCTGCTCGGTAATTAGTGTGTCAAGTTTAATAATATACAGTGAGAGAGCCCATTATGGCTCATGGTGAAATAACTCTCTTAAAAAAAACTTGGTGCAATTTGAACTTCATTTTTAAAAAAATTAAGATTCAGACCTTTATTTCAGAAGGAGTTAAAGATCTACATTGATCCAACATATAGCAATGACTGCACTTCAAAGATTGTCTATAGAGTGGTGTGGGACACCATGAGGTCATAAAAGGTTCTTTTTTTTTAGATTAGATTACAGTGTGGAAACAGGCCCTTCGGCCCAACAAGTCCACACCGACCCGCCGAAGCGAAACCCACCCATACCCCTACAATTACCCCTTACCTAACACTACGGGCAATTTAGTATGGCCAATTCACCTTACCTGCACATCTTTGGACTGTGGGAGGAAACCGGAGCAACCGGAGGAAACCCACGCAGACACGGGGAGAACGTGCAAACTCCACACAGTCTGTCGCCTGAGTCGGGAATTGAACCCGGGTCTCTGGCGCTGCGAGGCAGCAGTGCTAACCACTGTGCCACCGTGCCGCCCATTCTATTTTCCTAATGCTTTTGAGATACCCTGAAGCTATTGTTTTGGTGTAGAAATGCAATTGTTTTATTTTACTTCTCATTTTCCTTTTTGCAGACATTTAAAACAGACTTGTATTGGTAAGTTATCAATGAGGAGTTTGTTTTTGCATCAGTGGGAACTTAGGATACCTCCTTAGCAAGTTCAGAAACTATTCTTCTTAGTTTTATTTGATAGCTACAGTGCAGCTATTATGTGTTTGCAGAAGGCCTCAATGGTTAATCGTCTCTTATTTTCATTGGGCGAACATCCTTAGTATTGTACGCTGCAAAGTTGAACTGAAAATAAAAAGCTTGAAAGTTACGCTCCTTCAATAAATCATTTGCATGTTTAAATTATTAAAAAGTCATGTTGAAATTAGCTGCCAGGTTTCCATTATCACTGGTAAAATTGGATTCTCAAAGTATACAGCTCAAGATAGTAGGTATTCACAGTTCAACTGGTGAATTATGATAAGACATCTGAATTTCTCCTCCAGACTTGCAGTTGGGGAGGAGAGGTGGCCAGAAATTAATACTTAGCCTTCAATAAGTAATGTAAGTTGCAGGACTTGAACTATGACAATTCGATCCTCTGAGCAAGAGAAATAAAAAAAGCATAGACACCATCTCACATATAATTTCATACCTCATACTAAGCAATTATTTTAAAAATTACAAAACATGCTTGAAGAAATCTGGAAAATGAGATGCAAATTTGTCTTCTATTCCTGACAAGGATGATGAAAAGCCATTTACAAAAGATATCAGACCAATGTTTGACTTGTAAAATAATAATTAATGAGAAGTTTGAGACACAGTGAAATTATTAAATGTAAAATACAGTAATCACTGAACACGATGTAAATTTTTGTAGTCCACACGTTCCCTCATTTATTTTAGAAACATACATTTCAAGGGTGAAATAATATTAATCTTGTTTCTTCATATGTTAAAGAAATGCTGTTATGATCTTGATGGCTGTCCAGCTTTTGGTGGGCAAAAATTTTTAGGTATTGGAACGTAAGGTGTGTGATTTATATGTATCAATGTCATGTATTTTAGAATTTGGATTTTTAACTAGTGGCATGTGGATTTTATTGCTATTAAGAGGTTTTAATAATTAAATTGTCAGTCTTTCAGGAGCCACGATTTTTAAACCAGTGTGTGTGAGAGAGCAGCTCCTTGAGTGACAATGGGAATTTCTTTGCATTGTGAGGGTTTGCTTTTATGATAAAGAACATAAACATTGAAAAATGTTATCTTGCTTTTAACTTTGAAGAATCAGGAATTGATTTATTTTCTTGCATAGATAAAAACATAGATTGTGAAGTTTTTGGTTTCAGTCCAAAGAAGACCTGTCTGAATTTAGATGTAAGAACAGTTTCTCTTGGAGCAAAGAGTTAGTTCAGATCAGTTAGGAAATAGGTCGACTCAGTTTTTGTTTCAAATTTTGACCCTAAGTGTTTTGTTGGAAACTGAATGCATTATTTGATACTCAGAATGTTTAAGCTTATTTGAGTACCTAATCAAGGACAAGACTGTCAAACTGTCTAGACTAGGAATCGAAAGAAACAATTCAGTCAAACTTATAGATATGATAGAGAAGGCAACTCTCTTGGTTGTTTGAGTAACATTTTTAGGAATAGAGGATGTATTCCTTTACCATTGTTTTGAAGTTTTTCAAATTCTGTGATATTTGAATTGTTTGGTTTATTCTATTTTATCTTCATTTCTTGTGCACAAGAAGCTCTATTTCATTGATACGACCAACCTTTCTGTGCTGCTTGTTTGTGTTTCAGCAAAACATCAGCTAACAAGTTAATACAAAAGATCTGTCAAGCCAGAGTTTAGTCAGGAATCTGAATGGTCCAGTCATAACAGCAGATGGGATCACAACAATACAAAGACAAGAGGGCAAATTATACATATTATGTAAATCAACATGCTAATGAAAACTCAAAAATATTCACAAGATAAACAAGTTATACTCAGATCCTGTGAATCTTCATGGAGTGTTTCACTAGAAAGCTGCAGATAATATTAAATGCTGTGCATTGTGAAATTGGATTGACATCCACAAATTTTTGAGGAGAAGGTGAGGACTGCAGATGCTGGAGATCAGAGCCGAAAATGTGTTACTGGAAAAGTGCAGCAGGTCAGGCAGCATCCAAGGAGCAGGAGAATCGACGTTTCGGGCATGAGCCCTTCTTCAGGTTCCTGAAGAAGGGCTCATGCCCAAAACGTCGATTCTCCTGCTCCTTGGATGCTGCCTGACCTGCTGCGCTTTTCCAGCAACACATTTTCAGCATCCACAAATTTTTCACAGGCTTGCCTTTAGGAAGTAGAGATGAATTGATTCAAACTTTCCCTTAGAAGCATGAACCATAGTTATTGGTACAGGTCATTAAGCTATAATGTGTGTTTTGTCAACGCGAATTCACTGTGACACGACTGATGACTTTGGGACACTGTTTCTAAAGCATGAACATTTACAATGTATGTCGACTGTAATGCGATTACATCACCAACACTTTGAATGCTGTTCCTAAAGCGCAATTCTTCGACAACGCAACGTCTCACAAGAACTGACTATATCCATATCAATCAAAGGTTTAGTATTCAACAACACAACAGCCAAATTTCTTGTGTATTGCATCAGTAAAGAATCTGATAACACTTTTGTATAAACCAGCTTCTCAGGATTATTTCAGTGAGGGTTTGAACCTTTTTGGTAAAATAGGAAGTGGTTAATATATAACAATGTTTGTGCATTGTTCATTAAATCACAGCACAATGTGATTGTGCTATATGAATTGAATGACCATTTTCCTTCTTTTAAGTTTGTTTTTCTCAGGTACTGGATAGCATCCAGCCTCACAACAATATTTAGTTTAAGTACGATTGGTCCATTGTTGTACACAAGCTGACCAACCACAAACAAGCCAATCACTTTTCCATAAACTGGGCAGATTTTGGATCCTTCCTAGTATGTTGTGTTTTGCATATTGGTGTACAGGACTACAAGTCACTACCAATTCAGTCATAAAACCAACAAAAGGTAGTGTACAAGTTCTAATTTTGTAAATAAATCTATCAGATTATCAGTTATTTGCTCTTGTTAAAGATGTGTGTTTTGAGCTTCCCATGTCATTGAGTTAAGTTGTGTTATAATCCAAGCAGTTCTCAAGCTTCATTCACAAAGTAACTACTTTCTCCCCCTTCTTTTATTTTATTTTCATTATTTTTAGAAATAAATTGAATAAAACTTAGTGTTCTAGGATGTAGGATATTTTGAACTATCAGCAATTCTGCAGAAACAGTACTGCCTGTATTATGAATAGTTATTTTACTGTCTGCCTCCACAAGTTGTGTACAATGACATATGGCCTGCATTTCTTTCAATGTCATATTATTTGTTTCATTTTAATCCCTTTGGGTTCTGTGTCAGCAACATGTTTTTGCAACATTTAGAAAATATCCCCTAGCACATCATGAAGAATAAACAAACCTATACAGAAAGCTCTGATTTATTCTGGTTCTCTTTTTACAGAATAAATGAATAATGGAGTTATTGAATTTACTAATATGAATTCCTTTTGCACATTGCTAGAAAGTAGTATAATTTTAGAGTCATAGAGTCCTAGAGCTGTACAGCATAGTAATGGACCATTTGGTCCAATTTGTCCATGCCAACCTGCAACTCCACTTTCACAGAACTATGAACCTGCACTCCAAGGTCCCAACACTCCTCACCTTATCATTACGTGAATAAGTCCTGCCCTCATTTGCCTTTCCAAAATGCAGTGCCTCATATTTACTTAATTTAAACTCCATCTGCCACTCCTTCACCCATCAGCCCATCTGATCAAGATCCCATTATAACCTTCTTTGCTGTCCACTACACCAAATCCACTTTGGATTTAATTCAAGGGGGTAAAAGATGAATTCACAAATATTTTTAAAAGATATAATTTCTGTTACTTGGACATTAGATAATGTGAGATTTAATTAGAACCAATGCATGGTGTTGCAGGCATTAATTACAATTTTTTTTTACTTACATTTTCTTAAACCTACTGTTGGACTTTATGCTTGAAGGCAGACTCTCAGTACCCTGGCCTTAATGTCACAGAACACCCAGACAACAATTAACTGCCTTATCCCATATCAAGATTTTGATGAGGGCCCCTTAATTATTGAGTGAACGCTTCCCTCTACCTCCAGATGATGTAACACCCCATAGAGCAGCCATCCTATTTGAGGCTGATAGTTTGAACATCATGCGTGTCAAGCAAGAACACTAGCTACTGAAAGCAACATTCAGCAATGGACTTTGACATTGAAGTGATCACTTTGGCAACCTGCAGCATCTGGGAATTATGGATGGATATACTGAGGCAAAACTGGAGGGCAGGATATCTCCAATTGCCACAGCATCCTTGAGTAAAAGGAAATCCCCCTTTCACTGACCCACAATCCATATCATAAACCCAGCAGACCGTAAATAGGTTGGATGTCAATCCACCCAATCTATTAAAGCGCTGGCAGAGTGAGGCTCTTAATTGAGCATTATCTGTCCATTTAAAGACCTCAATTTTGCAACAGGCGGGAAACCCAGCCAACAACTCCCCACCTACCTGCAAAATCATGACAGGGACGGTGATGGGTGGACTAGCAGCAGGAACCCTAATGTTTAGGGCATGGGACCCTAATGTTTAAGTCCACCTGTTTATTTCTCCAATCTGAGGGTGGTATGTAAAAAAAACCCAGAATATGCAGAATAGTCAATCCAATGTGTCACTTAATAAGAGTGTGGGTCAAGGTATGAGTACTAGGATACACTTAGCGTCAGAGGTCTGGCTGGAGGAGAATTTGTAAGAAGTGTCCAGGAAAGTGTCCACAGCAGTATGACTATAGTCCGACTAGGGAAGGGGCCATATTGTACTTGGTATTGGGAAATGAACCAGGCCAGGTTGTAGAAGTTGCAGTGGGGGATTTCTTTGGGAACAGTGACCACAATTCTTTGAGTTTTAGAATACTCATAGACAAAGATGAGAGGGGTCCTAAGGGAAGAGTATTAAACTGGGCCAAGGCCAATTATATCAAAATTAGGCAGGAGTTGGGAAATGTGGATTGGTCACAACTATTTGAAGGTAAGTCTACATTTGATATGTGGGAGGCTTTCAAAGATAGGTTAAAGATAGTGCTGGATAGGCATGTCCCATTGAAGACAAACAGTAGGCAATGCAAGATTCATGAACTGTGGATGACATGAGAAATCGTATGACTAGCCAAGAGGAAAAGGGAAGCGTATATAATGTCCAGGCAGCTAAGAAAAGAGTGGGCCCTGGAGGAATATCGGAAGAGTAGGACCAGTCTTAAATGAGGAATCAAGCGGGCTAAAAGGGGTCATGAAATAGCTTTAGCGAGCAGAATTAAGGAGAATCCCAAAGCATTTTATTCTTATATAAGAAGCAAGTGGGTAACTAGAGAAAAGATTGCTTCACTAAAGGATAACGAAGGAAGGCTGTGTGTCGAGCCTGAGAGAATGGGTGAGATTCTGAATGATTACTTTGCATTAGTGTTCATGGAGGAGAGGAACATGATGAATGTTGAGATTAAAGATAGAAGTTTGATTATTCTGGATCATGTTGACATAAGTAGGGAAGATGTGTTGGGTTATTAAGGTGGACAAAACCCCAGGACCAGATGGGATCTATCCCAGGTTGCTGAGGGAGGCGAGAACTGGGGTCCTGACAGATTTCTTCGTGGCATCCTTAAACATAGGTGAGGTGCCGGAAGACTGGAAGGTTGCTCATGTTGTACTCCTGTACAAGAAGGGCAGTCAGGATATTCCGGATAACTATAGACCAGTGAGCCTGACATCATTGGTGGGAAAGTTGCTGGAGAAGGTACTGAGGGATAGGATCTATTTATATTTAGAAAAGAATGGACTTATCAGTGATAGGCAACATGGTTTCGTGCAGGGGAGATCATGCCTTACCAACTTAAGAGAGTTCTTTGAGGAAGTGACCAAGTTGACAGATGAAGGAAGGGCTGTTGATGTCACATACATGGACTTTAGTAAGGCGTTTGATAAGTTTCCCCACGGTAAACTAATAGAGAAAGTGAAGTCACATGGTGTGCAGAGTGGATAAGGAACTGTTTGAGTAACAGGAGACAGAGAGTAGTAGTTGAAGGGAGTTTCTCGAAATGGAGAAATGTGACCAGTGGTGTTCCACAGGGATCAGTGCTGGGGCCACTGTTGTTTGTGATATACATAAATGATCTGGAAGAGGGCGCTGTTGGTATGATCAGTAAGTTTGCAGATGACACGAAGATTGGTGGAGTAGCAGAAAGCATAAGGGACTGTCAAAGAATACAGGAGAATATATATAGACTGGAGAGTTGAGTGGAGAAGTGGCAGATGGATTTCTATCCAGAAAAATGTGAGGTGATGTATTTCGGCAAGTATAATTCTGGAGCGATTTATACAGTGAACGGAAGAGGCTTGGAAAAAGTTGATGAGCAGAGAGATCTGGGAGTGCAGGTCCATTGTACCCTGAAGTTTGCTGCACAGGTGGATAGAGTGGTCAAGAAGGCATATAGCTGAAAATGTGTTGCTGGAAAAGCGCAGCAGGTCAGGCAGCATCCAAGGAGCAGGAAAATTGACATTTTGGGCATGAGCCCCTCTTCAGGAATCATGCTCATGCCCGAAAAGTCGATTCTCCTGCTCCTTGGATGCTGCCTGATCTGCTGCGCTTTTCCAGCAACACAATTTCAGCTCTGATCTCCAGCATCTGCAGTCCTCACTCTCTCCAAGAAGGCATATCGTATGCTTGCCTTCATTGGACCGTGTATAAGAGTATAAGAGCTGGCAAGTCATGTTAAAATTGTACAAAGCATTGGTTCGGCTGCATTTAGAATACTGTGTACAGTTCTGGTTGCCCCATTACCAAAGGATGTGGACGCTTTGGAGAGGGTGCAGAGAAGGTTTACGAGGATGTTGCCTGGTATGGAAGGTGCTAGTTATGAAAAGAGATTGAGTAGGTTAGGTTTGTTTTCATTAGGAAAAAGGAGATTGAGGGGTGACCTGATTGAGGTTTTCAAAGTCATGAAGGGTATAGACAGGGTAGATAGCGATAAGCTTTTTCCCAGGGTGAAGGATCCAATAACAAGAGGTCACACTTTCAAGGTGAGAGCAGAAAAGTTTAAGAGGAATACACGCGACAAGTAGTTTACACAGAGGGTGGTGGGTGTCTGGAACACATTGCCAGAAGAGGTGTTAGAGGTAAGCACGGTAGATTCATTTAAGATGCATCTGGACAAATGCACGAGTAGTTGGGAGCAGAGGGATACAGATGTTTAGGAATTGGGCGACAGGTTTAGACAGTGGATTTGGATCAGCTCAGGCTGAAGGGCCTGTTCCTGAGCTGTAAATTTTCTTTGTTCTTTGTTTGTTCTTTGGGTAGCCATATCATAATCACTCCTGGTCAGAGTATATGTATCAGATTAGATCATTAATGGAAAAGTGAGTCACAGGTGGAGAGGTTTGGTAGGCGGTGAGATGTGAAGATATACTAAAAAATCTGATCCACCAGTGAGTTTGCACCTCAGTAAATGTATGTTTTTCCCCATTGGTGAGCAATGATCAGGTTCAATTGATTCAAGTCACAGTCCAGAGGCATGTGAGAAAAGTTCAAAATGATACATCCATGCAGGACTGAGGGACAGCCATCTTTTAGATTAATTTTAAAACTCAAGCTGCATCTCATCTCTCAGCTGGGCAGAAAAGATCCGTGACATTCTGTGGCCAATTTCCAGTACCCTTACATTAACTGTCACACACATAACTAGCTTTGTTGTGGAACTGTGCAAGATAAGCACAAATCCCGAGAACAGAAGTAATGACACCACATCTATATGTGGACTACTAAGTAAATACCATGCTAGATCATTCTTCAGAAGGTATGAAATGGATTTAATTTTGGGACCTTTATGTTCTCTACCTTACATTCCAGTAGATTTTTATTGATACTTATGCAATGCTGAAAATGTTTACCTTGGCCAAACTCTCTAAGTCTCTTTATTTATGAACTCTTCAAAATGGGGATTCTGACAGCAAAGTAAATAGAAAAGAGTCCAAAAGGGTGAAAGAACCCTTCCCTCCTCATTCAAATGCCCATAGCCTGTCATTTACCCCACTGCCCTCAGGGTAGAGACAAAAATGTCCGGGACATATAAAAAGGGCTAAGTTCCAGAACCATGAATTTTCATGAAGACAGACCACCTCTCCTTTGTATAAATGGCTCCAGAGTCCAACTTCTTAAAGCTTCATCTTTAAGACTGGGATGGCACAGTGGCTCAGTGGTTAGCACTGCTGCCTCACAGCACCAGGGTCCCAGGTTTGATTTCAGCCTCAGGCGACTGACTGTGTGGAGTTTGCACATTCTCCCCGTGTCTGCGTGGGTTCCCTCCGGGTGCTCTGGTTTCCTCCCACAGTCCAAAGATGTGCAAGTTAGGTGAATTGCCCATAGTGCTAGGTGCATTGTCAGAGGGAAATGGGTCGGGGTGGGTTACTCTTCAGAGGGTCGGTGTGGACTTGTTGGGCCGAAGTGCCTGTTTCCTGTAGGGAATCTAATCTAATCCAAAAGAGTGGATTGTATCTTTTTTTGTGGTGAGTGAGGATTGGGATGGGGGGGGTATGGTAGTGGGGCCTAAATTATGTATCTATGCTTCATGGAAGCTTCTGCATACAGATTAATTGTCAGCTCCAAATAATGTCAAACTGTTTTAAACGGGGCTAAGCATTCCAGTGCTTGCTTTTATAAAGAGTTAAAGTAAGTTGAGTAGAGTGATTTTTAAAAATTAATTAGTTTTTTTAAAATAGTGAATTCTTAAATAGGTACTTAAAATAAGTTATCTCAACATTGTCCTGATGTCTTCCCATTGTGGGTGTTGAGCAAGTTGGCATTATAGCTGTGAGAGCAAATGGTAGTTTGTGGAGGACATGCATCAATATTATGTTAACATAGAAGATTTAAAAGGCCATGGTGGTAAGTGAAGGGAACAATGTGATATCATTGTCATGATGGGACATAGGGAATATGAGGGTTTGAGAGCTCAGAGCTGACTTTGGTTATTTTTATAAATATATATCTGACTGAAGTGGGCATTTCACCCATCCTCCTTTCCCTGCAGATTCTTCATCCATTTTGGGGCTGTCAAGCACAACTTCCATAAATTCCCACTCCTGCACAACAGAATGAAAATCCCAACATCCCTAGGTATGTATTCCCTGGTCAGGTTTGATAAACTGGGAATTGTCCTGAATCTGCACTCCAGATTTGGGAGTGATAATGCAGATCCCAATGTCATTGTCACTTCTGAATTCAATACATGTTATTGGATATAATGAAATTGGCCCTCATAAGTTTTAGAAACAGAAAATCCAAGAAGTTCAAGCCTTTTTTATAGACCAACATACCAATTCACCTTTCCCCACTGTATTTTTCAATTCCATCTCACTCTAGATAAACATCTTTAATTGCCTATGAACCCATTCATACTTCCTACTTTGATAGTCTTACCCTATTGGTTGACTTTGAAATGACTTCAATGGTATAAACAGGTAGAATTTGTTTCCTTCTGCACGGGAAACAAAACCTTCCCCATCTCAAAAGCTAATTTTTATTCTTCAGTTATGTTACCCTTTTCATGAAAATGTTCCACCTGAATTCCCTTATTGTGACTTCCTAATGTTTAACCTCCACTGTCACCATAAAGACAGTATATGAATGAACTAGCTGTCAAATCTCGCCATTATCTTCAAAACATCATTTCAAACATTTGACATCCCTTCTTTTCTGAGGAAAATGAGTACTATTTTCACAGAAACGTCTTTGTTGCTGACCCCTCCACTTTATGACAGGCAATAATAAGCTCCCTGAAATTGCACAATGGAACAAAAGGTAGCAGTTATAAATGAGGTCCAGTCAAGTTTTCATAGTGAAATAGCATAACCTCCTTTAATTTATACATTTTTTCTCTGCTTTGCGCATATTCAGTAGCTTTTGCAGAAATCAGGCTTGTTATAAAA
Organism: Chiloscyllium plagiosum; assembly: GCF_037043375.1. Lineage (NCBI taxonomy): Eukaryota > Metazoa > Chordata > Chondrichthyes > Orectolobiformes > Hemiscylliidae > Chiloscyllium > Chiloscyllium plagiosum. The sequence goes on from NW_028270174.1 coordinate 24,961,194, forward strand.
TTAATTTGATGTAGCTTGCATGTTTATTCCTTAAATGGATAAAAAGGATTTGCAAGCGAAAGTGTTCAATAGCTATTACATTTAACATTTATCCAGTTAGCAATGATTAAGGCTACACAAATGAGGGCACTCCAATAGGGTAGATAGCCAATTTAATTTTAACCGGCAGTGCACACATTTTTCTTGTCAAATGGACCTTGTGAATATGAGTAATAGTTATTATTTCAAACATATGATTAGATCCTGTATTTTCTTTGCAGTGTCATCTAAAATTGAATTGAAAAATTAGACGCTCAAATGTTTGAAGCTGTTCCTCGCATAGTATACTTGCCTTACTGAAAGTTCTTATTTAAGGTACTCTCTTAATGAGTCGTGCACACATTGGATACGTACTTTAATCTGAAGTTGTAAACCTAATTTTTCTGCAAAACGTAAGTAAATGCATCCAAAAAATCCTTGATTCAAAATTCCAGCATCAGTGGGATGCAGCAGTTACAGTTGGATAGTACAAATGGTTTTGATGGATTTCCAATAAGTTTACAGGTATTTCTCCTGTATTACCACAGCTGCATTCCAGAGAAACCTCGCTTAATAGAAGATAGCTTAATAGAAATCATGGGGCCAATGGGAAAAGTGGGTTTGGGACAGACCAGCGAAAAATATCACTGACGATCGCTCAAAAACCACCCAAACTTGTAACGCAATGTCTAGCACAGCCTGAATAAAGGTCGAAATCATATTTATTAATGAACCAAAAGTAAATTTAACATATTGCATTGAAAAAATACTGTTAATGTAAGATGGATAAAGTCTTTTTTTATGGTGAGAAAGGTTGTCCAAGATCACTTTTTTGTTTGATTTTCTGTTCAAGCATTTAGAAACCTAAACTCCTCTAGTTCCTTTGGCGGTGGCCTTGTAGATTTGCTGACACTCAGATTTGTTCTACAATATAGCTTGCTTTAATATTTTCAGCATTGCCTCTAATGGTGTGTAAGGTAGACTCCCTCATTCCTGTAAAGCAAGCTATATCACATATTGTCTCTTTACGCTCAAGTTTATCTTCCAGTGTTAGCCCGTCTTCTGCGCTCAAAGCTTGCAATTTTAGCACCAGGACGCTTCTTGCTGACATTCTTGTCACTATGCCCCTCCATTTTTGCAAAACAAAAGGATAATCTGGGAGTAGATTGTGTGATATGCAGGTACAAGGACAAATTAGAAAGGCAAATGGAATGTATAACAGTCATACAGTCCAGCAGGAATTATACTGAGCTTATGCAGGAGAAAGTGAGGACTGTAGATGCTGGAGAGTCAGTGTCAAAAAGTATTCCACTAGAAAAGCACAGCAGGTCAGGCAGAATCTGAGGAGCAGGACAGTCAATGTTTCAGGCATAAACCCTTAATCAGGAACACTTTTTGACTTATATGGGAATTATACAAGGATATTTTCATCTCAGAGGGAGAGTAATGAACATACATTAGTTTAATTTTTGAGATGAAGCTCCTCAATGTACAGTGCTGTACCTTTCATGTGCTCTGATGCAGTTGACATCGGCGCATGTGCAGAATAGCACAGAGATTTTGGTGCTGACATTGGCACATGGGTGGAATGAAGCATACGAAATGATCGCTGCGAGAATTGTGTTATTGCGAACAGAAGTAAGTATTCTCGGAAATACCATTCCTTAATTCTTCAGCAACGTTACAGCCAAATCATGCTGCTGAAACAGACTTTATACAAGAAATGCCTATACTTTGACTGCATTTGTGTTATGTGAATCTTTTCTTTGGGAAGTTAAAATAATTAAGAAAAAGACAAAGGACAACAGCCAATCATAGAAAAATAAAAATGGCAAATGTGCATGATGCCAGAATTGCAGAGAAAGGTCATGGCAAGGTAAGGATTTTTGTTAAAATAAATCAAGTCAAGCAACTGCTAGATTGCACAGATTCACTAACAACAATAAGAGACCAGGTAATTTATTTTGATTAGTCTTTGCAAACACTGAGCACTACATATGAGAGCTCGTTTTTCACAATGAGACTCAAGATAACATTGTCTATCAAGTTTTGTCCAATATCTCAGAGCTTTGTCATCAATAATACAATATACATCTCCCCTTTAGCATGATGAAGGCACAAGACAGTTTGCATTCAATTAATCACCTGGATATTTTAGATGTGCAGGGGCATTGTCAGGCATCAGAATTATTTCTAACAAGTTTTTCCCTCAAATTCTAATGAAAGGTGTGTGTGCATGCGTGTGTGTGTGCGCGCGCTTGTGTATGAGTGAGCGTGCGTCTGTGTGTGCATTTAGCTGAGGTAAGAAGGTGTCAGCCAGAGAACACACTCCTTATAACTCATTTAGTTTTTCTTTAATTATTCTGATTGCTAATGGCATTGGGTTGCATATTTACTCCTGAACTAAATAATACACTTCTGTAAGTTGGCATTTCTGGAAAGTACTACTGCTGATCATTTTTCTGGCTAAATGAACCTCAAATCAGATTTCTTTCTCTACAGACCTTTGTAGATTGGGAAACATGTTCATCCACTTCACAAGTGTCACAAGTTGGGGGAAAAAAAAGACATTGTTAACAGATATCTCTTGGGACTTTTATGTAATTATGTGAAAATTATATTTCCATGATCATCGTATAAGAGAGATGTTCCTCGTACATTCTTGAAGCCAGGTCTCAATAGAGATGTCAAGAATCTGTAAATTATAGTTGTTTGCATATTGTCCAATATATTGTAGTTCTTAAGTTTAAATCAAGCCTAATGGCAAAATGGGCGGCATGGTGGCTCAGTAATTACCACTGCTGCCTCACAGCGTCAGGGATCCGGGTTCAATTACTGCCTCAGGCAACTGTCTGTGTGGAGCTTGCACATTGTTCCTGTGTCTGTGTGGGTTTCCTATGGGTGCTCTGGTTTCCTCCCCTAATCCAAAAAATGTGCAGGTGAAGTGTCTGTGCTAAATTGCTCATAGTGTTAGGTGCATTAGTCAGGGCTAAATATAAGGTGGGGGAATCGGTCTGGGTGGGTAGTTGTTTGGAGGGTCGGGTTGGGCTGAAGGGCCTGATTCCATACTGTAGGGTATCTAATCTAACCTAAAACTTGACCCATTGTCACAAACAGAAAGTGTATTACTACCTCAAAATAGTAAAGTATTACTACTACAATTACATTTGAAATCTGATTAACCTGAAAATAAATCCCAAATTGAAGTTAAGTTATTTTCACTCAGGCCCAGAAAATTGGGATTCACCTTTTATATGAATATGAATAACTTGGACCTGAGCATTCCCAGTTATTCAGCCATGGAACTCATTCTCAAAAGTGAAAATGTTGCAAGACTATGTCAAGAAAATAACTGGTGGAAAACTATGGCTTGCACTGCTAAACAGTAGAGGATGTGACAGGGGAAATCAGTATGTATTTGGGTCAGCCAACAATGACCTATAGGATTGAGCCTTGGTTTGAGGACATTGAAGCCGGAGACAATTCTGGCTTGTAACTTGAGTTTCTGGATTTGGGAGGAGAAAATAAGGATTGCAGATGCTGGAGATCAGGGTCAATAAGTGTGGTGCTGGAAAAGCACACCAGGTCAGGCAGCATCCAAGGAACAAGAGAGACGTCAGGTGCTGCCTGTCCGGCTGTGCTTTTCCAGTGTCACAATTTTGCTGGATTTGAGTCCCAGGAAAGACAGATTTCTGGGCTACGATGTCAAGGACTGCAGGCAAAGTAGGAAACACTTATTAGCCTGGACCCAGCAGTGCTGGTGATCAGAAGAATGGTTTAATTTATGGTCAGGATGAATATTTCCACTGATGCTGGCTCCATTTTCTCTGAAAGTAACTTCACTTTTTCTCAGATGTACTTTAAAATGACTTCCCTGAGTACTTGGGTGCGCCAGGTAAAGTCAGTCTTCCAGTGTTACTCTAAAACAAGTTTTGTGTCCCTTATTTGCATATGTGTGTGCCAGGCATTTGCTAACATCTCCTCTTCCTTGTTCTTGACCAGATAGCATGCTCCATGTTTCTGGTCAGTTCCTGTTGTCTGTCCATCCTTCTGAATGGCACATTTGACTGGATAGCACCTGAATATTGGGTGTAGTACAAAGGTTAGGTCTCTGTAACCACCAGTCATGGAAGACTGTCCAGATTATTGTGTTCTTTTGATTCTGTCTTTCTTGTGCTTGTCCAATTTTTACCATTCTATAATTCGTGACTGTGCTTTCAATTCTATTGAGCTTAGTTTTTTGGAATTCCTTTCCTAAAACACTTCACCAATCTATCATGCTGTGTTCTTTTGAGATGCCTTTTTATTAACAAACCTATCCCCTTCACCAAACATTTTGGTCATCTGTCCTCACATCTCTGTATGATTTGGTACCAAACATAGTCTGATAGCATACTTTTGAAATGGATTGGAAGACTTCTTTCTAAAATAAAAGTGCTATTTAAATGTAAGTACTGTTCAGGCAAAAGTCACCTGGAATGTATTCAGTGTCACATTTGCTTGGCTAATTCTAAAGCTGATCTCCCTCCCGACAGCAAGTGTACAGAATGATCCACTGGGTAAAACTAAAGGTTAACATTACTGTGACCTTTTCATGTAATAACAGAGTACAAGTTCTGACAGAGATGGACTCAAGAATCCCCATTGAGCTCATTACACTGCTTAGACTTTACTTGCTTATCAAATCAGTGTTTCTGAATACTTTTGATTTTAACTGTTTAAGAAATGGCTGGCTCAGTATTTAGCACTGCTGCCACACAGGGCCCAGGATTTGGGTTTGATTCCACTCTCAGGCGACTGTCTGTGTGAAGTTTGCATAATCTCCCTGAGTCTGCATCATTTTCTTTGGGTGCTCTAGTTTCCTCCCACAGTCCAAAGATATGCAGGTTAGCTGGATTGGCCTTGGGAAATAAAGGGTTACAGGGATAGGGTAAGGGGGCTTGGGTCTGGGTGGGATGCTCTTCTGAGGGTCTGTATGGACTCAATGGGCTGAATGGCCTGCTTCCACACTGTGTGGATTCTATGATTCTATGAAATTAGCAGTGAGAAAAGGCATTTCCTTTTAGGCACATACTTCTCTAAACATACCGGGTATGTTTTGAATTGTTCCTGGGATATGAATGTTGCTTTTAAGGACAGCATGTTTTGACCATTCTTAATATTTCTTGAAACTGTGATGGTGTGTTGCCACACAAATACCAGGGAATGATAATCTCAAACAAGAGAGAGAATTTAACCAGCCCCTCTTTTCATTCCATGATTTTACCAACATCTCAATCATCTACCATAAAGCCTGCAAATTACTATTGGCCAGAAACTTAACTGGATTAGACATATGTGCACAGTGACTGCAAGGACATGTCTCCCTTGGCAGTAACTTTGAAACCTGTCACCTCCGCATCTAGATGAATATAAATATTTATATATGTTCTTCTGAGTCACATACCATCCTGAGTTGGGAATGCATTGCAATGTTGTCAGTGTGTCTGGTTCAAAATCCTGAAATGCCAACTATCAGCGCTGTGTATATACCTGCACTACAGGCACTGCAAAGATTTAAGGTTTAACTCACTACCATCTGCTCAAGAACAACTAGGGGTGTTTGTCTTGCCAGTGACAGTCATGACCCAAGAATGAATATTCTCAACTTCCTTTGTGGTAGGAATACTCTAACCAGAGCTATTAACAGCCGATGTTATATGAGCCTTGCAATGCATATGGATGATGAGCTTCATTTGTTACAGCTAGCATAAATTGAATGAGAACAAGGGTCTTCACCATCTGCTTTCCATGTTCTGCTAGTTGGTAAGGCTGTAAAATTTGATTATTCTTATTTTCTGCACATTTGAAAAAAAAATTCATGATATGTTGGCATTATTGGATAGGGTTACATATATTGCCTAAGCCTAATTGCTCAGAGGTCAGTTAAGTGTCAATAAAATTGCTATGGTTCTGGAGTCACATGTAGGTCAGATTAGATGAGGCAGCAAATTTTCTACCCCTAAAGGACATTAGTGAACCAGATTGGTTTTCCAACAATCAGCAACAATCCTATGGTCACCATTAGACCTTTACTATCAGATTTTTCATTAAATTTAAATTTGCCATCTGCAATGGGAGGATTCAAACCTGGGCCTCCAGAACATTATAAAATAAACTGAAAGAACTGTGGATGCTGTAAATCAGAAACAAAAGCAGAAGTTGCTGGAAAAGCTCAGCAGGTCTGGCAGCATCTGTGGAGAAAAAACAGAGTTAACGTTTCAGATTCAGTGGCCCTTCCTCAGAGCTCAGTTTTGAGGAACGGGTTCTGAGGAACGGCCACTGGACCTGAAACGTTAACTCTGATTTCTCTCCACAGATGCTGCCAGACCTGCTGAGTGTTTTTGAACAATTTTTGTTTTTGTCCCCAGAACATTACTTGGGTGCTGGATATCACTAGGCCATTGACTCCCCCCTATGAGGAGACAAGACTCCTTTATTTTTCTATCTTCTTAAAAAAAAGTTATAAAAGTTGTAAAAAGAAATTAATTCTAAATCAGATGACAAACCATTTTGCTTTTTAAACAAGTTTTGAACTAATCTGTGTTACTTTTGGAACTGAATATAGACAGATTGTTTTTACCAGATGGCTGTGTAACTTTCTATTGACTGTTGTGTTCCATCATCCTAATGAGGGTAGTCTGTGTGTTGTGATGGCAGTTAGATTTTGCCAGTAGAAACATCAATTGAGCACAATTCTTGGGTCTGGTGCATTAGACTCTGAAGCATACACCGGGAATTTTGTCACAGTGCTGCCTTTTAGTCTCAAGGCTGGTTCATGTTCCAGTTGTAGATTGCTGCAACCATTGCCGAGTGGATTGTCCTGTAGCCATTGGCAAAAACCTGGAACTGAGCTGAAGTGCAGAGCGTAATGAGGGAGCAAGTACCATGAAATGATCATCCATCTGAAATGTTACATCAGGCTCTAGCCCAAATGGGGCTGATCGCTTCAAACCAAGATATGCTAAATATTAATGTAACAATTCTAATTCCATTGGGGAAAATATCCACAAACAGTACTATATCCAGAAAATATTCACAAAGGAAAACTAGGCAAATGTCAAAACAAATAGCGTGTGTGACTTTAAAGCCGATGTGTTATTGCTTGGCACTTCAGCATAAATTGTCCAGGCAGTATTATTTTCTCATGTTGCATTTACGCCCATCAAAACACTATCTGGGGTGTGTATTGACTTTAGACAATTATTTGAAATGGGCAATATCAGTTTACCCAATTATCATTCATCTCCCCTAATTTTTCTTTGTCTTGCCTTCAATTCCCATTTTACACGATCACCAAAAGCTGAAACCAGCCCTCCCAGAAACCAGTATAGCAGATGGATAGGAAATGTAAATTGTCTCATGTATTTTCAATGTAAATGTTTTAGAATCAGAAAAATATTTTCCATGGAATCACAATAGTCACTTAAGCTAATGCTTAATTAATGTTTTGTTTGATTGGTGCCTGAAGGAGACATGAAATGCATCTTGAAAATTTAAATGATTATTTAATTTTATTTGTTCGTGGATGTGAGCATCATTGATGCCATGATAACTGATCAGAACTCCGAAGTTCAGCGGACATTGTTAGCTTATAGCTTCAAAGTGTGTTTTTATAAGAACTCTGCTACCCTTCGTGGGGCAGACATAAGAACACAGTTAACAAATCCATGTCCACTCACTTCTTCCTGTCTCCCCACAATTCACTGTTCCTTTTGAAGTGAAATGACTGAGTCACACACTGCAAACACTCGTGAGAAGATTTAGTTCCTGCATCTATCACTTTTCTTGATGTCTCTGGATTCCACACCTCGTTGTCTGTGATAGGCTGGCCTCCTGCAACCCCTCCAGTTCCATCATGCCTTCCTCCACCTGCATTATTAGAGGAATGAAGAGTATACTTCTTTTATATTTCCACTTTCTACCTTTATACATTTGCTTCTCTAGCAATAACAGGAACCAGATATGTTACCCAACTTTCTGACCTTGCGGTGCTCGTCAGACTTAACCAACTCAAGTGTCAGAAGTTGTACCACTGGGAAGTCTTCTTCAAGCAGTTAGTCATTCTTGACACTACATCGCACCCACCTGATTAGCCATGGTTCTTTATTGTGTGACCACTCAACGATTCCTCACAAGTGTACAGTAGTCCTTGGTAGTGTATGGATTGGTCACCTCACCCTTATGGCTGCCAAATTTCTGTCATGTACACAACTCATCTTGTAAGACCTCACTTGAATTTCTGTGGGAACTGCACCATTTTTGTGTGACCAACCCACGTATACTTACTTTCTCCATGAGCTCCATTCTAACCTTCCCTGTAAGGTTTCTTAGATGCCACCTCAAATTCACTGGGATCTCGCTGTTCCTTTACTGCCTTTATGAGCACCTCTAAAAAAGTTCTTTACTATTACAAAGATTCCAGATCAGATAGACAGTGAATCTCCATAACAGCCACATGATATGCGATGTTCTGGTATAAAGGCTCTCACTTCCATCAGTCCTCGCTCAGTGAAATGGAATCAGTGTGCTGTACTATATTCAGTAGGTTTATTATCTCTATCTAATGCAAAGTCAGTAAGCTAAGAACTGGGCGGCACGGTGGCACAGTGATTAGCACTGCTGCCTCACAGCGCCAGAGACCCGGGTTCAATTCCCGCCTCAGGCGACTGACTGTGTGGAGTTTGCACATTCTCCCCGTGTCTGCTTGGGTTTCCTCCAGGTGCTCCGGTTTCCTCCCACAGTCCAAAGATGTGCAGGTCAGGTGGATTGGCCATGCTAAATTGCCCGTAGTGTTAGGAAAGGGGTAAATGTAGGAGTATGGGTGGTTTGCGCTTTGGCGGGGCAGTGTGGACTTGTTGGGCCGAAGTGCCTGTTTCCACACTGTAAAGTAATCTAATCTAAAAAAAAACTTTCTTCCTGCCCTGTTACCCATTGCATTTCATCTGGGACACAGCATTGATCTGAGCATTATATCAGTTCATGCTGTCTAAGTCTGGTGGCTTGGCCCTATTTAACAGGAAAAAAAAAGATGGTCCTCCTCTCCGTCGCTGCATTCACCAGCCACTCCAGTTCTCTGTTCACAAAGCAGGATGTCAACTTGCCTTTCTAGGCCATTTTCTTGGCAATAATGTTGAACCTCACAGTATAAAGGGCTGCTCCTGTCTTACAGTGCCCAAAGTGTTGTGGAGCTCGTGTTGAACTCTTGGGCAACCGAAGGCACATCACAAACTCTTGGGAGCAGCAAGAGCTTCCAGTTGCCTTGAGCATGATTCCACAAGTTGGGTAACAAAGTGGTCAGTGGAATAATTAATGAACTGAGGAGAAGAAAATAGCATGAGAAAGTTTTCACAATAGGCCAGACAGACTTTCCAGCATGAATCTCACTCAGAAAAGCACTTTGCCAAAAGTTAGAAATCTTGGTCCTTAAAATCTTTAAATCATTTAATTTTACTGGATCGTATCCTAATTTATACCAGTGTGAATGTATAAAATCAATTTTCAACTCAGTAGCGGAGTCTTATTGTTTCTAATTATATAGCACTTACCCAACAGGGTTTGTCTCTCAGGCAGATATAAAGAGATTAGACGTAATCATAAAGTCTTGAGCAAAGAGGTAGGTTTTCATGAATTTTTGGAGGAAGAGAGAGAGGTATAAATTTTGGAAGCTTAGAAAGGGATTTCCAGAGCTCAGGGCATAGACAGCTGAATATCTGCCTGTCACAGATGAAGTGATAATAGAAACAGAATAATTCGTAAACCATTTGACGATGATGGGAAATGTTGTGTTAAGTGTTAATTCAGTACTAGGGAAGAGTTCAATTGTTGTTCAGTCATGTGAAGAAAGAAACACAAAAAACATTGATTAATTCAAGTAGCTATGAGTGAATGAACAGAGCAAACACCAGATTTGGTTCCAGGCTTCTGTCACTCTGTACTGTACAGAACTCTGTGTGCTGACATGATTGAAGTGTTGATGATGCATATTCAATGAAACATCCTACGCAACTAATAGCATTCACAGTGAATGTCACTGTACAGAGGTGTGTTGGGAAAATTCTTATACAATTCTAAAAAACAACACTAAAAAATAATTGCTGTTGCAATTTAATCTTATGTAGTCCCTTGAAAGGTTGTGACCACGTTTGGAATTAGAAAGATGTAGTGAGCTGTTTTGAAGTCTCAAAGTCATTGGAAGAGATTAGCGACCCACATGCAGGGCTGAATTTGCCAGAGGTAGGCAAGAAGTGACAGACAAGTCTATAAGGACTGAAAAGCAATGTGGAGGAGAAGGATCTGTGCTGCTGCATCAAACAATTTAGGAAGACTTTTATCTCTGTAACACCATTTTATGACCTTAGGTTGTCCAAAAAGAAGTTACACTCTATTAGGTACCATTGGAGAGTGGACACTGTTGTACCATGGAAAATATCCCAACCAGACTGTACACAACAAGCTGCCTCCAATGGTAATTTGATAGAGGTTTAATCCACTGTATTAATTGTGGATGACGCCACAGTTTTGCCAGGACACTGGAGAGTGTACCATGCTCTTCCTCAAAATCCTGTAATGAGATAATTAATGTCTAACTGAGAGAGAAGAAGATGTGTTTAACATCTGAAAGAGGGCACCTTGAGAAGTACAACATAGCAAACGGTTTGTCCACAAATCTCTGGAGGGGAACTTCCTCCCAAGTTTTATGACTCAGAGGCAATACCAGTAAGTCAAAGCTGATAAAGATGCACTGATAAGTCAATTGTGTTTTTCTGAGTTTGCCTTTAAGCCAAATGATTAAAGCATTGTGAAGGGAACTTTGTTTGTCAATTAACAGTCTTTTTCATGTGCGTAATGCTGATATTTGGCAGTTGAATAGAAAAGTACTTATTTTCCCAAAGCTGCTATCTCTATCATTAATGAGGTCAAACATTCAGTAAAATTTTAAAAAAATAACTTAGGCAATCAATCTTAAAACTTTCATCACCTCTTATTTAAATTACAAACAAGTGAAATGCTGTCAAAGAGATCACTGTGAATTCAGAAAATGACTTTGATTCTGTAATAATACTTCAGCAGTTGTATTTTATTGATTCATGGTCAATACAGCAATTAATCCTTTATAGCCAACAAGAATTGCACATAGGAGCCAAAATTAGCAGTGCAATTTTTTTTTAAATCAGGACTTATACTTAATCACGTGATAAAGGTCTAAAAGTAAAGAATGAATGGGAAAAAAAAATGAATTGATAAACATGAGTTGCCTTGGATTCTCTGTCAAGAAAATTAAGTCCATGGAGAATGAGAAATGGATGATTTCACATTACCTTTTTGCATTCTTCTAAATATGAAACTGTTGTATATTTTCATCCATGCCTTTCCTGTTTCGTTATTTGAAGTGTGGATCTAACATAATGCGCAATGATTTATGTAACAGTAAAATAAAACCAAAATATGGAAGTCTGAAACAAATACAGAGAATGCTGGAGAAACTCAGCAGCTCTGAGAACATCTGGAGAGAGAGAAAAACAAATTTGATGCTTTGAATCTTGGATAACTTCTTCAGAAGGACCATCATACCAGTCTCAATTCTTTAACGCTATTTTTTTCTTCACGGATGTTGGCCAGACCTGCTGAGGTTCTCCAGCATTCTGTGTTTCTATAGGAAGTAGTCAAGCCCACAACTAGTTTCATACATAACCGTGTCTCTAAACAATCTGACTAAACAATTCTTATCCATAAATCAACAAGTTACATCATTTTAAATGACTAAAGGTATGTTAGGCACTCAAACAGACCTTCTTAACCGTGAAACTTATATGTTGCTGGCTGGATGTGTTTGTGTAGATATCCCATTTGTCTTAATTTTGTCGGAGATTAATTATTTTAAAATGAAATATAAATAAATATATTTTCTGAAGATATGCTACATCAATCCTTTTCACTGTATTTGAAAATACAATGTCAATTATGATAAATTTACAACGGATCATATATATGGCAGAGATATAGTAAAATGCAGTCAATAAAGAAAAATAAAACCCTCTTTTTATAGTACCTGTTTCTATTCGAAAGGATTTACAATAGCTTGGGAAGATGTTTTGAGGCTATACTCTGTTTTTCTTTTTCATTCATATTTCACCTCAGTTTTTAGTACTTGAGCTATTGACAGGTCTTTCACACCTGGTTGGCTAAACCATATACCTGTCAGTGGCATAAAAATGTGGATAAATCCAGACTTTAAGCTTGTGTTTGACTTCAAAAGGTTGAATTCTCATGTTTCACATAAAAAGCACAAACCACATCAGTGAGCCATGAAACAAGAGTTCTGCTGCAGACTTGGTGATATACTTGGAAGGTAAAGCTAAATGACAGTCATCTTCCACATTGCTCCACCTGTTACTTGCAAGGAAATGTGATAAGCAGGGATGCATTGAGACATTACAGTATTGCCTTCCTCGCGAACCTTTCCTTCTTTATGAGTTTCATATCTCGGAGACGTTCTGAATTAGGGCAACCTCATCATTGCTGTTCGTACATTGATGCCAGACTTGTAGACTTAGTAAGTATACAAAGACCTTGTATAATACACCATCTGTAAGATACAGAGCTGTAGAAGCAAAACATATCCAATCTTTTACACAACTCTTTCCAGTCAACTTGTAGTTTAAATGATGCATCTGTATTGGGTCTACTGTATCAGTCTGAAAATAATTTTAATCCACAAATTCAGTATTTTTCCAAATATTTGATATGCTTTTACTGAAAATTCAACATTGGATCACAATCAGGTTTGTCAACTTATTGATATTCTTGGTGCAAGTTTAAATAAAAGATAATAATGTAATGGAAAGTATAATTTATAAATATATAGTAACATGAATTCCATTTCCAAAATGTAGCTATTTAATAACTATTCCTTTCAGTGAGAAAAAATCTATACATTGGCTTGAATTGGATGTTAAGCATATTCATTTACTATGTAATTAAGTTTGTAAATAACTTTAATATAAAATATTATCTATCAATCCAATAGTAAAGAAGGAAATGTGCTATTAATGATTTGTGTGGTCTGAGTTTAGATTTAATGTTTGATTAATATTTGGTGAAATGTACTTATTGCAGAAGCTAAATCTTAAAATGCCAATGATAAGCTATAATACAATTGATTTTAAAGACTCATCATAATGCTTAAAATTCTCATATCTCTGGAGAAATGAGGCAGCAGAGACCACAAAGCTGTGGTCAGTGTAAAAACATTTTTAACGTTACATTCCTATCTGACACAAGGTTATTTTCTTCAAAGGTCAATATTAACACTATAAGGTTCTGGTAAATTCAGTTAGTGTTAAAGATTAACACTGTTGTATTAAAATTCCCTATCTTAAGAGAAATTAAGTAGCTCAAACTGTGTTTTATGTGATGTGATGCCATTCAATCGATTTTTAAATTCTAAAGAAAACTTTCCTAGCCTAATTTACTATAATATTCAAACCACAAGACAGTACCTCACACAATTTTGTTTTATAATGAATTATATCCTGTTAGAGGTGGTGTTCCATCAAACAATTATCAAATAAATAATAATGTCTGCAATTTCAGTCATGTACTGACTAAGTATTGCTGTATTATTATTGAACTAGTGATCCAGAATTCCAAACATGGAGATGTGTTCTCCTTATGACAACTACTGGAAGTTAAACCTATTAATAAAACTGGACTTCAAATCTTATCCCAGCAATAGTGATCATGAAACTATTGTTGATTATTGCAAAACCTCATCTGCCTTTCTAATCTGCAGTCCTCGTAGTCTGACCTATATGTGATTCCAGACTCATAACATCATTGTTAAAAATCACACAACACCAGATTATAGTCCAACAGGTTTAATTGGAAGCACTAGCTCAAAGTTTGTGAGAAGATTTGTAGCTCGGGTGCTCGTTGTTATAGTTCTGTTCACCAAGCTGGGAATTTGTTTTGCAGATGTTTCGTCCCCTGTCTAGGTGACATCCTCAGTGCTTGGGAGCCTCCTGTGAAGCGCTAGCTTTCAGAACACTGCTCCTTCATCAGCGCTGGTGATAACCTGGTGTTGTGTGATTTTTAAATTTGTCCACCCCAGTCCAATACTGGCATCCCCAAATCATGAACATCATTGTTGACTCTTTACAATCTCTGATATTGCTGAGCAAGCCACTTAGTTGTATCAAACTGCTATGAAGTTAGAAAGCAGTTAAATTGAATACACCTCCTGGAATTAACCTAGTCATGAGGCCGGCACGGTGGGTCAGTAGTTAGCACTGCTGCCTCACAGCGCCAGGGACCTGGGTTCAAATCCAGCCTCAAGTGACTGTCTGTGTGGAGTTTGTATGTTCTCCCCGTGTCTGCGTGGGTTTCCTCTGGGTGCTCCAGTTTCCTCCCACAATCCAAAAATGTGCAGGTTAAGTGAATTGGCCTTGTTAAATTACCCATAGCATTCAGGGATGTGTAGGTTAGGTGCATTAGGCAGGTGTAAATGTGGGGTAGGAGAATGGGTCTGGGTGGGTTACTGTTAGGAGGATTGCAGTGGACTTGTTGGGCCGAAGGGCCCGTTTTCACGCGGTAAGCAATGGCATATCCAGCTTTAATAACAGTTTGCGGTCCTGTGGCTTAATTGGGAAAATTGTTCCACAGTGTAGTTAAGAAACAACCTGGCACATTGTGTCCACAGCTTTCTTTCCTCATCCATACAGGGAGTAAAAATCTCATACCTATTGGACAAGGTCAAGGGCTAAGGCTCGTCCACTCCTGAACTCAGAATCCCCTTACCTGCCTCACTTACAGTCACACCCTGTTGTTCCTGATCACTAACATAATTTGAATTACTCAATCTGCCTTACTTCCACTCCTGTGTCTTCTGGTCTTATTGTCACAATGGGCCTATTGGCCTGCTTCCACACTGTAGGGACTCTATTCTATGAAATGCAGGCATAGAAACTGCCTGTTAATTACCACATAACACAGACCTTATCCCCTCTTTCCCTCAGATTATGAATCAGTACTTGTGCATCAGTACATGTTGGACACCAACTGAAAGAAGCACTAAAATTACTTTACTTAGTTGTTAATGTTGAATCTGAGATCGATAACCTTTTGTTAAGCAAAGGAATTAAGAGACATGGGTCTAAGATAAGTATATGGAGTTAGGCTACAGACCAGCGGTGGTCTTATTGAATGGCGGACCAGACCTGAGAAGATGATATCCTATTCCTGTTCCTAAATTCCTACATTCCGAGGTAGGTAAGATTAACATCCATTCCCAAGTGTGGCTTGGTAGTATCACGACAACTCTCCTGCTCCTTGGATGCTGCCTGACCTGCTGTGCTTTTCCAGCACCAAACACTTGACTCTGATCTCCAGCATCTGCAGTCCTCACTTTGTCCTAGTATCACTACTGGCCAAGCTATCTGAATCCTGAGGGGCATAGCTACTGGACTGGGCCTTTGGCAGGTAGTTAAGGGAAGCAACAAGAGCAAAGAATCTACCTGACTTTCTACTTCAAAAATCTATCAGTCACCGAAACACCAGTTTGTGGGAGAACTGGTTGGAGTGACCATCACACGATCCACATCGAGACAGTTACATCTTGCATATTGAGGATGTCCTTCAACATATGTAGCAGGATCACTGTACTAAATAGAGATTTCAAACATATCTAGCATCTTAAAACTGAGCATCTAGGAGACACTGTGGGCCATCATCAGCACCAGAATTGCATTAAACCACACAACAAACCCCGACTCACTGACACTCAGTTTGGGTTCCACCAGGGCCACTCATCTCAGACTTCACTATAGCCTTAGTCCAAACATGGATAGAGGAGTGGAAATTGAGAGGTGAGTTAAAAAATGACTGCTTTTTGCATCAAAGCAACTCTTGATCAACTAAGGCATCAGGAGTTAATAAGAGTTAGCAAAGAGAGACTCCTCAATTTCTTAGAGTCATAGCACAGATAAAAATAATTGTGGTTGTTGGTCAATCATCTCAGTCCCAAAACATCACAGTATAAGTTCCTTGGTGTTGTACCCTAGGCCCAAACTTCTGCAGCTGCTTCATCAAACACCTTCGTTCCATCATCAGGTTGGAAATGGAGTTCAGCC
The DNA here is from genome assembly GCF_037043375.1 of Chiloscyllium plagiosum. NCBI lineage: Eukaryota > Metazoa > Chordata > Chondrichthyes > Orectolobiformes > Hemiscylliidae > Chiloscyllium > Chiloscyllium plagiosum. Next base: position 24,977,381 of record NW_028270174.1, read on the forward strand.
CCAGTAATAACACTTCATATACTTAATCATGATTCGGAGATGCCGGTGTTGGACTGGGGTGTACAAAGTTAAAAATCACACAACACCAGGTTATAGTCCAACAGGTTTAATTGGAAGCACACTAGCTTTCGGAGCGACGCTCCTTCATCAGGTGATTGTGGAGGGCTCGATCGTAACACAGAATTTATAGCAAACATTTGCAGTGTGATGTAACTGAAATTATACATTGAAGAATTGATTGTCTGTTAAGCCTTTCATCTGTTAGAATACAGTGATAGCTTCACTTCTTTCATGTGTAAATCACAAAACTCTTTTTTTTTAAAGTTGCATTCTCGGATTAGCTGTTAACAATGGTGATAGCGAGACAATATGTTGAAGGTAAAACAAGGTAAACCAGCCCAACATTTCAACTCCCCCTCCCACTCTGCCGAGGACATGGAGGTCCTGGGCCTCCTTCACCGCCGCTCCCTCACCACCAGACGCCTCATCTTCCGCCTCGGCACACTTCAACCCCAGGGCATCAATGTGGACTTCAACAGCTTCCTCATTTCCCCTTCTCCCACCTCATCCTAGTTTCAAACTTCCAGCTCCGCACTGTCCCCTTGACTTGTCCAGACTTGTCCGACCTGCCTAGCTCCTTTTCCATCTATCCACTCCGCCCTCTCCTCCCTGACCTATCACCTTCATCTCCTCCCCCACTCACCTATTGTACTCTATGCTACTTTCTCCCCACCCCCACCCTCCTCTAGTTTATCTCTCCATGCTTCAGGCTCTCTGCCTTTATTCCTGGTGAAGGGCTTTTGCCCGAAACGTCAATTTTGCTGCTCGTCGGATGCTGCCTGAACTACTGTGCTCTTCCAGCACCACTGATCCAGAATATGTTGAAGGTGTTAGCCCCCTGTGTTCTCTGTCTATGACCTGATGTTTAGATTAATTCTAATCTAAAAAGTGAGATAACAGAGTTTTACATAAATTTATGCAGTTTTTAAACTCAGAGTTCTACATGAATGTATGCAGTTTTTGAGCAAAGTGCAATGTAACTCTGCAAGTACAAATTCACCACACAAAATATATGTGTGCATGTGGGTCTTTGTCTGTCTATGTGTGTATGTCTGTCTGGGGTGAGGGTTGTGAGTGTGAGAAAGTGTGTGTGTGTGAGAAAGTGTGTGTGTATGTATGTAGTGAGTGCAGAGTGTCTTAAGTCTGTGAGGGGGTGCATGTGTGGGAGTGTGTGTGTCTATAAGGGTGTGTGTGGGTGTCTGTGTGCGCGTCTATGTGTACCTGTGTCCGTGTGTATGTGAGAGTGTGTGTGTGTAGGAATATCTGTGTGTGTGTGTGTAGTGCAATGGTGATCACCTGTAATGTGACATGAACCCAAGGTCCCGGTTGAGGCCCTCCCTATGGGTACCGAACTTAGCTATCATTCTCTGCTCGGCCACTTTCCTCTGCTGCCTGTCCCGAAGTCCACCTTGGAGGATGGTCACCCGAAGGTCCGAGGCTGAATGTCTGGACCACTGATGTGTTCCCCAACTGGGAGGGAACGCTCCTGTCTGTTGATTGTTGTGCGACCATCACTTGTTGGATACCATCACTTTCAATTCCCTCCTTGAATCAAACAATGCCCTGACCTGGAACCAGAATGTCATTTCTTCACATTTGATGGATCAAAATCCCAGAACATCCTTCCTAACAGTGTTCTACCACATCAACCGCAGGGCTTTAAGAAGGTAGCGTGTCATCATCTTCTCCAGGGCAGTTAAGGATGGGCCATAAATGCCTGAATAGCCCCATTGCCTACATCCCTTGAAAAAAAAGAAAAAAATACATTATCTTGATCTTTACATCAGTCCATCAACCTGTGTTTTTTTTACCTTGTAATCCTGATGTAGTATTAACCATGTAAATATGTGCACTCACGCAGCTGACACTGAACAAAGAGTACATTCTATTGATTAGCTTTTTGATATGTTGTTTATTAAACACAGAGAAATGAAGCAAGTGTCACAGAATGTGATCAACAGATTTGCAAATAATAGGATTGCCATTGACTTCTCAAGGATGCGGAGGTCAATTCAAGTGCTATGGCAGCATACTTGAAAATTGTGGAAATGCAACAGTATGGGTCAGAGATATGCATGCTTCAGATGTAGAAAGTGGAGGTCAACTAGAAACACAAAGGTGTGTAAATGTGAGGTTATTCATTTTGGTAGCAAAAGCAAGAAGGCTGATTAATGATTTGCGATCGAGTGGGGAGGTAAAACAAGACCTGGGTATCCTTATACAGTAATCATTGAAGGTGTACATACAGGTATAGCAGACTGAGAAAAAGGCAAATAGTATGTTGGCTTTCATAGCAAGTGAACTTGAGTACAGGAGGAGGGATGTCTTACTGCAATTCTAGTGGGCCTTAGTGAGGCTGTAGCTGAAGTATTGTATATATTCTTGGTCTCTTTATCTGAGAAAGGATGTACTGAGTATGGAGGGAATGCAACTGAGGTTTACCAGACCAATTCCTGGGATGGCAGGACTGATGATATGACGAGAGATTGGATCAGTTAAGACTATCTCGACTGGAGTTTAGAAGAATGAGCAGATGATCTAACTGACACCTATATAATTTAAAGAGGCCAAGGCAGGCTCTACGTAGGGAGAATATTCTCAATGGCAGGGGAGATCAGGACCCCCAGAAGTCACAGTCAAACAATATAGGATAGGCCACTTAGGACTGAGAGGGGGGCAAACTTTCTTCAGCCAGAGATTGGTGAGCCTGTGAAGTTCTCTGCCACAGAATGTGGTTGAGGCCAAAGTATTGAATGTTTTTAAGAATATCTTAGATATAGTTCTTAACCTCTTGAAAGGGTATGAGGAGAAAGTGGGAACAGGAGACTGAATGGGATAATCATCCATGATCCTACTGAATGGCAGAGCAGACTCAAAATGCCAAGTGGCCTACTCCTGTTCCTATTTTCATTTTTTCCCATATTATATTTCTACTACAACACCCATGTGAGGACTCTGATCTGTCACCCAGCTTAGAAAGGCAGACAAAATAACAAAGTTGTATTCAGTCTAAGTTTCAATCTTGTTAATGGGGTAAAAATAAAACTTGAAGTTCATCACATATTCAGCTATATATGGTTTCCACAAGAGTGAAATTTGATTACTGCATTGATAATGAAGGCAGGTTCAGGAATTGTGAACATCTAATAAAAGCTTAATTTGCAGAATGTGATGAATGCTTTGCATATATCATTGTGCTCAGACTCCCTGTAGCACCTCAATGGAATAAGTTAAGACATAATCTCTAGCTTCATTAAAAGGAAATTTGTGCTCCTGACTCTGATAATAGAATAATAGATGTTGAGTACCTGACTTTTGAATTGCAAGAAATATTAATGCTTGATATTGTTTTTAAAAGTCTTGTCATCATACCTTTATATTCATTCAGAGGATATGTATGTCATTGGCTAAGCCAGCCTGTATACCAAAGAAAAGTGGAACTGAAAAGCGAAAGGTTACTATGACAAATACTTCTGCGCAATTATTTCAAAGTAATTATAATGTTTGAACTTGAAATTTTCAAAGCATATGAAAATTGTCAGTCATTCCACACCATATGATGTGCTCCATTTAATTTGTTCCAGTGGGGACTAAAGTAGGCTGGGAAAATATATTAAAGAGAAAAACAGTCAATGAACATTTAAATACATTTTTTAAGCAGATTCTTCATAACGCTTCGCAAATATTTATTTCTGTCAAGAAAAGGATTTAATGAGAAGGATGATCCATTCATGTTTAACAAAGACGGTCAGGTAGAGTATTCGAACAAAAACTAACAGTAGGCCAAGTGGCATTATTGTCAGTGTTGAGAGTGTGTTGCTGGAAAAGCACAGGAGGTCAGGCAGCATCCAAGGAGCAGGAAAATCAACATTTCAGGCCGGAGCCTTTCATCAGGAATGTGAGGCTCTGACCCGAAATGTCGATTTTCCTGCTCCTCGGATGCTGCCTGACCTTCTGTGCTTTTCCAGCAACCCACTCTCAACTCTGATCTCCAGCATCTGCAGTCCTCACTATCTCCTGGCATTATTGTTAGACTGATCCAGACACTCAGGCAATTTTCTGCAGATACGTGTTTGAATACCACCATGGCAGATTGTGGAATTTGAATTAAATTTTAAATATCTGAAATGAAGAGTCTAATGATGACCATGAAATAATTGTCAATTGCTGGAAAAAAATGCATCAGATTCACTAATATCCTTTTGGAAGGGTCACTGTCATCCTTACCCAGTCTAGCTTACATGTGACTCCAGGACCTAGAGGATTCTGATTGATTTTTAACTGGTCTATGAGCAATTAAGAACATAGAACAGTACAGCACAGTACAGACCCTTTAGCTCTCGATGTTGTACCCACCTTTTATCCCACTCTAAGATCAAAATAACCTACACACTCTTCATTTTACTATCATCAATGTGCCTATCCAAGCGTAATTTAAATGTCCATGGCAGTGCATTCCACACACCCACCACTCTCTACGTAAAGAACCGACCTCTGACATCTCCCCTAAATCTTCCTCCAATCACCTTAAAATTATGCCAAAAGTGAGGACTGCAGCTGCTGGAAATCAGAGTCTAGATTAGAGTGATGCTGGAAAAGCACAGCCGGCCAGGCAGCATCCGAGGAACAGGAAAATCGATGTTTCGGGCAAAAGCCCTTCATCAGGAATGGAGGCAGGGAGCCTCCAGGGTGGAGAGATAAATGGGAGGTGGGGTGGGGCTGTATTCTGCCTCCATTCCTGATGAAGGGCTTTTGCCCAAAACGTCGACTTTCCTGCTCCTCGGATGCTGCCTGACCAGCTGTGCTTTTCCAGCACCACTCTAATCGAGATTAAAATTATGCCCCCTTGTGATAGCCATTTCTGTCCTGGGAAAATGTCTCTGACTATTCAACTCTATCTATACCTCTCATTTACACCTCTATCAAGTCACCTCTCATCCTTCTTCACTCAATGAGAATAGCCCTAGCTCCCTCAAACTTTCTTCAGAAGACATGCCGTCCAGTCCAGGCAGCATCCTAGTAAATCTCCTCTGCATGCTCTCTAAAGCTTCCACATCATTCCTATAGTGAGACCACCAGAACTGAACTCAATATTCCAAATGGGGTCTCACAAGGACTCTATAGAGTTGCCGCATAACCTCATGACTCTTAAACTCATTCCCCCTGCTAATGAAAGCCAATACATCATGCGTCTTCTTAACAACCCGATTAACGGCCGGACAAAGATAGTGTTACTGAGTGTGGGAGAGGAATGGAGCCGGCGGCTGAAGGAACAAGAACAGGACCCGCTGGAAAAGCTGAGCAGGTCCAGCAGCTCGTGTCGGGAGAAATGTGAGGAGGTGTTTCGGGTCCGGTGATCCTTCTTCAGAACAGGACCAGGTTTCAGGAACATCCCAGGAGGTCGCCAGGTCCGAGCGCCAAGACCTGGCTCCTGCCCCCGGGGAGAGGAGACAGTGAGACAGGGTAGGATTGGGAACCGCGGGAGGAGGGAGACTGGGGAGTTTATAAACTCCTAGGGGGAGGCCTGAGGCCTCCAATAAAAGCCCCACAGGCCCAGTGTTTATTTCACCGGCGAAGGAGCTCTCGGGTTGCCCGGGCAACCGGCCGCCAACTTTGTGAGGGTCAGGCACATGTTGTCTTGGGACGGGGTTGTTGGATTGTTGTATAATATTGATCTCCTCTGTACTTTTAATCTTGAAGATTTTTAAAATGTACACTGGCTTCAATTTATGAATTCTAAGTACAGAAGCAAAATATAAACATCTCCTTACATGCATCCCAACATGTGCACAGGAACCAAGACTGTTTCAAGATTTACTGAGGTGCTGAATCAATAGCTCTTTCTCTTTTGATTGACAAAGGTGGTGCCCAGCAGACTCCTGCACACAGCCTGTTCTGTCAGCTTTTATGGGAAAGATAGGATAGCAAAACCGAGACACCAATGTAGCCAAGTAATCTGAAGTCACACTTTGGTGCTTTAATCGCCTCAAGCGCATGCCTTCAGAATAATGTCAAGGCTACAGGGGTACCAGGCTCCCCAAGACAGCCAGGATGGATAACAAAGAGGAGAGCTGAAGTGTTATCCTTATCAAGCCTGTAACGTCTTCAAAAATCTCTAACAAATTAGTTAAATGCAGTGTCCCCATCAGAAATCCCATGCAGACTCTTCCTAATCAATCCACCTTTCTCCATGTGACTACTAATTTTGACCAGAATATGTATTACTGGAAGCTTCTCCACCAAGTTTAAACTGGCAGGTGGGACTAGATTGGGTGGGATATCTGGTCGGCATGGATGGGTTGGACCGAAGGGTCTGTTTCCATGCTGTACATCTCTATGACTCTATAATTGCTGAGATTAACTTTACAACCTTTCTTAAACCAGGCTGCAATGTTTGCAATTCTCCAGTCTTCTGGCACCTCCTCCAAGTCCATGGAAGACTGATAAATTATGGCTTCCACAATTTCTGTTGTCCCTTCCTTCAAGATTGTTGAATGCATTTCATCAGTGCCTTGTCAAACTTTAAGTACCAAATGCTTATCGAAGACTTCTTTCATATTAATTTTGAACTCTTGAGAGGTCATGTTGCGAAAAAAAAATTTGACTTTATAAAGCTCTGGTTAGGCCCTATTTGGAGTACTGTGTCCAGTTTTGGTCCCCACACCTCAGGAAGGACATACTGCCACTGGAGCATGTCCAGCGGAGATTCACACGGATGATCCCTGGAATGGTAGGTCTAACATATGAGGAACGGCTGAGGATCCTGGGATTGTATTCATTGGAGTTTAGAAGATTAAGGGGAGATCTAAAAGAAACTTACAAGATAATACATGGCTTGGAGAGGGTGGACGCTAGGAAATTGTTTCCGTTAGGTGAGGAGACTAGGACCCGTGGACACAGCCTTAGAATTAGAGGGGATAAATTCAGAACAGAAATGCGGAGACATTTCTTCAGCCAGAGAGTGGTGAGCCTTTGGAATTCATTGCGAGAGAGTGCAGTGGATGCTGGGACGCTAAATGTCTTCAAGGCAGAAATTGATAAATTCTTGATGTCACAAGGAATTAAGGGCTACGGGGAGATTGCGGGTAAGTGGAGTTGAAATGCCCATCAGCCATGATTGAATGGCAGAGTGGACTCGATGGGCCGAATGGCCTTACTTCCGCTCCTATATCTTATGGTCTTATGGTCTAACTTGGGTGGCAACTTTGAAGGATCTATGGACATAGACACTAAGAACCCTCTGTTCCTTCACACTGCCAAGAATCCTGCCTTTAATCCTATATTCTGTATTCAAATTCGACCTTCCAAAATGAATCACTTCACACTTTTCCAGGTTCGACTCCATCTGCCACTTATCAGTCCAGTTCTGGATCCTGTCAAAGTCCCGTTGCAACTTACAACAGCCCTCCATATTATCCACCACTCCACCAAATCTTCATGTCATTGGCAAACTTATTAACCCAATCTTCCACTTCTATATCCAAGTCATTTATAAAAATCACAAAGAGCAGAGGTCCCTGGACAGATCCCTGTGGAACATCACTGGTCACTGAATTCCAGACTGTATATTTTCCATCTGCTACCCCCCTTCTGTCTTCGATAGACCAGTCAATTCTGTATCCAGACAGCCAAATTTCTCTGTATCCCCTGCCTCCTTACTTTCTGAATGAACCTACCATGGAGAACCTTATCAAACACCTTGCTAAAATCCATGTACACCAACTTCATTGCTCTACCTTCATCAATGTGCTTTGTCACACCCTCAAATAATTCAGTAAGGTTAGTGAGGCATGAGTTGCCCCTCACAAAGCCATGCTGACTATCTCTAATCAAATTATAATTTTTCAAGTAATCATGAATCCTGTCTCTTAGAATCCCCTCCAGTAATTTGACCACCACAGACATAAGACTGAATGATCTGAAATTCCGTGGATTATCCCTATTCCATTTCTTGAACAAGGGAATAACATTAAAGGGAATAACCCCTCCAATCATCAGTAGACAGGGAGAGTGAAAAGATCATCACCAAAGACACAGCAATCTCTTCCTCGCTTCCTGTAGCAACCTTGGGTATATCCCATCTGGCCCAGGGGACTTATCTATCCTAATGTTTTTCAAAACTTTCAGAACATCCTCCTTCTTAACATCAATCTGTTCAAGCATATCAGCCTGCTTCAGTATTTATGAGACAGATGGAACTTGATGTTTGTGCTGTCCTCACAAACGTCAATACACAAGGTCCCTCCACTATCCATGATCAATCCTACCCTCACTCTGACCATCCTCTTGTTCCTCACATAAGTGTCAAATGCCTTAGAGTTTTCCTTAATCCTACTCATTAAAGCATTTTCTTGTCCCCTTCTAGCTCTCCTAAGTCCATTCTTCAATTCCTTCCTGGCTACCTTGCAACCCTCTGGAGCCCTGTCTCATGCTTGCCTCCTCAATATTAAGTAAGCTTCCTTCTTCCTCTTGACTAGATGTTCCACAGCCCTTGCCACCCAAGGTTCCTTCACCATACCACCCCCTCCTTGCCTCAGTGGGATAAACCTGTAAAGCACTATCGGTAAGTGCTCCTTAAACAACCTCCACTTTTCTGTGGTGTATTTCCCTGAGAACATCTGTTCCCAATTTAGGTGCCCCAGTTCCTACCTAATAGCGTTGTAATTTCCCCTCCCCCAATTCAAAACTTTCCCATACCATCTGCTGCTATCCCTCACCAGTTCCAAATCCGTACAACCCAGATGGCTTCCTTCTTCAAGGACCACAATTTCCCCCCAGACGTGGTCGACGATGCCCTCCACCGCATCTCTTCCACTTCCCGCTCCTCCGCCCTTGAGCCCCGCCCCTCCAACCGCCACCAGGACAGAACCCCACTGGTCCTCACCTACCACCCCACCAACCTCCATGTACACTGTATCATCCGCCGTCATTTCCGCCACTTCCAAACGGACCCCACCACCAGGGATATATTTCCCTCCCCTCCCCTATCAGCTTTCTGAAAAGACCACTCCCTCCGTGACTCCCTCGTCAGGTCCACATCCCCCACCAACCCAACCTCCACTCCCGGCACCTTCCCCTGCAACCGCAAGAAATGCAAAACTTGCGCCCACACCTCCCCCCCTTACTTCCCTCCAAGGCCTCAAGGGATACTTCCATATCCGCCACAAATTCACCTGCACCTCCACACACATCATCTATTGCATCCGCTGCACCCAATGTGGCCTCCTCTATATTGGGGAGACAGGCCGCCTACTTGCGGAATGTTTCAGAGAACACCTCTGGGACACCCGGACCAACCAACCCAACCACCCCGTGGCACAACACTTCAACTCCCCTTCCCACTCCACCAAGGACATGCTGGTCCTTGGACTCCTCCATCGCCAGACCATAGCAACACGATGGTTGGAGGAAGAGCCTCATCTTCCGCCTAGGGACCCTCCAACCACAAGGGATGAACTCAGATTTCTCCAGTTTCCTCATTTCCCCTTCCCCCACCTTGTCTCAGCCAAATCCCTCGAACTCAGCACCGCCTTCCTAACCTGCAATCTTCTTCCTGACCTCTCCGCCCCTACTCCACTCCGGCCTATCACCCTCACCTTGACCTCCTTCCACCTATCGCATTTCCAATGCCCCTCCCCCAAGTCCCTCCTCCCTACCTTTTATCTTTGCCTGCTGGACACACTTTCCTCATTCCTGAAGAAGGGCTTATGCCCGAAACATCGATTCTCCTGTTCCTTGGATGCTGCCTGACCTGCTGCGCTTTTCCAGCAACACATTTTCAGCTCTCCATGAGTATAGTAAAGGTCAGGGAGTTGTGATCACTATCACTGAAATGCTATCCCACCGAGAGATCTGTCACCTGGCCTGATTAATTGCCAAGCACTAAATACAATATGGCCTCCCCTCTAGTTGACTTATCTCCATATTGAGTTAGGAGCCTTTCCTGGGCAAACCTGACAAAAGCTGGTCCATCCAAACTATTTGAACTATGCAGGTTCCAATCAATATTAGGGAAGTTAAAGTCACCCATGACAACAACCCTGTTACTTCTGCACCTTTCCAAAATCTGCCTTCCAATCTGTTCCTCTGTGTCTGTGTTGCTCTTGGGGGTCTGTAGAAAACTCCCAATAAAGTGACTTCTCCTTTCCTTTTCCTGACGTCCACCCATACTGATTCTGTGGACAAACCCTCCACAATGCCATCCCTTTCTGCAGCTGTGATACTGTCCCTGATTAGCAATGCCACTCCCCCACCTCTTTTATCTCCCCCCGTATTCCTTTTGAAACATCTAAGCTCTGCAGCATCCAACAACCATTCCTGCCCCTGTGATATCCAAGTCTCCATAATGGTCACAACATCATAGTTCCAAGTGCTGATCCTTGCCCTTATTCCTGATACATTTGCATTAAAATAGACACACTTCAACCCATCACACTGACTGCACCTTTGCCCTATCACTGTCTATCCCTCCTCACAGACTCTCTGCACATTGTGTCTTGCCATTCACTAACTACTCCATTCTCAAATCTGTAGTTCCGGTTCCCAACCCTCAGCCAAACTGATTTGAACCCTCCCAAAGAGCTTATTGATGCACCTCCAGTTCAAGTGCAACCCGTCCTTCTTGTACAGGTCCAACCTTCCACAGTTGATGTGGATCCCAATGATCCACATATCTGAAACTCTCCCTCCTACACCAGCCATGCAGCCATGTGTTCATCTGCACTTGTTCTCTGTTCCTAGCCTCACTAGCCCCTGGCACCAGTAGCAATCCTGAGATTACTACTCTGCTCATCCAGCTTTTTACCTTCCAACCTAACTACCGATATTCTCTTTTCAGCTCCACAACCCAAATATATCAGTTTACATACCAAGCACTCCCCAGCGTCTGCATCTATTCCTGTTGAGCCTTCGCTCCGCCTATCCACGAGGTAAGTATTTACCTTCCCAGCAGCCCCTGGTCCATGCTGTCACCACTCCTGCTGCAGTCATGGGAATAAGGATGGGCAATAAATGCTGGCCTAGCTAGTGAGGTCCACACCTTGTGAATGATCTTTTTATGGAAAAGCTAGAGGATTAGTACCTCTTTAGCAGTAAATGGGCAACTGGTTGTGTGGAGTTTGCACATTCTCCCCGTTTCTGCCTGGGTTTCCTCCGGGTGCTCCGGTTTCCTCCCACAGTCCAAAGATGTGCAGGTCAGGTGAACTGGCCATGCTAGGTGAAGAGGTAAATGTTGGGGAATTGGTCTGGGTGGGTTGGTCTTCGGAGGGTTGGTGTGGACTTGTTGGGCTGAAGGGCCTGTTTCCACACTGTAAGTAATCTAATCTAATGGCTTGCATCGAAGGGTATTAAAGCAAGTAACTATAGGGTAAGTGGAAACATTTGTCAAAACATTTCACAGCTCTCTGGATTTAGAAGGAATTCCAGCAGATTGGAAAATCACCAATCTGACAGGCCTACTCAAGAAGGGAGAGAGACAGAAAACAGAAAACTAAAGGCCAGTTAGCCTAACATCTGGCATTGAGAAAATGCTGGAGTCCATTATTAAGAAAGAAACATCAGAATATTTAGAAAAGCTTGATGCAATCAGAGTCGAAAAGTGTGGCATGGAAAAGGACAGCAGGTCAGGCAGCATCCGAGGAGCAGGAGAGTCGACATTTCGGGCATAAGCTGTCCTGCTTCTCAGATTCTGCCTGACCTGTTGTTTTTTTTCAGCACCAAACATTTCGACTCTGATCTCCAGCATCTGCAATCCTCACTTTCTCCTTGATACAATCAGAGTCAACACAGTTTTATGGAAAGAACACCATTTGATAAATTTGCTATAGTCATTTCAGGATAAAACAAATAGAGTAGATGAAAGAAGAATTGTATATGTACTGTATTTGGATTTCCAGAGGCATTTAATAAGGTGCCACAAAAGAACATGTGCAAGATAGGAACACACGATGTTGGGGTAGTGTGTTCACTTGAATTGAAGATCTGTTAATGCACAGAAAACAGTTTGGATTAATGGTCGTTTTTTAGATGTAAAGATACATCTAATAGAGTGCCACGAGGACCAGTCCTAGAGCCTCAATTATTTACTAGCTATAATAAGGATTTGGAAAAGAGGACAGAAATTGTTATATCCAAATTTTTTGATGATACAGAAGTAGGTGGGAGGGCATGTTGTGGTGAGGATATGAGGAATCTGCATGGGGATATGTATAGGCTGAGTGAGGAGGCAAAAACTAAACTTGACAGATGGACTCTAATTTTGGAAATGTAAGGTGATGCACTCTGGTCGGAAGATATACTTTTTTGCATGTCAACAATTATTTGCAGATTATACCTATATAATAGTAATCATAACAGAAATCACTGCAGATGCTCCTAACATGATTTTCACTGCACTCTGTTCTCATTACATTAAAAAAATTGAAATCAACAAAAATATGACATTACTAATGTTTTATTTTCATAAACCTTAAATTCCTATTTTTGATCTCCTGTTTAACATCAATTGTTGGTATTTTTTCCCTTGTGAAATATTATGCTACTGTAAGGTGTGCTAATTAGTTGCTTGGCTGAAGTTGCAGAAATGTAAAGTGAAGCATTGGCAAGCCGGTTTGCACATGTAAAGAATGTAAATGAGGCATCGTTAGTCTACTAATTCAGAAATTAAAACAAAAAAAATACAGGAACATTGAATATCATTGATTGCAATGGTAGTAAACTATTTGTCTCGTACTTCCAGAAGTGCTGAAAAGTATTTCAGTGCTGTAACCCATAGGGTGAGTGATCATTACACTGCATACTTTTGTTGACTGAGAAATAACAGGCAACTCCTACTCACCCCACTAAGTTATGGTCAGTTGCATCAAAACTTCCTTCCTTCTTTACCCTTATATTATTTGAAGTCTAATCAATCTTGTATAGTTAAGATCATATATTACAATGAAATATTCTATAATATGCCTGTATAGCTCTTTCTTTATCTCCTTTATGTTATTTAATGGTCTATATTAACCCTGAATAGCATAGCATTTCCTTTCTTTCTCCTGAAGTCCAATTGCACTGTGCTATGCTGTCATGGGACATCCTGTTGCCATGATGAAATCTTCAACTAACACTGTCACTCTTCTATTTCTGCTGTTTTATTGGTCCTAAGTCATTAGCGTCTATTGTTACCCTCAATAACGCTACATCCCCAACAGATGTAAATACTAAACATTTCTGTATCAGATTATGACTGATATTTAATGGAGGTAATGCAGTCTCTGCCTGTTTGTTTCCAATTTCTACCTAGCACTTTCACAAGACCTGAGGGCTTTTGCCCGAAATGTCGATTTTCCTGCTCCTTGGATTCTGCCTGACCTGCTGTGCTTTTCCAGCACTACTCTAATCTTGACTCTGATCTCCAGCATCTGTCGTAACTCACTTTCACCTTTCACAAGACCAGTCTCAGACTTTACCTGTGGTCAAGCGTCCAAAAGTTGGGCATTCTAAATTGATCCACAGCCGGAGAAATCTGGCCTGACAGAAAATTGTTGAAACTTTATTGCTGGAACAGCACAGCAGGTCAGGCAGCATCCAGGGAACAGGAGATTCGACGTTTCGGGCACAGGCCCTTCTTCAGGAATCAAAGATTCCTGAAGAAGGGCCTGTGCCCGAAACGTCGAATCTCCTGTTCCCTGGATGCTGCCTGACCTGCTGTGCTGTTCCAGCAATAAAGTTTCAACTTTGATCTCCAGCATCTGCAGACCTCACTTTCTCCTGACAGAAAATTGGCCAGCTCTACATCGAAGAGGAAGGAGATTCTAACAGAGCAGCTCAAATATTTGGATTGTTTGTGTTATATCGTTTGTCAGATGGCTAGAGCAAGGTAAGGAGTAAATATGTGGGAATTTGGGAAATCTTTTTTAAGAAGGAATGCTTTGTTAATAAAATCAAGTTGAACCACAAATCAAATTCTGTATCTCTTTATCTGCCTCACTTACAAAATCACTTGGGTTTTTAATATACAAACTGGTCAAAGTGTCCAAAGCATAAATAACCTTCCTTGACATCACTTGCCATTACTGGGGGAAGACAATGAGCAAATATTCAATCCAAACTCACTGAATCCTATACCAATCTTGACTATATTCCCTCAATATCTGGTTCCTTTAGGACTATTCCATTTTGATTGTGTGCCTGTTGAATTGATCCTGATGATGATAGCTTCCTCACCAGAATGTTGAATACATCTTCCTCAGCTGAGGATTTCCATCCTCAATAATGACAAGTCCATTTCCCACGTGTCAGCTTCCTAGCCGGACCATGTTCCCTTTTCCCTCCTATTATACTTTATGAGCTTAATTTTTCAATGAGTCATTCGTGGCAATATCTGCCACTTCCAGCACAAGCCACCCACCAAACAGATATCCCCTTGCCTCCACGTTCAGTATTTTAAACAAATCATTTCCTTCAGTGCACATTGGTCCACTCATCAGTCATCAATAACATTTTGTTCCCATCCTGTGGTACCTTCCCACACAATCACAGAAAATGCAACATTTACCATTGGAGCAGGAGTAGGTCACTTGGTCCTTTGAGTCTGTTCCCTGCTGATCATCCAAACCAGTACCTTGTCCCACTTTCTCCCCATACCCTTTGTTTCCTATAAATCTTTGAATTCCACAGGTTCTGACCAGAGGAAATCTGTATTCATTTTTATTAATCATTATCTTTTCACATGCCTATCAAGTTTTTATTGCCAGTGTGTTCCTTGCAAGCTTACTTTATTTTCCCTTTCTTAATTAGTCTCTTTGTTTCCCTTTGCTGGAATCTAAAATGTTCCCAATTCTCAGCTATGTTGCTTACTTTGGTAAAGTGTATCCTCTTCCTTGGATTTAATATTATCCTTAATTTCCCTTGTTAGCCATGATTTGATCATGTTTAGCATTTTAATTTCATGTCAGACTGGAATGTATAACTTTTGTCATTTGTCCATGCACACTTTAAATGTTTGCCATTGCTTATCTATTGCCATCTCTTTAAGTAGCAATGTTCAATTTACCATAGTCAATCATGCCTCATACTATTGTCATTTCCTATATTTAAATTCAGGGTCCCATTCTCAGAAACGACTACATCACTCTGCACCTTAATGAAGAATTATAATCCATTATGTTCACACTTCTATAGGAGACATACTCAACCTGATTGTCAATTTTTTCCTTCCTCATTAAAAAATACCCAATAAAGAGTGATCTTTTCTCTAGTTGATTCCTTAAAATATTGATCTATAAGATTGATACATGTACACTCCAAGAATGCCTCCTCTATGGTATTATTGTGGATTTTCAGATTGTAGTCACTCATAATTACAGTCATAACTTTATTGCTTGCATTTCTAATTATCTTTATAATGCCTTCCCCAACTTTACTTTTACAGTTTGGAGTCTATATATAGACTTATATCCTGACTCTTGGTGTTTACATGCTCAACCCATACAGATTCTACTTCACCAGAGCTAATATCCTTCTGCATTAATTTCCATTTTAATCAGCATGGCTATACCACTTCCTTTTCCTTTTTGTATGCTCTTTTTACAAACTGAAAACCTCTGGATTTTCAGTTCTCATTCCTTGTCACCCTGCAGCTACGTCTCTGAATTCCCCACTATATCATAACCATTTAGATGTATTTATGTGACTAATTCAACCATTTTATTGTGAATGCTCCACGCATTAAAATACAAGGCCTCAATGATGCAACAAGAGACCATATCTTCCTAGGGTGCTCAAGGAATAACTCCCTCACCTGAACCTATTGAGGAACAATGTGTGAAAAGTCAGGAACTCAATAAGGATGTCTTCACTGAAACCTTCCAACCTGCATTGAATTGATCAGTCTTATACACCATTACCAATGGCTATGAAGGTGACCACCCTGATGATGAACCCTTTATGTTTTTGCTTCCTTCAGAGCTGGAGCTAGAGATATCAGCACATGTTGCAGTTTGCCACCCTTAATGGCATAAGGTACTCTAGGACACTCTGTTCAATGCTATATTTCATTGTCTAGTATAAGACAAGTAAACAGAGCAAGCATGCATATTTGTCAGCAGTATGTAGATCTCAATGATACAGATAGCTACAAACTGCATGAGCACCTCTTAATGAACACCACATCGCATCTTTCACATACTCAAAATCAAATAAATTCCACCATCTCACTGCTTACTTTAATGGCTTTGTCATTGGGGCATCCACCCTCCAAAAGGCTAGGGGCTACCCCTCCACAGCTATTTTCAGAAGCCTCGATGTAATATACCAGTTAAGTCTTGCATCGGAGCTATCGTTTCTTTAATGAGAAAGATCCCACCTCAAACATTATTGGACAGACGTAGATCCTTAGTCCTAGCAAGACCTCTGGAAGCAATGACTCTGCCTGGGGTTGCAAGAGGTTTCAGATCAGTAGCCATTAAGAAGTTCGAAGTGTGAGGTTGAGGGCTCGGTGGGGCCAACCAGGCTTGGCCTCAGGAGTTATGATGTTGAAACCCTTGTTTATGTGTGCAGCCAATGATCAACACAATTCACCTCGCCTGCTTGCAGCAATCATCTAAACAGCAGGCAGCATGAATGTGGCTTTCTGCCTGTATTTCAAATTATAGTGGTGGGATTGTAATCCCCATGGCCATTTTTAGGGGCTGCCAAATTTAACCTCTAATATCTTGAGAAACCAGGAAAACGTTGAATGTCACAAGGTGTTTTGAATGTAATGTTGATCATGTATGATGACTGGTCAGCATGGTGGCTCAGTGATTTGCACTGCTCCCTCACAATGTTGGGGGCATGGGTTCAGATTCACACTTGGGTTACTGTCTGTGTGGAGTTTGTATATTCACCCCATGTCTGTGTGAGTTCCTCCCACGGTCTAAAGATGTGCAGCTTAGGTGGATTGGCCATATTAAGTCACCCTGTAGTGTCCAGGAATGCACAGGCTAGATGAGTTATCTGTGGGGATGGGGTAGAATGCTCTTCAGAGGGTTGGTGCAGACTCGATGGGCCAAATGGCCTCTTTTCATACTGTAGGGATTCTATGATGTAAATAAAGAACAACATTTCAGAAATCACATCAAGAACTGTTATAGTGATGTGCCACTGTTGTGTATTAGAGGAACTGTTTTAGACAATTTATCAAAAACTATAACAGTCCACCAACTTTGTTTTCATAAGTAGTTGCATCCTATCTGTATATTATCTACATTCTGTTCATTACTCACAACACAATTGCTGGGTGCTAATTGCAAAAATGATTTTGCTGCATCTCAGCATAGTATGGTTGAGAAATTGAGACTTCCGTATGTCAAAAAGTGAAAAACGCAGTCCGTGGCTAGGCAGTAGTGAAATGAATTGTAATCACAAGGCAGTCAGGCAGGAAGGAGAGTTGGCAAAGAAACAGGTGGGGGAGTGACAGTTTGAAAAATGGGGAAGAGATCAAGGTTGATGAAAGGTAATTTCTTTGTGTCATTTTGACAGTGAGGAGTAGTTTAAGGCAAATAAAATAACCATTTTTTTAAAAATGCAGCTTTTCACAGTTCTGCACTGAGCAAAGTTGTTCCGTAATTCAAAATCCTGAGTGACGAAAGGAGATGCTAAAAGCCAATGATAATGTGTAGGAACAGTACGTGCAATGTTGGTTCGAAAATAAGCCAAAGCATTGTCAATAATGTTAGGTGTGAACATGTGGTATAATTAGTCTTATGATCTCTCTTATGATTTAAAGTAGGTTGTATCATTGGAGCTAGTTTTTCTTCCTGAAGTTAGCTTTTGCAAAAAAAAAGGTGTGTAAACTTAAATGCAAGACTAACAGGGAGTGGAGTTCTTTCCTTAGAATTACTTATGAATGCCTATCAAAGCACAGTATTAATTCCAGGAGAAATGGTTTCTGAAAACCACATGACTTCTCTTGAGGATTCAACTGGATGCAAGGATAACTAATCAGATTATGTTATTTAAACAGCCAATTGGAAAGTGTCATCAAATAATTCAAGGATTCCAGTACTGCCCATTGAATCTGCAAAAAGTGTGCAATGCTGAATAGGGGACAAGAGGGTCATCACAAAGAATTCTGGCAGAAGTTTTGTTTTTTGTGAAAAACATGCTTCATCCAAATTGACATCTGCAGCCATTCAATTTGATTGTGATAGAAGCTAGTTGAGGGGGGTCTTGTGGCACAGTGGTAGAGACCTATGTCTGAACCAGGATGCCTGGGTTCAAGTCTTACCTCCTCTGCAGGTGTTTAATGTCAGCTCTCAACAGCTTGGTTAGGAAAATATCTATAAATCAATGCTCCTTTATAAGCAGTTACCCAATAAGAGTAAAGTATAGCTGGCAATGTTCATTTAGAGAAGAATATTGAGCACCATTTTGGTGATAGAGACATCTAAAATGTCAATTTAACAAGGAGACAGGGAGATGCATCCGAGGCAAGCTAACTAAAGGACTGCTTAATATATCAACCCTACCCAAGAACCAAAAAAGAATGATTCAAAGAATCCTTTGTCCTCTCTCTGTCTTTCTGAGAGACACTAGATGAGGAGAAATCCTGTTTATCTAAATATTCACAAGACTGGAGCATTTCTTTTTCAGTACCCATTGAAAGATTTCATTCCCTCGCTTCAGCCCCATTCCCCCACTTTAGATTAGATTACTTACAGTGTGGAAGCAGGCCCTTTGGCCCAACAAGTCCACACCAACCCTTTGAAGAGCAACACACCCCGACCCATTCCCCTATACCTAACACTATGGACAATTTACCTAACCTGCACATCTTTGTGATTGTGGGAGGAAACCAGAGCAAACACAGGGAGAATATGCAAACTCCACACAGACAGTTGCCTGAGGTGGGAATTGAGCCCAGGTCTTTGGCACTCTGAGGCGGTAGTGCTAACCACCATGCCACCCAACTCCCTGAGGTTGAATCGGTTTATTCACAATCGTGAGTTGTATTTTTTCCTGTGATGACCATCTGAAAATCTCCACACATAATACGAAGATCATTGATTTCCATCTTTGTAACGTTACTTCATCTTGCTCCTACCTCAACTCATCTTCTGTTCAAAACCCCATCTATAACTTTGTTATCTCTTGACTTATCCACTTCTGGCCATTTCTATTCCTTTCCATCTTTCTACATTATGTCTGAGCTTATCCAAGATACTGCTGCCAATGTTTAAACTCACATTAAGTTCCATTCACCCATCACCTCATTGCCTTAAATTGTTCACAGTCAGTAGCACTTCAAAAAATGTTCATCCTTCATTTCAAAACCCTAAACCAGCTGAAACCTTTCCATCTCTGTAAGATCCTTTAGCTCGTTAACAAAGGAAGTGATTGAAGTGAATAGTATTGATCCATTTAATTGGAAGTGAGGAAAATCATATTGGGGAAGAGAGAATGAAATTTTTCAATGGTGGATTTAGATAAGAAAGCATGAGAGAAGTTTTGAGGCTAACACGATTTGCTGGTTATATGTTCTATTTCTGTTTCAGAATACAATCTTTGCTTTTAATCCCTACAATGCTACAGCATTTTAGGGACAGCATGGTGGCTCAGTGGTTAGCACTGCAGCCTCACATTGCCAGGGACCCAGGTTCAGGTCCAACTTTGGGCGACTGTCCGTGTGGGGCTTGCACAATCTCCCTGTATCTGCATGGATTTCCTTCGGGTGCTCTAGTTTCCCCCCTACAGTCCCAAGATGTGCAGGTCAAGTGAATCGGCCATGCTAAATTGCCCATTATGTTAAGGAAATGGGTCTGCGTGGGTTACTCTTCAAAGGGTTGGTGTGGATTTGTTGGGCCAAAGGACCTGTTTCCACTCTGTAGTTTAAACCTGCCTCAATCTCTGAACTGCTTCAATTCTGGCCTGTTGCAGAGCCTTGATTTTAATAATGCCATCATTGCCAGTTGTATATTTAACCGCCTAGGCCCTAGGCGTGGGCCTAAACTTTCTATCTTTCTTTCATCTTTTAAGATACTCCTTAAGACCTATCCTTTCATAGAACGTTTGTTCATCTGTCCCAATTGCAGTGGTTAACTAATAACACTCCAGTGAAGTGCTTTGAAATGTTTAACAATATCAAACACACCATAAAAATGCAAGATGCTGCATTATAGAAAGTTCCTGCTTTATATTGAGACATTTAAAGTTGTCTTGGGTTAACATCGAGGAGGAGAAAGCGAGGATTGCAGATGCTGCAGATCAGAGATGAAATATGCGGTGCTGGAAAAGCACAGCTGGCCAGGCAGCATCTAAGAAGCAGTAGAATCAACATTTCGAGCATAAACCCTTCATCAGGGATGTGCTTTTCCAGTGTCACACTTTTCATCTTGAGTTAACATTGAGTAAATTATCATTAACTAACATTGCCAGCTTCACTTGAGTATTACTACCATGTGTTTCCAGTGGTCTGCCTACACATTTGACCTTTCCTGCAGTGGCTCTGCTCTCAACCTTAGCCCCTTTCCACTTGCTGTTGCCTTTGCCTTTCATCATTGTCTCTTGCCCTTGTCTCTCATTATCTGTTGTAACCTTAGTCCCCAGTGTCTGTGTATCGGAGCTTTTTTGCTCCTGTTCTGAACTTACGCTCAACTTCTGGGCTTAATCTTATGATCGATGTTTGGCCGATGCAGGTAATCCTGGAACTTTGGTTGCCTCTGACATCAACTAACCTTTGCCACTAGATGGAGCATGGTCAGTCCAAAAGTACTGTACTGAGTGTAATTTAAAACAAACTATTTACAGAACAATCTTGATTATCTGAACGTCAATTATCCAAATTTTGGATTATCCGAACAAGATTTCAAGATCCCATAAAAATGCTATCTGTTATCCAAACTCTGTTATCTGAACAAAGTACTCCCTGTCCGTCTCATTCAGATAATCGAGGTTGTTCTGTATTATACACAGTGTGTTTTTGATATCTAGTTTTGCATTTTAATTTGCAAGTTATTTCAGCTAGAAATTCGTGGTGTTACATGTGTATGTATTGTACAGTATTTCACTTGTACATTTCCTTTTTCTAAATGAGTAATTTCCAAAAGAACCTAACTCTGCCTTAAATATTGATCCCTATGGGAACATATAAATCACTTAAAGTTGTATAATTTAAAGTCACAATTTTAAAGCAGCCAACCACAAGTTTACACGAGGACTTCTGTGCTTTATTCTCTGGTCTGTTATTAAATCATCATTCAGACAGAATCTCATCCTATTTTGTTACATCCATTTCAATAATGTGTTTGGAAGCATTTTGTACAACATCATACATAGTACTAAACACATTTATCATAATTCATAAAAGCTTCCATTTGTGTTACTCATCCACATTGTGAATTTACCTTAAATACCATATTAACTTTTGTCTGAACCATTGGAAAAAAGAAAAGACAGAAGAGGGAATTGTATTTGTGGGTATCAGAATGTAAAGTTAAGTTTGATGGAAAAAAATTGGTTTAGTTTTGGATTAAGAAATACAGTTTGTACAACTTTGTAAGAAGAAACAGCTAAAATAAATTGCATGACTAATGTCTGCTTAGAATTACAACTGTGTAATTTGTTTATTTCTATAGATTTGCGATATCAAAATCGTATCCTGTGGGTTGGCCAGAGGCAGAAATAATAAAAATGTAAAGGAAAGAAACATGGACTGGAAAACAAGTCATTTTGTTCGAGATTTGGATTTTTTTTCAATTATTTTGAATCTTTGGCTGAGCATAATTAAATTATAATCAATTATGCTTTGTCATGTTCAGCCTGACTTGCCTAATAAAACATTTAAGCCTGTTAATAAGCAAAGCCAGGCACATTGAATTTAATCATGGAAAGTCGATGGGCTAAGAACTTTTCCTTTTTAAATCTAATTTGCAGTGTGCGACAGTGTTCAAACACTTTTGTACAGCATTATCAACAATCTAGTATTATGTAAAATCTAATAGTATATACTAGGTAAAAAAATGATTTAAACCCCTCTGAAATGTAGGTTGGGGCAGGAGAGTTGTGATTATTTCACAACTGGCCTAAATCTCCTGTTCAATGACTTTATTTGCACCTATACATAGATATAAGGAATGCAGTTTTGATATCCATTTAGGACACACCACAATATGCAAATAAGCATTAAAATAATGACAACATTTCTCTACCTAATTCCCAACTTTCCCTCCTGCGTCGCATCTGCTGTCAGGAGGGCCAATTCCACCATAGAACATTCCAAATGGCCTCCTTCTTCAAAGACCACAATTTCCCTTCCCACGTGGTCAACGATGTCCTCCAGCACATCTTCTCCACTTTCTGCACCTCCGCCCTCAAGCCCACTCTTCAAACTGCAACAAGGACAGAACCCTTGTTGCAGTTTCCAGTCCATTGTGGGTGGCACGGTGGCACAGTGGTTAGCACTGCTGCCTCACAGCGCCAGAGACCCGGGTTCAATTCCCGCCTCAGGCGACTGACTGTGTGGAGTTTGCACGTTCTCCCCGTGTCTGCGTGGGTTTCCTCCGGGTGCTCCGGTTTCCTCCCACAGTCCAAAGATGTGCAGGTTAGGTGAATTGACCATGCTAAATTGCCCCTAGTGTTAGGTAAGGGGTAAATGTAGGGGTATAGGTGGGTTGCGCTTCGGCGGGGCGGTGTGGACTTGTTGGGCCGAAGGGCCTGTTTCCACACTGTAAGTAATCTAATCTAAACCCCCAGGTCCTCACTTTGCACCCCACCAGCCTCCGGATACACTGGATCATCCTGCGCCATTTCCACCACCTCCAAACAGACCTCACCACCAGGCGTTTATTTCCCTCCCCACCCCTATCTGCATTTCAGAGAGACCATTTCCTCCACGACTCCCTTGTCATGTCCATGCCCCCTACCAACCCAACCTCCCCTCCCGGTACTTTCACCTGCTATCTTTCCTAAAAAAAGGGCAACCAGCATTGTATACAATATTCTAAAGTGGCCTGACAAATGTCCTGTACAGCCACAATATGATGTCCCAACTCCTATACTCAATGTTCTAACCAATGAAGGCAAGCGTGCCAAAAACTTTCTTTCGCACCTTGTCGAACTGCACAACCACTTTCAAGGAACTGTGCACCTGCACCCATAGATCTCGCTGTTTGGCAACATTCCCCAGGGCTCTACCATTAACGGTGTGAGTCCTGTCCTGATTTGCATTACCAAAATGCAACACCTTGCATTTATCTAAATTAAACTCCATCTGTCATTCCTCAACACATTGACCTATTTGGTCAAGATCCTGTTGTACTGTGCGATAATCTTCTTCACTACACAACCTATTTTGGTGTCATTTGCAAACTTACTAATAGTTCCTCCTATAGGGTGTAGGTTTGCTTGCTGAGCTGTAGGTTTGATATCCAGACGTTTCATTACCTGGCTAGGTATCATCATCAGTGGCGACCTCCAAGTGAAGCAAAGCTGTTGTCTCCAGCTTTCTATTTATATCTTTCTCCTGGATGGGGTTCCTGGGGTTTGTGGTGATGTCATTTCCTGTTCGTTTTCTGAGAGGTTGATAGATGGCATCTAGATCTATGCGTTTGTCTATGGTGTTGTGGTTGGAGTTCCAGGCCTCTAGGAATTCTCTGGCATGTCTTTGTTTAGGATTAGTGGTGCTGGAAGAGCACAGCATTCAGGCAGCATCCAAGGAGCTTTGAAATCGACGTTTCGGGCAAAAGCCCTTCATCAGGAATAAAGGCAGTGAGCCTGGAGCGTGGAGAGATAAGCTAGAGGAGGGTGGGGGTGGGGAGAAAGTAGCATAGAATACAATGGGGGAGGGGATGAAGGTGATAGGTCAGGGAGGAGAGGGTGGAGTGGATAGGTGGAAAAGGAGATAGGCAGGTAGGACAAGTCCGGACAAGTCATGGGGAAAGTGCTGAGCTGCAAGTTTAGAACTAAGGTGAGGTGGGGGAATGGGAAATGTGGAAACTGTTGAAGTCCACCTTGATGCCCTGGGGTTGAAGTGTTCTGAGACGGAAGATGAGGCGTTCTTCCTCCAGGCATTTTTACCTCATGTCTTTGTTTAGCCTGTCCCAGCATAGATGTGTTGTCCCAGTCAAAATGGTGTTTTTTTTCATCTGTGTGTAGGGCTACAAGGCTATTCACCTCCATCAAAATCGACCTGGCAAAGGAAACACTTACCAGACTTTTAGAAGAGACCATCACACACACACCAACCACCATCAATCACATTACCAACAAAAACATCATGAAGCTAGTGGACCTGTGCCTCACCACCCACTTAACTTTCAACAAAGTCCAAAAACAAACCCATGGGATCTCCGCTATCAGGATTCATAGCAGAAGCGGTAATGCAAAGACTAGAACAAACAGCCCTACCAACCATCAAACCAAAAATCTGGGTCCGCTACGTAGATGACACCTTTGTCATCACAAAACGAAACACGATAGAAGAGACATTTAAGATCATCAACAACACCCTCACAGACATAAAGTTCACCAAGGAGGAAGAAACCGACAACAAACTCGCATTCCTGGATGTCACAGTCGAAAGAAAGGACAACGGAGAACTACAAACCTGTGTATGCAGAAAACCGACAAATACTGACCAAATACTTAACTACACCAGCAACCATCGGTGATAGATATAAAACAGATGTCAGAGGTAGGTTCTTTATTCAGAGTAGGAAGGGCATGGAATGCCCTGTCTGCAACAGTCGTAGACTCACCAACTTTAAGGGCATTTAAATGGTCATTGGATAAACATATGGGTGACAATGGAATAGTGTAGGTTAGATGAGCTTCAGATTGGTTTCACGGGTCAACACAACACCGAGGGCTGAAGGGCCTGTACTGCGCTGTAATATTCTATGTTCAATGTTTTAATCCCCCTCTCTAATCCTCACTTAACTGTCCTGAGATTGATGGTAACCCTTTGTCCTAGGTTGGAGTGGTGCTGGCATTGCCCACTGCAGATCGATGAAGAGCTGCCACCTTCTGATTGGCGAGAACATCTTAGCAGGTGGCACCTCACTTCCTGGGTGCTCTTGATCTGAGAGATGATCTGGCATGGTCTAACTAAATGCCTGACTGCCAGACCTTTCTCAAAGATGGCGATTTTACTGCGACCCACATTGCTTCCATTAAAAGTTGCCTTCTGTGCCAAAATGAAGAAAATGTCCAGTTTGTGTCCCTGAAGACTAGTCTGTTAATCAGATGAAGGATGACACTTTTGATGAGGTACCAGAGGGCACTCAATACTTATGAGCTAGTGTCAAATAATGAATTAGTATTTTCATAAGAACTAAGGGAGTAGATATTCATCTTTACAAGGAGAAAATAAAATCATCAGACAGCTGTGACTGAAATCTAACTTGTTTCTGTACGTTTCTAAGATGTAAGATTAGACCTCCAATACTGACTGATATAGAACTGCTAATAAGCTCATCGTTCTTCTCTCAACTGTTTTTACAGAGTGTAGGATGTAAGATCTTATTTAATCTGCTAGAGCATCTTCTACAAACAGAAACATGCGATATGAGTCAGATTGCAGGCAGAACAGGGCTCAACTAAAAAAAAACAATCAGGAGGAGGCTAGTTGGTCTGCAGCCAACATTGCATGATAAATTAACATTGCTATTCCATTACAAAATCTTTAATGCAGTATTCGAGCTAAACTCGGGGAGATTCTTACAGCATTTAAATAATACGAAAACCATCCAAAAGGGATGATGCTGGTCATTTAAAGAGCAAAATTTTTAATTTTAACGGAAACTAAGGATAGTGCAGTGGCTCAGCATTTAACACTGCTGCCTCACAGCACCAGGGACCTGGGTTCAATTCCATCCTCAGGTAACTGTCTATATGGAGTTTGCACATTGTCCCCATGTCTGTATGGGTTTTGCCAGATGCTCCAATTTCCTCCCACAGTCCAAAGATGTGCAAATTATGTGGATTGGCCAAGCTAAATTGCCCACAGTGTTCATGGAAAGGTAGGTTAGGTGTGTTAACCATGGAAATTGCAGAGATGGGGTGGGTCTGGTTGGGTGTGGACTTGCTGGGCCAAATGGCTTGTTTCAACACTGTAGGGAGTCTATGAATTATAGTTTTCCTGCAGGGGTATGCAAATGGGTGTAAAGTTGACCTATCCACAAGCCTTCTGTTCATGTCCAAACTCCCTACAATTTTCCGTGGGATGGAAAAAGCCTCAACTGGCTTGCCCTGACTCAATTAAGGCCCTTAATTACCTTTGATTCATTAATGACCACTTAAGAGTCCCTTCCCAATCCTCAGTTTACAAAGGGCAGAATCTTCCCAGCCCCAGAGATACGTGGGCAATGGTGGGAAATTTGTGAAAAATTGGGTGAGGTGAGCAACAAGTTCCATTTTCAAGTTGAATTTTTAACGTAAATTTGGGATTCTCACAGGTGAACAGCAAAAGGCCTCTTTGCCTCGATTATCATCATAGTCAGACTCATTATTAGTCACTAATTTGCAGTTTTCCATTCTCTTGTCCACTGGATAGCAACTAGACACCGAGAATTCTCAACATAAAAGTTAATGCAGTTACTTGGCGATTCCATCTCACCTTGGACACATGGCACAGCTATTTCAGGGTTCACCCCATGACTGATGACTGCATACACCCGTATCCACTAATTTTGACACCAACAGGTACCTGCCTCACCATATCATCACCGAATATTTCTGAGCCACTTATAATACAGTTCTGTACTTCAATGCTGCAATTTGGACCACATGTATACTTTTTATTCCAACATTGTTGCAAGGACACTTTGCATGCAGGAGTGGGCACTCATCTTGTGGAATGGGCGAGGGTGCAAGAGTCCTCTCTTGCTCTTTTAACACTCTCTCACTTTGAGCCAACTTGGATGCTCAGAGCATCTCCGTTTTACCTTGCCTTGTCCTTTTGCCCTTTGACCCCTGCGTCAGAGCTGACAGGTTCACAGAACTTCTGATTTGTGTTGCCTTTCATTGTGGTTCTGAGTCCAAGGAGTGAGCATGCTGTGTATGACACAGTGGTGCATCAATGTCCCAGCTGTGTGAGTGCCAAATACATTGCCTGTGCATCAGTCTAACAGCCATGTTGTAAAGGCGAAAAGGTTTAGCCCTCAGTCAAATCATGGGAACCACGCTTCAGTTAGGGGCTCCCCGCACAAAGTCAAGAGCAGTGGCTGACATCAGTCTGGTGGCTGAGAATGGCTAGTAGACTGCTCAAAGTGGTGAGAGTCAACAACTTCTTCTCATTGGGGGTTAGAAGCTGAATGTTGGACACATACTGCCTGGTTTGGCTTTTTTTGCCCTATTTTGCAGCTGGAATGGGAGAGATTGAGATGAAGGGGCTGGCACAGTTATTAGTGTTGGTGTAGGTGGCTGAAAGATGGTGATGCATCTCAAATGAGTGAGTCAGAGATACAGAGGCCA
Source organism: Chiloscyllium plagiosum (assembly GCF_037043375.1). NCBI lineage: Eukaryota > Metazoa > Chordata > Chondrichthyes > Orectolobiformes > Hemiscylliidae > Chiloscyllium > Chiloscyllium plagiosum. Next base: position 25,004,879 of record NW_028270174.1, read on the forward strand.
TGTAGGGTAAGTAGTCTGGGGGAATGAGTTGGCTGAAAGAGGGTGAGGGAAGATATTGCATGTGACAGTGGCAGTGGTACACCATGAGCCTTGCTGAGACAGGGGGGCAGTAATGGAGATGGAATGAGTGTGAGGCTGCAGGGAGACGGTGGAGGCACCGACCTTGATGAAACGATGATGAAGGTCACTGACATTCTTCCAACACTTCTCAGCACCCTTCCTAATGGTTAAGACCACACAGCCAGATGATAACCTCTGACCAGGTTGGCAGGGCCTGGTGCTGTGATATCCTCTGGCAAACCTGAGGGATGAGGATGGTCCTCGTCTGCACCTCCACATCCACCAGGGCCTCTCTGTCCAAAGAGCAGGAAATCAATTTCCCTTCATCATCTATGCCCGGGGCAAATATCACAGACTGTGCTGACTGACCACCCAGCAGCCTGAGTGCTGGGTGCTCCACCCTGGAGCTAGGAATTCTGGGATGTCCCAGCAGTATGTTCCACCTACAGTGAGTGGGAAAATTGACTGACATTGGGATAACATAGTACCACTAGGGAATGGCATATAGTTAATGAGGCAAGTTTGGGATAGTATCCTGAGAAAATACATTTTGCCCCTGGAGAGAAACCCTCCATGAAATCTGACAAAAACTACATTTAGGAGAAAGTGAGGATCGGATTTATTACATTTAGCTGATTCTGGCCACTGTGTAGGCACTGTCAGTACCAGAGAACTTCCAGCCATTCGGGTCACCCTGCGATGGGAAGGATGTTAGTAAATTGGAATGGGTGCAGACCGGTTACCAGGACTGGAGGGTTTGAGTTATAAGGAAAAGTTGGATAGACTGGGACTTGTTTTCCTGGAGTGTAAGAAGTTGAGGGGTCATCTAGTAGAGGTTTATAAAATCACAAAGCGCATAGATAAGGTGAACAGTAAATGTGTTTTCCTCACTGTCAGGAAACCCAAAACTCGGGGCCATAGTTTTAAGGTGAGAAGGGAAAGATATAAAAGGGACCTGAGGGATAACTTTTTCTCACAAAGAGTGGTGTGTATATGGGATGAACCGCCAGAGGAAGTGGTGGATTCAGGTACAGTTGCAACATTTAGAAGGCATTTGGATAGGTACATAGATTGGAAATGTTTAGAGGGATATGGACCAAATGCAGGTAAGAGATACTAGTTTAGTTTGGGAAACCTGGTTGGCATGGATGAATTTTCCAAAGAGATTGTTTCCGTACTATATGACTGTATGACTTTATAATCTCAATAACCTGAACATTGGTAGTTGGTATAAATCGTAGGACAAACTTTGTGCTGCTTCACCATCTGGGAGTAAATACAAATCTGACCTTTATCTAATGGCCACCCAGCAGGACAAGGCAGGAGAGTAGGCAGCTATAATGAAAAGGAGGGATTTATACTGCCTGGCAACCTAAGATGAATTGGCCAATAGCTAACATAATGAAATCTGACCATTTTTGTTATAAAAAAAACTTGAATAGCTGTTTAAAAACTGAAAATATAGCCGAGAAAAAAGAAACAATTTATTGTTAAGTCTTGCACAAAGAAACTAGATCTTTCCTCTCACCTTAAACCTATGCCTTCTAGTTTTGGACTCCCCTATCTTGGGGAAAACTCACGTTATCAATGCCCCTCATGATTTTATAAACCTTTAAGATCACGGTTAGCTTGCTAAGGTCCAGGGAAAAAAAGTGTCAGCCGATCCAGCCTCTCCTTATAACTCAAACTTTCCAACCCTGGCAACAATCTTGTAAATTCTTTCCTCCACACTTTCTAGTTTAAAAACATCCTTCCTATAGCAGGGTGACCAGAATTGTATTCTATAAGTCACCTCTGCAATGTATTGTACAGCCACAATATAACAGCCCAACTCTTATATTCAATGCTATGACCAATAAAGGCAAGCATTCCAAATGCCTTTTTCACCGCCCTGACTGCATGCAATGCCACCTTCGAAGAATTTTGAAATTGCACCACTTTGGTTCGACAACACTCCTCAGGGCCCTGCCATTGTCTGTCTAAGTTCTGCCCCTGTTTGCCTTACCAAAATGCAAAACCTCACTTAAATTAAACTCCGTCTGCCACTTCTCAGTCTGTTGGCCTATCAGATCAAGATCTTGTTGTATGCTTAGACAATCTTTTTTCACAGTCCCACTATGCCACCAGTTTTAGTGTCACTCTCAAACTTACTAACAATTTTTTGTTTGCAGTATCTTGGAGTTGTGCAAGTTTTCTTGTCTCTTCTTAGTGGAATCTTCTATGATTTTATATGTTCTACTTTAATGTGTGTGAACAGAATTTGGTTCTAATTCTGCATGTAGATCGTGTTGCAATGTGTAGACCTATTTTGGGCTTGCTTCATCCCTCATAGTGATTGAATTACTGGTGACACATGTTGGTTTACTTTCTTAATTGAATTAATGATTTTTCATTCTTTCTTGATGTGATACATTTTAATTAACCACAGGGCATCTTACTTTTTGTTCAATATTCAACACGATACTAGACAGCCTAACAAAATATAATACCAGCTTTCATTGACCTTTTTTGGGCAACTGCTTGCATTTCTTTAAATGAGTTTGAGGTCTATTCAAGAGAATTACATATTGTTTGACATGTAAAGAACAAAAGAACTGTTGTAAATCAGAAACAAAAATAGATGTTGCTGGAAGAGCTCAGCAGGTCTGGCATGATCTGTGGAGAGAAATCAAAGTTAACATTTCGAGTCTGGTGACCCTTCCTCAGATCTTCACAGATGCTGCCAAACCTGTTGAACTTTTCCGGCAACTTTTGTTGCATTTTTTAGTTTGATATGTATTTGGTTTCACCTGTGCTGGAGAGTTACTAAGGGTGTACCTTTAATATTATGTGAAATGCTCCCTCGATAACGTAGGTTATACTTTGAGCAACTGCAGTAAGTGTTTTCATCCACAAAGCATTTTGATTTTTTATTGTGTGGTCTCTGTCCTATTCAATGCATTGATCACCAGGTGTGTTTTGTTTTAGTCTTGCATCTCGAGACATGAAGAGATTTCATATTTTACCTGTGTCAAGTCTGATCTTCTCCAGATAGAATTAAGCTATTTTGCTTCTGGACCTCTGCTCCACTCATTATCTGAATGGCAAGTCTGGGCACCTTTGGACTGACAAGTTAATAAATCTGACAAAGACTCAACAGTATTGCTTGTGACAGTTTGATCTCTTATGAATTCTGACTTTTAAGTGATCATAGTCACTCACCACTAGCCTGCAGAGATCTTTAAATAAATTGTTCATAGATTCATTTTGATTATGTATTATTCTATTAAATCTGGACCTTGAGAATTTTATTAATTTTAAGGTTGAAATAGTTATCAATGAATTTCAATAGCTCTTTATATTTGTCGATGTTTTACTTGTTAATTGGTGAACAATTATATCACCTGCTGTATTTGCAATTGCAAATGTATTTACTTATTCAGCTTCTGTATTAGCATCCTGTTTGGAAGTTGTCCTGTAGGTTGAGTTACTTCCTTGAGGATATCCAATTTTGTTTGTTTTATTTAATCCATCTCTAAAATGAAATCTTCCTGGCAATATTATTTCTGATGTCATTATTTCCTAATACAGATAGATATTTAATCATATAAACAGTTATTCTGCTGGAATAGTTGTTTTTCCACACTTTGTGCTGTTATTGAGGCTGACCTACCCTTTGTGGGTGTAATGAAAATTTTCCAACTTTCTAGAACATTATTCTGACACTAGTTGAGTCCTCTTAGTGTCACCAAAATTTTGTTTTGTTAAATAGGAATCGCATATTACTTCATATTTCCCAAGGCTTATCTTCTTTAAGAGGCTTGGTTAGTGGTTTCCCTTATTGTCCACTTGTGGAATATATCGGTTTTCCCTTGTTGCCCTCTTGGTTTCATGTTTATAGACAATCTTTATGGTACCCGCTCACAACTCTGAAATGTCTGATTGTGGCTACAATTCTGTTTTAACTGACTACCCTTGCAGTCTAAGGTATTGAGGTTAAGAGTGTGGTGCTGGCAAAGCACAGCCAGTCAGACAGCATCTGAGGAGCAGGAAAATCGACATTTCGGTCATAAGCCCTTCATCAGGAAGGTATTGTAGTCTATGGTATTGAATTGTTTAAGGTTCCCCTTTGTACAAAGGCATTTTTGATTTTGATTTAATGCAAGACTTGGTACTTGGTCACCTGCACCATCTCAAGGCAAACTCAAGGCTACTTTCACAGATCAACACTTCACAATGCATTGTGTACTTTTGCTGTAGAGTTGCAGATTCCTTCTGTCAGGTGTGAAATGCTTTCTGTGTTATTCTCGGTAATATTTTTCTGTGTTGGTTGAGGTTTGTGGAGTTCACTGTAATCAGCAATACAGTTTTCATTGAAGTACAATGGCTCATTATGCTTTAAACTTTTTTCTTATGAAAGGCATGAAGTCCAATTTTTCTTCTTTGTTACTAGTTAGAAAAAGTGCTGGTCAGTGATGCTCTCTGTTGTAACCATACCACTGTCCCTCACACCACAACTCACTATGCTGTGTGTATGGATTTGTTCCAGCCCCATGTGGTACAGTGCGGATGCGAAGAGGCGATGTTCTGGTCCAAGTATGATAATATATTGAGTCAACACTGGGAACTTTATTCTATTAGTGTAACTATTTAAAAAGTACATGAATATTACATAATTTCAAAAGTCACTGGCCTGTCTCCCACCAGCACTTTCTTTACACTGACCAACTGCACTTGACATCGTTAGACTGGGTGGTGCTTAGAACAAGAAATGATATATTAAGCATTTCAGACCTTTACACACCAGGTTTTCAGTGAGTTGATGATTACAAATGATTCAGAGGAAAGTTAATAAAATTGAGCGAGGTATCAGAAATTCTCAAATCCTAAACGTATCTTAACAGTGCAAAAATTCCATTCACAACTGCTGGTATTGTTACTAAATCTACCAAAATAAAAACCAAATGCTAATACAAGCAGAATGACACCCAATATTCCCTACATCATTAGCTGAGAATAGTGAAGAAACGGTTGAGTAGAATTATAGTCATAGAGATGTACCCGCACAGAAACAAACCTTTCAGTTCAACTCACCATGCCAATCAGATATCCTAACGTAATCTAGTCCATTTGCCAGCACTTGGCCATATTCCTCTAAATCCTTCCTATTCATATACTCATCCAGATGCCATTTAAATGCTGTAATTGTTTTAACCTCCATCATTTCCTCTGGCAATTCATTCTATACATGCACCTCCCTTTGTGTGAAAATGTTGCCACTTAGGTCCCTTTTATATCTTTCCCTTCTCACTCTAAACCTATACTGTCTTGTTCTGGACTCCCCCATCCCAGGGTAAAGACCTTGCCTATTTATCCAATCCATGCCCCTTATGATTTTACAAACCTCTGTAAGGTCAGACCTCAGCCTCTGATGCTCCAGGGAAAACACTCCCAGCCTATTCAACCTCTCCCTATAGCTCAAATCCTCACATCTCTGGCAACATGCTTGTAAATGTTTTCCGAACTCTTTCAAGTTTCACATCATCTCTCCAATAGGAAGGAGAACAGAATTGCACACAACATTCAAAAAGTGACCTAGCCAATATCCTGTATAGCCACAAAATTACCTCCCAACTCTGAAACTCACTGCTCTGACTGAGAAAGGAAAGCATACCAAATGCCTTCTTCACTATCCTATCTACCTGTGATTCCACTTTCAAGAAACTATGAACCTGCACTGCACTCCAAGGTCTCTTTGTTCAGCAATACTCCCTTGGACCTTGCTATTAAGTGTATAAGTCCTGTTAAGATTTGCTTTCCCAAAATTCAGCACCTTGCATTTATCTAAATTAAACTCTATCTGCCACTCCTCAGCCCATTGGCCCATCTGATCAAGATCCCATGGTACTCTGAGGTAAGCTTTTTGCTGTCCATAACACCTCTAATCTTGGTGTCATCTGCAAACCTATGAACTATACCTCTTCTGCTCACATCCAAATCACTTATATAAACGTTGAAAAGTAGTGGACTCAGCACCGATTCCTGTGGTACACCACTGGTCATAGGCCTCCAGTCTGAAAAACAACCCTCCTCCACCACTCTCTGTCTTCGAACCAGTTCTGTATCCAAATGGTTAGTTCTTCCTGTATTCCATGAGATCCAACCTTGCTAACCAGTCTCCCATGGGGAACCTTGTCAAACGCCTTACTGAAGTCCATATAGATCACACCTATCACTCTGCCCTCATCAATACTATTTCTTCAAAACACTCAATCAAGTTTGTGAGACATAGTTTCCCACGCACAAAGCCATGCTGACTGTCCCTAATCAGTGCTAGCCTTTCCAAATACATGTAAATCCTGTCCCTCAGGATTCCCTCCAATAACTTGCCTACCACCGACGTCAGGCTCACCGGTCTATAGTCCCCTGGCTTTTCCTTACCACCTTCCTTAAATAGTGGCACCATGTTAGCCAACCTCCAGTCTTCCGGCACCTCACCTGTGACTATCGATGATACAAATATCTCAGCAAAGGGCCTAGCAATCACTTCTCTAGCTTCTGGCGGGGTACTAGGGTACACCTGATCAGGTCCTGGGGATTTATTGACTTTCATGCATTTTAAGACATTCAGCACCTCCTCCTCTGTAATGTGGACATTTTTCAAGATGTCACCATCTACTTCTCCACATTCTATATCTTCCATGTCCTTCACCACAGTAAACACTGATGCAAAATACTCATTTAGTATCTCCCTATCTCCTGCAGCTCCACACATAGGCTGCCTTGCTGATCTTTGAGGGGTCCTATTCTCTCCCTAGCTATCCTTTTGTCCTTAATGTATTTATAAAAGCCCTTTGGATTCTCCTTCACCCTACTTGCCAAAGCCATCTCATGTCCTCTTTTTGCCCTCCTGATTTCCCTCTTTAGTAAACCCCTACTGCCTTTATACTCTTCTAAGGGTTCACTCGCTCTCTCTTGTCTATACCTAACATATGCTTGCGTCCTTTTCTTAACTAAAACCTTAATTTCTCTAGTCATACAGCATTTCCTACACCTACCAGCCTTGCATGTCATCCTAATATGAATACACTGTCTCTGGACTCTCATTATGGTGTTATTCCCATTTTCCAGCCCTCCATCTACCTGTAAACATCTGCCACCAATCAACTTTTGAAAGTTCTTGCAAAATACTGTCAAAATTAGCCTTCCTCCAATTTAGATTAGATTCCCTACAATGTGAAAACAGGCCCTTCGGCCCAACTAGTCCACAAAGACCCTCTGAAGAGTAACCCACTCAGACCCATTCCCCCTGACTAATGCACCTAACTCTATGGGCAAGTTAGCATGACCAATTCACCTGACTTGCACATCTTTGGACTGTGGGAGGAAACCGGAGCACCCGAAAGAAACTCACGCAGACACGGGGAGAATGTGCAAACTCCACACAGACAGTCGCCTAAGGCTGGAATCGAACCCAGGTCCCTGTTGCTGTGAGGCAGCTGTGCTAATCACTGAGTATCCAGTCTGTGCTTTTCCATCACTACTTTAAAACAATTAGAGTTATGGTCACTGGTCACTAAGTGCCCCACCCCCACCCCCATCTCCACTGTCACCTCAGTCACCTTTCCTTCCTTATTTCCAAAGAGTACCTTAAATTTTGCACCTTCTCTAGTAGGTACATCCACATACTGAATCAGATTTTTTTCTTGTACACACTTAACAAATTCTTCCCTATCTAAACCCTTAACACTACGTTTAGAAAGTTAAAATCCCCTTACATAACCACCTATTATTCTAACAAATAACTGAAATCTCCTTATAAATTTTATTTCTTAATTTCCCCCTGACTATAAGGGAGTCTCTAATACAATCCCAATAAGGTAATCGTCTCTTTTTTATTCCTCAGTTCTACCCAAATAACTTCCCTGGATGTATCCCCAGGAATATCCTCCCTCAGTGCAGCAGTAATGCTATCCCTTAAAAATGCCACTCCCCCTCCTTTTTGATCCCCCCCATAACCCTTTCTAACCTTCCTGTAGCATTTGTATCCTGGAACATTTCCCCCTGACTATAAGGAGTCTCTAATACAATCCCAATAAGGTAATCGTCCCTTTTTTATTCCTCAGTTCTACCCAAATAACTTCCCTGGATGTATCCCCAGGAATATCCTCCCTCAGTGCAGCAGTAATGCTATCCCTTAAAAATGCCACTCCCCCTCCTTTTTGATCCCCCCCATAACCCTTTCTAACCTTCCTGTAGCATTTGTATCCTGGAACATTTCCCCCTGACTATAAGGAGTCTCTAATACAATCCCAGTAAGGTAATCGTCCCTTTTTTATTCCTCAGTTCTACCCAAATAACTTCCCTGGATGTATCCCCAGGAATATCCTCCCTTAGTGCAGCAGTAATGCTATCCCTTAAAAATGCCACTCCCCCTCCTTTTTGATCCCCCACATAACCCTTTCTAACCTACCTGTAGCATTTGTATCCTGGAACATTATCCTGTCCATCCCTGAGCCATGTTTCTGTAATTGCTGTGATATCCCAGTCCCATGTTCTTGACCATGCCCTGAGTTCAGCTGCCTTCCCTGTTAGGCTTCTTGCATTGACGTTAATGCAGTTTAATTTATCAGCCCTACCTTGTTCTCTGCTTTGTTCATGCCTGCCCTGATTGTTTGACTTGGTTCCTTTCTCAACTGCATCAGTCTCAGATTGATTGTTTGTCTCCTAACTCATGACAATTATAATTGTTATGTAGAGTCAGGAAGTGGGGTTTTACTCATACAGAGGAAGCTGGGGATCATAACTGGATAATTTAAATCCTGTTTACATAGTTGCATTCAAATCCTGAGTGGTGTTCGAGCCACAGATTCTCCTGGAGGTGGGGTGATTGTCAAACATCAACAACATGTAGCATAACTGCTTGATGATCGGTAAATTGGTACACCAAGCAGAGTTGGAACAACATGAAAATTTGTCCTGCCCCCATAATCCCATAAGAAGATTGAAATATGGTAGGCATAAATCTTAATACGGAACATTATACACATTTTTAATTAACCAACTCTGTGTTGCCTGAAGCACTTTTCTTTCATAAACTTAACCTTCTCCCAAACATTTTCAAAACAGTTACAACTAAATGCATTACGAAATGGCATAGCAAGGTTAAGACCTTGAAAAGTCAATTAAGGTTACAAGGTATATTTGACAATACCATGCCCTTGTTTAATCAATTGTGATGCATCAGAACTATTTGTAATATTGTTTTCCTGAGATAGATTGAGACTGTGTCTCACAGTACAGAACCATTGATAACTAAATTGATAGCCCACCAAATTCTCTTCTGATTTTTAAATTGTTGAAAAACGGCAATGAAAGTCACCGAAGAATCCTTTAGTTCCCCTCAGCAACATATGCAAAGGAGTGAATGTTTGATTTTGACAGTTGACAGAAATGCCAGAAAACCAAATATTTTTGTTATTTTATTCATGGGCATTGGCATTCATGGCAAGGCTACTGATTATTTGGTACTCATAATTGTCCTTGAGAGCACTTAAGAATCAATCACATTGCTGTGGGTCTAGAGTTACATGCAGGCTAGACTGTGGAAGTGAGTCGGCGACAGTGAGGACTGCAGATGCTGGAGATTAGAGTCAAGATTAGAGTGGTGCTGGAAAAGCACAGCAGGCCAGGCAGCATCTGAGGAGCAGGAAAATCGACGTTTCGGGCAAGAGACCTAGTTCTTATCTCCTGCCCAGAACATCAATTTTCCTGCTCCTCGGATGCTGCCTGACCTGCTATGATTTTCCAGCACCACTCTAATCTAGAGAAATGAGTAGCAGATTTAGTTTACTAAGGCACATCAGTGACTCAGATGGTATTACAATATTCAATGATAAGTTCATACTTACCATTACACAGGAAAGCTATCAATTCCATATTTTATCAACTAACATACAAAATTCTACCAATGTCCATGATGAGAATTTGATCCTGCTCCCCCCCAAGTACTAGTTTGGGTCTCTGGGTTATGAGTTCATAACTAAATCACTCTGCCACTATCTCCCCTCATTGCCAGCAAATGTATTTCTGTTCTTTGGTAAGAAAGGCAGCATTGGAAATTTGTTTTGTTTTCCTTCATAAGTGGGTGAATTTTGTCTCCTGTCATAATATAAAGCAATAAAAAATTCTATTTTAACTCACTTGTTCTGACATTGTTCAGCAACTCAAGAATACCTGAGATTCTCATCTCACCCACTGGCAAGTAACAAAAGTTAAAAATAAATTGCACTTTAACTTTTAAAGGGGCTGTAATATGGTTGTCTTGGTTTCTTCTATGATTGTAAGCAGCAACCAGATTAAGCTGGTGAGCACAGAAAATATTCTCCAATGGCTTCTCATTTTTGGTTGCATTTTATACAGCAACGAAAATAGAAGTAATTCCACCTTTTGTTCTAATCTCTCTTAGCTGCACTCCATCCAGATGATAAAATGTTGTTCCTCAGAAATAATTATTATTTCGATTGTACCATAGTAAATAATTTACCAACCTGAAGATTTTTTAAAATTGCAACAACTAAAATATGCATTTCGGGAAGGATTAATGCAACCAATATTGCTCAAATGGCTATCTTATCAGAGCTGAACTGGAGTGTCTGAACTTGCAGTAAGACTTGTTGGCTTGCCATCACTGTCTTCACGCACCTACATTTGGTCTTTGATAAAGCAATGATTTTATTAAAATTTTTATTGTGGTTCTCAAATTCCTCTGGAGCCAAGTCATGCCCAATCTTTCTAATTTCCCCCAAAACCAGAACGCTTTGAGTCCAGCACTATTTCTTGTGCTTTCCCAATTACAATCATGCTTTCACTGGTGGCTGGGTCTTCAGTTGCCCAGGCACCATGCTCTGGAATTTACTTTGCTTTCTTCCTTTAAAACCTATCATTTTGACCAAGCTTTTGGTCATTTGGTCTAATGTCTTCTTCCCGTAAAAAGTCATAAGAAATAAGAACAAGAGTAAGCTGCTTAGCCCCTCAAGACTGATCCACCAATCAATCGGATCATAGCTGATCTGACACTCTTCATGTCCACTTTGTTCTGCCCTTTCCCCATAACTCTGCTTCCCTATTGATCATGATCCTACTTATCTCAGCCTTAAGTAGGCACAAAGACTCTTCCCACAGCTCTCTGTGACAAGGAGAAAGTGAGGTCTGCAGATGCTGGAGATCAGAGATGGAAATGTGTTGCTGGAAAAGCGCAGCAGGTCAGGCAGCATCTAGGGAACAGGAGAATCGACGTTTCGGGCATTAGCCCTTCTTCAGGAATGATTTTCCTGAAGAAGGGCTAATGCCCGAAACGTCGATTCTCCTGTTCCCTAGATGCTGCCTGACCTGCTGCGCTTTTCCAGCAACACATTTCCATCTCTGTGACAAGGAATGCCTAAGACTCTCAACTCTCTGAAAGAACAAATTCATCCTCATCTTACTATTAGATTGGTTTCCCTTTATGCTGACACTCTGCTTTCTGGTACTGGACTCTCCCATGAGGGGAAATATCCTCTCATCATTTACCTTGTCAAGCTCCTTAAGTACCGTGTATGTTTCATGAGATCACCTTTCATTGTTCTAAACTCCAATGAGTAGAGTCACAACTTGTTTGAGCTTCGCTCATAAGACAATCCTTCCACAATTGGGAACATCATAAATTAGGGGACCAGAACTGTTCATAGTGCTCCAGATGTGGTCTCACCAGCACATTGTACAATTGCTGTAAGACTTCCCTACTCTTATACTCCAACTCTTTGAAATAAGGGTAATATTCCATTAGCCTTCCTGATTATCTACTGCCCCTGTATGCTAGCTTTCAAATGTTTCTACGTAGCATGATACCGTATTTACATTTTAAAGGGCCTATGAAACACACTGGAACCTTTCATTATGTTGAATGTGTCATATAAGTTGCTGTTTCACTGGGAGCATAGCCTGCTTTTTGTTAGGTATGTTGCAAAAGCAAGGGAGAGTACATCTTTGGAAGACTAAAGAGAAAGCCTGTATGTTCCTGTACCTTGAATTGTTATAGTAACCTTCAAAAGATAAGTCACCTGGAAAGTCATCAAAGAACATGAGGAGAATTTGCAATGTGTTCAATAATGGGGAATGGTCTTCTCACTGGTATCAGTGACTTCTCTGATATCCCTTCTCTGCTCTTGTTCACCATTCTTTGCTCATCATATGTAGCTGAAGACCAGTGACAGTAATCCCATTCCCTTTGCTAGCATCTTCCAAACTTTCACTACCTAACAGGAAAAGACCAGCTGATCCATTCGAATGACAATGCTTTTTGGTGACTCTTTCTGCCAGATCAAAATCTTGGACCTCTCTTCTTAGAGGCGCTGTGGTGTCAAGAAAACTGCTCACTTGCACCTTCTTGAGGACAATTAAGGGCAATAAATGTTGGCCTAATCTAGTGAGCCCCACATTCCATGACTAATTAAATGAATTTTCTGACAGCAGAAACCTGCTGAGATAACCTGAATCCCAAAAAGGAAGGAGCTGTCTCAGATTGATATGGAGATTAAGGGTGGATCCCTTGTGCAATGCAAGAAGACTGAATGCGGTAGCATAGTGCTTATGTTAGTGAATTTGTCTGCCAGAGTGCTATCTACATGCCTTCAACAGAATCTCCAAACCCATGACCACTGTCACCTAACTGAATCAAAGAATCAGTTGCATGATAGCACCATGATCAACAAATCACATATCATCCTGCCTGGGAAAAAAAATACTGCTGTCCTTCACTGCCACTGGGTCAAAATCATGCAGCACCATCCCTAACAGGACTGGGGGCATACCAAAATGACAAAGACTGCAGCAGGACTAGAAAGCAGCTTACCACCACCTTCGAGGGAAGCTGAAGAGAGGCAATAAATACTGCTCTTGCCAGCAGAATCCACATGCTGCAAGGATGTTGCCAGAGTTGGAAGATTTGAGCTATAGTGAGAGGCTGAATAGACTAGGCGATTTTTCCTTGGACTGTCGGAGGCTGAGGGGTGACCTTATAGAGGTTTATAAAATCATGAGGGGCATGTATAGGGTAAATAGACAAAGTCTTTTCCCTGGGGTGGGGAGTCCAGAACTAAAGAGCTTAGGTTTAGGGTGAGAGGTGAAAAATATAAAAGAGACCTAAGGGACAACTTCTTCATGCAGAGGATGGTATGTGTATGGAATGAGCTGCCAGAGGATGCGGTGGAGGCTGGTACAATTGCAACATTTAAAAGGCATCTGGATGGGTATATGAATAGGAAGGGTTTGGAGGGATATGTGCCAGGTGCTGGCAGGTGGGACTAGATTGGGTTGGGATATCTGGTTGGCACGGATGAGTTGGACCGAAGGGTCTGTTTCCGTTGTGTAGGTCTCTCTTACTCTAAATTAGATTTTACTTTAAATATACAAACTTTACAAAGAGAATTTAAGCTAAATCTTAAGTCCTGAAATAAATTAATACAAGTAGTCACAAAACTGTGAAATTGTTCTCAAAGCTTGGGAAGGAAATGATCATCCTTACTTGGGCCTTATCAAACTCCAGGACCACATCAACATGGCTAACTGTAAATTGCCTACTGTTATGGCTGAGCAAGGCAGTCCATTTTACAGGAATAAGGAATAATAACCTGACTGCCAGTGATACCCAGGCCCTGCAAGCAAATAAATTACACCCCCAACACTTCCACAGTAATTTTAACAGCTAGTGGATGCTTGGCATTAAATAAACACAATATTACCTTCTCTACATCGCTAGTCACCATAAAGCTTAGCAGGATAACAATTTCTCGGACCATAAATAAGATCAAGTTGTAATTAGACCCCTGGAGAACAAATGGATTAGAAGATATGATAAGAATACAAATCCATGGAGTTAGAAAAGGATGGCAGTAATCATCTAATGGTCTTTTCCAGTCATAAAAGTTTTTAAGCTCATAAAAGGATTGATTTACTGATAAACAAAACTCTTACTGAGAATTCATCAGTGTCTAATTAATTTAAGCCTCAGACTTGAGCAATAGCTTGCTATTGTGAAGTTATTTAGTTAGAGACTCACCTGTATGGTTAAATAAGCTGTTTTGGTACTTGTAGCTACTTTTAAAAAACACTGAATTACAAGGCCCAGTGTCAAGCTTTTAGTATTATTGCTTGAGTGTTTAATTCCCCTTTGACTTCTTGTATTAATGTTTCTCATATGTGACCTCCTCATACTAACACTACATATCCATTTTGGGAAAGCAAATCTTAGCAGGACTTATACACTTAATGGTAAGGTCCGAGGGAGTGTTGCTGAACAAAGAGACCTTGGAGTGCAGGATCATAGCTCCTTGAAAGTGGAGTCGCAGGTAGATAGGATAGTGAGGAAGGTGTTTGGTATGCTTTCCTTTATTGGTCAGAGTATTGAGTACAGGAGTTGGGAGGTCATGTTGCGGCTGTATAGGACATTGGTTAGGCCACTGTTGGAATACTGTGTGCAATCCTGGTCTCCTTCCTATCGGAAAGATGTTGTGAAACTTGAAAGGGTTCAGAAGAGATTTTCAAGGATGTTGCCAGGGTTGGAGGATTTGAGCTATAGGGAGAGGCTGAATAGGCTGGGGCTGTTTTCCCTGGAGCTTCAGAGGCTGAGGGGTGACCTTATAGAGGTTTACAAAATTATGAGGGGCATGGATAGGATAAACAGACAAAGTCTTTTCCCTGGAGTCGGGGAGTCCAGAACTAGAGGGCATAGGTTTAAGATGAGAGGGGAAAGACGTAAAAGAGACCTAAGGGGCAACATTTTCACACAGAGAGTGGTACATGTATAGAATGAGCTGCCAGAGGAAGTGGTTGAGGCTGGTACAATTGCAACATTTAAGAGGCATTTGGATGGGTATATGAATAGGAAGGGTTTGGAGGGATATGGGCTGGGTGCTGGCAGGTGGGACTAGATTGGGTTGGGATATCTGGTCGGTGTGGAGGGGTTGGACCGAAGGGTCTGTTTCCATGTTGTACATCTCTGTGACTCTATGACTCTATATCCCATAACATTTAAGAGCTTCACTTTTCTGCAGCACTTTTTTTCTGAACTCATGACTCATTGTTTTTTTTTTTCTCATTCCATGTTTGGGTATTTTAACAGAACTTAAAATTTGTAAATGTGTTGAAGGAAGTAGTAGAGGATAAACAACAGAGAATATCAGGAAAGTTAATTTTGCAAATAGGTGACAGCACATCTGATTAAAAATTGAATTTAAAATGACGATGCACAAATCATTAGCGCAAAGCCAGTTATGGAAATGATGGATGTAATCAATCTAAACAATATTTCCAAAATATAGTAAGAAAGATTGTGCTTGATTTAGAAAAAAAATGTTTGAACTGGTTTCCCTTTTCTCAAGAGAATCAGTTTTATTCCCCTTTGTTTCTTTTTGCTTCACCATGTGACAAAGTACAACTGCATAAAATTAAATGCTTTTCTGCATTGAAAAGTAATTGTGAATGACAAGTACATCAAAGGTGATTTATGTATGTGTACAGAACAAAGTAAATCCAAGAGAACACTATTTTTATTGAAGAGCATTGAGTTCAAATAATAATAAAAACTGCCATTAACATATCCATAGAGGATGGATCCCACTTACCACTTCCTGAGAAAAAGACCAGGAAATGACATCACCACAGGAAATGACATCACCAACCCAAGGAAACCCAAACACATAGATAGAAAGTGGGCTACACCACCAGTGCTTCATCTGGAGGCTCACTGAAGATGTTACCTAGTACGGTGATGAAACATCTGAAACCGAACCTTCCAGCTCAGTGAGTAAGCCTACATCCAGGATGGAATACTATCCCAGAAGCAGAGGAAAAGGAGAGTGCAGTCCTTTCAGAAAACCAAAAAGAGCAGGATGTGTTGATGGCCGTCGTTCAGTATGGCAAAAGTTTGTTGTGGAAAATTTGCCAGCATTGCACATATTTTGCCATGTTGTCTTCTAAAGATCCCAATTAAAAGTCACACACACACACACATTCTCTCTCACTCTCACACTCTCTCATGTTCACACTCTCACTCTCTGTCTCTCTGTCTCTCTGTCTCTCTCTCATTAAGTTCTGTCTTTCTACACTGCCAATTTTAGGACGTGCTATCTTTTGTGGGTAACTAACCACCATCAATTCTGTTTCCTTGATAACACCTACTGTGAATTCCCCTGTATGCTACACCATGTGCTGCTATCATTAACAACCATTGAGGGTGCATTGAGGCTCAAGTTTCTGCATGAATGGTGCTAAACAAAGAGGTGCCAGTACAGGCTATGTGGTGTCTTTATCCTTTGACTTTATTGGCATAGTCCACAGATCATCTTATTTGAGGCAATAGAGAAAGTGATCATGAGAGACTTATCTTACCAAAGACTGTTTCATTTGTATGCAATCATGAAATATCTATTTGTCTTGAAAAGTCACTGCACAGGGAGAATTGTTCTACATCACATAAACTTAGACCTGCTGAAATCGTTGTACTGAGTGTATGTTGGACTTCTCTTGCATTACCTTTAATATCCCAGTGTCTTTGACAATAACCAGAGTGAGAGCCAGTTCCTCAAAATGAATGGGGGCAAGCAATGGGAACTGTACCTTCCAAATACATCCTCAGATGCTGCCTGGTGGTTTTTTTAGTTTAGCCTGCTAAGTGGAAAAGGCCACTGCCCCTCATCCTCACTATTTGCAGTTTTTCATTTACCAAACACATTGCAAATTGTCTACTATTGAATAGTTCTCATAAAATGAACTATGCTCATAGGATATCAGTGTATTAGCCATATGCACACTTCCCCACTGTCCTCATGATGCCTCTTCCTTTGCATTCTGCTGACTGTTGGCTAGGACGCTTGCCATCTTCTCTATCTTTGAATGAGCTTTAACTGAGTAAACCTTGCTCTCTTGATAACGTTTCTGTCCTCTGGAAGCTTGAAGAACAAAATCTCATTTTCCACTTAACTTGGCTCAGGTTTTTGAAGAGGTGAGCAGGAAGATAGATGAAGGCACATGGTAGACTGGTTAGTAAAGTTAGATCACATGGGCTCCAGGCAGAGGTAGCCAATTCGATAGCAAATTGGTGGAACAGTAGAAGGCAGAGAGTGGTGGTGGAGGGTTGTTTTTCAGACTGGAGGCCTGTGACCAGTGTTATGCCACAAGAATCGGTGCTGGGTCCATTGTTGTTTATTTATATAAATGATTTGGATGAGAATTTAGGAAGCATGGTTAGTAAGTTTGCAAATTACACTACAACTGGTGGTGTAGTGGACAGTGAAAAGGTTATCTAAGAGTACAATGGGATCTTGATCAACTGGGCCAGTGGGCCAAGGAATGGCAGATGGAATTTAACTTAAGGCAGGACTTGCACAGTTAATGGTAGGGCTCTGGTTGATTGTTGTCAGATAGAGAGTCATATGGGTAGGGGTATATAGTTCCTTGGAAGTGGCATCATAGGAAGACAGGACGGTGAAATAGGTGTCAGTACATTGAATACAAGAGTCAGGATAATATGTTATAACTGCACAAGACATTAGTAAGGCAACATATGGAGTACTGCATTCAGTTCTGGTCACCCTGGAAGGATGCAAAGAAGATTTACAAGGATGCTACCGAAACTGGAACGTTTGAGTTTTAAAGAGAAGCTGGAATGGCTGGCACTTTTTTTCTCTGGAGCCTATGCAGCTGAGGAGTGATTTTATAGAGGTTTAGAAAATCATGAGGGGATAGATAAGGTGAATAGGAGAAAGTGAGGACTGCAGATGCTGGAGATGAGAGTCAAGAGTGTGGTGCTGAAAAAGCACAGCAGGCCAGGCAACATCTGAGGAGCAGAAGAATCAACATTTCAGGCATAAGCCCTTCATCAGGAATGAGGCTTGTGAGCCAAGGGTGCTGAGAGATAAATGGGAGGAGGGTGGCGCTGGGGGAAAGGTTGCTGAGAGTGTGACAGGTAAATGAAGGTGGGGGTAAAGGTGATAGGTCAGAGAGGAGGGTGGAACGGATAGATGGGAAGGAAGATGGACAGGTCATGAGGGTGGTGCTGAGTTAGAAGGTTGGATCTGGGGTAAGGTAGGGAGGAGGGGAAATGAAAAAAAACTGATGAAGTCCACATTAATGCCACATGGTTGGAGGGTCCAAAGTGGAAGCTGAGGTGTTCTTCCTCCAGGCGTTGGGCGGTTCGGGTTTGTCGATGGAGGAGTCCCAGCACTTGTTAGTGCTTGGCAAAGTGGGAGGGGGAGTTAAAGTGTTCGACTAGGAGGTGGTGGGGTTATTTCATATGTGTGTTTCGGAAATGTTCTCTGAAGCATTCTGGAAGTAGGTTTCCTGTCTCCCCAGTGTAGAGAAGACTGCATCGGGAGCAATAGGTACAGTAAATGACATGTTTGGAAGTGTAGGTAAATCTATGATGGATGTGGAAGGCTTCTTTGGGACCTTGGACGGAGGTGAGCAGGAAGGCATGGACGCAGGCTTTGCAACTCTTGCGGTGGCAGGGGAAGGTGCCGGGAGGGGAGGGTAGGTTAGTGCTGCAGTGGGGACGCGACCCGACAAGAGAGTCATGGAGGGAATAGTCTTTACGGAATGCAGATAGGGATGGGGAGGGAAATATATCTCTGCTGATGGGGTCTGTTTGTAGGTGGTGGAAATGGCTGAGAATGATACAATGTTTCTGGAGGTTCAAAGTTAAAAATCACACAACATCAGGTTATAGTCCAACAGGTTTAATTGGAAGCACACTAGCTTTCGGAGCGACGCTCCTTCATCAGGTGATTGTGCGTCGCTGAAGGAGCGATGAAGGAGCGTCGCTCCGAAAGCTAGTGTGCTTCCAATTAAACCTGTTGGACTATAACCTGATGTTGTGTGATTTTTAACTTTGTGAACCCCAGTCCAACACCAGCATCTCCAAATCATTTCTGGAGGTTGGTGGGGTGGAAGGTGACAGCCGGGGGAGTTCTGTCCTTGTTGTGTTTGGAGGGGTGGGGTTCAAGGGCAGAGGTGCAGGAAATGGATGAGATGTACTGAAGGGCATCATTGACCACATGGGAGGGGAAATTGTGGACTTTGAAGAAGGAGTGCATCTGGTGTATTCTGTGGTGGAACTATTCCTCCTGGGAGCAGAGATGAAGGAATTGGGAATAAAGGATAATTATTTTACAGAAGGCAGGGTGGGAGAGGGAGCACAAGGTGGCACCAACACAGTCATCAATGTAGCGGAGATAAAGGTGGGGGATGGTGCTGGTGTAGCTGCGGAAGATGGACTGTTCCATGTACCTGACGAAGAGACAGGCACAGCTGGGGTCCATGTGGGTGCCCATGGCTACCCCTTTGGTCTGGAGGAAATGGGTGGATTCAAAGGAGAAGTTATTGAGGGGAGGACTAATTCAGTCAAACGAATGAGAGTGTCAGTGGAAGGGTACTGGTGGGGATGCAGGGAGTGGGAGAAATGGACAGTTTGGAGGCCTTTGGCATGGTGGATAGAGGCGTTTAGGGCCTGGATGTCCATGGTGAAGATGAGTGTGTCCCAGAGATGTTCTCTGAAGCGTTCTGCAAATAGGCATCCTGTCTCCCCGAGGTGAATAGCCAAGCTTTTTTCCCCAGGGTAAGGGAGTTAAAAACTAGAGTGCACAGCTTTAAAGTAAAAGGGGAAAGATTTAAAAGGAACCTGAGGAGCAACTTTTTCACAGACAGTGGTGTGTGTATGGAACGAGCTGACAGATGAGGTGGATACTTGAACAGGTTCATGGATAGGAAAGGTTTAGGGGACATGGGCCAAACACAGACAAATGGGACTAGTTCAATTTAGGAAACCTGGTTGGCAAGGACAAGTTGAGCTAAAGGGTCTGTTTACATGCTGTATGACTCTCTGATTCTATGATGTCTGTTCTCTATTTTCCTTGCATTCCTCCCACATCCCCACCCCATCTTATTTTGTTGTGTCTTGTTTACTTTCTTGTCACCAGAGAGGATCCTTTCACGCCTTTAATTTACACACCTTCTACCTCTGTTTCACTTTTACCATAATTAGCAACCCATTTGTAATTCGCACTGAATATCCAAGCCATCTGTTTCCCTGTTGTTGCTTCTCCTCTGTCAGAAGTATAACAACCACCATTTTCCGGGTTCATTCAGTTCTGAAGAAGAATCAGACTCAATTTGCACAGATGCTACCTGCAAGTGTTTCTATAGCATTTGCTGTGTTTCCTTCAAGAATCTGCAATATTTTGCCTTTGTAATAACCCTCTTGGTTTCCCTGATATTGTTTCCCTAGTGATAGAGATTGTACTTATTTCCTCCCTTCTCTTTTGATACTTGGTTATTTTGCATTTCTGAAATATTATTAATGTCATGAAGACTGATGCAAATTCTTTATTCAATTTATTTAGCCATAGACTCATAGAGTCATACAGCACAGAAACAGACCCTATGGTCCAACCAGTGCATGCCAAACATAATCCCAAACTGAACTAGTCTCATTTGCCTGCTCCTGGTCCATAGCCCTCCAAACCTTTCCTATTCATGTATCTATCCAACTGTCTTTTAAATGTTGCAATTGTACCAACATCCACCACTTCCCCCAAAAGTTCATTCCACACACAATTCACGCTCTATGTTAAAAAAATGTTGCCCCTAATATCCTTTATAATTCTTTTTCCTCTCACCTTACAAATATGCACCATGGTCTTCAAATCCCCCACAATAGGGAAGAGACCTGCCCTACACTCAATCTATACCCCTCATGATTTTAAAAACCTCTAAGATCACTCCTCAACATCCAATGTCCAGTGAATAGAGTCCCAATATATCTGCCTCCAGATATTATTCAAATCATCCATTCCAGATAATATCATAATAAATCTTTTCTGAACTCTCTTCAGCTAAATAGTTTAAAATCATCCATTATTGATTAATGTATCGTTATTTTTACATGCCCTTATTATCTGCTGTCCTATTCTCTGCCCTATTGTATTGTTTCCGTTAGGGTGTCTGTACGGTATTCCCACCAACGTTTCCTTTCTCTTGTTAATTTTAACCTCTACCAATTTGAATTCTATATTTTTTTCAACTAAGATCATTCTTTAATATTGTACTTATTCCATCATGTACTAATAGAGCTACTCCACAAACCTTCCCACCCTGCCTGTCATTTTGAAAAGTCACTTACACTGATGATTAATTTCTCAGTTTTGGCCCCTTGCGCAGATACGGTTAAAAACATCACACCCATTAGTTCGTACTTGTGCTATTATTTCATTCATTTCTTTCTGAATACTTCATACATTCAGGTAAAGAGCCACCAAATATGCCTAAGCATTTTTGCCCCTTTGACCTTTTTGCTGCTTTTGCTATATTTTCACTTTTTATTCCTTCCAGTCTCACTTTAAGCATCATTATGTCTAACAACTATCTTCTAATATTAACATATATGTTTGCTCTGTTAGCCTAAGCACCTCCTCTCGAGAACACACTGTCTATTTAGGTTAATTCCCTTTCTCCTTCCCTGCTAACATGTTGTGCCAGAACACTGGTCCCACTGTGGCCCAGCATGGCTCAGCGTCCTGTTTTACTTCTGCCTATTCATTTGTTTTGCCAATTTCTCATATAACATAAAGAAGGCCTTTCCATCCTTTTTTCTCAAAATTTGTAGGAGCAACAAACTTAATGCTCATCCTAGACTTTAAATTATAATTAACTTTTTTCCCATCAGAGGCTACTTCACATTTGGATGTCTTTTAATAAACTGCTCTTTTCTCTTTTTTTTTCTCTTCAAACTCAAGGTTTTTTTTAAGTTCTTGTTCATTTTTTTCCACCATCTCCATTATTTTCAAATTCTAATGCCATCTTATTTTTTATGGTACAAAAGCTGATGTTTCTTTTTATCTCTTACCAGCTTCACATCTAAGGAGAAATTCCTGATGAAGAGGTTAAGCTCGAAAGATTGATTCTCTTAAACCTCAGATGCTGCCTGACTGGCTGTGCTTTTCCAGTGCCACACTTTTCGACCCAGCCTCACATGTAAACCTGTGTTGTTTACGTTTCAAAATCTGTCCTGACTCACTGGGTATTATGATGGAAGCCAATCCCCTGTATGACTGGAGTTGTCACAAATGTGAACAGAGGTAAAAACCACTAATCCAGAGATTTTGCCTGTCCTCGGATGCTGCCTGAATTGCTGTGCCCTTCCAGCACCACTAATCCACAAATGTGAACAGATCTAGTCAAAATATTCAAAGTCCCTAATTTACCTGAATGAAAACACTCCTCAGGATTCTCTACAGAAAAACTGTAACTTGTTACTAGGAATAAATTGTTTTTAAATCAATAGTAATTAGGAAATGTGAATTGCTAACTTCTAACGCCACAACACGACCTTTTAAAAATTTTCCCCTTACATACTAATAGACACAAAGACAGAAAAAACATGGATAGAAAAGATGAAAAAAAGTGGCAGTGAAACAGTTGATTTCACGTGCCCAGGCCACAGGATTGAATGATTTGCTTTCTTTCATGACCTTTCAATTCCTTTTTAGTTCTTTGCTGGTGAAACAAAGTTATCTGCACACAGATGCTCTCTTCCATTCACTGGGTTGAGACATTGTTCTTTCACTGTCTTCAAAAGCATTTGTTTCACCTTAACGCAGGCATTTACCGATAAGAGAGAGTGAAAAAATGCGAGATGTTACTGGAAACTTTCTGGTAGCTCCACAAGGTAGAGGGAAAGGGATTGGGGCAAGATTATTTGACGCTTTCTCTTGGCAAGCTTGGCTATTATTTGTTATACTAGTCCGATTTGCATTTATCTTCTTTAGTTCAGAACCCAATGGTTCTCTGTTGTTTGCTTTTGCTCTCCCTGTTCCAAGAAAATACAACATTGCATGCAACTCACAATATACTCTAGTAAACATGATTTTCAAAACTGCAGCCATCTCTTCGTACAGTCTCAATTGGTTTAAAGTAGTATCTTCCTTATTTTATTCAAGTGCGAAAATGAGGAAATAAAAAAAAGTTGTGGTCTTAAAAAGTGACCCGATCACTACCAAATTCCTATTTCCTCACCCCCACCTGACTGGCTCCCAGCACCATGATGCTGTGCTCAGTTATTAATCCTCCCTGATGTCCCACAGTCTTCCACACGGCTTGCAAGAACCTCAGAGCGGTTGAACAAGTTGAGTAACAAAAGCTTTTCCCACACTGGGTGCCCATAACTACTCCCTGACCACAGACCAAATTTGAGCTACCTAACTTATAGGGTGTGACTGCTTTAAAAGTAAACTATACAGGCAACTTGCCCCTTCTCAGATGCCTGCAGCTCAGACTCCAGTTCCACAGCTCGGATGCAAAGTTCCTCAAGCTGCAAATACTTGCGTGCTCACCCTGGATCACCTTGGTGTCCTGCAGGGCTCTCATGTTTCAGCAGCAACACATTATCCATCCTGCTCTCCCCATTGAGATTAATTTAATGTGTAAATTTGTAACTCTATTATACCTGCTCTTTAAACTTTTTGATTAATAATCAAAACGGATACAATCTTGTAACAAGTTGATTTGTTTTTGTAGTTAGGAAATGTTTAATGAAAATGTGAGCTATGTTGAAAGTCATGTGGTTCAAACACTCCTCTTGAGCTACTATTTTGGTGACAGGATTTAACCAGCAATAGCAGTGCAGAGGATTGCCCTCAAACATTGACAAGATGCAGAATTTAAATAAGTATTAAATCAGCAGAAGAAATAAAAAGATGGAATCACCCCAACCATGACAGCTTGGTTGTAGTAGGACTGAAATGCAGCCAGTGGCAAGACTTCATTGATTGATTGGCAGATAACTGACAAACCCTTGAGACGGAGCACCTGTCCCTTTTGGATTGTTGGATTTGTCTCACGGCAACAATGGTAATGATCACAGTAATGATCTTTAAATTAAACTCTGTCTGCTTTCAGCATTCTCTGCAGGTTATTGTTAGCTTTAAGCTGATTCTGAGAGTGAGCTTCAGAATTTTACTGATTGCTGTGCTGCTGAAAGGACCAAATTTCTCGAGAGTGAAATGAAATGAGATGGCTTACCATCAACAGAGAAATGCCGAACAGTTGAAAGAATGCATTTATTTTAAGATTATTCCCTCGCCGTCTAATTGAATACAATGGTCCAGAACCCACTGGAATGGGGCATCTCATTGTATAGCTACACTTCTTCTTGTGACCTTCAGCTCAAAACAAAGTTGCACTCTAAATTACTTGATATTTGAGCTCATAATAACTGGAAGAAGACAAGAGGCACCATTTACATCCATGAATAGTTAGACCAATGGTCCATCTCCCAAAACAATCTACAATGAATGGATGAGGTGTGTGTGTGCGTCATATTTTTATGAGTGTGATACACCAACATGATTCCCATGACCACTGGAGTTAATTAGGCCAATTGAAAGTCAGCTAACATAATCTTCCAAATTAAAAGGACAGCAAAACAATTTTGCTGCAAGATTATAGGACTTTCCCAGGGGGGCTTTTCAAAAGGGAGGATGATGCACTCTACTGGTTACCATGAGTTCGTACCTCAGTTAGACCAATGAAAAGGACTTTTCTTTGCATCAATTTCTTGGCACTGCATGAGCTAATACTGTATTGCACTTGAAATAGTTTGGGGAAGCAAAAATTGAACAATTTTGAAATTATTAAAATGCAGAAGGCTGGGAAAGGAGCATCGCATTTGTCTGTCCAAATTGAGGGCTTTTTTCAATCAGAACTTGAAGAAAATAGTTAAAAATCACACAACACCAGGTTTAAGACCAACAGGTTTAACTAGAAGCACACTAGCTTTCGGAGTGACGCTCCTTCTTCAGGTAGTAGTTACCTGATGACTACCACCTGATGAAGGAGCGTCGCTCCGAAAGCTGGTGTGCTTCCAGTTAAACCTGTTGGACTCTAACCTGGTGTTGTGTGATTTTTAACTTTGTACACTCCAGTCCAACACCGGCATCTCCAAATCATGAAGAAAATAGAGCACACTTGAAGTCTTCTTTCAAATGGTCATGGAGAACGATTAAGAGGTTGGAGGGATATCTGTGACAATGTTAGAAACAAAAGTCAATAAAATTTAGACGAGACCACCAAAGCTGGAAACAAGACAATTTATTCTACGATCTTGCAAGAAAGGATCCCAATTGCAGAAAGCAATTGAAGTGATGATTATTCAAACTATTACACAGTTATACTTTTGAGCTACGTGAGGTCACCTCTTCCGATCCCTACATTACCCAATCTTTCTTACTATTTCGCCTCTGCCCATCTATGCTCCATGCCCATTGCCCTCTTCTTTCCAAGTTGGCAATTTTCCCCCTTGCATGTGCTGTCATAAGGCTAAACTCTTATCTCGATGTTCCCTTTGTAACTTCTTTCATTGTCCACAGGTACATTCCACTCTTGTACATACATCTTAACAATGTATCTTTTTCGTGCCTCGCTTATATGTTTCAGTAATCTTAGCTTTTTGCTGAAACTGTTATTTTAAACATTATGGTAAAAGGAATTATTTTCCTTTAGTAAATCTACATTAAAGTTAGTACTTAATTATCCATAATTATGCACTGAAAAGTAGAGATACGTTTCCCTAAATACCTGCAGAGTTCTCTTGTTGTACCCCTTTTCTGTATGCTTTTTCTATATCTGCAAAAACAACACTTTTCCCATTTCTAACAACTTTCCCATTTCTTTTCTTTTACCATTTGTTGTTTTTGCAATTTTATTTTCTGCCCTCTTTTCACTCGATGGTGCAGAGGTTCACAATCTTGCCATTTCTGTCCTTCTAAGTCTGTCTTTTTCAAACTCCAGGAGTAATCTGCTACTCTCTCTTCCTTGCGCTTGTATTGTTGTCCTCCCATAGACATTACCAGCTTAGTCATTATCCATTTTAACACATTGAATCCTATCAGTAAACCTACAATTATTAGTAATGCATGTATGCCTAAATTAGCTTACCATTTTCCCCAACCGGTCAGTCTCCAGTTACCCCATCCCCATCTTTCATCTTTTCGGAATTCATCCGCAATTTCTCTTATATTGTACTATTCTGCCTTATCTTCCACTATGGAAGAGGTGTCTGGGATGAAGGTGCAGCATCCCTTACCAATCAGCACACAAGTTCCCCCTTTTTCGGCCAAGAGATAGTCTAAAGCCATTCGATTCTGTAAAGCTGTTAGTCTTGTTGCTATCATTTTGGTGGTTATGGCTGATATCTGGGATTGAGTTTCTTCCATTGCGTCGGTGGTATCATTAATTAAATTTTCAAGGGCAGCCGCCAGTTTCTCTATTTCCACCCCTGCCCTTGGTAGTGATGTAGTTTGGGAGTAGTGTCCACAGCAGACGGTCTCCTCCGGGGACCTCTCGGGTCTTATGTCTTATTCCCCCCCCTTTCTTAGGTTGGGCTCATGTTTTTCTATTCGGAGGTGAGGGACTATATAAGCAAAGTAACAGCAACCACTCTAGCCTTTCTTGTTTTAAGGCAATGCTTCATCAATTTCATTGCATGCATTTATTTCCACACATTCGGTCACCCGAATGTATTTTTCCCCAGGAATAAATGGATAGGCCTTCAGACCACATACCCAATATGTCCCATTCAATACTTGGGGAGTGTTCGTGGCAGTGGCTTGGTTGGTATGGACGCAAGATAATTTTCCTAATTGGAAGGGTGCAGCATCATTCCGATTACAGAAACAGGTGGTATTTACTGTACCTTTTGGTGGGGAAATTCTAAGGCTATCAATAACACCCTGGGTTTTCAGGGCTGGCCTTGGGAACCATCCCGCAAAGTTATATTTGCTTCTTTCAGATTCCCACTTTGTATTATTTAAGCCAGAGTCAAATTGTTGTACATCGTACATTTCTCTTTTGGTGAGCGGTATTACCGAGGTGGGGATCCCAGGTTCGCCATGGTGTGGGACCTCTGCACAGACCCAACTGTTGGCAAGTCCCTCTTGTTTGGCGTAATTTTGGCATAGTGTAGTGAAGTGATTTTTTTCCCGCTTCCTTGAACAGTTAGTACTACTAATGTCATAATACTATACCAGTACCCACCCATCTCTGAACCCTGCCTATCACCCTATCTTAATCTTTTAGGCGCCAGGGAGAGGTGAGTCCAGGCAACCCTTACAATCAATACAATATATATCACCAAGCATTAAAAGAGTCTTTTATGTTAGTTCATTCCCTATTTCTCAGCTTAACTTTCAGAGGGTTGTCTGTAGGATGAGCGTGCCACTCCGCCAATGGGGCGTTCACAGGACCTTTGACGCGAGTGTGATGACTCCACCCTTTCTCAGCAGTCCGGATAGCTGTCTCAGTATTCAGGAGGGTTAGGAATGGTCCCTCCCAGCTTAGGTGGAGTTTGGTATCTTTCCAGGTCTTGATTAGGACCCAATCACCCGGTTGTCGAACTCAAGTGGAGGTATCTGGGTCAACAGACCCTCCTTCCTAAGGACAGACAAGGAAGAGCCGAGCACCACAATATAGTTCTTTAAAAACTTATCATTGAACTCTACAGTTGGAAATTCCCTTCTTCCACCCAAAAAAGGTAATCCAAAACATCATCTTATAAGGAGAGAGGCCTATATCATGTCTAGGATCAGTCCTAATGCGTAGCAATGCGATAGGTAAGCATTTTGTCTATGGTAATCGGGTCTCTAGGACTAGCTTAGATAATTGCTTCTTTAAAATTTGATTCATTCATTCCACCCGCCCAGAGAAGGGTGGGTGCCAAAGGGGTGTGGAATTCTTGCCATTACTTCTTGTAAGATCTTGGAAGTAAAGTGGCTACCTTGGTCTGAATCTATACTTTCCACTATTCCATATCGTGGGATGATATGATCAAGGAGGGTTTTCACTATTCCTTTTGAGGTGGCTAATAACATTGGGAAAGCTTCCACCCACCCGGTTAAGTGGTCTGCTAAGACCAACAGGTACTTCTGTTTTCCCACTGAGGGTAGTTCAGTGTAATCCACCTGTATACTTTGGAAGGGTCGCACTCCTGGGTTCTTTCATGATTAGATTAGATTAGATTACTTACAGTGTGGAAACACGCCCTCCGGCCCAACAAGTCCACACCGACCCGCCGAAGCGCACCCACCCATTCCCCTACATTTACCCCTGCATCTAACACTACGGGCAATTTAGCGTGGCCAATTCACCTAAACTGCACATTTTTTGGACTGTGGGAGGAAACCGGAGCACCCGGAGGAAACCCACGCAGACACTGGGAGAATGTGCAAACTCCACTCAGTCAGTCGCCTGAGGCGGGAAATGAACCCGGGTCTCTGGCGCTGTGAGGCAGCAGTGCTAACCACTGTGCCACCGTGCCGCCCACCTTTCCTCCTTTGAGCACTTCCCTTATTATTTTATACATACTTAGAATCAGTGTAAATTGTCCCATCCCAATTCTCTAAGTGTTTAAAGCTTGATTTAATGCATACAATTCACAGGTCTGGGCTGACCATGTGTTTGGCAGCCGGTCTGCCTCCACTGTTTGGTTTTTGTTACCGTCCACTACTGCATATCCATTGTGTCTTTTTCCTTCCACTACTCTCGATGATTCATCTATAAGCAATCTATCCCTGTTATGTAAAGGTAGATCTCTCAGGTCCTGTCTAATTTTGGTTTGATACTCTATGATATCTAAACAGTCATGTTCTAATTCTCATTTGTCTAGAGATTCTCCCTTCCATAAGAAGGTAGCTTGGTTTACACAGGTGTCTGTTGCTAACACCAGGTCATCTTCTTCCATCAGGATGGCCTCGTCAACCATCTCCCTGCCTTTTGGCTTAACACAGTTCTGACTTGATGGGGGGGGGGGGGGGGGGTACTAACTACTATAAGGCTGCTCCATCTGCTGTCTTTGCAGCTCCTAAATCTTTTAGTCCCTTTTCACCCTTTGCAGTAAACAACGGGGCACCCTAAAGATCTAAAATTGTAGGTATTAGGGAGTATATCACTGCTCCTTGTGGATTCAGGGTCGCTTCTTTAACTACCTCATCGACCAGTCTATTTCCTCTTACTTCGGGTTCATTCCCCATCTGATGTCCATTTATATGACTCCAAACGCATATTTGGAGTCTGTACATATTGTTTCTTTTTTGTTTTCTAAGGTTCTGAGAGCTCTTTCTAGGGCATAGAGTTCACAAGTTTAGGCTGACCAGCCATTAGGCAGCCTTTCAGACTCGATAACACTTCCCTCTATCCCGTCTACTACAGCATATCCATTGTGCCTTTTACCCTCAATCATCCGGGAGGACCCGTCGATAGACAACCAAGCTCCTGCATGCAACGGTACGTCTCTTAAGTCCATTCGCACGTTAGTCTGATATTCAGTAATATCAAGGCAGTCATGTTCTGGATTGCCAAGGGCCTCCCCCTCTCTCCGCCACAGAAATGCAGCTGGATTCAAGCAACTGTCTGTGACTAACACAAGGTCATCCTATTCTATTAAGATTGTCTCATATTTCAAGATCCGAGAGTCCGTGAGCCATTGTCCTGTTTTCTGATTTAGTATGGTCCATACCTGATGTGGAGTGCTGACTATTAAGGCTCCCCCAAAAGTAAGTTTCCGACTCTCCTCTACCAATAAGACTGTTGCTGCCACTGCCTGCACACACTCTGGCCAGTAATGTATCTTTCCATTCTTTAATTAACAATGAATTAATGCAGTTCATATTTTAAATTAACCATGAATCAATATGGCAGGTCACTGAGAATGTGTGAAGGAATCCTGCCAATTAGTATTGATTCAGGCTAACACAATTGATTTATTATAAATATTAATTATTAATTATATATATTATATAATTCAGGGTGCAAACACAACAAGTGACTAAAACATTTTAAAAACTGTAATCGCGCAGTTCTGTTTGTTTACCAGTCACTTGCGACTTCTCACCCTGTTTCTGTAATTGTTTTTTTTTCGAGCACATTCATTTTTAAGAACCTCAACAGATTCCATAGCACCATTTGCAGTTAATTCAATCCCCAATTTGGTGGCAATATCTCGTCATGAGCGCAAAACTGACTCTTCATGCCTCTTACCACAAAACTGTCGCCATAATCCAATTAACTTTTTTGTTCCCACTCCCTTTGGCTTAAACTTTAAGGATGATCTTGCTGCCCCAGTATCAACTAGGAAAACTACGTCCTCTTTGTAGGGTCCCACCTTTAAATTTATCAAGGATTCCTGGTGGGTGCCCAGGGTCAGGAACTCCTGACACCCCTATTTTTCATCAACGTTCATAAACGGCACTGCCTTTACTTCATTTTTTGGATCATGACACTCTCTCTTAAAGTGACCTGTCTTTCCACAGTAATAACATCCCGCTTGTGGGGGTTTCCACTTCGATCCTTGTTCCTGTCTACCAGGCGCCTTAACATCTCCTCCCTTTATTTTCAACATGCTGCCCGCCACCATTCCGGTTTCCTTCTCTTTTTAGTTTTGTCCTTTTCTTTATTATCCAATGTTTTGTTTAGACCTTGATTTTAAAAGAAATATTGCAATATTTCTTGCTCCCTGTAATCTCAAATATAATTTATCAATTTATGCTTGTCTAACTTTAAAGCCTGTTCCTAAATATACATTTAGGAATCTTACTTGTATATATATATATTCATTTATTCAGTGTTTAATATTTAAAATGTAAAATGCATACAGTTCCCAACTTTGAAATCCACTATAATTACCCGGTTTTAGTCCCTTGATCCAAAATTAGTTTTCTTAAGTAGTCCTGACCAGTCATTGCTCAATTACAATGCTATAGGTCATTTAAAAAAAAACTTCTAATGCATGAATAATGGCCGAATCCAAGGTCACCGATTTTAACCATAGGATTTTCTTTTTTTTTGATTTATTACAATCTAATGTTGAACTGAGACTTCAACTGTCCTCCACAAATCGCTTTTATGTAAGGATAAAATAGATTAGTTAGAAACTAATAGTAAGGTAGTCATGGCCTGTAAAAAGAGCAGGAGTTAACATTTTATTTCATAATCTTGCAAAATCCTTAACCTCAAAAGAAATCATGTTAAAATTTCCATAATAGAAATCAGATTCAAAATAGTCCCAGAATCAAGTTCCAGGGAACATTCAATCACCAACAAACAAAATGTGCATTCAGACTGAATCACAAAGGGTTAAACTTTCTACAAGCTGTACAGCCCTTTTCTCTCTCTCTCTCTCTCTCTCTCTCACACACACACATACACACACACAGACACTTTGAGCTTCCCGCAACGACTCCTCTAGGATTTGAATATTTTTCTGGATGCCTGGCTATAAATTAGTTACGAAGTGTACCCTCAGTAGCCCTTCAGCTACTAGCCCTTCTGACATGAAGCATAATCTGATTCCTCCTGACTGTAAGGCTGTTTTCAATTGACATTTTATCTTTTTTTTATCATTTCCTCGCGTCCGAGGATTGTATTTCCAATCTCTTAACATTTTTCCTAAAGGACTGTCCATGGGGATGTGGTCCTCGGACGTCCCTCTCATGTCTCCTTCGACACTTAAACAACTAATACTCGGCCGTTTCTTTATGTAATTTAATTAACCTTACTGAGGTCCGGTGTCACCTTCTTCCACACCCACTTCAGGGTCCTGACCTTCGCGTTGGGGATTTCCCCTCTTAACAACTGGTCTAAGGCTCGGTGGTCGTATCAAGTAGACACCTCACTCATCAGATTAATTTAGCCAATTAAATACCTTGATTTATGTGTTGCCAATTCCCCGTACTTCTCGTACGTGCCCGACCACCAAGGCAATACTTAAAGGTCTGTGCACAAGAGTTACCTGGTCAAATGCGCCCAGTCCCGCGGCAATACCTGGCAGCAACCACCCCGTTGCTTGCCCTAGACAACTATCACTACCTATCCCGGCTGCCTGGATACCCGGGTCTTGTATATACAAGAGTTAATCTGACCAAGCCGCCGCTTGTCAGCATGCCCTGTCCCACGGCAATGGTGGCAGCAACAACCGTTGCCTGCACCGGTTGCCCGGTGATATACAGACATATCTTACCCAGGTCTTCTGTACACAAAAGTTACCCGATCAAACCCGCCGTACGCCAGCCCACAGCAATGGCAGCAACAACATTTGCTTGCCATTATATATCTTACCCGGGTTTTGTGTATAAAAGAGTTACCCGACCAAACCCGCCGCGTGTCAGCGCGCTCCACCCTGCGGTGATGGCAGCAAATACCATTGCCTACCCCGGTCACCCGGATAATACTTATTCCAGACCTTTTTCTTACCTGGGTCCTGTGCACAAGAGTTACCCGACCGAACCCGCCGCGTCTCAACCCGTCTTGTTTCCAGGGTCTCTCAGTCTGGATCTCGCTCGCCCGAGCCACTGCGGCAAAGAGGGAAACTAAAGACCGCCGAAATCAGCGAGGTGCACCTTCTCCGTTTTCCCAACAATTGCCGAGCGACCGGAGCTTGGGATCCCAGGACGAGCACCCAAATCTGTTAGAAACAAAAGTCAATAAAATTTAGACGAGACCACCAAAGCTGGAAACAAGACAATTTATTCTACGATCTTGCAAGAAAGGACCCCAATTGCAGAAAGCAATTGAAGTGATGATTATTCAAACTATTACACAGTTATACTTTTGAGCTACATGAGGTCACCTCTTCCGATCCCTACATTACCCAATCTTTCTTACTATTTCGCCTCTGCCCATCTATGCTCCATGCCCATTGCCCTCTTCTTTCCAAGTTGGCAATTTTCCCCCTTGCACGTGCTGTCATAAGGCTAAACTCTTATCTCGATGTTCCCTTTGTAACTTCTTTCATTGTCCATAGATACATTCCATTCTTGTACATACATCTTAACAATGTATCTTTTTCGTGCTTCACTTATATGTTTCAGTAATCTTAGCTTTTTGCTGAAACTGTTATTTCAAACATTATGGTAAAAGGAATTATTTTCCTTTAGTAAATCTACATTAAAGTTAGTACTTAATTATCCATAATTATGCACTGAAAAGTAGAGATACTTTTCCCTAAATACCTGCAGGGTTAATAGTTCTCTTGCTGTACCCCTTTTCTGTATGCTTTTTCTATATCTGCAAAAACAACACTTTTCCCCATTTCTAACAACAACAATTTGGGACTGTACAGCACTGCTGCTGCAGCTGCTTGATTCTTCTGTTATGCGTGTAGGTATATTTGGCACTTTTTCAACTGTCATTCTCTGTGGCCATTGTGAGAGCAACTTTGAGTGGAGCATCAATAGATACAGATTCTAGTAAATTATGATGCAATTAAGTGATCTCTGACACCCATCTAATCAACAGTGTTTGTAGTGATCATAGTGAGGTCAGCTGGTTGGACCTGATAGAATGAGTTCCCTACTTGAAGTTGTTAATCTGATCCAATCAGGGAGCCGTAGCTGACAGATATAAACAAGAGTATAATTGAATAAAGATTCGTACACCTCGTGTCTCTCACTGTGTCTCACACCTCTACACACACAACATGGCTGCTGGGAAAAAATAAGCACTACCGCAGTTAGGCGGTAGTGTGGGGTAAAGAGAGAGAGAGAAAAAAAAATTAACAGGAGCGTCAGAAGTTCTGTTAAAAAAAAATAAACAGGAGATTCCTCTTCCGGGGTTAAGAAAAAAAATAAAAATAAAAAAACCTAAACAAGAGTGTTTCTAGGGACTGGTTTTGAGGAGGCTCGTCACAGTTCACACAACAAAAAGCAAAGAAAAAGTAATAAAAGAGCAGGTGGAAAAAAATAAACAAGACCGTCCCAGGTGTCTCCGGAGAAGTAGCACGCGGTGTCCACCAAGACCCTTGAGCTATTCAGAGAGAGGTGGGCACCACAGGGAGTGGAGTGTACTATTTCCCCGTCCAACTCTATTTTGATTTAATCCCTGCCCTCCTCTTCACTGTTTGATCACGCAGCATTGCCCTTTGATGTGAAGGGTGCTGCATGTCACTGGCCACTTTGGTGTTTCCATTCTTCCTGGTGGTAGAAATTGAATAAAGATTTGTATACCTTGTGTCTTTCACTGTGTCTCACACCTGCACACACCCAACATGGGTGCGAGGGACAAATAAGCACTACTGCAGTTAGGTGGTAGTGTGGGGTAAAAAAAAGAATAGGAGTGTCAGACTGAAAAGAAAAAAAAGAAAAAGAAATGAAAAAAATAAACAAGAGTGTCAAAGGTTCCGTTCACTCAGAGCTGGATCAGCATCAAGGACATGTAATTAAAGCGTGTTTTGGTGATTAGATACCAGCCTCTGTGGAGTTATTTAAATGGTGATGAGGTAAAAGAACTCTCCTGAAGAAATTCACTTGTAACACTCATCTTTGAGTTGAGGTAAGCATTTCTGGCATCATGCCATTATTTGGAACTCTTTTGATCCTGCCGTCAAATTCTGGGCCCAATATTTGGAAAGAATGCGTTTGTTTTTCTGGGCAAAATTTGGGGCAGATGGAAAGCAACGAGTAATTTTCCTGACAGCTTGTGGATCCACAGTTTTTTCAGTTATGAGTAACCTAACATTCCTGAGGCAGCAGATATTAAAACGTTTCAAGAATTGATGGATTTAGTTAAGGAATAATAATACCTCAAGCCACCTCTAGTTCTGAGACGCTATTGATCTCATTCGGTGATTCGAGAACCAGGGAATCCGTATTGGTTTGACAAAATTAAGATCACTGGCAGAGTGACTTTGGTTTAACCCATAATGAGATGCTGAGAAACTGTTTGTTATGCGGAATTATTGATGTAACTATGCAAACATGTCTACTATCTGAAGCCCAACTGGATTTCAAACAGGGACTACAAATAGCTTTATCATTGGAAAACAAAGCAAGTGGAGCATATGGGTTGCAAGATATTCCACTGGAAGTGGACACCCTCACCAGTCAGACTGAGTTTGGGGAACATCACCTGATTAAAGGCAATTGTATAGCCTCACTCGGTTCATAACCTGAACAGAAGGACTCTAGGTCAGCCTTTAGCAAAACCCAAAAGCATAGCCAAGACTCGGCCAAATGGTTAATATTTTCTTCATGATCTAGGCCTGCAAGCCACTGTTGTTATGCAGACTCTAGACAGAGAAAGAGACCCACTCGATGGAAATTGAGTAAAAGAACCTATCGTCTAATATTCAGGAGAGTATTCACCCTTAAAAGTCCACCTACAGCTGCCTTGGAACAATTAATTTGCTCAGCAACATTCAAATTTGAACCAATCAAATAAATATCTGTGAAATAGTCACCCTGTTCTAATGGATGTCAAAACTGCCATGGCCATCTCAGTGATTGCAGAATCAGTCTTTAACAAAATTCACTCTCGACTCCAACCTTTAAGTTTGCATTACCTCTGCAAGTCTGAAAATCCAAAGCAGGCAACCTCTACAGATGAAGGCACAACTCCGATTCTGGTCTCTTAAAGATCAAGGAGATCATCTAAATGTTAAACCCCAGCAGATGGCAGAGATACTAAATAGTTTGCATCCAATTTTACTGTGGAGAAAGAAATGTAGAGAATGCAGAGAAACAAACGTTAATGCTTTAAAAACAGTTAACATTACAGAAGAGGAAATTTGGGAGGTCTTAGATAATGCAAAGGTGGATAAATCTCCCAGACCTGGTGTAATATTTCCCAGAACATTGTGAGAAGTAAGAGAGGAAATTACGAGACCCCTTGGAGAAATATTTGCATCATCTATAACTATGGATGAGGTGCCAGATGACTGGAGAGTGGCTAATTTTATACTTTGGTTTAAGAAAGGTTATCAGGAGAAACCGGGGAACTATAGACCTGTGAGTCTGACTTTGGTTATGCATGAATTGTTGAAGGTGATTATAAAAGATAGGATTTGTGGACATTTAGAGAAGCAAAAAATGATTAGGGATATTCAGTATGGTTTTTTGCGAGGAAAATGATGTCTCTCAAGTTTGTTTGAGTATTTTGAGGAGGTAACCAAAAAGATTGATGGCAGAGCAGTAGACGTTGTTTATTTGGATTTTAGTAAAGCCTTTGACAAGATTCCGCATGATAGACTAATTAGTAAAGCAAGGTCACATAGGATTCAGAGTGAACTTGCCAATTCGATACATAATTAGTATAATAACAGGAAACATAGAGTAATGGTGGAGGGTTGCTTTTCAGACTGGAGGCCTGCAACCAGCGATGTTCCACAGGGATCAATGCTGGGTCCTTTTTTGTTTGTCATTTTTATAAGTGATTTGGATGAGAATATAGAAGGTATGGTTAGTAAGTTTGTGGCCGACACCAAAATTGGTGGCATAGTAGACTGAAGAAGCTTTTCTAAGTTTGCAAAGGGATCTTGATCAAATGGTTCAATTCTCTGAAAAATGGCAGATGGAGCTCAGTATGGATAAATGTGAAATATTGCACTTTGGTACAACAAATAGGGGTAGGGCTTATACAATTAATGATAGGGCCTTGGTAGTGTTGTAGAATAGAGCGACCTTGGGGTGCAGGCACATAATTCTTTGAAAATTGCATCACATATAGACAGGTTTGTTAAAAAGGCTCAGTCCTTTGAGTATAGGATTTGTGAAGTCATTTGAGGTTGTACAGGACATTGATGCAGCCTCTTCAGGAATACTGTGTCCGTTCTGGTTGCCCAGTTATAGAAAGGATATTATCAAGCTGGAGAGAATTAGAAGAAATTTATCAGGTTGCCAGGAACTTTTTTCACTGGAGCGTAGAATTTTGAGAGGTGATCTGATAGAAGTTTATAAAATAATAAGAGGTATAGACAGAGTTAATGGTGATTGTCTTTTCCTTAGGATGGGGGTTTGAAGACTGAGGGCACATTTTTAAGGTGAGAGGAGAGAGATTTAAAAAAGGCGTGAGGGGCAAATGTTTTATAGAGGTTGGTTCACATGTGGAATGAACTTCCTGAGAAAGAGAATGTAGGTACAATTGCAATGTTTAGAAGGTATTTGGATAGATACAAAAATAGGAAAAGTTTAGAGGGATATACACCAGGAGCAGGCAATTGGGACTAGTTTAGTTTGAGATTATGTTTGGCATGGAGTGGTTGGACTGAATGATCTGTTTCTGTGCTCTATGACTCTGAGAAACAGCTGATTTACTTACCACTGTGTAGTAAAAGGCTCGGGTCCAAGCCGAATCGGGTGAAATTGATTGAGGAAGATTCATCTACATTGGTTCAACATTTTTTGTTTAGAAAATGGCTGCCTGAGTGAAGTCCTAGTTAAATACCCAGAAGATCTTTGGGGAAGGTCTGGGGACTATCAAAGGAGCCAAGGTCACTTTATATGTTGGCCAGGAAACAATTCCATTACTCTGCAAGGCCTACCAAGCTATGAGCAAAAGGAGAGGCAGAAATCAGAGAAAAAGGAAGGAAGCAAGTGAAAAGCTAAATTTGATGCTTTAATAATCTTTAGGTTAGCTCAATTGACTGGGCAGATTGTATAGGGTCAAATAGTTGTCAACAGTATGGAATTTGATTGCAGTTCTGGCTGGATGATCAGCCTCTGACTTCATGCCCTACTAATGGTAGAGATCAAGGCAATGTGGCTTGGATCTGCTTTTAGGCAGAAGACTAAAGAAGAAGCAGATTTTTAAGAAAAGACAGAAAATCCACTGTTCCTGTCTTTGGCCTGAAGTGTTTTTGGCAGTTATCACAATATTTCTATGCCGTATGAGTTTATGACTCTATTCAACGTTCTCCTTCACGATTGACTTAACTTTTAGTGACGAATTTAATAGAATATCTCAATGTCAGTCAAGGTGAATGGTCAACATAAAGATGATTTCACCTGAGTGACTGTGAGACTGAGTGACTACAGAAGAATTTGGTTCAAAGGTGGATTTCAGTGCACAGGCGTATTAAGTAAAATGAAAGTGCAGTGAGTAGGGAGTAATGGAGCAAAAAGCAGAATACTGGTGTGAGGCAACAGAGGCTCAATGGGCCAAATGGCCTTCTTCTGCACCATAACAATTGTGCTTCAGTGAAGGTTGGGGAGGAAGTACTTTCCTTTTTGCAGTCTTTCAGTCTCCTACTGATTTCCAACTTTGTGCAGGAGAAGGAGCAGCTAAATTCAATGAGTATTATGAGAAATTGTAAGTATTATAAATATTCTAAGAATTGTATTGCCCTTTTGTTATAAATTTTACTGGCGGTGCTAAAATAATTGAAGTATTGTATGTATTAAATAGAAGATAATTAGCAATTATTATTTAATTAACATCTATTAGATATGGCAGGGCATTTGAAGGCCTGTGATTGCAGAATTGACACTTTCTGATATCAGTGTGTTCAAGGGCAAATACATCCACTGTCAATGTTTGTGGCTGCAAGAACTTTACCTCAGAGTTATTGAGCTGAAAGCTGTGGGGTTCCTGTGACACAATGGTAGAGTCCCTAACACAGAGCCTGGAGGTTAGGTTCAAGTCCCACCTGTCCCAGAAGTGGACAATAACATCTCTGAACAGGTTATTAGGAAAAATAGTGCATAGCTGTGGTATTCTTGTGGTGCACAGGTAGAATCCTTACCTCAAAGCCTGGAGACCTAGGTACAGGTCACACCTGCCCCAGAGGTGTAGAATAATAACATATCTGAATAGATTGGTTAGAATTTTGTTTTGAGTTCAAAGCCAAGATGCAGACACAGCAGCACATTAGGGAGGCAGAAAGTCACATGGGCTTTTTATTTCTGAAGGCAGTTACATCCCTTAAAATTGTGACTCATGGATTAGTCAACAACCCAGCACTGGAATGGGATGAGAATGGTGTAGTCAAGTTAACCAGAGGCTAGGAAGACAGGAGCCTGTCTGATAGTTTTGAGGTTTCCTCAGCTGAATTGAATGAAAATAAAAGCTGCAGGGTAGAGGAGCTAATTGGCCTTTTTACTGAGGTACAGGACATCATTTAAGTGTGGGGTGATGGTTGAGAGTGGTTTGGGTAGAAGGTATATAGTGGTACGAGCAGGTGTATGGTGAGGGAGATTTACCCTCTTCTCTGCAGCTAAATGTATGACTCCAGATGGCTGTGTTGTTGCCTGGTACCAGGATTTGGGATATCTGCTCTGAGCAGGAGAAAAAAAGACTTGAAGTAAGAAGGGAAGGATTTAATGGTTATGATCCGCAACAATAGACTCAAAGACCATTGTAGGAGAAATCAATTCTGGCTCATCGGGCATTAGCAACAAAACTGCGAATAGTGAAATCTATAATGTTCTGATGGTCTGTACCTGAATTGTGCTGGGACTAGTATTCTTGTGAAATCCAACTAGGGAAGTCCATAGGCCTTTAAAATAAACAGAGAAGGATGGGGTTCAGGGGAGATGGGGTGCTGGGGGTTCAAGCTTGGATAATCATAACAAATTAACAGATGGCATTGAGGCAAGATGCTCACATGGAAATAAAGATCGGAATAGTAGGAAAGGACAGAGAAAAAGAAACCTGAGAATATATTAGCAGTTGAGACTAGATGATACAAAGATAACAAAAAATCAAACAAAACTAACGGCTCTATATCTCAATGCGTGCAGCATTCATAACAAAGTTAATGAACTTATAATTCACATTGAAGTAAATAAATATGATCTGACAGCTATTAGAAATGTGTCTGCAGAGTGACATGGATTGAGATCTGAATATTGAGGGGTATGTAACATTTAAGAAGAACAGGAAGCTAGGTAAAGATCGAGGGTTTGCACTCCTGACCAAAGATGAAATAATTAAATATGACCTTAAATCAGGTGTTCAGGACCTAGAGTTTATTTGGGCATAGATGAGGAATAGTAAGAGACAAGGTCAATAGTGGGAGTGATTGACACAAACAGGAACCATGATGTATGAAGAAGTATACAAGGAGAAATATTAGTAGTTGTGATAAAGGAACTACAATAATCATGCCAATTTTAGTTTACATATTAACTAGGAAAATCAGATTGTTGATAGCAACCTCCACTAAGAGTTCATAAGATGCTTTCAAAATTGTTTCTTACACCAACACATCCTGCAACTGACCAGAGGGCAAACAATACTTGACTTGATACTTTCTAATGTGACAGAATTAATTAATTACCATAGGGCAAAGACACTCTGCACAGCACTGCTCATAGTATGATCGAGTTTAACATCCATTTTGAAAGCACGAAAGGTGAATCTAAGACTAATACTCTCAACATAATAAGGGAAACAATGTGGACATGAAAGCTGAGCTACCTGAATGAATTGGATATTAGGTTAAGAGATACATCTGTAGAGAAGCTGTGGCAAACAGTTAAAGGGATATTTCAGAATACATAGAAAAGTACATTCCTGCTATTAAAAAAAAGTTCCAAGAGAATGTGTAATGATCTAAGTAGATATAGAAAGGATGGTTCCTCATGTGAGGCAATACAGAAACAAGAGGTCATCATTTTAGGACGAGGGCTAGCAGATTTAAACAGAGATGAGGAGAAATTATTTCTCTCAAAGGGTAATGAATCTGTCAAATTCACTACCTCAGAGTGCAGTGGAATCTGAGATGTTAAGTAAATTTAAGAATGAGAGATTTTTAGTCAGAAATGGTTTGAAGGCTTATGGACAGTGGGCAGGAAAACAGAGTTGAGGCCAAGATGGGATTACCCATAATTGTATAAAATGGTAGAACAGGCTCAAGGGGCTGAATAGTCTATTCCTGCTCCTTGTTCTTATGAGGGTAGGGTGGCAGGTGAGAAGGTTGATGTGTGGATGGGTTAGATGAAGGGCTGATTGAATAGGGTAATATGATAGGTAGGATGGGTTGAAAGTGACTAGACCAGAGGATTGCCAATTTGATACATTAGCAGAAATGTTGTGATAAGCAGATCTGGCAGGTTGTCAGGGGGTTGGAGTATCAGTTGACTAGGATGGCAAGTGGGAAAGTTATTAGAGTATGATGGCAGGAGAGTGAGTATTTGGGAGGGAGGAGTCATCTTGTCAGGTCTGGGTCTAATCAGGCTGGGTCAAGGCTGCCTGTAAGGTGATGGTGTATAGTTACGTTGAGCAAGGCATTGAGCAGTGATGGTTAGGTTGTGACGGGGGCCTGAGTCAGACAAGAAGGGGTTGTTATCAGTTTTGGTTGTGGATGATGTCAGGTGTGTATCCGTGGGGATATAGTATAATCAGGAGAGCAGTCACATCATGTTAGTGAAGTTGTAAAGGGCATACAATGCATTAGAAGGGAAAGGTCTGGGTGGCGCAAAGTAGAGGTAGTCGGGGCATCAGTGTGAGCAATCCTAAATCTTCTAGTCATGTCCTGCTTAACTACACAGCTAAGTACATCAGAATCATCTGAAGACTCCAACTCTAACTCTGAGTTAGAGAGGTTTATCAAGGTTCCTTGGGTGTGGGGGAATTGCCTGCCTTTTGAGAGATCATATCGCAGGCAATTCCCTGGAATCCAGTGCATTGGGATCCTCACACACAGTTAAGGGCACACATCCAGTTTCCAATGATTTGTAAACTGCAGGATCTAGACAATTATATCAGCTCTAGTTCAACTGTGGAAACCCTGCAGTCTTATTTCGAAATTTGATATATGCTGAATTAGTTTGAGTAACATTAGACAAGAGCTGTGACACGAAACTTAATCTACAACCTAGGAACACAACAGGGTAAATTGATGGCAATATACTTCTCAGCATGAATCTTGAAACTGCGCTCTAAGGCTTCAATCCTTGATACATTTTATTTTAAATATTATTACAGAAAACTAAAAATGTTCTGTTCTTACTTCAAATTCAGCTCTTTTCTTCACTTTAGTCAGATTTTAGCTTTGAGCTTCTGATTGCATGCCTCCAGCAGGGAGCCTCACGAGAGGAACTGAGCAGAACATTTCCTAAATCATCTTGATTTTAAGTACATGAATATTTTGCCAAATCACCACTCTCATGAACTAAATGCAAAATTTAGAAATTATAGCATCTGCCATAGTTCCTGCTTTAACTGTGGAATAAAAATGACTTTAAATCTTTTTGCATAGGATGGGCAGAGATTTAACTACTCCCTGCCTGAAGAAATGATTTTTAAAAAATCTGTAAGTGGTTTGAAGTAAATATGCCTGTAGAGAAAGAAGTACTGTGGAATATATTGGGCCAGAACTGGCTGACAGCAGAATAGCAT
Organism: Chiloscyllium plagiosum; assembly: GCF_037043375.1. Taxonomy (NCBI): domain Eukaryota; kingdom Metazoa; phylum Chordata; class Chondrichthyes; order Orectolobiformes; family Hemiscylliidae; genus Chiloscyllium; species Chiloscyllium plagiosum. Next base: position 25,047,110 of record NW_028270174.1, read on the forward strand.
ATTAATGACTCATGCCATCATTCAGTTACATATCAGACAGGTAATTCATTGGGGTTATTGTATATGGTGTGACTTCATAATCCCCAAAAATTAGTGGGCTACATTTTTAATACAACCACTTGTTTTATGTAGACACCATCTCAACTTTAATCTCAATGGTGTTTTTTTTTTGCAAGTTGTTGAATTGACTCATTAATTGCCATTTACTCAGTAATTACCCATGGTATAGCTCAGGCTAGAGTTGTACACAAGAGTGAGTTGAAGAGGAATTTCTTTACCCAGTCAGTTGTGAATTCAAATTCTCTGCAGAGTTCAGACTGCTCAGTTCTTGAGTATGTTAAAAGGTAAGATGGGTAGATTTTTGTTCTCATGGAGAATTAAAGGATAAGGGAATTGGATAAAGGAATAGAATGGACATCAAAGATTAGTGATAATTTCCTTGAATTATTTGCCTTGATTGTTTGCCTGTATGGTCCTTTATCTTGATTTTTATGTAGAAATTAGGACCAGGATTAGGTCAATTAACCCTTCACATTTGCACCATCATTCAATGAGATCAGTGCTGATTTGTTAGTTCTTCAAGTTTCGCATTCCTGTCTCCCCCGATTAACTTTTTTGGTTACCATGTCCAACAAGAAAATATCTACCTCTATCTTAAAATGTACAATGACCACAACTTCTGAGGCAGACAGTCTAAGGCAGAAAATTACAATTGTTGCTAAAAGGGCAACCCTTAATTTTAAGACAATGCCATCTTGTTCTGGGGTCACTCAGGAAGGAAATATCTCCTCCACTCTTACCTAATCAAAATTATTCACTTATTTAATATTTCTATCAAGTGAGCCTCTTTCTCTCAACTGCCTGCAATGTATTTATATACTTGATTAAAAAAGGAGACCAAACTGCACACTACATTCAAGATATGGTCTCACTAACTGCCTGTATAATTGAAGATGATATCCTTACTTTTCATGTCATTTCATATTGTAATTATTAAGAACATTCTACCAGTCTTAATCACTTTGCACTTGCGTACTAACTTCTGATTTGTGTAATCGATCACTGAGATCCATCTGGACCTCGGAATTCTGCAATCATTCGTCATTTAAATAATAATCCATTTTTTTCCCTTGGCAAGGTGAACAACTTTACATTTTTCCCCATTACACACCATCTGTCAGGTTTTTGCCCACTCACATACACCTTTTTATTATGTCATTAACTGGGGCGGGGCGGGGGGGGGTGGGGGGTGTCACCATTTAAAGATGGTCAGCAAGAGAGCTAGGAATGAGATGAAGAGAAACTTCTTTACTCAGACAGTTGTTAGGATTTGGAATGCATTGCCTGGAAAAGTGGTGGAACTGGATTCTATCGGCGTTTCAAAAGAGAACTGGATATGTACTTAAAATTGCTGAATTTAGAGTGCTATGGAGACAGGACTGGAGAATGGGACCAGCTGGATAGCTCTTTCAGGAGCCAGTACAGAGACAATGGGTCAAATGGCCTCCTTCTCTACTGAATAATTCTATGATTCCATCTGTATAAGACTGCAGCCTTGTTGTGGCACCTTCACACCAAGCTTTCCCACCTATTTTTGCATCGTCTGCAAAATTAGCCACTACATCTTCAATTCCCTCATCAAGATCATTATTTTATAAATTAAAGAATGTTGAGGGCCCAGGCAGTAGTAGTCTGTAATGTCTACAAGGTACAATTCATCTAAGATCCTTAGAACAGCACCTAGCAAGCCCATGACCACTTCTATGCAAGGGCAGCAGATACATGGGGACACCAACATCTGCAAGCTCCCCTCCAAAAAATTCGCCATCCTGACTTGGAAATATTTTGTCATTCCTTTGCTGTTGCTGGGTCAAATTCGTTGAATTCCCTTTCCAGGTGCATTGTGGGTCCACCTGCAGCATGTGGACAGCAGTGGTTCAAAAAGGTAGCTCACTACCACCTTCTCAAGGGCAACTAAGGATGGACAATAAATGCTGGTCCAGCCAGCAGTGTTCATGTCCCACAAGTGAATGTTTTTAAAAAAATTTGATCCTTTTGTCAACTTACGGACCTCAATTTGATCCCCTCTCATTCTCCTAAACTCTAGTGACAATAAGCTTAAACTGCCGAATCAATGAAGAATAACAAGTATCGATACACTCCATATATCTACTTGATTAAATGGTGCATTAGAAAGTGAATATTTAATTCATCTGTTACAAGGTGTAACATTAAAATGGGGTTGATTTTGTTGCAGGCATGATTATCATGACCGATTTGATTTTCAGCTGATGGTCTCTTAGTCATTTCACATTATGGAGTCAAACAATCCAAACCTCTAAAAGCTGAAGAGCTAACTCAATAACTGAAGGTTGTTTGGCCAGATTGGGACATTCTTTTCATTAAGGTGTGTGGCAGAAGAAAGGTATTAACCAGCTATGGGTTTGGAAGTTAAATAGTTGTCAAGCAGACTACATGTAGAAGAGTGAGGACAATATATTATGGCAAAGTCAACTGGCTGTCCTTTCACTGAAACATTTACATTGCCAGATCTGACAATATCTTGATGAACTTTCAGACATTCATGAACAATATAACCAATGAAAAATACTGTATTGTGAATATTAATACATAAAACAATTCAATTATATAAGCATTGCAAAATGAGTTTGTTATTACACTAAGACATTTTATTCTTAGCAGGATAATGAAATAACCCACTGCTGTATTCACATAAATACATTAAAAATAAATTAAACTTCTGCACCAGAGGGACTATGACTTCATTTTTATTAATAAGAGGTGTTCGTTTATTGTCAAGTTTAATCAATGCAACCAATGTTGGAAAAATAGCAAAGTTTATGGAATATTGAGTACAGTTGCTGGGTAATGCAGAACTTAAATATTGTTGATGAGAGAATGAGATGCCAAAGCTTTTCATCTTGCACTGATCAGGACAAATGCAAGAGTACCAAATATCAAGTTATTGCAATAATTTATAACATACAAGAAAATAATATTGAATTGTTAACACATTGGCTCTCAAGAAGATGGAAAAGTCAAACTACTCCTCTTGGGTGTGGAGAACATGTCCCTGAACATGGACATGTATAGCTTCTAGCAAGTCTAAATGAGCCTGGGGTTGGAGACGCTACAGTTCTTTGTTGATTTTGTCGTTGCACCACCTCAGTCAAGTACTGTCAATTTGTCACAGAGTCGTAGAGGTGTACAATGTGGAAACAAACCCTTCCATCCAGCTTGTCCATGCCGAACAGATATCCTAAGTAAATCTATTTGCATTTGCCAGCATTTGGCCCTTATCCCTCTAAACCTGTCCTATTCATGTACCCATCCAGATGCCTTTTAAATGTTGTAATTCTACCAGTCACCAGCACTTACCCTGACAATTCTTTCCATAGATGCACCACCCTCTGTGTGAAAACATTGCCCCTTAGGTCCCTTTTAAATCTTTCCCCTCTCACCTTAAACCTTTGTCTCTAGTGCTGGAGTCTGCTACTCTGGGGAAAATACCTTGATTATTTATCCAATCCATAGCTCTCATGATTTTATAAACTTCTATAAGTATACCCCTTAGTCTCCGATGCTCCAGGGAAAATAGCCCCAGCCTGATCAGACTATCCATTATAGCTCAAACCCTCCAACCCTGGCCACATCCTTGTAAATCTTTTGTGAACAATTTCAAATAACACAACATCCTTCCTATAGCAGGGAGACCAGAATAATACAAAATATTCCAAAAGTGGCTCAACCAATGTCATGTAAGCTGCAATATGATCTCTCAATTCCTATACCCAATAACCAATAGAGGCAAACATACCAAAAACCACCTTCACTATCCTGTTTATCTATGACTCCTTTTTCTAGTAAATATGAACATGCACTCCAAGGTTTCTTTGCTCAATAACACTCCCCAGGACCTTACCTTTAAGTGTATATGTTCTGCCCTGATCTGCCTTTCCAAAATGCAGCACTTCAAATTTATCCAAATTAAACTCCATCTGCCACTTTTTGGCCCATTGGCCCATCTGATTGAGATTCCATTCTTCTCTGAGGTAACTTCTTCGCTGTCTGCTACACCACCAGTTTTGTATCATCTACAAACTTATTAATCATGCCTCCACATGCAAATCATTTATATAAATGGCAAAATGCAGGGGAACCCAGCAATGATCCTTGTGGCATACCGCTGGTCACAGGCCTCCAGTCCAAAAAGCAGCCCTCCTCCGTCACCACTGTCTTCTAACTTTGAGCCAGTTCTGTAACCAAATGGCTAGTCCTTCTTGCTGCCATTTGATTTCATCTTGTTACCCATATGAAATCTTGTCAATCATCTTATTGAATTCCATAGAGATCACGACTACCTATCTGCCTTTATCTTTGTTACTTCTTAAAAAAACTCAATCAAGTTAGTGAGACATGGTTTCCCATGCAAAAAGCTATGCTGACTATTTCTAATCAGTCATTACTTTTCCAAATGTTTGTAAATCCTATCCTTAAGGAATCATTTTCAACAACTTACCCACCATTGATGTCAGGCTCACTGACGTATAGTTCGCTGGCTTTTCCTTATCACCATTCTTAAATAGTGCCACCATGTTTGCCAACTTCCAGTATTCTGGCACCTCACCTGTGACTATCGATGATACAAATATCTCAGCAAGGGACTCAGCAATCACTTCCCTAGCTTCTAAGGTATACTTGATAAGGTCCCGGGGATTTAAGATGTCCGCACCACTTCCTCTGTAATATGAAGATATTATTTATTGCCCTGAGTTCTCGAGCTCTCCATATCTTTCTCCACAGTAAACATTGATGCACAATACTTGTTACTTTCTCCTGTGGTTTCACACATAGGCAATCTTGCTGATCTTTAAAAAGCCTATTCTCTGCCTAGTTACTTTTTTGTTCTTAATGTATTTGTAAAATCCGTTTCGATTTCCCTGACCATCCAATCAGCACTCTTTCCTTCTGTCATGCAAATTGTTATAATGTTGAATTTCATGGATGACTTAGTTTAATGGGACATAACGAGATTTCACCTGCTCTTTTCCTCATTACCTATGTACCACACCTCTATTAGCTTCACTTATCATATCCTCTCCTTCAGCCCAGAGGATCACCCAGGATTCCCAGTGTTATTGTTAAAGTCCAGCTCTGCACCCAGTTATGTGTTGTCAGTCTGGAGTTGATGTTCACTGTGCATGTCGTCGGGCAGAAATCAAAAACAATTGCTTCCAATGGTCCAGTCGGAGATACCCACAAACCAAAAATGGAGTTTTAAAAATGAATGACATGGCGAGCACTTCATTGCTTGTACAAGAGCACATTTGGACATCTATGGTGACCTCTTCATATGCAGGCTGTTCTGTAGCTGTTGGAGATTACTACTGGTTCTGGGCATGTTGGATTCTTCTGTTGTCCCTGAATTTCTCTGTGTTGCCATTGCATTACAGTAACAGCAGCAATAACCTGTCCTGTCACTGTAATAATGTGTACTCTTCAAAGGAATGTATGTGCGGAGTTTCAATAAAGAACAGATCCTCATTAATGTGAGCAGTCATAATTCGTGCCACTCATGAATGATTGTTTAGGGTAGTCCTCATACAGTTTGAATGGAGGACTTGAACAAGGAGATTCACAAAATACTTCTATGTAGAACTTTGACATTAGGAACATGTTCTGATGAATGCAGCACAAGCCATTTTGCACAAATACAGTAGGCGATTGTAAGTGCTGTAATATTGTTGTTAACTTGTCTTCATGACCCTATATCACTTGTAAAAGGCAGCATTGCAAACCATGATATATTGGCAAATGCTTTTAGTTTAAGGAGAGAGGGAAACAATTCTGTGCCACTGTCGAGCCCATGAGATCTTATAGTAGCTTTGTGATCCATAGGTACCACTTTTTAAGGTCATCAGGAATTGGTTCTATTCACAGAGATGACTATCTTCAATCTGTAACGACCAATGACATTATTAAGATTGCTTGAGAATAAGATTTCTACTCTACACAGTTGAACACTGCCTGCATTTTCCATGCTGGATGCTATGATTACTATGATTACAGATGACTTCAACCTGCACTGTGGCAGTGCCTGATTAATTGCTCCTTCAAGGACCTCATATTGATCACAAATTGAGCCTATATACTCAGACAGAAAGGAAAAGACTTAGTCCATCCACTCCAGCTGTGGTTGCAGCTATTTTTCATTTCTGTTTTGCATTTACATTTCACATGAAAGGCTTGGCATAGTGAGTCACAAGAACACCCCAGTCACTCCAAGTGTTCCCACATACCACTTTGAATTAAGTTTTAAAATCACACAACACCATGTTATAGCCCAGCGGCTTTATTTGGAAGCACTAGTTTCCAGAGCACTGCTCCTTCATCAGGTAGCTGTGGAGCAGGATCATAAAACACAATTTATAGCAAAAGATCACAGTGTCATGCAATTAAAAGCGATATAGTGAACAAACCTAGATTGCTGTCAATTCTTTCATTTTTTTTAGAATGGGTTGTAGGTTTTGATTCATTAACATATAAATCCCAAAACTTTGACGTCAAATTCTTGAGATAACTTAAGGTTTTGTAAACTAAAGTGACATCTCAGCTCAGACAATGTATTAAAGGAATAAGGTTAGAGTCTGTCTGCATCCAAACTGTGAGTCAGACTCATTCTATTTCCAAAATAGGAATTTATAAAATGTTGTAAAGATTGACTGCCTGCAGGCTGTGTGCATTTTGAGCGAAAATAGAATGTATCTGCAAATACAATTCTGCAAATGCAAATTCACCCCATAGATATACGTGTGTGTGTGTGTGTGTGTGTAGGAGAGGGAGAGAGAGAGAAAACGTGTATGTTTGTTCGTGTGAGTGTATGCGTGTGAGCGGACATGAGAGAATGTGTGTTTGCATGTGTGCATGCATGGTATAGTCCACAGAACCTTTCAGGTGACTTGGGTTTCCTGAACACAATTGACAGGAACCTGTTTCTCATTCATTAGCATGTCACGAATTAAGACCCCAGCTCAGTCAAATTATGATGTGGAGGTGCCGGTGTTGGACTGGGGTGAACAAAGTTACAAATTACACAACGACAGGTTATAGTCCAACAGGTTTAATTGGAAGCACTAGCTCCCTGATGAAGGAGCAGCACTCTGAAAGCTTGTACTTCCAAGTAAAGCTGTTTGACTGTAACCTTCATTCAAATTATGCTGAATGAACAATTTTGTTAGCCAAAAATGGGAAGTTCGTCTGTTTGCCAACCCAAGCAATATTTCCATGCTTGTACTTAGTGTTGTAGATACCTTCCTCCAAGCTCCAGTAAGCATAGATTTCTTCAATAACTAGGCCTGTTCAGAAAAAAAAACATGTTTTCTTCATATAAACATTGACAGTGTTACTGTTGAAACCTTTCCATGTTAATCAGCTCATAAGAAGTCTAAGTCATATGGAGTGTGTTCTTTTTTTAACTATTAGACACGCATAAGGTCGTGCTTGATTTTGGATTATAGAACTGTTTTTTAATGAAAGCACTGTCTAATTAAAAGCTCCTGCCAGATGTACTTATCTGGGAACACCCCTCCCCCCCAAACCCAAACAAAGGCCATGCTGGAACAAACACAGGTGGTTGTTTGTGAGAAAGTTATCTCTAACACACTTATCAATCTCTAATGCTTGAACAAAAGAGGAATTTTTATGGTCTTAATGAGTACACAGGAGGCCTCCCATTCTGCTGCACCATCTAAAGTTTAAATCAATTAGCAGATTAATGATCCTAGCAAGACTGCATTTTGAAACAATTTACTGCTCCACATTCTTGTGCTCAAAGCCACAATACAATTCTTCAGTCAGGGTGCAAGTTTTCAATATTCCACTCCATTACCAAGAAGCAATCTCGACACACAGGACTCCACTAGCTTACCTTCATTAATATGAAAGAAATAAAAGAACAATTATATTCAAGATGATTGATACAGTACAAAGATACATAATGCATTGGCTTCCACTATTGGGAGTTAGTCCAGCTGACATCAATAACTACCTGTGAGATTGCAGTTTGTCTGAAGGCACAGTTCATTTAGTTTGAATTTCAAGGTATGGTGATGAGCGACAATGGGCCACAATTCCCAAGCAAAGAATTCAGACACTTCAGAAAGGATTGGGAAAATTAACACAATACATCATCTACCCAGTCAAGTGGAAAGGTGAGAGGGACCACAAAGAAATCGAGAAAATTCAGCACAGACTTGTACAAAGCAATGGTGAGGGAATATACATCTTGAAAGAATGGACTATAGTCCAGTCCAAAAAACAATATCATGCTGCACCTAAACTACCCTTCCAATGGTGAAAAATAATGATTGAGTGACAAAATCAAAGTGAAATGACAGCCAAGTTTCACTTCGATAAAACTGCCATCTATTGCCAGACTTGAGCAGTAGAAAACCAGTCAGAGTACAGAGGAACCTAGATCCGAATATCAGATTATCCAGCAAGATTGCAAGTTTTCAATCTGGATATAAATTTGCTTGCTGAGCTGGAAGGCTCATTTTCAGACGTTTTGTCACCATACTAGATAACATCATCAGTGAGCCTCCGATGAAACACTGGTGTTATGGCCCGCTTTCTATTTATGTGTTTAGGTTTCCTTGGGTTCATGATGTCATTTATTATGGTGATGTCATTTCTTGTGTTAGTGATGTCATTTCCTGTTATTTTTCTCAGACATTGATAGATAGGATCCAAACCGATGCATTTGTTGATAGAGTTTCAGTTAGAATGCCATACTTCCAGGAATATTCATGCATGGACCTATGTCTTACCCTCCACTTCACTTTTGTTAACAAAATGTATAAACAAACCAATGGAACACCCATGGGATCTCCGATATCAGGATTTGCAGCAGAGGCAGTAATGCAGAGACTCAAACAGCTCTACCAAACATCCAACCCAAACTTTGGGTCCGCTACATGGATGACACCTTTAACATCACTAAACAAAACAAATTAGAGGAAACCTTCAAGACCATCAATAATATCCTTACTGGCATAAAATTCACGAAAGAGGAGGAAAACCACAACAAACTGCCATTCCTCGATTTCACAGTTAGAGTGAACAGTCAATGGGGAGCTTCAAACAAGCGTTGATAGGAAAATAATGCATACGGACCAAATATTGAATGACAGAAGCAATCGTCCCAACACCCAGAAACAAAGCTGCAGTAGAACATTATTGCAATGAGCCACCACACACCGCAACACAGAGCAACTATGCAGAGCAGAGGAAAATCACCTATACAGTGTATTCAAAAAGAACGGGTACCGAATGAACACAATCTGTCGATTTCTCAGCAACAAACCCAAACAAGCAGACAAATCGTACCCAGAAACCTTAGCCACTCTCCCCGACATCAACAACATCTCGGAAATGACTGCCAGACTACTCAGCACTCTTGGCATCATGGTAGCCCACAAACCCACCAACACACTAAAACAGCAGCTAATGAACTTGAAAGATTGTATACAGACAACAAGCGAAATAAACACCATTTACAAAATACCTTGCAAGAACTGTAACAAGCATTGCATGGACAAATAGGCAGAAAACTAGCCACTAGGATACATGAACATCAACTAGCCACAAAAAGACATGACCCACTATCACTAGTATCCTTACAAACAGATGAGGAAAGATGCTACTTCGACTAGGACAAGACATCCATCATAGGACAAGCCAAACAGAGACTCACGTGGCATTCCAGCTGGAACTCTGTTAACAAACGCATCAATTTGAATCCCATCTATCACCCTTTGAGAAAAAGAACAGGAATTGATATCACCTATACAGGAAATGACATCACCACAGGAAGTGACATCACCGTCCCAAGGAAACCTTAACACATAAATAGAAAGCAGGCCATAACACCAGTACTTCACGGAGCCTCACTGATGATGTTACCTTGTATGGTGGTGGATTATCTGAAAACTTACTTCCAGAACCACAACCTAGCTACAACTCTTCTCCAAACTCGCTAGCAGGGTCCCAATGCTTGGCTACACTATGTTATCCAGCATTCTCTTATCCGGAATTTGATTAACCGAATGAAATATTCCCCGCCTGTGTCTATCGGATAATCGAGGTTCCTCTGTATTAACATTCAATGTTTGCAGCGAGTCAGCCCTGGAGACAATCTGGGACCCGTGTTAAGCAGTTGTCACCTGGATTGTAAAGCAAGGTGAATGTGAATATTCAGATACAGTTTTCTGATTAACAGAGAGGTAGGAAGTTTCTTGGCCACCTGATGATGTGCTCACTGAATAGTGCTCACCAGTCTAATTTAAAAAAAGGACGGACTGAGCTGGTGCAGGGTCTTGGTCAAAGTTGTGCTAACATATCCTCTGAAGTCAAGATTAGAGTAGTGCTGGAAAAGCACAGCAGGTCAGGTAGCATCTGAGGAGCAGGTAAACCGATGTTTTGGGCAAAAGCCCTTCATTACGGTTGAGTGGTTTCCTTGTCAGAGGTGACAGTCACCAAGCTTTACTTGTTGGAGGTTCACAGTATATGGCTAGTGCCTGCATAAGCGAACGGGGGGAAATTGTGTCTGTAAAAGATACAAATGCTTGGGTAGAATAGGAATGAATTAGCATTGATATTAAAGGGAGCATAGTGTGGCACAGAGCAATGAAAATCACTGCCTGTTTGCCCATGAAGGTCTTCACATTCCTACATCAGTAGTCACACTCTTTTCTTTGGATATACCAGGTATTTTCAACTCATAGGGATGAAGAGCCTTATGTCTGACAGCTTTCGGCCTAGCCATGAGGTGTTTTGTTTTCTTGCATTGAGACAAAAGTACAGTGAATGTGAGAGAAATGTATAAAATATTGGTGATGATGCAGAAGCAGGAGAGGTAATCCCAGATAGGAAGCATACAGGGCAGAAAGGATGAATAGTTTGTGAGGATAAAATGGGTGAGAGCAATTGAGTGAACATGTTGCATTGTGAGTTGTAATCCGTATGCCTAAATGAGAGGCAGTGCTAGAGTTAAGAGAGTTGTGATCCTGTAAGTTTACAGTAGCAGAGAGAAAATAGCAATACGTACCCTTGTGGGGTGCAGAATTCACCCCCTTCCTGCACTGCTGTGTGTTCCTCTTCGCCTGGGACACTGCACTAATCCAGTTTGCTGCCTGGATGGGCCTCCTTTGCCAATCAGCAGGCAAAAGGATGGCCCTCTTCTCCGCCACACCATCCACCAGTACCCCAGGTCCATGTCAACAAGCTGGGTGTAAGCTTTCCTTTCTGGCCATGTCCCAGTAATAACAATAGAGAAGCAGAATGTGAAGACATGTTCCTGGCGTGCAGCACTTGAAGTGCAGTGGACCTGGGGTTTGAATCTGTTTCCAGTGGTATGAACATTGCAAAATCCAGCAGTGGTGAGCATGTTCTCCTACAACATGACTCTATGAGGCAGAGTCCAAAAAGGACAGCTGCATTACTGATGAGCTGCAGAGCAGAAATTTCATGAGAAAAAGTCAACATGAGCCGTGGCAGACTGGCTGCTGTGAAACTTACTCCAGAAAATAATCAAAGCAATTCAGCCTTACATGTAATAAGAACCAAAAGAACTGCAGATACTGTAAATGAGAGACAAAAATAGAAATTTCTGAAAAAGCTCAGCCGATCTGGCAGCATCTGTAGAGAGAATCAGAGTCACTCAGTCTGAGATATTAACCCTGATTCTCTCCACAGATGCTGCCAGATCTGCTGAGATTTTCCAGCAATTTCTATTTTTGACATAGCCTGATGTATATAATGCAAGTGTAAAGACTGATGAAAATAGAACTGACAAAAATTAACACGTCATCTTCTTAACAATTTTCTTTGTGACTGTAAATGTTGGACAACTTGCACACTTTGCAATGATAAATGATAGCACATGATTTTTCTTTTATATAAAGATTTAGAGAAATACAATTATAGTGAGTATACTGTAGAGTCGTCATTGTCATGCAGCATCTACCTGTGCTGTAAATATTTTTGTAAGCAGACTGTAGCAGCCATTAAGCATACACTACTGACCACACAGTGCTCCGCTTTGCCTGCAGACAGACCATGTGGAAATGGACACCTGATTCAAAGGCAGATATCACCAATTTATTTCTAATTTTTAAGCCACATGGCCACCCGTTTGGAACTGTTTTCTGACTGTCAAAAGTATTTAACTTTGGATTCAGCAGCAAAGAGCAGAAATTTTAATCTCATTCAACATGGCTGGATTCAACTTCTAGCTGCAGAGTTGGAGGTGTAACATATAACTCAAAACATTACCCTTCCTTCAACTTCTGTATTCAGTTCACCCAGAAAGAAATGCAAGACTTAGAAATAATTTATTGTTTGTTTGCAAGGAGCTAGTTACCATATCTCTTGTTACGGTCAGGAGGATTTTTTTCCCCTAATCTGTCTTAACCTTGTTAGTTTTGAGTTTTTGATCATGTTATTTTTCAAATGAACCTAAAGTTTTGCAATCTCTTTACCTCTAAAAGCCCTTTTTTGAAGGTCTGGAAGTTGTCTCTCAAAATGTGCTTCGATTAAAATAACTTCAAAATAACTTGTGATAATATGATTATTTTTCATAGTAAAAGCTAAATACTGAAAATGCTATAAATTAAAACACGGTTGGCAAGCTCAACAAGACTGGTAATATCTCTGAAAAGATAAGCAGTGTTAACACTTTGTGTCAAATATGACTCTTCTTCAGAACTGTAATTTTCTACAGAACTGATGTGTAATATTTTATTTCTTTTCACCTGCCCACTTGTGACAGAGTGGTAGTGTCTCCACATCTGAACCACAAAGCCCTGGTTCAATTCCCATTTGCTCCAAACGTGTGTAATAACATCTCTGAACAAGTTGATTAGAATAGAGTATATGCAGCATTTTCAGTAACCATTTTTTAAAGTAGAATTTCAGTTTAACAGCATCTTGTTGGCTGTTCTACATTACTTCACGGGCCAGCTGGACAAATGTCCTCATCCAATTTGTGTTGACTGCTTTGTTTGTGATGGATCTCAGGCTGAAAGATTCTGGAGAAGAGAGCCAGCATCAACCATCAGGCATGTTGTAGAACTCTTATACCCTTCCTGGCTCAAGATCATTTTTTCAAACACTGACACTCTTTGTTGATTTCACTAGTTCAAAACCAGTGAACTCAAGTGGAGCATATCTGGTGACTGCCCTGCTCACCACTACCAAATTTCTAGATATTCTCTTTCAACTACTGCTGGGAATCTCTACTACTCAGAGAGCCAATGCTTTATGGAGATAGAAGAGGGTGTCTGGTTAGTCATCCAAGACCATCATGATATTGGATATTGTTCAAGTGTCCTTTGGTATGGCCTCCACCATTAAGCCATATTGTCCACATTTTATTCCTGTGAAAGGAGGGATAATTAGGAACAATATCAGCTAGCAGGCTCCACCCCATCAGTCTGTTTCAAGGAGCAGAATTTATTATTAAAGCATGCAAACACACAGCAAAATCGCTGAGTCAAATTCAGAAGGCATGAAAATTTATGTCAAAGTTGGCAGCCTGAAAGCAGAATAGCAAATCAAATAGATTGATGCCCGTGACAAGCTGAAATTCCGCACTGGTGACTCTGAATTAGTCCGACTTTTGTCAGCATGTCATATGCCATGTTGATTTTTTCCAGAGTTAACTCACAGCATATTTCAAAACCTTTTACAAGATCAGGACATTGTAAGGTGTGAGCAAATAGAATGAAGACATTTTTCAGACATTTACGGCTTTACAATGTTTTCACTTTGGATTTTGTCAACATCAAGTGAATTGAGTAAATATAAAAGGTCGACAAATTGGGTTAAATAAACTACATCAATATTCCATTTAACACAAACTTGTGATTGGTTCCCCAAGGATTCAACTCATCGGGATTTTAATGCAGAAAAAATCTTGATTTTCTTAAGATTAATAACGAATAGTTTGGACTGAATAATCACAGTTTAATTCAATAGTTGATCTGACATTGTAGATCAGAAAAGCAAAGCGCAATGTAAAAGCCATATGAATTCTGAAATGAAATTGCAGCTTTTTGTTCTTTTCTCATTAAATAATACATATTTTCATTTTAATTGAGATCAGAATTAAAATCGGATTCATAACAGCTTACAATAAAGGTGACTGTAAAAAATTATACTGAGATGCTTTCATGATACAAATAGTATTGTTCGATGAATCTCAGGAGCAAATAAGTTAGTTTTCCAGAGCTCTCGTAGATCAATGGCCTTTAAATGACTTAGGAGTATGTATCAAACTCAGAGAAGCCTCTTGTCTCTAGCTTCTAGTGGGTTCAACATCTTTTACACGTCTGAAAGTGAGGTCAGAGGAATTTCGATTTCATATTTTTTAACGTCGAAAATGAACTGTCATAAATGAAATGCTTGTTCATTTCCCAATGTATAGTTTACAAAAAGAAGCCACAAAAGTGAGTCATTTTTTCCCTTTTAAGATGCAAGTTATGCCTGTTGACCCTCTGCACTGCTGACCATGCTGTGATTGGCATGTTAACTCAGTTAAAAATCAACTGGAAGTTGTACAGTGCAAATCCCTTATTAAATGGGAACAGGGTGTTGGGGCATACTCAGTAATTAGAGCTCAATCTTTCCATCAGCCAATTAACAGAAGTTAGACTGCTGATTAAACAGCTTCATGACAGGAGTGTCAGAGGTTCTGTTCATCCTGAGAGCTGACTCTGAGGGAGCTGGAAGAAAAGAGAGAAAAAAAACAGTCTCATCTCGTGATTTACAGGTTCTTCCTTCTTCAAAATATTCTCCCACCAAAATATTCACTTATTTTTATTTCTCATTATTTGAAAGTTTTCTGAGCCATGCATTCCAATAAGGTAAGAAAATAAGGAATGGGAGCAGGAGTAGGCCATCTGGCTCATCGAGCCTGCTCTGCCATTCAATAAGAGCATGGCTGATCTCTTAATGGACTCAGCTCCATTTACCTGCCCACTCACCATTACCCTTAATTCTTTTACTATTCAAAAATCTCCCTATCTTTTCCCTAAAGATGGTCAAAGAGGTAGACTCAACTGCTTCACGAGGCAGGGAAATCCTTTGGGTAAAGAAGTTTCTCCTCAACTCAACAAAGCAAAGTCAATCAAGTAAATACTTAGCTTAATATTACTAGGTATTTCTTCCCCGCTCAGACAATGACAAGTGAATCATCGTCATAGGTGATTCTGTACCTCTTTTGATGTGACCTTTCATCTGTCTGTGCAGTGAGTTCCAAAGAATTTGAAAAGATGAACCTGCACCAAATCCAGAAATACTCTTCATTTGATCCCAATAATTAAGACACACTTCTTCCTATTAATGTGTTTTAAAATCCCCAGTCATCAACCCAAAACGCTCATTTAAAACTCGCTTAAGCACATCCAATAATGTTCAATTGCAGTCCATCTGCATTAGTTCATGGTTTAAAAAAAACTGCTGGACAATTCTCAACAGTCAGATATGCCAGTATTTTACATGATCAATCCAGCACATAAAGTGATGTGGGAGAGTAGGTGCATGGTCAGAAAGCTTTCTGCAGATTCATTAGTGGCTGAATAACTTAATATGTCTCAATAGGGCAGTAAGAACATTATTGAAACAAGAAGAAAGGGAATAATTATTCTGGTTTTATTTTGTGGACATCTTACTTTTCTTTCAATCAGTTCTCAAACATTTCAAGAGATACATGTGGCAGCAAATTGTCAAGATGTTTAATGACATGACACAAATCTTCAGTTAAAAAGTTTCAGCCTTGGCTAAGACAAACCCACAAGAGGTCATGAGTTAGAACCTATGTTGCAGATGATAATATTAGATTTTTTTAAGTTACTAACTAGTATTCATCCTGCCAATTAAATTGGAAGCACTATTGATGCTCTGGATGAGACAAAAAAAACTCTTCAGAGCTTCCAAAAGAAGAAAGCATGCACAAAGTTAAGGGAAAAAAATCTCAAATGAACTGGGGGAATGCAAGGGCAATTCAAACCCGTCAATCTGTCATAATTTGGGTCAAGTATTTGATTGTTGGAATCGTACATCATCTAAGTAAATAGATTTGATTTCACTTCAGTCATGGATGCATGGTTGCCGAGCGAAGGGTGTTATCATGGTTTTTTTCTCTGTTGCTATGCCAACAATATAACAAAAGGTCATTTACTCCAGTTTACTTGGTGATATTCACATAGGTCCGTCTTTTAATACCCTATGACTTTTACAGTTGATTATATTAAAACAGTACAAATGCCACCATGGGTTGTGAAGTAATTACATTTTATTCATTTTGGCCAGTCGAATATTTCAATTGATATCATTAAACATGTTTCAAGTCAGTGGACAGAATTTTCTCATTTTCAGTAAAAGCATTTTGGCAAGTGAGATTGATGGCACCCAGTCAGCTTTAGTCAAAATGATTTTTCTCACATGTTGTTTCACTCTCCACCTTATCAGTTATGCAACTGGGCTGCTGGGTACCTTTCTCAGAGAATCACAACACCAGAGGGATGAAAATGCTCACCACTGTCAGGACCTGGCAGCTTTCATGTCTCTGGCACCATATTTTATTTGGCTTCTCTGCAGGAAACAGAGGGTGATGTTTGAGTGTTGGTTTTGTTATGGAAACTTGTGGTGTGCCACAGGGTTCTAGGCCCATTGATTTTCGAAAGGTACAATAATGATCTTAACATGAATATGGGAAGTATGATCGATAAATTCACAGACTACATGGCAAAATAGTGAGGAGGAAAGCCTTAGGCTACAAGATGACATAGATTTACTGGTCAGATAGACAGGACAGTGACAAAAGGAATGTAATCCTGAACAGTGTGAGAGTATGCATTTTGGGAGGACAGATGAAGCAAGGCAGTACACAAAGGGTGGCAGAACCTCAGAGGTACAGACGATCAGAAGCACCTTAATGTACATGTCCATGTACATGTAAAGGTTAGCAGGAAAGATAAAGCTTGTGGTTAATAAAGCCTATGGGATACCTTAATTTATTAATTAAGACATTGAATAGAAGAACAAGGAGGTTATGAAGAAAAAAAGGACCAGAAGTTGCTTAGCAGATCTTGATCATCTCTGGGGAGAATGCAAAGTTAACATTTTGCGTGCAGTGACTTTTCAGCAAAACTGTTCAGAACAAGAGGTATAGAAGAGATTTAAGGGAAAATATTTTCACCAGAAAGAAGGCTCTATCTGGAATGCATTGCTTGAAAGGTAGTGGTGGGAGCAACCACAACATTTAAAGCAATAGCATACAAGTTTAAGGGTGATGATTTGGAGATGCCGGTGTTGGACTGGGGTGTACAAAGTTAAAAATCACACAACACCAGGTTATAGTCCAACAGGTTTAACTGGAAGCACACTAGCTTTCGGAGCACCGCTCCTTCATCAGGTGATAGTGGAGGGCTCGATCGTAACACAGAATTTATAGCAAACATTTGCAGTGTGATGTAATTTCAGTTACAATTTTTGCTATAAATTCTGCGTTACGTTCGAGCCCTCCACTATCACCTGATGAAGGAGCGTCGCTCCGAAAGCCAGTGTGCTTCCAATTAAACCTGTTGGACTATAACCTGGTGCTCTGTGATTCTTAAGTTTAAGAGTGAAGTGCTGGACAATGAGATTAGAGTAGATAGGTGCTTGATGACTGGCACAAGCACAATGAGCCAAATGGCCTCTTGCCATGCTATAAAACACTATGACTCTATAACTGACTTAAATAGCTTCATTCCAACTCTCTATTTCAGCTTTGAATAAGCATCACTTCATGGTTCATCACTGCATTGCCACTTTATTAGGAAAAGGTTTGGTGGCTTTTATAAATTGCATTCGGGTGAGTCAATCAACAAAGGAATTGTTTTGGGAGGAGGGAAGAATTATTCAGAATTTGCTCAGGATTTGAAGACTGGCACTTTTGTGTGAGTCCCATTATTGTCAGTGGCTAATGAGGTTCTTTCTAAACTGGCCCAAGAATGTAACTCAGAATCACAGAATTGTTAAGTGTGCAGAAGGTCAGCATTCGGCCCATCATGCCTGCACCAGCACCTCAAACGAATATCATTACTATGTGCCAATTTATTGCTTTTCTCCTCATTTCTTTGGACACTATTTTTATCCAGGTAATCATCCAATGCCCTGAGCTCCAATCTCAGAAGAGTCTCACTACTTGAACACTAAAGGAATCATGAAGAGATGATGAGAGTTTTGAATCATTTATTTTCTAGAAGGTCTGATTCATTAAGCACCAGAGGCGAATAGTGAAAATTCCCCTGCATCAAGGACTCTGGGGGCAGAAGTCTTGCCTGCCAAGGACTGCTGGGTGATTAGAAGCTGGCAGCTCTTTTGTGTGCAGCAGCACCCCCTGGAGATGGTGCTGGCATAGCATCTGGAACAAAAGGGACACACTGTAAATGGTGGGATTAGATTAGATTTCCTACAGTGTGGAAACAGGCCTTTTGGCCCAACAAGTCCACACCGACCCTCCAAAGAGCAACTCACCCAGACCCATCCCCCTACATTCACCTCTGACTAATGCACCTATCACTATGGACAATTTAGCATGGCCAATTCACCTAACCTGCACATCTTTGGACTGTGGGAGGAACCTGGAACACCCAAAGGAAACATGCACAGACACTGGGAGAATGTGCAACCTCCACACAGACAGTTGCCCGAGGCAGGAATTGAACCTGGATCTCTGGCGCTGTGAGGCAGCAGTGCTAACCACTGAGCCACCGTACTGCCCAGATGGATGGAGGGGTTGCAAGGAGTGCTCAGTAAGCAAGGGCAAGGTGTGTGCTTTCAGTGACTCTTCTGTTCCCAATTCCAGCTCTCTACATCCAGCACTGAGTACCACTGGATGAGGGACCCCCTCTGGGATCTCGCAAGCAAACACACCAGGATTTTCCTGTTACGTTCCTCACATGGCAAGCTGCTTGCCCACTGCTGGGTTAACATCGACAGCAACAGGATGAGGTCTTTAAGTGATTATTAATTGCTTTCATACAGTAATCAATTGTGAGGAATTCAACACCAGTTTCTCCACAGGTGTTCCTAGTGAAAGATCACATGTCGACCAACACCCTTGAGGTGTTCAGGGACAGGTGGACACCATGGGGTGTGGGGTATTTTATTTCCCCCTCCAATTCTATTTTGATTTAGTCCCTGCCTTCCCCATCACTTTTTTGATCACCGAGGTGCTGCCCTTTGTTGGGAAGGCCACTGCTTGCCATTGGCCACTTGGGTGTTGCTTTTCTTCCTGGTAGTGGAATAGGAATAAAAGATTTCTGCACTCATTCTTCACTGTGTCCTACACCTGCACACATATGACATGGGCGCTGGAGCAAATAAGCATTACCACTGCTAGGCGGTAGTGTGGGAGAAAGGAAAAAAAATATATAACCAGGATATTAGAATCTCTGAAAAAAAAAACTAGTTTCTCCAGCTATTGGTCTCATTACAATATAGAATTAACTAAGCCACTACCTGAATTAATGATCAAAGGTTACAAGTCAGCAGAACATCAGCTGCTCAGCAATTAACCTCAGGCAGCTTGTAGACCACAGGTGAGAATTGAGCAAAATGCAAGACCAGGGATTGACTGGGCATTGAGTAATTTGGGAAGAATCCAGGGCATGAGAAGTGTACACTTTTTCTGAGCCATCTCTCTTGGTGATCAGACTTTGGCCTATTTCAGGTCAGCGAGAAAGCTGCTGTTGTTTCCTTAATCAGTAAATGTAGCTTTCTCGATCTACACCACAGGGATTCAATCTGCATATCTGCATGTTTAACGAAAAATAATGCTCAGCACCAGGCTTGTGTTCTTGCTGCCTGCAATTTAAAGTCAACATTGATTTGTAATGGGAGCGAACTCCTTACTCTCCAATTTAAGAGTTCTTCTGTCCAATTTACAGCATGCAAAAGGCAAAAAACAATTCCCGTCAAAGTATGCAGAAACGTAACACTGACAGTATGGTCTGCTAAACTCTGTAATGGTTAGTTGCACGACAATTCCATCAGCTCTTGGTTTGACCTGCCAACATTCCCTTTCCGCCCTCAGGGCAACGCTACTGCAGTGGTAATGTTATTGGATTAGCTACCCAAAAGCCCAGACTAATGTCGGCGATTTGAATTCAAATCCCACCTCAGCAGTTAAGGGAATTCAAATCTAATTAATTATCAAATCTGAAAGAAGAAGCTAGTCTCTAGAATAAGGTTTGCTGCTGTATGGTCATGTCAGTTCACCACATTGATTCAATTGCTGCTTGTGCTGATACCATTCTCTTTGAGTATAGGAGGGGAGGAGAGGGAGGGCAGATTAGAAGATAGCTATCATCAGCTCATCCAAGCAGTGTACCATGGACAGAGGCATCGTGCCTCTCTTTGCTCAGGTGTATATGGAGACGGAACATGCAGAGTCCACTGGCACAATAGATACCATCAGGGACCAGTGGTCTCTTCAGGTGCTGGGTTGCGTCATTATCCCAAGAGATGACATTCTAATTTAACTTTGCTAAGTTTTTGTCACAGTTCTGTAAGCTTCAGTTGACCGTTTGATTTTTGTTTTGGTGTCAGTGCCCTACCAGCTATTGTCGAACTTGTTTAAATTTTATTTAAAAGAGTAGAAATGACCAGGTCCTGTTTGATCTAGTGTGGTAGAGGAAAATCACTTCTTGTTTTAATTACAAGTCTCTTGCAATTAAGAGGATACAGTTTATTCACATGTTGGTGACTACTTACAGGTTACATTGATATAAGAAACGTTGTTAAAGAGACTTTGAGGAGGACCAGATGTAAAGTCTCACTTCATTGAAATTTGAAACATTTCTACTTACAATTCCATATGACACCATCATAATAAATCCTCACCTGCCCAGTACTAGTCCTTTCAGACCTGACTAAAACAGTCATGGCACCACTGATTGCTCATAACTTCGGTCTAACTTGTCCATGCCGACCAGATAGCCTAATTTAGTCCCATTTGCCAGCACTTAACCCATATTCCGCTAAACCCTTCCTATTCATAGACCCATCCAGATGCTGTTTAAATGCTGCAATTGTACCAGCCTCCACAACTTCCTCTGGCAGCTCATTCCATACATGCACCACCCTCTCCATTAAAAACATTGTCCCTTAAGTTTCTTTTATATCTTTCCCCTCTCACCCTAAACCTATGCTCTCTAGTTCTGGACTCCCCCACCACAGGGAAATGACCTTGTCTATTTATCCTAAACATGCCCCTCATGATTTAAAAACCTCTATAAGGTCATCCCTCAGCCTCCAACACTCCAGGGAAACAGACCCAGCCTATTCAGCCTCTCCCTCTTGCTCAAATTCTCCAACCCTGGCAAAATCCTTCTAAATCTTTTCTGAACCATTTCAAGTTTCACAACATCCTTCTGATAGGAAGGAGACCAGAATTGCATGCAATATTCCAACAGTGACCTAACCAATGTCCTATACAGCTGCAAAATGACCTCCCAACTCCTGTACTCAATGCTCTGACCAATAAAGGAGAGCATACCAAATGCCTTCTTCACTATCCTATCTACCTGCGACTCTATTTTCAAAGAGCTATGAACCTACACTCCTAGGTATCTTTGTTTAACAACACTCCCTAGGACCTTGCCATTAAGTGAATAAGTCCTGCTCTGATTTGCTTTTCCAAAATGCAGCACCTCATCTAAATTAAACTCCATCTGCCACTTCTCAGCCCATTGGCCCATCTGATCATGATCCCATTGTACTCTCAGGTAACTTCTTCGCTGTCCACTACACCTCTAATTTTGGTGTCATCTGCAAATTTATTAACTGTATCTCCTATGTTCGCATCCAAATCATTTATATAAGTGATGAAAGGTGGCAGACCCACAATGATCCTGGTTTCTTGAATGAAGCAGACTTTTTGAAGTTTGTGTGAGATTCTTGTAAAGCAGGCTATGGGGTTTTTTCGAGGCAAATTCCTAGGGCGTTTGTTCTTAAGAGAATTTTAACTGGCTCAGGTTACATAGTTTGGCTGTCAGTTGGACAGTAGATTTTTTCTGAATCTATAGACTCTAAACTGAAAAACTAACTGATGCTGCAAACAGTGCTTAGCTGATATTTTAAGCCGACTAAGAAATGTGACTGCTTCACCAATTGACTTTTTCCACATTCGAAGGCTATCTCTAAATAAAGAGTGATTTTCATGTTGATTTAACAGCATGGGTGGTCCCTTAACACTTTTGAGGTTCAGTCTGTCTAGTTAGGACAGGAAAACTACCATAATGCAATAAAAATTTATTTCATTTCCATTCACCACAAATGGAGCTTTGAAATTCTTTTGTTCTGCTTAAAACAAGGTATATTTGAGGACTGGCACCTGTGATGCTTGGGACCTGCGGAGGACACCAAGATCCATTCACCATTTCTGACCAAAAATCATTGTGAATGTTTCAGCTTTATGTTTTGCACCAATTAGCTGGGCTCTCCCATCATTAGAATGGAGTTATCTATAGAGCTACTCCACCAGGGAGTTGTTTAATTGTCCACAGCCATTCTTGATGTAGCAAGGCTGCAGAGCTTTGATCTGATCCATTTGTTGTGGATTTGCTTTGTTCTATATCTGACTAGATGCTAATACTGTTTGGCACTGCAGGTAGTGCCATTTTGTAGCTTCACCAGGTTGACACCTCATTTTTAGGTATTTTGGTGCTGGTTCCGCCATGACCTTTTCTCTTAATGAAAGTGATCCCCTGGGTTGACAGTAGTGGTAGAGTGGAGGATATGTTGGATTATGAAATTGCAGATTGAATTAGAGTACAATTCAACCACTGATGGCCTGCAGCGCTTCAATGATGACAAGTCTTGAATTGTTAAATTTATTTGAATTCTATCCCATTTAGCATAGTGTTAGTGCCACACAACATGATGGACGGCATTCTTAATATGAATAAGGGACTTTGTCTCTATAAAGACTGCACAGTAGCCGCTCATACCAATACAGTCAAGCATCTGCAGCTGGCAGATTGGTGAGGATGAAGTCGAGCATAATTTTTCTCTCATTGATTCTCTCAGTACTTGCTGTAGACTCAGTGTAATACTTGACCAACTCAATTTCAAGTGGTACTATTGAGCCATGCACATTGGACACTGAGGTCCCCCACCCATGTGCATCCTGTGACCTTGCCAGCCCTGCTGCTACCTCTAAGTGCTGTTCAACATGGAGGAGCACTGATTCATTAGACAAGTGGGAGTATTTGGTAATTCGGCAGGAGGTTTACTTGCTCAGGTTTATTGGTGCCATGAGACTTCCTGAGGTCCTGAGCCCATTGCTAAAGAATCTGAGGGAGCCAGTGAGATAGGATGTATTCAGGGGTTGTTTTGGTGGTGTTTGTAATTTCAGATTCTGTGAGAATGACTATGTCAGACTGGTGGTTGGCTAGCCTGTGAGACAGCATTCCAATTTTTTGCTCCAGATGTTAATATGGAGGACTTTGCAGGATTGACAGGGCCTTTTTTTGCTGTTCTCCATTCTGGTTTCTTGGTCAATGCCAACTGGTCCATCTGGTTTCATTCTTTTGTTGAGATTTTCTAGTGACTGATAAAACTAAGTGGCCTGGTAGACCATTTCAGGGGCCAATTAAGTGTCAGCCACATTACTGTGGGTTTGGAATCAAGCCTAGACCAGACTGGATAAGGGCGGCGATTTATTCCCCTAAAGGACATTTGTGAACTAGATTGGTTTTATGACAATTGACAGTGGTTCATGGTCATCACTGGACGTGTAATTTCAGATTATTTTACATTCCAATTCCATCATCAACCATGCTGGGATTCAAACCCAGGTCCCCAGAACAATATTGAGTCACTGGATTAATAGTCCAGTGACAATCCCTGTAGGCCATTGCCTTCCTTAAGATGAAAAAATGATGGAAAGAGGCCAAACCTAAATCGAAACATTTCATGGATCATTTAGTCTAAAAAGCCTTTTTCTCAACTCTATATTCTATGTAACTCACCCTAGGAAATCTGAAGTTAAACCTGGAATTGCAAGGGACCACTACAAGTTGCGAACTTCCATCCAATTCATACATCATTTTGATTTTCAAAGCTATTTCTTCACTGTTGTTGGGTTAAAATCTTGGAACTCCCTCCACAGCAAGAATGTCCTTCCTCCTTACAGACTGTCGTGATTCAAGGAGTAGTGCACCACCACCTTGGCCTGCCTGCGATGATAGACAATAAATGTTGGCATGTCAGTGATGTCCACATACCAAGAATGAATCAAAAAGAGACAACTATGTGTTTACTATTCTGTGCTACAGCTAAATTTGCTCTCTGAAGGCTAACAATCATGACTCGTTGCAATGCATTTCATTGATACTGCAATCATCACATTTTCTTTTCACAGTAATTTATTACTAGGTCCTTCTTTCATTCTTGTTTCAATCTTACACAACTTACACATATTTCAACAAGCATTCAAATGATGTCATGTCTGTCCAGTTATCAACAAATTGTGTTCTGCTCGTGTCATGTTTGTTTGAGATAAGGGTACTTGACCAGGAATGCCATCTAAATATAGCACATTGGAGAGATCCATACTTTCAAAGACTTCTGTCTGTATATTTGTATCTTTGCCTGACAGACGTACAACAAGGAAATACAGAATCACAGATGGAATGGTTGATATTTGTATTAATGCTAAAGATTCTCCTAATGACCTCAATGATCAAAATCAATCCCTAGCCTGGTGCTGAAATATTCAGACTGGAAAATTATAAATTCAGTCATTGAGCTGATTGCACCCAGCTGAGACAGCAACCAATGACAAATGGACTAAAGAGTGGAAAATAAGAAAACTCAGCTCGAAACTCCAATTCTGTCCAGTGGTTTTTGTTAGGAAGTACATTTGTGAAGAATGCTGACTAATAGAATGATGTGTGATGACATCTCCAGTGTAATTGCATGCACAGCCTGACTTCATGGATGGAGGATGATTTCTCCAGTACATATAAAATATAATCTCACATATCTGTTTTCAAACTTCTGTTAAATGTTTCCTTCGTTCAGCTTGAGAAGAACTATTTAAATTTTACTCAGATTGACATTTCCCCTACCAAATATATTTGTGTGTAATCTTCAAAAATATTTGCTGCTTTCATATGTGGTTTACATTATTTAACATGTCATTACCAATTTACAGTACATGTGTATGATTATTGAGAAATAGTAAAACCTCACAAATTTAAGTATTCATGGAAAATCAGACATGAATTATTTAGTGGCACCAATTTTACTTTAGTAATGTCACTGAAGGTGCCAGTGGTTTCTGTCATCACACTGCCGATGATGACAGAAATTTCAAGAATCTGCACATTTGCAGAACATCATGGACACCCAGAAGTTGCTGTCGATGATTCTGCATTTCCCTATTGACTGTGATGTTGAAGTGTTACCAGACTGGAATCCAGAAACAATTAGAGAATTGTTAAACTTTCACTTTTATGTTATGAGTTTAACGGTATAAAAAATGAATAAGTTTGACTTTGAGTGAACTGCAGCTGTGTTTTTAACAGTAAACTAAATTCATCAATTCTGCCATCAACTTCAGTGGCACTGTGGCTAGTGGAATTTCAAATTTCTTCATTATGATAAAAGTTTTACTCATTTAAGGAACATTTATTGATGATATTTGTCTTTACCTAATCATGAACGTTACTTATTTCAAATGTAAATTTATGTTAAAAATCTGGAATAATCCATGTTTTTTACATATTGGTTTTCCATCTGTGAAAACTCTTTAATGTGGTTGGTTGCCAACCTTATTTGTCAATATTGCTGCGGCTGGATACTTGTAAAAGGTGCTAAATTTAAACTGCTTCAGGAAAATGAAAATCCACATGACGGAGATCACTGGGTCTTTTTGAACTGAATTATTCAAGTCAGTAGCAAACATCACTGTCTGCTGTCAACCACAACATTCAAGCTAATGTAAGAGTCAATTTTGCTTAGTTGTATCATTCTTGCCTTTGTATCACAATTTAAACACCACTTAAGACCGAAGCGCATAATTTAAGATGACACTACATTGCTAGTTATAACATCTTGACTACTTCATTTGATGTAAAGGATGCCATCTACGTAAAGTCCTGTGACCACTGGGAGAAGCTGGACATTGATACCTGGTTGTGATTTCTTGTGACCGTCTTCACTATCCAGTGCCAAACTGCATGTAACTGCATTTTAGTATATGGTATTAGAAGACAGAAAATTCAGTGAAAGCATCACATTCCAGAGTCCTAATTGGTGTTTCTATAATAAAACATACTCATTTATACAACAGCAAATGTTACAACAAAGTATGTCAACATTATTAGACATGGCAGAATTAAATGAAACATTAAGCTATCTTTTTAAAAAGCCATGTTATTCATCCACTAAAGTCAGTGGATAAATAACCAAGTCAGCATTTTGTTTCTTTGAAGCTTCCTAAGTGCTTTTGAAATTGGATCTCTTAGCACGCATCCGAACCGATTCAATGCATTATAAACAGGCTCTCATCCAAGTAAGCGACATCTACATTGATAAGCATAAGTAATGTCATATAGTGTTCTGTTAATTCTCTGATCCACACATATGATGTAATACACATGGGATCCATTATTATTGAATGACACTACAGAGCTACAATTGTACAAAATTTACCCAAGAAACAAAGATATCAAATGACTGTGCATTAATGAAAAACGATAATGAATAGCTTACCACGATCTCCTATGAATATTAAGAGTATTGGCTGTATAAATACCAATTAACAAACCTGAGAATGCACAGCCACCATTAAATTAGAAATTCAAAGCAGGTTATCCTTGTTGCTTTATCTTTAAATTATTACGCATGTGAACCAGCTGTTAAATTTCTTGTCTTTATCATGCTCTTTTGTTCTTTCTCAGAATTAACATTACAACTGCATCATATGGTCCCTTACATAGTTACTTCTTTTGTCTTCCTGCAAACTGACCATGTTTGGACTTGACTGGAATTATCAAATTGACAGTTTCAAATAATTTGTTCAAACAATCCATCTGATTAGTATTTTGTAATGAGTGCTTACCAAAAGATGAACTTGCATTCTGAGCAGGCACAATTACAATAGAATAGAACTCTTCATTCTACATCCATTACAACATTTACACTTGACGTAAAGAATCACAGAGAGATGTGTGAAAGCAGTCAAGCAGAATTCTAATTAACCAATTTATTGAAGATTCACTGCGTTTTCTTTTGGCATGGAATAATCTTATATTTAGTTAAGAGTAAAATGCTTATTAAATGGGATAAACCTATATTGTGGTCAATGGTGTTAGCATTCTCTGCACAAACAAAGTTTCCCTGAATGCAGTTTGTGCAAGATTCACATGCTCATTAAAAAATCAATCAAAACAGTTCAAAATGGATTCAATTAAAATTAAATCATTAGTATTGCCATTTATCTTAGAACTGCTATATTAAGAAGTGTGAGATTATGTATTTTTGATTGGGAGAACATGGGCAAATAATACAAAATAGTGGGTACAATACTGAAGAGGGTGCAGGAGTAGAAAGACCTCGGTGTACATGTCCATAGATCTCTGAGGATGTCAGGAGACAGTGGTTAATAAAGCAGAAACTATACTGGGCTTTATGAATAGGAATATAGAATACAAGTGCAATGAAGTTTTGCTGAATTTGTACAAGACACTTGCTGCAGCTCAGCTGGAGTACTGTGTACATTTCTGGGTATGGCCCTACCAGAAGAATGTGGATACAGAGACTGTGCAAAAGAAACTAACAAAAAATAATTCCAGAGGTGAGAAACTTCTGTTAATGAGGAAAGATGAGAAAAATTGGAATGATTCTCCTGGAGGAGGAGAAGGCTAAGAAAAGATGTGAGTTTTCAAAATCATTAGGAGAAACTGTCTCTGTTCTTAAAAGGATTTAGAATGAAACAACTCAGATTTTAAAACAATGTAGCAAATGCGATGTCAGAAAACCCCTTTTTCACACAACGTATGGTTCAGGTCTGGAATGTATTGCCTTGAGATGTTGAGGAGGCAGAATCAATGGAGGCATTCAAAAGGGCATATAGTAATAATTTAAATAGAAACAATATGCAAGGGAATGACTTTTAAAAAAGAGGATAAATTGCATTATTTCAACATGTCATTTAATGATAGTCATTGAATTTTGCTGCAAAAACAACATTTTGCTGAAGCTTTTCACCTTGAACTAATCAAGACGATTTACAAGAATGTCAATTAAAGGGGAAAACAAACAATTATACTGCATACCAGGGGAATGCTGATTGGTTGGCAAATCGACTCTGATTGGTAGAGGTGTTGCTATGGTGTATCAGGATTACCCAGCATATATTTCTGATAATTATATTGACAACCAACTTATGATTGTCAGTCAGCCTTGCAGTGTTGCACCCTGTGTATACTGGAGGCTACACATATAATGCAGACAGTAAGAACATGGACATGCACTGCACCAATTTCAACTCAACAAAATTGGGGACTGTTATTTGCTAATTCGTTGTTCGGTTTCATTTAAAATCCAAGCAGAATGCACTTGCCAACCAAGTAGCACTCTCCTCTCATTGAGTTTAATTTTTTTTAACTTAAATTTATATTCTTGCAAAACGTGAATAAATATGAAGAAACTGCCTGAAAGGTGGTAAAGGTACAAAACCCCTTGTAACATTTAAGAAGTATTTATATGTACACTTGTGATGTCAAGGCATACAAGGTCAAGTGCTCAAAAGTGGCATTATAATATTTAGGTAGGTGTATTTGACTGGCACAAACTCGATGAGCTGATTTTTCTGTGTTGTCGATATCTATGACTCTATAAATGCCCTATTAAGACACTATGAGTGTAAAACTTTGACAACATGTGTTTTTTCTCAGCACTTGTAATATCATAATTTTTATTCTAGAACCAGAAGAGATATGTAGGCTGAATATCCTCATTTTGCAGCACAAAGATTCTACGATTCTGTAATTTCTGAAAACATGCACACTTTATTTTCAGCTATCTTTATGGTGCACTGTTCACAACATAATTCAAGGCTCAGGTGTGAACAAAACATAATCCAACAGACACATTAGCAAGGACATGATCCTGCTATTTTCAAATGCTAAAAGGAATGGAATTGTGCACTTTTATAAGGTCACATGGTACTTGCAACTGAGAAATACTGAAAATCACCATGGTGAAAAATTCAAAAAGAGCTTACACTCTCCTCAGCTCAGTAACCTGTTGGCAGTCAAAAGGCTTTACTACTCCTGGAACTCTCCTACTACAGAGGAACGTCGATTATCTGGCATTTGATCATCTAAATTTTGGATTATCTGGCAAGATCACAAGGTCCCAATGCTTGGCTAAACTATGCTATCCAGTATTTAATTATTTTATGTTTGATTAACCGAACAAAATGCTCCCCACCTATGTCCTTTGGCTAATCGAGGTTCCTCTGTACATTTTCACCAAATATAAGGGCATTGGAGCAGGTCAAAATCAAAGGGGTAAGTGAGATATGGGGAAATCTTCCCTTTTGATTGAGGTACAATGGAATGGTTTATCCATTCATCATAGATATTGACAATGTTTTTACGCTAAGTGCAGAGAAAAGGTTTTCTCAAATTAGCTTTGGAATATCATATTCAAAATATCATATCCACAGGTGAGCAAACAAGCACCTGAGAGAGAAAAGTGGTGGGGCCTCATAATTAAACATGAGAAGCAGAGAATCCGAAGGAGTCAGGCTACACATTTGGAAAAGCAAAAAAAAATCAAAGTATTAAGCCAGAGGAGAATATGTAACCAATTGATTAGTGAGGTTTTTTTTTGTCTCTCTCTCTCTCACCTTGGGAATTCTTTAAAGCAGGAGTTGGGAAATTATAAATTTTAATTGGGATAAGTGAATTAATGAAAGCATTATCACACAGCAAGTCCAGAGGCATTAATTAAAATTTGAAGTTTTAACAAGGTATTAAGTAGTTTCTATAAGGGGAAATAAAAATTAGATTGATCATAGCTAAAACCTGTTGCGTGCAATTTATGCTTCTAATGAGATCTTCAGGACATTTTATTGACTTGAGGACCATGTACATAGGAAGTATCTTCAGTGGCCTGAACACAGGATTTCTGAGCTTGCAGGGCAACTGGAGTCACTGTGAAGGATCTTAGAGGATGAAAAATGATTGGATCTTAGTCACCTCACATGCAATGAGAATTCACACAGATGGATGGTCATTCAGATGAATAAGACAAGGTAGAGACTTCACAGTGTCTACCATTGTCCAACTGGAACTCACCATTTAAGTGCAGCTTGAACTGAGTGCTGCAAATCTGGTGAGTTCAGGGCATCTTAGCCTTTTCCTAAAAATCTAAATTTGTTCATATTTAATATTTAGCTGTGGAAGTTCCTTTTAAAATTCAGGGGTCTGAGCAGTGCGTAAAACTGTTCCATTATGAGACAGCTGTAATTAGTTAACTAAAGAGAATAGTTTGAACTGTTTTTTTTCTGCAACTGAGACTCAGCTAATCTTTAGTTTCAAGCATATAAATATATCCTCCCAGTGCAACTTGAGTGCAATTTGAATTAAGTTAAAATTTGGTGAGTTGATGGAGTTAGAGGAAAGGCAGGCACTTTTTTCCTCTTAAACTTTTTCACCTTGTATGAATTGGTTTTTACTCTTATCAATGAGTATCCAATTTAAAGGTATCGAGAAGCAACAGATTGGTGATCAGCGTTAGTACTTCTGCTTTCTACTCAAACTCCAGTTTATTGTAACAGTAAGTTTAAGGTAGGATAGGACAGTTCAGTAACATGAAATGCTCATCTTATGGCACTTGTGGAGGTTTTCCATAAAGTATTCACCCCATCTGTATTGAGGCTCCCTGGTCGAAAAAAGACTGCATTGGTGAGCAGCAATTTATAGTAGATTATATTAAGTGAAGTGCAGGTAAATCACTGCTTCACTAAAAGGTGTGTCTGAGGCACTGTATAGTGAAGAGGGAGGAAGGAAACCAGCAAGTACTTCACCTTCTGTGATTGAATGGGGGTATGGGGAGACATTGGAAGTGGATGAGGAGTGGACCTGAGTGTCCTAGAGGAGACGACCACTATGGAAGCCTGAAAAGGGAGGGGAATGCGTGGCCTTTGGCCACCCTTCTCTGTCTGGCCAAGCTCATCCTCATTTTGAACAGCTTCTCCTTTAACTCTTCTCAATTCCTTCAGATAAAATCTGTGGCTATGAATACCCACACGGACACCAATTATGCCTGTCTCATTATAGGGGAGGTGGAACAGTCCTTGCGTTAGTCCTAGTCTGGTCCCTGCTCACAACTTTTTTCTCCAATACATCAATCACATCATTGGTGCTGCTTCCTTCTTTCATCTGGAATTGGAAAATAAAACTATTTTGTATCAAATTTTCATCCTTTTCTCTCTTTAAACAGGTCCATCTCTATTTTGTCTCTTCCTTGACATCTGTTTCCATTTGTGGGGATAGGCTGGCCAATGGTGTCTACTACAGAGCCACCAACTCCTGCAATCATTTTTTGCGATCCATATCTGTTTACATAAAACCTTGTAATGCAGCAATAAAGTATTGAATTGCCACAGTGGAATGATACAGTGGATCAGCTGTGATAATAGGGACTATTTATCAGCTGAATTTGTATTTGTTCTGAAATTGTATGGTGTAAATATCATACAGTAAATTGGATGACAGAAAAGTGGAGAAAAGTGAGTGCAAGGCAAATCTTACGTCCGAGTTGATTAAAGGCAAGGGCTAAGAGTCTTACCAAAGACACACAAATAACTCTTAATAAGTTGATTAGACAAGCCAACATGGAAAACCTGTCGCCATTGTGTTGTTTGCCAGTTGTCAAACTGATCATTTTCTGGAGACTGGGTAGTGTCAAGATTTGAAATGCATAGTTATTTAGTAAGGAAAGAGTATAAAACAGTTTGCCTCACAGTAATATATTAGCCATCACAGGGAAGAGGTGGATTGATCAATGACTAAGAGTTGAGATGGAGCAGGCTGACCATCTGTTCTGGTGAGATCACCAGATGCGTTCATGTAAAAGATTTCCCCTGTGATTGTAAACGTTATATGTGTAAGATTTTTCCAGTACTTTATTGTGGTGTACTTTGCATTCGTAAAGAACAGTGGATGCATTCCATTGCTAGATCTGCCTTCAGTAATTGATATCCAAAGTAAACTCAATACACAATGAAAGTGGGAATAAAGATCTGTAAGGTTGTTTATCGCAAAGCGATCTGGGCGTTTTGTAGGAGTGGCATTGACATCTCAGTATTCAGTTTATCAAGATGACCCTATTCCCAGACTGATCCTCAGTAACAAGCTCCCTGAATGTGTGTTTGCACAGAAAATCCCATTGACATAGCAGTATTGATAGCCTTTAGCTCTGACTGAAGCTCCAATTTGCTAACATGTATGACACTCTCTAGAAAGCATCCAATGATGCCTCATAATTCCTTCACCTCCTAGAACTCGCAGCTCTTTCCCTGATTGGTACCTTCCTCCTACCCTGATTCTTTCCCTTTCAATGGTGTCCAAAGGCTGATGGCTCCTTCCTTGCATCATCATCATCATCCCTTCTCCCTTCTTCTTAATCCAACATCTCAATGGTGTTCCATTTGGCTGATGACCTGTTCATTCACATCCTCTCCCAATCCTCACATCCACCACTCAGTGCTGCTTCCCAAACCCACCTCCTCCCTTCCTCTCCTCTCTGTTTCACAAGTGTGGCTGATGGAGAATGCTCCTACCTACTAGAAATTGAGTTCAGAATAGTTTAGTATTTGGTATTGACCAGCACAGAGTCGATAGGCTGAAGGACCTTTCTCAGTGCTGGAGAGCTCCGATTCTATAATCTCATATCTCCTCTCCATATCCTACCATCTGTCCGCCTATTCTCATGTCCCCATGCAAAATTGATGGTGTGAAGTTTGAAAGAGAGAGAGAGAGACAGATAGAGTGTTTGATTGCAAGAATGAGGGATAGAATGAGAGTGTGAAAGTTTGAGGGTGACTGTAAAAGAATGAGATTGAGAGTTTGAACCTGAGAAAAAGTGTGAGTATGAGAGAATAGTGTGAAAGATAGAGTTTTGGGAGATATCATGAGAGTGTGTGTGAGACACAGGATAGAGAAAGATAAAATAAGAGAGATGGTGGGAAGGAAATAGAGAAAATTATACAGGAGTGTTGATGGGAGAGTAGACACTGGGACTGGAAGTGTTCTGGGCACACCCCTATATAGATGGAGATTGATCAGTGTTGATACAGGCCTATCCTCCCTATTCTTCCACATGTCCTGACATTCTGAGTCAGATGAGGAAGAATGCTAAGCTGAAAGACAGCTAATTGATCCATTTTATCAATTAGAATCTGCTGTCTGGATATTGCATAGGTCCAAAGATGGTTCCATAATATGAATGACCGGGCTCTGTGTCATAATTCTGACAAATCAATATTTGAAAGTGGATCATACTGAAATCTGGACCTTTGTGTATTATAAATAGAGGAATAGATTATAAAATTCAAGGAGTTTTGGTATATTTATAATAAACATTTTCACCTCACTTTGACTATGATTTCCAATTTTGTGTACTGAAGTGTTGAGGAAGAGTGGTAAAATGGAGTGGAGAGGGTGGAACAAGGGGCCATACATAGGCAAAGAACCAGGGCCTATGATTTTTCTCAGTGGCATCAGAGCAAAGTACAACAGAGAGTTCAGTGACATTTAATAAGACTGTCAACTAATCTGCATAATTTTGGCATAAAGAAGTGAGGACAGAGAGTCATAGAGACATAAAGATGTACAGCATGGAAACAGACCCTTTGGTCCAACTTGTCCATGCCGAACAGATATCCCAACCCAATCTAGTCCCACCTGCCAGCACCCAGCTCATATCACTCCACACCTTTCCTATTCATATACCTATCAAAATGCCTTTTAAATGTTGTAATTGTACTAGCCTCCACCACTTCCTCCAGCAGCCCGTTCCACACATGCACCACTCTCTGCATGAAACAGTTGCCCCTTAACTCTCTTTTATATCTTTCCTATTTATCCTATCCATGCTCTCAAGATTTTATAAATTTCTATAAGATCACGCCTCAGCCTCTGACACTCCAGGGAAAACAGCCCTGGCTTATACAACGTCTCCCTATAGCTCAATCCTCCAACCCTGGAAACATCCTTGTAAATCCTTTCTGAATCCTTTCAAGCTTCACAACATCCTTCCAATAGAAAGGAAACCAGAAACGTAAACAATATTCCAAAAGTGGCCTAACCAATGTCCTGTACAGCTGCAAAATGACCTCCCAACTCCTGTACTCAACACTCTGACCAGTAAAGGCAAGCATACCAAATGCCTTCTTCACTATCCTACCTACCTGTGACTACTTTTAAGGAGCTATGAACCCGCACTCCAAGGTCTCTTTGTTCAGCAACAGTCCCTAGGACCTTACCATTAAGTGTAAGTCCTGCTAAGATTTGCTTCCCCAAATGCAGCACCTCGCATTTATCCAAATTAAACTCCATCTGCCACTCTTCAGCCATCTGGAAAGGTTATGAATTTACTTAAATTTATCATGAAATTGACTTTGGTACACCAAAGCAAATATTTATATCGATTTTCTAAAAGTCAGTTTCAATAATTTAAAACCATGTTACTCAAGCATGGTAATGTGATAGTGTTTTGTAGTAAGCCCTTCCTTTGTGGGATTTTTCAAGCTGTCAGGCAAGTATATCAATGAAGATTTTAAGAATACTTTTGAAAACAACTATACAAAAATGTTGAAGTGCCGTTCAACGAGGCTGACTCCATGATGTGTGAGTGACTATTAAAGATCACACAACACCAGGTTATAGTCCAACGGGTCTATTTGGAAGCAATACTCAATACTCACAACCACCTGATGAAGGAGCAGTGCTCCGAAAGCTCGTGCTTCCAAATAAATCTGTTGGACTATAACCTGGTGTTGTGTGATTTTTAACTTTGCACATCCAGTCCAGTATGGGCATCTCCAAATCTTGAGTGACTGTAGGCATGTTAGGTAATTTTATACTAGAAAATCATATACTATAATGTCCTAGAGTCATAGAGCATGTAACTTTTCTTTTAAAGATGATTGTCTATCTGATGTAGAATCTATGCCATAATATAACACCAGACATTTTTTTCTTGATAAGCCATACTTGTCCAAAATTATTCACTGTGTTTTATTCCATATTCGTAACAGGAGATCTTGTGATTGCCAGAAACAGGAGAAAATGCACTTCGATGTGGCTGACTTGTATTGTCATAAAGTTTTATAGCATGGAAATAGGTCCTTCAGCTCATCATGCTGATGCCAGTCATTATCACCTCAGTACTCTCATCTCATTTCTCAGCATCTAGCCCTCAGCCTTGTCTCTGATGGTGCTTCACATATTCATCTCTATGCTGGTTATATGTAGTAATAGTTTCTGCCATTCTCTCAAGCAGTGAGTTGCAGATAGCTACCACCCTTTGGGTGAAAAAAAAATTTCTTTAAATCTCCTCTAAGCCTCCAGCCCCTTGTCTAACTCTGTCTCCTGGTTATTCATCCACCTCCTAAATGGACAAGTTTCTTTCTACCTACTTTATCAATGCCTCTCATTAGTTTGTAGAGCTCCATCAGATCCTGCCTCAGCTTTCTCAGCTCAAAGGAAAACAACCTTAGCCTGTCTAGTCTCGCTTCACAGCTTCAATATTCGAGCCCAGGTAACATGTGCAACCACATGCTTCCTGTAGTGTAGTAACCAGAATCTCAGTCATCATTCGCATCAAAACTACCAGTTGTGTCTAAAGTAGAAACTCCATTTTCCAGAAGAAGGCAAAGATTCCCTCACTTAACTACTTCTGAAACCATTGCCCTATTCCACAGTTAAAACTTCCATTTAAGAAGTCCAAAAGATTGACCTATGATGTCTGATACAGACTGCCATTATATGAATTTTCATTCTACATCTGTTGCAAATCCTTTACTTGCTGCATTCTGTAAGTGCTCTGGTTTGCAATCAGTTACTTTCCTCATCTTTAAGCAACTCAAGTTGC
The DNA here is from genome assembly GCF_037043375.1 of Chiloscyllium plagiosum. NCBI lineage: Eukaryota > Metazoa > Chordata > Chondrichthyes > Orectolobiformes > Hemiscylliidae > Chiloscyllium > Chiloscyllium plagiosum. Next base: position 25,083,362 of record NW_028270174.1, read on the forward strand.
TCCCAAACCCTTGGTTCTGGCCACTGGACTTATTGAGGGGATGTGAAACAAAGAGGCAGTAGACAGATGTTTCAGGGCAAAACAATCTCTGCATTTATTTAAGGTACAACAGATATTTCAAATACAAGATAAAGTAATGCAATAACTTAAGGAAATTAATACAATTAATATGACAGAAGAACACTAATACTTTAAATACACTATTAACTATATTAACACTATTAGACACTGACACACAGGAAACAACAGCGTTTAATTTCAGACACTTAATCAGAATTTCTACCCATTGGGTCCCAATGCACTGTCACCACCCGCCTTCCCCTCCCTATGAGTTATGTCAGAACTTTGGGGTCTCGGGCTTTATGCTCACCTTTCTGAAAGTGGTTCGGATGTGTGCATGGCTGTTCCAGCTTGCCATACCAATAGCCTGGATGAAAACTTTGAACTGAGTATGTTTTTCAGTTTGAGTTGAGTCCGCTGATGAGGTAAAGTGCATATTGGATCTAATGGGTAAGTACTTGGCTTTCTTTACTTTCTGCTGGTTTTGCAGGCCCAGTTTTCACCTCAGGTTGTGTCTGATACCTTTGTGGCGTTGGTCAAGTTAGTTGTTTCTCCATGTTGTCAGTCTTTAGCTCTGATGGTCATGATCAGTTGTAAAGGTTCTTGCTGTCAGTACTCTTGGGTCGGAAGTTCTTCTTCAGACAGTTGTTTGGTTCCCCTTCTCAGAAGTCTTTTGTTCTGATGAGGCCCTTGGTTTGGCTTCTGGTTCTTGGTTCCAAAGCTGCTTGTTTGGGGATGCCTGTGGGGAAGCTGTTCACGCAGAAACTTGTTTGAAAGAGCGCCTTCAGGTGAGATCGCAGCTAGCAGTTACATTTTAATGTTCTCTTTTGTTGTTAATTGGCTTTCCGATGGTTAGATTATGTGTTCATGGGCTTTGATCAAGATTGAATGTTGAGTATCTCCGAAGGCCCACACTGTCTGTGCTAGGTAGCCCAAGGTCTAAAAGTTGCCTCAGGCTAGGGACTCAGTTGGTTGTTCTTTAAGAGAGGTGTAAATTGGGATTCCAGGCTAAATGATATTCCAGACTATTTTGCTAGTTGTGCTGTGTACTTCCCACAAAACTCAGAACAGCTGTCCCTTTTCTTTTAAAAGTTTTGAAAGCCCAGGATTTTGTCCATATGTTTTAATATTGGGAAATTTTGCTCGATCTTACATTTCCCACAGCGACGTAGTTCAGATCAGGAACTCAGTGGTCAAACAGAAATCACAATGTACAAATACACATGTTAGTCTACATAAAAGTTCTACAGTCAGGCTTGTGTTGAGACTGATGTATATGCTTGCCTTCATTGCTCAGACTACTGAGCATAGGAATTGGGACATCATGTTGGGTTGTATAGGACATTAGTGAGGTCACTTTTGGAGTATTATGTATAGTTTGGGTCCTGCTGCTGTAGGGAAGATATTATTGTCTTGGAAAGGGTGTAGAAAATATTACAAGGATATTGCCAGAACTGGAGGGTTTGAGTTATAAGGATAGGCTGGGAGTTTTTCCCTGGAGTGTAAGAGATTTAGGGGTGATTTTATGGAGGTTCATAAAATCATGAGGAGAATAGATAAGGTGAATAGCAAAGGTCTTTTCCCTAGAATGAAGGAGTTCAAAACTAGGAGCCATATTTTTAAGGTGATAAGAGAAAGGGACATCAGGGGCAACTATTTAGCACAGAGGTTGGTTCGTATCCAGAATGAACTGTCAGAGGAAGTGTTAGATGCAAGTACAGTTATAACATTTAAAAGACATTTGGGCAGGTACATGAATAGGAAAGGTTTAGAGAGATTAGGGCTAAGTGCAAGCAAGTGGGATTAGTTTAATTTGGGAAACTTGGTCAGATGCATTGGACGAAAGGGTCTGGTTTCTTTACTATATGACTCTTTAACTCCAAGATTTTGTAACTATACTAACGATAGGGTTTCAGTCTACACACGTCTGTACAAATACTTACAAATAACTCTGCATTTTACACATGTATACACAGTCTAGGCTCTGTTTTTTTAAAAGGAGAAAGTGATGACTGCAGATGCTGGAGATCAGAGTCGAGAGTGTGTGGTGTCGGAATAGCACAGCAGGTCAGGCAGCATCTGAGGAGCAGGAGAATCGACTTTTCGGGCAGGAGCTCCTTGATTCTCCTGCTCCTCAAATGCTGCCTGACCTGCTGTGCTTTTCCAGCACCACACACTGTGTTTATTGACTTTACCGTTCATTATATACACACAGCTGACTGAATCGATTACACTGACTCCATGATACAGAGAAAGTAACTGTAGGCAAGGCGACATAACTTTAAACTACAACGTTGTAATGTCATTTAATGTTTTTAAAAGTACATTCTTATCTGATCTAGAATCTACGCCATAATACAACACTTGACATTTTTTTGGCACCGGTTATTGATACTTCTCCAACTTACCTACTGTATTTTAGACTATAAATTTGTAACAGAAGAACCCAAGTAATTAAATGTGAAATGCACCACTGTTGAGAGAATAACCTGCACAACTCACTTACTCATGAGATACGTTCTGCATGCAATAACTTAATGTTTTGTACCCACTAATTATCCTATTCACACTTATAAATAGAAACTCTGAATAACCGAAATGCCATGCAGTGCAAATCACCTGAAATTGCCTCTAAGGAAGCAAGATATTGAAATTCACACCTTCTTTAAAATGGATTACAATACAGTAGCTGGCAAGCATTGTTAGTTCCACACAAAGAGCACAATCTTAAATTGTATATTTATCATGATGAGCAATATGACTAAAAATGTTAGAGCATCATAATTGTGCTGAATTCTCAATTGTGACCGTATAACAATTCCAGTGAATTTGAAAGATAATTGTCACTTAGACATAGTCTACCTTAAACCTCTTTCCACATACACTATCTTTTAAACCAGATGCCATTTTGCATTAAAGTACCAGTCTGTACAAATATTTACAAATAACTTTGCATTTTACTTAACCTTTCTTTTCATATTCATTTTTACAGGGCATGTGTGGTGATGATAAATCCACAATTCTTTTAGGGTGGGAATTCTGGGATTTTGACATAACAGCCATGAAGTCATGATTTGGAGATGCCGGTTTTGGACTGGGGTATACCAAGTTAAAAATCAAGGTATTTTTCAATGTACAATTTCAGTTACATCACACTGTAAACTTTTTCTATAAATTCTGTGTCTTACAGTTGTGTCTTCCACAACCACCTGATGAAGGAGCGGTGCTCTGAAAGCTAGTGCTTCCATTAAAACCTGTTGGACTATAACCTGGTATTGTGTGATTTTTTTTAACTTTGTACAGCCATGAAGTGGTGGTGACAAAGTTCCAAGTCTGAAAGGTATATAGTTTGGAGGGGAAATTATAGGTGGTATTTCTGTGCAGGAGAGACCACAGATTTGGAAGGAGCTGCCTAAGGAGATTGGTGAGTTGTTGCAGTGCGCTTTGTAAACAGTACACACTGCTGTTACTTTTTAATTAGTGGTAGAGGGAGTGACGTTGAAGACATTTTGAGTACCAGACAAGTGGGCTACTTTGTCCTAGATGGAGTTGAGATTCTTGAATATTGTTGGAGCTGTAATCCAAGAAAGTGAAGAGTATTCTTGTTATGCGCTTTTGTTAAGGTTGCTCAGGCTTTAAGGAGTCTGAAGTTAAGTAACTCTCCAAAGAATTCCTTAATCGGTACTTTCCAATCCTTCTGGTAGGACAAGCAGACACATGGAAACAGCACCCTCCAAATTCCCTTTCAAGCCATACACAATCTTCACTTCCAACTGTATTGCCATTTTTCTATAATCCTGGATCGAAATCCTGGAACTTGCTTGCTAAAAGCACGGTGGATGTCACTACACTCAAAGGGTTAGAGTTCAAAAAAGGAATTGGAGCAATTCAAGGAGATGGGCAATAAATGTTGGCCTTATCAGTGATGCCTAAATCCCATGAATGAGTTAAAATAAATTCCCAACCTCTGCCTAATGCATATAGCTATAGCATGTATATGGTTGGTCAACTTCAGGTTCTGATTAATGATAACCCCTCCTTGAAATTGATAATCAAGGTTTCAGCGAGGGTAATGCTATTGAATGCTAAGGCATAGATTAATTTTCTCTTCTTTGAGATGTTCGCAGTCCATCCCTTGGGTACTGCAAATATTATGTGCTATTTATCAGCCCAAACCTGAAAGCAGTCCAGTTCATATTGCATTTGGACACAGACTACTTTAATATCTGACAAGTGATGAATAGTGTTGAACATTGCACAACAATCAGCAACCATTCCCACCTCCAATAGTATGATGAAGAGAAGGTCAGTGATAAAGCAATTGAAGATGGTTAGACCTACGACACTACCCGAGGATCTTCTGCAATGATGTTTTATGGTGGAGATGGCTGGCTGACCTCCAACAACCACAACCATCTCCTTTTCTCGAGGTTTTTAAAATTCATTCACAACATGAGGGTGTCACTGGCTAAGCCAGAATTTATGCCCATCCCTAATTGCACAGCAGGTAGTTAAGGGGCAACAATATTGCTGTGGGTCTGGAGTCCCATGTAGGCCAGACCAAGTAAGGATGTCAGATTTCTTCCCTAAAGGGCATTAATGAACCAGATAGATTTTTCTAACAATCAACAAAGGGTTGATGGTCATCATTAGACTCTTAATTCCAGATTTATTCAGTTATTGAATTCAAATTCCTGCAATGGATCTCAGAACACTACCTGGGTCTCTGGACTAACAGTCTAAAAATTAATGTTATGAGGCCATTACCTCTCCAGGACTTCAGCTATTAGTGAGTTTTCTCCACGATACCCATTGACTCCAGTTTTGTTAGGGCTCCAGGTTACCACACTTGATCAAATGCTGCCTTCATGTCAAGAGCAGTCACCCCCCTGTTCTCTCTTCTGTTCAGCTCTTTTATCCATGTTTAGGCAATATATGTAATGAGGTCAGGAGCTTAATGGGCCTGATAGAACTCAAACTGAGCATCAGTGAGCAAGTTACTGGTGAGTTAAGTGTCACTTATGAACACTTGTGAGGGAAAAAACTTCCATCACTTTGCTGTTGATTGATCCTTTCTAACGTCACTGTGTTGCTAGAACCTACAGTCCAGCAACACTTTGACTCTGATCTCCAACATCTGCAGTCCTCACTTTCTTCTAGAACCTACAGTCTTTGCAGCATTCAGTACCTTCAGCAATTCTTGATATTACATGGAGTGAATTTTTTTGGCGAGGTTTGCACTTATGATACAAGGACATCAGGAGGAGGATACAAGGACATCTGGGTGAAGACATCAGTTTTGTTTTTTGCACTGATATGCTGGGCTCCCCCATTTTTGAGGATGGGATATTTGTGAAGCTTCCTCCTTCTCTAGTGAGTTTTTTAATTGTTCAGCACTATTCACAATTGGATATAACAGGAATACAGAGCTTAGATTTTAACCATTGTTTGCAGGATATCTTAGTTCTAACTATTACATAGTTTTTGCACACGTGCTTATTTTCTTCTCTTATAGTTACATGATTGTGGATTTTTGTTTGTTCATAAATGGTTGATACAATATTAATGTCTTCAAACATATGCATTAATATCTATCAAAAGTGAACTATATCAAGGTAAATACTCATTAGTAATTGCTAGTTTTGAAACTAGATCATCCTTTGCTAAATTTATGCTCCCTTGTGGTCATTATTTAATTAACATATTTAATTCTCAAGCTCCATATACCTAACAAAGAATATCTTGCCTTTAATGTATATTCAAAATGTATTTTCTACTCTACAGTCTTACCCATGCTGTTCTGAATTCATGTATTGTTAAAAGGCAAACAAATAATTGTTAACTTCCCTGAATGTGTATCTTCCTAAGTGCCTTTGTAGTCACAAATCTTCTGCCAATGCAGTGACAAAAGGATGAACAGTAAAGTACTCTCCTTCTTTTGTTCAGTGTCAGTTTCTGTCTGATAATCTTTCACTGAAGCAGCGTGGGCATTCTTCTTCATTAAAGGCACTTTATGAATACATGTTGTCATTTTAAAACCAGTAAATTAGTCATTTATCTTAACTGGGACCCTGTTGTGCATATATTAGCCTACAAATGAGATTGCACAGCACCCACTTTTGCACAGTGAAAAATTCACTGAAAGCCTTGGAGTCATAAGCATAGTTCACGGATCTGATTTCTCGGAGTAACAAGGCTGCTGCTGGATTAGGAGCAAATTACTGCAGATGCTGGAATCTGCACTGAAAAAAATAAATGCTGGAGATCACAATGGGTCAGACAGCATCCATGGAGAGCAAGCTCTTGAAGAGTCATCTAGTCTTGAAATGTTAGCTTGTTGTCTCCCCATGGATGCTGTCTGAGCCGTTGTAATCTCCAGCATTTGTTGTTAACAATGCTGCTGAAATAGACTGTCTTTTAAAAATGTCTAAGTCAATCAAAAAATGAAAGACTAACATTTAATGAACATAAAGCCAAGAGAAACAGGTATATCCCCACATTTTCTGCCTTTCTCCCTCTTAGTCATGGGTTCTAGTCACCTGAAACTTTCCTCTCCACATGATCTGCAATCTGCCTTACTGGATGTTGCTTTTGACTTAAGTACACTGGTTGTTATGGTATCACCTTTAGAGTGACAACCCTTTAAAAAGCTCAACATCAAGTGCCCAGATGATACCCATTCACCACAGTAAACAGGCTCTCTGCATTTTAGCACTTAAAAAACAGACTGTCAGTCTGAAGAAGAGTCAAACTGGACTTGAAACATTAACTCTTGACAAAGGTGCTGCTAGAGTTGTTGCATTTCTCCAGCATTTTTTTCTGTTGTTTAAGAGTTCCAGCATCCAAAACATTTTGCCTTTATTTGTGTGTATGAAGATTATTCTGTATTCTATGTATTAGCTTAGCTGGAAACAAACACAAGCAATCTTGTCACATCCTGATGAAGGAGCGTCGCTCCGAAAGCTAGTGTGCTTCCAATTAAACATGTTGGACTATAACCTGGTGTTGTGTGATTTTTAACTTTGTCACATCCTGATACACAAGAAGACCAATATCATCCTCTCAGTTATCAGAGTAGTACCTTTACTTTGTGCACACAATGAAGAGACATAAATGATGACTGGTTAGATTTACCTACACGCAGGCAGATTATTTTAAAAATAAAGCTTTGAAGTATTTTTGTCCAGTGAGTCTTTTTAATGAATTTAAATGCTGCAATATACCCTTGTGTCCCAAATTTGGTATCTTCTTCCTGAACAGATTTAATAAGTTGTGACAAATCTAAACAATGCATATCTGCCCTATTAACTAATTTATCAGTCCTGCTTTGAAATTTATTTTCACAATGGAGTTTTGTCCAGAAATAACTCAGTACTTCAAGGAGGTGGTGAAAAATAAAGGCACGGATGAGTTTATGAGGAATTGCCTTGACCAAGGCTTGTTCAAATATAAGAGAAAGTGAAGACTGCAGATGCTGGAGATCAGAGCCGAAAATGTGGTGCTGTGGAGCAGGAGACTGATGAAGTGCTTATGCCGGAAATGTCAATTTTCCTGCTCCTCAGATGCTGCCTGACCTGCTGTGCTTTTCCAGCACCACACTTTTCATCTTTGGTCAAATATAGACACTGAATTGTTCAATGCTGTGTTGTAAGATTTTAACAAAAGTAGTAAAGTAAAAATGTAACAGGATTTCAGAAGGGGGAGTTTCTGGAGAATGAGACTTAGATGAGTTGAGGCACTGTTGACAAGGTGAAAAAAGAGGGATACAACACAACCTAGAGTTAATATGGCAGAGTCATTCAAGACTGCAAGAGATTTATCATCCAAAAAAAAAATTAGAGTGATGGAAATGTTCTAGTTAGAATGATCTGTATATCTGATCTTTATTCTTTTATTAGTTTTTGGAGTTTAGAACGTAGGTATAAGAAAAGGAATAAGTGGTCCATTTGCTTGTTTCATACTTAGATACATTCTTTCTCCCTTTGGTGAATAATGCAGAAGTATTGCAATGATCAACAGGCAACTATCAGCCTGTTGAACTACATGACAAATGCTACCATCTGCTAAGGCTGAAGATTTCCTACTGGTCCATTGATCCTTTCCCACATCTTCTTGGTAAGATGAACAGTCTACTTTCATAGCCTCTCACTTACCAATAAAATCTCTTGGGAACCAAAATTTTTTTAAAAATTAACTAAGAGTTCCAATTTAGGAAGTATTCTATGAACTCCATCTCTAATCTCCAGAGGAAATTAAATTTTAAGGAACAAGTTGAATTTGGCACAATTGCAAGATGTGCAAACCCCAAAGTGTTCTGATCAAACTAATATCACAGAAACAGATTATCGGGTCACATTCTCATTGCTATGCATTAGCTATTCCATATGCTATAGTACAACAGTGAGTACAATTCAAAATTTGCTTTGATGTATTTTGGGATGTCAAGAGTTGGTGAAACACATTTTATAGATTTTTGTAGTGAAACCATTATCTTTGCACAAGCTGTTTAATTGTGACCATCTGTACAAAGAATGATCGCTCAACCTCATTTTTATCCTTTTGGAATCTATATGAATGTTCTTGGTTTGCACTGATATATCTACTTCATGTCACTCATTTCACTGAACACATTGCCGCTAGGCCATTATTTTGCAGATCTCAAACAAACCTGGTCAAAACCTGCTATTTTCCACACCAATAAAGGCCTGAGCTCTCTCAACCCATTTAAGTTGTAAAGAGCTGTTAAACTTGGATTGAATTTGCTGATCTTTCCCAGAATCTTTTGTTAACATTATGTCACATCCAAGTTGAATGAACTTTTGTTTTGGTAAGGTACATGCAAATAAAGGTGTGTAGAGTGTAGTGAATAATGTTCTTATTGTATATGAATAGCTTATTGGGATGTGGAAGGGCTCACACTATTCTTAAACAGTCATAAGCTTCTTCTTTCTGAATGTAATTGTAATGTTACTGCCCATAGCAACAAAATCAATTCTTCCCCATATATAACAAGTTTGTTATTTCAAGATTTTTAAAGAATATTTTCTCATTGAGGAAGAACTTGATCTTTTAAAGTGCTAGATGAAGCTAAAAATAACTTAGTCTACGTGGTGTAAAGTTTAGAATCGCATTTTACTCTGTTCAGTTTTATTTCATATTTATTTCAATTGAAAGGCATGTATGTTAATGACTAATCTGACTGTATCAATTTCTTAGGTCTCAGTTTTGATGCAGAAATGCATGGGATGGAAGTGTCCAACGTCATGTGGGAATGCTACCACTTTACCACAAGGCCACCTAATCATTCTACTGAGATATATTTAATCAACCTGGTCAGATGTGTTATGATACACAGATGGTGCTTGTACACCCGGAAGTCTTAGCCCAGAGATAGGGGCACTACCACAATGCCACAAGACCCTATGTCTTCTTTTCTATGCTGAGTCCAAAGGCCCATATAATTAGCAATGGTAGGGGATAAACCACAAGTTAGTCTGAATGAGAAGAGGCACTTGTCTTAAAAACAAGATATAGTTAATTGCACGATGGAAATATGCAGAAAATATACTGAAAAGTAGAGTATACTAACAAATACTATCAGGAGCCATAGCTGACACATCTGTCTCCATTGGGATCTTGTGCTAGAGTACTTCTTGCTTCATCCAAAGATAGTCTGGTGTTATCAGATTGGATGGAGCTTGACAACACATCAATGTTAACTCTTTCAAATGTATTACCTTATGTAACAAATATGATGCCAAAATGTTAAGCCAAAATTGAAATTGGAGGATCTTGGATTTGGAAGCAATAAAGAAAGCAGTGTCAGTATGGATTCAGGATGATTATATGTTTTGCCTCATTTAATGCTTTTTTTAAAAATAATTGTGCTTCTCAGACAGTCTGCATTGACTCTGGTTACATAGGCAACTTCTACACACACAGTGCGGAGGTCTGCAAAGTGGCAAGAAAGGTTAGAGGAAACAGCTTCTCGAGTCATAGAGTCACACAGCTCACGGAAACACACCCTTCGGTCCATCTCATCGATGCCAACCAAGCTTTCCAAACTAAAGTCTCATTTACCTGGACCTCAGGGTTCATATACATGATTCTCTGAAGGTGGCCAGGCAATTTGAAACAGCTGTTAAGAAGGCTTATCAGATCTTCGGGTTTATAAATAGAGGCATGGAGTATAAAAGCAAGAAATTTATGCAACACCTCTACAAATCATTGATCTGACCCCATTTGGAGTACTGTGTTCAGTTCTGGGCAACTTTTTAAGGGAAAATATTAAAGCCCCTGTCCTCATGGCAGTGAGGCATTTCCTGAAGACAGGATGATTATGCCAGGTCCTGAGAGTAGGTCAACATGGCTGGATTAAATCACTTCACACTAGCACATCCTCTTCCTTCATACTTCCTGACATCTCCAGCCATTCAACAACCACTCCCACAAACCCACAGCCTTGTCCAATCTTATGGCTCTCCCTCACCTTCATTTTTGCCAAATGTACCATATCCGTCAGTAAACATTTGGAATTGCATTCAGTTGTAGGCCTGTTTATTCCTTCATTGTAGGCAGAGAGCAAAAGAAACCAAAAATAAGGTAAAAAAATTGGAGTTAAATTTAATCCATTGCAACTATTGATTGATTGACAGTCTGTGACAGTCATATCTCAAGAATAAATAAAAGTATTTTCAGGCTTATTCCATGAAAAGAGATGGATGGATCAGGAACAAATTCCAACTTTCCATGGGGACAGGAACGAAATAGAAAAAGACCCATATATGGGTCACCAAGATTGTTAAAGAAGCTTAGAGATTCTGGAGAAAATGTTGGATGTCATTTTGGCAATCATGTAACATGATCCACTGGTGTTGGGAAATGTTACATCATGGGGTAAACCCTCCTGCTTAATTTAAACCAGCGACACAGAAAAGATTTATCCCGTGCAGTAATCTGTGAAAATTCGAGAGGCTAAGAACTAGTTAAAGTAAAAGAAACAACTTTATTTCTTAAAGTATAACAGAGAATAATTAACTAACAACTATTCACAACTCCTTCCTCTAACCTATCCTTTACTTTCCTGTCTATAATACTGATCCAGTAAAACCCCTGACTAAGATGTATCAAAAACTCGAATTTCGAATCCAGCCAGCTTTCAAATCTTCTCTTTGTATCTTCCTCTGTCTTCTTTTCTTCTTCTTAGGGATTTCTGTTTCACAGGTCAATAATCGATAAAGGTACCTTTAAGAGAACTATTCTATGGGCAGTCTGCATGTGTTGGCAGCTTGGCAGTTGTCCTCCAACTGTTCAAATTTTCCTGGTCTTATATCCCAAAGCATCAGATTGTTTCATTGGTCTTTAATATTGTCAATACACTAAATTCAAACTTGATTAGAGGTTGGTATTTTGGGAGATACTTTAAACTGATTGGCCGAATTCAGATTTGTTTTTTGTCTCCAGGCAACCAACATCAGCTGCTGGACCGAAAGGTTACATTATGTCTTGTTCAGAACACTTGGTGTTGTATCAGGTAGCTCAGCTAGCTTTAACTTGCTTAAAGATATAGTACCCCTTACACCTTCATAACAAAATCATGGATCATTAATATTATTATTACACAGAATTTTGTATCAGTACATAAAATTCTTTCAATTGAGCTATGGAATGAAATATTGCATTTAGTACTTTGGATTGAACCTTATCTCATCTAATGGTCCTTCTGTCTGCTTTCCATTGATTGAAGCACCATTTGTGTGAAAGGCATCGACTTTCCAGAAAATAGAGGACATTGTGAAGGTGACCTTGGTCAGAGAAGTAGGTTTTATGGAAAACTTTATCAGAGGTTACACATGTATGGAGGCAACGAGGTGTATGCAATTTCAAAGCTTATAGCCTGTATTGTTGAAAGTACAACCATGAATGTTCTTGTGCTCGAAAAAACCATACATGGAACTGTTTAGTGCATTCAACTGGATTGTGGGAACTTGGATTCCTATAGCCATTGGATTATGCCAGAAAGATCAGCACAAAACTCATGAACTGCTTGGTCAATCCAAAATAGAAAATAAATCCTGCATAATGCAGAGGACCTTCATCTGCATAAATCAATTCCTACTTAGAATACCACTGGCAATTATTAGGAGGCAGTGTTGTAGCAATTATGTTATTGAGTTGTAACCCAGAACCTAATCTAATGTTTTGAGGGCATGGCTGTGAATCTCATCATGATGTTTGGTGAAATTTGAATTCAGTTTATAAAAAAAAAATCCTGGGGAGAAAAGCTAATCTTATGATAATCATTTTGCCACTGTTGACTGTTGTAACAAAAAACGTGTTCACTAATGCTATAGTGTTAGGGGCATTAGTCAGAGAGAAATGGGTCTGGGTTGGGTTACTTTTCAGAGGGTCGGTGTTGACTGGAAGGGCCGAAGGGTCTGTTTCCACACTGTCGGGAATCTAATGTGCTTTAGGGAACAAAATTTGCTGTCCTTGTCTGATCTAGCCTACATGTGACTCCAGACACGCAGCCCCAGTCCATTAGGGATGGGAAATAACCATTAACCTAACTAGCAACATCTGCATTCCATGAATTGTTTTTGTAAAAAATGTTGCTAAAGTGAATGCTGTCTTCTGCATTACTAAATTGGTCCATCAGAGGTTTCGGTGTATGTCCTACCCATCATTCTGGAGAGAACAGTAAGCAGCCTAATCCCAGAAAATGGATGCTTCACTGTCGAATTTCAAAGTCTATATGTGTTCAGGAACTCATAAGAACGTTGGTAACAGTGCCAGACACCCATTCTCTCAGCTTTTTTTCCTCCACACATTTGATATCTTTATTTCATTAAAACAAAGAAGTCGGAGGCTGGAAATTTGAAACAAAAACAGAAATCGCTGGAGAAACTCAACAGCTTCAAATCAGGCCTGAAGAAGTGTCACTCGTCTCAGAATATTAACTCTGCTTTCTCTCCCCAGATGCTGCCACACTGGCTGAGATTCTCCATTCATTTCTGTTTTTGTTTCAAGATCATTGTTTACCCAGAATGATGGTATTCATTTTGGCAGTATGATATTGTGAGATTTTTCAGCAACTGCTGCTTTGGGCTATTTTTAATAATTCTTTCAAACATTGCTTCAAACCTAAAAGCTTTCCATTTCATTACAATTTCTTAAGTGTAATGTTCTTGGGGATTGTTACATTGTTGAATGTCAAAAATTTTTGACAGGCACCTATTTAAACAATTAAGCTTGAAATTAGATTGCTTCGGAGTGTGAATGTGATCATGAAAATGCTGGTGGTTTTATTTCATATAGAAGATCAATGTATTGATGCATTCATATAACATTCTAATTGAACTTCAAGGACGATTCCATTCAGTTATTGTGTTGACATGAACAGAGAAGTGCTCAGGTGTAATTGTGTTTTAGATACATCTGCTAAAGCTCTAAATTCATCACTACAGTGCTCAGAAGTTGTAAAAGATATTAAATCTAAACCATAAAAGCAACACATGTTGCAGTTTGATGGCATTGAATTGAACACACATTTACAGTTTATCTATTGTCACACATGGTTAGCATACTCCTCATCATATTGTATAATCTATGCTGCCACTGATCGACTGTGAAACTCTGAATTTTCATCAGGATCCTATAGATAATTGAACTGTTGCACAATATCAGACAGTGACACCTATCCCCACCTCTTCTATCATCTAACATGACCTGCTCTGCTGAAGTGGTGGAGGTGCCCACAAATTGCAAGCACGACACTTTTACGTTGAGCAAGAATGGAGTCAAACCACATCTTGTATGTGTGTGCATTTTGAGGGGAGAGTTGACCATTTAAATTGCTAACTTCCTCTAAACTGCTATGTAGATTTTGATATCTTTGTAGAATGGAACCTGAGGTATGCAGAGTAGACCAGTTAAGAATATGAACTTTGTATATTCATTTGAATAGCAGTTGTACCCCTTCAGAGAGATAAGGTAATCCTGGTATCATGACACCTACAGTGCAGGAACAAGTGTCCTTGATCTTGGATGGCAGGTATCCTTTGTGGGTTTAGGATACCTTTGGTTTGATGTGCAGATGTCAGGTACTATTTGGGAATATTAAAAGTAGCAATAAATGAGTTTTTAAAAGTGCACATGTGTCAAGAGAACTGTAACAACATTGAAACAAAATGCCAAAGCTGGCAAAGAACTGTCAAAAGGTTGTGATGTTAAGAATAATCAGACATTTCAATTGGTATGTTAATGCATATCTATCACAAGATTTACGTTACATGACTGATTACCCAACCTATAATTTTCATAGTGTGCTTTTTGTCAAGCGAGCAGCTTTATGTACAGCTCACAGGACTTATGGATTAGAAATGTTTGTTTTCTTAGCAGAAGTTGTTGGTGGAGGAAATGCCTGTTTGATCTTCAGAAAGTGAGTGAGTCACCATCTTGTTTTGCTGCAATCAATATGAAGTCAGCACACCTGCAGCAATGTGAGAGAAGAGCTCCAGTAATACAACTCCACCATAATGAAGAAAAATATAAAATTGCTCCATATTAAAACAGTGTGAGACTTGAAGGGAAACCTTTAGGAGTGCTGCCCTTATTCTCCAAGGAAGTGAGGTTTGTCTGGCATGGAAGGTAGTACCAAAGGAGTCTTGGCAAGTTACTGCAGGGCATCTAATAGATGGTACCCAAGAGTGCCACTGTGCACTGGTGATGAATGGAATGTATGTTTAAAGTGTTGGATGAGTTGCCCAAAGAGTGCATTGCTTTGGATGGTGTCAAGTGTCCTGATTGCTTTGACAAGGATAAATGAGGGAGGTCAACACATAGCTTGAGGGACGGTGAGGGAGGCAGGGAGTTTACGCTTTTTGGACATTGTAATCATTTTTGGGAAATGAGAAAGCTGTTCAGAAGTGATGGGTATCACCTGGGTAGAAATGGAACTACTGCAATCTCCTGGCTGAAAGAGTAAATAGGGTCACATAGGTAGCTTTAAATTTGTAAAGCACGAGGTAACAACGTGGGCGGCACGGTGGCACAGTGGTTAGCACTGCTGCCTCGCAGCGCCAGAGACCCGGGTTCAATTCCCGACTCAGGCGACTGACTGTGTGGAGTTTGCACGTTCTCCCCGTGTCTGCGTGGGTTTCCTCCAGGTGCTCCGGTTTCCTCCCACGGTCCAAAGATGTGCAGGGTCAGGTGAATTGGCCATACTAAATTGCCCGTAGTGTTAGATAAGGGGTAAATGTAGGGGTATGGGTGGGTTTCGCTTCGGCGGGTCGGTGTGGACTTGTTGGGCCGAAGGGCCTGTTTCCACACTGTAATCTAATCTAATCTAAAACTAATCAATATATCAATCAAATCTGAGCTTTAGATACTCTGTATAGGGAAGCAGAAAGTTACCTAAACACAGTCAGGATTCTGGGTAATCCAAGATAGAGGATGGGCAATAATTGTGACTATAAGAGATTCTCCTTTTTTGAGGTATGTTAGATGTTGGAGCTCAAATTCCAGGAGTAGTAATTACTGTTATATAAGCTGTTGCGTTGTTTTGGAACTTTGGGAAAAAATAAATCAAAACAATGTCACTTCAAAAAGGAGGAAGAGAGAGACGAAGGCAGAGGCTACATGGTCAGTGAATCAAACGCGATAGAAACTTACACTGCTGTCCTACAGCAGTGAATCTGCACAGCTACTGTCTTTGCTGTTTGAGTTCAAGTATGTCGGGACATCAAGTGCATCTCAGGAAAATTAACAAACAGCGAAATTCACAGTTGACCTCAGAGGAATCTGTCAGGGAGAACTCACAACATGGGAGCAGCTAAGTGCACAGTTTTAAGTATAACTTTGCTGGGTTTTTTTGGAAATCAACAATAGTGAGTAGAGAGGCTTCTTTTTATTGAGATGTCTTTTGATCAAATTTTAAAAATATGAAATATATATACTAAGTTAGCCTGGAGCAGTGATTTTTAGAGCAATAAAACTGTGTTACTTTCTGGGTCTGTAGATTGTTATGGTGCAAAGATGGCCTTTAGTAGAATGATGTGCTCTTCCTGATGGATGTGGGAGGTGAGGGAGAATTTCCATGTTACTGATAATTATGTTTGCAGCAAGTGTGTTTGGTTGCGAATCCTATCAGATCATATGGAATGTTGGAGCGACAGTTGGAATGACAGTGGCAATGAGGAATTTACAGGAGCTAGGAGGTGTGATGGATGATAGTTATAGGAAGGGAGAAAAACCACAGATACAGTCAGGTGGATGGGTTACCTTCACAAAACATAGGAGAGGGAGGCGGGTAATGCAGGTGTCTCCTGTGGCTATCCCCATCTCAAACAACAATGCTGTTTTGTAAAATTAAGGAGAGTGATGGACTCTCAGGGGAATGTAGCATGAACAGCCAAGTTTCTGGTATTGTGACAAGCTCCAATGTAATGCAGGGTATGTCAGGTTCCAAGCGATCGATTGTGATACGGGACTCTCTAGTCAGAGGCACAGACAAATGTTTCTGTGACCGACTGCAAGAAATCGGAATGGTGTATTGCCTCTTGGTGCCAGAATCAAGGATGTCTCAGAGAGGGTGCAGACTGATTTCAAAGGGGAAACGGCACAGTAGGATGTCATTGTACACATTGGAACTAACAAGAAAGGAAGGGAAAAGAATGAGATTCTGAAGGGAGAACATAGAAAGTTAGGCAGAAATTTTAAAAGGAGGTCCTTGACAGTAGTAATATTTGGATTACTCCCAGTGCTATGAACTAGTGAGGTCAGGAATAGGAGGATAGAGCAGATGAATGTGTGGCTGAGGGGCTGGTGCAGGAGAGTAGGGTTCACATTTTTGGATCATTGGAATCTCCTCTAGGATAGAAGTGACCTATATAAGAAGGATGGATTGCACCGGAATTTGAAGGGGACTAATATACTGGCAGGGAGATTTGCTACATCTGCTTGGGAGCATTGGAACTAGTCAGGTGGGGGTTAGAACCCAGAGAGATAGATCAGTCTGAGACTGGTACAGTTGGGAGTAAGTCAAATAGACAGGGCGGGCAGAAACAAAGCAGAGAATGAGGTAGAACAGATAAATTAAATTGCATTTATTTCAATGCAAGAGGCATAACAGGGAAGGCAGATGAACTCACGGCATGATTAGGAACATGGGACTGAGATATCATGGCAATCATAGAGATGTGGTTCAGGGATGGACAGGACTGGCAGCCTAATGTTCCAGGATATAAATGCTACAGGAAGGCTAGAAAAATAAATATGGACAAAACTGGAGTATCTTGGATGATAAAGAACATTGATGAGAAAATAAGGAAGAAAATAAAGGCATGTGATGCATACTGGAATAATAATAGCAATAGAAATCAGAAATGGTATCTCAAATGCAGGAGAACATCTAAAACTGAAATAAAAAAGGCTAAGAGGACTCATGAGGATAGGATGGCAGGCCACACTAAAACAAATAATAAAGTTTTCTTAAAATATATTAGTAGAAAAATATTAGTGACAGATGGAATGCAGATAGGAACAAGCAGGCTAAGGTGCTCATTAAATCAAAGGGGTTCTGCCTTTACCAAACTAGATAATGATGGTAAAAGAGAAAATGCTGGAAAATCTCAGCAGGTCTGGCAGCATCTGTAATGAGAGAAAAGAGCTGACATTTCGAGTCTAACTGACCCTTTATCAAAGCTTTCACAAAGAGTCAGTTAGACTCAAAACGTCAGCTCTTTTCTCTCCTTACAGATTTTGCCAGACCTGCTGAGATTTTCCAGCATTTTCTCTTTTGGTTTCAGATTTCAGCATCTGCAGTAATTTGCTTTTATTTAGATAATGACGGTAATGGTCCAGTTGAAAACGTGAGCATTGAGCAACTGAGCAGTATAATGATAGGTAAAGAAAAGGTGCTAAAATGGTTGGCAGCTCTCCAGGTAGAGAAGTTGCCAGGCCCGGATGGGATGCATCATAAGTTTCTGAGAGAGGTAAAGGAGCAAATTGTGGAGCCATGGACAGAAATTTTCCAGGCATCTCTGAACACCGTATTAGTCCCAGGGAACTGAAGGATTGTACATATGACACTGCTTTTTTAAGAAAGCAGCAAAGGATAATACAGGACTATAAACCTTTCAGCTTGCCATCAATTTTGGGAAGACTGATGGATGCCATAATACAGGATAAGATAAATATACATTTGGAGAAAAATAAGTTAATACTTGACAGTCAATATGGTTTTGGCAAGGGCAGGTCATGCCAGACAAATTCAATTGAGTTCTTTGACAAAGTGAAACAGGCAGTGGATGAGGGTAGTGGTGTGGATAATTTATATTTAGAAAGCATGGCAGGTTGGTTAGACAATTAGAAAAGTTTGGGCTTGATGGATCTTTAGCAGCGTGGTTGAGAAGTTGGCTAAAAGATATGACATAGGGATAGAGGAAAAGTATAGATGGGTATTTTACAGACTGGAGGCAAGTTGCAAGTGGTGTTCGCCTTGATTTTTTGATTTATAAAAGCAATTTAGTGGATGTGGAGGGCAACATTTCAAAATTAGCGGATGAGAGTAAGTTAGGGAAAATAGTAAATTGTAAGGATGATGCCGAGTGGCTTCAGAGGGACATTGACAAGTTGGCCAAATGGCCAGACACCTGGCAGATGGTTTTTGATGCAGAGAAATGTGAGGTGTTGCATTTTGGTAGAAGAAACATGCAGAGGATAGTACAGCCTCAATGGTATAACTCTGGGGGAGTACAGGAGCAGAGGGACTTCAGGGTCAAGTACATAATTCTCTGAAGATAGCCAGGTAAGGTAAAATGGTTGTCAAGAAGGCATATAATATCCTTGGGTTAATAAATAGAGGTGTATAGTAGAAAAGCAATGTAGGAATGTGTCATCTCTGCAAATCATTGGTCAGATCATATTGTGTTCAGTTCTGGGTATCTTATTTAGGGGAGGATATCAAAGCCTTGGAGAGAGTGTAAAGGAGACTTAATAAAATTATGCCAAGAATGAGGAATTTTAGGTACCAGGAAATATTTAGAGAAATTGGATTTATTCTCCTTCAAACAGAGAAGATTACGAGGTAATCTTACTGAGGTGTTCAAAATTATGAAAAAAATTAACAGGAGAAGAAGGATATTCTGTTTCCACTAGGTGATATATCAGTAACTAAGGACCTTAATTGTCAGCAAGAGAGGTAGGAGTGAGGTGAGAAGAAACTTCATTCCTCGGAGAGCAGTGGAGGTGGATTCAATAGGAGGTTCAAAGAGAGTTGGATATATATTTGATAATGATAAATTTAGAGGGCTGCGAAGACCAGGCTGGATGACTCTTTTGGGAGGTGAGACAGACACAATGTGTTAAGTGGCTTCCCTCTGTCTGTGAAATTCTAAAATTCTGTGAACTCATCCTGGTAGGTGCAGATTGCTTCATCACATTCTTGACTTGTACTTTTCAGATGTTGGAAAGCTTTGGATAGTTAAGAGGTGAGTTATTCATCAGAAAATATCTTCTGAATTCTCTGGGGTTTATCCAATCAAGTTTTTGGTGAATGTTAACCATTACAATATTGATGGTGGAGGCTAGTCATAATTGCAATAAATGTCAAAAGAACATGGTTCGGTTCTGTCTTGTGAATAGCCACAGCTGTGTGGTGTAAATGGTGCTCACCACTTCTCAACCAAAGTCTGAATGTTGTCCAGACTTTGCTGCAGGTTAGTATGAACTGTTTCTATAGCTGAGCATTTGGTACTGAGTCTTCAGCAATCACTGGCAAACATTTCTGATCCTAATCGCATGGCAGGAGGAAGTGATTAAAGATGGTTGGCCCTAGGACAATACATTGAGGAACTCCTACAGCAATGTCCTGCTGCCTGGGATGATTGGCCTCCACCCATGACATCCATAGCCATTTTCCTGTGTGCTAGGTATGACGTAAGTGCTGATTGCTGGTAAGTGATCTGTTAAGTGATGCTCAAAATCTTCCACAATGACTTTGTTATTAAGCAGTGGTCACTGTTGAGACTGTGTGTTAAGTCAAATGCTATAGACACCAAAACGTCAAGGAGCTTCCTTAATAATGACACACACTGGGTTAGGAGTAATCAACCATTTAACAATCCTTTGTGCAGATGTTCAATAAAAGACAGGAATGCGCCATTCAGCTCTTCAAGCCTAACCTGCCATTCAATATGATAATGGCTGAAACTCCTGCTCTGTGCTCTATTACTGCTTTCAAGCCATACCTTTTGACTCCTTTAACTTGAAAAACTATATCCAATTCCTTCTTGAGACCATTACACTTTCTGTGGTAAAGAATCCACTGGTTCACCATGCTTTGCGTGAAGAAATCTGTTCGGTATTACCCTGTCTAGTCCTATTAGAAATTTACAAGTTTCTAAGGGATTTCCCTGCTCCCCTCAACTGCCATTTTTCTAAACTCCAGTGAATATAGACTTAACTGATGCTGTCTCTCTTCCTACATCAGTCCAGAAAACAGTGTACAAAATACTCCAGGTGTACTCTCAGCAAATCTCTGTACCATTGGCACAAGATATCCCTGCTCATATGCTGGCTTCAATTCATTGGTTCTGCGCGAAACAATGACCTTTCATCTCCAAGGCAACATCAAACAAAGACCTCTTGCATACCAGGTTAAGTAGGCTCCCAGAGCACAGCTGAAAGCAGCTACTTAGTTTCTGAGTGATCACAAACAATGAGAGCACACTAACACAATTCTCACCTAATAGACCTTGTTTATTAAAGGGTCGGATGAAGCTTTTTCGACATTAACTGCTTCATTCTAATGAGGAAAATAGGACAATATATCTAATTATGACTTTAAAATGAAAACTCATCTTAAAAGCAGGGATCACTTCATTTTAAGTGCTTGCTCTCCTTCAATACAGAGTTCTGAAAGGCAACAGATAGCTAAGATGTATAGGCAAGAAAGCACTAGGTACAATTCATGGTTCACCCAATATTAGCTAATTAGAGTTACGCAATGGTAAGCATGTTCCAAATGGGTTGTTCCAAGACACGTCAGGAAGCTTATTGCTTTCCATGTGATGTGACATGAATGTGCACATCTAAAAGTCCTGTGGTATCTGTGCACTGATCCCAATTCCTACATTGTCAGCCTACACTCATTCTTCATGCATTACAAATGATCATTTGGGAGATGTACTTGTCACCTGGAGAGCAAAAGCCCTTAAAGTATTACTATTCAAAGAAGACAGATCTATGAACTGGCAGGAAAATATTAACCTAACATCATTTCTTATGCAATCCAGCCTTTGATGCAATGCAAAAAGTGTTTAATGTATCCAAGCTGTCAGGGTCTTGCTTTAAATGTTTTATTTGGAAACCGTATTGATAAAAATGACTGAGTGAAGTAATGAATCAGAAAATGAGAAACTGCAATCTCCTGCTGTGGTGATTAAAAAAGTCAACTGAGTTCAGGTATCACCTTTAAGAACACAACCTCACATCAAAACTTTTATTGTGTAGTTGCTCGATGAACTCCAATATAGCTCAGGCTGTAATACTGACTAAGCTTAAAAACAAAATTTTGAAACATGGCTTCTGCTTCTGTATTAAAGATAATACTGAGATAAAAGAAACACAAGCTTTCAATCCATGAATAACGTTTAATGTATTGTTGGCTCTGACATAATGTGATAGTTCTCATCCGATCTCGCATTATAAGAAAATGGCGCATACCATTTAAACTAATGGGGCTGGAATTGTGTTCTTTCCAATACAGGTAAGGAAGTCTGCCTTCTATAAATAACAGTCTAAATTCTTCAATCGCATTAAAGCCAATTCACATTGAAGAAGCACACATGAAAGCAGAATCTGATTAGTTTATCTATTAATCTGAACCTTTTATTTGTTTATTTTTACAATCTATTTCAATGATCTATAATGCTGGAGTTTTTATTTCTTTTTCCAATTTCCCCCGCCCCTATGAATATGAACTTGAGATTCTTTACAAGTGGTGACTTGTAAACTTTTCACCATTTGTTTGAGTACAATAAAGCTAATTCTAAAACTGTAAGGTCTATATTTTAACATCTTTTGTTTTAGCACTTTGATTTAAGATAGCAGCATGTAGCTTTTTAAATGTGTGCCTGAAGGGATTTAATGATTACATTGTAGGCATTTGTGGTGGTTTCTTTTAAACACAGTGAGAAAAAGAGAGCTCCTGGTGTGTTATAGCATTTTGTTTTCATTTGGGGGATGTTTAGATGTTTTGGAGAAGGGAATTCCTTCTGACATGATTTGGAGATGCTGGTGTTGGACTGGGGTGTACAAAGTTAAAAATCACACAACACCAGGTTATAGTCCAACAGGTTTAATTGGAAGCACACTAGCTTTCGGAGCGCTGCTCCTTCATCAGGTGATTGTGGAGGGCTCGATCGTAACACAGAATTTATAGCAAAAATTTGCAGTGTGATGTAACTGAAATTATTCATTGAAGGATTGATTGTCTGTTAAGCCTTTCATCTGTTAGAATACAGTGATAGTTTCACTTCTTTCATGTGTAAATCACAAAACCCTTTTTTTTAAAGTTGCATTCTCGGGTTAGCTGTTAACAATGGTGATAGCGAGACAATATGTTGAAGGTGTTAGCCCCCTGTGTTCTCTGTCTATGACCTGATGTTTAGATTGATTCCAATCTAAAAAGTGAGATAACAGAGTTTTACATAAATTCATGCAGTTTTTGAGCTCAGAGTTCTACATGAATGTATGTGGTTTTTCAGCAAAGTGCAATGTAACTCTGAAAGTACCAAAAAAAAATTCACCACACACAATATATATGTGTGCATGTGGGTCTTTGTCTGTCTGTGTGTGTGTGTCTGTCTGGGGTGGGGGTTGTGAGTGTGAGAAAGTGTGTGTGTGTGTGTGTGTGTGTCATGAATGCAGAGTGTCTTAAGTCTGTGAGGGGGTGCATGTGTGGGAGTATGTGTGTCTATAAGAGTGTGTGTGGGTGTCTGTGTGCACATCTGTGTGTATCTATGTCCGTGTGCATGTGAGTGTGTGTGTGTGTGTAGGAATATCTGTATGTGTGTGTGTAGTGCAATGGTGATCACCTGTAATGTGACATGAACCCAAGATCCCGGTTGAGGCCCTCCCTATGGGTATCGAACTTAGCTATCAGCCTCTGCTCGGCCACTTTCCTCTGCTGCCTGTCCCGAAGTCCACCTTGGAGGATGGTCACCTGAAGGTCTGAGGCTGAATGTCCTGGACCACTGAAGTGTTCCCCAACTGGGAGGGAACGCTCCTGTCTGTTGATTGTTGTGCGGTGCCCATTCATCCGTTTTCGTAGCCTTTGCTCAGTTTCCCCAATGTACCATGCCTCCGGGCATCCCTGCCTGCAACGTATAAGATAGACAATGTTGGCTGAGTCAATGAGTACCTGCCATGTACACTGGTGTTCCCACACATAATAGTGGTATCTATGTCCACAATCTGACATGTTTGGCAGCGTCCACCGTGACAGGGTTGTATGGAGTTGTCCTGAGAGCCGGGCAGTTTGCTACGAACAATGATCTGTTTGAGGTTTGGCGGTTGTTTAAAGGCAAGTAGTGGAGGTGTGGGGAAGGTCTTGGTGAGGTGCTCATCCTCATTGATAATGTGTTGCAGGTCACGAAGAACATGACGTAATTTTTCAGCCCCTGGGAAGTACTGAACAACGAAGGGTACCCTGTCAATTGCAGCCCGTGTCTGTCTCCTGAGGAGGTCATTACGGTTCCTTGCTGTGACATGTCGGAACTGGCGGTCGATGAGTTGAACATTGTACCCCGCTCTTGTGAGGGCATCCTTGAGTACTTCCAGGTGTCCGTCGCGTTCCTCCTCATCTGAGCAGATCCAGTGTATGCATAGGGCTTGTCCATAGGGAATGGCTGTTTTAATATGTTTTGGGTGGAAGCTGGAGAAGTGTAGCATTGTGAGGTTGTCTGTGGGTTTGCGGTAGAGTGTAGTGCTGAGGTGTCCGTCCTTGATGGAGACGCACGTGTCCAAGAATGAGACAGACAGTCGAGAGTAGTCCATGGTGAGTTTGATGGTGGGATGAAACTTGTTGATGTCACTGTGTAGTTTTATCAGTGACTACTCGCCATGGGTCCAGAGGAAGAAAATGTCATCAATGTACCTGGTGTACAATGTCGGTTGGAGATCCTGCATAGAGAAGAAATCTTGTTTGAACCTGTGCATAAAAATGTTGGCATATTGGGGTGTAAATTTGGCCCTTATGGCTGTTCCATGTGTCTGGATGAAGAGCTGGTTGTCAAAGGTGAAGACATTATGATCGAGGATAAAGCGGATGAGTTGTAGGATGGTGTTTGGAGACTGGCAGTTGTTGGTGTTGAGTACTGAGGCTGTTGCCGCGATGCCATCATTGTGGGGGATGCTGGTGTAGAGTGCGGAAACATCCATTGTGACGAGGAATGTTCCCGGTTCGACTGGTCCATGGGTGCTGAGTTTCTGTAAGAAATCCATAGTGTCACGACAGAAGCTGGAGATCCCCTGTACAATAGGTTTCAAGATGCCTTCCACATAGCCAGAGAGATTCTCACATAGGATCCCATTTCCCGACACGATGGGACGTCCCGGTGTGTTGGTTTTGTGTACCTTTGGAAGGCAGTAGAAGTTGCCTACACGAGAAGTACGTGGGATGAGGGCGCGTAGGGAACTCTGAAGGACTGGATCCAAAGTTCTGATCAGTGTGTTTAATTCTCGGATATGTTCTTTGGTCGGATCAGCTGGTAGTTGCCTGTAGTGTTCCTGGTTGTTCAGTTGTCGGTACACTTCCTTGCAGTAATCTATTCTGTTCTGAATGACAACGGCTCCTCCTTTATCTGCTGGTTTGATGACAATGTTGTGATTGGTTTTGAGAGCCTGGATGGCATTGCGTTGGGAACGGGTGATGTTTTGCTCTACCTTATGGGTACGGCTGATGAATCTGGCATTTATATATTTCCTGACAGTTTGAGCATACATGACAAGCGCAGGGCAGCGGCCCTCCGGTGGGGTCCATGTTGACACCTTCTTTGGTCGCTCCTCTACAGATCCCTGTGCTGACTGTTCTAGTTCATCAGTGGGCTCAGTGGGATCACTGCCGGCACCTTGAAAGAATTCCCGGAGTCTCATTCGTCTGATGAACTCCTCTGTGTCTGCTGCCAGAACCAACGTGTCCATTTTGGTGGTGGGGCAGAAGTTGAGACCCCTCCTCAGGACTTCAATCGCTTCCGGTCGAAGGGTGTGGTCCGATAAGTTGACAATAGACTTCCCCGCAGTGATAATGTTGTCTACTGTGGTTCCAGGGCGGGCTTTGCTATTACTGGTGAGAATGCCAAGTTTCTCCAGTTTTTTGTTCTTGGCGTGCATGTACGTGGTGTAGTTCTGTTACCTTGTCTGTTTGGCGATGTCACGTAATTGTACTGATGTATCCTGTGTGCAGGCTGTGAGTGTGGACTCCATCTGAATTTTAAGGTTGTGGCGCTTGCTGTAGAGTTGGTGCATGAGATGATTGAGAAGTTTACGAGAGGGGCGGTGGCAAAGACTCTCTGCGTTGTCTGTGTTGTAGGTCGACCTAAGTGGGTTCGTGATCCGTAATCCTTTCGGGATCTTTCCTGCTTGCCTGCATTCCTGTAGAAACTTGATGTCTGTGTCGATATGTGCGATCTTCTTGGAGATCCTCTCCACTTTAAGCCGGCAGTTAGTGGTGTCGATAGTAGTCATGATTCAGAGATGCCGGTGTTGGACTGGGGTGTACAAAGTTAAAAATCACACAACACCAGGTTATAGTCCAACAGGTTTAATTGGAAGCACACTAGTTTTCGGAGCGACGCTCCTTCATCAGGTGATTGTGGAGGGCTCGATCGTAACGCAGAATTTATAGCAAAAATTTGCAGTGTGATGTAACTGAAATTATACATTGAAGAACTGATTGTCTGTTAAGCCTTTCATCTGTTAGAATACAGTGATAGTTTCACTTCTTCCATATGTAAATCACAAAACCCTTTTTTTTAAGTTGCATTCTTGGGTTAGCTGTTAACAATGGTGATAGCTAGACAATATGTTGAAGGTGTTAGCCCCCTGTGTTCTCTGTCTGTGACCTGATGTTTAGATTGATTCCAATCTAAAAAGTGAGATAACAGAGTTTTACATAAATTCATGCAGTTTTTGAGCTCAGAGTTCTACATGAATGTATGTGGTTTTTGAGCAAAGTGCAATGTAACTCTGAAAGTACCAAAAAAAAATTCACCACACACAATATATATGTGTGCATGTGGGTCTTTGTCTGTCTGTGTGTGTGTCTGTCTGGGGTGGGGGTTGTGAGTGTGAGAAAGTGTGTGTGTGTGTGTAGTGAGTGCAGAGTGTCTTTAGTCTGTGAGGGGGTGCATGTGTGGGAGTATGTGTGTCTATAAGGGTGTGTGTGGGTGTCTGTGTGGGTGTCTGTGTGTATCTGTGTCCGTGTGCATGTGAGAGTGTGTGTGTGTGTAGGAATATCTGACATGAATACTGTAAAAGTACAGTGTGGGTTAATAGGATTATAGTTTACTGTGGTTTTCAAAATCGTTAGTCTTGTATATGTAAATAGTTTTGTTTATTCTATTTCACCTTCATTTATTTTGTGCAGTAGCCTTCTGTTTTATTGTTAAAACCAAATCTATCACATTGAATGCTTATAATTCAGTGAGATACCACATTATTACAAAGAAAAACAAAAAGAAACTGTTCTACAAAGCCTGATTTCAGTCTGGGACCAGACTTATCCAATAATAATATGAACTGAGGTCATAATAGTTGTCATTAATTAACTTAATTCCAGAAATCTTTTCACTCAACACTGAATTAACTCGGCAGAGGCTGGTGTCCCATCACCAAGCACCCTATATTTACAGGAGAAGAGCCCTTGGCACTGATTCAGCTCCGTCAGAGCCAGCTCTTAGCGAGGGCAGAACCTCTGACACTCCGATATATGTTAGCCAGGGATCCCTGATTGGGGCTGTTAATCTGGTCTAATCATGGAACTCATATTCTATGAGGTTCGTCTGGTTGATCTCATACAAGAAGGAAGTGAGGACTGCAGGTGCTGGAGATCAGGGTCAAAAAATGTGAAGCTGGAAAAGCGCAGCAAGTCAGCCAGCATCTGAGGAGCAGGAGAATCGATATTGAGATCAGTACAAACACTACTTTGATTTTTGCACATTTCTCTACCTCTCCTCTCTCTGATTTGGAAGAGGCAGCATTCATTGTTGGATTAAAAATCAAACATTTAAAAGGATTTAATGTTTAATTTATTAGATTTAATGTTTAATTTCCTGTTGCCACAAGTGTTTGAATATTCTTGTTTACATTTTGCAGATTTCAACTGAAATTTCTGCAGGTATTAATAAATGACATGACTAAGAGTTGTACATATCTAACATTCCTACTGTTACTCAGAAGTGCCTTGTTAAGATAATGGGTTGGATATGATATCCTGAAATATGTTGACTTGTGAACCGTGTGTGAGCAGGTTGGCTGAAACTAGGGACACTGATCACTAATTTACAATTTTCTTTAAAGTCATTAGGCTGCATGTAAATAATTATCTTGGGTGAAATGGGTTAACAATTAATATCTTAACCACTCAAATGGACCATTGCTGACATTTTTGTTAAACTGTAATTTCAGATCCACATGTTTTTTAACTTTCCTGAAACGCACTAATGAAAATAATTTGAGTACACAGTGGCATGGAAGGTATTGAAACCAACCAAAACACCTGTATTTACTGATTTTTATAGCTTTTTTAAAAAAGTCTGCTTGTGGGATAAAGATTTCTCACAGTTCCTTTGCTAAAATACTACATGACAACACTTTGGTGGTCTCTTGGATGATTTGAAGGTTTGGTGGCTCAGAGGATGTTCCATGATAATCATTCTGTGGCAGTCCAGTGTGTCAATGATTTTGTACCTCAAAACGGATACTTTCTTGATTGTTGTTTTAAAAAAAAAAATCCGGTTCACTAAAGTTCTTTCTGGAAGCTAATCTGCCACCTTTCCGATATCTAATGTTCATGCAACCTCAAAACTACATCTGTATTGCTGAAGCTTAACTCTCCACTGAAATGGACCAGCAAGTCACTCAAAGGGAAATTAGGATGGGCTAAACATGCTAGCCTTTCCAATGATGCTCACAGCCATGAAAAAAATGCAGAAAGATTTTAGCCACGGTGAGCCATACCTGTGCAAAATTTCCCCACGTTAGTGGGAGAAACTGTAGGAGCTGCTAGGCGCATAGCAGAGACCTTTTATAAAGAAATCAAGGGCCTTATTCAATCACTACTGGTATTCATCAACTGGCAGGAAAGTTCTCATGCAGGGAGCATGACAAGCAAACCATTTTATGATTGCTTGCAGGCTTCTGAGGATGTCTCTTATCAGATGCTTAATACCTAGTGAGAGACCTGGTGTCAGGAACAGGAAAGTCCACTGAGAGCTGACTGTTGCTATGTCTTACAGTGAATATATCAGCATATCATTGAGACACACTTATGGTATCATCACCTTATCATAGCACGTGATCGGAAGTCATAGAGCTTGCATATTATGGCTTTACTCCAGATTACATGACGCATGACATGCTAAAAGTGCTTTCCTGTTCATAACACTAATGTTAATACTTAATCTTAGTCCAAGCAGATGAGAAATGCAATGTTTATGTATAATGTTTAGCTGCAATATACATCTATTAGTTTATTTAACACCACAACATCAAAGTCCAGTTTCTCTTGTTGTGAAGGAGTTGAACTCATATCATGGTTAGCAATGGTGGCCACTGCAAAAGATTCAAGGTTCTCAAATATGGTAGATATTTAGAAAACTTATTGAAGACTAACTAGAGAGCAGTTTGAATAATCAGAGATTTTAAACAATTAGCAGCATCAGTTTCTGTGAGTACAGGCAGCAACACAGATCTGTAGGCTAAGAATTGGCCATAAAGAAGTCAAAACTAATTTCTTTCTGACTTGAATATAACTTCAAGATATAAGAAATTCTGAATAGTACCTAATTTTAAAATATACAGGCTAACATTACAAATACAACACAAACTGAAGATTACTGACCATACTGAAGTTCTTCTTCTCTATCTTTAAAAATACAGATTTTTTAGACTGTTAAGTGGTCATAAAAGTATTACTCTAAATGCCCCTAGACAAAAAAACTCAGTTTGACCTCAAGAAAATAGCAGCTTTCTATATTAAGAAGGCTTCCCTGTATCCAGATGACAGTCACTTACACTAATTCCTTTCTCAAAAAAACTGTCACAAACTGTCACTAACACAAAGTCTTGCAATATCATCTTCAGGCAGAAGTCTGTTCCATCAAAACTGTAAAGTCTTAGTTAGGAAAGAAGTAACAGTTTTAAAGAGTTCAAGATCAGTAAAAAGCAATCTGAAAAGTCCTAAAACCAGGAGAACAGATGTTATAATCTACACTGGTAGAAAGAACACACATCTTAAATTGAACATTGCAAAGATTTTTGATGGTAGAATCATAGATAACAGAGAACTCAGCTCTGGATTAGATAGTACTCATTAACACCTTTTACTGAACTAATCCAACAACATAGTCCAGTTGTCTAACAGTCAACTCCAACTCCTTCAAATTGCATGTTTGGATTGTTCTTTTAAACATTAGATTTGGGATTGTGCAATTCAGGGCATCATAATGGAGAAAGTGAGAACTGCAGATGCTGGAGCTCAGAGTCATAAACTATGGTGCTAGAAAAGCACAGCTGGTCAGACAGCATCTGAGGAGCAGGAGCTTCGATGATTCGAGCATCAGCCCTTCATCAGGAATGTTCCTTGGATGCTGCCCAACTGGCTGTGCTTTCCAGCACCAAACCTTTTGACTTAGGCATAAAAATACCCATTTCCACCATCTGAATGGTGTGGTGTTCCATTGTTGCATGTTTGATTGTGCAGTCTGGTAGTCAATCAATGCTGACTGTGCTTTATTGTTTAAAACTGTGCATGGATTTAGAACAAGGTAAACAGATAGCATAACATTGACTGTAAGCTACAGTTGCAAAACAATATTGATTACGGGCATGTTGTGATTTCAGAGTTATTTTAAAACTGCTATAAATGAACATCTTTGTATACTCAGAAACTAGCAATATTTCTGTATTGTTCTGAGATGCTAGACAGAATTGCATCAAATTGTAGTTACAGTCCATAAAGGATCATGGGCATATTTCCAAGTGGGGAGGCAGGCATCCATAAACTACCACAGCCCAAACAGCGATTCAACGTCATTCAACATGCTCGTCATCCAGTCAACTGAGCTAAGTGAACTCCACCCTCCCTCAACCCCTTCCACCCTGCACACACCACCCCCCCCCCCCCCCCCCTTACATCAGTGCCCCCTGCTTTGAGAGAAATATAAAAACAACTGGTAAGCTGCAAACAAAATGCTAATAAATTTGTTGTGTTAATAAAAACCACTGATAGATGCACTTAATACATTTCTGGGATCCCTGCATAATCTCAAACTCCCTTGTGCAGCTGCATGTCAAAATCTAGACAAATCTTTTGCTCATTTAATGACTTTTTTCAAATGCTTAACAGGGATTCAGCTGGAAGACACATTCCTTCCATTTACCTGTCAAAACAAAAGACATTTTGCATACATTTTATCTGTGCCTACATTGTCCAGTTCTGATTAACAAAGCAGAGGAGGGGAAAAGTAAAAGGTCAATTTCGACACTTGCCCTAACCTCATACCTTATCATCCTCAAATGTGAATGAGTCATACAATGGACTAAAATAATGCTACTATCCTCCATTGCAAGTTATTACTTGGCGTGCCATTAGATTACCTCTTATAGACAAAGTATGAGACCTTTCCTTCATGAAGATGTAAGTATACAATTACCTGGATTGTATCAGTAAGTAGGTCTCTCTCACCTTTTAAGGTGCAGTCAAACAGCCCATTATCCTTGCCTGGTTTAAGGAAAAGCTAGTATAAGGCAGGAACAGGACTGAAGTTTTTTTCCCCCGGACTTCTAATGATTTTCTTTTGAGGCCACTGAAATCAACACCTGGACAATGGCTGGAAGGCAAAAATGTTGTAACAGTTTGACCAGGTTGAAGCCAATTCATGAAGTATGCAATTCCAAATATTAACATGAAATGCTGGAGAAACTCAATCAATCTGGCAACATCCTTGAAGAGAGGAACATATTTAATTCGATCTGACTCTTCTTCTGATGCTGAAGAGAGTAGTTGAAAAGTGAGGGATTTCATGCTGTAGTAAAAAATTGGGGGACAATTGGAATAGAACAGAATGTTAAAAAGTGAGGGAAATGGAGATTACAAGTTTTATATAAGAAAAGGCAAATTGAGTGATAGGGTTGTACAGAAGAGTGATAGGACCAGAGGAGATGTTAACAGGTATCCATGGCAATACGGAATCCCTATAGTGTGGAAACATTCAGCCCACACTGACCCCTCCCTATAGCTAAGCTACCCAATCTAAACATCCATTGACAATTTTTGCATGGCCAATCAACCTAGCCTGCACATCTATATACTGTGTGAGAAAACCCATACAGATACAGAGAGAGCGTGCAAACGCCACACAGATAAAATCCAGGTCCCTCGTTTAAGACACCAGAAGGTGGGGGAAGCAAAATGGAGGATAGAGTTCATGGTTTGAAATTTAGTGTCTAATGGGAAAATGAGGTATTGTTCATCTATCTTGCATTGGCCTTCAGTAAAACAGTACAGCAGGCTTAACAAAAGACTGTGAGCATTAACACACAATGGTGTTTTGAAATAGCAAGTGACTGGAAGGCTGGGATCATGCTTCCAAACTGAGAGGACATGCTCTGAAAGTTGGTGACTCAGTCAGGTTTTGATCTCCCAAATGTAGAGGAGACTGTATTGCTCACAAATATAGTAGAAGAGATTGAAAGGCGTACAAATAAATCACTGCTTCTCCTGGAAGGAGTGTTTAGGCTCTTTGGGCAGTAAGAAGGAGGAAGTAAAAAGGCAAGTGTTAATATCCTGTGGTGATATCGGAAGATGTTTGGAAGAGTGCTGAGGTATTCTAAGTGGATCATGTAGTGAATCATGATATCATGGAGGGAATGGTCCCTTCAGAAGAGGAGGTGATGGGAAGATGTTTGAAGGCAGTACATTCTGGAAGTGACAAATGACAGAGAGTGAATCTTCAGATACAGAGGAAGGTGAAGTGAGAAGCGACGACAAGGGAAACTCATTTGCAGTTCCAGGAGAGAGAGGAAAGGCTGAGAGCACCAATGGATAACGTCCACCACGGTGGGGGGATATCTCAATTAAGGGAAGACAAAGAAGCACTGTTGTGGAAGGCAGTTGTGACAGAGATAGAGAAACTTGAATGATGGAATTGAGTTCTTAGAGAAGGCAAAGTGTCAGGAAGCGAATCACAGAAACAATGGGAGCCCATTGGTTCATTATTGTTATCGGTTAACAACTTATCTCCAGAAATGGCGACAGATAAGACAAAGAATAGAAAAGGCAGGGATGTGTTAACTGAAGCTTAAAGGAGTTGAAACTTGGAAGCAAAATTATTTATCGTTTCAGTTCCAGACAAGCACAGGAAATAGCGTTGAGACTTTCATTGATGTATTAGATAGAATTATGGGAGAGGGATTGGAATAAGGAATGCTCCACAAACCCTCCAAAAAGACAGGCACAAGTAGGGGCCATGCCTGTACCCATGGCCACACATCTTTATGTGGAGGAAGTAAGACGAGTTAAATGAGAAATGTGACTTGAATATTTCAAATCTCTCATATCTTTCTGGAACTCTGCAAATGTTATCAACAACATAGATTTGGCTCAATCATTGGCCTGACATCAACACCATCAAAGATGATCTGGTGAGTGATTTGACACAGAATCTTTGGGGTTTGTCCTCCCTCATAGCCAATGGTCAACTCTCATCAGGATCAGGAGAGATCATTACACTTCCACAATAAATGGAATTTTAAGGGCTGCACAATCTGTGACTCTTTTCACATTTTGAATGAATGCATTTAGGAACACATTTAGAATTGAAAGCAATGCAGTTGACAACACACAGTACTGTGACCTGGCTGTTCAACATGGACTTGTAAAGCTGCAAGACGCCATACACAAGAAGGTCATTTGAGTTAGAAGGAACAGGATTTGCCTTCCAGGACCCTCATTGTAACCATGGATGTCCTATTCCCTAATCAAATGTCCCAAGGTTCAGACTCCAAAGAACTTAATTCCCCACTCCTAAAGCATCAGTCTCCTTCTGCCTGTAATTCCAGATGCACCCAACTGAACAGCTAATAATTTCAACTGTGATCAAGAGGGACACCTGCCTAACAGACCATTGATTGGAGGTGAGCAGGTTTCCTGTATTATACCACCCTACCCATTGCCAGTACTTTGAAAATTGTGGAGGCATCAGGATTCTCAGAAGTTCGCCATGATCGTAATTTTCAAGTCTCACACACGTTACATCTCAACACAGTGACATTTGAAAATACAATTCTCTGTCAGTCTCTACCCTTTTTCAGTCTGTGTTCTACAATTCATATTATTGCACCATGGCCTGGAGTCCATAGACACCTACACAAAAATAAGTCTTAAAAACAACATCAATGCAGTACACAAAAAAACAATTAATTGAACTGATGCGCAATAGAAATTGCTCAAATAACAGTTTCCAATTACTGGTGATTCAAGAATTATAACAGCACAGTATTCCATCTCGAAACAGATTTGATTGCTGATAGTTTTTGGCATTAGATACAAAGACGTGCTCAAGAAAATATTATCACTGAATCGCCATAGTAACAGCAAAAAATGGCGAAGGAAAAAGAATGAATTGAGGCATTCCTGCAGACAGACCCATTAAGAAATATTTCTATTCTTTTTTTCAGATGGCTTGATTTTAATTTTATTCTCTGCAGGATTACATTATTATACAAATTATCATATGTAACAGCATAACTGATTTTAAATATCACTGAAGACAATAACCCAACATGGAAAATTGTGGACTCGTTTATCTGAAGTAGAACTAAGATTAATATACATACAGTTTCCTTTTATATTTGCTGTAATAATATTGAGAATCAACATTTGTCAATGTAGAAAAATTAGGATGTTCAAATGATATTAATTGTAGCAGGAAAGATGCTATCATTGTTTTATTAATTTTAACAGGATTTTTCCAAAAACATTGCTAAGACCATGTTTTGACTTGGACTGAGGTTATGCCAAATACTCAAAAGTTAGGAAAGGATTCTTACCATTGGAGCTAATTTATTTCTTGGAATTAGCTCTTAACCTCAGGAATAGGCTCCTGTACTTTTTCTAGTTATCATTGTTACCAGGAGCTGTATTGTAAAAACAAAGACTGCAGTGAGTAGATCCTGAAGTCAGTGCAAATATTCATTGAGATGTTATAATTAATGTGTGTAAGTTATATCACCTAATTATAGGAATGATAATATTACCTTGGAGATTGTATAGATGTGAGTGTGATTGTTTTGGCTACCAGGAATTTATATTAGAATGAAAGATGAAGTTTAGCTTGAAGAAATATTGGCAAGATCATGGGAATTAACAAAGCTGATCCAAGCAGATTACTCAGCATGGCAAAGGATTTAAGCACCAGAATGCATTAGCTTAAATCCAGAAAGTTAGGAAATTAAGAAGGTAGCCTTAGAAAACAAAACTATTTCTTGCAGTGTAGATGTCCAGGACTCATTAGATAACCTATAATTAGAAATAATTCACGAATAATAAGTGAGCAGTTATTTACAAATAGTTCCAGATTTTATTCTATCGTTCACCATGTCATAGGGACGATTGTAAATTTTAAAACTGAAATTGATAGATTTTTTAGTCAGACAAGGATATTAAGTTTTACAGTGGAAAGACATATTCTGTCCATTGATTCATTGTTGAAAGAGTTAAACTCTTTGCAGTATATGTTTCGACATGTATTCCTGTGCAACTAGTCACAACTTAATTTAAATACAGAAGTCAATATAATCCACAGATGCGGATCTATACAAATTTGAGGTGTAGACTTATTTTTTGCCTCTGACTTTAAAATTCAAGGTTATAGACTTAAGTGCAAATATTTTGGTTCTGATTTCTAGACTCGGAGTCATAGAGCACTGAAAGAAACCCTTTGGTCCAACCAGTCCATGCCGACCATAATCCCAAACTAAACTAGTCCCACTTGCCTGCTCCTGGCCCATATCACTCCAAAACTTTCTTATCCAACTGTTTTTTAAATATTATAAATGTACCCACATCTACCACTTCCTCGAAAAGTTCACTCCACATGCAAACCGTCCTCTGTGTGAAAAATGTGCCTCTCATGTCTTCTTTAAGTCTTTCTCCTCTCATCTTAAAAATATGCCCCATAGTCTAGTATTGGATCTAAAATTGTGCCATTTAGTATTCAAAAAAGGCTGCAACAGTGAGTTATGGTGCACAGAATAATTATTCTGTTTCAGTGTGTCACCTTCTATTCTCCAAACCTGGATTGGTATATGTGACTTTTACTGAACTGGTTGAACTCATATAGAGCTGTAAGCTTGGTTATAAACCTGATTGTCCCATTTTCTGTCAATACGTGCGACAAAATTCTTTACTCAGAGAGTAGTAAGGGTATGGAATGCGTTGCCTGCAATGGTAGTAGATTCACTACATTTAAGCCGTCATTGGACAGGCATATGGACGTACATGGAATAGTGTAGGTGGGATCGGCTTCAGATTAGTATGACAGGGCGGCGCAATATCGAAGGCCGAAGGGCCTGTACTGCTCTGTAATGTTCTATGTTTTATGTAAAATTAAATGAAACTAATCAACTTATTGCAGCTTGGAAAAGAAAATCATGTTTCTTTTATCACTGTTAAAATCAGAAAGGAGTGAAGGAGTTAATATTCTAATTTCAAAGATATCTTCTTTCCTGTGGTAAGGAGATATGTACACTGAGCATACTGCCCTGGAATATTCTTCTATAAAATGCTGTCAATAGTCACCAATATTCAGTTTGTGAGAAGATTTGTAGCTCGGGTGCTCATTGTTGTGGTTCTGTTTGCTGAGCTGGGAATTTGTGCTGCAGACGTTTCGTCCCCTGTCTAGGTGACATCCTCAGTGCTTGGGAGCCTCCTGTGAAGCACTTCTGAATTGTGTGTGTTGGGGTGATTGCAACACAAAAGAAGTTGCATCAAGACACTATTCAAAAGGGCCACAACACACTGCAGTATACCAGAACTGCAAAAAGAAGAAGAAAAACACCTATACAATGTATTCGCCAAAAACGGATACCCGCGCAATTTCATCAACAGATGCCTAAGGGAAAGACAACGGAACAATGACATACCGCAGCCCAAAGGACTAGCCACACTACCATACATCAAGAGCATTTCCGAACTGACAGCCAGACTACTGCGACCACTAGGACTCATAACAGCACACAAACTGACAGCCACTCTCAGACAACTCGCCAGAACAAAGGATCCGATACCCAGCATGAGAAAAACCAATGTAGTGTACAAAATCTCATGCAAGGACTGCACAAAACACTACATAGGACAAACAGGAAGACAGCTAATGATCCGCATCCATGAACACCAACTAGCCACCAATATGTGTGGCACAATAGACAACAATGGAAGAATATTGCACAGGCAACAGGAGTCCCATGGATAGAGCTGAGAGTGGGGGAGTACTCCCCCTTTGACACAGGACAGAATAGAGAAGCTGCATTCTGCTGGCAGGACCAGGCAAAGTGTGTCACTGGCGCTGTTGTCCTATTAAGGATGGTGACCTATTACAGAAGCTGCTGGCCCAACCAGCGACTGGGTATTCATCTGTGGAATGAGGACATATTGATGACTATGCACCCTCAAAGCCAGGGAATTCTTATCTGGAAGTGCCAGAGGTAGTCACACAGACCCTTTTAGTGGATGTACAGGGTTGTGTTGAGAATATAGGGTGACATTGATATAGTGGTGGCCATACCTATAGGAGCAGAAACTACACAAAACCCTGCTCTATTAAAACCACCTGAAAGCCACAGGTAGTAACTGACGGTCTTGCCATGCTGTGGCAGGCACTGCCAATGCTGGAAAAATGCCACCAAAGGTGGGTTAATTGGAGTCCAGGCTGATATCATTCCAGCAGCCAGAGATGAAAATTCTACTCGTACACCCGTCGTTCAAACTTTACATTAGTTATGAAAGTCTGACCTTTTAATCCCACATGAGGATTTCCTTAACCATGCTGACCCATGAACCCCTTATCCATTATGATGGTTAACTGGTGACACACTGATTATCTAACATAAACAGAGAAAATATTGAAAATATTCAGCAGCTCTGTAGCATCTGTGAAGAGAGAAACAAATTTAACATTTCAGGTCAAGGGCAGTCTCTGGAATGACTGACACAGGGAAACAGAGGTAGAGAGCATGGAGAGACTCCACATTGACAAAGTAACCATAGGCTACAATATCATTGCCAGGTTGATACAGTTGTTTATCTCTGAGTCACCAGGATTTGAACACTTAATCTCGACAATCAGCTAAAACTGGAGGACTTCTGCATTGTCAAAAGTGTCACTTCTCAAACTAAACATTACAGGGGAGCTGCCTGCTAATGTAAGTTCAAAAGGTTCCATGATGTATTTAGTGAAGGAAAAAAAATCTACCTATGTCCTGGTCAATACTCTTAAAGTAAAATATACTTTCATCATGAATAGGAAGGGTTTGGAGGGATATGGGCCAGGCGCTGGCAGGTGGGACTAGATTGGGTTGGGATATCTGGTCGGCATGGACGGCTTGGACCGAAGGGTCTATTTCCATGCTGTATATCTTTATTACTTTATGACTCTATCTCATTTATGCGAGTTTACTATGTGCAAAACTGACTAAACAATGTGACTAATTTAAAATTTAATTCATTCAATGTGAATCAATTTTAAATGTTCTGAGCACATGAAATGTCTTATATAAATGTTTCTTCTTTTTTTAAAAAGTGTAATAACAGGCTATTTGAATGATGTGTCCCTATTCCATATAGCACACCAAAGGTTTGGATATCAATTTCACTTTTCTTTATTTGATGCTTTTCACAGGATATAAAATGTATTAAGTGCAAGGTTTATGAGTCTTGGCAAAATTCTCTGGTCTAGAAATTCAAAAATGTTATTTTGGTTAGGTGGGGGTTTGCACTAAATTTGTCCCAGCAACAAGATAGGGAAGTCTGATAACCCCCAATACCAGGCTTCACCAACCCTTTGCCAGACTCTATGTAAAGATTCTCTCAATTTTCAAATGCCCCATCAATTGGTGCTCATTGAAATCAGCCAAGTTTACACTTTATAAAGTGTCCTCGGTAATGAGCTCTTCTGGTAATGTCCAATACATTGTGCCACATTAACATGATCCAAATTCAAGCTGCCCATTTATGAAAATCATAGAAAATACATTGTCTATGATTTTCTAACTCATATATTGAATAAATGCTCTGCTCTATTTGTGCAGAGCAATAATTGATCAAGCAACTTCCTGATCTGCATAGTTCATGTACATTACCACTACTAATTAAACCTTCATGTAATCTTTTATTTAACTGATCAATGAGGATCAGTCCTGATTTTATGACTGGCTCACTACATCAACTGGTGCAGACTAAATCTTGGCTTCACAATTCGGTCAT
The DNA here is from genome assembly GCF_037043375.1 of Chiloscyllium plagiosum. Taxonomy (NCBI): domain Eukaryota; kingdom Metazoa; phylum Chordata; class Chondrichthyes; order Orectolobiformes; family Hemiscylliidae; genus Chiloscyllium; species Chiloscyllium plagiosum. The sequence goes on from NW_028270174.1 coordinate 25,122,189, forward strand.
CAGAGCAAATACTCCACACCAAAGAAATCTGTTAAAAAGCATTGGCTCAGGAAAGCAGAACACCAGCTTGATTATACTTGGATTCTCTTTTTTTTGTGATTTGTTGTAACTTATTACTCAACAAGTTATTAAATGACAAAGATTCATTAGAAAATACATATTTTACAACCCATATAATTGGTACATATTTCAGCTTCAGTACATTGTAATTCTTCAATGAGTTATTTTACATATTTATGAATATGAATTGGCAGTATCAAATTAATGCTTTAGAGCAATACCTCCCTCCGTTAACAACTTCTCCAAAGAAGTAGGTGAGGGTTAAAGGTGGTCTCATATTTATGTAAAAGCTACAAGACTACTCATCCATGTTTTGCCTCGATTGAAGCATAATTAACCTTCCAAAAAATAGGTCCAGTCATTCCTCAAGCCAACAGATTAAAGCAAAACATTTGTTTATTTGCTAAGGACTCATTAAAGATTCCAATATTTTGGAGCATTCCAAGTTACACATTGGATTTTGATCCACTTTTCTGTTACAGTTTCCAGCACTATGTTCAATGTCATCAGAAATAACAGTGCAAATGTGGGTAGGTGTATTTACATGAGGTGATAAAGCTTTTGTTACATCCATTTGTCATATTTCCCAGCATTTTCATTACGGTAATGCTTGCCATAATTCAGGTATGACTACAACGTCAAGCAGGAATGACAAAAGTTAGCTTAAACTAAAGGTTAGCAGAGAGAGAGAGAGAGGAGACATGAAATATTATTTGCTTTATTGGCCTAATGTCAGTTTATGAGGGAAGGCAGTTATATTGTTTCTGCTTCCAGGATACATTTTTGACTCTTTATGTTGCTTAAAGTTGTCCAACGCTGCAGCAGCATGTTCATTTCCCATCCAGCATTGCAGCAGGATCAAATTCCCACAAGAAGCCATCAAGAACAATTTGGATTTATGTAGTGCTTTCAATGGAATAAAAAAGTCCCAAGGTACTTCACAGCAGCAATATAGCAAAAGCTTGTTACTGAGCTGCATGAGGTGATATTAGGACAAATAGTCGAATGTTTGGACTAAATGGGGTGTTTTATGGACTGTCTTAAAGGAGAATAGAAAGGTAGGAGATGGAAATTCAGAACTTAGCGTTCAGGCAGCTGAAGGAACAACACAAATTCTGGAGCAATTAATGGAGATACTCAAGAGGAAAGAATTATAAGAGGTGACAATATGAATTTGAGGCCATAGTCAGAACAACTGAGATCTTATGAAATGAAAGATTAGGCTCAAGAGGCAGAGTGGTTGACTCCTGATGATAGTTCATATGTTTATACGGAGACACACAGCTGTCTTGGCGGTTGCAAGGCTGAAAGGATTTACAGAGAAAGAGAAAGTCAAGGCTCTGGAGCGAGATTTGGGAACAAGATTGAGAATTTTAAAATGAAGGTGTTGTAGATAGAAGTCAAATTGCACAAGGTAAGGGTTGGAAAGGATTTAGCCCAATTAAGGGCAGAAAGATCAGAGTTTTGCTTTACCTCACCTTTACAGCAAATAGAACGTGGCACACCAGCCAGAAGCACATTAAAATAGTCACAGATATAAGAAACAAAAACATGGATGAGGGTTTCAGCATCAAAAACCCCTGAGATACGGGTAGAATTCAGACAATGCCATGGAGGTAGAGTAGATAGTTTTACTGATAACAAGGAAAAAAAGATGAGAGGCATACTCCTGGGTCAAAAAAGAGGTCAAGGTTGCCAACAGACTGGTTCAGCCTCCAACTGTTTCCAGAGAGAGCCGTGGAGTCAGCCATTATTTACTCAGAGAGCAGTAGGGGCATGGAACGCACTGCCTGCAACAGTTGTAGACTCACCAACTTTATGGGCATTTAAATGGCCGTTGGATAGGCATATGGACGAGAATGGAATAGTGTAGGTTAGATGGGCTTCAGATTAGTTTCTACAGGGCAGCGCAACATCGAGGGCCTGTACTGCACTGTAATGTTCTATATTCTGTATTCTATATTCTATAAGTGAATGGTGTTAGCAATGGGGACGGAAGCCAATGTTGAGTTGGAGGAAATACTTGTTAAAACAATCAATATGACAATGCCTCTGTGACCCAATATTTCTTTTTGAAAATTATTCTGGAGTATTTGACAGAATATGTACAAGTTCATGGTAGTCCTTCTCACAAAAGTGGACTAATAATTTCAGTAGACGGGAGATTCTATTCTACTGCAGTGTGAATTAAATAAGTATACATATAAAGGGTTAGAACAGGAACAAGTTGACATCCTTAAAAGCTTAATGTTGTGAGATACGGTTTAAGCATTTAAGCTTGAACCTTAAACAATCAAAGAATCCATGTCAGCAAAAATGACTGTAGAGGCACCTTGTACTCCCTAAGGTCTGTCTCATCCTTGGCAGCAGATGAGAGGGTAACAATAGGTTGTTGCAGGCTGGATAAGAGAAAGACCTGGAACAGAAGATTTCTATTCATTGAACAAGAATGAAATGCTAACAATGTGAGTGTATAAAGGTAGATGATTTTCTCAATGCATTGGACAGACATTGGACTGAGGTCAGACAGAGAGAGAGCAAAGCCTGGCTTGATGTCATATTCACAGAGAAGTTTGGAAAGTAGGGGCAACAAATTATACTTCATCCTGTTACTTTCCAGTTTTCTTCACAAATGCTTATAATTGATTCAGAATGTTTTTGTTCTGTCTTTGCATTCTAGTATTCGTACAATTCAAATAGTTTCTCAAAATGTTTGTAACATTAGCAATGAAACACTTCATATCTTAATCACAAAGGAAATCAATGAACTCCTATTTTTGGCAGTTGCTTGCAAATAGAATCCGGCAATCCCTCAATTGAAAATGTACTAATAGAAGCAGGAGTAGATCATTTGGCCCATCAAACCTGCTCTGCCATTCATTAAGATCCTGGCTGATCTATCCATCACCTCAGTTCCCCCTATCTGCATCATCCCCATGACCCTTAATTCACATGTTATGCAAAAACCCATCCAACTGTGTCTGAAATATATTTAATAAAGCTACCTCAACTGCTTCCTTGGGCAGAGAATTCCATAGATTCACTACTCTCTGGGAAAAGCAGTTCCTCCTCATCTCTATCCTAAATCTATTCCTCCTAATCTTGCGGCCATGTCCCCTAGTCCTAGTCTCAACCCCACCAGTGAAAACAACTTGCCTGCCTCTATCTCATCTATCTCTTTCATAATTACGTATGTTTCCATAAGATCCCCTCTCATTTTTCTAAATTCTAGTAAGTACAATTGCAGCTGGCTCAACCTCTTCTCATAAGGTAACCCCCTTATCTCCAAAATCAACCTGGTGAACCTCCTCTGCACTGCCTCCAAAGTCAGTATATCCTTGCTCAAGTAAGGAGACCATAACTGCGCACAATACTCCAGATGCGACCTCACCCAAATGCAGCAGAACCTCCCTGCTCTTAAATTCAGTCCCTCCAGCAATGAAAGCCACTATTCTGTTTGCCTTCCTGATTACCTGTTGCACCTGCAAATCAACTTTTAGTGATTCACATATGAGCACTCCTAAGTCCCATACAGCATGCTGCAATCTTTCACCATTTAAATAATGCTCTGACTTACTATTTTACTCCCAAAGTAGATAACCTCACATTTTCCAACATTGTACTCCATCTGTCAGACCCTTGCCAACTCACTTAATCCAACTAAATCTCTATGCCGACCCTCTATATCTTCTGCACCATTTGCCTTTCCACTCAATTAGGTGTCATAAGCATACTTGGATAGGTTACACTCGGTCTCCTCTTCCAAATCATTTATATATATCATGAACAGATGCAGATCTCTGTACTGCTCCTCCTCTCAACAGCCAGTGGACCTCAGCTTGATCAACAACATAGCATGATCAGATCATATGCTGAGTGACTTTCACAAACAGACTGCATGAGATTTAATGTACTTCGCAAATGATGTGACTTGGTGCAATACATCATCTCGATCTGTATTCTGTTCCTTTGTAGCCAATTGCTCTCTATGAATCATGTAGTGAGTCCCTCAGCATACACATCAATCTGAGATGCAAAGTCAGGCGTATATTTCAGGTACTCCACAGGTATTGATTCCTGATCATATGCAATTGCCTCAACTCTCTGCTTCATGGTGTTGTTTGAGAGAGGCACTGCTGCATGTTGCTTGGTCTGTGCTTCCCCAAACGTTATTTCAAGTGTTTTGATTGCAGCAGGTAAAATTGAAGTTTCTGCAATTGTGTGAAGCTTCTTGGTCTGGGCAACACTGACAGCTCTCCTCAACAGATGCTCTTTAAGCTTGTTTGGACGTACCTACTGACCCTTTTAGGTAAGACTGTTGCTGTGACAGCTTGTATTTATGGGATTGAAAAAAATATTTGATTTCCCAGTGTGGTCCCTATGAGCTGTCCTAGAGTGTTGCTTCAGTATATTCGGCAGCATGCTTTTATTGGACATCATTTGTGGGTAAATGAGGGATTTCAGCGTACCTTTGATCTCACTGAAACACTTGTGAACCAGTTGTCAAGGAAACTATCATCAAATGTGATGATTCCTACTTCTTACTTCCTAGTTCTTACACATACAGATATATTTCCTACTTTCTTGTTTCCCATTTCTAGATGAGTCAGAAGACTCAATACGAGATTTGGAAAAGCAACTAAAGATATAACCAATGGTGTGATCACCTAGCAATTAAAATAGTTGGACTTTAACTTATACTTATATTAATATAAATCACAAAAATCTAAAAGATAACACTGAGTCACTTGCTCATGTTCTCTCCCACACTCACTAATTTATGCACTCACTCACTCTCTGCAACACATCCCCACCGACTCACATTCTCTTATGCATTCTCATTTCTACACTCTGTGACACACATACTCACAAAGTCTTTGTTTTAACTCAGTGTCAAGAAGTGTGGCACTGGAAAAGCACAGCCAGTCAGGCAGTATCTGAGGCGCAGGAGAGACGTTGGTTCAATCATAAGCTCCTCATCAGTCATTTGCTCAGCGACTGACTCACTCACTTACACTGATTCACTCAATGCCTGACTTACTCATACTTTTATACACTCATAGGTAAAACCGCCATTTGCTGGCAGTTTACATTTAAGGGTAGGCCTTCGAAGTCAGGATGGGAAGGAACCATTTGGTGCTAGGCTTCTTTGGGGAAAAGATGTTTGCATCAAAGGTGGGCCAAAGTAACAATTTGCAGCCAGAATGACTTGGGAAGTGGGCTTCATTAAATTTCATCAGCAAACCCCTCAGGAGTTAGTGAGTCATGATTTGGGAAACCCTGGGCCGGCTGGGAAACAAAATTTGTCAACAGTGAAATCCACGGATAAATGCCTGAGACTACAGTTCTAGGGATGCCTGCCATCAAACAGTGCACAATGCCAGGAGTGACTTGTAGTCTTGCAAGGTGGCTTTAAGAAGTGATCTGGAAATAGATGAAGAAAGAATCATCTAAGTATGCACTGATAACTTTTGCACTTCCAGCCTGCCAATAATAACCAATATTATGAAGGCTTTGGGATTCAAATTTCAAGATTCATTCATGCATGTCTGAAATTAGTTAAAAGTCATCAGCAGACAAGTAAAGGAAATTGAGCATCGTGGGTGAAAAAATGAAGGAACATTGGAGCAGTTAATGGCTTTTCATTTCCGTGAAGCCTCACTGCCATTATGTACAATTATATAAATAACAAAAAGAACTAAATTGGACTTTAAAAATCAATTCATGTTTCATGCTTTGTGTCCTTGACATATTCTGTTGTCTAGGGAATTAAACACAAAAGAAATGCATTACATTTAATGGAGATTAATAATTATTGGCAATATTGATGAATCATTCTAATTCTGCTTGTCCTTGAGTCCGAATACCCCAAATGTCAATGAAACACAGAAGATGTTGTTACAACAGTCTCACCTAAAAGTGAATTGATGAGAATGAAAAATTCTATCCAGTAACCAAAGCATATCCACAAAATTCAACACCCAGGCTTCTACAAAATCTCAAGAGGAGTCATGAAGAAAGAAAAATGATCTTGACCCTAACACCATCATCTTTCAAGCACTCTGGGTAAAAGTAAATCAGGTTAGGGATAGCCTAAATGTTGTACTCTGAAAACTTTGATGTTGCAACCTATAGGCTAGTGACTTCATCAGTTATGGATCTATGATGTCCATTTCGAATAACCATGTTGATTTTTAAAATGGACTACGCCAATGCATGGGATATCATCCCCAATGTAAGGTATTATCTTTAGTGAACTAGAACATAGAATATTGAACTGTACAGCACAGGCCCTTCGCCCCTCAATGTTGTGCCAGCCTTTTATCCTACTCTAAGATCAGATTAACCTACAAACCCTTCATTGTACTATCTTCCATGTGCCTATCCAAGAGTCACTTAAATGTCCCTAATGTATCTGACAAACTAGATCTCATTATGCCAGCTTCCTGAGTACATCACATATAAGTTCCAAAAAGGTTTCATATTTGGAATGGCTCAATGCTTATTTTGCCAAAAATGCATGTTGTTCATTCCAAATGGGTTAAGTCACTTGGATGGAAGTAAAGGCTTCAGTTTTGCTGACTACATCCACGTAATGTTCAGGTCTATCACATGTACTGCCTGACTGAGGTTTCTAAACTATAACATGGCAGTTACCTCCTGGACTCCTATTGATTGCTGACATATAAATAGTCCAGAGCCGAATGCTTGCAGAAGCTCCTGGCCTGTGAGAATTGCTTTAAACTTGTGTCCTGCTTCTAGTAAAGTATTATTGATGCCCTCCTTTAATTTTCCAGAAGCATTTCTCAGAAGGATTTGATGGGTGGTGAGGTAATGATCAGTTTCATTCTATGAGCTACATTTGATGAAAACACATTCTGTACCTTTGCAATGACACTTTCCTATATGTTATTTGATCACTCTTTGGTGCATGTGCTTAAGCATATCTAACCTAAAGTTGTCACAAACTCTACATTGTTCTTCCAAAATCTGAATTACCCCATCAGGACCTTTACACATTGTCAGAGATATTGGATATTTTATTCTTCTTAATCCTTCAGTGCCCAAAACCAAGATGCCCTGTCATTCTTTGTTAGCTATTTGCATGGTTAAGCTTTTCTAAGTTTATTTTGGCTTCTCTGTTCCTTTTTTATTTGTGCAGCTTTACAAGTTGGTGCTCATTTAAAAGTTGCTGATTTGTGCCTGTAGGTGGTATACACAGCGAGAAATGAACAGCAATAGAATTATAGAATTGTAGAAATTTACAGCATAGAAACAGACCCTTCTGTGCAACTCGCCCATGCCAACCAGATATCCTAAACTGGTTTAATCCCATTTGCCCACACATGGTCCATATTCCTCCAAACCCTTCCTATTCATATACCCATCCAGATGCCTTTTAAATGTTGTAATTGTACCAGCCTCCAACACTTCCTCTGTCATCTCATTCCATACACATACCATCTTCTGCATGAAAATGTTGCTGCTTAGGTGCTTTTTAATTTTTTCCCCACTCCCCAAAACTATGTCATCTAGTTCTGGACTCTTTACCCCAGGGACAAAAAAAACTTGTCTATTTACCATATCCATGGTCCCTCATGATTTCATAAACCTCAATAAGGTCACCCCTCAGCCTCTGACACTCCAGGGAAAACAGCCCCAGTCTATTCAGCCTCTTCCTACAGCTCAAACTCTCCAGCCCCATAGTGTCACACATTTTTAACATATTAGTTGCCATCTCAGAAAAAAAAATGCATTCAACTGACACCTGGACAAGAGGAGGGACTGTTTTGTGTATGTTTTTAAGTGCTTCCTTCCTGAAGATCACATTCTTGGATCACAGTTGTCTTTCAGCACTTTTCAACTGCAGTTTTTTTCTATTTAAAAGTGAGGGAGAGGTCACATACCTACTATGTTTCAGTCTAGGTTTAGTTCTGATTGTTGCACTCTAGTTTTGGTTGTAGTTGTAATGTCAGCTGTGAACTCAGACAGATGGTTGTTGATTGTTAGGAGAAAAGACGTTTCATAACTGTAGAGCTGCTTCTCATTTTCAGCCTTTAGTGCCACCTTATTCCAAAAAACCAGCTGTTACAAATAGTATTTGCTACTCACTTACAGTCACTTTGATGCACTTTGTAGTTTTCTACATATTAGTCCACATTACATATATACCACAGAAAATCAGTCTCTTGTTGAGTCAGGTATCTTGAAGTTTATTTGTTCATGGGATGACGGCATATCTGGGTTGACCTAAATTTGTTGCCTATCCTTAATTGCCCAGAGAACAGTTAAAAATCAACATCATTGCTTTGTGTCTGGAGTCACATGAAGGTCAGAACTGGTTAAGGGAAGCAGATTTCCCATCCCAAAAGATATTAGTGAGCTAATGTTTCAATGACAATTGACAATGCTTATATGGTCACCATTAGGCCAATTCTTTTTATTCCATATTTTTATTGAATTCAGATAAACATTAACATCACCCAAAACATTGGCCTGAGGTTTTCAATTGCTATTCTAGTCACATTATCAATACACCAATGCTTCCCCACTTTACACAGCAACATTTTCAAAGAGCCTGGCTTCTGTGCTCACTGCTGTTATTGTCCATTAAATATAAAATGCAGACTGACTGAAGAAATAAAGTCACTCCATTACACAGAGAGGGTGATCAAAGATGATTTATATAAAGAATGTCTCATGTTGTAATATTATGCAATTGTCTTAAAGGTACAGGCCTGTCTGGTCTGTAATATATGCTATAATGCAAAATAATACAAGATAAAAGTACCTGCCTTTTGTATGAAATAATGACTGCCCTGGCTTAGTAGACAGACAGGATGCTGGAAGAACACAGCAAGCCAGGCATCATCAGGAGGTGGGGAAGTTGATCTTTCAGGTGTAACCCTTCTTCATGCCATTAATATCGCTGTTAATGCATGATTCACTCTTTCACTACTTTTGACATTGCATTACTATTCCAATATTGTCATTCACAAACTTTACTACAGCAGCCTTTTGCAAGTGTTAAAAATTCAACAACATGCTTAAACCAGGGAACGTAAAGTGTGAAACATACTGCCATATTATTATAGGGGATTTGTTACCTCAGTTGACAACCAATTAGTGAAGCTAACAGCACAGGTTTATTTACTGCACTGGCTGAGGTTACCATGAAGGACTGTCTTTCTGAACCTTGTTTCTCACTTGAGGTGTGTTGACCCTTGGATTAGGCTACCAACAATCACCACTCTCAAATGAGAGAGCAGTCAGTGGAACTATGGAGACTAAAGTTATTATGAAACCACAGGATAGATATTAGGTTACCTGGTTGGTCTATGAAATGGAAGCAGTGAGCTCCTTGTGCCAATCCCCAAACTCTGGATGGGTGTGATGGGGGAAACCAGAGTTGCAATGACCCAAAATGGTTTTGTGCAATCCGTGGCAAGTAGAAACAAAAATAATAAATAAGAAATGACAGGAGGTATTTAATGGGTGGCCAATCCATTTTTCTTGTTACACGTAAGGTATCTACCTACAGTAACATCTTGTGTACATTTACCTTTTTTTCCAGGAATATTAGAATCTCTGCAGTAAGGTACTGTGATGCACTGTGGAAGCAATTTATTGCCTAGTTGTCTCACTGATATAATCGTACTGTCTTAATAATCACTTCTGAGCAACAATTCCAGGCATCACTGATAGAATAAGCATCCTAACAATATTAAGGAGATCACAATCTCAGTGGTCTGTGCAACCTAAACATTTTCCTATTCAGTCACCACTGAAGAGATATTTTAACATTAGTTGCCTACATAAATGTAATACAGATTCTTCATTCTAGTGATAATGCATGAAGGCGAAGACAATATTCCTCACGGGGTATCCTTAGTCTATCAACAGAGAACAGTTCATTTCTAAAATGTATTTATCATATTAAAAAAATTGGTTCTATTTTAACAAAAGATGTTTAGACATGTTATAACAAATACTGTCAAGAGGTTTCAAACAAACATAATGAGAGCTGAAACTATTTAATATTGTACCCAAGCATAATAAAAGATAATAATTGGAGTGAAGTTGTTTAACAACTGTTTGAAGGATAAAGTGCTGTTGGCATTAAAAAAATAATTGAAGCACATCAACCATCCATCGACTGAGGGTTGCAGCTGCACGACATTGAATGAGTCATCTTCACAGCAAAACTGAACAGATAGAATACAACGAATACACAAGCTGTAGGTAAATTCCACAGTGTTACAATGACATAGTGCAAAGGTTATGTGAGCACTCAATCTGCACCATAGAAAGAAATTATTTAACTCATCAAAATTTTGAAAACTAATCCCATTTCCTTTCATATAATGACATAAGACTGGTCAACAGAGTGCACTGCTGTAATAAGAAGCATCCGCTAACAGCATACAGGACTTTCACCTTTATTAATCAGGTCCTGTTCAAACAGCTTTCATGGATCACTGCTTTGTTGTAACATTATGAATTCCTGGTTTCTTGCAGATCTGATTAAATAATGGAGATATGGAAACGGAAGGAAAAGACCAGCTGGTCCATAAAATGGTCATATGCTCATGGTCCAACTTATGCATCAACACCCACAACCTTCTCCCATTGCTTCACAATCACTCCTTCCCTGAATTTCCCACAGACTCCCAAGCCCATTAATGACCCAACATCAGGTGCATGCATGTGAGTTTACTTCCATCCAAGCACTTTACTTGATGTGCCAATGTTTTTGTTACCCACTGTAACATAAGAAAATGGGCACAGCTGTCTTGGTATTGGAGACTGCTCGCAATTCAAAGGATGGCTAGAAAATGGGAAGCCTTCAAAAATGAGATAACGAGAGCCCAGAGATAACATATTTCTGTTAGGGTGAAAGGAAAGGCTGGTGGGTGTAGGGAATGTTGGATGAGTAGAGAAATTGAGGTTTTGGTTAAGAAAAAGAAGGAAGCACGTGTGAGGTATAGACAGGAGAGATCGAATGAACTCTTAGAAGAGTATAAAGGCAGCAGGCAGAGGGAAATCAGGAGGGCAATAAAGGGACATGGTATCGCTTTGGCAAATAGGGTTAAGAAGAATCCAAAGGGATTTTATAAATACATTAAGGACAAAAGGGTAACTAGGAATATAATAGGGCCCCTCAAAGATCAGCAAAGCAGCCTATGTATGGAGCTGCAGGAGATGGAAGAGATTCTAAACGTGTATTTTGCATCAGTGTTTACTGTTGAGAAGGACATGGAAGATATGGAATGTGGGGAAATAGATGGTGACATCTTGAAAAATGTCCATATTACAGAGGAGGAGGAGCTGGATGTCATGAAATGCATAAAAGTGGATAAATCCTCAGAACCTGATCAGGTGTAACCTAGAACTCTGTGGGAAACTAGAAAAGTGATTTCTTGGTCTCTTGCTGAGATATTTGTATCATTGATAGTCACAGGTGAGGTGCTAGAAGATTGGAGGTACCAGTATTTCAGAATGTGGTAAGGAAAAGCCAGGGATCTACAGACCAGTGAGCCTGACATCAGTGATGTGCAAGTTGTTGGTACAAATCCTGAGGGACAGGATTTGCATGTATTTGGAAAGGCGAGGCCTGATTAGGGATAGTCAGCATGATTTTGTGCATGGGAAAGCCTGTCTCATGGACTTGACTGAGTTTTTTGAAGAAGTAACAAAGAAGATTGATGAGGGCAGTGGGGTAAACGTGGTCTAAATAGACTTCAGTAAAGCGTTTGACAAGGTTCCTCATGGGACACTGGTTAGCAAGATTAGATCTCATGGAATACAGGAAGAACTAGCTATTTGGATACAGAGCTGGCTCAAAAGTAAAAGACAGAAGGTGATGGTGGAGGGTTGCTTTTCAGACTGGAGGCCTGTGACCAGCAGAATTCCAAAAGGATCAGTGCTGGGTCCACTATTTTTCATCATTTATACAAAAGATTTGGCTGTGAACAAAGCTGGTATAGTTAGCAGATATAGGTGGTATAGTTAGGTGGCATAGCAGATGGCACCAAATTTGGAAGTGTAGTGGACAGCAAAGACGGTTACCTCAGAATACAATGGGATCTTGATCAGATGGGCCAAAGTGCTGAGGAGTGGCAGATAGAGTTTAATTTTGATAAATGTGAGGTGCTGAAGTTCAGAAAAGATTTACAAGGATGTTGCCAGGGTTGGAGGATTTGAGCTATAGGGAGACGCTGAATAGGCTGGAGCTGTTTTCCCTGGAGCATCAGAGGCTGAGGGGTGACCTTATAGATGTTTATAAAATTATGAGAAGTATGGATAGGATAAATAGGCAAGGTCTTTTCCCTGGGGTGGGAGAGTTCTGAACTAGAGGGCATAGGTTTAGGGTGAAAAAGGAAATATATAAAAGGACCTAAGGAGCAACATTTTCATACAGAGGGTGGTGCATGTGTGGAATTAGCTGTCAGAGGAAGTGGTGGAGGCTAGTACAAATACAGCATTTATAAGGCATCTGGAGGGGCATATGAATGGGAAGGGTTTAAAGGGATATGGGCCAAGTGCTAGCAAATGGGACTAGATCAAGTTAGGATATCTGGTCGACATGGATGAGTTGGACCAAAGATCTGTTTCCATGCTGTACATCTCTATGATTCTATAACTCTAATCCAACACATATTTATTGAAGCTATTACATGGAAGGTGTTATTCAAACACTGTCATTTCTAAGCTGTCATCAGGCTATTAGATTGCAATCAGGAAGCAAGATTTCAGAAGCATTTCATGTTTAAAGTGATCCTTAGTAGAATGGAGTATGAGACTTTTGTACCCTCAGATGACATGCTATGATACAGCAATGATATCATGAACTTGTCTCTTATAATTCGGAGATGCCGGTGTTGGACTGGGGTGTACAAAGTTAAAAATCACACAACACCAGGTTATAGTCCAACAGGTTTAATTGGAAGCACACTAGCTTTCGGAGCGACGCTCCTTCATCACCTGATGAAGGAGCGTCGCTCCGAAAGCTAGTGTGCTTCCAATTAAACCTGTTGGACTATAACCTGGTGTTGTGTGATTTTTAACTTTGTCTCTTATAGGCATACTGACCGATTGAGAGTAAGACATAACACAGCATTTCCTTTTTCTTCAAAGATATCCCAAACAGATAGACATAGTTGTACACAGGCACGTGTTGATAATTCAATAATAATGCAAGCAGTTTACAAGACTAACATTTAAAGTTTGAATGTCTTGCTTTGGATGTTTGACAACTCATCCTGATCTGGTGATCATATAATCAGCAGGAGAGATACTGTGTTGCACTTGATTGATAACTTTCGTTATTGTTGCTGCTGGTTGTTACCACTCAGCATCACATGTAACATTAGTATTATCAGAATGTTATTCCTCACTGTTTTTGTGCAAGTTTAATGTGCTGTATGTTTGCCTGAGCCAGTTTACATTCCTTTACAGTATAGCACCATAATCACGAATGACTTCATGTGATTTGGGCTTGTTGCACATTTTAAAAATCATTGCTCATATCCAAGTAATTTTATTGGGACTTCCAGCCCCCACTCTTTCTAATGAGCAGTTTTGGTCATTCATTATCTATTTGCTCAGCATTGATCTCTCATTTGCCTGAAGTTTTAAGAAGAATGTCTTGATCGATTGATTTATTGTTATGTGTACCAAAATACAGTGAAAAGCTTTGTTTGTGAGCAGTACAAGCAGATCATAGTAAGCAAGGATGTACAGATCAGAGTCAAGAATGTCGTACTGGAAAGGTACAGCAGGTCAGGCAGAAACCAAGGTGCAGGAGAATCAATGTTTCAGGCATCAGGAATGAGGCTTGTGTCTGAGAGATAAATGGGAGGGAGGGCGGGGGGAATGAGCTGTAAGCCCAATCTGATGTCTGCAGCAGTAACCGTGGGAACAAATTTATCTGGAGCTGTTGGGACAAATGGCATTCTGCTTGTACTGAGCATAGAAAGCATTGAGCATGTCAGGGAGAGTTGTGTCTTTGTCTGATATCTTGCTCTGCTTCATTTTGCATCCCATAATGTTGTTTAGGCCTTACCATAAGCAGCAGAAATCTGTTTGGTTGGTTTGGGTCTTTAACTTGGTCTGACACTGCCTCTTGGCATCCCATTGGTTTTGTGGAGGTTGTATCTGGATTTCCTGTATTGGTCTGGATCATCCAACTTGAATGCTACATGCCTGGTCTTCAGTAGGGAGTGTCTTGTGTCTCATAATGATTAGGTAATTGTTAGTGGGCAAAGTTGGTTTGACTTACCTTCTGAAGCATGATGGTAATCCCTTCTGCATTGATGTTGCATAAAAATACAGCAACATAATGCAAAAATCTTGTATTGTTGCTTGACACTGAATGATCATTGTTATAATAGCATGTGAACTTGGATATTTTGGTGGCCGTGTGATATGGGTCACTTTCCAATTATCATGAACCTGGGTTCAGTGCATACTGACGTACCAGACTGCTGAACTGTAGGTACTGACCAGATAGAAGATATTTGGAAGCAAAGATTATTTTGCATTTTGGCAAAAAGTTCTGTAAATGGATAGAATTGGTGTTCTGTTAGACACTGTAAGGTGGTCGCTCCTGGAATGTATTGTGGAGAACTGCTTGCTGAGGTGCATGTCTTTTTAGGATGTGTAGTGGTAATATTTTGGCAGTAGTCCCTGCATCAATTTTAGCTTTTCTGGACATATGATACTCGAAAAAATTATCCTATTGGCTTAACCTATCCACATGGTGCGTGAGGTTAACAATATGGAAATCTTGGCCATCTTTTGAATTTTTAATTTGTTTGCTTGACTCTGAATTCATTGATGTGTTTGCATTTATGAATGTTCTTAACAATTTCCTTGCTGTCAGTGTTGTGGTGTTGTTTTGTCTTGTTTGTCACCTGTGTTTTGTTCTGGCATCTGCTAATGCCTTTGGAACCAAATTTTTTGCATGTGTGTACAGTGATAGTACATGCTTTACAGAAAATGAGAAAAGCTGGACAAACCAAATCAGTTACAGAGATTGGCTTGTTATGCATTGCTAAGGGTAACAATAACATAGGCTGCACATAAGATCTGTAATTGTTATTGGATTGCCATAATGGTTTCAATTTGCATCAATCCTTCTTTGAGTTTTTAATTGGTTAGATGCAATGACTAATTAATAAGTCCCTATGACAGTTGCTCTTCGGAAAAGTCACACATATGACCTTTGCTGTGGCATCTCCTGGCAACCTGGCTAACAGACTCTTCCAGTTGCTGTCTATATGACATGAATTCAACTCTGTTAATCTTGAAGTTCATTCTTATTGTAAACTCATCGTTGAGAACCTTCAATGTTATTGGATTAAAATCTTGGAATTTCTTCCCTAATGGCTTTGTGGGGTCTATCTACAGCACATGGAATGTAGCAATTCAAAAGGCAACTCGCCACCAGTTTTTCAAGGACAATTAGGGTCGGGCAATAAGTGCTGGCCTATTTCCCACCTAAAAAGAAAGGGATGTTCTGGATTTTCCTGATTGTACCTAGAAAATTAGATACATTAATTCTGTGAAGCAGCTCTTTGCCAATAGCAAGCAAGATTTTTAGAGCATTTTTCTTGGTATCAACTATTGCTTGATCAGAAATCAAACGACATATGTCGTTTGGAAAAATTGTCATTTCTTAAAGATGCTGCTTGAGGCCCAATTCATATTAAGGTTTCTGCTGCCTATAATTCTGCTTTAACCTTTGCCCTGTATCATCTTTTACCACATGCAAATTAATATTGCTGTTCCCCTGGCACTGTTAACTTTGAAACTTTTGATTTAAGAAATGTGACTTTTAGTAGCTACTTTGCACCTCAAAGTAGTGATTTCGTAAAAAAGGAAATTATGATGTAAAGTAAGCTTTTTTGACGCCAATTTGGAAAAAAGCAAACAGCAGAAAGAACCAAAATCTGGATGCAAGTAAGCTTTCTTACCATGGGGAAGAATATTTTTACTGCGTTGTAGCTCTATATTTGGTCTTTGCTTTCAGATAATTTAATGTCTTTTAAAAATAGCAATAAGCAAAAGCTCAAGTGGACATCACTCGCTGCATTTCAGTACAGGTCTTTAGATTTAATTGCATTTTGTAACTTCAGCCTCTTTACTTCTAAGTAAAGGACTCTTAGAAATTTGTTGATTCTTGAAAGAATTTACAGTAGCATTGTTTTCTTGGTGGTTGGTGCCCTATCTACAGGTCGATGTGGCTATCTACACACAGGCAACGATGTTGCTGAAAGTTAAGAAAATGTCTGTTTTTACAAATGCTCAGTTGCACTTAGCTGCTGTCCAATTCATTTTCAATTAGCTTTCCAAATATCTGCCATTGAGATATCACTCTAATTTTTAAGATGGCCACTGCTGATATCATGAAGTGAGTGTTCTTCCAGAAGGGCATTTTACTTGATGTAGCAATTCTTATGTTATCTATTAAAGCATAAATGAAATGCACATGTCATGGTACTAAAAAATCTAACAGATCTTTTTTTACAGTTAACTGTTATGGACAAACATTACTTTCATCAGGCATATAAATGTCTAGATTAAGATTATCTATAGATTACAACAGAGCTGTGTGTTTGCAGTAGTGTGTCATACTTTCATTGTCCCTGGGATATGATAGATTATGAGACCTTTATAACCTCAAGTCACATGTAATGATGTAGTGATGATTTCATAAGCATAGCTTTTAACATTATACTGACACAATGATCATGAGACAAAACTTAAATTTCTAGTGTCCCAAATTTCCTGGCAAACATTTGTTTCCTAAACATTTGATTCCTAAAAGAGATAATCTTGTTATGTATTTCCCTATTCTGTATGGGACCCTGCTGTGTGCACATTAGCTGCTGCATTTAATGCATTCTAACAATGATCACTCTTCATAAGCATTTAATGATAATACTTTGATATTTGCACAGTTGTGAAAATTAATCAAAATGCATGTCCTTATCCTTTTAGATTTATAGAGGAAAAATAAAACCTAAACCAAGCTTAGTGAAAAACTCTGGGATCATCCCCTCCCACCCTTCAAGGCAATCTAGGAGACAATGAAGATTTGGAAACACGTATCCCATCTCATTCCATACATAATATATTATGTACAATCCAATATAATTACCTTAACCACACTCAGAAATTCATTAGCTCCCTTTTAAATATTTGCTGTGACTCTGAAGGTTGGATATACCAATAACATGGTTCACAACTCAGCTGCTTCCTTTTATTCAACTGAAATCTACTTTTTATGTAAATTATACTTCATATCCTCTGCTCTTCCCTTAGCAAAATCATATCACATATGTACATAGACAGGGTATAATCTTTCTTTTCATAAGTTCTAAAAACTTCAGTCAAATCATCTCATTGAGTCATAGAGCTGTACAGCACGGAAACAGACCCTTTGGTCCAACTCGTCCATGCTGACCAGATATCCTAACCTAATCTAGTCCCATTTGCCAGAACTTGGCCCACATCCCTCTAAACCCTTCCTATTCATATGCCCATCCAGATGCCTTTTAAATGCTGTTATTGTACCAGCTTCAACCACTTCCTCTGGCAGCTCATTCCATACACACACCACCCTCTGCATGATAAAATCACCTCTTAGGTCTCTTTTATATCTTTCCCTTCGCACCCTGAACCTATGCCCTCTGGTTCTGGACTCCCCAAACCAGGGAAAATACCTTGTCTGTTTATCCTGTCCATACCCCTCATGATTTTATAAACTTATATAAGGCCACCCCTCAGCCTCTGATGCTCCAGGGAAAACAGCCCCAGCCTATTCAGCCACTTCTTAAAGCACAAATCCTCCAACTGTAGCAACATCTTGTAAATCTTTTCTGAACCTTTTCAAGTTTTACAACATCCCTTTGAAAGGAAGGAGACTAGAATTGTGTGCAATATTCCAGTGGCCTAATCAATGTCCTGTACAGCCGCAAAATGACCTCCCAACTCCTATACTCTGTGCTCTGACCAATAGAGGAAAGCATACCAAATGCCTTCTTCACTGTCCTATCTACCTACGACTCTACTTTCAAGGACTTATGAACCTGCACTCTAATGTCTCTTTGTTCGGCAACACTCCCTAGGATCTTACCATTAAGTGTATAAGTCCTGCTAAGATTTGTTTTTCCAAAATGCAGCACCTAGCATTTATCTGAATTAAATTCCATCTGCCACTTCTCAGCCCATTGGCCCATCTGATTATGCTCCCGTTGTACTCTGAGGTAACCTTCATCGCTGTCCAATACACCTCCAATTTGGTGATATCTGCAAAAATACTAATTATACCTCCTCTGTTCACATCCAATTCATTTATGTGAATGATGAAAAATGGACCCAGTACCGATCCTTGTGGCACACCACTGGTCATGCGTTCAAATGCTATCTTTTTGTCAATTGAAAAGCTCTACCCTCTAAACTTGCCTTGGTAATTAAGAATGACTAGTTAGCACTCTTGTCGTCCTCAAAAATAATTTGCAAGATTATTTATCACAAATCAGCATTTGGAGTCACATTTAAGATATTTATTGAACAGAATATTCACACGTTCATATGACAGCAGTTCTAAGATCCTTATTTCATGCAGAAGATTTACACCAGATACAAAGGGCCCAAATGAAAAACTGTTCAGCACTGGCAGTGATCCATGTGGCGATAAGATAAGTTAAGGTCTTAGAAACTCCGAAAGTGGTACCTGAGCCTTACTGTCAGAATTGTGCACTCCTATTGTGCCCCTCCAAAGACACCTTGCCAGCTTGTCCTTAGTAATTAGCTGATGTTGATTGGTGAGCTCTGTGGCAGTGGGTCGGGCAGTTGAGCACAGCCTGACGGTACAACAGTACTTTTAAGGATTGCTGATTATTCTGCTCAAAAATGTCACTAAAGTTTGTGTTTTAACAGACTTTTTAAACTTTCTTTTAAACAGGTTTCAAAATGGATGCAAAAATGGACACCAGAACCTGATTTCAACACTGGCTGCCATGATTGAATTCCCACCAAATATGACAGGAAACTGGTGTATATGTACATATTAGCTTAACCAAGGTCTTCACAAAAGCAGTAAGCGTATCTTATGCTATGTCTTGTGTAATTTTGTGTCCTAACATCCTCTTTCTATTTGTGATAACTCTGCAGCACTGGATGTGGGTCTTCAATAGTTCAAACATTATAATACCCATTTCTCTCTCCTGCTCAAAGGCCTTGAGCACACATAACATGTTCATTTTCCTTTTATGTTAAGAGATTACTAACGTCAAGATGCATTTCTTCAAAGCATGGAGGGCAATGTGGAGTCTTCAGTCTGTATTTTGAAGTTAACAAAATGTGTTTAAGTGTTGCCTGGATCTCTACATAGCACATAATGAATCTGAAGATGTTTACAATCTTGTAGATTCTCCTCAAAGTAGCAGGGAAAAGTTTATTGTTTAGCGTAATATGCTGGCACCAGGAGTAAACCCAATGTCACTTGAATTATCAATAAAAAAAAGTACTCCTGTCTTTCTAAGAGACAATCATCTATTTTGAGATTCAATCTGCATGCCAAGAAGTAAAATATATCTTCACTTTCAAAGTCAATAAAATATAATGGGGTGAAGTTTGTCTTTGGCAAAAGTGGAAAGTAGAACAATTGCAGATCCACAGTTTATACAACACTGTATTCTATTCTATTTGCTTTATCATTCAGAATATAAAGCAGGTTGTTGATGCAGTCTCACTTGTTTTGTGGCAGTACCAAGTTCAATTAATCTTCATATATCTGAGCAGTTGGCTATACAGGTAGCAGAAGGCTTTGAGAAAATGGAAGGATACTCATACCTCAGCACTAGTGGTGCTAAACTTACTAAAATTAAAATGTTTGATTGAGGATATTCTCTTGAGAGTACTGGGCAGCTCTGTGAAAATGTGAATCTGAAGTCTGGGCTGGGCGCTTGCCCTGATAGAGCGGGGTGATTACGATGGAGTTATTGAGAGAGGTAAAGCAAGAGCAGGTTACAGTCTTTGAAATAACTGTGAAGCACTTCTGTTCCTCCTGATCTCATTAAGGTAAGTACATTCTTTGGAAGAAAGCTTACCTTTTTATTGGGAAGCTTCAATGGCACTTTCTTATTGAACAAGCACCTACGTTCCATTTGCTATTTTGCATATTTAGGTCTGAATTCCACACTTGAGCACGGAAGAGGAAATTTCCCAGCTTGAAGCACCCATCGCAGGAAAATATGTTTGTGATTCTTGCTCCAGAGGGTCAGGACCAGGATGGAATTGGGATCAGAGTTAACTGCAGAAGATGCTAAATGCTAAGCCAGGCATATTAAAAGGCTTGCCCAGAAGGTACTTGACTGGGCAGTGCCAATGGCAGGCCTTCATTGGAATCAAGGAGTCCAGAGACAAATTCTGTTCCACAAGAGCTTCCAGCAGATCTAAGACCAGAGGCCACGTGTTGCCAAAACCAAAGCGGTGGTTGTGGGTTAGGAATGCATTCACCCAAGGTCCAGGATCACTGAGTACCCCATGTCATTGGTGCAGGAAGGCAGGGTGGAGGGGAGGGAAGTGGTCACCAGGGAGGGTGGGGAAAGGGCTTGACAGCAAAATCAGAAATGTAGCTCTCAATCGTTTTCACCCACAGCTAACTTGCTTCTTGAGCTTCTCACATGACAAGCCAGCCATCCACTACTGGGCAAATGCCACCATTGTTGAGACACAGCCCTTAGGTGGGCATTAATTCCTTCTTCCTGTCCAACTGAATGCCTTCTAAATATCAAACTCTTCTCAGACAGGATGTAAGTCTCAATGGTTGCGAAATAAGTATTGATCAGGTCAATAACCATGTAATAACCATTGTTCTAAATGAAGTGATTGGTGAAGGATTGGTAAACTGTACACTCTCCCCTGCTAAGAGAGTGTCTCCTATCTTCTTCTGCCAAAGGAATTACATTTGCCCTCCCACACCTCCTCCTCATGTTTTTCTCCTAATTTTTTTCTAAGACAGTGAATATTGGGAAGTTATTCAATTGGGAATGGCAATGCACCTGACCCTAACCAACATGTGCACAGTCAAAAATATTCAGCATTTAGATGGTATTATGAAGTTTTATCATCTGAAACATTAACTTACACAGAATCATTGATTACACAGATACATTTTGAACTTTTCGAATGAACGTTTTGCAAAGCAAAAGACCCTGCAGCAGCAAAGAGCAAGCTTCTTAGATGAAGACACCATCCCGACAAAACTGAGAAAGAAGCCACATGATAAATATGTTACTGCAGAAAAATGTTGGTTTTGAACATAGTCAGAGAAAAGTTATCAAAGTGGTAACAGGCTTTGTTCTGTCTCTCTGAAAACACTCACCGATGTTTGCCAGTTGAAGACTCACTGGAAGGTCCTATTATCACAAGTAGAATGTTTTTAAAGGAGAAATCAGAATCTGTCTCCAGAAAAACAGAATTCAAAAAGACATAGAGTCACAGAGTCATAGAGATGTACAGCGTGGAAACAGACCCTTTGGTCCTCCTCGTCCATGCCAACCAGCTATCCCAATCCAATCTAGTCCCACCTGCCAGCACACGGCCCATATCCCCCCAAAACCCTTCCTATTCATATACCCATCTAGATGCCTTTTAAATGTTGCAACTGTACTCGCCTCCACCACTTCCTCTGGCAGCTCATTCCATACACATACCATCCTCTGTGTGAAAAAGTTGCCCCTTCGGTCTCTTTTATACCTTTCCCCTCTCACCTGAAACCTATGCCCTCTAGTTCTGGGCTCCACCATCCCAGGGAAAAGACTTTGTCTATTTATCCTATCTATGTCCCTCAAAATTTTATATACCTCTATAAGGTCACCCCTCAGCCTCTGATGCTTTAGGGAAAATAGCCCCAGCCTGCTCAGTCTCTCCCTATAGCTCAAATCCTCCAATCTTGGCAACATTCTTCTGAATCTTTTCTGAACCCTTTCAAGTTTCACATCTTTCCAATTGGAAGGAGACCAGAACTGCAGGCAGTATTCCAACAGTGGCCTAACCAATGTTCTGTACAGCCACAACATGACCTACTAATTCCTGTACTCAATACTCTGACCAATAAAGGAAAGCATGCCAAGCACCTTCTTCACTATCCTATCTACCTGCGACTCCACTTTCAAGGAGCTATGAACCTGCACTTCAAGATCTCTTTATTCATCAACACTCCCTCGGACCTTACTATTAAGTGTATAAGTCCTGCTAAGGTTTGCTTTTCCAAAATGCAGCACATCACATTTATCTGAATTAAACTCCATCTGCTGCTTCTCAGCCATTCGCCCATCTGGTCCAGATCTGTTGTCATCTGAGGTAGCCTTCAGGTCCATGTCAGATCCAGGAAGAAACCCTGTGGTAATAACGTTGTAGGGAAAGTGTCTTTGACTAGTCTTGTTCAGCAGCCAACTCGGGAGTGGGCCATACTGGAACTGGTATTGGGGAATGAGCATTAAAAGGCAGAACCTTTAATGGCATCATCATAAAGAGGGATCTGGGCATAGAGTTCCTTATTTCCCAGAAACACAAATGAATAAAGTGGTCAAGAAGGCATATAGCGTGTTTGCCTTCACTGGTGTAGTCATAGAGTATAAAAATGGTAAGTCATGTTGTAACTGTACAGAACTTTAGTTTAGCCACTTTTGGAATATTATATACAGTTCTGGTCACCACACTACTAAAAGGATTTGGAGGCTTTGGATACAGAAAAGGTTTACCATGATGTTACCTTGTTTGGAGGGTATTAGATATGAGGTGGCATTGGATAAACCTGATTTATTTTCACTTGAATATCAAAGGCTGAGGGGCGGCCTGATAGAAGTTTACAAATTATGAGAGTTATGGTTCAAATGTATACTTCTAATCTATTTCCCAGGGTAGAAATGACACTTACTAGGGGGAAATAGATTTTAGGTAAAAGGAGAGAGTCCAGAAAAGATTTACAAGGATATTGCTAGGACTGGAGAGTTTGAATTTGAGGGTTTGAGTTACAGGGAGAGGCTGAATAGGCTGGGGCATTTTTCCTTGGAGCTGTGACCTTATAGAGGTTTATAAAATCATGAGGAGCATACATAGGTTGAATACCCAAGGTCTTTTTCCCAGAGTAGGGGAGTCCAAAATTAGAGAGCATAGGTTTAAGATGAGAGGGCAAAGATTTAAAAAGGATCTAAGTAGTAACTTTTTCATGCAGAGGGTGGTGGGTGTATGGAACAGAGGAAGTTGTAAAGGCAAATACAATTTCATCATTTAAAAGGCATCTGGATGTGTATATGAATAGGAAGGGTTTAGAGGGATATAGGCCAGGTGCTGGCTAATGGGACTAAGTCAGATTGGGATGTCTGGTTGGCGCGCATAAGTTATCTAAAGGTCTGTTTCCGTGCTATATGGCTCTATGAGATATGTTCAAGGCAAATGTGAGAGGAAAGCTTTTTGCACAAGACAGTGGTAAGTGCTGGAATGCGCTACCACTGGAAGTGGTAGAAGCAGATGCAATAGCAACATTTGAAAGGCATCTTGACAGATACATGAATAGTGGAAAGTGAGGACTCCAGATGCTGGAAATCAGAGTCGAAGAGTGTGGTGCTGGTCAGGCAGCATCTGAGGATCAGGAGAGTCAACATTTCAAGCATACATGGGATAAGGGATTTGTGCTGTGTCATGGAAAGAGGTTTTTGGTTTAGAAAGGCTTCATGTGTCAGTGCATGCTTAGTGGGCTGAAGGCCCCTTGAAGTTGCTCCGACAATCAACAAGATCATGCTGATCTGCTTCACATTGTTTCTGTGATGTAATATTCTTTGACCAGCAAATGGACAATCCATGAATTATTACTGCTACTTGCCCAAAATACTTCAAAAATACTGCTACACAGAGTTTTTATTTCACCAAACTTGACTGTGAAATGTATTATTTTTCAAGATATGTAATATCTTTGCATCTTTGCTGGAGTAAGTTTTGTTGCAATATACTCGATTCTTTTATCAAAAAGGATTGATTAATTGATGCATCAGTTCATTTGCCAACATGCTGAAGTGAATTCAGATTATTGTCTGTTCCACTCTAATCTTGTGCAGAAGTGAGAATCTTGGATATTTTAAATATCTTCTTTCAAACATAAGGTGGTTGTTAATGTTTTAAACTGAATTTTAATTAATGATGCTGCAGTTTGATGGTTAGTCTTGTGGATTATTGTATGACTATGATGAAGATACAAAAATAAGAGAGGAAGTAAACCATTTGGCCCCTTGAAGTTGCTCCGACAATCAACAAGATCACACTGATCTGCTTCAAATTCTTATATACGCCAGTAATCCTCAATTTTCCTGCTTAACAAGACTGTAATCAGAACTAAAACAGATAGTGCTGGATAAACTCAGCTGGTCGGGCATCTGTCCAGAGAGAAACATAATTAACATTTTTGGTCTATTATAATTCTTTTTCAGAATAAGAATCTATCCAAATCTATCTTAGAAATAGCTGAAAATGTGTTGCTGGAAAAGCGCAGCAGGTCAGGCAAGGATGCTGCCTGACCTGCTGCGCTTTTCCAGCAACACATTTTCAGCTCTGACCTCCAGCATCTGCAGACCTCACTTTCTCCTATCTTAGAAATATTCAAGGAACGTGTCTTGACAGTTTTCTGAGGTTGTGACTTCCAAAGTTACATAATTTTCTGAAAGAAAACAAAGTTTCTCACCTCGGTCCAAAAAGGACAACCCTTAATTTTATAATAGTGACTGTTACTTCTCCACCCAGTTCTGTACTGATCCACAACAGGCAACATCCTCAAGATGGCAGCACCAACATGGCATGTAGTGTTTGGCTGAGCACTGACCGCTCCAGCTGGCCACATTCTTTTCCTCTCTCTCCTTTTCATCTTTTTTTCTTTTTCCTTTTATCTTCACCTTCCTGACATTGTGGAGAGGCTGGAGCGGTGTTGGAGGCGACTCCTGGTTTGTAGGCCCGATGCATGGACTCCTGGAATGGCAGCAGGGGTGTCAACTGAAGAGATGGTGGAGCGCGGATGTGTGGCTGCGCTAGGTCCAGACTGTGGACTCATTTAGTGGCAGCGGGTTGTTGACTCCAGCAGTGTTGATGCTTGCAGGAGGGGCTCTTGGCTGTGGAGGCATGAACGGGGTACCTTGCAGAAGTCCTTGAGCACTTCATCAGGCTTGATTTCCCATCATGACACCAGATTGACTCTGCTTGCTTATAAAATATATTTCTAAATGATCTGCTATTGCATCCTTTATAATAGATGCCAACCTTTCCCAAATTACAAGCATTGAGCTAACTGCCCTGTATCACCTTTACTTTCATCTCCCTCATTTTTTGAATAAGGAGTTACATTGGTAGTTTCCCAATTCTCTATCATTTTTCTCAAAACTAAGGATTCTTGGAACTTACTTTCAGTGCTTCTATTATTTCAGCATCTGCTGAAGTTGAACTCTATTTAAGTCCTTCTTTTTAATTCTTTTATAGCTCAAAATGGCATCAGATTTTGGCTACACAACACTTTTTTCACAGTCTCTCCCCAGATATGTGTGTCAATAAATCACTCACTGAGTCATCCTTCCAATGTCCATCTTGTCAAGACCATTCTGAACCTTATTCACTTTAATCAAGTCACCTTGCACTCTTCCAAACTGCAGTGGAAACAAGTCCAGCCTGTCCATCAAACCAAAAGAAAAACTATTAAATGCAGTAAAGATTAGCAGTAAGCCAGACGGTTGGGAAAATTAAAAAAAACAATAAAAGATGCCCAAAAATTAATAAAGGGAGAGAAAATAATTTTGAGAGTAAGCTAGCAAGTAATATCAAACTAAACACCAAGAGCTTCTTTAAATATATAAAAAGGAAGCAGGAGACCAAAGTGAACTTAGTTATAAATCACACAACATCAGGTTATGGTGCAAAAAGTTCAATTGGAAGCACTAGCTTTCGGAGCACTGTTCCTTCATCAGGTGATTGTAAGACATAGAATTTATAGCAAAATTCTAGTGTGATGTAACTAAAATTATATATTGAAAAAGATCTGGATTGTCTGTTAGAATGACCACATTGGTTTCAGTTCTTTCATATGTAAATCGCAATTTTTAAAAAAAAAATGTTGCATTCTCAAGTGAACTTTAACAATTGGTGTCTGTTAGCCCAGATAGTGTATTGAAGGTGTGAGCTCCCTGGTGTGATACTGTCTGTGCCATAATGTTTAGACTGATTCTAATCTAAAAAAATGTATCATAAATCTTTCATGGATTCATGCAGTTTTTAAGCGAAATAAAATGTACCTCTGCAAGTACAAATTCACCCCACAAACTTATATGTGCAAATGTGCATGTTGGCGTGTGTGTTTGTGGGGGTTGGGGGTGTGTGTGGTTGTGAGTGTCTGTGAGAGAGTGGGTGCATGGGTGTGAGTGTGAGTATAAATGGGTACAAGTCTGTGAGACGGTGCATGTGTATGTGTAGGAGTGCGTCTGTCTGTCTGTATGTAGGAGTGTGTGTGTGTGTGTAGTGGTATCTGTGTGTGTGTAGAGCAGTGGGGTCACCTGTAGTGTGTGGTAATGTAGTGTTTTTTGTGAGGGAACAGAAGCCAACTCAGAGAAATGTAAGATACGTCGATCATGCACAAAGTGCGTGAAGAAGAAAATTATGATAACAATTGTGCAATGATGTTGAGTGACAGCAACCACAAGAAGGGCAATGAAGGACATTATGTATCTCTCATGAAGAGTATATGATCGCCTGATTGGGACAAGCTGTCAAAACTCCAAAGTAACACATTGAAATTTCAATGTTCAATTGTGTTAACTCTGTTTTAATGATTTGACAACATATGTTGATGTACAAACATGTAAATGTGATTAGGATTTCTTTTGTTTTTCCCTTTAGAAGCTAGGGAATCTTATATTGTAACTAATAGCTAGTTGTATTGTGTCTTATCGCAGTCTACCTTTAAGGAACATGCTTATGAAATCATCACTATATTATAGCGCATGGCCGCAGGGTATAAAGATCTCAGACTGCATCCTAAGTGGGACCGTTTGAATAAAAGTGCTGTTGTTTGTAACTGAATAGCTTAGTATTAGCCCAGACCCTGAAGTGCCTGCAACTATAATATATGTATATATTGGAAGTTGTGATAAATTTTCAATACATCTTTCAATACTGTTACCCACGTCTAGTCCTTATAATATGACAGTTAACGTAAGGATTATCTCAATATATACAAATACCCTGGCAAATCCAAAGGGCCATATTTTAAGAACATAAGGTAAGAACATAGGAGGAGGAGTGGGCCATCTGGCCTTCCAAGCCTGCTCCACCATTCAATTAGATCATGGCTGATCTTTTTGTGAACTCAGCTCCACTTACCCACCTGCTCATCATGACCCTTAATTCCTTTAGTGTTCTCTTAAAAAAATTCAACGAGGTAGACCCAACTGCTTCACTGGGTAGGGAATTCCAGAGATTCCCAACCCTTTGGATGAAGAAGTTCCTCCTCAACTCAGCCCTAAATCTGCTCCCTCTTATTTTGAGGCTATGTCTCCAACTTCTAGTTTCACCCGCCAGTGGAAACAACATTCCTATTTCTATCTTATCTATTCCCTTTATTATTCTATATGTTTTATAAGATCAGCATTGACCTG
Source organism: Chiloscyllium plagiosum (assembly GCF_037043375.1). Classification (NCBI taxonomy): domain Eukaryota; kingdom Metazoa; phylum Chordata; class Chondrichthyes; order Orectolobiformes; family Hemiscylliidae; genus Chiloscyllium; species Chiloscyllium plagiosum. The sequence continues at coordinate 25,149,950 of NW_028270174.1, forward strand.
CCTGCCTGACACCCAGCACCATTTTTTAACCCAATTACAAGCACTTCAAGGATCAATTTTTTTCCCTGGTAACTTTTAAAATCGACACTACAGCCTTCAGTGCTGATGAGATGATTTTGTAATGGTTAAGAGTACATGTGAACTGAGAGGATTTTTTTTGAAGTCTCTGTAATTTTAGTTGAGAATCAGAATTCAACATTTGCAGAAATCTTGTTTGCACATCACGTAGCAGACGTCTATGCCTTGCAGTTATACCCAGTTTTTCTTGCTTTACTTTATATCCAATTGTCATAGGATTTCATGTACCTTAATACTTCATATGCATCTTTGGATAATTTGTTCCAATGCATTTTATAATTTAACCTGCTTAATTTTAATACAGTTTTCTCTCTGAAGACAGACTTACCCCAAGTATTCCAAATTAGCTTGAAATTAAAATGCATGCAAAAGGAAACCTTTTCAGTATCAAGATTTAGTACAAAACTAACCTTATAAATAGCAACATGAAAACATTAGCACGTAAATTGCTCTGTCCATCATGTTATACCTGTGTACAATTTGTTGTGTTTCATGATAGTTCATAAATTGCAAACCCACTAACCACCAATACCCACCAAAAGAAAAATACCAGTGATATTATTTTGTAATACAATGGTTTGGTTTTACTATACCGTCAATATAGCCTTATCATACTCGTTAGCCACTTCCAATTAGCCCTGCTCCCTGTTGTTTTTCTCCCTGTACTTTTGGAAATGTCTCTTTTAAGGAAATTTCTGTTTGAAAGGAAAGGAAAGGATGATGCTTACATCATCCTATTAGTCATGCATTTTAAATTATAAGAAATCACTGGGTGAAAGAATACTCCTCATTTCCCCCTTGGCTTTTATCCCAATTATGATAAAGCTGTGATTAATGACCTTCCTGCTTATAGAAACAGTCTTTGCTACTCTATCAACACCTTGCATTATATCTGATTTTTAATTCTGTTTCCATTTCAATTTTTCTTGTGATCCTACCTGGTACTTGGAACATTTGTTGCATTGTAAATTAGGTTTGATAATAAGAGGGCTTTGCAGAGCTTACAAAGACAGGAAGACAATTTATTCAGTGTAACAAATGGAAAAAAAATAGCACGGAGCATTTTTGCAGCAACATATCTTTCAAGCCCTCCCTGGGTATGGGCGGAAGTGAACAACTGCAGCCCTGACTAATGGAAAATAAAGGGATGCTGTCACTTTGAAATTATACAACACAACAGAACTCAGAATTTATAAATCTTAGATTGCACTTTGAGTCAGAACAAAATTAAGCTATTCAAAAAGATTTAATAGCTTGCTTGAAACATTCTTGTAATTCCAAAACCTTTCTTCCACCTAGTGGCATTCTGTAGGTTTTGATACAGAATGTAAACAGACTTCAGTATTTCCATACTGGATTACATGCACGACACATAAAATTACAGACATCATCGAGAACATGGACATTTGATTAAAATTCACCAAGATCCTCTGACGAGTTGCTGATCTTTGAAGCTTCTTAGCCCTGGAAGATTTTCTTTCGAGCCTTCCTTTTAATGGATAATTACTTCTTTTGAACCTTTTTTATACTTTCACACAGGAATTGAAATAAGCAACAGCCCTTTTGTCAATAAATTATTAGCTTTTCCAAATGCTTTTTTCAAGTTATATTGCACAATTTTGCATTGTAGAGGCCAGCAGATATTATTTGGATCTTTATTATCTACAACAAAAATACAATTACTTATAAAACATAGAATAACTGATTTTTGTTTCCATTATTTCAGCCCTTGATTATTGTGTCCTCACCTGAAGTCAATAATTGATGCAGATATGTGAAATCTTTTATACCAGAGTATATAACCACTTATAATATGAGCTTTTTCACACTGAATGTTAGCAAGTTATTTTCCACAGGTCCAACTTTGATCCATAGTCTGTATGGTTAAGAGAAGAGATATCCGAATGGATATCCAAATGGAGCAAGAACCAATGTTTGTTTCTTTCTCTCCTCCATATCTGCACCTCTGCATTTACTTCAGATCAGTTAACAATTTAGATTTGTCATCAAACCCAAGATACTCCTGATTGGTAAGTTGTGTAGTACATTTATCCATTCAGCAAAAGGACATTTGGTTTTACCTATACTTGAGAGTAGAAATTAGATCTGTTTATAGCTGTAAATCAGGTGCAATGACACTAGTTTTAGGGACTGATGTCTTGCTTTCTAATATTTAAAAGAAATCTGAACAGATATTTGCAGTGATTATCATGAAGTCAGCCAGATGATCCTCTTAGAATATGAGGTAAAAACAATGAATGCAGATGCTGGAAACCAGATTCTGGATTAGTGGTGCTGGAAGAGCACAGCAGTTCAGGCAGCAGGGCTTTTGCCCGAAACGTCGAGCTCTTAGAATATGAGTCTCCCTGATTGAGCTGTCCTTCTGGTCCAAACAGGGAGTTCTGGCTGAGATGAAACGGGGACATGTCAGAGATACTGACACTCTGATAACTAACTCTGAAAAGGCAATACTTAAGCCAAGGACTGCTCACTCGTAAATAAAGGGTGACTTTGTGATGGGATAACAGCCTCTGTGGAGTTATTTCAATATTGTGTTGGCCCATTTCTCATACATTCTGGGAGGCAATAGCCAAGTGGTACTCTTGCTGGACTGTTAATCCAAAGACTTAGTTAATGTTCTGGGTATCTGGGATTGAATCCCCCCACAGAAGTTGATGGAATTTGAATTGAAATTAAAATAGAAATCTGGAATTTTGAGTCTAATGATGACCATGAATCCATTGTTAATTGCCAGAGAAGAAAAAACATCTGGTACACTAATATCCTTCAGGGAAGGAAACTGCCCTCCAACTCGGCACAGCCCTCTTGAGCTGTCCAACCTGTCCATCTTCCTTCCCACCTATCCACTCCACCCCCCCACCCCACGATCTATCACCATCACCTCACTCATCTCCATCTACCTATTGCCTTCCCAGCTACCTTCTCTCCAGCCCCACCCCACCCACCGATTTATCTCTCAGCCCCATTCTCTACCCACCCCACATTCCTGATGAAGGGCTTATGCCCGAAATGTTGATTCACCTGCTCCTTGGATGCTACCTGACCCGCTGCACTTTTCCAGTGCCACACATTTCGACTCTAATCTCCAGCATCTGCAGTCCTCACTTTTTCCTGCCATTCTTACCTAGTCGGGCCTACGAGTGATTCCAGATCCAAGCAATGTGGTTGACTCTTGATGCCTGCTGGGCAACTAAGGGATTGGCAAATAATGCTGGCCTAACCAGCAACACACTCATCCTGTGAATGAATTCTTAAAAAAGACAATTACCTAAAACATAAATATGTTAGTAAAGTGTCAAGGGCAGTTTCGGGATCTTTCAAGAGTAATTGGCTGCACTGAACAGGATCTTGTCTTTTAAAATCTTGTTAGTTAGATTTGGGTCATTCTGGCTGGGACAGCATTTTTTACCCATCCCCAATTGCTCCTTGAATCAAGTAGCTTGCCAGGCCTTTTCAGAGGCAGGTCAAAGTCAACCACAGTATTGTGGGCTTGGAGTCACAAATGGAGCCCAGATTAGGTAAGAACAGCAGATTTACTTTCCTAAAGGACCTTAGTGAACCGTACTGATTTTTAATGACAGTCAACAATTGTTACATGATCACCATTAGGGCAGCTTTTTAATCATTATTTTTATTGAATTCAAATTTCATTATCTGCTATGTTCAAATTTGGACACATGCTCCCAAAGCATTAGCCCGGGTTTCTGGATTACTCATCTAGTGACATATCATGCTGCCACTACCTGTCTCAGTGAATAGATTGCAAGGAACAACTATCATTCCTTACCAAAATATAAGATTTTATTTTATTGTGAGTCATATGGTGCCGGGAGGTATTCAATTGCTTATCCAGTTCCACACCAGTCTTATGGGTCATTGCCAACCCATGATTGTATTTCCTCCATTTCCTCCCACATCTTATATTTGCATAGCTGCTACTTTGAAAAGTGGACTGGCGTTAACCTATTCCAAATCAGTGACATTCATGTGAAGGCATAACAATGCCTAGTAGTTCACCCAAATAATGTTGAGGCCTGAGGTCCGACCTCAGACAGGCTCACATCTCCCACTTTAAGTGTTTGCCAGACATTTCAGGACCAGAAAAAATGGACCAAGAGAATTTCCAGTGTAATATGTCTTAACAATGAAATATTGTATTAGAGGCTATCTATATTAACTCACTCACCAGCTTGCTATATTCATTAATATCGGGTTCCCATTCATTAATTCATAACCCTTTACTAACCCGTTATTTACTATAACAGTTTCATCCATTCATTCATAAAACCGTGGTTCCATAGTATCCAAACTTAAACCTTTCCTCCATTCAGCATACATAACAATACCATCCCCACAAAGTCTCCACAAAACATTATGATGTTAATCAGAAGTACCTGTTAAATATATTTAAAATGAGCCATTAACCCTTTGAGAAACTAATTGACAAAATAGCGCTTGCACGAAATTGCATGAATGAATGAAACCCATACCAGCAAATAGTAAATAAATCTCACCACACAGCTGCAGTAACCAGTTTAACATCCTTTATTCTTTCATTATGGTTTCTAACTTATTTGGAGAAGAAGGCCTAGTATTTTCACTAACAATTACTCATTTAAAAGGCAAAAGAATTAACACTTCTAATTGTGCAAGCAGACTGGACAGACATCCCATCGGAAGTAGCAACCAGCATTTAGCACATTTTTAACTCATCTCCTCTCTCCCAGGACAGAAGTCCTTCAAACCTTTGAGTCCTATAGATGAAAACTATAACATTACAGTAATGATATGTAAGAACTATATATAAAGGGCCTCTTGTAAAAACTGTATTACGAGATTCAACTGCCGCCTCGAACTTGTACTGTGATTGCTGAATAAAGAGGGTATTCTCGCCACTCACTGATTTCGGTCATTATTTGAACACGATCCCACATAACATCTATGTGTAAATCTATATTTTCTTAATTCATTCATGGGATATGCACTAATATAAGCTAGCATTTATAGACCATCCCTGGTTACCATGAGTTAGTGGTTGCTGGCTGTCTTCTTCATGGACTGATGAGACATGATTGGAGAAGATAGTTAAGAGTTAACCTCATGAGGTGCAGACCTGAAGTAATATAAATGGCAGATCAAATAAGTGTGGCAGGTTTCCTTCCCTAAAGCGCAATTGTTGACAAGTTACATATTTACTGATAGCAGATTTTAATGATCCTTAAATAAATTGGATAAAAATCAACACAGTGACACTTGAACTCCCATTCATTGCTTTGTATATCCAGTTTACATTATTAGTCCATACATGTTTGAGGAGCACACAGATTGGATAATACCAACTGGGAATGTTCTGACTATTCCTCAATTTTAACTCAACCAAAACTCTGCTGCCATAATCCAATTCCTCATGTAATACCTGATCACTTATTAACCCTTTGTTTATTAATCTGCCTTGATCCTTCTTCTCCACATTGTGTTGAAATCTCTTCAAAGCTTTGCACCTCCATGTCTCTGCAACTATTCCCAGACCAACAGTGTTCCAGGCACCTCATGTTTCTCCAAATCTAACCTCTTGTATGCCCCTCACCATTAATGGTTGTGCTTTTCACCAGCTAGGCCCTAACATCAGGAATTCCAGGTCTAAACTTCTCTGCCTCATCATTGCCATCAATCCCTTCAATAGCTTCTGAATCACCTTTGACCAAACTTTTAACCACCCCTCCTACAATCTACGTTTTTGACCTGATATCACATTAATTCTGATTGTGCTTCTATGAAATGTTTTGGAACATTTCATTTCCATCCCAGGTGCTATATAAAGATAAATTCATGTAACTGACATGGCACAAGTCTCTTGTTCAACAAAAATGGGGAGAACTTGATTTTCTTTATCTGCAGTATTGGGAAATGCTTTGTCTCTGTTCCACTGTTTTCAAATGTTCCAGAAATCTATTAGCAAATACAAAGTCTGTGAAACTCTGTTAAAGCCTCCTATGGATGACAAAATACCTGCTTCTACCTTTGCACTAATGGCTGCTGCCAGTTAGTATTAGTTTTCCAACAATAAATCTGTTTTCACAGCCAGTGTAACAAGCACATTCAAAAATAAACTTGGTATAAACTTTGTGGATTTATTAAGAATTCTCAATCCAAGATGTTACAAAATGAACAGTTCCTGAGAGTTGGCTATTTCAAAAAAAATGTTATCAGCACAAAACAACTCGCAAGGATTGAACAGTAGAGCTGAGCATGATTTGAAACATTATTGTTTAAAATGATATTTACAGTGAATGAGATATGATCAGATAGGATATGTCACAAGTTGTGATCTACATACTTGTGAGTGAACAGCAACAGGCTTTATTGAACATAACAATGTGCAGAGGATAGAAGGAAATGGCATCTTACAGCCTAAGCCTAATCTTTCATGAGCTGATACCATAATGACAGAGCTTCTTTTGTGCATGTTCGGCAAAGTATCCAGACTAAACGTATAATTGCCTTTACTCTATAGCTCCCCCAGGTTCTTTGCAGTGCCTTTATTAAAATCAATAACATTTAATCATTAACACTTAATACTTTTGCTCCGCTTATATCCTATCTTCAACAAGTTTCTTGTGTTTAAGGGACAAATCTCCTAAGTCTTAAAGGACATATAGAATATATTCTACAGAGGATATATGTCTTGTCATTTACTACTTGTTATTTCCTGGGAGGTGCAAGACATTGGGCGGAACAGAAGGCATCGTTCATTGATGGCTGACCTTTGGGCTGTGACCTACGGGAAGATTTAAATACAGTTGCAGTAAAAATGAATCAAGGAAATGCCAATTTGGACAGCAACATTCCAGGACTCAAAGAATCGTGGATTTGAGAAAAGGAAGACAAAAAGTGAAATTTTCATTTCCTGCTTTCTGTTTTGCTCTCTGATCTTTTTCATTTGCTTGGCATCTCTTCATGGACAAAGATTTTAAGAAAGGTTGCAGGCTGGTGACTAGTCAGTTCTTTCAGTGACCAGCAGATTATTCCAGAGTGGGTAAAGGTGAATGGCTAACCACTGTTAAGAACAATTAGGCCTACCCTTCCCCTTCTTTAATGTTCATTCTTCACTCAGCCTCAACAGGGGCCAGAACATTATTCTGGTATCATGCTCTATGACCTTCATGTCACACTGTCAATAATTAATATGGCACCTAGAAAAGACTTCTTCAAGGAGACCTTGAAACTTTTGAGTGGGTCCTACCATTTTGTTTGCCAGTGGTCAGCTCTCTATACAACACAATCTCAGATAGATGACTGGCATCCATTTGGCCAACATGACTTTCCCAATGCAGTTAGTTTTGCAGAAGGATGCAAGACTTCAAATTTGGAAACAGTCATGGCAGCAGACCTTGAGGATGTTGGTGAGGGAATACTAACAGAAGCACTAGATGGTACAATGTTGTTTGAATGCTCGACATGCCAGGTCTGTTGGTGTGTGTGTGTGTGTGTGTGTGTGTGTTCGGAGAGAGTCTGTTGATCATCTTTTTGTTCAATCAGGATCAGAGGTACTCAACATAGTAACAAACATTTGATTGGTTCCTGGGCAAGTGGTGGCAACCTTGAAGGGGAATCTCGATTACCCGAACGAAATGGACGGGCACTATTTCATTCGGATAATCAATTATTCTGTTAATCAATTAAATGCCTTTCCTCTGGGGCTCGGGGTTTTTAAAGTCTGCTCTCCACTCAGGAGACTGTAGCAGTTTACAGTGCGTGAGCCCCTGCCCCCTCCAACACCGCCCCCGCCTGCACCCCCCAACCCTGTCCACCGCCGCCCCCCAATCCTATCCAACACTGCCCTACCTCCCACCCCACCACCGTGCGCCCGCCAGCCACCCCCATCAAACACTGCCCCGCCCCCTCTCTGGGGCAGCCGGACGAGACACCAACAACAAGACTGCTGCTGCTGCTACTGCTGCCTTTGTGGGGCAAGTCTCCAAGTGCCCTATACCGGACAATGTTAGAGAGATTATCAGGAGAAGGGGGCACGGTTTGGAGTACACCCCTCTGTAGAACTCCAGGGAAAGCGTGGGGAGAGAGGGAGGGCGGGAGGTCAGTCATTTGGAGACGGTGCCTGTTTGATCATTATAAACAAAAGATGTGATCACTGTTGGAAGCACGTCTTTGGTGTAATGTTTCTACCGGGACCTCGGGATCTCCTTCGGATAATCCGATTTTCAGACAATTGGTATTCGGATAATCAAAGTTCCTCTGTATATGGATGACAGGAAAGAAACATTCAACCTGTGAAGCAGAAAACACCCAAAACATTCTCTTTCTCTTCTATGAGCAGAAACTTTTGTGTGGTTAGACATTTGCTCTTTAGAGTCATAGAGAGGTACAGCATGGAAACAGACCCTTCGGTCCAACCCGTCCATGCCAACCAGATATCCCAACCCAATCGAGTCCCACCTGCCAGCACCCGGCCCATATCCCTCCAAACCCTTCCTATTCATATACACATCCAAATGCCTCTTAAATGTTGCAATTGTACCAGCCTCTACCACTTCCTCTGACAGCTCATTCCATACACGTACTACACTCTGCATGGAAAAGTTGCCCCTTAGGTCTCTTTTATATCTTTCCCCTCTCACCCTAAACCTATGCCCTCGAGCTCTGGACTCCCTGACCCCAGGGAAAAGACTTTGTCTATTTATCCTATCCATGCCCCTCATAATTTTGTAAACCTCTATAAGGTCACCCCTCAGCCTCCGACGCTCCAGGGAAAACAGCCCCAGCCTGTTCAGCCTCTCCCTTTAGCTCAGATCCTCCAACCCTGGCAACATCCTTGAAAATCTTTTCTGAACCCTTTCAAGTTTCACAACATCATTCCAATAGGAAGGAGACCAGAATTGCATGCAATATTCCAACAGTGGCCTAACCAATGTCCTGTACAGCCGCAACATTACCCCCCAACTTTTGTACTCAATACTCTGAACAATAAAAGAAAGCATACCAAATGCCTTCTTCACTATCCTATCTACCTGCGTCTCCACTTTCAAGGAGCTATGAACCTGCACTCCAAGGTCTCTTTGTTCAGCAACACTCCCTAGGACCTTACCATTAAGTGTATAAGTCCTGCTAAGATTTGCTTTCCCAAAATGCAGCACCTCGCATTTATCTGAATTAAACTCCATCTGCTACTTCTCAGCCCATTGGCCCATCTGGTCCAGATCCTGTTGTAATCTGAGGTAACATTCTTCGCTGTCCACTACACCTCCAATTTTGGTGTCATCTTCAAAGTTACTAACTGTACCTCTCATGCTTGCATCTAAATCATTTATGTAAATGACAAAAAGTAAAGGGCCCAGCACCGATCCTTGTGGCACTCCACTGGTCACAAGCCTCCAGTCTGAAAAACAACCCTCTGCCACCACTCTCTGTCTTCTTCCTTTGAGCCAGTTCTGTATCCAAATGACGAGTTCTCCCTGTATTCCATGAGATCTAACCTTGCTAATCAGTGTCCCATGGTGAACCTTTTTGAACGCCTTACTGAAGTCCATATAGATCACATCTACTGCTCTGCCCTCATCAATATTCTTTGTTACTTCTTCAAAAAACTCAATCAAGGTTGTGAGATATGATTTCCCATGCACAAAGCCATGTTGACGATCCTGAATCAGTCCTTGCCTTTCCAAATACATGTACATCCTTTCCCTCAGGATTCCCTACAACAACTTGCCCACCACTGAGGTCAGGCTCACCGGTCTATAGTTCCCTGGCTTGTCTTTACCGCCCTTCTTAAACAGCGGCACCACGTTTGCCAACCTCCAGTCTTCCGACACCTCACCTGTGACTATCGATGATACAAATATCTCAGCAAGAGGCCCAGCAATCACTTCTCTAGCTTCCCACAGAGTTCTCAGGTACACCTGATCAGGTCCCGGGGATTCATCCACTTTTAACCATTTCAAGACATCAAACACTTACTCCTCTGTAATCTGGACATTTTGCGAGATGTCACCATTTATTTCCCTACAGTCTATGTCTTCCATATCCTTTTCCACAGTAAATACTGATGCAAAATATTCATTTAGTATCTCCCCCATTTTCTGTGGCTCCACACAAAGGCCGCCTTGCTGATCTTTGAGGGGCCCTATTCTCTCCCTCGTTACCCTTTTGTCCTTAATATATTTGTAAAAATCCTTTGGATTCTACTTAATTCTATTTGCCAAAGCTATCTCATGTCCCCGTTTTGCCCTCCTGTTTTCCCTCTTAAGTATACTCCTACTTTCTTTATACTCTTCTAAGGATTCACTCGATCTATCCTTTCTATACCTGACATATGCTTCTTTCTTTTTCTTAACCAAACCCTCAATTTCTTTAGTCATCCAGCATTGCCTATACCTACCAGCCTTCCCTTTTACCCTGACAGGAATATACTTTCTCTGGATTCTTGTTATCTCATTTCTGAAGGCTTCCCATTTTCCAGTCGTCCGTTTACCTGCGAACATTTGACTCCAATCAGCTTGCGAAAGTTCTTGCCTAATACTGTCAAAATTGGCCTTTCTCCAATTTAGAACTTCAACTTTTAGATCTGGTCTATCCTTTTCCAGCAGTATTTTAAAACAAATAGAATTATGGACGCTGGCCCCAAAGTGCTCCCCCACTGACACCTCAGTCACCTGCCCTGCCTTATTTCCCAAGAGAAGGTCAAGTTTTGCACCTTCTCGAGTAGGTACATCCACATACTGAATCAGAAAATTGTCTTGTACACACTTAAGAAATTCCTCTCCATCTAAACCTTTAACACTATGGCAGTCCCAGTCGATGTTTGGAAAGTTAAAATCCCCGACCAAAACTACCCTATTATTCTTACAGACAGCTGAGATCTCCTTGCAAGTTTGTTTCTCAATTTCCCTCTGACTATTGGGGGGGTCTATAATACAATCCCAATAAGGTGATCATCCCTTTCTTATTTCTCAGTTCCACCCAAATAACTTCCCTGGATGTATTTCTGGGAATATCTTCCCTCACCACAGCTGTAATGCTATCCGTTATCAAAAACACCACTCCCCCTCCTCTCTTGCCTCCCTTTCTATCCTTCCCGTAGCATTTGTATCCTGGAACATTAAGCTGCCAGTCCTGCCCATCCCTGAGCCATGTTTCCGTAATTGCTATGATATCCCAGTCCCATGTTCCTAACCATGCCCTGAGTTCATCTGCCTTCCCTTTTCGGCCCCTTGCATTGAAATAAATGCAGTTTAATTTATTAGTCCTACCTTGTCCCTGCTCAGATCGACCTCTTTCCTCACTATCTCCCTCGGTCCCACCCCCCCCCACCTTATTAGTTTAAATCCTCCCAAGCAGTTCTAGCAAATTTCCCTGCCAATATATTAGTCCCTCTTTGTTGAAAGGAAAATGATAACTCTAACTGTAACCCAACTTCAGAGAACTGAAAGGGTGAATCTTCAAACTTTAAATTAAATATTTAAAAATTGTATGGCCGCAAATTCAATCCTCATCAAAGACTCAAAATGAATCATGAAGAACTGAAAGAAACCAATGTATCAATGCCTGTAATTCAACTGATACCAGAACTATGGGCCCCAGCTATGCCTGTCTCTTTGTTGGCTACGTAGAACAGCCCATCTTCCGTAATTACACCGGCACCACTCCCTACCTCTTCTCCCGCTACATTGATGACTGCATCGGCGCCACGTTGTGCTCCCGCGAGGAGGTTCAGCAGTTCATTAACTTCACCAACACTTTCCACCCCAACCTTCAATTCACCTGGACCATCTCTGACACCTCCCTCCCCTTCCTGGACCTCTCCATCTTCAATAATGACAACCGACTTGACACTGACATTTTTTACAAACCCACCGACTCCCACAGCTACTTGGACTACACCTCTTCCCACCCTACCTCCTGCAAAAATTCCATCCTGTATTCCCAATTCCTCCGTCTCGGCCGTATCTGCTCCCAAGAGGACCAGTTCGTCCATAGAACACACCAGATGGCCTCCTTCTTTAGAGACCGCAATTTCCCTTCCCACGTGGTTGAAGATGCCCTCCAACGTACCTCATCCACATCCCGCACCTCTGCTCTCAAACCCCACACCTCCAACCGTAACAAGGACAGAACACCTCTGGTCCTCACTTTCCACCCCACCAACCTTCGCATGAACCATATCATTCGCCGACATTTACGCCACCTCCAAACGGATCCCACCACCAGAGATATATTTCCCTCCCCACCCCTTTCTGCTTTTCGCAAAGTCCGTTCCCTCTGTGACGACCTGGTCACGTCCACACACCCCCAACAAACCATCCTCCCGTCCTGGCATCCTCCCCTGCCACCTCAGGAATTGCAAAACCTGCGCTCACACCTCCTCCCTCATCTCCATCCAAGACCCCAAAGGAGCCTTCCACATCCATCAAAGTTCACCTGCACATCCACCAATGTCATTTATTGTATCTGCTGCTCCCGATGCGGTCTCCTCTATGCTGGGGAGACTGGAAGCCTCCTAGCAGAGTGCTTCAGGGAACATGTGTGGGTCACCCACACAAATCAACCCCACCGCCCCATGGCCCAACATTTCAATTCCCCCTCCCACTCTGCTGAGGACGTGCAGGTCCTGGGCCTCCTCCACCATCGGTCCCTCACCACCCGACGCCTGAAAGAAGAACCACCTCATCTTCCGCCTCAGAACACTTCAACCCCAGGGCATCAATGCGGACTTCACCAGTTTGCTCATTTCCCCTCCCCCACCTTAGCCCAGTTCCAACCTTCCAGCTCTGCACTGTCCCCATGACCTGTCCTACCTGCCAATCTCCCCTCCCACCTATCCGCTCCACCCTCCTCTCTGACCTATCACCTCCATCCCCTCCCCCATTCACCCATTGTACTCTTTGATACCTTCTCCCCAGCCTCCCCGCCTCCCCCATTTATCTCTCCACCCTGGAGGCTTCCTACCTCTATTCCTGATGAAGGGCTTTTGCCCGAAATGTCGATTTTCCTGCTCCTCAGATGCTACCTGACCTGCTGTGCTTTTCCAGCACCACTCTGATCTAAACTCTGATACCAGAGCTATGCTTTACTGGCTTCCTTGTTTCTTCTCTACCTGAGAGTTTTGTCTTGTCTCTTTGTGTGAGTATCTGCATATGTATGGACTCTTTAAAAAGGTGTAAAATTTAAATAATAGAATGATAAGTTAGCAATTTGTGTTCCTTTCTTGTCATCAGTTAAAAACTGTTCGACTATACTGATTTACTTGTTAATGATAGAAATCCAGAGTGTTTATTCTTTTAACCTGAATGAGAGACAGTTGAGTTAATTCAGGCAACTTTGTGGTTTAATCGAGTTTTTATATTTGTGATGTTTCTGGGAATGGTGAGGCATAATTTACAGAACACTATTCTAGAGTGTCCTATGACAGGATGGTGAGGACTTTAGCTTTGTACACCATTTTTGGAATGTGCTTTGTGCTATGGTTGCTCCACAGTTGTCCACAGAGTATTATGAATATATTGGTTTTGACAGTCTACTGTTCTCTTGTGCGTCCATTGTTGGTGCCTTTGATGACAATGTTTGGTCATTTATATTGTGATGCAGGACTTCAGTTTTCTTGAATTTGCATTTTATCTGAAGAAATGAGCTCCCTTGTTATTTGTCGATTGTCTGTAGGCACGGATAGTGCAGTCATAAGTGAAAAGAAGCTCACAGTTAACTTTTTCTTGTGTTTTCATATGAACTTGAAGACTCCTGAGGTTAAAAAGAGCTTATCATTCCAGAAGTACTAACAACCTCCTTCCTTCAGGTATTCTGTAAGATCGGGATCACTACTTCTCCCTGTTTCATGTCAATGAAGACCCATTGAAGGCACTAAGAGGTTGTTGTGCAGGTTCGTTCTGAATTTTGTGAAAATGCTTCAACATGGCCACTATGCAGGTTGGGCATTCAGGTTTCTCAACAGTTTGAGAAATGTCTATGCCTGCTCACTGTTGAATGCCTTGATGAGGTCTACAAAAAGTGATGTGCAGACCTTTATTTTGCTCATGGCACTTCTTTTCTTCAACTTGTTTCAGTATGAATGCTATGCCTGTGGTGCCTGTGCTTGTTCTGAAACTCCTTGGTGGGAGGGTTTTGTTCATGACTGGAGACCGAAGCCTGTTCCAAAGTATCCTAGGCAGGACCCTCCCAGTAGAAAAAAGAAGGGTGATCCCATGGTAGTTGGAGTGAGCTGGTATTTCTCCTTTTCTTCAGTACAAGGGTTAAGATCCTGTGGAAGTCTGGCTTATCTCAGCAGGTCATAAACATTCATGGAGCTTGGTTTGTAGGATTGGGCCACCATGAACCAAGCCTTCTGGGAATATCCCATTGAGTCTGGAGGTTCTATTGCTCTTAACCTCATTCATGATGGTCACAGTTTCTTCCAGAGTTTGGCTCTCATCCAGTCTTCAAGACTTTTGCTGGGGGAAAAAAAAAACTCTCCAGAAATTACAAAGCTTGATGGGTTTGTCATACATCCTCCAACTGCCATCTGTGCACTTTCTGCACATTGCATATTATTGAAAAATAATATGGATATAAAATCTATGGATCTCCTTCTCTTTGTTTGTTCGTATTGCATTTTTGGATGTTGCAATCACCTTCCTGGCTGTAGAAACATTTAAATCTTCACTTGCTTTCATTAGCAATTGTAGTAACACAAAGTTTTCAGCTATGGTCTCGATTTTATCCTGGAAACAATTTCTTCATCAAAAAGTAACTGTATTTGTTGTCATTGCATCTCCACGACAGGTTCTGTGGAATGAGTAGACAACATCTTTTGTTCTTTATCTTTTTCAAGAAAGGACTGATTCTCCCCAATGTGCCAAGAGTTTTCAGCAATTGTGTCCAAAAGTACAGGATGGTCTGAAGTTTGATATTTGAGTCAATAAATGATTTATGCATTTGGTTACTTCTTTGTGACCGTATTCTGAAAGAGCAAAACATTGCTCAAAGTGTCTTCTTGCATGGTCACTGTGGTCTTTGGTGCCATCTTTCCCATCTATTTCCCATTTCTGTTTTGAGAAAAATGGAGGATCTGCCTTACCCTCTTCCAATTCTAGGACTGATATGTCTGCAAAGCCTCCATATCCTCTTTTCCTTTGCTGTGAAGTATAGTTCACATTTATCCTCTCATTCTAATTCTTAGACTTTCTGATACCTCAGTTTTGCTGATGACATAAAGATAGGCAAGAAATGAATTGCGAAAAAAATAATGAAACTACATTGAGATATAGCTAGGTGAGATGAATCTTCAAATATTTGATGTGGAGTATATTTTGGGAAAATGTGAACGTTTTCATAATAAGGAATAATTAAGGAAAGGAAACTGTTTAAATGGAAAGGAATTGCAGAATTCAGAGGTAATGAGAAATCAGGGTATCCTTAATACATGAATCACAAAACATTAGTACATGGGTACAGTAAATCATTAGGAAGGCAAAGACAAGATTGTCATTGACTGAAAGGGGAATGGAATATAAACTCAGTAATATTTTGCTTCAAGGTTTGGGGAGGCCAGATCCAGGTACTGGGAGCTGTTTTATATCACCTTATTCAAGGAAGTACATTAGTGCATTAGAAACAGTTCAGAGAAGATGCACTTGACTAAATCCTGGGATGAGGTGTTTATATCAAGAGGAAAACTTGGATAGATTTGGACTGCATCTATTTAAATTTAAGAGATGATCTTATTGAAATATGCATATATCTGTGCGATGTGGCAGGGTGGATGTTGAAAGAATGTTTTCTCTTGTGGGGAAGACTAGTGCTAAGGAACAAAAGGTAAAGATGATGGGACTGTTTTTTTCTCTGAGAGTCATCAGTCTTTAGAATTTTGTTCTTCAGAAAGTGGTTGAGGCAGGGTCATTGAATATTTTTAGGTTAGTTCTTGACTAACAAAGGAGTCAAAGTGCATGGGGATAGCCAGAAAATTACTGTTGAATCTGCAGTCAGATCATCCGTGATTTAGTTGAACTGTTGATCAGGCGAGAAGGGCTATTTAGTCTACTCCTCTTAATTCATGTTTCCATGTACAAGAAAAACTTGACCAACCAGCTGGTCAACTCACTGTTCTGGCCAATCACATTTGGAGCCTAGATTCAACTCACTGGATTCAGAATAGCAAAATGTTGGATAGTCCGACTAAGGATCAGTGAAATCCAGAGGAAGGGATTATCAGCAAGGAGGTGGAGAAGTCCTGGGTGGTAATGGTTCATTCATTACTATGAGTCCAGAGGAAATGTTCTTGTTCCTGCAGACTCAGATAAAGCAGTTATTGTTTACCTTTCTGTTGCCTCTTCAGCGATGTTACCAATAGGAATGTCACACATCAATTGTTCTGTCCCAAAATGGCAATCTGTAATATGGCCATCAAATGACCCAATTTGCATATTAAGAGCAGTTTAAACCTATAACAGGAAGGTATTTTGGTCACTCAGTGGTAGGTTTGTACTAATCATTGCAAGCAGAATGTTAGCCTTCGTGCAGGTTAGGTGTACAGACCTTACTTAGTTAAAAATCACACAACACCAGGTTATAGTCCAACAGGTTTAATTGGAAGCACACTAGCTTTCGGACCGAATCTCCTTCATCAGCTAATAGTGGAGGGCTCAATCGTAACACAGAATTTATAGCAAAAATTTACAGTGTGATGTAACTGAAATTATACATTGAAAAATTGATTGTCTGTTAAGCCTTTCATCTGTTAGAATACAGTGATAGTTTCACTTCTTTCATGTGTAAATGACAAAACCTTTTTTTAAAAAGTTGCATTTTCGGGTTGGCTGTTAACAATGGTGATAGCTAGACAATATGTTGAAGATGTTGGCCCTCTGTGTTCTCTGTCTATGCCATGATGCTTAGATTGATTCTAATCTAAAAAGTGAGATAACGGAGTTTTACATAAATTCATGCAGTTGTTCAGTACGTCCCAAGAGCTGAAAAACTACGCCATGTTCTTCGTGACCTGCAACACATTATCAATGAGGATGGGCACCTCACCAAGACCTTCCCCACACCTCCAATACTTGCCTTTAAACAAACGCCAAACCTCAAACAGATCGTTGTTCGTAGCAAGCTGCCCGGCACTCAGGACAAATCCATACAACCCTGTCACGGTGGACGCTGCAAGACGAGTCAGATTGTGGACATAGATACCATTATTACGCGTGGGGACACCTCCCACTTGTACATGGCAGGTACTCATGTGACTCAGCCAACGTTGTCTATCTTATACGTTGCAGGCAAGGATGCCTGGAGGCATGGTACATTGGGGAAACCGAGCAAAGGCTACGACAACGAATGAATGGGCACTGCACAGCAATCAACAGACAGGAGGGTTCCCTCCCAGTTGGGGAACACTTCAGTGGTCCAGGACATTCAGCCTCGGACCTTCGGGTGACCATCCTCCAAGGTGGACTTCGGGACAGGCAGCAGAGAAAAGTGGCCGAGCAGAGGCTGATAGCTAACTTCGGTACCCATAGGGAGGGCCTCAACCGGGACCTTGGGTTCATGTCACATTACAGGTGACCACCATTGCACTATACACACACACAGATACTCCTACACACACACACACTCTCACATACACACGGACACACATACACACAGACGCGCACACAGACACCCACACACACCCTTACAGACACACAAACTCCCACACTCACACATGCACCCCCTCACAGATTTAAGACACTCTGCACACACTACATACACACACACACACTTTCTCATACTCACAACCCCCAACCCAGACAGAAATACACACAGACAGACAAAGACCCACATGCACACATATATTTTGTGGGGTGAATTTGTACTTTGATTACAGGATTAAATTGTACTTTGCTCAAAAACTGCATGCATTCAAGTAGAACTCTGAAATCAAAAACTGCATGAATTTATGTAAACCTCCGTTACCTCCCTTTTTAGATTAGAATCAATCTAAGCATCATTGCATAGACAGAGAACACAGGAGGCCAACACCTTCAACATATTGTCTAGCTATCACCATTGTTAACAGCCAACCCCAGAATGCAACTTTTTAAAAAAAGGTTTTGTGATTTACACCTGAAAGAAGTGAAATTATCGCTGTATTCTAACAGATGAAAGGCTTAACAGACAATCAATTTTTCAGTGTATAATTTCAGTTACATTACACTGTAAATTTTTGCTATAAATTCTGTGTTAGGCTTGAGCTCTCCACTACCACCTGATGAAGGAGCGATGCTCCGAAAGCTAGCGTGCTTTCAATTAAACCTGTTGGACTATAACCTGGTGTTGTGTGATTTTTAACTTTGTACACCCCAGTCCAACACTGGCATCTCCAAATCAAGACCTTACTTAGGTATCGTGTTATTACTGCATTCAGCAAGTTTCAAGTTACGCCATGCCATTTTAACAGAATGACAACTAATCGTCCACAAATAAATTTGGCAAGGAACGTAATTCTTTTGCCTGAAGTCACTAAATAAACTAAAGCTAATGAAGGTAATAATACAATCAAAATGAATGATCTGATGGTAGTCATGTTACTCTGTCCTGCAAATATACTATCATTTTCAGTCTCTGTCCTCCATCTGAAGCAGACTTTACATGAAGATATTTGTCTCAATACACAGCATTGATCTTTACAGAGATTTTCATCTAGATCTTCTTTGTATTTTGGCATTTCAACCAAAGCAGCAGGCTTTTCCACGTTTACACCTGCTCACAAAATTTGCAATTAAAAACACATCCAATGTTCCACTCAATCCCAGCAGTTTACAACGTGCAGTTCAACTGTTAGAGGGCAAAAAAAAAACATTTATTAAGTTCTGACTGCTGTGCCTTGATGAAACAATTGTGTGATGAAATGCATTCATGGTTCTAAAAGCAGGATATTGATCAAAGCAAAAAAGTCACACAGACCCAGTTTCTGAAGAGAGACAAACCACCAGTCGGGCACCAAAATCTCACAGCAGGACTGTATGGAAGGCTCTGAGAGGAGCTTCAGGATCATCTCTACAGATATAAGTAAGTCCTGCTGTTAAGTTGAACATTCAACTCAGGCATGAAATTCTGCATGAAAAAAAAGATTTATCACTGAAGAACTGGCTGTGCAAATGATATTGTTTCCTGTCAGTTTTGATAGACTCAAGTGGGCCACCCTCAAAGATATGGATATATGTAACACCAAGCAACATACCCACCAGATTGTCTGTTCTGCATGTTGCTTCCAATACCACCCATCCCTCTCAATATTTCCTTTGAACTTGATTTGAAATGATTTGTGTGGGTTGTTCAATATTTGCTTCCTGCTATGATTTAATAGTGAGTGTATTGGAGAAAAAAAAAGTCTTGGAGGAATAAACAGCTATTTTAATCTCACACTTTCATATGATTTTCCATTCAACTATAATGGCAAAGTACATCACAAAATGATACCAATCTATTCTAATATCAGATGTAGAGTTTGCTCCTTGGGTAAGGTTAAAGAAAAAGTCTATAATAAACATTTATTATAAACACCTTCAGTTCAATAGAGACATTTTTATTGTAAAGCAATGCCAAATATAATCCACAGATAATTTGACAGAAGCAATCGAAAATGACTCATATCTAATTTCCAGATGGATTTCATCACATTAAGCTTCTGTGGAGTTCATTGAAAGTGCTTGATTTTTGTATCATTTTGTTATCTTAAATATTTCACGCCTATGACACCTGTATTGTTGTACCCAGAGGAGCATTTATTTAATTTTTGCTCAATATTGTGCTTATTGTGATGAGCTATTGGGAATATGAACACTTTGCGCATTCATAGGCACATCAAACAAAGCCCAGGATAGTTGTAGCCTAGTTAGATGCACAATACAATTTCCTGAACTTTATCCTAAAAATGTTTTTCAGTTTTAAAGACAACCACTCATTACTGCCTTAGGCATTGTGATCTGTGTCCTTTCCAGGGGATGTTATTTACTGCACACTGTTTAAGTTTAAATCTTTTGCCGAATAAACCATATGGAGATGCATAAGTAGAAATTGTGTTCATGCAACACAATTAGCAGCAGGAAGGAGTTGAAGATTTAAAAATCCTACAGAAGAAATCCTCATGGCAATCTTCAACAAGGAAGAATACTCCAGTGAATGATAAATGCTTTCAGTCCTTGTTATAGACATGTTACGACAGGAGATGGTGGTCTATGGTAACGGCCCCAACTCAGATTTCAGCAATGAATAAACAGATATCGAATCTCTGTGAGTTAGACATATAATCCTTGTGAACCAAGGAACACTTTAAAAGGATTCAGTAATCCAATCAATCCAATCTTATTTGCAGTTCAAACTGGGTGCCACTGATATAGCAAGCAGAAATTGAACTAAAAGATGATGAAAGTAACATTAAACTGAGGTTGCAGACATGTGCATGTCATGAACACAGTAATTACAAAGTTAATAAAGCAAAGAACTGCAGATGTGGTAAATCCGAAACAAAAACTCACTGGTGGAAAGAAAGCAAAGTCTAGTAACCCTTCTTCAGATAATGTTGGGCAGACCAAAGGCCTAAGCGGGCTTCATCTAATGAAGGGAGCTGGTGTGGACAAGCAGGCAAAAGTGGAAAGACCGTTTAGTAAGCTGAAAGTCTATGCAGACCGTAAGAAAAAGGCAAGTGATCCTCCCTAAGAGCTGTGATTAAAAATCAGGATCATTTGATCAGACCACAAAATATTTTAGCAAGGTGGCAATGGCAGTGTAGAAAGTATTAGGGCTCCTGGCCCATCTATTTCTTATCATCAGAGCTGCCACTTTCTCCAGTTTTTATAAAACTTTTATCTCACATCATGTTCATCTTACCTTCGTTTGATGGTTCCAGGTGAGGAAGGATGCTCTGAGAGGCTGCTGCATCAGAGAATGTGGTGTGGATTAGGCTGTTCCTCATGACCGCGTCCTGGTGGGTCCTCTGACGAGGCTGCTTTGCTGGCAGCTGGCGACGATGTGGGTCTGACCCCGGGATTCCAATGGCCGGGTTTTCCTTGAGGCTTCTGCAGCATCTTCACGACAGGTGGTCTAGCCCAGCCTGGGATGCCTTGAGCTGGCTTTGGCAATGACTTGGGACTTCTTTGTGCAGCTTCAGTGGCTGTTTTCGTCAGTGGCAGTGTGGGTCTCCTTGTGGTGGTTTAAGTCAGTCTGTTTTCTTCAGCATCGTGGTGGGTTTGGTCTGGAATTTCAACTGGGGCTCCGCTCCTTGAGCCCATACCCATCAAACAGATCCAGTTAACTTCGTCTTAAATTCTCTTTTTTTTTAATTTATTTTTTTCTTCATTATATTATTGTGGGAGGACTGTTATTCTGAACTTTTATTTCTTCATTTATCTAATTTATTACTATGATTTAGTACTTTTGAAGGTCTGTAATGCTGGACTTTATTTATTTACTTATCTAAGTCTTTCTTTCCTCAGAATTTGTGCTCAAGAATCTGTAATTAGGTGCCTTTGTACGTGAGATGCTATTCTAAGTGGTGACTTTTAAACTTTAAGTTGTACACAGTACATGACAATACAGCTAATTCAAAGAGTGAGAGTCATCCAAAAATAAACTGTGATTAAAGAAGGAACCATTTACTAAAGTCATATACAGATGGATTCATACAGTCCGGCTATGAAAATAACAGAATTACTCAAGGTTAGCTAAAAACGTTGGGAACACTCTAGTTCAAGCACAAGAAGGGTACAATTCTTAATTTTTGCAACAAAACATAGGAGAACCTTTCAATACAGCAACAAATAGATTGCAGCAACTTTTATTTTTAAGCAAGCAACATACAAATCAGATTAGGAAGACATAGCATCAGAGATAATATTACCAAGCAGGTGTAATCTCAGCATTTTCCACAGCTCAGACTCACCTCCTAGCCCCAAAAAAAGTCCTCTCAGGTTACCCATGATTGTGATAAAACTTTTTCTAAAGCAAACAGAAGCAGTGATGCACCATCTGAATGTGTTCTCAGGCACATAATTGAGTTGTGGAGTGCAGAAACGATTGATAAAAAATGGAAATGTTAGAAAAAGCACCTCTTGAAAATAAATCAGTAATAAACCTATGGAAGTGATAAGCCCATTGAAAGAATCAATCTGCAGATCCTTCTTTCTATTGGCTCTGAGTTGTTGAGTGAATTTGTAATATGGCGCATCAGGTGCAATGGTTAACAAATTGCACAAATGTGACCTACCACAAATGCAGGACCTCCACATTAATATTATGATGATATCTTTGAATCTACTTCATTGATGCCTGGAGGCCAATGATCACATCTATGTCCTTGCATTGGTGACAAAAGCAGGATAATACTGCTTGCTGCCTCTCACATACCACTAAAAGCAAGCAGCAGTATCATGCCATTTGGTTCAATGCAATATACCATTATATTTTCAACAAAGTATAATCTCTCATTTATATGCAAATACTTTGATGGAAATAGAGAATGGAAATGTTTGGGAAGCATATTCAAAATGAAAGCGGCTCAAGGAAAACCGATATAACACCATAACATCTGCAAAATAAAAGTAATGAACTAAGGCTTAAAATGAGCCTGATATTTATAGAATTTAATATAAACATTTGGAATGGCTTAAAAGCTTTTGTTTCACAAAACCTTCACAGGAATGATGAATAAGATCAATTAGATTGCAGGGTGAGAAGAAACAGAATTTTGGACAGTCCCACATCGACTTAATTTTGCTCAGAATTAACCTTTTTTTGAGAATGTGAATTTTGACTAGGGATGCAAATCCAGCAAAATCACATTTCCAACCTATTATGCATCCTATTGATATTCAGTAGTTGATATGGAGACTTCAGTGTGAGCAATAGCTGCAAGAGTTCGTGAATAGAATTTATTACATTCTGGAGTTTCGGAATCTGTGGTGTTCTTGACTAATTTAAAGGTACTAAAAGTGAAATTTGTGCTTGAGATTTGTGAGAGCTATTTGAACTAGGGGAACATTGAGAGTCGAGATAAAAGACAAAGAGATTTCTGCTTTAGCCAGTTGCACAAAAGCATATGTTTCAGGGCCAAAATAGAAAGGCTGCAAGCTGTATTTCCATCAATAAACAAAAGTGATTGGTCAATGAAGATCACAGTTTCAAAGGCATGTTTAATGTTTAACGTCAGGCTGAATGGTTATAAATAGGTTTGAAGCCACGATATTGCCCCTACAAGTCTGTGTTTTGCTTTGGTGCAGTCTGAGCTTTAGTGAAATGTTGGACTTGATTTTTGTACAGTTCGACTAAATCTGGAGGCTCTTAAGAATGGTGAATGGGACGTGATTCCAGTATTCCCAACCCCATTTCTCTTTCTAGCATTTTTTCCCGGCACAGTTTAAAGACATAGGTAGCAACTCTACCCGGTAGGCATTTAAAACTGCCGGGTAATTTTGATGGAGTTGACCACTTTTTGTGAGTAGGTAAGGTTTGCATCTTCACGGAGGAACTGTGAACCACAAGGAAGCAATTGTCACAGGTCAAGAACCAAAAACAAAAGAAAAAGCTATTCACTATTTCCTTTGCTCCATGACTTTTTTTTTTAGCTTTTCATAACATGATCAATCACACAAAGCCATCCATAATGTTAGTGACAAAAGGCTTAAAACAACATCACATGTCTTAGTGTTAAGTAAACCAATTCCCAAGTATTGAAAAACTCTTCATGGGGAGTTTAAGTTATTATGATGCAATAAAGACATCGATCAAAACAAAGCCAGCTCTCTTCTGCAGTCTCTATCAGCATTGTCTACAGGGGTTGTAGAGATTATTAAAGCTCAGCCTGGCATTCACAATAAGGTAATTTCAAAATTCAGTCAACTCATCATGTGTTCAAAGTGATCATGTTGATATAATCGCCATAGTTTCAGTCAACGCATACTTCTCAGACCCGAAAATGGCCAGGATGGAGACAACATTGTAGTGTTAGGGAATTTCCCAGTTCATATCTCCTTGACAAATATCCAGTCCTTTATATTTCAATTGCCATGTTACACCCCATTTCACAACAAGGAACAGGCTGGCAAGTGGGTGCATATGCAAGGGTTGGTTTGGGGGCATTGTGCTCAATGCCTAGATGCTTCTGCTGATGGTTTGCCATCAGCAGAGTAGGCGGCAATTGGCCCTCCCATCTCTGTTTAGTTTAACGTAGGCCCTAAAGTGTTCAAACAATTTTGACATACTGACATCTTTCTGATAGGGAGGGTTCTGTGCTAAATACTGAGAGCATGGGCATTTGGTAGGGGGTATATTCTGGATCAGGCATCCTAGCCCAACAGAGGGCATGCCAGGGACAAAAATCATCGCTTTCATGCTAGATTGAGCCACCGGGGCTGGCCTCATGAACTTTGATGTGTTTGCTGTACTCACCTCTCATCCAGAACTTGCTTAATACCCCTGTTTCTGGACCTGGTGCAGTGCATTGTAGCCAGCAATCCACATGGAGGAAGGACATCTTGCCTCAGAGAGGTGTTGAAGTTAAGACTTCAGGCAACTAATGCCTGAGCAATGAAAAAGAAATTTGTAGTTTCAGGTTAGCAGAGGTGAGCTTATTGCATTCTTTCTTGGCAGTGGATGGGGGTCGCTGTCTTCATGCTCCATCCTGGCATCTGAGGACCCATGAAAAAGAGATTTGCCTGACTCACGCTGTGAGTGCTTCGAAGTTGCAAGAAATCAGCACAAGTTATCATTGCTTGATGATGTCAGTATTTGTCTTTTCTTGGAAGGAAGAGCAGTTGATTTGAGTTTTAATGAAAAATAATGCTTAGTATGGAATTCATTATGATGCTATTTAGCTTATCATTCAAGCAAAGAAATCAAAATCTTATTGGACAATATTAAGTTAGATTTTAATAAGACACTATGTTCGTGTTAATAATTTGTGCCAATCTTGGAAAAAATGGTGTAAAGATTACAAAAAGATGTAAAGATTATCATAAAGTACCATTTGCCACGGCAACTGGGCAACTTTTTTTTCAGTTTGGTGAAGGTTACAATCAATAGCAGATGACTGTTCATGAGGTGATGGTTAATTTAATTTCTTCTATGTTATTTGTACCTAAAAAGTGGATTATGCTGCTAATTCTTCCGATCAAACTTACTAAAGATATTAGCATTTAATTTTGACTTCTGAGTTGTGTCTCATTACTTCATACAGAACTGTCAAGTAACCTGTAGAAGATTCTCCTTTGGAAGTTAAAAGGTTATGGCTTTCTATGGTAACTTTGCGATTCGTGTAAACTCAACAATCAATTAATGTTCTTATTACATTCTACCTCGTAAAACTTGTCACTATTGGAGATGCAACATAATGAAACTGAACTCCCAATTAGGCAGTAAGATCAAAAAAGTGGTCACAGGGTATTGTGCCTTCAACTAACCTTAGCAAAAGTGAAATTTAAATAGTAACGCCTCCCAGGAACATAATAAAGAGACATCTTTCCAATTCAATATTGTAGGACTGCACCAAATGTCACAAGCTAAAGGCAAAATAGGCTGAATTTACCTATCCTGGGTGTAGGTATTTTGTCAAATGCAATTCATGGTGCTTAGTCTGCCGTGGCTCAGAAAGACTTTTCTCATGCAATCTTCTGATCTTAACCTCATTAGTTATACATTTGGACCTTATGGCACCAGTATTGTGGACTTGTATGGTTGTAGAGGTGTTGGTACATAGGTAAAGCCCAGCTGCTTAACATTTTCATTGTTGCAAGGCAGGAATTGGTCATTACACAGTATCACTCAAAAATTCTAACTGAAGACATGGCCAGAAAGGGAAGTCCACACTCTACTCTGTGCCCAGAGACCTGGAAATGCTGGTGGATTGGTTGACAGAGAGGAAGGCAGTGGTTTATTCTACTTACTGCCAATGCAGGCAATGTCACCATACTCAGTATTATGAATATCTTTTCATTATGATAGTTCATTTTTTCTAAAGGGGGGGTGTTATAAAGATGTGTACCTTTAAGAGACTTAAAAAGCTAGCAGTGACAGAACCAAATGTTCTCAATAATATCCAATTTAACATGTGATCTATCTATTGGGTAGCTCGAGTAGCTGGTTGCCTGGAGACAAAAGCAGATTTGAATTTGGCCAATCAGTTTAAATTATACTCCCAAAAATACCAAACTCCAATCAAGTTTGAATTTAGTATGTTGACAATCTTAAAAGCCAATGCACAATCCAATGTTTTGGTAGTATAAGACCGGGGAAAATTGAACAGTTGAGAGGAGAACTGCCAAGCCAATGACATCTACAAACTGCCCAGAGAATAGCTCTCTTAAAGGTATCTTTATCTTTATTGATCAGTAAACTGTGAAGCAGAATCCCCAAGAAGAAGAAAAGAAGACAGGAATTCAGAGAAGGACCAAAAGCTGCCTGGTTTTGAGATAAGTAGTTTTGTTTTGTAAATCTTAATTGGGAGTTTTATCAGACTAGTTTTGTAGAAGGGGAAGGTAAAAGATAAGTTAGAGGAAGGAGTTTTAAATAGTTATTAGCTATTCATTCTTTGTTATACTTTAAGAAATAAAGTTGTTCATTTTTACTTTAATAGTTCTTGGCCTCTCAAATTTTCACAGATTACTGCATTGGATAAATCTTTTCTGTGTTGCTGGTTTAAATTAAGCAGGAGGGTTTACCCCATGTCATAACAGTTTGGGGGCTCGTTGTTGGGATTTGAACTGGTTTGGATAAGATTTGAATTGACTTGGGGGTACGAAAATTCCCAGCAGATTTATACACTTGCAGGTTAGATAATTGTCTAACATAAATCGTAAGTGAGACAATTTATTTAATTTTGGTGATGAGTGGTTGACTAAATTAAAAGTGAGAGTAATGGCTCTTAAAATTGCTAAAGAGGTTTCGGGATTTGAAAATGATCCTCAAACTTGTTAATAAAGTGGAAAAGGAAAGAAAAAGTCTATACTTTCAGATAAGTTAGATTTGAATTTAACCAAGGACAAAAGTAAAGCTGAAGTTGTAAGAGCGTAGACACACTTCGGTGGTTCAGAAAACCAGACAAGTGCAGTAGAAGTAGAAGAACTTAAATTACAATTGAGGAAAATGGAATTAGAAGATAAACTGAGAGAGAGAGGAAAGAGAGCCAGAGAGACAAGGTTCTTAGCTGAGCAAAGAGACAGAGGAAGAGAGACAGAGAAGATAGAGAAAGAGAGTGAGAGAAGAAAAAGGGAAAAGAAAGAGAGGGAAAGTTCTTAGCTGTGCAAAAGGAGAGAGAATTTGAACTTGAGAAGTTGCGCCTTAGTCAACAAAGTCAAGTTAACAGGATGGAGATTAGAAGAGAAGTTAGTGATATATACAAATATGTCAAAACTCTGCCACATTTTAATGAGAAAGATGTTGAAGCCTTCTTTATTTCATTTGAAAAATTGGCTGGGCAGATGGAGTGGTCCAAGGATTTATGGGTAATGCTAGTTCGGACTAAGCTGGTAGGCAGAGCTAGTGAGGTGTTTGCCACACTGTTAGATGAGGTGTCAAGAGGTTATGAAGAGGTTAAACAGACTATTTTAAGTGTTTATGAATTGGTATCAGAAACACATAGACAGTCGTTCAGAAACACAAAGAAGGAACCCGGTCAGACTGATGTTGAGTTTGAGAGGTAAACATAGTCATTTTGATCGATGGGTACGTGCTTTGAAAACAGAGAAGACCTTTGAGGCTCTAAGAGAGAATATTCTGCTAGATGAGTTTAAAGACTCATTTCCAGAGATGGTAAGAATTCACATGGAGGAACAAAAAGTTCAGGAAGTGAGAAGGGCAGCAGAATTAGCAGATGAGTACATGTTGGTGCACAAGACAAGCTTCCAGCCAGAATTTCATCCTGTGAGTGGTAGGAGTTAGATGAAGGGGCGATCCTACATTACAAAACCAACAGTAGAGAGCACTGGTAAGAATTTACCACAGGATGAAAAAGAAGCCCAAGAGGGTGGAAAGGAGATAAAAGGCCTCAGGTGTTTCCACTGTGGTAAAGTGGGACACATAAAGTCACAGTGCTGGTCGTTAAAGAAAGGCACTTTATGGGAAAAGATGTGTCAAAAGATGCTCAGGCAGTAGCATTAGTGAAGGTAGTAAAGGAGATCCCAAGAAGAACCGAGGAGCTGCAGGAGAGTGCACAGCCTGGGCAGAGGCTGGGTACGGAGTTGATACCTGATCTCTGCAAAGAATTTGCCTTTGTGGGTAAAGTTTACTCAGAAAGAACAGGGGGAGAAGGACAAAAAGTTATAATTTTGAGAGATACAGGATCTAACCATCGCCGATAGTAAGAGATGAATATGAATAACACTCTTTCTGATCTGTTACCCGAGAGTGTGGTAATTTATAGGATAGATGGACAGAAATTTAGTGTTCCCCAATGTAAGATCAAGTTGGAGTGTCAACTTAAGGCTGGGGAAGTAACAGTGGGAGTGATTGACAGAGTGTCAGTTCCAGGAAGTCAGTTTGTTCTTGCGAATGATTTGGCAGAGTCCAAGGTGGAAGTGATACCTCTTGTTGTGGAGAAACCCAAGGAAGACCAAGAAATGAGGAGTTAAAACAGAAATATCCTAGTATTTTCCCAGACTATATGGTGACCGGATCCCACTATCATAAGTCACAGCACAACGCGAAAAGTAAAGAGAAAGATGAAGGAGTTGAGGTTCAGTTAGTGGACACCCTGTTTGACGTAATGGTGCAGGATAAACCGCAACAGGCAAAGGGTCAGACAGAAGTGTTTAGTCCTGAATGGCTAAGAGACTTGCAACAGCAAGACAAGACGATAAAAGATGTATATGTGGATGCGTACTCTGAAAAGGAGGCAGAGAATATTTCGGAGGGTTACTATCCCAAAGATAGAATCCTAAGATGGAAATGGAGACCACAGCAAGTTAGTGCAGAGGAGAAATGGGCCAAAGTGCACCAGATTGTGTTGCCAGTAGCACACAGACAGGAGGTATTACAGTTAACACATGATCTACCTGTAGGAGGTCACCTTGGGGTAGCCAAGACTCCAGCTAAGGTACAAAAACATTTTTATTGGCCTGGAATGTACAAGGATGTGGTTAACGTTTGCCGTACGTGTCATACGTGCCAAATGGTAGGTAAGCCACAGGGGGTATTAAAACCAGCACCTTTGTTGCCAGTTCCCACATTTGAAGAACCTTTCATGCGGGTTATAATTGATTGTGTAGGTCCCCTCCCCAGAACTAAAGGTGGGGAGCAGTACTTGTTAACCATAAGGGATGTGTCTACCAGATTTTCAGTGGCAATTCCATTACAGAGTATCAAGGCAAAAAGGGTGGTAGAAGTGTTAGTAGCTTTCTTCACATGGTATACGATACCCAGAGAGATTCAGTCAGACCAAGGGTCAAATGTTACTGCTAGGCTGTTTAAGGAGGTTATGGAAAGCTTAGGTATACAGCACTTTAAATCCAGTGCATTTCATCCTGAATCACAGGGAGATTTAGAAAGGTGTCATCAAATCTTGAAGACCATGTTGAGAGCATACTGTCAGGATTATTCAAATGATTGGGATAAAGGTATCCCATTTGTATTGTTTGCCATTAGAGATGCCCCAAATGAATCTACTCAGTTCACTCTCTTTGAGTTAATACTTGGTCATGAAGTGAGAGGCCCTTTGAAATTAATTAAAGAAAAATTGACAGGACCAAAGTCAGAGATTTCACACTTAGATTATTTTTCGAAAGAGATTAAATAGAGTAGGTGAGTTAGCTGAACAGTACCTAAAGAAGCCACGGTGTAGAATGAAGCAGGTGGCAGATAAAAGCTCTCAGAATCAGATCTTTTCCTGAGGGGATAACATGTTATTCCTGTAACCAGTGATAGGAGATCCCTTCAAAGCCAAGTTTAGTGGTCCCTATCAAATTGAGAAAATGTTGAGTCAGGTGAACTATCTAGTAAAGATGCCAGATAGAAAAAAAAAGATATCGAATATGTCTTGTGGGCATGTTGAAACTGTATTTTATTAGAGAGAAAGAACTGGAGAACCAAGTGTTAATTACTGCCCGACAGAATGAGGAATCAAATTCAGATGATATGGATTTTGTTGTGCCTCACAATAGATTAAAAAATAAAGAACTCCTTGAGGATGGGGTTGTTTAGTAAGCTATCTGTCTCAGGAGCATAGAATGCAGTTGTATGATTTGTTACTGTAGTATAAGGTCATATGTAAGAATCAGATGGGGAGAACTAAAGGTATTGTCTATGAAGTAGGGAATACTGCTCCGATAAAACAACACCCCTATCAGCTTAATCCTTTCAAAGCCAGACAAGTCCAGATGTAGTTGGAGACCATGTTCGATGAGAACATCATTGAACCAAGCCAGAGCGAGTGGAGTTTGCTGATCGTCTTAGTTCCCAAACTGGACGGGACTCAATAATTCTGCATGCATTTTTGGAAGGTCAACACTGTTACAAAATCATTTATTGGTTTGCCTGTGCTGACTTGTATGGACAAAGATTGGAGGAAGTTATGGTGAAGACAGATGGCAGGACCAAGCAATCAGCAAGCTTCAGCTATTAGGTTTCTACTCTGACTTACAAGCTCAGGTTTTGCTCTGTTTAGTTTCGTGAGAAACGAGGGGAGAATTGGAATTTACAAATAAATTAGGTAAGTTGGACTAATAATGAGGAAGCAAGTGTGTAGGAATATGTGAGTCGCTACTCAATAATGAGATTCTGAAGTTGGCTTTGAGGGACAACTTTTAGAATTTTTGTTTCTCAACATCAAGATTTCAATTTTTCATTCTCACTGTATTTTTCTAACATTCTTGCCTAGGTCCACATCACTCTAGGGAGGGCAAAATACTGCCCACTGGTGACGAATGCTCTTCATTCTTATCATGCTTACAACAACCACAGTTAGGATGCAAAGCAAAAGAAATTCTAAAAAAAAAATGAATAACGAAGGAAACAATTAACAGTGGAATTGAATTTTTGGCAGTTCCAAAATATTATCTGCTGGTGTCTTTCATTGTGGGATCAGCAGTCAGATTCTGTTGCTAATGTTAATGTTGCTGAGGTTTTCCTACATGTAGGGGCAATTCTACATTGCAACAATGCTTTGTGGTAGTAAGTAGGGTTACATTTCTGCAGCAATATTATAAAGAACATTTTAAACTTGTCCAAGAACAACTTTGCTGTATCTACAGAAATTGATACACTTGCTTTTGAGAAATGGACCTGTTAAAAATCAAAGGAAAATGTAAGTGGTCAGCAATTGTGACACACTGGCATGTGATACGCTCAATGATTCTGGAATGCAAAAGCTGAAATATATATCCTATGGCATTTCTCTTGATTTTCAGGATGTCATCACACATCAGTGGAAGTAGGATGTGCCCAGCTTAATTCTAACTATGTTTTATCATGTGTATGAAGTATACTGCAGTGAAATTGATTATTTCGCCATTAAGTACCAATGCCTGTCCATATTACTCTAAAATTCCAATTCAGCGGCTGAGGGAATTCATGCCAGTGTGCATTAGAATTTGATGATCATTCCTTAATTTCAGTGTGGATAAAAATGTTATATTCTAAAGATTTATACCCAATTGGAAGAGAAAAAGTGAAACCTGTTCCTGTCAACTTTGGTTTCTCTCCTCCCCAATGTTTTTGTTGAGGTAAAGTTTCATGGGAGTCAAACATCTTCTCGTATGTAGCCATTGTCAAAATGTGAACTTTAACTTTGGGTCTGTCCAAACTGTTTCAAAAACGTGGAGTAACAAAACCTCGTGAAATCCAACCTCAACTGATTCCCCTAATGTATGTTACTATACTGTTCCCTACATCAGGGCACTGCCTATTCAGCTCCATCCTACAACAGGTTAAATCAGCAAATTCAGTGCTTGCTAAACTGGAAGTTTCTAAGTCCATATGACTCAGATGCTCATTGGGTAAGATTTAGATTTCACAACTTTTTGTTCCATTATAGCTCCATAGAAACCCTTGGGCCTCAGACTTGGTACAGGTTGTTAAGTTTTCATCAGTTAGATAAATAAGAATGCAATTGACCTCTGGACCGTAAGCATAGTGGACCAGAAAAACAATCACCAGCCTCGGTGCTCACGCACATATATCAGCATTTTCCAAATCGGTTGCTCAGCATTACAGTTAGGAAGCATCAAAGCAACATTCATCCTTCATTCTGAGGTGTTGGAGAGTGACTAGAACAATTTAATCAACCTAGTTGTAGGGTTTTTGAAAAATGGAGAGTACAATGGAGAATGTAGATTATAGGGAAGCAAAGAGAGAGGGGATCACTTTGGAGGCTGTGACCAAACTATATTATGTTACTCAATGCAGTTGACCAAAACTGACTGACTTTTGAAGTTCTTTCCTAAAAACAAATCTAATTTTTTTGTACTTTTTAAGTTTAAATTAAAATTTATTTTACCATCATTTGCTGAAGGCAAATAAATAATGCATTTAGTTTAAAGGTTCTGCCTCTGTCTGTATCTACTCTCTGGCATTACTGGTCATTCTGTTATAACACGTGTTTCGTTAATGTAAGTTTGCTGTAATGTGATTGACGAATTGGGAACACTGTTTCCTAAGGAAACATTGTTTTTATAATGCAAGGTTGCACAAGAATGCACATTATAAAAGAACTACCTATATTTACCTTTGACACAGGTTCAGTTAGACTCGAAATGTCAGCTCTTTTCTCTCCTTACAGATGCTAACAGACTTGCTGAGATTTTCCAGCATTTTCTCTATTTTGGTTTCAATTTCTAGCATTCGCAGTAATTTGCTTTTACCTATTTTTACCAATTGAAAACTTAATGGCAGATCATATTACCCACCAAATTTCTTGATTTAATGAGTAAGCGTCTCCCAAATCGTCAACATAAACTGTTCAATGGCAAGCTCTTGATCAAAAATAGCTGGAAATATCTATCTCTGATTGTGCCCATCACCTTCTCCTAATCTCTACTTAATATCTATTGTGAATATCTTTATCATTTCTAATTTCAGCACAAACAAATTGCACAATTTGGAAGTTTAGTGAGACTGAGGTCTTGAAACTGGGAGATCTAATGAGCAAAATTTCCCTCATATACTTTTCTTCCTTCCAATCCAGAAAAAATATCTATGTGCATGTTTCGGGTACAAGAACATACACATCAAAATGAGACAACGGGAATTACAATGTGGCATAGTTGTTTGGTACGCTTCGAAGTGTTAGTTCAAAGTTCTGTGAACCACTCTGATTCACTCAAATGTAGAAAGTTAACATAATCTATCATAATAAAACTATGATACACAATGGTTAACACATCAACAACCCTAATTAAATTAGATCATCTACGTCTCTGAAGTCACCAATTAGAAATCATCAATTACAGCACCGTCAAATAGCTCTTTAGTGTTATCTGATTTATTTCTACTTACTTGATATTTTTCATGATGGGATCATAAATAGCTAAAATTAAAAATTTATAAGAAAGACCGAAAAATGTAAGTAATGCACAAAACATATTAAAAGATGCCTACAAGCATACCCTGTATCCTTTAGGGTGAGCTCCCAAAGGCTGGTTTACTCTCAGATGCCTAGTTTACTGTTAGAAGCCTGGGAGTAGGAGGTTTTAACATTATCAGATCTACACATCCAGATAGTTCTTCTATAACGCAATGGTTGTGTTCTTGTGTAATCCTGCATTATAGAAAAATCACTCCTTAGAAACAGTACTTAAAGTGTTGGTGATGTAATCAAGTTGCAGCCAAAACACATTTTAAAATTTTGGGCTTTAGAAAAACAGCATTCTCAATTTGTCAATCGCGTTATAGCAGAATGACCTGTATTCAAAATGTATTGTTTTGCTCACCCTGTCACTTTCACTGCATTTGTCTTCAGAAGACTAACAGTTTTATCTGTTGGCCGAAGAAAGCTGCTGCCATTTCTTTCTGAAGCGGTGCCTACTGAACCAGCCGAAATTGTCTTTTGACTTTTGTTATTGCCACAGTCACTGTTTTGGTTCTCACTGAGCAAATGGCTGTATCTGTAGTGTGAAATTATCCCTATCCTGCTCTTTAAACATATGTCCTAACGTCCCACCAACACCCTTAAGTCTGGTTAATTGCGCAAAACGTTGGATTTGTTCCAGTCAGACTCTGCATCCAGCTGTGCTGCGATACCTCCAAAGATTCCGTTAGTCCTACACTTTTAAAACTCCTAAAATCCAAACTTCTAGTTCTGTCAGATGCCATCGACCTAATTCTATCACCAGTCTGAATGCAACCTAATCCTAGAACAGTGCTATTGTGCTATAACTCTAGTATATTGGATGGATCAGTTTTTTGTCCAATGTGTACAGGACGGTTTCCTGACACAGTATGTCGAAGGGCCGACAAAAGGGGAGGCCACATTGGATCTGGTGCTTGGTAATGAACCAGGCCAGGTTTTTGATTTAGTGATAGGTGAGCACTTTGGAGAGAGTGACCATAATTCAGTTACATTTAGTTTAGCGATGGAAAGGGATAGGTACATGCCACAGGTCAAGAGTTATTGATGGGGCAAGGGCAATTATAATGCAATTAGACAAGAATTAGGATGCATAGAATGGGGTAGCAAAATGCAAGGGACGCAGACAATGGAAATGTGGAGCTGGTTTAAGGAACAGATATTGCGTGTCCTTGATAGGTATGTCCTGTCAGGCAGGAAGGAAGTGATAAGGTAAGGAAACCGTGGTTTACTATAGAAATTGCATCTCTTGTTAAGAAGAAGAAGGAGGTTTATGTGTTGATGAGGCGAGATGGTTCAGATGAGGTGATGGAGAGTTACAGATCAGTTAGGAAGCATTTAAAAAGAGAGTTAAGAAGAGCAAAGAGAGGACACATTGTAGGTTGTTGGAGAAAATGCAGAGGATGATTTAGCAGTTTGGATTAGAAACTAGCTCTCTGAAAGAAGGCAGCGAGTGATGGTTGATGGAAAATATTCAGCCTAGAGTATGGTTACTAGTGGTGTGGCTTAAGGATCTGTTTTGGGACCACTGCTGTCTGTCATTTTTATAAATGACTTAGATGCAGGCATAGGTGGATGGATTAGTAAATTTGCAGATGACACTAAAGTCAGTGGAGCAGTGGACAGTTTGGAAGAATGTTACAGGTTGCAGGGAGACTTGGATAAATTGCAGAATTGGGCTGAGAGGTGGCAAATGGAGTTCAATGCAGCTAAATGTGAGATGATGCACTTTGGAAAGAACAACAGGAAGGCAGAATACTGGGTCAATGGAAAGATTCTTGGTAGTGTGGATGTGCAGAGGGATCTTGGAGTCTATGTACATAGATCCTTGAAAGTTGTCACCCAGGTGGATAGTGCTGTTAAGAAGGCATACGGTGTATTAGGTTTCATTCGTAGAGGGATTGAGTTCCGGAACCGCAATATTATGCTGCAACTGTACAAAACGTTGGTGTGGCCACACATGGAATATTGTGTATAGTTCTGGTTGCCATATTTCGGGAAGGATGTGGAAGCATTGGAAAAGGTGCAGAGGAGATTTACCAGGATGTTGCCTGGTCTGGAGGGAAGGTCTTATGAGGAAAGGCTGAGACACTTGGGTCTGTTCTCATTGGAAAGAAGAAGGCTAAGAGGGGATTTGATAGAGACATACAAGATGATCAGTGGATTAGATTGGGTAGACAGTGAAAGTCTTTTTCCTAGGATTATGACATCAGCTTGTACATGAGGACATAACTACAAATTGAAGGGTGATAGATTTAAGACAGATGTCAGAGGCAGGTTCTTTACGCAGAGAGTGGTAAGGGCATGGAATGCCCTACCTGCCAATGTAGTCAACTCAGCCACATTAGGGGCATTTAAACAATCCTTAGATAAGCACATGGATGATTTTGGGATAGTGTAGGGGGACGAGCTGAGAATAGTTCACAGGTTGGCGCAACATCAAGTGCCGAAGGGCCTATTCTGCGCTGTATTGTTCTGTGTTCTATCTTTGAACTGTGGGAGGAAACTAGAGCAAACCCACACAGCCACAGGAAGAAGGTACAATTTTCACACAGACAGTCACCCAAGGGTGGAATCAAACCCAAGCCTCTGGCACGATGAGGCAGCAGTGATAACTACTGAGCCATGGTGCTCCCCTAAAAGGTGTTTGAATGGACTGAGTCACAGAATCCATACAGCTGCACGGTTAGGCTTTAAAGAAGGTGCCAAGTGCCAGGAAGCTTGGCAGTAGCCAATAATTCCACCCACAGTGAACTAGGGAGTGAGAGTGTGGTGCCCCATTCATCAGGGTGCTCAGTTAATGAGAAAAGTTTGAGAAGATAGCATCAAAACATTTGCTCGGACTCAAAGAGAGAAAGCTTGCCTGAAATCCTCCAGAAATGACATGTATTTGGTTTCTGGTGGGATTCAACCCATTATTTTTGATTGATTTTGTAGTAGTTTACATGGTTAGCCGACAAAGTACAAGGATCTCTCACTGCCCAGGCAGATAATTCAGCAGGAAATCCTACAATTTCATTATCCGGCAATAACATTGTGCTTTAATGCAAGTTCCATTTATATTCTAACTGCTGACATTGCATGGCACATTTAATATTAAGTTTCTGCAATTAAAATATCAGTTTCAATAATTAAAATATCAATCAATAAAACTCACCTACCACAGTTATATCCAATAGTTTTGCAGGGGGTAATTGATAACTGTTATTACTTCTGAAGAATTTTCTTTTGCTCTGACTCAACCTGAGCATAGCTTATACTAAATTATTACTTTTTACAAAATATTGTTATTCATTGAGCATTCTGAAAATCAGGGCAATTATTATTTGGTCTTAAAATACATTTATACATCTTACATGCTTTTGAGTTTACATCGTGTTTAATGCTAAATGATTGTACAGCAGCCTCATTTTAGAATGTTTGATGACTGAAGCTAATAGCTGTAACTAATTAGGCTCTAATTTGTATCTAACTTGAAATCTATTGCTACTTGGTATGGAAATGATCCGACTCAGCATTGGCTATATGTCCAGCAGATTTTTTTTCTCTCTCCCAACAGCTAGGTGTTAAGTTTCTAAATGGCAAAACACTTTTTGTTTCTAACCAGCAACCATAAATTAATTTCCAGTTTAATGGATCACATGTTACTGCAGAAGAGCATCAAAGGAAATCTGATAATAATTAGACTTGCCCTTAGACATTTAGATTTCCAAAATTTAGACCAGAAAGTTGCTGAAAGGCTGCAGAGAAGAAAACTGACAGAGACCTGAGAGAATCACTTTAATGAGTATCTATAATATTAACTACAGAATTTCTGAGAAGGGAAGGCAAATTTCCGCAGCAAATCAGACATAGAATAATAAAGGTAACAGGAGAATGATAAGGCAAAGATTAGATTAAATTCCCTACAGTGTGGAAAAAGGCCCTTCGACCCAATAAGTCCACAACGACCCTCTGAAGAGTAACCCACCGAGACCCACCTCCCACTGACTAACACACCAAACCTACGGGCAATTTAGCATGGCCAATTCACCTGGCCAGCACATCTTTGGACTGTGGGAGGAAACCCACACAGACATGGGGAGAATGTGCAAACTCCACACACACAGTCACCCAGAGACTGGATTTGAACCTGGGACCCTGGTGCTCGGAGGCAGCAGTGCGAACCACTGAGCCAGCATGCTGCCCCAAAAATGCATGAGAAAGAAGACAGAATTGGATAGTGAAGAAAATATTTAGAAATATTCAACAACAATTAAAATCTGAAAGAAAGAGACAAAATCAGAGAATTGCAGGGTTATTATAGTGGAGGAGGCCATTTGGCTCATTACATCTGCACCAGAGTTTTGAATAAGCAACTCACTTTTTGTCATTTTCCTGCCTTCTCCCCCTAAATCTCCACACTTTATTTTTCAGATTTCAGTCTAATTCTATTTTGAATGTTTCAGTTAAACCTGCTGGCATCACACTCTCTTAGTTTAACATTATAACCACTTGTTGTGTGAAGAAGCTTTTCTTATATTGATTCTGTTTCTTTCACCAATTATTATTGGTCTTAATCCTTTCATGAATGGGGACAGTATTACACTGTCACTATCATGATCTTAATTTCCTTAAATATCCTTTCCTCTTTTCTCCAGAAAAAAAAGTGTGACTTTTTCAAATCTATCTTCATAACTAAATTTCCTCAGGCCTGGAATCATTCTTGGGAACCTCTTCTGTCTCCAGTAATGCTTAATATCCAATGGCAGGGAGATTGACTTTGTAGTAAAGAACACTTACTGCATCATCAGTCAAAAGACATTCTACCTACCATACAACAATACTGTGTATTACTGTCAATGTCCAATATGAGACCAAATACATGTTCCTTTTGGTTCATATTTGGCATAATGCAGATTGCAGTAGGTAATATTTATAAATGATTTGGATGAAAATGTAGGTAGTCTCAGTACATTTGCAGACGAAATGAAATTTGGTGGAATTTTAGATAGGGAGAAACAATTGTCAAAGGATACAGTAGGATATAGTTCAATTTGAAAGCTGAGTGGAGAAATGGCAGATGGAGTTTAATTGAGACAACTGTGAGGTGATGCATTCTGGGAGGTCAAATGCAAGAGGAAAGTGTACAGTTCATGGTAGGATGTTGAGGAACATTGATAGTCAGAGTGATCTTGGGGTGCAAGACCATAGGTCCTTGGAAGTGGCAATGCCAGTGGATAAGATGGTGAAGAAGGAGTAAAACATGTTTGTCTTCATCAGTTGGGCACCGAGGATTAAAATTGGCAAGTCATATTGTACAGTCGGTATTGCTATAACATGTGTTTTTTTCAACAGAAATTGAAGAATTTAGGCTATTATTTATAGAACGCGAACTTTCCTTACATTATTGGCTATAACGTAATTCTGGCCCCATTAGTTTAAATGGCATTGCTGTTGTGCAATTTTCTTACAATACGAGATCGCACGAGAATGGAACTATCGTTTTATATCAGAACTAACTGTATCTGTCCAAGACTTTAGTTAGGTCAGATTTGGAGTATTGTATGCAGTTCTGCTCACCACACCATAGGAAGGATGTGGAGGCTTTGGAGATGGTGCAAAAGACGCTTACCAGGATATTGCCTGGATTGGATTATATCAGCTATAAAAAGAGGATGGACAAACTCAGATTTTATCTCTAGAACATTGGAGCCTGCGGTAAACTGATAGCAAAAAATATGATGAGAGCATGGGTAGGGTGGATAGTCGGAATGCTTTTCCCAGGGGGGATTTGTCAAATACTAGGGGACATAGGTTTAAAGTAAGAGGTGAAAGTTTAAAGAAAGTAGCATGTAGGAATTCTTTTTTTCGACACAGAGTGATAATCAGCTGGTATGCACTGCCAGGGAAGGAGGTAGAAGCAGAGGTATTTAGACAGGCACATGAACAGGCAGGGAATAGAGGGATATGGATTATGTGCAGGCAGGTGGGACTGGTTTAGAACGGTATAACTATTGGTGCAGATATGGTGGGCCGAAGGCCCTGTTCCTGTGGTGTATCTCTGTATTCTATGTCTATGTACTCCACAAACTATTATTTGCAAAATAAAATGATTATGATTAGAAGTGATTCTGTAATTGGGAACTGTACTTGGGACCCATTATTTTGCACACAAAACAAATATCAAGTCTTGTACATTTTTTGGATTAACTTGGAAGCCTACATTTCTCGATTGCTTTCATTATATGAAATACCTTTTTTATTTTTATTTATTTTAGATTGTGGACTGAAGTGGGAAAATAACTGCTTTGAAACCAAGGACTGTGAAACAAATTGTTGGGCTT
Organism: Chiloscyllium plagiosum; assembly: GCF_037043375.1. Taxonomy (NCBI): domain Eukaryota; kingdom Metazoa; phylum Chordata; class Chondrichthyes; order Orectolobiformes; family Hemiscylliidae; genus Chiloscyllium; species Chiloscyllium plagiosum. Next base: position 25,189,904 of record NW_028270174.1, read on the forward strand.
CTAAAACCAGGGTACCATGACTCATTATGAGTTATATTTACACTGCTGCTTTGTAAGCAGTAGGGGAGGAGAGAAAAGTTGGCATGGCGCTGATATAAGTGCCAAAAAGTGTGGCGCTGAAAAAGCATGGCAAGTGATGAAGGGCTTATGCCTGCTCCTGCTCCTCGGATGCTGCCTGATCTGCTGTGCTTTTCCAGCACCACACTTTTCAACTCTGATCTCCAGCATCTGCAATCCTCACTTTCTCCTTGTAACTGATGTAAGTATCTAAATTGAGAATCATTCCGCAACAGATTGCTCATTAATTTGTGTAATTATAAGCAAATGTTGATGCTAGAGGTCAGCAGCCTGATCACAAGACTAATTGTTTTCTGGGCAGATGTACAGCTAATGGGTGTGAACAATACAGAGGCAGAAGATCTCCAGACTGGAAGAAACAGGATCTGCATCTTTATTTCTCTGCAGTAAAAGTAACTGAAGCCTGAAGAAAACCAATTATTTACTCTCTCCTGTTGCTACAAGCTGTTGCCTCAGATCAGTAACCAAGAGATTTTATAATTGCGCAACCCGCTGCTTCCTGTGAAAGAATCCAGAAAGGATATTGGAGAATAGAAAGTTATGGGGAGCAAACAAAACATCTCATCAAATCCTGTGGATTGGTGCTACTGAATGGTGTTTCCCCAGATTGTTTTCCCATAACCAGCAAAGCTATTCACATTTTCTTTGTCAGTGTCTGTTAATGTTTACAGGTTTTAAAAGGGTGTCAGAGTTTCAACTAGTAAAATTGCAACATCAAAGCCTTGATAATTCCATCTGATTCCATGACACAGGAACATTGGCAACTTTGAATAGTTTAGTTAAAGCATTAAATTTTCTGGCAACCTGGGGGCACTGGGACTTGAGAGTCAGTGCACTTTCTTAAGTGGATCCCAGCGCATGGCAACACCTGGAATCAGAGTAAACATGCTAACCAATCAGCATTAGATTAGATTAGATTTAGATTAGATTACAGTGTGGAAACAGGCCCTTCGGCCCAACAAGTCCACACCGACCCGCCGAAGCGCAACCCACCCATGCCCCTAACCTAACACTACGGGCAATTTAGTATTGACCTGCATATCTTAGGACTGTGGGAGGAAACTGGAGCACCCGGAGGAAACCCACGCAGACACAGGGAGAACGTGCAAACTCCACACAGTCAGTCGCCTGAGGCGGGAATTGAACCCGGGTTTCTGTCGCTGTGAGGCAGCAGTGCTAACCACTGTGCCACCGTGCCGCCTTTTCTCTGATCCTATAAATTGTTCTGATTGTTTGAAATTTGAATTTCTTCCATTTGTCCTAAAGTTTTAGCAACTTTATGTGTACCTCACAAATATAGCAACTTCAAACCAATCAATGCATTTAAGGCTGGGGAAGATGGTAAAATTTTGTTTCCACAAAGCTAAGAACCAAGTAGCACTTATGACAGTAGCATTTGGAATTAACCTCACAATCATCTCTAGCCTGATATTGCTGAATCTCTTGCCCAATCTTGCTGAATGATTTGAGAATGAGCAACATAAAATCTAGCGTCACCACTGTTTTGATAGTAAAATCAATTCAATATTTACTACCGCAATAATAATTTATAAAGAAATATTTTTAGCCATTTGTGAAAAGAATCAAAGAAATTATTTGCAACTAATATTCGTTATGAATTGGTTACCAAACACAATTAATTAATAACTAGCTCCTCAATTACACATTGAGTCTCTAATTCCAATATTTGCAGATATTAAAATCTAAATGACTCCATGTTGTTTTTATTTCAGTTACAATTACTTGTTTAAACTCTACATTAAAACAGCATACAAAGTAAATTGTTCATTAGACAGGTCACTGAGAATAAGTGCAACTCTAAAAATCTCAGTATTATTTTCATTTATTGTTTGTATTACGATTCATTAAAGCTCATTTGTTGTTTTCTGTTCTGTTTCAATACATGAAATCCTTTTCATTACTTTACTTCATTCATAGTCCAAACTTTCTGCTGAAGACTTCGCATTTGAGTGGATTTGTCTTCCTATGGATCCAGTTTTTCTATCAAAAAGTGTTGATAACCACAGCTGTGCCCTTTGGTTCATAACGTTTTCCTGTTTGAATGCAAAGAGAATAGGTAAACGTCCAATATAATTTCAGATGTTCTCTTCAGTAGTATATTGAGTGCATTTCTGTGGATTGTAGCAATTTGTACAGAGGAAATTTTAATCTAAAAGAGCAAGTGAGACTGGGATAAATCTTGTGTGGTCAGATGATGTCATAGAGATGTATAGCATGGAAACATCCCTTCTGTCCAACTCATCCATGCCACCCTAATCTAGTCCCACGTGCCAGCAATCCTCCCCTTATCCCTCCAACCCTTCCCATTCATATACCCATCGAGATGCCTTCTAAATGTTGTAATTATACTGGCCTCCACCACTTCCTCTGGCAGCTCATTCCACACACGCACCACTCTCTGCATGAAAAAGTCACCCCTTTTATATCTTATCCTCTCACCCTAAACCTATGCCCTCTAATTCTGGACTCCACGACCCCAGGGAGAAGACCTTGTCTATTTACCTTATCTATGCAACTCATGATTTTATAAAGCTCTATAAGGTCACCCGTCAGCCTCCGACACTCCAGGGAAAACAGCCCCAGCCTGTTCAACCTCTCCCTATAGCTCAAATCCTCCAACCCTGGCAATATCCGTGTAAATCTTTTCTGAACCCTTCCAAATTTCACAACATCCTTCTGAGAGGAAGAAGACCAGAATTGCACGCAATATTCCAAACGGGGCCTAACCAATATCCTGTAAATCTGCAACATGACCTCCCAACTCCTATACTCAATACTCTGCCCAATAAAGGAAAGCATACCAAACGCCTTCTTCACTATCCTATCTACCTGCGACTCTACTTTCAAATAGCTATGAACTTGCACTCCAAGGTCTCTTTGTTCAGCAACAAAGGACCTTACTATTAAGTGTATAAGTCCTACTAAGATTTGTTTTCCCAAAATGCAGCATCTCGCATTTATCTGAATTAATCTCCATCTGCCACTCCTCAGCCCATGGGCCCATCTGCTCAAGGTCCTGTTGTACTCTGAGGTAACCATCTTCACTGTCCACTACACCTCCAATTTTGGTGTTATCTGTAAACTTGGACAACTTGGACCAAGCCTTAGACAATCAACTTCCTATCGAAACCAGACAAGCCTGGAACTGCCTGGTTAGTTGCTAATGGCTACATTGTATCAGAACGAGCCATTGTTTCCACCTCCAGTGAACCTGTTTCGTTAGAAGAATGTTACACAGACCTGGTGGCCCCCAGCTCAGTAGGAGGCCGGAGACATTGCATGGGAAGGTGAGCACTTCATAGTTGAAGGTTCAAAATCATGTTCTATGATCTCCAAAGATCTCCTATGATCTTGCTGCTCCCACCTGATACTAGAATTTGACACAGGCCACAGAATCTTTGTGAAGAGCATAAAGAGGTGCATAAAAGAAGTGCTTTTTGCATCTTCTTCAACAGCATCTCCAGAGATGACCCAAAGACCAGAATCTCCCCCGGCTGAGAGGGAAAGCCCAAATCGATGACTACAGACCTTAAACTATCAACTAACCCTCAAGACATTCCTTGAAGAACAGTCTGTCCCAGCCTTATTAAATGGGTATTACCATGCTTTTCAAATAAGCAGTTCAAATGCAGTGGTCAGGAGATCTGACCAGAATTTTACAAATTTTCATAAGTGCATCTCAGAAGGAGATAGCTAGTGTAGATTTCAGACTGTTTTCTTAGAGATTTAACACTGTTTACTGAAAGTTTCAGTGAATGGATTGATAGAATTTGACAGAGTTTAATCAAAGAGCAATAGTAGAGTCTGGTCAAGTTCTTTTTCCATGATAAAGTGTTTAATAAAGTTGTGTTAGACTTTTCCCTGATTCTTGTCCCCTTTTGTCTATCTCATCGTCTAATGAGCCTGAGTTAAATAGGGTTACTGCAAACTGGTCAAGGTTAGTCAGGGTACATTTACTCACTATTCACTTTATGACATTGGTGTCCCTGGGTGGGCCTAATGAAGAATTACTTGAAAGGAAACTCCAATAATTTGAACCCTACCTTGTTCGGAGTCAAGAGTGTAGTGCTGGAAAAACACAGCAGGTCAGACAGCATACGAGGAGCAGGAGAATCTCCTCATCCTCAGATACTGCCTGACCTGCTGTGCTTTTCCAACACCATACTCTCGACTCTGATTTCCAGCATCTGCAGTCTTCACTTTCTGTTGTGGTTCTGTCCGCTGAGCTGGGAATTTGTGTTGCAGATGTTTTGTCCCCTGTCTAGGTGACATCCTCAGTGCTTGGGAGCCTCCTGTGAAGCGCTTCTGTGATCTTTCCTCTGGCATTTGTAGTGGTTTGAATCTGCTGCTTCCGGTTGTCAGTTCCAGCTGTCCGCTGCAGTGGCCGGTATATTGGGTCCAGGTCGATGTGCTTATTGATTGAATCTGTGGATGAGTGCCATGCCTCTAGGAATTCCCTGGCTGTTCTCTGTTTGGCTTGTCCTATAATAGTAGTGTCTCTGGGTCAGATATGTGGATGACACCTTTGTAATCATTAAAAACACAGAAATAGAGAACACACACCGGATCATCAACGCCACTCTCACAAGAATCCAATTCACTAGAGAGGAAGAAAAGGACAACCAACTCCCATTCCTAGACGTGATGGTACAGAGAACACCGAATGGAGAATTCACACAAAGGTATACAGGAAAGCCACACACACAGACTAAGTCCTAAACTACGAAAGCAACCACCCAACACACACAAAAGAAGTTACATCAAGACACTATTCAAAAGGGCCACAACATACTGCAGTACACCAGAACTGCAAAAAGAGGGAGAAGAACATCTATACAATGTATTCGCCAAAAACGGATACCCGTGCAATTTGCCTAAGGGAAAGACAACAGAATGAGGACATGCCACAACCCAAAGGACTAGCCACACTACCATACATCAAGAGCATTTCCGAACTGACAGCCAGACTACTGCGACCACTAGGACTCATAACAGCACATAAACCAACAGCCACTCTCAGACAACAACTCACCAGAACGAAGGACCCAATACCCAGCATGAGCAAAACTAATGTAGTGTACAAAATCCCATGCAAGGACTGCACAAAACACTATATAGGACAAACAGGAAGACAGCTAACGATCCGCATCCATGAACACCAACTAGCCACGAAACGACATGACCAACTATCCTTAGTAGCCACACGCAGATGACAAGCAACATGAATTCGACTGGGACAACACTACTATTATAGGACAAGCCAAACAGAGAACAGCCAGGGAATTCCTAGAGGCATGGCACTCATCCACAGATTCAATCAATAAGCATATCGACCTGGACCCAATATACCGACCACTGCAATGGACAGCTGGAACTGACAACCGGAAGCGGCAGATTCAAACCACTACAAATGCCGGAGGAAAGATCACAGAAGCACTTCACAGGAGGCTCCCAAGCACTGAGGATGTCACCTAGACAGGGGACGAAACGTCTGCAACACAAATTCCCAGCTCGGCGAACAGAACCACAACAACGAGCACCCGAGCTACAAATCTTCTCACAGACTTTGTCCTCACTTTCTCCTTGTTCAGAATCAGGGTGCTTATGTTGTGAGGTACACAAATTGTAGATTTCGAGACATGAACCCTGGGAGGGGCAAGATAAAGTATATGCTATGGACAGTCATATGAATTCAGAGGAAACTCTAATGATATGTTTAAATAGGAAATGGCCTGAGTTGGTAAAAAATTCTAATAAACCAGCATTGGGTCTGGGATAGCTGGGATTGCTGAAATGAAACATATCGTTGATTATGGAAGCATGCTTCAAAAGTAGTTAAAGCCATAGCTATAGTTGATGTATGGAACAGGTCCATGGTGAAGAAGCAAAAATCTTAAGTATAAAGAAGCATACACAGAGCGAGAGAGAAGAAATAATTAGCGTCATACAAGAAATCGAGAAGAAGTTGGGAAAAAGAGAGATGGAAGATCCTCCGACAGGATGAGAAGTTCGAGGCTCTGGATTGGAATTAGATAGAAAGAAAATAAAGCTCCTGAAACTAGATGACTGCAGCCAACTAAACCGAATGCTTGGCAGGCAGTTTCAGGCCCAACTTGATAAAACCTACAGACAGGAGCAGTGGGTGATCAGGAACCTCTATACTACCCGGAAAATAATGGCTGAGCTTGCAGAACAGAGTAACGATCTGAAAGCAGCGATCAGGGTCCTGCATCAAGCAGGTAAAGAAAATAAAGAAACTCTGCTCATCACTCAAAGTGCTAGAATAAGATTGACAGACTGAAATTGTTCCTGTTGGTGCATGATGTGTACCTTTGGCATTGTGAGAGCCCTACGGGATAGCACCACATCCTGGACTAGGAGGATATGGAGGAGGAAGTGCACAGATATACAGCCCTGAATAGTGAATGGGGATTGCTGATGAAGGACTTTTATCCGAAACATTGATTTTCCTGTTCCTCGGATGCTGCCTGACCTGCTGTGCTTTTCCAGCAGCACATTAATCCTAACCCTAATCTCCTACATCTGCAGTACCTACTTCTGCCTAGTGAATGGGGATGTCCATCTCCCTTTTCAGAATAACTTGAGTGCCCTACATCCACTAAACCTCTACGCACTGCACCTCCACCATCCTCTCCTGGTTTATTAGAATTTTTTTACCAACTCAGGCCATTTCCTATTTAAACATATCATTAGAGTTTCCTCTGAATTCATATGACTGTCCATAGCATTTACTTTATCTTGCCCCCCCCCCCCAGGGTTCATGTAGTACAGCATTCTGAACTGATAAAGCGTTACACCCCAAGACAACCTGAATCCCCAGTCCTGCAGCCTTTGTCTATCTCATTACATATTGGTCCTGAGTTAAAAAGAGATTTTGCAAACTGGTTAAGGTTAATCAGGGTACATTTGCTCAGGTTTCACTTTGCAACACATGGAAAAAATGCAAATTAATCAGGAAGCTAGCAACAACCAATTGACAACCACATTAAGTCAATTGGCTGTCTCCTCTCCTGAGAAGGTTATGCACATGGAGTCGTGTTAATTGCTTGGTCAAAGTGCAGTTGACTTGAATTTTGCATGTTAACTTTGCGTCCACAAAAGTGGATAGAGGTTCTTCTCCAGGTAGCCTCTGTTTCTAACATTTCCTGTCTCTGGACATGGGCTGTCCCAAGTAGCTGGAATCTAGGCCCTTCCCAGTCAATGTACTGACATACCTGCCAGGCTTTTCTGATAGGTTCATAATACACCAGGACCTCTGTGTACCACTTGCAGGATATGTGCCTTAGATTGAAGATAGTGAGGGCTATAGATTCTCAAAAGTCATAAAGTGTGGAGCTGGAAAAAAAAATACAGCAGGTAAAACAGCATCAGGAGAGCAGGAGAGTTGACATAACATGCAGGACTCTTCATCAGAACTGGGGGAGGGGGGGTGAGAAGCAAATAGAATGTGGGGAGTGGGACAGGGGGGCAAGGTAGGTGGGATGTCAACAGATGGATGTTGTAGGCAGTGAATGGCATTGGTCAGTGGGAAGGGTAGAGCGGATAGGTGGGAAGGAAGATGAACCGGTTAGGTCAGGTCAAGGGGGAAGGGCAGAGAGGGAGGGCCTGACCTGGGATGAGGTGGAGGTGGTGGGGAGATTTGGAATCTGGCGAAATCTATGTTGAGGCCATAAGGTTGTAATTTCCCTTACATGTGCCTTAAGTTGTCTGAAGTATTAATGTAAGAGTTTAAGTTGTCTTGTTGGAACCTTTTTGCTTCAGATGTGATCAAGGGAAACAAACACACACATCTGCAGTCTACTTCCAGGAGGGGAACAACATTCCAAATATAGTGTGCAATCCATTGATGAGTGCTTACATTTGTGTTTGTAAAATGCCACCCTGCATCCCCATCTGGAATCTGGGATTCAGTACCTAAAGACAAAGCCTTGTGGAGCATTGGAAAAATCCTCTAGTTCATGAAGATATGAGGGAAGGAAATGCTGATCTTACTCTGTCCAGCCTACATGTGACTCCAGATCCACAGCAATGTGGTTGACTTTTTGGAATGATCATTAAATGCTGGCCGAGCCAGCAATACCCACATCCTGGGGTTGGTGTGGTGGCTCAGGGATTAGCAGTGCTGCCTCAAAGTGCTAAGGACCTGGGTCCAATTCCTGCCTCAAGTGACTGTCTGTGTGGAGTTTGCACATTCTCCCTGTGTCTGTGTGGGTTTCCTCCCACAATCCAACGATGTGCAGGTTAGGGTGAATTGGCCATGCTAAATTGCCCATAGTGTTAGGTACATTAGTCAGGAGTAAATATAGGGTAGGGGAATGGGTCTGGGTGGGTTATTCTTCAGAGGATCAGTATAGACTTGTTGGGCTGAAGGGCCTATTTCCATACTGTCGGGAATCTAATCTAATCTAATGCTGTGAGTGATTCGTTTTTTAAATGCACTTTGCAACTCCTTGCACAACAGTCTTCCAAAGTCAGCCTAATCATGCTAAAGGAATTTTTTCCTTTCCCTCTAGAACTGTGGCCATTCCCTCTAGAACTGTGGAGTTTGCACATTCTCCCTGTGTCTGTGTGGGTTTCCTCCCACAATCCAACGATGTGCAGGTTAGGGTGAATTGGCCATGCTAAATTGCCCATAGTGTTAGGTACATTAGTCAGGAGTAAATATAGGGTAGGGGAATGGGTCTGGGTGGGTTACTCTTCAGAGGGTCAGTATAGACTTGTTGGGCTGAAGGGCCTATTTCCATACTGTCGGGAATCTAATCTAATCTAATGCTGTGAGTGATTCGTTTTTTAAATGCACTTTGCAACTCCTTGCACAACAGTCTTCCAAAGTCAGCCTAATCATGCTAAAGGAATTTTTTCCTTTCCCTCTAGAACTGTGGCCATTGTCCTTAAAATGCCTGCCAGTACATTCTCCAATCTGCTCAATGATTATCAGACCCTTTAATGATCTCAGGGCACAGTAGTTTTGTCCAACTGTTTGGACTTGATCCTAGATCACACTCCCCCAAGCCTTCACATCCCCGTCCAGATTCAACACCCTTCATCTGTATTACTGGACCCGACACCCACCACCAACCTCAGACCCACTGCCACCATTGGCTCCGACCCCAACTCTCTGCTCCCACTGGACCACAGCCCTCAGCATTCGGCATGTGATGGAGCAAGTATTCTACTTTGAATCTCAAAAGCAGCATGACCATGTGACAGCTGCTCAATTTATAGGAAAATGGACTGACAGCTCAAAAATAGACTTAAGATCAATAGTTTTTTTTTGAGGGGGAGCAGTACTAGGACAGGAATGAGTAGTGTAGGTGCAGTGGTTTGAGAAGCATTCAATTTATTCTGAAACAGGAGGTGAGGGTTCCCATTCATTATTCAGATGGTATAGCAATACACCTCCTCCCTAATATCCTCCCAGAATGTCCAGTTTGATGCTATGAATTATTTTGTTGATCTATTGTCCTGCATTATTTGATTGTCTTTATTTGATCATATTTGTAAATTTACTAATGAATACTCGGGTGCCTGATTCTTTATTGTGATTGATTCCATTCTGTTACATCTCGATGTGTTTCTGCATCCATTATGAGTTTCACACGCCTCTCCATCCTCTCAGTTTCACAAGTGAAGCACAAAGGCAGCATGCATCAGAGAGAAAGGGGCGGTTATGCAGCTTGGCTTCTTCATTCATGAATTCCTTCTGAATTTGCCATCATGGAAGTCATTTCACCTCTCAACTGGAAACAGAATATGGCATAATCCTCACACAATCTTCATCATGGATTGCATCACCAGCACATTGCCTCTATCACATACCCCCAAGGTACCAACTCCCTCTGCTTCAGCTCATCCACCAAACTGTGCACAATAAAAATAAAACTATATCTGAGCTGACAGAATTGCAACTGATAGGAAATGGGAATGTATACAGAGTTAACAGAAAGAAGATAGAACTAAATGAAATGATGCAGCTGATGGTGAAGCTGACAAGGCAACTCCATGACAGCTTAAGAAAATACTTTATTTTCATTTTTGAAGTGAATAATTTTCATTGGTTTTGTAATTGAATTTGAGCATTGTTTGTCAATTGGATATTTTTGTGCATATGAGCTAAACTCCTAATAGCGCAACATTATCCAGAAAGAAATACTGAGGAAAGTTGTTTAGAAGAACATTATCTGGATAATTAATGATAATTTACTCATAAATTATTCATGTAGCAATATTTAGCTATTATCCGGTTTATTTAAGCCACTTAATAATAATTAGTTGGACTAAATAAGCGCTCTTAAAAGAAACGATGTTAGTTAAGACCTTTATGGGTTCCAAAGCAATAATGGCGTTGCTGGATTGTGTTGGGATTTACTTCCAAATCACTATTGTTGTGACCTTAGTCTTCTCAATCTCTTTAAGCAAAGGCACTTATTTGGTCCAATTAATTATCATTAAGTGGTTTAAATAAACCAGATAATAGCTAAATATTGTTAAAGGTTTATTAATAAATTACCATTAATTATCCAGATAATGCCCTCCTAAACAACTTTCCTTAGTATTTCTTTGCAGATAATATTATCTGCAAAGAAATACTAAGGAAAGTTGTTGAGCTCAAATGAACAAAATATCCAATTGAAAAATATGCTCAAATTCAATTGTAAAGCCAATCAAAACTTTTCATTTCAAAAATGAATATGACGCATTTTCTTCAGCTATCAAGGAGCTGCCATATCAGTTTCGCCATCAGTTGCATCACTTAATTTTATCTTCTTTCTGTTAACTCTGTATACATTTGCTTTTCTTATCAACTACAGTTCTGTCAACTTAGATATGATTTTAATATTGTTGTGCACAGTTTGAAAGTTGGATTTAAATGCTTTTAATTTTGAGAAATCATTCAATTCCCTCTTCAATTAATTTTGAGAATTCTTTTTCAATTTAATTACCATGTTCTAATCAAGCACATTCATGGACCTACAGTATGCACTCGTAGAGGTATTGCTCATGAGTCAAAGGGAATCCTGAATACCAATAAGGGTTAGGTTAATCTAAAGTAGAGGAATAAAATTTGAACCAATGTATAACTCAGGATCTCAGATAATAATCAATTTCTAATCCTGCTTTGGATAAAAATTGCCTTCTTTTCAATATTATGACATGACTTTAGCAATTCAGAGTAATTTCTTCTTTATTCAATCCATCATGTAGATTTAGTGTTTATCTCTTGTCAATCTTAACATTGAAAATACACAGCAAGATAGTATGCAAGATATACCAACGAAAGTTAAATGTATGGCGCAAGTTTCTGCAGTTGGAAATGATGTGTATAGCTGTTACACCCATGTAGGAAATAAGATGTATAACAGTAGAGTAGATTCTAGCTCTTTCAGGATTCTGCTACAGTTTAAATCAGATCTTGAACTTACAATCAGTGGACCCATACAAATATCCTCCAGTATCACCCCCCAGTCACTGGACATGTCCAAGGCATTTCCCAGACTTCCCAACATAATACCTCACTCTAGGTCATTGGAGGGTCTCAGTAGAATTCCAGTGAGAATTCTCATATAAGGTTATTTAATTTTGCTCCAAAGCATTTACTGAGAGTAGATAGTTTATGTCAAAAGAGAATATCTGATCTTCTCTCCTTGGAGTGGCTCCAATGGGATTGATTACAAGAATCGACTAACTAAGACTGGGTATTGTATCGCTGGTGCTCATCATTGTGTGTCAACAACCAAACTAACTCACAAAAAGACCCCTGTCCAGAATTTCAGATGGGACCTGCAGCCTTGAGTGAGCACAAGTTCAGTTGTTTGAGTTGCTTTTCCACATTTATTCTGGCATCCCAGATTCTCAAGAATGTTTTGGCTCTGGTAGTTAGCATCTTAGGTGTTGAAGAGTGGGTAATGAAATAAATATTAAAGAAATATTGAATTTAGTGTTGTGCAATTAATAATTTCTATTAAAAAACACATAGTAATTGACATTATCTATATTCAACTATCTGATTACCAATAAGGGTTATCTATTCTATATTCAATTATCTATATTCTATAAGCACGGTGGCACAGTGGTTAGCACTGCTACCTCACAGCGCCAGAGACCCGGGTTCAATTCCCGCCTTAGGCGACTGACTGTGTGGAGTTTGCACGTTCTCCCCGTGTCTGCGTGGGTTTCCTCCGGGTGCTCCGGTTTCCTCCCACAGTCCAAAGATGTGCAGGTCAGGTGAATTGGCCATGCTAAATTGCCCGTAGTGTTAGGTAAGGGGTAAATGTAGGGGTATGGGTGGGTTGTGCTTCGGCGGGGCGGTGTGGACTTGTTGGGCTGAAGGGCCTGTTTCCACACTGTAAGTAATCTAATCTAAACTCCTTGTTTGTAATTTAATAGAAACAAATCAAGAAGCAAACTCTTAGAGACATATATTAAGATGGAATAACTATTAACAAAACATATGTGAGAATTAAAATCTGTTCTTGTAAAATGCTGGTTATAATTAGCGACTATTTCCTTCACATAATTGTTGAGTCTTACAACATACAACATAAAAGCTAGTGCTTCCAATTAAACCTGTTGGACTATAACCTGGTGTTGTGTGATCTTTAACATAAAAGAGGTCATTTGGCCCATCATATATTTTTTAAAAGAATAAACCCATTCATACCACTCCCTCATTCTTCTCCAGAGTCTTATATTCTTTTCCTTTAAGGTACATATCTAACATGAGTTTCAAAATCTATTTTTGAGAATGTAGTCAAATTTGGAAGAGGAAGGATGGCTTAATGTTGTTTCTGAAATTGTTGGAATATAAATGATGGAACAAGTTCATTGTGTTCTTCCTAATTGTGCACTTCATTGTACACATACAGGTTTATTTTATAAAACAATTAATAAATGAATTATTTGGGATTACCAGGCATTGCCAGAGTTAAAAAAAAACTTCAACATTGTAGCTGACTGAATGGTACAGAACCATTTTAGGAAATAGGAAATGTTACATGTCTGGACTGAAGAATACAAACTAATCAACAATGTTTGGTGTGCTTGTGTACCGTCCTGATCTCTCTGCTATTGGAAGGATGGTGTGAAACTTGAAAGGGTTTAGGAAAGATTTACAATCCTTATAAATGTTGCCAGAGTTGGAAAGTTTAAGCTATAGGGAGAGGCCGAATATGCTGGGGCTGTTTTCCCTGGAGTGTTGGAGACTGAGGTGTTGGGGAGTGCAAAATTAGAAGGCATAGGTTTAAAGTGAGAGGGGAAAAATTTAAAAGGGACCTAAGGGGCAACGTTTTCCACACAGACAGTGGTGCGTGTAGGGAATAAGCTGCCGAGGAAGTGGTGGACGCTGGTACAATTACAACATTTAAAAGACATCTGGATGGGAATATGAATAGGAAGGGTTTGGGGGAATATGGGCAAATGCTGGCAAAGGGGACTAGATTAATTTAGGATACCTGAACAGCATGGACGAGTTGGACTAAAGGGTCTGTTTCCGTGCTGTACATCTCTATGACTCTATGACTGTATGTTATAGCTCTGACGACAAATTTACAATCGTAGTACAAACTTTTGGGGACTTTAACACTTTAATGAATAAATTCAATGGAGCCAGAGGCAATTTAGGAGATGCATTTGATCATGCTTAATCTCATTTTTTATTTGTATTTACCAAAGAGAAAGATGCTAACCAGATCATTGTGAGAGAAAATTGATAGGGAATAAGTTTTGGATAGACTTCTGGGACTTAAAGTTGACAAGGGGCTGGGACTGGATGAGATACATCCAGAATTTTGAAGGAAGTGAGAGTGGAAATTGTGAGGGCTTTAGCTATAACCTTTCAGTGTTCCCTAGATTCAGGGGAGTTACCAGATGACTGGAACATTGCGAACATTAAGGTCTTAGAGTCATCGAGATGTAGAGCACAGAAACAGACCCTTCAGTCCAACTCATCCATGCTAACTAGATATCCTAAGTTTATCCAATCCCATTTGCTAGCATTTGGCCTATATCCCATTAAACACTTCCTATTCATATACCTTCCTTTTAAATGTAATTTTACCAGCCTCCATCATGTCCTCTGGCAGGTAATTCCATAGACACCCCACTCTCTTCATGGAAACGTTGCCCTTGGGATTCCTTTTAAGTGTTTTCCCTCCCTGCTTTAATCTATGGCCTCTAATTTTGGACTCCCCTAACCTGAGGAAAAACCTTGGCTATTCACCCTATCCATACCCTGCATGATTTTATAAACCTGTATAAGGCCATGTATTTTTCTAATTTCTCAGTAAGGCTCTTCAACTTCTCATGTCTTGTAATACTCCTTTACTTGCATATAACAAAAAAATAGAGATCGCTGGAAAAGCTCAGCAGGCCTGGCAGTATGTGTGGAGAGAAATCAGAGTTAATGTTTCAGATCGAGTGACATTCAGGAATGTTCTGAGGAAAAGTCACTTGACGAGAAACATTAACACGGATTTCTGTCCTCCTATTGTCAGACATGTTGACCTTTTCCAGCAACCTCCACTCTTATTTCTGATTTACAACATCCACAGTTCTTTTGGCTTTTATTTGTATTTAGTCAGTTATCAAACACAGCAGTCTGGTGTCCAGCACTTCACTTTTCACATGTCATGAAATCTTCTCTCCTACTCAGAGTCATGTGGTCAATTCTGATGACATGATTTATGTGCATCTCAATCTACAAGTTCCTTCATGGTTCTCTATACTTGATTAACATTGTTCAAGAAAATTTATTTCTATCTACCTAAGCAGACTGTGTAATCATGAACACCTTTCCTGATATGCTGATGGTTATCATTCTTATGAGAGTCAGAGAAGTGGAGTGGTTCTCCCTTGACCAGCTGTGGAGGTAGATCAATGATGTGCTGACCAGATTATGATGCCATGTCTACCCTGGAAAGGGAACCCAGAGAGGCACAAGTCTCCGAGCTGATAGAAGGTATGGATGGAAGTGTAATTGGGGATCTCCACACAGGCATCTTCAGAGTGGAGATTGATTGGGTGCCAATAACACCTGCCTAAGAGAAAAGAGAGATGTGGCTGTGTGAGATGAGTAGAAGTTTGTGTGGGTTAAGAATATGATTGTATTGTTGGCCATTGGGAGAGCAGTGTAGCATAATGTAATGAAGCTTAGTGTATTGGTTGCCAATGAAGGTCTCCTCATCTCTAAATATGCCATCATTTGTTGGCCAAATGCAGGGGGCTCCTCATGGGACATGAATAACTTTACATTCAGTAATGTTACCCACTCCCCTTCTCTGTCTCCCTACAGGTTTTTGCAGTTTCAATCCTGTTGGAAACTGTTTTTAACCTTTCAATTAGGCAAAAACAAGGATTTGGTATGTTGGAAATGAGTGGGAGAATGATGGTAGCAATGCAGGGGCTGGATAGACAGAAAAATACACCCAGTGAGTGATTAGGTAGTAGATTAGATTCCCTACAGTGTGGAAACAGGCCCTTCGGGCCAACAAGCCCATACGCCCACACCAACCCTCTGAAGAGTAACCCACGCAGACCCATTTCCCTCTGACTAATGCACCTAACACTACGGGCAATTTAGTGTGGCCAATTCACCTAACCTGCACATCTTTGGACTGTGGGAGGAAACCAGAGCACCCAGAGGAAACCCACGCAGACACGGGGAGAACGTGCAAACTCCACACAGACAGTTGCCTGAGGCCAGAATCAAACCTAGGACCCTGGTGCTGTGAGGCAGCAGTGCTAACCACTGAGCCACTGTGCCGCCCTAGTAGTAGAGAGCAGAAAATGGTTAGTAGTTTGGGAGGATGACCTGAGAGCCACTGAGTGAACACAATACATGCAATAGTGAGAACTGTAGTCCATGAACCTTAGTGAGTGTCATGACAGAGTTAGAGTGGCCATGTGATTGTGAAGTAGCATGCTAGCACTTGTCCTTCTTGTGCACAGATCATCATTAGCTTCTCCTTTCACTACTATGCATTGTGTTTCATCTGAGTGACCGCGCTGATGCTGACTGCTGTCTTGATTGAAGCTGGTCAAATCTGATGGCATCGCCAACCTTTGTCAGCCATCAGAAAAAAGATCACTGCCATCTTTCCCCTTCCCCATCCATTAACACCTCCAAGTCCCTATTGATGAACCAAGGTGCTCACTTGCCTTTCTGAACCATTTCCTTCGGCACAATGATGCATGACCACAGTGTTCTTATTGAAAAAACAAGACAGACTTTAGTGCACTCTTCTGAGATTATAACAGTACTGGTTGGTTATGTATATAATTAACAAAAGATTATCAACCACATTAAAAGCAGTTGCCATGTAATAGCATCGTATTCAATGAGTTTTGGTGATGTTCCTCCCTCTGAGCCAGGAGGCCCAGGTTCAAGTCCCACCTGCTCCATCTGTGTGTAATTAACACCTCCAATGTATTTTGTATGTGAATTGTCCAGTCTCTCTCAGCACTGCTAACATCAGACAAACTGTATTTAAACTGCTCCAATGAACAATTGCTTGTTTTCCTACAAGCATTATTTTTTTAAAAAAGATTTATTGGTCATTATATTATAAGCAATAATTATATTCATAATTATTAATGAATTGGATTGGGAATCTCTAATTAATAATCTACTTTATAAAAGGGAGCTTCAAACATTTGAGAATCATTGATGAAATATTCCCATCCTTTTAAATGACTTCATTGAGAAGCCACATGTACAGTTTCCAACAACCAAGTCTGAACTTCAAATTCCTCCCCTTTCTACACTGGAATGATAAGCCTGCTTGTAGCTCACTCATTACAGACTAGGTATGAAACCTGGGACACTGGCCTCTGTGTATCTTAGTAACAAACCACATGATGTATTTACTCACTAAGTTATTGAGGCAGCTGCCTGATCTCTGAAGTGCAATGCATAAATAACACAAAAGAATAGGCCCGTAAGGACCTCCATTACTAAGACTCCACTTTCCATTCATCTTCACGTTTTGTTTTCTATTACTTAACGAATTTTCAATCCTTCTGATAGTTTGTTATTAATTCCATACGCCTTAATCATCTCTGAAAGCATTTCATACAGAATTTTGTCAAATGCCTTTTGAAAATCCACATTAATTATATCAACTTAATTGATCTTCTGGCTAATGCAGTTGCCTCCCTGAAGAATTTAAATAGGCTGCTGAAGTATGTCCTACTGCTTTTAATCTATACTAACCATTCCTTTTAGGTTCTGACTAATTTAGGTAAATATCAATACTACCTCATACAATGCTCTCAAGTATTTCTCCATGACAAACATTTAACTAGTTCTCTAATCCCTCAATTTATGTCTCACTTCTTTTCTTCAAACACCTTAATGACGTTCACTGTCCTAGCTTCCTTAGATGTATTCCTCCTGCAGAATGTGGCTGGCTATATCTGCGGGAAGTGCACCCAACTCCAGCTTCTTGAAAACTGTGTTAGGGAATTGGAGCTGGAGCTGGATGAACTGCGGATTATTCGGGAGGCTGAGGGGGTAATGAGAGGAGTTACTGGCAGTTGGTCACTCCTGAGGCTCAGGATAAGGATAGATGGGTTACAGTTAGGGGGAGGAAAGGGGACAGACAGACAGTGCAGAGATACCCTGTGGGCATTCCCCTCAGCAATAAGTATATCATTTTGGATACCGCTGGGGGGGATGACCTACCAAAGGAAAGCCATAGTGGTCAGTTATCTGGCACTGAGCCTGACACTGTGGCCCAGAAGGGAAGGGGGCAGAACAGAAAAGCGCTAATGGTAGGAGACTCGATTGTTAGGAAACTTGATAGGAGATTTTGTGGTCAGGATTGGGATTCCCGGAAGGTTTGTTGCCTCCCTGGTGCCAGGGTCTGGGACGTCTCCGATTGGGTGTATAATATTCTGAAAGAGGAGGGCGAACAGCCAGAAATCATGTTACATATTGGCACCAATTATATAGCCAGGAAAAGGATCGAGGATATAATAAGTGATTTCAGGGAGTTAGGGTGGAAGCTACAGAGCAGGACGAACAGAGTAGTGTTCTTGGGTTTACTACCAGTGCCACGAGATAGCGAGGCGAGGGACAGGGAGCGGACGCAGCTTAACACGTGGCTGCGCAGCTGGTGTAGAAGGGAGGGCTTCAGATATGTAGATAATTAGGATGCCTTCTGGGGAAGGTGGGACCTGTACAAGAAGGACGGGTTGCATCTGAACTGGAAAGGGACCAATGTCCTGGTGGAAGGTTTGCTCAAGTTGTTCAGAAGGGTTTAAACTAGTATGGCGGAGGGGGGGGGGGGGGGGGGGGTGGGAACCTGAGCTGTGTACTGGTGGTGAGAGTTGAAAGAGATGAGACAATAGCAAGAGTAGCGCAGCCAGTGGGAAGGAATTTCCTGGGAAAGAACCAAGGAAAAGTGTGTTTGCTTTAATGCAAAAAGTATCAGGAGTAAAAGTGATGAGCCTAGAGCATGGATCAGTACCTGGTGCTATGATGTTGCGGCCATAACAGAGACGTGGGTTTCTCAGGGGCAGGAATGGTTGCTGGATGTTCCAGGGTTTATAACATTTAAAAAGAATAGGGAGGGGGGAAAAGAGGAGGGGGTGTAGCACTGCTAATCAGAGAGGGTATCCCAGCTACAGAAGCTTCCATTGTTGAGGGGGGTCTGCCTACTGAGTCAGTCTGGGTGGAAATTAGGAACAGTAAGGGAGCAATCACCTCATTAGGGGTTTACTACAGGCCCCCCAATAGCAGCAGGGAGATTGAAGAAAGCATAGGTCGGCAGATTTTTGAAGAGTGTGAATATAGTAGGGTTGTTGTAATGGGTGACTTTAACTTTCCCAATATTGATTGGAACCTCCTTCGAGCAGATGGTTTGGAAGGAGCTGTTTTTGTAAGGTGTGTTCAGGAGGGTTTCCTAATTCAGTACGTTGACAGGCCGACGAGGGGAGAGGCCATTTTGGATTTGTTGCTCGGCAATGAGCCGGGGCAGGTGTCAGATCTTGCGGTGGGAGAGCATTTTGGTGATAGTGACCACAACTGCCTCACATTCTACATAGCTATGGAGAAGGAGAGAAACTGGCACAATGGGAGGATATTTAATTGGGGAAAAGGAAACTATGATACTATCAGACGTGCGTTGGGAAGCATGGACTGGGAGCAATTGTTCCATGGTAAAGGCACTATAGACATGTGGAGACTCTTTAAGGAACAGTTGTTGCGAGTGATGCATAAATGTGTTCCTCTGAGACAGGCAAGAAGGGGTAAGATAAAGGAACCTTGGATGACGAGAGCGGAGGAGCTTCTCATCAAAAGAAAGAAGGCAGCTTACGTAAGGTGGAGGAAGCAAGGGTCTTGCTCAGCTCTCGAGGATTACAGGCAGGCGAGGAAGGAGCTCAAAAATGGTCTGAGGAGAGCCAGAAGGGGGCACGAAAAAGGCTTGGCAGGAAGGATTAGGGAGAATCCAAAGGTATTTTACACGTTTGTGAGCAATAAGAGAATGATCAAAGGAAGAGTAGGGCCGATCAGGGATAGCATAGGGAACTTGTGTATAGAGTCTGAGGAGGTAGGGGAAGCCCTAAATGAGTTTTTTGCTTCTGTCTTTACTAAAGAAAAGGACCTTGTAGTGAATGAAACCATTGAGGACTGGTAAACAGGCTGGAACAGGTAGAGATTGAGGAAGCTGATGTGTTGAAAATTTTGACAAACATTAAGATTGACAAGTCGCCAGGGCCAGACCAGATTTGTCCTCGGCTGCTTTGGGAAGCAAGAAATGTGATTGCTTCGCCGCTTGCGAAGATCTTTGCATCCTCGCTCTCCATCGGAGTCATACCTGAGGACTGGAGGGAGGCAAATGATATTCCTCTCTTCAAGAAAGGAAATAGGGAAATCCCCGGCAATTACAGACCAGTCAGTCTCACACCTGTCGTCTGCAAGGTGTTAGAAAGGATTCTGAGGGATAGGATTTATGACCATCTGGAAGAGCATGGCTTGATTAAAGGCAGTCAGCACGGCTTTGTGAGGGGCAGGTCATGCCTCACAAATTTTATTGAGTTCTTTAAGGTTGTTACTAGATAAGTTGATGAGGGTCGAGTGGTGGATGTTGTGTATATGGACTTCGGTAAGGCATTTGATAAGGATCCCCATGGTAGGCTCGTTCAGAAGGTCAGGAGGAATGGTATACAGGGAAATTTAGCTGTCTGGATACAGAATTGACTGGTCGACAGAAGACAGTGAGTGGTAGTGGAAGGAAAATATTCTGCCTGGAAGTCAGTGGTGAGTGGTGTTCCACAGGGCTCTGTTCTTGGGCCTCTACTCTTTGTAATTTGTATTAATGACTTGGATAAGGGGATTGAAGGATGGGTTAGCAAGTTTGCAGATGACACAAAGGTTGGAGGTGTCGTTGACAGTATAGAGGACTGTTGTAGGCTGCAGCGGGACATTGACAGGATGCAGAGATGGGCTGAGAGGTGGCAGATGGAGTTCAACCTGGATAAATGTGAAGTGATGCATTTTGGAAGGTCGAACTTGAAAGTTGAGTACAGGATTAAAGACAGGATTCTTGGCAGTGTGGAGGAACAGAGGGATCTTGGTGTGCAGGTATATAGATCCCTTAAAATGGCTACTGAAGTGGACAGGGTTGTTAAGAAAGCATATGGTGTTTTGGCTTTCATTAACAGGGGGATTGAGTTTAAGAGGCGCGAGATCTTGTTGCAGCTCTATAAAACTTTGGTTAGACCATACTTGGAATACTATGTCCAGTTCTGGTCTCCCTATTATAGGAAAGATGTGGATGCTTTGAAGAGGGTTCAGAGGAGGTTTACCAGGAAGCTACCTGGAATGGAGGGCTTATCTTACGAAGAGAGGTTGACTGAGCTCGGACTTTTTTCATTGGAAAAAAGAAGGAAGAGAGGGGACCTAATTGAGGTGTACAAGATAATGAGAGACATAGATAGAGTTGATAGCCAGAAACCTTTTCCCAGGGAAGAAATTGTTAACATGAGGGGTCATAGTTTTAAGCTGTTTGGCGGAAAGTATAGAGGGGATGTCAGAGGCGGGTTCTTTACACAGAGAGTTGTGAGAGCATGGAATGCATTGCCAGCAGCAGTTGTGGAAGCGAGGTCATTGGGGAAATTTAAGAGACTGCTGGACATGCATATGGTCACAGAAATTTGAGAGCTCGTACATTAGGATTACCTCACATGAGGATCAATGGTCGGCACAACATCATGGGCTGAAGGGCCAGTTCTGTGCTGTACTGTTCCATGTTCTATGTTCTATATTTATGGAGTTGTTAAATTATATTGACTGGAGCCCTCAGTTTCCTTTCTTTCCTCAGCTCACTGAGTCTTCTATTGGGATAAATGCAGCAGATTAATTCCTTTAATTCATTTATTACAAAAGCACCTGTCCCTGCAAACTCCTCCACATTCACAACCCTGTGAGATTTCTCCACTTGTATCATTTTGGCCTCAGTTGGTTGGATGACTGGTTTACAATACATAGTGCTACCAACAGTGAAGGTTCAATTCTAGCACCTTCAAGGAATCTCCATCTCAACATCTTCCCTCATCTGAGGCATAGTAACCCTCAGGTAAAAACATCATCCTTTGCCTTCCTGTGACAAGACAGCAGCCCTATTGTGTCTTCACCATTACATACTGCATTACATTTGACTAACATTAAGCTATTCAGTTATAAAGATAAAAATGCTTTCAAAAGCATGCTGTGCTTCAAGTGGCCCAAGTGAAGAAAGAGTCTCAAATCTTGACACCCTCAGGTCATATTTAGTTCAATGGGTTTCCTCCAGGTGCTCCGGTTTCCTCCCACAGTCCCTCCAAGGCCCCAAGGGATCCTTCCATATCTGCCACAAATTCACCTGCACCTCCACACACATCATTTACTGCATCCGCTGCACCCGATGTGGCCTCCTCTATATTGGGGAGAAAGATGTGCAGGTCAGGTGAATTGGCCATGCTAAATTGCCCGTAGTGTTAGGTAAAGGGGTAAATGTAGGGGAATGGGTGGGTTGCGCTTCGGCGGGTCGGTGTGGACTTGTTGGGCCGAAGGGCGTGTTTCCACACTGTAATGTAATGTAATCTAATCATATCTTGAGCATCTCTTTTAAAGCTGAAAATGTGTTGCTGGAAAAGCGCAGCAGGTCAGGCAGCATCCAACAAGCAGGAGAATCGACGTTTCGGGCAAGAGCCCTTCTTCAGGAATGAGGAAAGTGTGCCAAGCAGGCTAAGATAAAAGGTAGGGAGGACGGACTTGGGGGAGGGGCGTTGGAAATGCGATAGGTGGAAAGAGGGTAAGGTGAGGGTGATAAGGTGAGGGTGGTAGCCGGAATGGGGGTGGGAGTGGAGAGGTCAGGAAGAAGATTGCAGGTTAGGAAGGTGATGCTGAGTTCGAGGGTTGGGACTGAGACAAGGTGGAGGGAGGGGAAATGAGGAAACTGGAGAAATCTGAGTTCATCCCTTGTGGTTGGAGGGTTCCTAGGCGGAAGATGAGGCGCTCTTCCTCCAGTCGGAGTGTTGCTATGGTCTGGCGATGGAGGAGTACAAGGACCTGCATGTCCTTGGTGGAGTGGGAGGGGGAGTTGAAGTGTTGAGCCACGGGGTGGTTGGGTTGGTTGGTCCAGGTGTCCCAGAGGTGTTCTCTGAAATGTTCCGCAAGTAGGCGGCCTGTCTCCCCAATATAGAGGAGGCCACATCGGGTGCAGCGGATGCAGTAAATGATGTGTGTGGAGGTGCAGGTGAATTTGTGGCAGATATGGAAGGATCCCTTGGGGCCTTGGAGGGAAGTAAGGGGGGGAGGTGTGGGCGCAAGTTTTGCATTTCTTGCGGTTGCAGGGGAAGGTGCCAGGAGTGGAGGTTGGGTTGGTGGGGGGTGTGAACCTGAAGAGAGAGTCACGGACGGAGTGGTCTTTTTGGAATACTGATAGGGGGAGGGAGGGAAATATATCCCTGGTGGTGGAGTCCGTTTGGAGGTGGAGAAATGACGACGGATGATACGATGTATATGGAGGTTGGTGGGGTGGTAGGTGAGGACCAGTGGGGTTCTGTCCTGGTGGTGATTGGAGGGGCGGGGGTCAAGGGCGGAGGAGCGGGAAGTGGAGGAGATGCGGTGGAGGGCATTGTCGATCACGTCTGGGGGGAAATTGCTGTCTTTGAAGAAGGAGGCCATCTGGGTTGTTCGGTATTGGAACTGGTTCTCCTGGGAGCAGATGCAGCGGAGACGAAGGAATTGGGAATATGGGATGGCGTTTTTACAGGGGGCATGGTGGGAGAAGGTGTAGTCTACGTAGCTGTGGGAGTCGGTCGGTTTATAGTACATGTCCATGTTGATTCGGTTGCCCGAGATAGAAATGGAGAGGTCTAGGAAGGGGAGGGAGGAGTCTGAGACAGTCCAGGAAAATTTGAGGTCAGGGTGGAAGGTGTTGGTAAAGTGGATGAACTGTTCAACCTCCTTGTGGGAGCACAAGGTAGCGCCGATACAGTCATCGATGTAGCGGAAGAAAGGGTGTGGGGTGGTGCCAATGTAGCTGCAGAAGATGGACTGTTCCACATATCCTACAAAGAGGCAGGCATAGCTGGGGCCCTTGCGCCATCCCATATTCCCAATTCCTTCGTCTCCGCTGCATTTGCTCCCAGGAGGACCAGTTCCAATACCGAACAACCCAGATGGCCTCCTTCTTCAAAAACCGCAATTTCCCCCCAGACGTGATCGACGATGCTCTCCACTTCCCACTCCTCCACCCTTGAGCCCCACCCTTTGAATCGCCACTAGGACAGAACCCCACTGGTCCTCACCTACCACCCAACCAACCTCCATATACATCGTATCATCCGTCGTCATTTCTGCCACCTCTAAACGGACCCCACCACCAGGGATATATTTTCCTCCCCTCCCCTCATCAGCGTTTCGAAAAGACCACTCCCTCTGTGACTCCCTCGTCAGGTCCACACCCCCCACCAACCCAATCTCCACTCCTGGCACCTTCCCCTGCAACCGCAAGAAATGCAAAACTTGCACCCACACCTTACTTCCCTCCAAGGCCCCAAGGGATCCTTCCATATCCATCACAAATTCACCTGCACCTCCACGCACATTATTTATTGCATCCGCTGCACCCGATGTGGCCTCCTCTATATTGGGCAGTCAGGCCACCTACTTGCGGAACGTTTCAGAGAACACCTCTGGGACATCCGGACCAACCAACCCAACCACCCCGTGGCTCAACACGTCAACTCCCCCTCCCACTCCACCAAGGACATGCAGGTCCTTGGACTCCTCCATTGCCAGACCATAGCAACTCGACGGTTGGAGGAAGAGTGCCTCATCTTTCGCCTAAGAACCCTCCAACCACAAGGGATGAACTCAGATTTCTCCAGTTTCCTCATTTCCCCTCCCCCCACCTTGTCTCAGTCCCAACCCTCGAACTCAGCACCACCTTCCTAACCTGCAATCATCTTCCTGACCTCTCCACCCTCACCCCCACTCATGCCTATCACCCTCACCTTAACCTCCTTCCACCTATCGCATTTCCAATACCCCTCCCCCAAGTCCCTCCTCCCTACCTTTTATCTTAGCCTGCTTGGCACACTTTCCTCATTCCTGAAGAAGGGCCCATGCCCGAAACGTCGATTCTCCTGCTCCTTGGATGCTGCCTGACCTGCTGCGCTTTTCCAGCAACACATTTTCAGCTCTGATCTCCAGCATCTGCAGTCCTCACTTTCTCCATCTCTTTTATAGGTTTACTGGCATGTTATGTCTCTTAAAAAGGTATGCTGACATGCTGACTGTGAAACAAAACACAAACAACTCCATTTCATTTGTCTTTCATCCTGATTTTGATTATTTTAATTATAATTTTAAAAGGAAGCATTGTGTTTAAAGAGTGAGCAACTACAATGTTATGGAAACTGGTGTGGAGGATTTATATAGACCATTAGCATGAGCGAAGGAAACATCTATTAGATGAAATAACAACAAAAAAAGTTGCTGACACATTCATAATGGCTGTATTACTCACTTAATTCAGCTAACACGTACCATTAGGTTGAACTTTGTGTTCGACAGGAATGCTTTAAAATGGAAAACTGGATGAAAACAATAGGCTGGAGCCCTCCAGGAAATTATTCACTGGTCGTCTATGACTGCCTGTTAATGTGCGTGGGAGAATCACTGAGGAGACAGCTCCTATTTGTAACCTACAATGATAAATGATTGAAATAGTTAAACACATTACTTATGTTTCAGGAGAGGATTAAGTGATGTCTATGTTGATTATATGGGTGGCAATTGATTTATATATGATGTTTATCTGCAAAATGCATCACCAGAAATGGCTACTAAATGCACTGGTAACAAACATTAATGTTTTAGTAATAAAAGGGCTGGTGGGGAGCAGCCAAAGGGAAAATATTAGTTGCATGAATTAGCCAGATTATTAAAACTAATTGGTTTAGATCATTAGATCATGTATGGACAAGCCGACCAGTATTCAATGCTTCTAATAATTTAAGACTGGAAAACTTTACGCTCAAGAGTAAGGCAATACTTAAATCAATATTTGTAGAAGTTAGCTCTATCAATAACGTACTGTTGTAGCTAAAGTTCAAGATTTAGGGAGGAAGGGAAAGTCAACAAGCCACCTTCGTGATGTAAAACATTTCCCACATATCATGGGGAATCAATATGTTAAATGACAGAACGTAAGCAGCTGTATTAGGCATTGCTGCAGGTTGGGGAAAGAGCCTTTAAATACACAGCATCCCCAGGCAACAGATATTTGATTAATTAGTATGAGCAGAATAGCTCACAAGCTTGTCTCTCTAATACAGGCTAAGGTACTAATACTCAAGATTAGGAGTTAGGAATATAAATTGATAATAGAGTGGTGATTTCTTTGAAAATGTGCCACCAAATGGCATTGAATGCTATAGCCAAAGAACAATTCAATTGATTCAAATAACAAATTTTGTGACAAAGTTGCTGAAATTTCATTGAATAGAAATATTTTGCAATAAATGTTCCCTATTTGTTTATAACTGGAATGTCAGACAGGCACAGAACAACGTTAAAAGACTTGGTACATCAGGGAACAGAGAAATGAAGAAGCTGTGAAATGTATCAGCATTGTAAAGGTGAGGCTGATGTTAGATCTCATAGTGGAATCTTCTAGAATGCAGTAAATGAAATGCCAATTGACGATCATTATTACATGTTAGACATTCTTTTTAATGTCATCCCTTGCTTCATTGATTTGTTTATCTTATTAAACTCAACAAACAAGCTACATATTGAGAACACTTGACAAGGACACCAAAGGAAGCACTTCAGCTCACCACCTGTTCTGAACAATCTTCATGCTGGAACCAACATCTCAGGGCATTGTTTCATTGGCCACAACCACACATAGCATTTGACATTGGCATCTGACATGACCCTGCCCTTTAAGAATCCTCATGTCACAGCTCCAATGCACTTACAGGTTGCCTCTGCACTTTAAGCCTGAACCCCAGACCAGTAACTATCATTTTGATGTTGCAGCAAGGACACTGTGTGTTCAGTGAAATGGACCCAGCTCATAGACTGAATGAGCTGACACCTCCAAGCTCTTTGCTCGTTATCATAGTGGTCACTCACTCACTCTAAGCTTACCTGGATGTTCACAACATCCACCACTTGTTTGGTCTTTTTGCTTTCTCAGCCAGAGATACAAGACATAACATTGCCATCTTGGCTTGCAGGCACAAAACCAAGAACCTTGTCAAATTATGATTGGGCCTCTTTCAAGTCAAGGAGAATAGCCTCCTCTCAAGAGGTCCCAGCACAATGAGTGAAGTCCAATATAAGTCCAGGTCTTGTTCAGGCCAGTTAGCGTTAGGATCCACTTCTCATAAGGGGTAAGGAGCTGAAAAACAGACAGAACACCACCCATGTTGACTCATTCTGCCCTACTGTAGGCTGTTTTCCTCTTGGAATGAGAGAAAGGCAGGTATTACAGGAGATGAAAGTGGCTGGAACAGTTGTTACCAAGCTGGTGATTAGGCACAGCAAAGGGCATACAGTCCTAGTGGTACTGGGAGTTGGATTGTGAGTGTGAGTAGGAAATATGATGCATGTAAAAGTGATACAGCATGAGCCTTGGTGGGAAGCAGAAATAGAGTGTGAAGTATCAGAGAAGTTGGTGGCAATTAGATTGGCAGAATTGAAAAGGACATTGACCTTCATCCAACATTGCTGGGTATGCATCCAGATAGTTGAGACTGCTTTAACCTAGATAGAAACCTTAGATCAGGTTGAATATACCCACTGTCATGCCCCCCACCACCCCCCCCGGGGAAAGTGCTAGATGCAGGTACAGTTAAAATGTTCAAAATACATTTGGATAAGTGCATAAATAAGAAACGTTTGGAGGGATATGAGCTGAAAATGTGTTGCTGGAAAAGTGCAGCAGGTCAGGCAGCATCCAAGGAGCTGGAGAATCGACATTTCGGGCATGAGCCCTTCTTCAGGAATGAGAAGAGCCCTGAAGAAGGGCTGCCTGACCTGCTGCGCTTTTCCAGCAACACATTTTCAGCTCTGATCTCCAGCAACTGCAATCCTCACTTTCTCCTTGAAGGGATATGAGTCAAGCGTAGGCAGGTGGGACTAGTTTAGTTTATGGTTATGCTTGGCATGGACCAGTTGGACTAAAGGGTCTGAGCAAGGAGCTAAAAAGACATAATCTAACGCAGAGCTACAACAAACAGTTCAGAAAGCACATATTGGAAATATTACAAAATGATGAGAGTATGGGTAAAGAAGACTTACTGCAAGTGTATAGAGTCATGGTAGGACCACTGCTTGAATACTTGGCAGACATTTGGTCTCATTACCAAACGAAAGATATACTTGCTATAAAGGGAATGCAAAGGTTTTCTAAACTAGTTGCTGGTATGTAGGAATTATCCTATGAGCTAAGGTTATTTAGAAACTATAATCTCTGGAGTTTAGAAGAATGAGAGGGGATCTTGTTCAAATGTACAAGATTCTTCTATGTTTGGCCACAGGAGATAGTAGAGGAATATTTTCTCTGGCTTGGACATCTAGATCCAGGAGACACTGTCTCAGAATAAGGGGCAGACCATTTAGGACTGAGATGAGGAGAAAGTCTCTCATTCGTGCAATGATGAATGTTTGAAATTCTCTTCCTCAGCGAGCTGTGGGAAGTCAATAACTAGGCAAGTTCAAACCAGAGATTAATAGATTTCTATGCATAAAGGAATAGGGGATGATCAGCCATGATTTCCTCAAACGGTAGAGCAGGCCTGAAGGATCGAATGCTCTACTCTTGTTTCTATTTCTTATTTGCATAGCCTAGCACTGGTTAAGATTTGAGCCCTGAACTTTTGGAAATCAGTGGCTTCCTAACTGACCATTGAACTCTTCAGGAAAAGATCGGGTATGAAAAATTATGGCTTAAAGTTTGTGGCCTTGATGCCAATATTTTGTCCAAAAAAATGGATGTGATGGCAATCAATCTCTTCCTAGCAAGGAAATGAAAAACAAAAATGTAACAACACTTTGTCAATGTGCATTTTACACAACTGCATGCATTTACATAATGCCTTTGAAAGTGTAAACCACCCCAAGGCACTTCACTGGAGCAAAATGTAAATTGACCCAGGAGAAGTGACACTCTGTTCATCAAAAACATAACTCATGGTAAATAATTCAAAATGGATGAGCTAGAGAAAGAGAGAGGGGAAAACCTCAATTGAGAAATAAAAGCAAAAGATACAGACCTTGAATTATTCCTTTAGGCATCCCTTTCCTGCCCATCAGGGTGCAAAGGAGGGGAGTGGAGGCAGACTTGTTAAAATCGAGGCCACGGTTACAGAAAGATAAACTCCCTGTCTCTAGGCAACGCCATGAGAGATCAAATAGCATTAAAAAAAAACGAAAAGATAGAGGACACTCTTCTAATGGCATTGACATTTCCTCTACCTGGTTTTTTTTATTAAAGGGGTTTTATTCTTTTCATGTCTATTTTATTCTCTCATACTGTAAAACAGGAAAGAAACGAGAAATGAACAAAATAACATGAACAATGTTAAGCTTGCAGTCACAATGAAATGCAGCCACAGAAAGTTTATTTCAAATCAAAACATATTGAATTAATTAACTATTCAAAAAAACATCACTTTGTAAATAATTCTCAATTATTTTTTGCTTTTTTTTAATCAGCTTCTGTTTGCGTAAGAAATGCCAATGTCAAAGCACTTGCAAAGGCATTAATTTGTTAGTGTCATTAACATCCAAAGCCGTTTGTGACTCGAAAGGAACAGTATTGACTTTCAGATCCTTATGATGCCAGATGCCATCTCGGCGCCACTGCCTTCTCAAAATCACCAGTAGGACTTTAATAGGAAAACCACAGGGCAGCTACTCTCCTGTTCTTTGAAACCTCAACACAAAAATGTGCATTAATATTTCAAATGCAGGGAACTGCGTACAGTTTTTGTGCAATGTTACGGCTAAGAAGACACCAGATGAGACTAAACTCCAACAAACTTCCTGTGTAAATTCAATGCATTCAGTCTCATAACTATGAATTTCATAACTAAAAGGAAGTGGGAGTGGAGGTAGGAAAGGTGGGCTGCACAATGGAGGCATTAAATGGTTGTCATGTGAGCTCTTGAGTATAAAATGGATATTCAGCCAGGATTTCAATTGAAGAAGTCTGAAATCTAACAATTTGAAGAATTTGACCTGTTAATCCTCCAAAGCAGCTTCAGTGATTATAATCATCAAAAAAATGAACAGAAAGAACAATTTTCCCTTGTTTTCATAAACAAAGAACAAACAGAAACAAATTAAAAGGAATTCCCATTAAACAGCCTCTAAAATTATAGTCATGGTAGTCAGCTCTAACAAGGTAAAAACAAGATAATTGCACATACGATACATTCATTAGAATATCAAACAAATTGAAGAAATCTTGCCTCTATTCATTGCACAGAGGGGTCATGCAAGCATATTGGTCTACAGGGTATAAACAATTTGAATGATGAATTGTATTATGCATTAACAATGTGCTGGCATTTTAGTGTTCATTTTTAGTTTGAAATTATTTCAAAATAACAAAGCCATTCAGTTTTTTTTGCCTTTTAGTTAGCAAATTCAGGTTTAATGTAAACAAAAATATTTAGCTTGATCAGATCCTGAGTTGCTTTCCCTGGGAAAACATCGGCTGAATCTTCCTCCCTTAGGATTTGTTAAACGTCCAGTTTTTGTGCAAGCAATTCACAACACGTTTTTGTTCCAGTCACAGTGAAATGACAGCTGTGAAATGTTATATTACCACACAGTATGTATCACCTATAAGATACATTGTAGCAACTCACCAAGGCTTCTTCAGTAGCATTTTCCAAGTTACAATCTCTATCCCACAGAAAGACAAGTGCAGCAGATTTATGTTGTTATGGACCAGGCCAGATCCCCTCAAAATATTTTAAGAAGGTAACCTTTTCTTATTTTAAAGGCAGGTGTGAAGTAGATATTCCAGGAGTGATGCAGCTGGTCAAACCACTCAGCTTTAAGCAAAGCAGAATTTATTTAAACACTAAAGTTGAAACACGAACAAAAGAAAACAGAATTTAGAATAACTTAGCTATTTGAAAACCGACTCGATGCACCAACTTAACGAAGCAGCTGTTCCAATTCTGGCAACATCTCATAAACACACCCCTTGGCAAAACGTAAATTCACACACAGGTTCTTACAGGCAAAAGGAAATAATGTCCGAAGAGATTTCTGAGAGCAAGCCAGTCAGAAACCATCTGCTGAAGCCTGGTACCATTCTTTGGATTGCATCAGCTTCAGACTGCCTGCAAAAACAAAACCAAGCTAGAAAAAAAAAACTGAACTGGTAGAACTGACCACTCCCCTACTTTTATTAACCTAGGCTGTAGCCCAGCCATTTCTGCATCTCAGCCTTTACAACCTCTCTTGAAAAAAAAAGCAAGGACAAAATAGCCTGTTAAAGGGGCAGCATCACCACAATGTGAACACCACCACCGCAAAGCTTCTCTCAAAGCTTCACATCATTCTGGCTCAGTTGCTTCTCCTTCACTGTCACTGGATCAAACTCCTTGATCTTCCTTCCTATCAGTACCATGGATGGACCAGCTGAAGCGCATACCTCAAGCATTTTCTCCTAAAGGGTAGTTAGGGATGGGGAAATTAACTGCTGAATTAGCCAGTGGTATCCACATCACAGAAAAGAATAAATTTTAAACAATATTAAGTAAAATATAGAAATTCCAAACTTTAACTCTCTTTCTCTCCACAGAAACTGCAGAGCCATAATATTGAAGAGAGATGGAGAGCGTCCCAAATGAGAGGTCCATACCATGGACAGCTCACATGATTCCTTGAGTCCACCTTCAGTTTGTCCACAACTGACAAGAGGTCTTCATGCCTGTAGAGGAGAAGAGGAAACCTCCGAGTCAGAATACAGTGGCCTGAATGGTTCTCACACAGTTAGGGAGCAGCTGTAAGGCTCACTAGCAGAAGACACTGTAGAGTCGTCAGCTGTTGACGTGGAGATTCTGGAAAAAGAGTTGACCTGTTCATTAGCAAGTATCATCGAGAGTTATTGATTGCTGACAAAGAACATGTTTATGGTATGCTTAATACATATGCAGGCTTTCTTATGAGGTTTTCTGTGATGTAGCTATGATCTCAGTCACAGGTGAAAGAGACTCTGTGAGAAGGTTATAATTAGAACAACTCAGAGCATGGAAATCTGCTGCACAGGTATGTACTGCTCAGAGATACTATTTGAAGAAACACCTTCAATTTTGGCAGAAGTTTGTTGGAACAGATGAACAAATACTAATAATGAAGTGATACTCGTGGATACTGGTAATACTTTTTCAGAAGATGTGCAAGAATCACAAGTGACCCTAAGGAAACACCATTCTAAGAAAATTGAATACTTTTAAGACTCTTTTACTGATCCAGTTGAAGAGTTATTTGAAGTATGGTAACATGAGGTGTACTCCAAAGCAGATTATGCCGCCATAAGCTGAATAGTCCTCATACTTTTCACAGCCCCTTGATACCGTTGAAGGACTGATGCAGGCATATGAATGATATTTATGGAAGGCACCTTTCCACAGATACAGTCTCTCAGCAATAGCTCAGAATCAGTACTCTCTTATAGACAACGAGTCCCAATTGTGGATGATGTTCTGATCAGATAAGATATTGATAAAACCTCAGCAGTTATTCAATGAAAGAGTCGTAAAAGTATTCAATACCCAATTTGCATTCAAAAGAACATGATTATTGAATGCCCCCCCATTCAACCAATGATCTCAGAGAGCCAGAGAGATCAACAGACTATTTTATCAATGATTGGGATAGTTTGGTCAGTTCATGTCATTATTGCAGGTGGAAGGCTGAGCTTATTCAATGGAGAAGAGAGGTCAGGTGCTTGCTGACCATTTCTGAAGGGGTTTAATGCTTGAATGGATGGTTTAGCATGCAAGCCAGAGAACAACAAAGAATGCAAAAAATGTGTATAATTTGGATTTGTTTCAAAGTTCAGTTTCAGCTTATTAGTTGGTTAAACCTGAAGGTGTCCATCTTGACCCAAGATAACATCTATAAAAGTTGAGGAAGAGTCAAATAATTTCATTCTGAAATGCTCGCAATGTAGCAATATAAACAACAAGATTGTCTGGCAGAAGATAATAAACATTTTCACTGTAGCAGTTTTGGTCATTTTCAACAAATTTGTAATTCAAAATCACCTTCTGAAAAGGAAAAATCAAATAGTTTAACCCTAACCAGAGAATCCAACAAACTGAATGACAAGAAGAGGAGACAATGGAAATTACACACTTCCTTGGTCAACTGGAAATTATTGACTAGA
Source organism: Chiloscyllium plagiosum (assembly GCF_037043375.1). Classification (NCBI taxonomy): domain Eukaryota; kingdom Metazoa; phylum Chordata; class Chondrichthyes; order Orectolobiformes; family Hemiscylliidae; genus Chiloscyllium; species Chiloscyllium plagiosum. Next base: position 25,222,942 of record NW_028270174.1, read on the forward strand.
GCAGCAAAGTTAATGATCTGAACCGAGTGTTTTGGTCAGTCGCCTTAAAAGTCACGGATTCTAATAATTAAGTTTTGTTTCAAGTCAGGGCGAACTATTGCTGTTTTGGCTAACACTAAGAATGGTTCCACATTATACACCTTCCACCATTGGATATTAGGGCCCAGGTATTGGAGGCTGAACTCTTCCAAATAAAATTCATTTTGCAGTAAAACCTATCTATGGGACAAAACTATTAATGTTTTACAGAATCAAAACAATCATTACTCAGTTGACAGACTTGTGTTTTTTTAAAACTCGTACAAGCAAGACATTCTGTGCCAAGTTGATGATCCCCATTCCATTTTAGAGCAATTGTGTGCCAGTGTCTTCTAAAACATGAACATTTTTATTTCAGAGAATCCGTGACATTTTATCAAGATTTACTCCAACTTTTCCAAGGAAAAGAAACTTCACACCAACAAGGTTGAATGGTCTTATATCAAGAAGTGCTTCAGCTTTTTCAAGTGTTTAATTCGCTTCAGGATGCATAGCATTCTGTCAACTTTGAAGAGGAAGACCTTATTTCCTTAGGAAATTCTAGCCGAGAGATACACCATAAGGTTAACCAGAGTATACGATATTGTCATGCTCAGTTTTGGCATTTCAAGAAGAAAGCTTTGTAGTAACTGTCACTTTTCTTACCTGTAAGTGACCTGTGTTACTGATGGCAGGACCAATATTATTGGTTCCATGTCTAATTCTACTGGCTTTAGAACCGGTGTTCTCCACTGGTCTCAAGTCCCATAGTCGTCTGGTCTTTCACTGGCCCACAACTGTTACTTTTATCCTTCGGGCCTGTACAATTGCAATAAGAAATCCTTACTTCTGAACTTGAATCTATTTGCAGCATACTGCATATTTTTCTAATTGCTTGCAGTTTACTTCCATTGACTGATATACAAGAGCAGCAAGATTTCCCAGTATATCACAATTTAAATAATAGTCTGCCTTGTTTTTCACACCACAATGCATAACTTCACACTTATCCACGTTATACGCTATCTGCCGTGTGTTTGACCAAATACTCGTTTGTCTATATCACCATGAAGCTTCCTTGTATCTTCGTCACAATCGGACCTAGTTTTGTGTCAACAACAAACTTGGTGTCATTCTTTCCCTAAATAATGCAGTTTTAATTTTACCAGAAGTTAGAGGCATTTATCTCTGTTTCAAATGAAGTTTTGTTTTACTTGTAGCAGACTCATTTTTAAATTATTAACCAGAAGCATTAGTAAAAGAACGGAGTTCCACAACTAAACCCAAATCAATTCATTTGAAGTTCAGTTTCCAAGTGGTGGAGTCAAGATTTGTAGAATTGTTTCAAAGTTGGAGATTAGGCAATAAGATGAGATGGCAGTTGCTGAAGTTTGCAGACAGAAGCTGAATTTGCTTTTCAAGTGAATTAAAGATCTTTCAGAAGCAAATTGAAAGGTTTTAATCTTTAGGCAGACATAAATGAAAGCCTAAGTTTGTTGCTTTCTTAACTGGTGATAGAAGACCAATTCAAAAGTATAGTGTGTGATTAAAGCTCTCCAAACATGCTGTTTAATATTGTCTGTCAATTTGCTTTATGTTCCAAAGACTGACAGATCATATGAAACAGCATTTTTCCTCAACTGATCATAAAAGACAAGGTACTGAATGTACCCAACCAGCCTACGTTTGAAAAATTTGCAACACAGGGTTAGATGTGATCTTGCAATTGGACAGCATTTACTGGATAATCCTGAATGTCATAAAGATGTACAGCACGGAAACAGACCCTTCGGTCCAAGTGACAAATTATGCTGACAACCAATTTAGAATTGTCAGTTAGACTCAGTGTAACACCCCTGCGTAATGGACACTACATATATTAATACACAACATCTTGATCTTTTTAAACACAGAACATGCATGCACACTGCACCTACTTCAACTCATAATTCACTTTCATTTCTCCCGGCAATGCCCTGACCAATTGGTATCAACTTGTCTACTTTAAAACATAACAAAGAGCTCACAGTTAACTGTCTATCAGCATTAATGGTGAATCGCCCTGGCAGTGCCTCTACCATAGATCGTAGAATCTGTACCAATCAGATCCCATTTGCCAAACAAGGTTATACAGGTTGAGAGTTAAGAAGGTGCTGTTAAAGGATGGTCATTACTGCAGTGCATCTTGTAAATCACAGAATTGTTACAGTGAGGCCGTTCAGTCCATTGTATCTGTGTCAGCTCACTAAATGGGCTTGTCAGTTAGTGTCATTCTCCAGCATCTTCCCATAAGGCTGCATGGTATTCTTTTTCAAATATTCATCTACTTTTCTTCTGCTTGACTTTATAGAAGCTGCCAGCATCATGCTCTTGCCACAGCGTGGAGGAAATATATCTTTAAGGTGGCAGATGAGGTGTTGATTAAGAAGGCTGCATTGTCCTGGATGGCATTGATATTTTTGTGTGTTGCTGGAACTCCACTCAACTAGACAAGTGGAAAGTATTCCTTCACATTCCTGACTTACATCTTTTCGATGGTGGACAGACTTCAAGGAGACCAGAGTCATCAATGCTTACAGCCTCAGTTTTAAAATGGATTGTCCAATATTATTTCTGATCAATGGTAACAACAAGGTTTTGTTAAGGACATGCATGAGAAGATAACCATTAAAAGATTTCACCTTTTGATCCTAACATTTATGGTTACTGCTGCCTGAAGTACTTTCTACCTTTTCGATAACCTAATTTTAAAGCCTATTAAAATCTGTGCAGATGACAAATTTTAAAGGAGCATATTCAATTTGGAAAGTAGTAAACCACTATTTCAATTTGCAGTTCTGTTAATAAAAACATATTTTTGAGGCGACCACACGTGAAATTTAAATGAGAAAGAGCAATACTATCAGAGAACTGAAGTCATTTAAGGTATATAGTTGCAGATTAGGTTTTTATGAATGAACTGTGAGGTTAGTAGTCTGGTTGAACAATAGCCCCTAATTTTCCATTCGCTCCTACACCATTTCCCTCTGTCTCTGTTCTTCTATTAAATAAATATATTTAAGTTTGTTGTTGCCCTTTCAATCAACTTGACTTGAAGTGGTCATTTTTTTCTAATAGGTGCCAGATCATTAATTTGCATAGGCCTTCAAATTTCATAAGCCTATTTGCTAAAACAATTCATTTGAGACAATCCTCTGTCAAGTCTTGCTTGATATGAGTTTCTATAACAAGACATTTCTGAAACATGTTGCAGGACAGCAAAATATACAAGTGATACAAGGCATTATTTTCAAAACAAATTCACAAGTATTCAATAATGATAAAATGACCAATTCCATTTTTTGTTAAAAAAATCTATTATATAATGAAGTACAGCCCACAATGACTAAGTTGGAGAAAGTGAAGTAGCAGATAATATGTTAACTATTTCATTTGCCATTTATTTCATAAACACTTTGAAAGTTAAACTTTGAAGATTTAAGTAAACAGCATTTAACTACAAACAGAGTTCTTTTTTATGTTTTTCTGAAAAAATGGCTGATGAGTAAAAACCACACTTTGAAATTTATGAGAGAATTAGTTTATGGTTGTAAGAATTCTGTGATCTGATGAAGATGTGATAAGAAATGTTCTATTAAAGATCCAGTCACTGTTCAGGAGTCAGAGGGTTAAAACTCACAGACAACAGTGAGGTATTCTTTCTTATTTGTGTGAAAACCATGATCTCAGAGCAGTGGGGCCACAAGTGCATGGGACAACTTTTCATATAATTGAAGGAACTGGAAGATTGGACTTGCACTGGGTGAAAATCCTCCTCATTCTCTTGAACCTTCATTCTGCCTTAGTCCCCAGTCAAACCATGATCATGCTTTTAAATGAGTTCTGGAACATTGCACTCTCCTGCCAACCATGAAGTGTTATTTCATATGAGAGATTTTTTTTTCACAAATTTTCACATGAGTGAACATTGATTCTGTATTCAGTAATGGTACCAGTTTAACTGACAGTATACTCATTAACCTTTAACTGTATTATACAGCTGTGCCCTTTTTTGCTTGCTCTCTTTCTCTGCTTTTGTTCTACTAAAGATGCCAGTTCATGCTGAGATGTGTTTCCATTGCTGTCTAAAGCATTTTGTACAAATCTGGACAGTGACATCCATGACAGCCTTTTGGCTGATTGTCCAATTTGAGAGCCAAGCATCATTTGCACTGAGTTGAGTTTTGAATCAAATGAGGGAACAATGAAACTAGGTGGTCTCCTGGCCGTTGAAGGAGAGTATGTTTGAGGGAGGGGAGAGAACGATAAATCCCCTGCTTGCAGGGGTGATCTGGAATTCAGAGCAACAGTCCAGGATAAATTTGTGGATCTTAAACTAACAACCCTGCTCCTCCAAGTTCCACCAAAAGATGGAACAACTTAATCTTGAGTGTCTCTTCAGCTGGGCTACAACCTAGCTGACATGATTTCTAACATAAATGAGTCTAGCACCTAACTCTGGGTCCATTCTGGTGATCCAACTTTGAAATAGCTCCTTGAAGCCACCACAATAGCAACAGTGTAGTGATAGTTTATTTTCCTCTGTGTTTCCAATGCTTTCTCTGGATGAAAGGTTTGAAACTTTTACCCTGTGTGTTAAATTGGGAATGAAAACAAAATGAGAGTGAAGAGGGAGGTGAAGGCATATTGGATGATCTTTCTCCCAAGTGAAGGACTTCTGCAACTATATTCCACATCCTGGATTCAGCCAGGGGTAAGGTAAATTCTTAAAGGAATCAGGTTTAGAACCTTCTTGATCTGCCTCATCTAAACAAGGAATGAGAGTCAGTCACTCCCCATTCAATAAGAGCAAGAGCGGTCTCATTCCACATTCCTGCATGCTTTCCATAAACTTTCAACTTGTTGCTATTTAGGAATCTATCTACCTTCTGCCTTACAAATATTTAACAATTCTGTCTTTTTGGGAAGGGAATTACAAAAATGCCTCACCCTGTGAGAAAAAAAATCTTCATTTCTGCCTTAAATGGATGACCCCTTATTTTTAAACTGTGACCCCTTGTTCTAGATTCTTACACAAGAGGAAAGATTCTTTCTACATCCACCTGGTCAAGTCCCTTCAGGATCTAATATATTTCAATTTTGGACACCTCTGACTCTTCTAAACTCTAGAGGATACAGACCTGGCCTGTCTATTCTTTCTTCACAAGGTAATCTGCTCGTTCCTAGTCTTTGCTGAACTACTTCCAACATTTTAACAGCCTTCCATAAGGTGATCAGTATTTTATATAGTATTCCAGATGCCGTCTCATCACTGTCTTGTATAACTGAAGCATAATCTCCTTAATTTTGCATTCAATTCTCCTTGCAATAAAACACTACATTCTATTAGCTTTCCTGATTACTTGATGCACCGGTATACTTACCATTTGCGATTCATGCATTAGGACACACAGATCTCTGCAATCTCACTCTAATTAGATAATATATTTATTTGTTGTTCTTTCTGACAAAGTTGACAATTTCTCACTTTCCCAGTTTATAGACCATATTGCCATATAATTTCTCACTCACTTAAATGATCCATATCCCTTTGGAGGTGCTTCAATAAATATATGCATACATTCAGAACCTTTAACATAATAAAATTTTTCAGCACTGGAGCATTTTCACAAAAAAAAGTGTGATGACAGGATATTGACCAGATTTTTCGCTCAGTGATGAAACAATAGCATATGCCATTTGCCTTGCATGAGCCTGTCCATTGACACTTTGCGTCCTTGTAAGTGGAGTTTTCCCCTAATTCAACACCCTCGAAATGTGGCATGGGATTTGTGGAAAGGGCAAGCCACAACCAGACTGTTCAACAGTGAAGGTTGGATGGTCACTAATCAAAAGGCACAATAAAATCTAATTTGTGTTTTCTGTATTGATGGATTGGAAAACAAAGAAGACTGGGAAACATATTAAAGGCAAAAACAAACTATTTGGGGAGAAAAGGTAATGTCACATCAATTTAGCTGGTTGTTCATCACTATCTTTAGCATTTCATGAAACCAGTTCTGATGAAACAAGGCATTTGAACAAACAGAACAATGAATGAAACAGTGAACAGACTTTTAAATAAAATTTTGCCAAACTATATTGCAATCTGCAATGTGCTTCAGTTTTGATCTCAGAAATATAAATGTGAAATATCGATACATGGATAACATCAAAACTATTCCAAATTCAGATGAGCAAAGAACTTTCATTGTACATTTCCTATCACATACAAAAGGTTAATGTACCATGAATTTCTAGAGTTATTTTCAATACTGTATAAATGATTACAGAAACAACTGAAATATTGAATTATCTTTTTTTTGTCACCAGATCAGCTAAAGATAAATTATAACTTTCTCATACTGTGTCAGTTTCTACAAAATGCTGAACAGTAGCCCACAGGGTTATCCCAGTGAGGCAGCAGGAATGCCATTCCTCATGAATTAGATTTTATTTCAAGTAATTTACCATAAAATTTAACTCAAACAAAATGACACAGACAAACACATATGCAAACTGAATGGTTTACAAGAATGAATGAATGCTGCTGGATTAATTGGTGATGATTTACAACATAATGTTGTAAAATATGGATAGCGATTTAGGAATTCTTTGTTCTTCCCAAATGTTACAGGACAAAATCAACAATAATAGCAATCTGAATTCAGCTTCTTTAATGTAGTAAAGTTGTGCTTCACAGAAGAAAGAGGAGCCAAAAATTGACATTGAGCCAGGATAAAAAATATTTGACTAATAATTAAGGACTTTGCAAAGATGAGAACACTTTAAAAGAATAGAGAGTTTGAAGGGACAGCTAATTAGTAAGGGAATTTCAGATCTTATATCTGTAACCATTGTGAGCACAACTGCCAGTGGTGGAGCCATAGAAATCAGAGTTAGCCAGAATTAGAGGAACATTAATCTCGGAATGTCATAGTTAATTCTTAGATTAAGCTGTTCCAAGATGTTATGACTCTGAAGCAGGTGGGGTTGATCCTGGGCCTTCTGGTTCAGAGGCAGGGACACTACCATTACACCACAAGAGCTCTTCTCTGATGACTTAACTGCAGTGTTCAAAGATCTGTTTCAGCTTTGTTTGATAATGCTAGTCTGGTAACTGATCCTGTACATTTTCTTGATTACTTAAGTTGTGAGTGGAGCAAGGGATCCAAAGAATCCATGAAAGTTCCAAAAGGAATGCAGGTTCTGAACTGTGGCTATTTTAGTGCAAAAATCTCCTGTTAGTTCAGAAATATTTACACATTCTGTAATTAAACTCCTCTTCTCCACCCTCCACCCAACTATTAATTGAGGCTCTCCTGAGGGCAATTAATGCTCATGTAGGGGTTTGCTTCACACACAATGGGATTAACACTGCAAGTAATTTGTCATGCAAGGTAAATCAAACTATGTTGACTTTATATGAAGTGGATGTGGAGGCAACACTCTCAAATGCAATCAGTACCTGATGAGGAATTGGATATTAGACAGATGGCATACAGTGGTGTGTTTGCCTTTGAGCCCTCCTGAATCTGTCTCCTTAGTTAACCCTAACCCGAATAACAAATTCTTCATGGTTTACTCCGGGATCCTCTGGAAACGTTCTATCAGCAATAACCAGAGCCTCCTCTGGTGGAGCTATTGCACAGAAGAACAGCTCACCTCTGATAAACCATCATCACCTTTTGTAAGATTGAACCTCTGTCCATGGTTCTGATTCTTGGCAAGAGACCTGCTGTTGACTAGATTGATGCTTGATTAGCACACACTCACTGAAAAAGAATATGGGTGTCTTGCTCGCTCTCCAAAATCAGCAAGTGAGTCCAATGGCACCTTGTCTCTTAACTTATCCATTTTGGTAAGTGTTGTTTACTCCTTTGCTATATTTTAACTTCTCTAATTTTTTTACTCTGAGACCTGTTCAAATTAAAAAAAAAACATTCAGAACAAGTAAGTCACGAGGTTTGCAATTTCTGATTAGACTATACACTTCAACAGTACAATATCAGTGGCAATCACATTTGAAATGCTGACTGATTTTTAAAAAAACGCGTAAACCAGCCCTAAAAAGTATGCCCTGTATCTAAAATGGAGCAGTGTCAAAGATGAAATAGCTTTGACAAGAACAGCTCTGACCTATATTCTAAGAGGTGCTGTACAAGCAAGAGAAATAGTCACATAACCTTCATCCAATGAGTTTTCTTTTCTGAATTACTCTCCTTCTCAGAGATTCTCCATCAAACATTACTTTTTCCTATATTTGAATGGTGACTATGCTTCAAGAATGCTTCATTAGCTGTGAGGAACTTCCAGCTAAACATTTAGATTAGATTAGATTACAGTGTGGAAACAGGCCCGTCGGCCCAACAAGTCCACACCGACCCGCCGAAGCGAAACCCACCCATACCCCTACATTTACCCCTTACCTAACACTACGGGCAATTTAGTATGGCCAATTCACCTAACCTGCACATCTTTGGACTGTGGGAGGAAACCGGAGCACCCGGAGGAAACCCACGCAGACACGGGGAGAACGTGCAAACTCCACACAGTCAGTCGCCTGAGTCGGGAATTGAACCCGGGTCTCTGGCGCTGCGAGGCAGCAGTGCTAACCACTGTGCCACCGTGCCGCCCATAGTGCACATAGTGTGGAACGGTTAAGGTTAAAACCTTCAGGTATTTCTGATGACTGTAAAGATGTCAAAAGATCAATTTGCACTGGAGTCAACTTTAGAATGGACAGACTTGAGTTATGTTATATCAATGTCAGCCAGATAAAACAAACATCCAATTTGTATCTAGGTATTGACACAAGTGTACATAAATGAATTTCATTGAAGTTAACTCAGCTTTTACAACTGGTCATTGCCTTTACACCCTTCTCAAAGGCGCTTCTGGGCAAATCCAAAGAATATAGAATAGAAACTTGATTAAAAAGAGGACACAAGTAGAAAGCAATTATAGGTGGTTAACAGCATCTACAAATATTTGACTCTGGAATAACTATTGCAACATCAAATTGGGCTGATCAGTGAAACAGTATCCAGCATTTCACAACATACAGAAGCAATTCTCCAGCAGGGTATTGGGCTAAAATGTGCAAGTTATCCATTGGCCCTGAGACAACCACAGTGACAACACAATGCTCCTCAGGGGTATATGAGAAAAGCTAACCAAGGAATAATGTCAAAACAGTTTCCAAATTTCCATATGTGGTGCACAAGCACAAAAATGTCTCACCATAAGCGCATGTGAAAGTCGCATTATTCTGACGACCACCATCAATGAGCAAGCAGTTATCTGAACTTAAACCAGGACAAAGCACGAATGAGAGTTTGAGCTTTTCAAACAAACACATGGGCATATGGAATGTTATTACGTCTTTGTGTCCTGACTATGTCATGTGACTCTGTGGTGAGCAATGGGCAAAGAAGTGAATACCTTTTCAGAACTGCATGACGTCACAAGATGACAACTGGAATATTGAAGGTACAAGAACACAACAAATAATATACACCCACATGTCATGATGGAATAACAGTAGATCTACACCATCAAATTCTAATAATGGAGGTCTAAATTTAGTTACATCATACATTTGCAAATGTACTACCTGATGTACAGAGACAATACTTGCTTGATTTTTTTTTAATTGGAAGAAAGGCTCACATTAAGATGCTGTATGATTCCATAGCTTCCAGACCATGTAGAGAAAGTATCATTAAGGCAGTCACATAGCATCATAACATGTGACATTCTGGTATGATAAGATACCGAACTCAGCTTCGGTCACTCACTGTGTAATGGAATCAGTGCAGTACGCACTGTGAGTCAGCAATGCATATAACAGTATCGGTGAGCACAAAACTCAGGCTGCTGCATAAGTTTGTGCTATCACAAACATGTAAGTGGTTATTGTAGAAGAAAACACCTTCAAGATATATCATGAAGATTGGATTCATGATGAGTCCGATATGTTACATAGAATATCATAGAAAACCACATCCTCCATCTCTATTTGCCCTTGGGAGTGCTGATTGAACTGATATATTCTATCTAGTGTAGAGAAACACATGTTTCTTGTTTTTTTTGGGTGAGGGAGAAGAGAGTGAGAGTGATAGAATAAGAGAGTTTGGGAGTGAGGGTGACAGAGAGGGCGAGATACTGTTAAAGTTGGTTTGACCAGCTGAAGGTCTTTGAGATGGTCCACACTGCAATGTTTAGGGGGTGAGATGTTAAGGTTGTAGATAGAGTATTGATCAAGCCAGCTGCTTCTTCCTGGATGATGTCAAGTTTCTTAAGTATTTAATCAAGCTACCATTATTCAGGCAATTGGAGATTATTTCAACTTGCATATCTTGAAGCGGATGAACAGTGAAAATTAGAAATTGCAAGGGTCAGAAAATGCTGGTGAGATGGATTATAGGTCTAACAGTTGCTAGACTAGTGGACAGAACATTACATAAGATATTAGAACTTATAACAGTTCTGCAGTAACTTTAACCTCTATATAGCCGAGACTAATCAAATTGGTAAAGGTGGTTTAGAAGACAAGTTTGTAACATGCTAGAGTGATTTATTGAAAGTCAACTAAGAATAAAACTGTTTTAGATCCAGTATTGTGCAAGGAGGCAGGGTTAATTAGAAATGTCATAGTAAAAGATCCAGTGGGAAATAATACAATCAATGGTACACAATGCAAATTGAATTTCGCATTAAGTTAGAAAAACAACATACTCGAATCACAAATAAAATGTTTTAAATCAAACCAATTACATAGTTATGGTAGGAGAGCTGGCTGTGCATGATTAGATAAACAGATTTTTAAAAAGATATAATGGTAAATATTTAATCAATATTCAACAAAAATATTTTTAAAAAGCATAAACTCAGATCAATCCAAAGCTTTACGAAGAAAGTTAAGGATAATTATAAAGTAAACTAAAGGGGCTCATCATTTGGAAATGTTTTAGAAACCAGCAAAGTGTAACCAAAATGTTGATTTTTAAAAAAGATAAAATAAGGAGAACAAACAATTCAGGAAGTGTCAAAATGTTGAACAGGTGTTTCTATCACTGTGCAAGTGAGAAAATTCTCATAATAGAAAGAAAATGGGCGATCTGTGTCGGAATGAGTTAAGATCAGCAGAACAAAGAGAAACGTAATGGAGGAACTCAAGGGATTAAAATGATTCTGATCCCAACTGTTGATGTTTCTGGACAAATCAGATCTGAGAATGAAATCTGGCTTGACACTTCAAGTGCAACTTTTCAAATATGGCAGTTAGTCACGCAAGGTTGCAGACTTTCAATAGAAGTTTGTTACACAAAAAAAACACTGAAATTACTCCACAGAGGCTGGAATTCCATTATCAAGCCACCCTTCATTTACACGTGGGCAGTCCTTGATACTGATCTAACTGCCAGAGTGAACAGAATCTCTGACACTGATGTTTATATCTGTCAGCCATGGCTTGCTGATTGGACCAGAGTAACAGCTTCAATCAGGAAACTCATATCCTGTAATGTCCACCTGGCTGACCTCGTAACAATCATTACATCCCTTCCCCTCTAAGTCCAAGGAGATAAGTCCAGTTCTTTTTATGTAGCTCCTCCCAGGGTGTTTTAGAACCGATACCTCTGATACGGGCAGTGTGTGATGCACAGTAGCTCACCTCTTATGTCCGGAACATCTTGAAGAAATTCATTCTCTTCTTCAGGCTGCAAAAGCGTCAAGGCAGGGACATCTACTGTGCTGTGTCCACCTCAGATTCCAAGTTATCCTCAATGCTTGACAGAGGGAGAACCCGTGAGTTCCAGAACACTCAGAAAGGCTGTCAAGGAGCTGAGCACATTTTGCCACCACACTGTTTACAAGTTTGCAGCTTTAATATGGTCGATTTTCTTGGGGTTCAGGACCATCACACCTACCTGAACTTTATGCACCATAGCCGATGTGTAACTGAGTTCAGGTTTTAAACAGCCAAGCGAATGAATAATGGGTGGGGGGGGTGGGGATGCTGCTTGCAAAAATCTTTGTCCTTGTTGGGATTCTGGACACTGTTCCACTCACACGACTATATCTGCATCCAATTCTGGCTGCTGGACATGTCTTTATTTTGACACCACTGGAAAACCCTGTGGGACTTTAGCCTGTATCTGCCAATGAACTTTGCTCGACACAAATCAGTCTTGCTGCTCATAATGATAAATGCCATTCTCTATTGTGATCTGATCTCTAGAAGGGTCCACAAAGGTAGGAATTCTGGTTGTGATGACCCTTTGGTTTCTCCAATCACTATCAGCTGGTTTGGTTTTACCTGGATTGGATCTTTCTGTGTCCAAAGTCTGATATTGTCAGCTGTGACTGGAAGTGTGTCCAGAAATTTTAAAACCATTACAGACTTTTCAAATGATGGCACCACCAGTGATGGATCTGCTAGTGGGAAGCGGCTCAATCTATCTGCATTTGTTACTTGGCCTCCCAGACAGTGTTCCAACTTGTAATAATATGCACTTCGTATTATAGCCCACCACAGAATTTGGCCTGGAGCTATAGGTGGCATTGCCTTTATCCTCTGTTAGTAATACAAATTTGTCAGAAAAGGTATTGATGGAAATTCTCGATTCAAAATATGACCATCAAACCCTCCTTCTGTATCTTGGTGTATTTAAGCTTTGCATTAGCCCAAGCCTTGGGTGCATATGCTAATGGGCATTCCTCTCCATTGGCCACCTATGAGTTAATATTATTCTGATGCCATATGGGAAGGTTTCGTATGTCAATACCAGATCTCATTTGGGATCACAGTGTGCCAACACCTTACAAGATGACAGCTGTTTCTTCACTTCCCTGAGAGCTATCGCTTGGCTACACCATAATTTCTTTTACTTAAGCGTTGATGCAAACGTGCAGGATGGAGGCCAGGTTATACATGAACTTTCCATAATAATTCACCAGCCGAAAGAAAGACCTAAGCTCCGGTCCAGGCATACCCCAGCCATCCAGGGGTACCTTGGATCACCCTCACGTTTTCCTTCTGATGAGCGTAACCAGTCTTGTCAATTCTGTAGACCAATAATGTCACTTAGATGTGCCTGGATTGCACATTTTTCCCTTCTAAGGCATACGTCCACCTGGGAAAAATATCTAAAGATTATGTCCAAGTTCTCTTTGTGCTCCTTGTTGGTCTTCCATTTTATTAACAAGTCATCTAGATAAATGGCAACCTGTTTGGAGCTTGTAAAATTATCTGCTGAAAAATGACACAGGCTGATGATACCCCAGATGGCAGTCACACAAGTTGGCATGAATCCTGATGGGTATGAATGTTGGTATACTTCTGGCACTCATCATCTAACTTCTGGGACGGCATTCAGCCAGCCATTTTCTAGTTGAGCCAATCTAGATGAATCTCTCTGTACCAGTTTGCCCCATTAAGCTTGGGCCCAAGCCTTTTACTACAATCAGGGTAACTGAACTAGCTGCTTCTCATATAAGGCTGGAACCCAAGTTGAACTCTTAATCTGCAAAGGTTTCCTTTTATAGATTCTCAGTCTCATCAAGGTCTTATGAAAACTTAAGGTTTGGAGTCCACAACAAAGTTTCTTAAAGACTGGTTCTGAAGTCACTGGTATAGCCAAGCCTGCATCCATTAGAACTGGGTAACATTTAACCAGACATTTATTTTGATTGGCTCTGATTTGGGTGTTGCTAAGCAACTTAACTATTCCAAACTAGAAGTAGATGAGCTTTTGAGGGTGTGCATTTTCCTCGATATTAGTCTCTGAGTTCTCTTACTCAGTTTAGGTTGAATATGACTCTTTTGCTGTCATGGGTCTGCATTCCAGCAGCAACTACAATGACTGAAGAAAATTTTATCCATTTGGCTGAAACTCAGCTTTGTTTTTGAGATTTTGCTGTAGGCTAACCTAGAGTTCCTCTGTTTAGGATCTGCCCTGAGTAAGGTTCTGCAATTGCCATTATTCAAGTGGTATTCCCTAAGCTAACTCAGATTGGTAAGGGTGTCCACTTCCACTGGAATATCCTGCAACTCATATGTTACATTTGCTACATTTTCCAATGATAAAGCCAATTGTAGTGCCTGCTTGAAGTTCAGTGGACTTTCAGCTAGTAGGCACATTTGCGTGATTATATCATTAATCCCACTCTTTTTGCTGCTAATATAACTCCTCAGAAGATAATATCCTGTCACCAGCTCACCCTTCATTTTCATGTGGAGAGTCCTTGATACTGATCCAGCTCCCTCAGAGGCAGCTCTCAGAGTGAAGAGTGCCTCAGACCCTCCTTTTTTCTTACTTTTTATCTTTTTTTATCTTTTCTTTTTTTAATAACTTCTGGTTGTGTTTTATGTGTTTGTTTTCAGGGGAGGTTACCCAGGAACTGCAAGTGTGAATACTTCACTGCCTCCCAGTTCAGGTACAGTTTTTTGGGGTTTTTTTGGGAATACTAGAATACAGTAAAAGACTCCAGGGAACAGCATAGGAAGTAAAATTTGACACCAAGCTTTATAATCTGATGTTAAGCCAGGCATTCAAAATTCTGGTATTAATAGACATCTCACAGAGGACTGTGAGATAAAGTGGAAGGAGGTTGGCAAAATAACTCTACAGAGGCTGGTATCCTGTCACCAAGTCACTTTTTATTTACACATGGAGAGTCCTTGACAGTGATCCAGCTCCCTCAGAGACAGCTCTCAGAGTGAACAGAGACTCAGACCCTCCTGTTTGTATCTGTCGGCCAAAGGTCTCTTAATGCACTGGGTTAACAGCCCCAATTAGGGAACTCACTCTATGAGGTCCACCTGGCTAACCTTGTTACAATCACTGCAAATACATCACAAACCAAGTTAAATTTAGAAGACAGTTTTATTTGATCTAAAACATGCAATATAAACTGTAAACCAGTTTCCTGACACTACCCACTACACAGAGAGTAGTGTCGAGACCAGAAAAATTATACACCTCTCTCAATTCTTTAATGTTAAACTTATTTGACTCATTTTTCTTGTGAACTGTAGAAATGATGACCTATTGTCCCATAGGCCACCAAATTGCTAGTTCAATGGCATTACCACGATCCCACAGCCTCTCCATAGTTTCCATGTGCTTTTAACATGCATTTCAGAGCCACGTGTAAAGCATGTATCGAGCATTGGATATCAGGTGGGAACCAGAGAGCAAAGATAAATTGAGTATTTTCAGATTGGCAGGCTGTGACTAGTGAAGTGTCACAAAGATCAGTGTTGGGCCCTCAGTCACCTTCAATCTATACTAATGGCTTAAATATATTCTTCTCAGTCTACTCATCTAAGACTTTTGATGATTCAAAGCTATGGGGAATTCAAACTGTGAGGAGAATGCAAAGAACAAGGACAGGTTAAGTGAATGGGCAACAAACTGACAGATCAAGTAAAATGTAGGAATTGTCAGGTTATTCACTTTGGTTGAAAGAATAAAAGCATTTTTCCCAGAAAGATCTGAAACAGGAGAGACATAATTACATAATAGTAATGTCACTTGACTAGTATTCTGAAGGCCCACACTAATGCTCCAGCAATGGATTTGAATAGCACTGTCCCTACAATAATTGGAATTCCAATTCAGTTAATTAAAACACAAATATACAAAGTTAGTTTTAGTAATGGTAACAATGATAATCCAGGATTTTCTAAATCCAGCAGGTTCATGAAAGTCCTTTAAAAACAAAACAAGGAGAAATTCTGTTTTCCTCACCCAATCTGTCCTACATGTGACTCCATACTAAATAGCAGTATGACTGACTCTTAACTGCTCGATGAAATGGACCAGAAAGCCATTCAGTTCAAGACTGATTAGGACTGGCTGAATTCTGGCTCCACTAATTATAGCAATCAGGTTCTGGTTGATGTTCCCCAATGATTTATGGTTCCAGAGGCGGGGAGATACTCCAAATCATTAAAGCTCCTGGTTGCGGTTGGAAGAACTGGTTCCCCTTGATTATACATCAGCTCATTTATTCTTCTTCTTGCCTCCAAATCAAAGAAAAATGAAGAAAGATTAAATTGAAAACTGATCCCTTCTCTTTGACTGTTTTTCTCCCAGATCCAAATTAATTCATGGTTCAAATAAGGGCTAGTTGTGGTCAGGTGGCCTGTAACAGAAATGTTTACAAAACTGGTTAAGAGCTACAATCAAGCATGCTAGGAATTTTAGTCAAGCTATTTAAACTCTGGCCTCAGTTAAAACAATTTCCTGTGTTGACCAAATAAAACAGGTGCCATGTGACTGACTAGGCAGATTGGCACCATACTAGTTTATGTGGAGCATGGAATGTGGCTGTTTAATATTTGTGAGTTTACCAGCAAACATTGGCTGGGATCAAATAGTGCAATCAGAATTTGATCAGTTCATTGGGTGAGTGCCAGAGAACTTTCTGGAAACTGAGCGCATTTTGAAATAAGTTAGCAGAAGAAAGGATTTTCTCAGGAGGAGCCTCCAAGACCATATGCTCTGAAGTTAACTTTAAAAAAGACAAAGAATTATGAAGTGTGACCTACACTGAGTCCAAAATTGGCCACCTCCTTCAAACTGGGGTAGCATTTGATTCGAGGTAAAAACAATGACTGCAGATGCTGGAAACCAGATTCTGGATCAATGGTGCTGGAAGAGCACAGCAATTCAGGCAGCATCGAGGAGCTTCAGCAAAATCGACGTTTCGGGCAAAAGCCCTTCATCAGGAATATAGGCAGAGAGCCTGAAGCGTGGAGAGATAAGCTAGGGGAGGATGGGGGTGGGGAGAGAGTAGCATAGAATACAATGGGTGAGTGGGGGAGGAGATGAAGGTGAGTCAGGGAGGAGAGGGTGGAGTGGATAGGTGGAAAAGGAGCTAGGCAGGTCGGACAAGTCCGGACAAGTCAAGGGGACTGGAAGTTTGAAACTAGGATGAGGTGGGGGAAGGGGAAATGAGGAAGCTGTTGAAGTCCACATTGATGCCCTGGGGTTGAAGTGTTCCAAGGCGGAAGATGAGGCGTTCTTCCTCCAGGCTTCTGGTGGTGAGGAAGCGGCGGTGAAGGAGGCCCAGGACCTCCATGTCCTCGGCAGAGTGGGAGGGGGAGTTGAAATGTTGGGCCACGGGGCGGTTTGGTTAATTGGTGCGGGTGTCTCAGAGATGTTCCCTAAAGCGCTCTGCTAGGAGGCGCCCAGTCTCCTCAATGTAGAGGAGACCGCATCGGGAACAACGGATACAATAAATGATATTAGTGGATGTGCAGGTAAAATTTTGATGGATATGGAAGGCTCCTTTAGGGCCTTGGATAGAGGTGAGGGAGGAGGTGTGGGCACAGGTTTTACAGTTCCTGCGGTGGCAGGGGAAAGTGCCAGGATGTGAGGGTGGGTCGTAGGGGGGCGTGGACCTGACCAGGTAGTCACGGAGGGAACGGTCTTTGCGGAAGGTGGAAAGGGGTGGGGAGGGAAATATATCCCTGGTGGTGGGGTCTTTTTGGAGGTGGCGGAAATGTCGGCGGATGATTTGGTTTATGCGGAGGTTTGTAGGGTGGAAGGTGAGCACCAGGGGCGTTCTGTCCTTGTTACAGTTGGAGGGGTGGGGTCCCACGTGGGAAGGGAAATTGCGGTCTCTAAAGAAGGAGGCCATCTGGTATGTTCTGTGGTGGAACTGGTCCTCCTGGGAGCAGATGTGGTGGAACTGGTTTTCCTGGGAGCCCCCTTCCCATGTGGTTAAAGATGCCCTCCAACGCATCTCGTCCACATCCCGCACCTCCGCCCTCAGACCCCACCCCTCCAACTGTAACAAGGACAGAACGCCCCTGGTGCTCACCTTCCACCCTACAAACCTCCGCATAAACCAAATCATCCACCGACATTTCCGCCACCTCCAAAAAGACCCCACCACCAGGGATATATTTCCCTCCCCACCCCTTTCCGCCTTCCGCAAAGCCGTTCCCTCCGTGACTACCTGGTCAGGTCCACGCCCCCTTAAGACCCACCCTCCCATCCTGGCACTTTCCCCTGCCACCGCAGGAACTGTAAAACCTGTGCCCACACCTCCTCCCTCACCTCTATCCAAGGCCCTAAAGGAGCCTTCCATATCCATCAAAATGTTACCTGCACATCCACTAATATCATTTATTGTATCCGTTGCTCCCGATGCAGTCTCCTCTACATTGGGGAGACTGGGCGCCTCCTAGCAGAGCGCTTTAGGGAACATCTCCGAGACACCCGCACCAATCAACCAAACCGCCCCGTGGCCCAACATTTCAACTCCCCCTCCCACTCTGCCGAGGATATGGAGGTGCTGGGCCTCCTTCACCGCCACTCCCTCACCACCAGACGCCTGGAGGAAGAACGCCTCATCTTGCGCCTCGGAACACTTCAACCCCAGGGCATCAATGTGGACTTCAACAGCTTCCTATTTATTGGCCAGACATACTGGTGTAGGGGCCACTAATTTGAGAATAGCCATTTTAATCACTCCTGCTTTCCAGGTGAAATAAGTAGACTACGTTATCTCATTCTGCTATTGATTAGTCACTTGCAAAAGGAATTTGAACAACAAAATTTTGTCAATCTGCAAAATGAAGAATCTCAGACTTCCAACATCAATAGTGCCATCCAATAAGAGCGGTAGCATCATATCTGCAGTTCATAATCAATTCAGAGACTGATTTATGCTTTATTTTGGCTCCTCTCATACTATTCTTTTTGTATGTTTGTTGCTTCATTATTTCGTTCTGTGTTGAAGAATTGATAGAATTTTGTTAATTCAAGAAAGCCTGGTTAAACTGCATTGCCCACAAAAGAGTACTCAAACCTCATTCGAGGAAATCACCTCCAACACCTAAAATACCTTGTACATTTCCTTTGTGTGACAGACAATAGGGGGGAACAGACTCTGAGTTTAATTTAACAATGCTTTCTCTCACTCTGTATGTATTAATACTCAATATAAAATATGTGTTTGTTGCAACATTTTACTTCTTACTTCATCTCACTTAACTTCAACTTTAACTCAGTTCATTTAACTTTATCGAACTTTACTTAATCCACATTTAACCCTAACTTTAACTGAAACTCTATAAGTTTGGCTAGAATCAAATGCTATTCTGGATTAGTGGTGCTGGAAGAGCGCAGCAGTTCAGACAGCATCGAGGAGCTTCAGCAAAATCGACGTTTCGGGCAAAAACCCTTCATCAGGAATAAAGGCAGAGAGCCTGAAGTGGGAGAAGAGAACATTGCATGATGAATTATTGCTAATGCTTATTTGTGGTTCTGTGGGGCTGAACACAACTGGGGGATATATTGCAGCGGTAAGAGCTGCTGTCCATTCACTTGCAGATGGAATGTAACTCTGCTTCGAAGATTCTTTAGGCAAATTCCCACTAACATGACAGCAATTGCAATGACTTTATCCTGTACTATAGCAGGTATCTTTAGCCCATCATGAGAGTCCAGAGGATGGCTGCTGAATGACAAAGGATCTCCATACTACCCACATGGATTACAACTCCTTGCCATTCTGCTCTGGCAGGATAACACGCAGTGAAAGTCCTGCAGCCTCAAGGAAGTTTGTGAAACAAATTATTGGTTGGCCAAACCAAAACTTTGTGCCAAGGGCCTTATGGCAGAGTGCAGCTTTTAGAGCATTGTTATCATTAGGACACAGCTCGTGTATTGAAAAGGGCGTCTCAGGGACGGGAGAAAAAGGAATATAGAGCGCATCCAGGTCTCTCTGACCAAATGGGTTGGTTACAGTAGATGCTTAGACACTGATTTCTCTAATATCACATTACCACTGTTGTTTCAGAATTCCTCATCTTTCAATCCAACACAGCATCGTTTGGCTAAAATAACCTCCAACACCACATCTAGCATTTATGAAACAATTTCAATTATTCACATTTTTGTTCCCACAGACTTTGCCTGTTCTGCACAGTGAAGCCTCAGTAGCTATGATGTTACCATTGGAAGACCACCTCGAGCAGCTTCTATAGTGGGCACTCAGCTTTGACACACTCTTCAGCTTATAGAACAGCACTCTGGGCTGACTAGCTGATGGGTGTAAACAAGGACACTGGCAGAATAGCTGTGCTCCTGAGAGATCAGCAGATTCATGCACCAAGGAGCTACTACCATACTCCCTGCCATCAATAAATCAGATAGATTGCTTAGCTTCTGTGAACCCTGCATGCCCAGTAATCACTGATAGCTGTAGCCATGATGACAGGATTCTGAACCTACAGGGCACCAATCTGGGCTTGGATTGCAATAAGCAGAAATTCCATGATCTCACTGAGCTCTCACTTCAATATCTAAATATTGTAGTGCAAGGTGAAGAGAAGACTCTAAGGGGTCAGGGGACTCGTCAGAAACTTCTACTTGAACTGGAGCAGGCAACATCAAGCATGTTATCCCAAAGAGCTTTGTTCAGTGAGAGAAGGAAGTCATGTTTGCACAACTGGCCAAGGTCAGTCAGTGTAACTTTGAATACTATATCAAGTCACTTCACTGCCAGCTTCACACATTGCACAGTGAGCTACCCTCCCATTATTACTCACACTTCCTAGCAAACTCTATTCATGCCAACTCACCTGCCAGTCACATCTTCATCTGAACTTCACACACATGGTGCTGCTGGGCAGTTCATGTTCATTCCTCAAAAACTTGCAACATTGCAGCTAATCAAATACTGAAGGTACATCATAAAGCATACTTTCTGTTTGACTCCCCATGGAGTGTGAGGAAGAGGTGGAGAAGCAGGATGACAGTGATGAAGAAAGAACCCTGCCACTTAATCATTCACATTATGATAAAGGTATCCGATACAATTAGACTGCAACCAGGACAGAGGACAATGCACCAGATGGTGAAGTCATATATAGGTTCTGGAGAAGACAGCTGATAGGTATGCATAATGGAAACCTGGCTCATTGGGTCAGGTAGGTAATCAATGCCAAGGAGCATGAAAAAGACTGGCACCAACTTGGCACAGCATATTGTCTGGAGCTTGGGAGCAGTGGTCAACTCCATACAAAAGCACCAGCAGACCCAAGAATGATGCATGGCATGGTAGTTGTTGTCTCAGTTTCCCATGCATCAGAAGTAGAAGCCACCCAGTGTCTGAATGCTGCTGTGGCGTCTAAAGACTGTTCCTCATAAAATACCAGCTCCCTGGCAAGGCCTGGCTTTTGTCTGACCACATCAGGATAGGATAAAAGAGAAATGGACAAATTAAAATGGCACCAGGTGCTATCTCTTTGTCTACTCCTTTGTTCAAAACTGCAATGACTTTCCTGAAGACAGGTGAAAGGAGTTGTATCAGAATTACGAAGTCCAGATCGACTATGCTTTCAAGGTTACAGGATGCATCTTTCTGCTCCTGTGAGTTTGCTCATGCTGTCACTGCTGCCTTCTGGTGTACTGTTGCTGTTCTTAGATTGAGATGGTACAGCCTGGAGCAGGGACCTCGAAGAGCTGCCTGAGGATTGCATATGCTTTCTTCCTATTAAAATTCAGTGGTCTTCCATTAACGTATAGCAGCCACTTGTGTAGTTCCTCACCAGCATTAGGAGAACTAAGATAAACAAGCATTAACAGAAGACGAGGTCCGAGCATGTGGACAAAGATGATAATTTGAATTTCTCATGCATGCATTGTGGGACAATATTTGATTTATAAATTTGGTTTGGAATTTTAGTTTGTGGTGGATTTTAAAAAAAACAGTCAGGACAAGCGAAGAGCATGATGGTCAGTGTCAGAGGGAAAGTACAATTTCGAACTGTCAATGAACAGGAAATTCACAGAATTGTGATGGTACAGAGGAGGCAATTTGAGGCATTGAATTTGCACCACCTCTGAATGAGCATTGAGACTCAATGGTCATTCTTCTATTTTTATTATATAACCCGACACAGTGTCACCAAATTGAGATGCAGAGTGAAGCCAACAGTTCAAGTTCAATTTCTGACATAAAAAGGATATCACTTCTCAACCTATCTCTTTGCCTGAGGTGGTAACCTGAAGTTAAACCAGTAGTCATCTCTCTAATAAGAGCAGCCCTGTGGTCCAGTAGGATAATTGCAACTTCAGTGAGATTTTTATTGAAATAATTTTCCAATGCCTCAATTGAACCACTCTCTTACCACACTTCCAGGTGATGCATTTCAGTCAAAGATTTTTCCTATTTATTGCATTTGCTTCTTTTGCGAAATGTTAAATTTATGTCCTTTCTCTCTTTTTATGGACAGGATCAAAGCTTCTTCAACTACTGTCTAAATGCCTCACAATTTTGAAAGATTCTGTTAAATCAGCTTCCCTCTAATCTTCATAATTTCTCATCATGGGAACCATATTTCTAAAACATCTTCTGCACTCTCTAATGCATTTACATCCTTCCTGAAAAAAATCTGCCACCCAGCAGTGCACTACATTAATTTGTATTTTATGCAAGATTAGCATAGCCTCTATGCCATTATAAATAACATCTAGGATAGTGAATGCATTAAACTGTCCTTTCCACTGACTATGCCACCTTTATGGAATCATTCACACATACACGCGCATCTCTCTGTTCATGCACATCATTTGGATTAGTATCCTTTACTTTACAATTTCTTTCCATGTTTGTTCTGCCAAAATGCATACCTCAGTTTTTAACATCGAACTTTACCTGCCACCCATTGCTCCACTTCAAAACGTGTTAAATGTCCTTTATAAGTTCTACACTGTACTTCTCAGTTTACAATACTTTCAATTTCTGTATCATGCACAAACTTTGAAATTGTACTTGCCGTACTGAGGTCTAAATCATTGCTGTGGTTCTGTTCGCCGAGCTGGACGTTTTTGTGTCACACGCAGACGACAAGCAACATGAATTCGACTGGGACAACACTACCATTATAGGGCAAGCCAAACAAAGAACAGCCAGGGAATTCCTAGAAGCATGGCACTCATCCACAAACTCCATCAACAAACACATCGACCTGGACCCAATATACCGGCCACTGCAGCAGACAGCTGAAACTGACAACTGGAAGCGGCAGGGACAGGCCACTATAAATGCCGGAGGAAACACCACAGAAGCGCTTCACAGGAGGCTCCCAAGCACTGAGGATGTCACCTAGACAGGGGACGAAACGTTTGCAACAAAAACTTCCAGCTCGGCGAACAGAACCACAGCAACGAGCTACAAACCTTCTCACAAACTTTGTCTAAATCATTAGTATACAATTGGGAAAACCAAGGGCCCCCAATACAGACCCCGGGAGATTATCAACCTTCTTCCAATCTATAAGTAAAATTCCAATCCTCAATTCCCTCTGCCATTTGTGTATCCACACTGCCACTATTCCACAAATTCTAGCTTTGCTCACAGATCTGTTGTGCAACAATGTGTCAAATGCATTTTGGAATCCATGCACATATGCAACATTATCTTCACCAACCCTAAACTGTACAAAACAATTTTAGTAGCTAATTAAACAGTACTTCCCCTTAAAAATAATCTATGTTCCCTCTCCTTAATGAATTCATATTTGCTCATTTGACAATCAATTCATCCCAAATTAATGTTTCTAGAAGTTTCCAATCACCTGTAATAAACTGACTGGTCTGTAATTACTGACAATTTTTACATGATTTTTGAACAAGGGCATAATATTTGCAATTCTTCATTCTTCTTCTACCATCCATGAGTGAAAAGGAAGACTGATAACTGTGGCCACTGCAGATTCTACCATGTTTTCCTTTGGAAACATTGGATACATTTCAACTAGTCTAGGTGCCCTTTCCATATTTGGTACCAACAGCTCGTACAATAACTCCTCCTCAACAAATTTGAAACCTCCCAGCAATGGCGTTTCTTCTGGAGCCTCCATGGTATGGCTCATATCTACTCCTTTGGTAAATAAAAATGCAAAGTATATTTTTAATAACTCAGCCATGATCCTATGTGTAAATCTTCCATTTGGACTTTAATTGAACTTACTACGTCTTTTCATGTCCTTTCAGTATTTATATGCCCATTAACATTTTTTTCTACATTAACTACCAGACACTTTTCATAATCCCTATAGTGCGGAAACAGGCCCTTCGGCCCAACAGGTCCACACCAACCTTCTGAAGAGTAACCCACCCAGACCCATTCCCGTACCCTATAATTACTAATGCACCTAACCTACTCATCCCTGAACACTATGGGCAATTTAGCATGGCCTATTCACCTAATCTGCACATCTTTGGATTGTGGGAGGAAACCCACACTGACACGGGGAGAATGTGCAAACTCCACACAGACAGTCGCCCAAGGCTGGAATCGAACCTGGGTCCCTGTTGCTGTGAGGCAGCAGTGCTAACCACTGGGCCACTATGCTACCCTCTTTTTTGTTTATTTGGTCTTTTACTTTCCACCTGAACTGTGAATTCAACTTGCTTCTAAATTGTATTTTTATTATCTTTGACCGAGACTGAAGTCGTCTTCTTTTAGGTCCATTTGATCTTAATGTGTTTGCCCTCCCTTTTTTTTCAGGGAATATACCTTAATTGACCCCAAAACATCTTTGTTTTTGAAGGTAACTCATTGTTCATCATTTGTTCCTGTCAACCTTTGCCTCCAAAGGCCCCAGCTCCTTGCTTACCAGATGGCATGGTGGCTCAGTGGTTAGCACTGTTGCCTCACCCTGCCAGAGTTTGAATCCAACCTCGGGGGTTACCTGTATGAAGTTTGCACATTTTTCCTGTGTCTGCATGGGTTTCCTCTAGGTGCTCCAGTTTCTTCCCAAAGTCCAAAGGTTAGGTGAACTGGCTATGCTAAATTGCCCATAGTGTCCAGGAATGTGTAGGCTAGGTGGATTATCTATGGACTCAGGAGTGAGTTGGCAGCAAGAAACTCGCGGACGTCAAGTGTAATACTTGTGTGTACACAGATGAGATAAGAAAGAGCTACACAACCAATGTCTAGCTTTTGTTAGCAAGTGGGCATCTTCTGGTTTTGAATGGCGGCTCAAATGTCATGGCCTGTCACAGTAAGAAGCTGTCAAGCCAGCTGCCAAATATCAGCATAATTTGTTTCCCATTGTCATGCAGTGACAGGAAGTTGAAGAATTTGCAATACATCTTGGATTTCCCATCCAACGGATGCAAAGTGACATGTCAAAGTGTCTCCTTGCACCATGAAAATGCCTACAGTCTTTTTGAAGCCAAGTGCTCACATGCTTTACCTACTCCCTTCTGACAAGAGAGAACAAGATATATTCAGTGTTGGAGTGAACTTTTGATTATTGTAATATCGCATGCCTGGCTAGTTCCAGGCCTATCAGTTCATGGCCACTGACAAATTTACAGGCATTGGGAATCCTATCTTTACGCTGAAGTGTGGTAACTGCAGTAGCTGCTGCAGATTCTAGTGGAACCCTCAGTGAAATAGTAAAGAAATGAAAAATATTGCTGAGCTAAAGGAACTGTTCTTTGAACATTTTGATGGATGAAGATCCCTCCTGCACCTTCCACTGAGTGATTTAGCCTGTTCTGATAACAAACCTACTCATTTGGCCTCCTATGATGTATACCAAGGTTGAAGAGATCAAGGCACCCATGCCTGGAAGTACATGTCCAACACAGAATTCAACAAACTCAAAGAAAGACAATAGATTATTTCATCATGTGCAACTATACAAAAGTTATCTACTTTTAAGTAAGTCAAGAATCATAAAAGTCACATTCAATCACAAATCAAAACAAATTCCAGGAACGACACTAAAACTACATTGAGTTCTGAGGAAAGGTCACTGGATCCAAAATGTTAACTCTGATTTCTCTGCACAGGTATTACCATACCTGCTGAGAAATTTCTGTTTTTTGTTTCTGATTTCCAGCATCCACAGTTCTTTCGCTCTTACTAAACAAAGTAGTTGATGATCCCTTTAAATCGTATTGCCTGGGGTCCCCTTCTATTTGCTGACATGTACATTGTGACATGCACAAAAGCAGTGCTGAAGTTACAGTAACATTCCATGAGTGAATGCTCCCTCTGCACGCTAATGCCCTCACTATAATGTGGATGGCATAACTAGCACTATAAGTGCCTTTGTGCTGCAGACACCATTTTGAAGACAAAATTATATAGGTAGAACTTTGACCCAAACCTTGAAACCAAAATCCACAACATTTAAAAACTAAATATTAATCCCCCTTCCCCACCTTCCAAGAAAAAAAATCTTGGAATAGCTAAGCATTTAATTCACTAGCAGCAACAACTGTATGGCTTATTTCAGTAGCACCAGCCTAATTATGTATGTATGCTTAATTCCTTTGAGAAAGTTGTCTGATCGAAAGAAAGTGACCCTAATTGATCATTAAAGCTTTAAAAGTGCTATCTAGCTAGCACTTAAATCAACTTACTCATCAAATACTGAATTTGAATAAAACACATGAATAACCAAAGTAGAAGTTAGGATCCCACTGGATGAAGTGAAAATGCTGAATGTACCTTTCTCACCAGAGGAGAAACTGGAGTACGTTAAACTT
This sequence comes from Chiloscyllium plagiosum, assembly GCF_037043375.1. Classification (NCBI taxonomy): domain Eukaryota; kingdom Metazoa; phylum Chordata; class Chondrichthyes; order Orectolobiformes; family Hemiscylliidae; genus Chiloscyllium; species Chiloscyllium plagiosum. The sequence goes on from NW_028270174.1 coordinate 25,249,539, forward strand.
CATATAAATTTACAATTTCTCCTACAGAGGGAAAATGAGTTGTTTCTGTTCATCCACACAATATTCTACTCAGTCTTCTGGAAACTGCTCAAGTCAGATGCTTCATTTGTTTCCTCTGTGTCCCCACTGGATACTATCTTAACATGCATTCTCCCTTAGGGGTGTTAGGTTCACAATTACAGCAAATAAATAAAATGAAGTTTACCATTGGTGCCGTTTCACTGCTTCATATTTCTAAGTGATTGCCAGAACTATTGCATCAATATCCCTATATAGAGAGAGTGCTCTAAATCTATGAGTCCCAATACGATTCGAATAGCTAGACAGGGAAGCAGTAGCTAACAATTGTATGAAATAAACCTCATGCTCTAAGAGTCAGAAATCACATATAATGAAGCAGGTATTGTACATTGAAAACATTAATGGCTTGAGATTGTTCTTGACTAATGGCTCAAGGGTGGTTCAGTAACTTGGCAGTCTGCTTAACAGGAAAGCTGATTTTATTTGCCACTGAGTTCAACATTGGAAACTAGCAAGGAGAGACAGTTGAACAATGACGCTCAGTTAGCCATAGCCTTTACGACTTGCCAATATCTTGTCAGAAATATCAAGATTCTATTCACAATTTTTCTTCAATATGAACTATTTGACACATCACAAAATAAAAGATGTGGAGTTATTCCTTGCAATATAATCTGTGTAATAGATTATATAGAATGCGAAAGGTCATATTGAAGAAATGGCCAGTCTAAGCTGGGGTTAATGAAGAGTTAGCAATTTGCAATTCGTGAGAAGATTTAAAGTAGTAAAGCATCTACAAGTGAAGGGTGATTTTAGAGAGCTGATGGAGCAATAGTTAAGAGAAATTATGACAGACACCATGAAAGACTGGTGGAACTCAGCGACACATTAGATTAGAAAATCTGTCAAAGAAATAAGAAAGATCATTTGTAAGGATGAATGATGGAAAGAAAAATGGTGGTGGACAGAATTTGCAGATAGTATCAAAACCAAATAGCAGGGACTATTAAAGAACTGGAAGTAGTCAGGGCTCAAAGAAAATAAAGAACAAAGAAACAAAGAACAAATATGAAGAAAGCAGTTCACGACAAGGATTAGTGGTAAGATCCTTGCCATTTATGTACGAGCAATTTGGATTTGAATGTAGAAGGTGTAATTATGAAGTTTACAGGGGCCAGAGATTGATGGTGTTGTTGATAGTGAAGAAGACGATTCCATGCTATATAGTCTGATATTGATCAGTTGGTAAATTGGGCAGAGAAATAGCAGATTGATAAGTGAGAGGCAATGAATTTGGGATGTCTTAGAAAGGAATAATTTACACAAAAAAATGGTAGATGGACAGGAGTACTGAGGAACAAAGGGATCTTGGTGTACATTGGTCTCTGAAGATGTCAGCACAGGTTGACAGGATGATGGGATGCTTGCCTTGATTTGCTGGGGTATAGAATATAAGAACAGGAAAATTTTGGTGCAACTTTATAGACCATTGGTTGGACCACAGACGAAATACTATGTGTAGTTCTAATTGCGATTGGAAGAATGTGTTAGCAACAAATTAACTCTTTTTGGAGTAACTGGAAGGCGGGTGGTGGAGGGTTATAGAGAAGTACAGCTGAAACTGAAAGGACATTCTAAACTCAGTTGACAGACCAGCCTTGTGAAAGAAACTTGGATAACATCAAAAAGTGAGGAACAATATGGATACAAATAGGATGCGTCTGTTGAGGTGGATATAGGAGTAACAAGAAAGAAAGTGAAGAACCAACACATCAGGGATGAAGGAACACACAAACATTATAAAAAAGCAGAAGTGAACCATTTAGCCTGTTATTCATTATGATCAGGACGGATCTATCACATTCCTATCTAACTCAATTAAGCTTCGATTCCTCTGTCCAATTATAAGTATAAATGTGCCTTAAAAATGCTTAACGACTTGGCATATCCAATGTCTTTGGAAGTAGAGATCCAAGGCCATACAACTCTTAGAAAAAAAAACTTGTTTCTGTCCTTTAAGGATTTGATGCCCAGTTTGAAAAACAGTGCTCTGTATTTCTGAACTGATCCATGAGAGGAAATATTTATTCCACCTCCACCTTGTCAAGATTATTCAGAATCTTGTAAACTTCAATTAAGTCACCCTTCACTTTCATAAACTCCATTCAAAAGAAGCCTCATCTTGTCCTATTTATTCTTAGAAGACAACTCATTTAATCCAGTAAGACTTCTCCAAACTACTTCTAATGCACTTGCATCCTTCCTTAAGTAAGAAAAATGAGAACATAACTATGTTTCAAGAGGTGGTATCACCAAGACCCTGTAGAGTTGAAGTATAACATCCTGACTTTTATGACCAATTATTTTGTAATTAAAAGAAAGCATACCATTGGCCTTCTTGATTATGTGATGAATCTGCATTAGAATCTGCATTCTAATATTATATTAGAATTATTCCAATAGTGACTCAAACACTAGAATGCCCAACTCCTTCTGCATCACAAAATTCTGCAGTCATTTCTTATTAAAGATGATTCCCGTGGGAACAATAAAACAAAGTATCCAGAAGGAGATTGAAGTGGCATGATCATCTATTTTTGGAAAAACAGGAGGGAATTATGTTGAGGTGAGTGATAGAGATGGGACTACCAGGAAGAAGGAGAAGGGAAGGCTTTAGAGTAATTGGAAATAATCATTGGTAGGAGATTAAACAAATGGGAATCTAAGTGGAATGTTTTACTGACACAATGAGATGGAAGATGAAGAAATAACATTATGATGACCGCAATGGAAGAAGACTAAATTAGTGAAATATTATAAGATATCACAAGACATTTCACAGCAGCATAGTCAATCAAAACCATTAGGGCCAAAGATCAAATGTTTGATCAGGGGTCTTAAGCATCATCTTAAAATGACAAAGAGAGCTCAGTTTGCAGATGGAATTGTAGCATTTCATTCCTGGAACGCTGATGATATGGATGTTGGTAGTGAGGTATATTAATTGAAAGTTGTAAGACTAGAGGAGGTTACAGCACTAGGGAGAAAGATAAGAATAAACAGGTAAATAGTATCACTTACTGAAATCTGATAAAGCTTCAGTGTTTCCTGTTCTGCATTATTATCTAGTATGTATTTTCACCCCTTTTGGAACTCAGTCCTTATAATAGTGTTGAGTCCTGTCAAATGATCTAAAGAAAGGAAGAAGAAACTTTATTGCCATAAACAAAAAAGTTAAATTTCCATCTTTTCCAGTATTGTAGTTAATATCTCTTTAAACTCTGGGAGAAAGTGAGCACTACAGATGCTGGAGAACAGAGTCGAGAGTGTGTTGCTGGAAAAGCCTCTGCCACCTACAAACAGACCCCATCACCAGATATATTTATCCCTCCCCACCCCATCAGCATTCTTTAGAGTCCATTCCCTCTGCTACTCCCTCGTCAGATCCACGCTCCCTCCCCCTCCCCCCCCCCCGCCTCCTCCCCACCACCAGCCCACACCGCACTCCTGGCACTTTCCCCTGCCACAGCAGAAAGTGCAAAACCTGCACCCATACCTTCCCTCTCGCCTCTGTCCAAGGCCTCAAAGGATTTTTCCACATCTGACAGAAATTTACCTGTACCTCCAACAATATCATCCAGTGTATCCAACTATAATCACAACCTGAATTAGACTGTTTGATACGCATTTTATTCATTGATTTAAATATTCACTTACTATTGCATACATCATCATACTGCCTTTTCCAGACAATACACTTTAGTTGTTCACCAAACAATTTTTAATAATCCTAAATGCACAGCTTCCGCCAACCATATAATCAAGGTCAGTAGGCACATTGATTGTCATCTTTACCCCAGTTCCAAATCACATAATATTTTGACTTGATGTCTTTTCGTCATTTCAGAGTCAAAATGCTTGCACTTACTAAGTAACTACAATTTTTCATCACTACGCAGACTACAGCACTTCAAGAGAAAAGTCCAAAAATACCTTCCAAAAAGGAAACTTAAAATGGGCAAGAAAAGTCAATATTGCTAATGAACCAAATCTAATGACTGAAGTTAAAAAAAGACAAATCCCAAGATTCCTGGGTGAGATTCCCAATGTAGATTTGGTCACGTGCAATGGATTTAAGAACCAGATAAAGACCACCCTAACTTAAATAACACCATTACAGAAATTCAAAGATTACATTTTCAGTTCATTAGTTTGGGTTGAATTGAACCTCAGGCTCCACTGTTGAAAGTTGACAGGATGCCTGGGTGCAAGTCTCATCTGGTCCAGAGGTTTGTAGTAACATCCTTGATCAATTAGATTAGTAACATCCTTGATCAATTTGATTAGAATATATCTATCACGCAATTGCAGAAGGCTTCTCTTAGGTGAGTGCAATGCATGAATATTATTTTTGATAATTGTATCCGTTGCTTCCGATGAGGTCTCCTCTACATTGGGGAGACTGGGCGTCTCCTAGCAGAGCGCTTTAGGGAACATCTCCGGGACACCCGCACCAATCAACTACACCGTCCCGTGGCCCAACATTTCAATCCCCCTCCCACTCTGCCGAGGACATGGAGGTCCTGGGCCTCCTTCATCGCCACTCCCTCACCACCAGATGCCTGGAGGAAGAACGCCTCATCTTCCGCCTCGGAACACTTCAACCCCAGGGCATCAATGTGGACTTCAACAGTTTCCTCATTTCCCCTTCCCCCACCTCACCCTAGTTCCAAACTTGCAGCTCAGCACTGTCCCCATCACTTGTCCGGACTTGTCCTACCTGCCTATCTCCTTTTCCACCTACCCACTCCACCCTCTCCTCCCTGACCTATCATCTTCATCCCCTCCCCCACTCACCTATTGTACTCTATGCTACTTTCTCCCCACTCCCACCCTCCTCTAGTTTATCTCTCTATGCTTCAGGCTCTCTGCCTTTATTCCTGATGAAGGGCTTTTGCCCGAAACATCGATTTCCATGCTCCTTGGATGCTGCCTGAACTGCTGTGCTCTTCCAGCACCACTAATCCAGAATTAATTTTGATAACCTTTGTGCTTTCTTTGATGTTATATAGCTAGTTCACATAAGAACATTTTGAATCCTTTTCCATCTCTGCGGGATGAATTACTCTTTAGTCTCTAGCTATATTAAGGTTAAATTATAATTTACATAATTACCCAAACTCTAGAGTCAAGAAAAATTTCTTTAATTGCTGGTGGCTCTTTGCACTGTGATGCTGGCATATAATTGTCACTGGCATTCATCATCTCATTGAAGCTGAGTTTTATAGGGCAGGGTTAATCTACATATCATTGAAAACTGGACATGGGTGTGGATTTGGTATCTCAGTTCACTTACATGTTCTGTGGGTTGACTTGTGACATTTTCAACTGCACTCCTAAGAAGGCAGAAAGGACACTAATCCAAAATTGGTGGGAATCTATTAACACATGCAGGTCAGATTTTAAATATATCTGTGGGTCTGTAATTTCATACACGTCAATCTGAATACGACACAACAATAAGCTACGCACTGGGCTGGCCCAACAATGAATTGGATCAGAGACAGAAAAAATTCAAAAAAGATGTATGTTTTTCTTTTGTTTCCTTGTAGGATCAAGAGGATTTGGAGTTCTCCACCAGGAAATTGAACATTGGAAGTGTTTTGTAATGGGTGATCCATGTGAAACTCTCCATTTAAATCCTTGCTCAAATCAAATTTTTAACCTCCACGTATCCTTAAGTGGAAAATGAATTGTGTTTCTTCCAGAAATTGATACTTTCAGTACAGTAGTTACTGATGTTAGCTGGTCCTATTCAAAGCAGTGGTAGGACATCGTCAGATTGAAGCTGAAACATTTACATTTCTGTTGAAATGTTCTAAAATATCAGAAATGCAAATTGTTCAAATATATTAAAGTAGTTGCAAAAATGGTAAAGATTAGAAAGGCTTTCAAATTCACCAATAGATTATGACGTGACTGGGTACAGTTGTAAAACCATTCTCATTTTTCTGGTTGGAGAGCATAGAAAATGGGTGGGGCAGCACAGTGTCTCAGTGGTTAACACTGCTGCCTCACAGCACCAGGGATTCAGTTTCGATTCCACCATTGGACAACTGTCTGTGGTTATTCTGTGCATATTCTCCCCGTGTCTGCTTGGGTTTCCTCCAGGTGCTCCGGTTTCCTCCACAATCCATAGATGTACAGGTCAGGTGGATTAGCCACAATAAATTGTCCATCGTGTCCAGGAATGTGTAGGTTAGATGGATTAGCCATGGGAAATGCAGGGTTACAGGGATAGAGTGTGTGGGGGGGGGGTGCGGGAGTGGGTGGGATGGGCTTTGAGAGTCGGTGTGGATTTGAAGTGCTGAATGGCGTGCTTCCTTGCTGTAGGGATTCTATAATCAATGAAAAAGTAGCATGTGATGTGCATAATACCCAAACTTTATCCACTGGAGATTGATTGTTACGTAATGCAATTAATATTCCATAAGACAGAACAAACTAAAAATTTACAGTGTATCACTACCTCTGTGAGCTGCAACAAACTATTTTTTAAAAAAACTTACAGAATATCAATGTTAGAGATGCAATTTTTCTAACATCCAACATGCTTGCCAGTGGTATGAGAAGGGTATTAAGAAAGTGTTTGCTTCAGCAGGATAGAATTGTTCAGTATCGACATGAAATAATTCTCATCACTCAGTGGAAGAACGGTATTAATGAGCAGATAACAATCATTGTAGATTATTAGTTTTTTTAAAAGTATCTCTTGTCCAGATAAACATGTACAAGAAATTGGACAAAAAGATTTCTGTGATTAAAATTTTTCCTGCATTTAAACAAAATGACACTGGGAATTGGAATATAACAAGCTGCTACAATCTTCAATATGCATTTCATAATACATGTACAATATTTGAATAATTCACAAGTCAGTAATCAGTCATGCTTGAATTCATTTATTTCATTAATGCAAGTGAAAGTGAAAAGGGAAGCTTTTTACTTAATGAATCATTGAAAAGGCGAAGATGTGTTGAAATGTGTGCAATGACAATATTTTAAGAAGAAGCATCCTGTGCTTCAGTCGGAGAGATGAAAGGCATTTTAATATCTGCTGATATTGTCATGGGCTGTAAGGGTGAGAGAAAAGCCACTCCTTGGTGTCACAGCAAATGTATATGTTGCATTTCGGCAGGAAGTTTCCAGTTCAATTCTCAGTTTTGTTGACATAGGGTTGGATGATGTGGAGTCTGTGTGGGTGGAATTGAGGAACCACAAAGGCAAAAAAACCATAATGGGAGTTATGTACGGACCTCCTAACAGTGGTCAGGACCAGGGGAGCAACATGTACCGGGAAATAGAGAAGGCATGTCAGAAAGGCAAAGTCACGGTGATCATGGGGGTCTTCAATATGCAGGTGGACTGGGTAAATAATGTTGTCAGTGGATCCAAAGAAAGGGAATTCATGGAATGCTTACAGGATGGCTTTTTGGAACAGCTTGTCATGGAGCCCACATGGGAACAGGCTATTCTGGACCTAGTGCTTTGTAATGAACCAGACTTTATAAAAGAGCTTAAAGTAAGAGAACACTTAGGAAGCAGCAATCATAATATGGTAGAGTTCAGTCTGCAGTTTGAAAGAGAGAAGGCAAAATCAGATGCAATGGTGTTACAGTTAAATAAAGGTAATTATGAGGGCATGAGAGAGGAACTGACGAAAATCGATTGGAAACAGAGCCTAGCGGGGAAGACAGTAGAGCAAAAATGACAGGAGTTTGTGGGTATAATTGAGACACAGTACAGAGGTTCATCCACAAGAAAAGAAAGATTATCCGGGGAGGGATTAGACAGCCATGGCTGACAAAGGAAGTCAGGAAATGTATCAAAGAAAAAGAAAGATCCTATAAAGTGGCCAAGACCACTGGGAAATCAGAAAATTGGGAAGGCTACAAAAACAGAGGATAACAAAGAGAGAAAAAAGGAAGGAGAGGATCAAATATGAAGGTAGGCTAGCCAGTAATATTAGAAATGATAGTAAAAGTTTCTTTCAATACATAAGAAACAAACGACAGGCAAGAGTTAGCACTGCTGCAGGGCAGCATGGTGGCACAGTGGTTAGCACTGCTGCCTCACAGCGCCAGAGTCCCGGGTTCAATTCCCGAATCAGGCGACTGGCTGTGTGGAGTTGGCACGTTCTCCCCGTGTCTGCGTGGGTTTCCTCCAGGTGCTCCGGTTTCCTCCCACAGTCCAAAGATGTGCAGGTCAGGTGAATTGGCCATGCTAAATTGCCCATAGTGTTAGGTAAGGGGCACATGTAGGGTTATGGGTGGGTTGCGCTTCGGCGGGTCGGTGTGGACTTGTTGGGCCGAAGGGCCTGTTTCCACACTGTAAGTAATCTAATCTGTAAGTAGTCTAATCTAGACATTGGGCCACTTCAAACTGATGCTGGAAGGCTAGTGATGGGAGATAAGGAAATAGCTGGAGAGCTTAATAAGTACTTTAAGTCAGTCTTCACAGTGGAAGAGATGAGTAATATCCCAAGAATTAAAGGCAGTCAGGGGGCTGAGTTGAGTATGGTTGTCATTACAAAAGAGAAAGTGCTAGAAAAGCTAAAAGGTCTTAAAATTGATAAATCTCCTGGCCCCGATGGGCTACATCTGAGAGTTCTGAGGGAGGTGGCTGAGGAAATAGCGGAGGCATTGATTGAGATCTTTCAAAAGTCACTGGAGTCAGGGAAAGTCCCGGATGATTGGAAGATCGCTGTTGTAACCCCCTTGTTCAAGAAAGGATCAAGACAAAAGATGGAAAATTATAGGCCAATTAGCCTAACCTCGGTTGTTGGTAAAATTCTAGAATCCATCGTTAAGGATGAGGTTTCTAAATTCTTGGAAGAGCAGGGTCAGATTAGAACAAGTCAACATGGATTTAGTAAGGGGAGGTCATGCCTGACAAACCTGTTAGAATTCTTTGAAGAGGTGACAAGTAGGTTAGACCAGGGAAACCCAGTGGATGTGGTCTATCTAGACTTCCAAAAGGCCTTTGATAAGGTGCCACACGGGAGGCTGCTGAGTAAGGTGAGGGCCCACGGTGTTCGAGGTGAGCTACTGGCATGGATTGAGGATTGGCTGTCTGACAGAAGGCAGAGAGTTGGGATAAAAGGTTCTTTTTCGGAATGGCAGCCTGTGACAAGCGGTGTCCCGCAGGGTTCAGTGTTGGGGCCGCAGCTGTTCACGTTATATATCAATGATCTGGATGAAGGGACTGGGGGGCATTCTAGCGAAGTTTGCCGATGATACAAAGTTAGGTGGACAGGCAGGTAGTACTGAGGAAGTGGGGAGGTTGCAGAAGGATCTAGACAGTTTGGGAGAGTGGTCCAGGAAATGGCTGATGAAATTCAATGTGAGCAAATGCGAGGTCTTTCACATTGGAAAAAAGAATACAAGCATGGACTACTTTCTAAATGGTGAGAAAATTCATAAAGCCAAAGTACAAAGGGATCTGGGAGTGCTACTCGAGGATTCTCTAAAGGTAAAAATGCAGTTTGAATCCGTGATTAAGAAAGCGAATGCAATGTTGTCATTTATCTCAAGAGGGTTGGAATATAAAAGCACTGTTGTGCTACTGAGACTTTATAAAGCTCTGGTTAGGCTCCATTTGGAGTACTGTGTACAGTTTTGGGCCCCACACCTCGGGAAGGACATACTGGCACTGGAGCATGTCCAGCGGAGATTCACACGGATGATCCCTGGAATGGTAGGTCTAACATACGAGGAATGGCTGAGGATCCTGGGATTGAATTCATTGGAGTTTAGAAGGTTAAGGGGAGATCTAATAGAAACTTACAAGATAATACATGGCTTGGAAAGGGTGGACGCTAGGAAATTGTTTCCGTTAGGCGAGGAGACTAGGACCGGTGGGCACAGCCTTAGAATTAGAGGGGGTAAATTCAGAACAGAAATCCAGAGACATTTCTTCAGCCAGAGAGTGGTGGGCCTGTGGAATTCATTGTCGTGGAGTGCAGTGGAGGCCGGGATGCTAAATGTCTTCAAGGCAGAGATTGATAAATTCTTGATGTCACAAGGAATTAAGGGCTATGGGGAGAATGCGGGTAAGTGGAGTTGAAATGCCCATCAGCTATGATTAAATGGCGGAGTGGACTCGATGGGCCGAATGGCCTTACTTCCACTCCTATGTCTTATGGTCTTATGGACTCTGAAGATAACAGTTAAGGGCCACAATTGGCTGTGAAGTAGGCAGTTAGCTATACCTCTAAGTTTATCGAATGAGCACTTGTGGAATGCAATACATCATAATGATACCATATCACATGAAACTGGAACCTAGGTCTAAAGGTTTCAGAGAGATGTCCTCTCTCATCTTTCTTTGTATGGAGTTGCGTTCAATAAAATCTTTCAATGTTCACTCAGCTGATTGCTGAAATGACTTTCCTACAACAATGCCTTACAACTGATACCAATATTCCTGGGCTGTGCAGCGAAGCATTGCCTGTCCTGTCATCTATATGTGAAATGACCAGTGCTGTAAAATGGTGCATGTGAACTGTTGAAGACATGATCCTTATCCGATGTAATGTCTGTCTGGAAATAGCTTCTGACACCCCCTGACACAACTTAGACAAATCATGGACACTGGAACCTGAGAGACTGTACCCAAACTCAGCTGATGTTAATTCTGTGCAAGCAAGTGGATTTGAGTCAGTTAAAATCTTACTGGGGTGATAGGGTGGAAGTGCTGTCAGCAAATGGTCAATGCGGAGGGAAGAAAATATTGTTAATAGAATAAGCAAAAGCCTGACCTATATTGTTTCTCTTACTGTCTAATGAAACGAGTCATAGAATTATAGAGCAGTACAGCATGGAAACGGAGCTTTCAGTCCACTTCATCCATGCCAACTAGATATTCTAAATTAATCATGTACACATCACCCTCTGCATGAAAATGTTGCCTCTTAGGTCCCTTTTGTACCTTTCCTCTCTCACTTTAAATTTATGCTTTGGACTCACCTTCCCTGGGAAAAAAGTACCCTGGCTATTCATCCTATCCATGCCCATCATGGCCTATTCCTCAAGGCCCACCCATGACTTATCGATGAGACAAAGATCTCAACAAGAAGCCCAGCAATCACTTCCCTAGCTTCACACAAAGTTCCGGGATATTGTTGATCAGGACCTTTGTGCACTTTAAGACATCCAGCGCCATCTCCTCTGTGTTATGGATACTGTTCAACACATCACTGTTTATTTCTTCAAGTTCTCTAGCTTCCATATCCTTCTCCACAGTAAATAATGACACAAAATACTTGTTTGGTATCTCACCCATCTCCTGAGATTCCATTTATGGACAGCCTTATTGATCTTTAAGGGTATTTCTTATGTAGTTTCATTGCCCACAACCAAAGGAAAGAGACAGGAAACTCTAATGGTTTTTAGTAATAGTCCTTTATGTTATTATACCACTCTTTTCAAAATTACGTTTAAAGTTTGTGAGTATTGCTAGCTAGGCCAATATTTATTAGGAGAAAATGAGGACTGCAGATGCTGGAGATCAGAGCTGAAAATGTGTTGCTGGAAAAGCGCAGCAGGTCAGGCAGCATCCAAGGAGCAGGAGAATCGACGTTTCGGGCATGAGCCCTTCTTCAGGAATGAGGAAAGTGTGCCAAGCAGGCTAAGATAAAAGGTAGGGGGGAGGGACTTGGGGGAGGCGCGTTGGAAATGCGATAGGTGGAAGGAGGTTAAGGTGAGGGTGATAGGCTGGAGTGCGGATGGGGACGGAGAGGTCAGGAAGAAGATTGCAGGTTAGGAAGGTGGTGCTGAGTTCGAGGGTTGGGACTGAGACAAGGTGGGGGGAGGGGAAATGAGGAAACTGGAGAAATCTGAGTTCATCCCTTGTGATTGGAGGGTTCCCAGGTGGAAGATTAGGTGCTCTTCCTCCAGCCGTCATGTTGCTATGGTCTGGCGATGGAGGTGTCCAAGGACCTGCATGTCCTTGGTGGAGTGGGAGGGAGAGTTGAAGTGTCGAGCCACGGGGTGTTTGGGTTGGTTGGTCCGGGTGTCCCAGAGGTGTTCTCTGAAAAGTTCCGCAAGTAGGCGACCTGTCTCCCCAATATAGAGGAGGCCACATTGGGTGCAGCGGATGCAGTAAATGATGTGTGTGGAGGTGCAGGTGAATTTGTGGTGGATATGGAAGGATCTCTTGGGGCCTTGGAGGGAAGTAAGGGGGGAGGTATGTGCGCAAGTTTTGCATTTCTTGCGGCTGCAGGGGAAGGTGCCGGGAGTGGAGATTGGGTTGGTGGGGGGTGTGGACCTGACGAGGAAGTCACGGAGGGAGTGGTCTTTTCGGAACGCTGATAGGGGAGGGGAGGGAAATATATCTCTGGTGGTGGGATCCGTTTGGAGGTGGCGGAAATGACGACGGATGATACGATGTATATGGAGGTTGGTGGGGTGGTAGGTGAGGACGAGTGGGGTTCTGTCCTGGTGGTGATTGGAGGGGCGGGGCTCAAGGGCGGAGGAGCGGGAAGTGGAGAAGATGCGGTGGAGAGCATCGTCGATCACGTCTGGGGGAAAATTGCAGCCTTTGAAGAAGGAGGCCATCTGGGTTGTTTGGTATTTGAACTGGTCCTCCTGGGAACAGATGCAGTGGAGACGATGGAATTGGGAATATGGGATGGCGTTTTTACAGGGGGGAGGGTGGGAGGAGGTGTAGTCTAGGTAGCTGTGGGAGTCGGTCGGTTTATAGTAAATGTCCGTGTTGATTTGGTCGCCCGAGATAGAAATGGATAGGTCTAGGAAGGGGAGGGAGGAGTCTGAGATGGTCCAGGTAAATTTGAGGTCGGGGTGGAAGGTGTTAGTAAAGTGCATGAACTGTTCAACCTCCTCATGGGAGCACGAGGCAACGCCGATACAGTCATCGATGTAGCGGAGGAAAAGGTGTGGGATGGTGCCAGTGTAGCTGCGGAAGATGTACTGTTCCACACATCCTACGACGAGGCAGGCATAGCTGGGGCCCATGCGGGTGCCCATGGCTACTCCTTTGGTTTGGAGGAAGTGGGAAGATTGGAAAGAGAAGTTGTTCAGAGTGAGGACCAGTTCAGTCAGTCAAAGGAGGGTGTCTGTGTAAGGGTACTGGTTGGTACGGTGGGAAAGGAAGAAGCGGAGGGCTTTGAGTCCTTCGTGATGGGGGATGGAGGTGTACAGGGACTAGATGTCCATGGTGAAGATAAGGCATTGGGGACCGGGGAAGCGAAAATCATGGAGGAGGTGGAGGGTGTGGGTGGTGTCCCGAACGTAGGTGGGGAGTTCTTGGACTAAGGGGGACACTACTGTGTCGAGGTATGCAGAGATGCGTTCGGTGGGGCAGGAGCAGGCTAAGACAATGGGTCGGCCGGGGCAGACAGTTTTGTGGATTTTGGGCAGGAGGTAGAAACGGGCGGTGCGGGGTTGTGGGACTATGAGGTTGGAGGCAGTGGATGGGAGATCCCCTGAGGAGATGAGGTTATGGATGGTCTGGGAGATGATGGTTTGGTGGTGGGAGATGGGGTCATGGTCAAGGGGGCAGTAGGAGGAGGTGTCCGCGACCCTACGCTCTCGGATTAACAAGTTCAACATGCGGTGAAACATCGAACAATTCTTCCGCCGTCTTCGCCTCTGCGCCTACTTCACAACCCAACCTCCACTCCCGGCACATTCCCCTGCAACCGCAAGAAATGCAAAACTTGCGCCCATACCTCCCCCCTTACTTCCCTCCAAGGCCCCAAGGGATCCTTCCATATTCGCCACAAATTCACCTGCACCTCCACACACATCATTTACTGCATCCGCTGCACCCAATGTGGCCTCCTCTATATTGGGGAGACAGGCCGCCTACTTGTGGAACGTTTCAGAGAACACCTCTGGGATACCCGGACCAACCAACCCAAACACCCCGTGGCTCAACACTTCAATTCCCCCTCCCACTCCACCAAGGACATGCAAGTCCTTGGACTCCTCCATCGCCAGACCATAGCAACATGACGGATGGAGGAAGAGCACCACATCTTCCACTTAGGAACTCTTCAACCACAAGGGATGAACTCAGATTTCTCCAGTTTCCTCATTTCCCCTCCCCCCACCTTGTCTCAGTCCCAACCTTCGAACTCAGCACCACCTTCCTCACCTGCGATCTTCTTCCTGACCTCTCCGCCCCCACCCCCACTCCGACCTATCACCCTCACCTTATCACCCTCACCTTAACCTCCTTCCACCTATCGCATTTCCAACGCCCCTGCCCAGAGTTCATCCTCCCTACCTTTAATCTTAGCCTGCTTGGCACACTTTCCTCATTCCTGAAGAAGGGCTCATGCCCGAAACGTCGATTCTCCTGCTCCTTGGATGCTGCCTGACCTGCTGCGCTTTTCCAGCAACACATTTTCAGGCCAATATTTATTGCTCATTCCTAATTGCCATTGAGAATGAGGTGGTGAATAATCTTGCTGTGATTCTGCAGTCCATGTTACTGTTAGGAAAGCAATTTCAGTATCGTGATCCAGCAAAAGTGAGGGAATGATGATAGACTTTCAAGTCAGCATAGAGTATGCCTTAGAGGGATCTTGCCAATGATGACTTTGTTATGTATCTGCCATCCATGTCCATCCCAGTAATAGACTTTTATGATTTCAAAGATATGTCATAGAAGCCTTGGTGAGGTGCTGTAATGCTAGTCATAGGTGGTACATACTCTACTAAATAGGCACTGATGTTCAAAGGAGATAAGTATTTAGGATGCTGAATGTATACAATTCAGCTGGCTACTTTACCCTGGATGGTATTCAGCTTCTTGAGTGCTATCGGAAATGCAGTCTTTCACCAAGTGGGAAGTATTTAATCATAATCCAGACTTGTGCCTTGGAATGGTGTATAGCATTGAGGAGTCAGGAAGTCAGTCACATTATGTAGAATTCCTAGCTTCTGGCCTAGTCTTGAAACCATAATATTTAATTGGCTGTTTGAGATTGTAGTCAATGGTAACCTGTTGGATGTTTATGGTGGAGAATTAAGCAGTGGTAAAGCTATGGATTGTCAGGAGCTTTTGATTGGATTCTCTTCTTAGGCATAGTCACTGTTGGATTCTCTTATTGGGGATAATTATTGTCTGACAGCAATGTGGAATGAATATAACTTGAGCTTTGCCCATGGGGGCAAACTGTGTCAGCACCTGAGGAGTGGCAAATGGTGCTGAACATTGTGCCATCATCGGCAAACATGCCCACCAGACCATATGATGGAGGGAAGTTTGCTGATGAATCAAATTAAGCTGATTGGGTTTAAGACATAACTCTGACAATCATCTTGGGCCTGCTAACAATGACAATTTTTATAATGGTAAGTAGGTATGACTTCAAAAATGGCAGAGTTTTTAAAGTGACTTACCTTGACTTCAATTCTGGTCAGATTCTTCCGGCAGTGTCAGAGACAGTTACTGTCAGCACCCCTCCAGCACTCCATTCTTTTGTCTTTAATTGAACCAAGCCTGGATGAGGTGTGCCATGACATGAATGGTGAGGTGAGGTGTGCCATGACAAGTGCTGGTGTTGGACTGGGATGTACAAAATCGGAAGTCACATAACACAAGCTTTCAGAGCTCCTTTGTCAGATGAAGGAGCCTTACTTCACTTGATGAAGGAGCAGTGCTCCAAAAGCTTGTGATTTCAAATAAATTATTGGAATATAAGCTTGTGTTGTGTGACTTCTGTATGTGGTATTAGCCACCCTGGCACAATGCTCAGGACATGTACCAGCCTTTTGGCTGGATCAGGCTGCATCTCAAAGTTATCCATTTACTCTGTTATCACTCACTCACTTTGGATATACTTGGATGTTCATAGCGTCTTTGTTTTGCCTTTCCTTTTTGTATGTTGCTCCTCAGCCAGAGATACCGGGTACAGAGTACTGCTATATTGCCATGCCATTTAACGCCAAAACAAAGCTTGTCACTGTTATCAGCAATCCTCATTCAAAAGGGAGGTAATGCACAGTTGGGAGTCTCAACATTGTGCCAAGCAGCCTTTGAAACTAGTCCATGGGCTTGGATATGGTCACTTGTCATTTGGATGGTTATAGTCAGTGTCCTGTCATCACCAGCTGTGAGAAGCTGAATCTTTTTTCTATTCATTCACGGGATGAGATCCACATTGTTGTGGGTCTGGAAACACACATAGACCAGATCAGGTTAAGATGGCAGTTTCCTTCCCTAAAGGACGTTAGTGAACCAGAAGGTTTTTTTCTAACATTTGGCAGTCATCTTTAGACTCTTAATTCTACAAATGATCATAGAGTCATACAGCATGGAAACAGATTCTTCGGTCCAACTTGTCCATGATGACCAGCTTTCCCAAACTAAAATAGTCCCCATGATTTGGAGATGCCAGTGTTGGATTGGGGCGTACAAAGTTAAAAATCACACGACACCAGGTGATAGTCCAGCAGGTTTATTTGGAAGCACTAGCTTTCGGAGCGCTGCTCCTTCACCACCTGAAAGCTAGTGCTTCCAATTAAAACTGTTGGACTATAACCTGGTGTTGTGTGATTTTTAAAATAGCCCCATTTGCATGTGTTTGGTCCATATCCCTCTAAAACGTTCCTATTCATGTACCAGTCCAAATGCCATTTAAAGGTTGTAATTGTACCAGACTCAACCACATCCTCTGGCAGTTCATTCCATATATGCACTACACTCTGCGCAACAAAGTTGCCGCTCAGATTCCTTTTAAATTCTTCCCCTCCCATCCTAAACTCCCTTTCCCTATTCATTTTATCCATCCATCTCATGATTTTGTAAATGCATGGGTTTCCTCCACGTGCCCCGATTTCCTCCCACAATCCAAAGATGTGCAGGTTAGGTTGATTGGCCAGACTGAATTGCCCGTAATGTCTAGGGATGTTCAGGTTAGGTGGATAAGCCATGGGAAATGCCCAGTTATGGGGACAGGATGAGGGTGTGTGGGTCTGGGTGGGATGCTCTTAGCAGGGTCGGTGTGCACTTGATGGGCCAAATGGCCTATTTCCACATTGTAGGGATTCTATGATATCAGCTGTCTTCAATGCCAATGAAGAATCATACTGGGCCTAAACTGTTAACTCTGCTTTTCTCCACCAATCTGCCAAACCTTTCCAGCCCAGTTTAATTTTTATGTCAAAGAAATAATTTTGAACCTATTTAAGTCGGATATCAAATCGCTAATGGGTAGAAATACTCTGTAGATGCTGGAGGTTGAAATAAAAACTAAGTAGCTGTGGCAGCATATTTGAAGAGGGAAACAAACTTAACATTTCAAGTTCAATGTGTTTCTTCCTTGTAATCTCCTGCTGAGTCTCTCCAGCATTTTCTGTTTTTGTTCTGAATTGTTAGAAGCAACTGTGTGATATTTTTAAACATATATACAATCTTACTGTCTCATGCTGTTCGCTGATTATTATGTTAATATTTTTTAGTGCTGTGTGCTGACTAACGAAGTGAAGCAAAGGTGATAGTGCTGTTTAAATTCTGTGAATTCAATATTAATCCAAAATATCCATGGGATAAACATATGGCTGCTGTTATGACAATTAGGAACAATGTCTACAAGACTAATTGGTACTTAATATAAAATAAATCTTTAATAATAATATTGTTTAAAACTAAATTTATTTTATATTTTTAAACAAGACATGTTTGTATGTTGAAAGAGAATATTCATCATCACAGCTTGATTTTCCTCCCATGGGGAAAAAATTCAGTTTACTTTGACTCTCTTCTTTCAGCACAGTAGAATCTGTAGTCATCAGATTCCTTCAAGAGAGGAGAACACAGCAGCCAGCTTGCTGCACTACCTGAACAAACACAGAGGAACCTTGATTATCCAAAGGACATGGGTGGGGAGTATTTTGTTCAGTTAATCGAATGCTGGATAATCGAGTGCCGGATGACATAGGGAGCATCGGGACCTTGCGATCTTCTTTGAATAATCTAAAATTCAGTTAATCGAATGCCGGATAATTGAGGTTTCTCTGTCACTGATTTTATTTCTCAATTGAGTAGGTAAGTATTGTTGAATTAAAGATGGAATTAACATTTATTTTGCAACAGTGGATATTTAAGTTTAAACTTGGGAAATGCACATCTTTCATGGGATAGATAGCTCAAGCTGGTGCACAGTGGCTCAGTGGTCAACACTGCTGCCTCACAGAACCAGGGACCCAGGTTCAATTCTATCCTTGGGTGACTGTCTGAGTGGAGCTTGCACATTCTCTCCAAATCTGCATGGGTTTCCTTTGGGTACTCTGGTTTCCTCCCACAGTCCAAAGGTACACAGATTAGGTGGATTGGCCATGCTAACTTGTGCCATGGTCTGATTAGTAGCCATGGTAATTGTGGAGTTACAAAGATAGGATAGGGGTCTGGGTCTGGGTGCGATGCTCTTTAGAGGGTGAGTACAGATTTGATGGGCCAAGTGGCCTCTTTCCACACTATAAGGATTCTGTTGTGAATGCAAAGTTTACACTGTGATAAGCTGTTGTAAAAGTATAAATGTACCAGCTTACAGTAGTTTATACACCATGCAATTAGGTATAACCAGGGATAGCAATCTTTTTTCAAAATCCATTGACCTCCAGTCGGATTTTATTGGAATGTGTCTTCTTTCAGATGATAGTCATGTGTGGTTCACTCAACAGTTCTGTTGTCATGCATCCATTTGAGACAGAGACTTATCAATAAGTTAAGAGAATCTTTGAATAGCATCTGCTATCTGCTGTTCAACATTTGCTTTCAGGATTAATGAAATCAAAAAGAACCATGGTTGCTCCTTTTCGCAACACAGAAGGAGAAATAGCAATCACCAAGTGACACCTTTGACTCTCAGTATAAGTTGCCTACGAGCCACTATAAAAAGAAGGAAGCAATATGATGAACAGTCTCCACTGGAAATATTAACCTGTTTTTATTTCTGGGTCAAGATGGACTATCTGAGGAATACCAGAATTTTCAATTCTTATTGCAATAACATAACCAACCAGCAGAATGTTCAAGAAATTGATGCCTCCATCAGATATTAAACAGTTGATTGAAAGTAACTTGAGTCAACTGGATCTTTTTTGTCATTGTATCCTGAGTTCCTGTTGACTATCTAATCGCGAGGCACTCCATACTTGGCAGCCTATCATCCAGCCTGACTTGAGGTGGCAATACAGAAGCAAAAGTTCAGGGAAATAAACACACTTGTTTCTCCTGTATAATAACTTTGCTGAAATAATAGATGTACATAAATAATATTATGAGGATTGAATTTTCACCACAGAGGTAGCAACAGGAGCTAACATTGTTATTTGTTCAGCTCAGAAGCTTGACTTCAGCATTAAGGTGGGTGAAGTGAAGATTTTTTAGGTGCTCCCTTCATTGACATGGGGATGAGTTTCCTGTCAATTAAGGCCAATTAAAGGCCTTTTGGCTTTTAGATGTGTTGCAATATAATAATGCCATTTAGAGGTATCCCAACAGAATGGTGTTATCACAGCCACTTTTTAAAGTCAACTTTGTTAAATGAAATATAAAGAGAAGCTCGGCCAGAGGAGAAGAGAGAAGATAGTGAGGATAGAGGTGTCCCTTGATCTTCATGAATTGTGCACACTTAAGGGATTGCGTATTTGGCAGGGAACTTGTCACTGATGGCTAACCCAGCCCTTTCTTCTGAACCTCCCTTCCTGTCATCCCAGTAATCAAAATTACGAACCTTGTTTGAATTGCCTCCAGTGCAAGTATACCCATCATTAAATAATCAAGTAAAAACTGTGTTAGGTACTCTCAATGCCTCACTAATCCAATATACAGTTGGCATAAACCTTCTCTACTTTTAAATTATCTATTCCCCTTGCAATAAAGGTCAACATTCCATTTGCCTTGTATGCTACCTTTGTGATTCATACGTGAGAACACTCACATCCCTCTGTATCATGGCATTTTGTAATCTCCTACCATTGACCCTTTAAAAATCCATGTTGCTAAAGTAGAAGTTGTTTGGTAAGTAGTTTTGAAAGAAATTTCTCTTCAAGAGTCAATTACAATTAATACAACCATGTTGAGATGGCAACTCATTACATCAATTGTAGAATGCTTTCAGTTCCTTATCAGCAGATTCTGTTCTCCCATTTGAATAATATTTTACATCTCTGTTCAGTTTATCATGGTGTTAGGTCATGAGAAGCCCATCACATTTGTCTTGTGTACACTAATGAAGACTGAACCAAACTAAACACAGATAGCAAAAGAAGTGCTCACAATCATATTTAGAACATACTTCATTAGATTTTATTTATGCTAATCATGGATCAAAAGCACTTCAGAGCTTTTCTGAGTTTAGAAGCCGCGAGGTTATGCTGCAGCTCTTTCAAGCCCTGGTTTGGCCACACTTGGAATCTTGTGTTCAGTTCTAGTCACCTCATTATAGGAAAGATGTGGAAGCTTTACAGAGGGTGCAGAGGATATTTACCAGGATGCTGCCTGGACTAGAAGGTATGTCTTATGAAGAAAGGTTGAGGGAGCTAGGGCTTTTCTCATTGGAGTGAAGAAGGATGAGCGGTGACTTGATAGAGTTGTGTAAGACGTTGAGAGGCATGGATAGAATGAATAGCCAGAGACTTTTTCCCAAAGTAGAAACGTTTATCACGAGAGGGCATAATTTTAAGGTAATTCGAGGAAGGATTAGGGGAGATGTCAGAGGTGGGTTCTTTACGCAGAGAGTGGTGGGTGCGTGGAATGCACTGCCAGCAGTTGTAGTAGAGTCAGATTCATTTGAGACATTTAAGCGGCTCCTGGATAGGCACATGGAAGATAGTACAATGAAGGATTTGTAGGTTAGTCTGATCATAGAGTAGGATAAAAGGCTGACACAACATCAAAGGCCGAAAGCCCTGTGCTGTATTGTTCTATGTTCTATGTAAAATTTGTAATATTAACAAAGGTAGCGTCAAGTATACAATGGCTGGCTGCATTTCACTCACTGTAATATTACAACAATGAATATCGCAGTTCATTGGAGAATGCTATCATAGGTACGTTGTATTTGCTGCCGGAAGAGTCAGGCTGTAAAAATGCAATTTTAGTAACAGGAGTGGCAGATAGTGTTTCCAAATCCAATTGACATTGTGATTGAAACTCAAACACCTGAATTGTCTTTGAATGAGAGAGATGAGCAGACCTTGAATGTTCGGATAGAATCTACTGATGAGGAGCTGAAAGCATTCTATAATTGATTTAATGTTGTTATCTCAACATGGTTGTGTTAATTGTAACTAGTTCTTGAAGAGACAAAGTTTTGGCAAAACTACTAACCAAACATACAACTTCCCTGTTAGCCAGCATAGATTGTTAAAGAGTCAATGTTGTTGATGTGGTGTACATGGACTTTCAAAACTAGTTCCATACTGAATAGACTAGTGTGGAAAACATATAGTTCATGGAACAAAAAGTATGATTGCTGTATCGCCCACTATTAACAATCTGAGGGTGACTATTTGACAAAAATTGAACCAGACCAGCCTTATAAATACAATGACTACAAAAGTTGGTCAGAGATTGGGAAATCTATCGAAAGTAACTCAACTCCTGACTGCCCAAAGACTTTTTACCATCTAAAGTCCACAAGTCAGCACTTTGAAACTGAATTAATGTTTATTCACTGTTTTTAGATCAACATCTTGGAAGCCTGGAAGATAACTAATTAGTCAGTTGAGGACTTGACCCAACTCTGCGGGCAATGCATTGGTACCAGGGAATTTCCACCATGTGGAGAGATTATCAGATAACCCTTGCAATCTCTCAGTTCGTTTCCATGGAGAGGAGTCCTCATTTTGTGTACTGTTTGGCCCTTGAAGGAGGGCCCCTCTGTGGTATTGATGCCACATGCATTCAGCTCCACTATCACAACCCCAATAGAAGCAGCAAAGAGGTGTTGCTGTCAGAGCAGGTTGGCAATTTGTGATGCAGGCAATCGGGTTGGCACTGAGCACGGTGCAACTTCTAACTTCTTCTGAAATCACGTTTTGGATTCTGAGCTGTTAGCTTCCCATCTCCCTGTGCTGTAACTTGCTACATTGAACTTGCTTCACGCTGTTTCTCACTCTGATCTTTGTCAGTGAGCTGCAGGTGATGGTTGCTTGTGTGCACCATCATAGGCTGAGCTCCAAATCATTATCGATGCATTCACAGAGTCTTATGATGGAATAAGCTCCAGGCTGAACATTCACAAGACAGAGCTTCTCCACAACCTGCTTGATTCCACCTTACCACACTGTCCTGTGACTGTTTAGATCCATAGATGGACAATGTGGATCAATTCTCATGTTTTGGAAGGTTCCCCTAAGTGAGGCCAGACACGGTTTAATCATTGACCATGCAAGTAACAGAGTGTTTGATGACCAAGGCGTCCAAACGCAGCACCAAGCACATAGTTTACAGAACAACACTGTTACTCGCCACCCTGTATGTATCAAAGCTATGGACAATGTACAGCAGACACTCAAATCTCAGGGCATACTACCCCACTCTCTGAAAAATCTGGTAAGAACAGTTGCAGGCTAGGTATTCCAATATCAACATCTAATCTCAAGCTGACATGCAATGCACTGACCACAACCAATGTCTTAACCAGCCTTGTGAGTGGGCCACATTGTTGACATGCTAAACACAAGATTTCAAAAAAACAGGCTCTCGAAACTAGCTGTCCACTCCGAGCTGCATTAGGACACGTGGTTACCAGGAGACCAGAGGAAGCATTTCATGTATGCTCTCAAAGCCTCTCTGAATAATTACAACATTCTCTTAATTTCATGAGGATCTCTTGTCCGAGACCACTTGAACTGGAAAAGAAGCATTACAAGGGTGCAATCCAATTTGAACATCTCCAATAGGCTTGGGTGGAGGCCAAGTCCAGAGACAGAAAGGGATGATTGAGGTTTCACATGCTCCGACTGCCCACCAGCTGTCCCACTTGTGACAGGGTGTGCTCTGGACTACTCAGTCATCTCAGGCCCCACAACTTTGAACAGAAAGAAAGTCATCATCAGTTTTGAGGGGCTGCTTAAATAAGAAACAACTGGTGGATGGCTAATTGGTCCTGAGACTGCGCAAGCCTGGTCTAGAGGGTGTACACTTAATCAACATGTGCTCTATTTCCAGCAGTGGCAGGTGTATCCAGTGGTACTAGTGAGTTTGCTGATGTGCCAGCCCTGTGGTTCGATGACAGGCCCAGGCATAGCCACTTAATTGGTTGACACTCTCACAATGCAACCTAGGACCTGCCCAATGTAAGGTCGACCCCCTAGTATCCATCCCAATGAGTGAAACAACAGCCCACTCAGTAAAGTCCTGGTCAATGTCAATATTTTATAAACAGCTCCAGACTGAAAAGATTATTCACACTGAAGCGATTGTAATGAGGTCAGCCAAGTTGACCAGGTGGGGCTGTTAATCCGGTCCAAGCAGGGAGCCCTGGCTGACAGATGTAAGCAGGTGTGTCAGAGATTCTGTTCACTATGAGAGCTGGCTCTGAGGAAGCCAGACCAGTGTCCTTTATTGGTCAGAGCATTGAGTATAGGAGTTGGGAGGTCATGTTGCGACTGTGAGGGACATTGGTTAGGCCAATTTTGCAATATTGCATGCAATTCTGGTTTCCTTCCGAACAAAGGATGTTGTGAAACTTGAAAGAGTTCAAAAAAGACTTAAAAGGATATTGCCAGGGTTGGAAGGTTTGAGCTATAGGGGAGGCTGAATAGGCTGGAGCTGATTTCCCTGGAACGTCAGAGGCTGAGGGATGACCTTACAGAGGTTTATAAAATGATGAGGGGCATGGATAGAATAAATATACAAGGTCTTTCCCTGGTGTGGGGGAGTTCAGAACTAGAGGGCATAGTTTCAGGATGAGAGAGGAATGATACAAAAGGGACCTAAGTGGCAATGCATTGGGTGGTGCGTGTATGGAATGAGCTGCAAGAGAAAGTGGTGGAGGCTGGTACCATTACAGCTTTTAAAAAGCATTTGGATGGGTATATAAATAGGTAGGGTTTAGCGGGATCTGGGCCAAGTGCTGGCAAATGAGACTGGATTAAGTTAGGACATCTGGTCAGCATAGACAAGGTGGACCGAAAGGTCTGTATCCATACTTTATATCTCTATGACTCTATGACTCTAAATACAGTGTACGTGTAAGTACGGGGTGACTTGATGATGGGATACCGGCCTCTGGAATTACTTCACATAACCCAATCTAATTATCCTTGTGATAATGAGAATCCAATGAAGGACAAGCAGCTGGAAAGGCTGACAGAAGGGACAGTTCAACTCTATTTTGATTTATAACTGTATGTTCTGCAAAGACCAGAGAGTAGTTTGAACTAAGTAGTGTTAAATGAGAAGATTTGGTAGGAACTGAGCCCACTAATGAATGGTAAAATAAATCAACAGATCCTGCAATACTGAGAAATGTTAACATTCAACATTTCAAATCACTTCTGCAATATTAATATATCATTTGAGAATCATCTACCTAAATGTTTCTTTCCTTTGAATATTTTTCTTTTCTTTTCTAAAACAGGTCTATTGACCTGTGTCCTTGACCAAGGTTTTTGGTCAATAGTCCTATTAATGTTTTAAATGGTTCGGTGCCAACTTTTATTTCGCAATAAATCCTGTGACATGTTTTGTGATGTTCTATTATGTTGAAGGGAAGATATTTTGTCGTGCAATCGGAAACATTCCTGCACCCGAACTGAAGGCTCTTGAGTCAAGTCCCTCCCCTGATCCTGATGGTCAAGTTAGATGTGTTCATAATGTGGTTAAACAGGTTATTGTTTTGGTGAACATGTCAAACAATTTTAAAAATCACAAGAGCAATTGTTGTTTAAAGCCTGCATAATCAGTTTAATTACCTTTCTGTCTTATTCCAGTGCATTATTCTCCTCCTAGCCTTTCCCCCTTTTTGATTGGAATGTGAGGACACTAGGCTTCTTTCCTGATACATTCAGTTTCCAGTTCATGACTGTCTCTACCACTAAGCCTAACTCCCAAAATCCAGCACCTAGAAGTTTTTATTCGTTCATCATCCCTAAGCTCTCAATCAAGCTGAAAGCATCGGATCACTTTCCATATATGGCTTCAGAAAATACATTCATTTATGGATGTGAACATCTCTGACAAGACTAGCATTTGTTGCTTATCCCTGACTGCTGTTGAGAAAATGGTGGTGGCTTTCTTGAGCCGCTATAATCCATCTGGTGTAGACCCACCCACACTGCTGCCAGGCTGTTGATCCAGTGACTGTGGAGCAGTGATGCTATAGTTACAAGTCAGCATTGTTTATAACTTAGAGAGAAGCTTGGTGCTGATGATGTTTGCAGGTACCATGCTATCCTTGTCCTTCTAGCTGAGACATTACAGGAACCGAAGGCATCATTGTAAGAAGAAGCTTGGTGTGTTGCTGCTGTGAATCTTGTAGATAATACCCACTATGGCTATGTAGCTGTGCTGGAGCATTCTGGCTGGGGGCACAATGGTTTGGAGTGCAAGTCTTCTGTACTATTGTCAGGATGTTGTCAGCACTTGAAGCTTTTGCTGTGCACAACATATTCAGTCTTTTTTGACCTCACATAATGAAACCAAGGTGGGGCAGACCATGCCAAGGATTAGGCATTAAAGTTTTGGGAAATTGGCAAATAGGTGAAATCCCACAAGAAAGATGATTTTAATCTGGCAAAAGAGAAATAAAGATCAACAATAATGGAAACCAGCTCCATTTTTGCACTGTGACTCTGTACCCCTAACTCTTCTGCTTGCCAAAAATATTTTAAAAATTGTAACACCTTTCAGGTCTGAAGAAGTTATTTTGGACATATAACATTAATCCTGTTTTTCTCTCTCCACAGATGCTGCCGTAACTGCTGAGTTTCTACAGCATTCTGTGTTTGTGGGCGGCACGGTGGCACAGTGGTTAGCACTGCTGCCTCACAGCGCCAGAGGCCCGGGTTCAATTCCCGCCTCAGGCGACTGACTGTGTGGAGTTTGCACATTCTCCCCGTGTCTGCGTGGGTTTCCTCCGGGTGTTCCGGTTTCCTCCCACAGTCCAAAGATGTGCAGGTCAGGTGAATTGGCCATGTTAAATTGTCCGTAGTGTTAGGTAAGGGGTAAATGTAGGGGTATGGGTGGGTTGCGCTTCGGCGGGGCAGTGTGGACTTGTTGGGCCGAAGGGCCTGTTTCCACACTGTAAAGTAATCTAATCTAATCAAATCTAATTTCCAGCATCTGCAGTATTTTGCTTTTATTCCCAGAGGATTGGCCTAGACCAGTCCAGTAACATAACCAATACATCACCATTCTCCTTACTGTTGTGTGGGCCCTACAATCCCTACAATCCCTACAGGATGAGCTGTTAAATCCTGCATTCACCACTAAGTAAGGGATCATGTCTGATACATAACATCTGACGGTACTAATAAAGTGCTGCTCGATTGCATATTCTACAATGTGTTGAAAGCATTGATAATGTCACAGGAACCTGATGCTATCTTTATATAAACTTCAACAGTATTCTGATCTACCAGGAGGACTATGCAACTAATTAAGCTGAAACCAGGATTCACTATGATGGGTGAGAAATTAATATGTGAAGATAAAGCTAATTTCTGCAGTAGTACCACTATTTATAAAGTATTGTAATTCAGAGTCAGTATAATAAAGGTGATTTTTTTTCTCTTGATTGAATGAGAGGTCAGTCGTATTTTATTTAAACTAAGAGATGCCTGGCAAATAAAGTCATTATTTTATAGTTGAATTGAACATAATTATTTCTGCAATATTTGATGGAAGCAATTTTTCTTGTTGATCTCGTTGATAGTCCAAGGAAGTCAAGTGGTGCAGTGAGGTAAAACACTGTACTTTCATATCTGGGTAGGAGATTTGAATTTAATTCCTACTGTGAGCATTTGCTTCTTGTGTTGGCTGAAGTGCACAATTTTGAATATCAACTCATTGGAATTTCTATGACTAATTAACCAGCTAAATTTCCAAATGAGATTAAACTCTCTCTGTGTTATAATGCAGCAACTAGAAATACGATAGCTGATAAGATGGCAAGATGTGACATCAGAACTTTTAACACTCATTGTATGGACTTAAAAAATTACCAAAATTGTCAAAAAGATTACCAACCAGATTTAGATTAGATTCCTTACAGTGTGCAAACAGGCCCTTTGGCCCAACAAGTCTACACCGACCCTTCGAAGAGTAACCCATTTTCCCCTAAGTGATGCACCTAATACTATGGGCAATTTAGCATTGCCAATTCACCTGACCTGCACATCTTTAGACTGTGGGAGGAAACCCATACAGACACAGGGATAATGTGCAAACTCCACACAGACAGACAGTTGCCTGGAATCAAATCCCTGTCCCTGGCGCTGTGAGGTAGCTGGGCTAACCACTGAGCCATCCCAAATTTGTCAGAGAAAGCTGTTAAATAGGTCAAGACATTTAAAAGTGCTGCCTTTCAATTCAACGAAAAAAAATTAGCATGTTTCAAACAAAAGATTGATTACTGATGCACTATGTCCATGATAAGAGTCGGAGGATCTGCATTATGAATTTTGCTGCAGGATTGATTGCACAACCATCTATTATTACAGTTCTGAGGAAGGGTCACTCAACCAGAAACATTAACTCTGATTTGTCTCCACGGATGCTGCCAGATCTTCAGTGCTTTTCCAGCATTTTTTGTTGTTGTTGCTGATTTACAGCATCCCCAATTCTTCATCTATTATTACAGTCCAGTGTCTACCATTTGACAGTTGGTTTGAGAATCATAAATGGTATAGATTCTTTGTGTGAGTTACAATGCTTGTTGTTACAGACTTTGTTTAGTTGAAGGCATTTAAATGAATGAAATGATTTTTAAAATTAAGTGTGTTTTTTTTTCAATATAGCAAAGTCTGAAACGAACTCATCAAACCTTTATTTTATTACATCTAAAAGTGTCTTAATGCCTGCCCATAGTGGAGGAGTGAGTTGCCTTCGTCAGTATAAAAACAAAGTGGGTCATTGTGAAGGCATGAGTTGGCATGGATGGAGCATAGAAAATTTCAGGGGAGTGATGATGTGAGGAGTGAGAGCTGGAGGCATTGGTTTTAATAGTAATCTATTGTAATACTACTTCATGGTGTTGGTGCATCCTAGACAAACTATTCACGCAGGCTGCCTCTACACTTGGCAACCTGAGTTTTTGTTCTGCAGTTGTCTAGCCCATCTCCCAGGTCGACCCAGAAAAGAAAATCTGAACTTCTGGCTACTTCTCTTTTTCCCAGGTTTGTTTACAAAGTCAGAAAAAAATCCCATTTCTGCTTCTGGGTCATGGATTGAGTGTTATGACCTGCGAAGAATCATATATATCAATAGGACATTGGCTCAAAGTTGCCACAATAAGTTCACCTTTCAGAGGCTGGCTTTCCCTGATCTTTTCAAGGAAGATGCTTAGGCCATGCATGGCTTAAGGATTACAAGCCAGATATCATGCTGCAAAGAATAATGGCTTATTAAGAGGAATGTGTGCAACAGTACAGGGGAACATCACAATGCAGTGATGTCGTAATTAACATGGCCAGTCGATTCTTAAAGAAACCATGCAGCCTTCACAGTCTAAAAAGGGTAGTGCTCCTATTAATTCCACAAAAATATTGCAGATCACTGTGAACATGCACACCACCTCGCAAGTTCCCAAATCCATGACGATCCAGAAAGCAGGAACTATAAATGGCCAGTATAGCGTCTCTGTGTAATAAACACTGTTCAGGCCATCCAAAATGCAAGTGGCATAGGAAGGTTCAACTGGCTTTGATACATTGCCTACTTAAGGCAAATAAAGACTGAAGTTGAATTTTGGACTTGGATCTTCAGATTCTCATATCAATCACACTGCCCATGTAAGCTTTTAATCCCACTTTCTCAAATCCATCGGGTTCACTCCAGATATCAATAACTGAATATACCCAATGGTCTTTGTTAAAGCAAAGTACACAACAAAAAAACTGCAGAAATCTTATTCTACAATGTTCTCAATCATAAGTGAACACTTTTATGGGGATTTGTCCAAAGATCAGACCAGACCAGGTGATCAGCCTGCGCCATTTTATCTTTTAATCTTTGCTCAATTGTCTCCCCAAGCTAGCTAAATTTTTGCTTTGACCTAAGTTGCCTTATATACTTGCCACTAAGAAGAAGCGATGCAAACTACACTCTTGATAATAGTCAGTCTCAAAAAATGATAAATTTGACAAATGGCAAGCAACACAAACATACAATTTTTCTATGTTGATTTAATCAATTAACTCATTGAGATTTGCTTGTGTCTCCTGAGAAAGACACTTACCTCTTGTTTTTAATGAGTTTTGACAGAAAACTTAGGTTTACTGTTCACTACTTTTACATCATCCAATCTGCTATATGATATTTACACAACACAATTCCATGATAATCAGAAATTCAGCTGATAAATAGTCAACATTATCACAATTGAATCACTGCATCCATTTTAAACAAAACATCCCACTTTTTGGGAGTTACTGTGACGATTCAGTCCACTAGGTACAAGGCTTCAATCTAAATATATATGCATTCTTTCAGCATAACTGTAACAAAGCTTTTAAAAATAACTGTGATGTTTCTAATCATTAGGCCATCACCAGGTTTCATACGTTTCGTCTTTCTCATTTCATTCATTTAACTTCATTTCAGCTAACCTAGGTTAATGTCTACCTTCATTTCCTGCTAAAAGCCCAGCATTCCATTTTTGTAATGGCTTCAGAAGCAAAACAATCACTTTTCAAATGGCCATCAAAGATGATACCATTGAAGTTGTTCAGATTACTGTTGCATGTTAAAGTTTTGCTCAAAATGTTAAGTTCCTAATGTTGAAACTGCTTGGTGCTGTCAAGTACTGTGAACTCCCATGCACTGGAACAAAGTAAAAATTTAATGTCTATTTCTTCACTAGATTACTAAACATCACTAGATTACTAAATTCCCCAAGGCTATCTTTCTACCAAAATGATGAAAAATTGTGGACAATCCTGTCACATAAGATCATCAGGAAGTAACCCCACTCCCTTCACTCACCCCAATGAAATAACATAGAGGACGGAGAGGATGTTAAATCTATTGAGATCACTCAAAGACAGTGACAGTTTTTATTAAAGTGTGCAAGCACTCAGTTCACTGACACTTTTAGTTTTAATCAGTAACTGGATGCAGAGCTGGAGTTGATTGCGTATCGACTGCTAGACTTATTTGTTATAATAACCAACTTGAAATCGCCTTTGATAATTTGACTGAAAGAGAAAGCCATGAGCATTTGCTGATTAAAATGAAAATGTAGGTGAGATTCAGGAAACAGACATGCGATATTATACTGTCAGATGAAAATTGTAGGATTAGTTGTTCTTCCATAACAAACATGACAATTTATCTTCCTGAATTAATATTGATAATTAATTCCTCAGTCAGTGCAGGGTACAAGGCCTGGTATTAAATTTTTAGTGATACATGAACCTGGCTTCTGTTACCCTTCACTTTGTGGAAGACAATTCCACTCCAGATCAGAAGATTAATGGGTTCAGGCCAAGTGGGATTTAATTGCCAGGCTGATATTTAAGTGCAACAGTGAGGAAGTGCTGCACTGTTGGACGTGGCATCTTTCACATGGGATGTTAAAGAGTGGCCCAGCCTGACCGATCAGGTAAATGCAAAAAGGTGCATGGCACCAGTCAACAAACAGCAGTAGAGTTGTCTTAGTGTTTGGCCATCAGCAAACACCTAAAAGAGATGAGAGTCGAGAGTGTCATGCTGGAAAAGCACAGCAGGTCAGGCAGAATCCGAGGAGGAGAGTCAACGTTACAGGCAAAAGCTTTTGCCCAAAACATCGATTCTCCTGTTCCTCGGATGCTGCTGTGCTTTTCTGGCACCATACTCTCGCCTCTCATCTCCAGCATCTGCAGTCCTCACTGTCACCTAAAAGGGATTGCCTGCTCATTGCTGTTGCTGAGCTCTTGAGTCCAAATTGGATGCCATGTTTCCATGCATTCAACATTACTCTTTCAGACACCTTTGGAAGAGTTACATAAATTTCTTTCCTTCCTTCCTCCCTTCTATTTCTTCTTCCTCTGTTTCTTTTTCCTTCTTTCCTTTCTCTTATTTTTATTTTATGGTGTTGATAAATACTGGGGTTTCTAAAATAATTTTATATTTAACTTTTCAAGGTACATTGCAGATGTTCAGGGATAAACGATACAATCTGTTCGCTCTATCCAACCTGA
Source organism: Chiloscyllium plagiosum (assembly GCF_037043375.1). Lineage (NCBI taxonomy): Eukaryota > Metazoa > Chordata > Chondrichthyes > Orectolobiformes > Hemiscylliidae > Chiloscyllium > Chiloscyllium plagiosum. Next base: position 25,280,945 of record NW_028270174.1, read on the forward strand.
TAAAGAGCACTTATTGTTGAGGACAGAGGTTCGCAAATGCATCTCTCGCATATTCCCCCTTCCTAGAACCAAAATGTTGCTAAAGGCTGTCCATCTAGTACCCACAGCTAACTGAAAGAATGCAGGTTTTATTTGTTTATTCAAATACAAATATCCAGAGCAAAGTCACAATCTCCACATTTGCTAAGTTTAAGTTATTAGTTCCTCATTTAGTCTGTAATACTCACTGTTTGTGTGCTTATTTAGAAAAACAAGGGGCTTTATACTGAGACCACAGCAATTTAAGTTGGCTGTGCAGGAACATTGGTTTGTCCTGAATCTGTTTAGTGATGACCACTTGCGCAATGATGGATCAATGCTTGACATTTGACAGATAGGATTTGTCACAAAGAACTTGTTAGTAACTTCTTCAGTTTCTCATTCTTTGATCCAAAGGAATGTTGGTGGATCTTGTTCAGGAATATTTCATAATGTGTAGCATTGAGATGAGAAGCCGATGGTAAAGAATGTTCAACAGGTCATCATGAAGGGGCATTGAAATGCAGCATACATCATTCCAACTAGGTTGTGGGTTTTCATCAGTCAACTAATGTGTGAGAGACTGATGTTTGCATGGACAGGAAGGAAGAGTATGGGTGTTGTGTGGAGAGTTCTAATTCAGTTGAGTGTTAATAAGATGTACATGGGGTAACTCATGCCAAACAGTTGCATAGTACTTTGTTGCAAGGTGTGATAGGATCCAGGATGTTTTATTAATAGATTGTTTCTGGTTTTGACCAATTTTACTTTGACTGTCAAGGGCTAAGTCCTATTTAGAATGACTCCTAGTCTATTGACTTCATGTCAAGCTTTAGATTCTGACTATATGTTTTTGACACTGGCATTGCTAAACTGGAATGCACCATTTTAGGGGATTCAGCTTGAGACACCATGTGCTGTCATTGACCATCAACTTTGTGATGTCTTCATTAATGACCTGGTTCAGCATATGGAAGAATGGAACCTGGATGACACAACAGATGTCAGCAGCAAGAGACCTGATTGTTGGCAGGTCATTTGTGTATCTGTTGACTAGTGCTAGGGCTAGCACTGAGCTCTGTGGTAATCCTCTGACCAATCTTCTCCATGCATTTCTCTATACTCCATGTTTCACTCCAAATCATCTATTGTGGGAGAATATTTCTACAGTCCGGACTCAGGTTGGAAGTATTCTAGGCAGCTTTATGAAGCAGGCCAGTGTGTGTGTTATATCTAAGGCAGCTGCCAGTTTCACCAGGACTTCACATTCTTTTATAAGCCATTTTTGTTGTGACTGCCAGAACTCAATCACATTTGGTGGACCCCTTATAGAAACCAGCTAGGTCTGCATTAAGGATCATTTCTATGGGCACAGGATAGGTTGCTCAAAAGTTTTACAGCAATGAAAAATATTGCATTTGGTTACTAGCTGGCTGCAGGGTGTGATATTTTTTGGGTTTTGAAAAGCAATAGGCCACACCTTTTGAGAGTAAATTTGATTTCTTGAGTGTAAGTGAGTTTGGGTTTCTAAATGACTCAAAATGCTAACAGGTAAGAACTGCCAACTAACTGCCCTCTCCCCAGAGTCCATCTGTTCAAATTAAAGTCAGCCTTAACTCTCACCACTAGAAAGAAGAACGGCTGCTAATTTCTTTCCATTACTCTAGTGAACAATATTCAACCTCTCAAGTTTCATGTTTAATGGCTTAAGTTCTGAGAATCAACTGAACAAGTGCATCAATCATTAAACACGTCATCCAGCCATTTAGAAAATCTAGTAATAGATTTATCCTTTTGAGATAATAAAATTGATTGCATGGCCCACTGAGAAATGCAACTTAATCAAATTATTTTTATTGTCTAGGACATAAATTTGATTAATTTGACCTAACGCACTCAGTTTGTAGGCAAGGAGACTTAAACAGGAAGCTCAGAGATGTGGCCCAGAGCAAGGCTAATATTATGTAATTGTTCTATTTAAATCTGTAACATGAAGAGGTTCACTGAACGATGTGTAAAAGCCTGTGGCATAAGAGTTGGTTTCTTTAATAGTGGTGTAACCAGACTTCATGACTTTGATTTGTGAATCCTGAGAAACACCCCAAAACCCCATTTTCCCAACATGTCTCACAGTGGCATCCTGTTGCACCAATAAGTTCATTAAGGGGGAACCTCCAATATTTAATGGATTGTAAAGTGTGATTGAAGTACATAAGCAGTATTCCAAGTGTCAAATTCCTACCTCAAATAGAGATTTCAAGACCAGTACTCATGTGTAAAATAATACTGTACAGTCTGACTCATTTTTAATGCCACACTCTCCCTCTATTATTGGTTGTATTTTTAATTGGCCTTCAACTGTCAATTCTTGAAATGGGGCTTAGGTTCCTACCACAGGAAAATATAATGGAGCATCCAGAGAGGCCACACAACATTCCTGATTGATGGATGCCTACTTTCTGGGCCCTGAACATCATTATGCGTCAAGTTCGTGGTGAGCTATTGGTTGAATTTTATGTTGGATCCCTATCTATTTGCATAATATTCAGTGCACTTAACTGTGCTCACCCTGTGGACTATTCAAAGGTATTGGGCCATTAATTTGTGTGACGTGGGTCAGGGGGAAATCTCAAATCTGATAGCTGCCAGTCAATCAGATGGCTGTCAGCTTTATTGTCCCAGTCGTGGTGCTCATTGCTAGAACTGCAGATAGTCCCAGAAGTGACAGAGCCTAAAGAGAGGGAGGTGATGATGTTGAGGCAATCTCACTGGACTGATAATCCAGAAGCCCAGATCATTGTTCAGGGGTCACATGTTTAATCCCAGAAAATACTAAAATATGAATTCAATAAAAGCCAGGAATAAAAAAAGACTTAATTGCAAATATTGCAACCACTGTCAATTTCTGTAAAAACACATATGGTTCACTAATGTCATTTAGGGAAGGAAATTTGCCATCTTGACCGAGCCTGGGCTACATGTGACTCCAGAACCACAATTAGGGATGGAACATAAATGTTGGCCCAGCCAACAATGCTCACGTTCCATGAATGAAGACTTAATATTGAACTCCATCCTTTTGTTTCTTAGGTCAGTTTGATAACTTACAGATCCTGACAAGGAGTGGAGTTGGATAGGAAAGGGAGGGAAGCCAAGATTGCCAAGGTCAGGAGAATTGCAGAGATGGAAGACCCAAGAGACGGAGAATTCCTTTGGGAGGGCGTCAGATGGACACAGGCTAAATCGCAGAGGCAGTGTAGAAGGCCTTTAAACAGCCATTCAATAATCACCAAAGGATCCCAAATGGCCTACAAGCGAGTAGAAGCCCTGTAGGGGTTCCTAGAGGAATTCCAATTTTCCTGAGGTTATTAATCCTCCTCTGTCACTGGCAAAATTGTAGTGGGGACACGATGCTACTTGTAGGCAGTATGTACATTTCTACTGCATAGTGTCAAAAATTGCAGCCCTCCTTCCCCAGAATGCTATTCCAGTCTAAATGCACAGTCTATATGATCCAAATAATACAAACCAGTTGACCCGATGGTGTTCTAGAATGTGTCTGTTCAGGGTGTGTAAGATGCGTAAAGGAGCCACATTATATGCTTCGGTGTCTTTACATTAGAAGTTAGGACAAGGAGGAAGCTGAAAATGTGTTGCTGGAAAAGCGCAGCAGGTCAGGCAGCATCCATGGAGCAGGAGAATCGACGTTTCGGGCATGAGCCCTTCTTCAGCATTCCTGAAGAAGGGCTCATGCCCAAAATGTCAATTCTTCTGCTCCTTGGATGCTGCCTGACCTGCTGCGCTTTTCCAGCAACACATTTTCAGCTCTGATCTCCAGCATCTGCAGTCCTCACTTTCTCCTAGAAGATTTTAACCTACTGCGAATCCTCTTGCAAGGATGCCTTCCTTGAAGAAGCTCTCTTCCTCCCTCTACAAGGATTTCAGTCAGTCCCTCTCTCACTGCACACCCCAGGTCATCTCCTCTGCCCAGATGCTCTTCAGCCACGTTCTCAAACAGACTCACTACCACAGCCACATTTCCTTCCTCAGCACCTGCCCATTCCTAAAGAAGGGCTCATGCCTGAAACGTCGGTTCTCCTGCTCCTTGGATGCTGCCTGACCTGCTGTGCTTTTCCAGCGACACATTTTCAGCTCTGATCTCCAGCATCTGCAGTCCTCACTTTCTCCTACAAGGAAGAAGCTAACTAACAAATGATATATTAACCTTCAAAATACTTACTTATAGAACATTAATGCCCATGGGTACCAAACCTTCCACTTCACAGGGACTCCATCCTTGCCCTATCCTGCTTTTCTCTACCAGATTTAGCAGTATTATTATCTTTAGTCTTTCATGGCATATGGATGTTGCGGACAATGCCAGCATTTGTTGCCCATCTTAATGGCCATTTCAGAGTAAATGATCAACAATAATGCTTCAGCTCCAGAGTCTAATGTGGGTATGGATGGCAGATTTTCTTCTCTAAGGGACAGGAGTAAAGCTAATGAGTTCAAACAATATTATTTGCCAAGGTCACTATTAGTGAGACTAGTTTAATATTCCTGTTTTATTGAATGATTTTGAAATCCCTCTGGCTGCCAAAGTGAGATTGAAACCGTGTTCTCCACAACATGAGCCTATGCCTCTGGATTACTCATCCAGCAACATTGCCACTATCTCCCCAATCCTCTAATGGAGCTTCATCAAAATGGATATTTCACGGCATTAGGAAAATTAGTGGGTATGGCCAGAGGCCTGATCAAAGGTGTAACTTTTAGGAAGACTCTTGAAAATAGAAAGAAAAATCAAAAATGTTGAAGATGAATTTTCCAGAGTATGGGAGCAATATAGTTGAATGGCCTGCAATTGAAAGTGCAGTGAAGGGTGTAGGAGGGCGTAAAGCTTGGCACAGAATGGTTTTTGAGCAATTAGCAAAAGCCATGGAAAATAATTGTGAGAATAGATTTGAGTTCAGCATTTCTCTTCAATCCTGATGAAGTGTATGTGTATGCGTGTGAGAGAGAAAGAGAGAGAGAGAGTGAGATGAGGACAGATGGGGATGTAGGTTTACTTAATTAAGTACTGATAAAAGTAAACATAACCTGTTATCACTAGCATTGCATTGAAGTACTTGGAACCTTTCACCACCAGTAGTGAATAACATTGCAAGACACGTTGATCTGAAAATTAATATTTAAAGTATAAAATTGAGAATATTCAGGAGAGAAATTCACCTATCATCCTCCTGTTTAGCATGCATAAAATGGGCATTGGGTCTTTCATTTTCAAGTAGCAATTTGCAACATCCAAAATGCACCAGTCACATATTGTGTGTATTTTAGTCATGTAACACAAACACCTGAAAACAGCAGGAATCTAATGAATATATCAGTTACAATTTAGTCTGTTAGAATTCTCCCATCTCTCTATCAGATTCTCCATTTTCCTATTAAATTATAAAAGACTGTATACATTTGCCCCCTGCAGGGTGTTTTACTTTGTACATCTTTGATTATATTATCTCGTGTAACATAAGAAACTTGCATAAATATTGTGGTGTTTCAGTAAATGTCTGTAACCTTCAGTTTTGTTTGTATTTATAGCTCCTGATCTACTATTTTTCAGTAAAGCACTCTCACAAATTTCTTATCTTGAACAAACATGTATGCTGATCACAATGAAATTATCTCTGTCATCTTGCTGGCCAGCGTCCTGCATAAAGATTTGTCTTGCTGTGTGTTCTCATAGAAACTGATGTTGCTGACTGAACATCAGTGAATTCAGACAAAGTTATTATGCAATTGGTCTTCAATTGTTTTCCAAATATCTATCCCAGAGATATTGGAGTCATTTTTATAGGTGTCCACTGCTTCTTACTATGGATGTGAGCTTGGCTCGAGTCAAGGGAGTTTTACCTGATGTGGCAATGTTTATGTTAGTTCCTGTAACAGAAGAAACTAAGCACTCATATGATGGTACTGAAGAATCCAAAAAACATTTATTACAGCTAACAATTGCACACCAAATGACATTCCTTAGACAGCTAAATGTCTTGGCTAATATTAAGTTAATAGGTTCCAACAGAGCTGTATGAACAGCATGCCACGTTTCAAGTCTTCCTAAGGAAAGATGGAATGTGATAACTTTATGCCCTCAGGCCATAGGCAGTGATTATATCATCAGCATGTCTCTTAAAGATGCAAACTACCTACTGGCCAAGAGACATAACATAGTATTTCTGAATATAAAAAGTATTCATATGGCGCTGTTGGATATTGGAGTTACTTATGTCTGAAAGCAAAAGCCTGACCGTTCATCACGATGAGATCCCAAAAAAAGGTTTCAAGACGAATGTTTGATAAAGGAATCTACATTGTAGTAATGTTAGTTTTCATTTCTCATCCTTCAAATATAGACCATTTGACATATGAAAAATGCAAAAACAAAGACTCATCATCAGATGAGAAAAACTGACTGTGAGCCTACTTTAAATACAAAATATTGTGCTTGCTTTGGAGATGTGAGTTGCATTACCACTTTGAACTTGTGACCCAATTTAGTGTAAATATGAGACTTGACAGGTCTGTGAGAATCACTCTGAAAGCAGTTTTTTTCCTATGTCTAGCTCTATAATTATAGGGCTTTTGCATATATTTTAGTTTAAATTTTCAGCCTGTGAAGACTACTTAGTAATTTTACCCATTGGAAGAACTTCCATCATGTTATTTTTGCTTTATTCTTCTGTGTTTTGTTTGACAAATGTAAATATTTTTAGCAAGGTTTGTGAAGGTTTGTAGCTCAGGTTGAGGTTTAGGGTGTAGGTTTGCTCGCTGAGCTGTAGGTTTGATATCCAGACGTTTCATTACCTGGCTAGGTAACATCATCAGTGGCGACCTCCAAGTGAAGCGAAGCTGTTGTCTCCTGCTTTCTATTTATATCTTTCTCCTGGATGGGGTTCCTGGGGTTTTGTGGTGATGTTTGTGGACTGCCACAAACACTACGGAGGACAAACAGGAAGAAAGTTAGCCACCAGGATACACGAACACCAGTTAGCCACAAAAAGACACGACCCTCTCTCCCTCGTAGCCCTACACACGGTTGAAAAAAGCCATCATTTCGACTGGGACAACACATCTATCCTGGGACAGGCTAAGCAAAGACATGCCAGAGAATTCCTAGAGGCCTGGCACTCCAACCACAACGTCATAAACAAACACATAGATCTAGATGCCATCTATCAACCCCTCAGAAAACGAACAGGAAATGAAATCACCACAAAACACCAGGAACCCCATCCAGGAGAAAGATATAAACAGAAAGCAGGAGAGAACAGCTTCGCTTCACTTGGAGGTTGCCACTGATGATGTTACCTAGCCAGGTAATGAAAGGTCTGGATATCAAACCTACAGCTCAGCGAGTAAACCTACACCCTAAATGTAAATATTTTACAAAAAGTATTAATTGGAATTTGCTTGTTCCCACTGAAATTATTTTCTTGCAAATTGCAAATGGTACTTGGAAGAGATCATCATAGATAAAACTAAATATCAAATTTGTGACTAGAATTCATTCATTTATAGATTTCAAACTGGACAAAATGTAATTTTCTCCAAATGCTGGTATACTTATGCATGGTATTTGTCAAGGAAATAGATTCAAAGAAGATATTTCATTACTGGTACTGGAACTGAGGACAACAAAGTTAATCTGCCCATTCAAGTTAATATAATCTTTCACTACTCATCAGGAGGGTGATGAGGTTGGTTGAAGCAAATGATGAGGATAATTTCCATCCCACAACCACTCCACATTCAGGATTTAAAGAAATGAAAATCTGGTGCAATTCAGAATTTACTTGGTGAAGGTCCATTTTAATTGTGATGCACATTGGGGATGTATAATTGAGCTACAATCTGAAATTCATCAACAAATTCTGAAGCCAGTACAGAAGATCTCTGCAACTGTGCAAGATGAGTATTCAGCATGTCAGTTAAACCTGACAGGGACAAGGCTTCAGGGTGACCTCCAGGCATTTAGAAAGGCTTTCAAAGTAAGCGCATTAGGTCTTTTAAAAGCCTTTCTGGTAAGTTTTCTTCTGTTACCAAGGAACATGAAAAATTTCATGAGTCTTAATGTCAGGGACAGTTATTTATTTTGACTCAAGTTGCCTTGATTGAAATTGTGTTATTGCATAGCTCCTAGACTAGATGGGCAATGTACCTTTTAAGGCATTTACAAGACATCTGAACATCGGACATAATAGTACCACTTCACTTTCAGCCACTCTCTGTGTAATGGAATTTGTGCAGTGTGTTCAGTGGATTGTAAGTATGTCATACAACAGCAGTAAGCTCAGAGCCCTGCCAATGTATGTCTGTTACATATGTGCAGATATTTAGTATTTTTAATGAGTTCAAGATGTCATGACAAGAACTCAATCTGTATGATATCTATTACATGGCCTATCACTGAGGGTAGCACTCAGACCATAGCAATAGGTTTGACCCAAGAAATCATATTAATTATTACCTTTGAAGCTTTCCACCTGGAGTCCATCAAGCTCATGTGGTCAGAGGAAAAGAGGAGTGAGGAGAAGGGTACTTGACATTTCTTTTATCAGATTGATCCTCTCAGCCCATTCATCCTGCATACGTGGCCCAACTTTTGCAGTGGGATACAGCACAATGAACATGAACAGATAGTATTGGTGACTTTTCTTTCTTTTTTTAGATGGCTTTGCTAATAAACTGGCTGATGAAGGGCTTATGCCCGAAAGATCGACTTTCCTTCTCCTCAGTTACTGCCTGACCTGCTGTGCCTTTCCAGCACCACACTTTTTGACTCTGATCTCCAGTATCTGCAGTCCTCACTTTCTCCCAACCTGCCTGTTGGTGTCATGATGAAATGTGAATTATTGCACAATCCTTAAGGTACTCGCTGATCACAGCATGTCACATAACATTGGATAAAACCAAATCACAAGCCCTTCCTGCCTGCTTACCTGCATCTACCAAAACATCGCCAACTATTTCAACCATCCATGGCAATCCCAACTAGTAATGAGTGGAGTAACTGATCTTCTCAACATTCTAGGTCAGCAACAGGAAGGAGACCACCTCTGCCATCAGCATATTGCCCATCTCATCTCTTAATACAGGATTCTGTATTTCACTAAATTGACAATATGGCAAGTGATTGTGATGAGCTATTGACAGAGAAAAAAACATGCTTTAAATAGTGAGATCTGATGACTTCTGTTTATTCCGGTGTGACAGGCGTTTTGCTCGTAGGAGATTTTTCATTGTACTTCCATCACTTTGAAGATGCTTTCTCATATATTAGTGGTCATTTTAGTCACTTCACTGTTTTTTTGCCTTGAATTTGCTCATTCCCTGTCAGCCTCGTCAACAGCGTAAGAAACATTTCTGCAGCTCTCCGTTGGCCAACAGAATGAGGAGCAGAATCGGCCCTCTACCTGACAAGCTGCTGCTCTACTAGACAGAAGGGATGTGCTTGGTCATCCAGCTTGAAGCAGGCAAACTAATGTAAAATATATAGGCCGAGAATGTACTTCTTCTATGTGGCTGGCCTCCATTTTCTAGGAGGCTCAGAAATTCCTGTCAATGGTCTTTGGCATTAGCAACCTCCTGCCAAGTGAACTGAATTTACATAATGCATTGCTTATGATAATCGAGGTCATTTTAGCCCTTCACAAGGTGAAAAAAATTAAGGGCTAATGATATTGTTTGCATCTTTCAATTGGCTTCCCATATGTGCATTTCTCAGGTGACTAATGCCAAGTTTGTAGGTTTGCTACATATATACATTTTGCAACAGTTTGGCACTCCACTTCAATTTTCTGCTGTTGCTGGCATCCCACAGGCATTGACTGCACCTTTGTGGTGCTGAGGCATTTCCAAAATACTCAGCAGTCTTTATTCATGTTCAGTTTGGTCCCAACTCTCAAAAGATGGTCATGCCTTTTTTTTCATGATTCTGAGGTAGCAGTCAAGAGTCAAGTTTTCCAGAGGTACTTACGGAGTCAACGGATGACTCCTTCAAACAAGGATTAGCCACTGATGTTGTTGCTGTGAGACTAATGCCAAAAGACTAATGCCTAGGAAAAAGAAATATTACAGCAGATAGGTCCTCAGAAAATCAAGACACTCCTCCATCCAATACACTGCCCCCACTAATCCTTTCTGGAAGCTGCTAGGAAGACAACTGTATGCTGTTTGAGCCTTCCTTAGGAAATAGTGTAGGTTGCCAGCAGCTCCGTAAAATCACCATGAATAGTCCTATACACTACAGAAACTGACCTCCAACCCTAGTCATCAATTGACCAATTGACTTCCTTTTTTAAGGTTAAAAATGTCCTCTGGTGACAGAAACATTTCAAGCTTCCCTCAAGACAGTTCTCATTGCAGTCTTCCCACTTCTCTCACATCAAAATGTCTCCAATACGATGGTAAAATTGTGGTTTTATTGTCGTTAATATAAATTCTGGCTATGAGCTGACATGGGAACAAATACAATTTTAACTATCCTATGTATATAACATATATATTAAGAATGGGACAGTGTGACAATATAGAAACAAGATGCTGTAGCGAAGGTTGAAATCGATGACAGATAAGGTATTGAGGAGAATCAAGATGATTGTACAAAGTTAAAAATCACACAACACCAGGTTATAGTCCAACAGGTTTAATTGGAAGCACACTAGCTTTCGGAGCGACGCTCCTTCATGAAGGACTATAACCTGGTGTTGTGTGATTTTTAACTTTGTACACCCCAGTCTAACACCGGCATCTCCGAATCAAGATGATTGTGTTACGGATGCTGCCCTTGTAGCTTAGCTTGCTGAAATTGAGCACCCAACATTGGGTTTGCTGTAGACCCTTTCAATTCTGATGGTCCAGCCTACCTCCAGCCTTACCCAAAGCTACATTACTGTGGGGAAATGGGGATGTTTACCGGGGGCTGATCACTGAGGGAGGTGGGAGTGTTTCTTTTCATCTTCATTACATCAATTTGAAGGCTATCTTAGCATGTGGATCCTAACACACACTGGCCAGCATACCCTCCACACATTTCTCAAAGTTGAAACGGCTTTTTGGGACACAGTATTGGTCTCCAAACAAAATGTCTTTATCAGTTGGGCTACCTCAGAGCTTTACTAACGAGCAAATGTTGACAGCAATTGCAACAGCAACTAAGTGTTAGGAAATTCTTACTCTCTAGTTTTAAATTACCAAATACCTTGTTGCTTTATGGTGGAAATCCTGAAAGGTTTGCACATTATGCCATCCCTAAAACCAGAATAAATTATACCTAGACTTGGAATGATTGTGTTAATGAAATAAAACTGTAAAATTGTATGCTATTTGTACTTAACTCATGTCTTACAAAATTTTAAAATTGTGTAAACTTGAAAAGTAGTGAATTTAATGTAAATTCAGTACTTCTTGACAATCTATAGGACAGAGAACATTATGAAATTTTTTTATATTAGATTAGATTCCCTACAGTGTGGAAATAGGCCCTTTGGCCCAACCAGTCCACACCTACCCTCCGAAGAGTAACCCACCCAGACCCATTTCCCTCTGACTAATGCATCTAACAGAATGGGTAATTTAGCATGGCCAATTCACCTGACATGCACAATTTTGGACTGGTACCTTTTGAAATGATACTTGATTAGGTTAGATGATTAGATTACCTACAGTGTGGAAACAGGCCCTTCAGCCCAACAAGTCCACACCGACCCTCCGAAGAGCAACCCACCCAGACCTATTCCCCTACACCTAACACTATGGGCAATTTAACATGGTCAATTCACCTAACCTGCACATCTTTGGACTGTGGGAGGAAACCGGTGCACCCGGAGGAAACCCACGCAGACACGGGGAGAATGTGCAAACTCCACACAGACAGTTGCCGAGGCTGGAATTGAACCCAGGTCTCAGGCGCTGTGAGGCAGCAGTGCTTACCACTGTGCCACCCGGTGAGATTACTTACAGCGTGGAAACAGGCTCTTCGGCCCAACAAGCCCACACCAACACTTCGAAGAGCAACCCACCCAGACCCATTCCCCTACATTTACACCTTCACCTAACACCACAGGCAATTCCAGCCATTCCAAGTTTTAAATCATGAGAATGTTATCTTCCTTAAGCAATAGGTTTGAGTTAGATGTTTTATAATTCTGGACAGAGAATTTCCTGTCATTGCACTATTTTTCTTGCAACGTTTAGACCTTTGTCTGAGAAGGGAACTGAGGTAAATCAGTAAATTATAGAAAGAGAAACCTTCACTTTTGCACTCCTTCATTGATTAATCACATCCCAATCTTAATGCATGTTTCCATCTTGCCAACAGATCCAGCTGCTTGGATCATTATTGAGCCCGACTGGATTTTTGGATGACCTTAGAATGAGATTAAATAGAATCCACCAGTTCAATCAAAGCAAACATTGAAGAATGCAGGATATCACTTCATTAAAACTGACAATGAAACTAAATTAATTTTGTACATGCACACACTTTTACTTGCTTTGTCACTTGTTCTGTATTTATGATGATCTGCTTTAAGGAGAGTGGCATTTATAGAAATACGTCATTTCATTAACACGGTGCCTACACTCAGCAACTGCTGCAAAATGACAGAACCTTTCTTTGTTACATTTTATGGTATTAGTGTAATGTGATTTTTCTTGGTCCTTGGCATTTTGTGCAAAAAGCCCTTCATCAAATGTTCATAAAAGGTAGCTGCCCAACCGTGATTCAATATGTATTAGAAATAGCACCAATGAAATGGTTAGTCCATCAGACAAGCTTTGGAAGGAAAAGCAAGCAATTTGTGTAGAAAGCTCTTTCCCTCTTGACAGAGTTAAGGATCATATTGAGCCTGGAAAAGCTGTAGCAATGATACCATAGCACTTTATTTAATGCAAGGCAGCTTTCAGACAGTCTGTCTTCTAAATATTTTTTTCACTGAAACCCCAGAAGCAGATGTCCCACTTCAGTGCTCAATGCAACATCCTGAACAAAGGATTACTCGTTAGGTTTTGAACTGAAGATCACACATTTATTGTCGTCCATGTAGTGTCTTTTGTAAGACATATTACATCAGCAACCCTTGAGCATGAGCATGGTCATTCTGGGTGACTATTTAGCCTGAATAGTAATGGGAAAGAAAATATGTTATGGACTTGGTCTGGTATAAATATGGATGCAACTGATTAAACAGACAAATTATATGTTTTGTTCCTTTACGAGTCCACACCAACCCTCCGAAGGGCATCCCACTCAAACCCCCTCTCCGCTACCTTATCTCTGTATAACCTTGCATTCCTCATGGTGAGAGTTGAAAAGTGTGACACTGGAAAGTTCACCTCACCTGCACATCCCTGGACACTGCAATATAGCATGATTAATCCATCTATGCTGCACATCTTTGGACTGGCACTGTGAGGCAAAGTGCTGATCACTGAGTCACCAAGCCTCACCATTGTCTCTTTGCCCATCTAATTGCCTGTTCACTTTCAAACAGAACTTTCTATATACAGCCTGGTTCTCAACATCAAACAGGCATTTATCATAGACTCTCTTTTTGTATCACTTCACTTTCTATGTGTTTGACATTCAGGGTATTGTTATTTCATTTTTATTATTCACTGATGCAATGCTGTCTTAGTCAGAATTTATTGTCCATACCCTAATCAACATATAAAAGGTGCATTCTTGAATCGCTGCAATCTATTTCATATAGGTGCACCCACAATGCCATTAGGGAGGGAGATCCAGGATTGTGACCCAGCAACACTGAAGGAACAGCAAAATATTTCCATTTGTATGTCCAAGTTAGGATGTGGCTTGGAGGGGAGCTTGCAACTTGTGAAGCTGTTGCATCGAGAGTAGTAGTCATGGGTTAGGAAGATGCCGACTAATGAGCCTTGGGGAATTCCTGGAGTGCATCTCATAGATAGTACACACTGCTGCTACTGGGTGTCAGTGGCAGATGAATTGAATGTTTGTTTGTGAATGTGGAGTCAATCAAGTGTATGCTTTTTATTGTATGGTTTCCAGCTTATTGACCAATGTTGGACCTGCTCTCATCTCGGCATGTTGGGAGTATTTCATCACATCCCTGACCTGGGCCTTGCAGATGGTGGACAGGCTTTTGGGAGTTAGAGGTGAGTTACCTGCTCTTATAGCTGCAATATTTATATGATTTCAGTTTCTGGCCAATGACAATGGTCAGGATTTTGACAGTGGCTCTAATCTTTCTCTGCTGTGGGATATATCTCAACTGTACCCAAACCATATCCTCTTTAACGGAGCCACATTTTTAAATAGGGTTACCAGCTAATCTTTGTTTACAATTTCTCCACTGATGTAATTTTATTCTAAATTATTTCTTGTCCTTTTTGTACCTAATACAAATCCAGGTTTATTATGCTCACTATTCTTCTAAAATTGTCCACGTGGGCACTTGCTCCATGTGAGTCAATTCATTTCACAAAACCGGATTCTTCCTTCGCCATTGTGATGAGAGGATATTAATCAGTTTCTTGAACTCTCTGCTCTTTACACTGCAGAATCCCAATTCATAGTTAGGAGAATTCAAGTTCTGCACTTCATAGAACACAGAATGCTACAGCGCAGTACAGACCCTTTGGCTCTCGATGTTGGCTGACCTGTGAAAATTAATCTGATGCCCATCTAGCCTACATGTTCCATTATTATCCATTTGTATGTCCAATGCCCATTCAAATGCCTTTAACATTGATGAGTCTACTACTGTTGCAGGCAGGCCGTTCCACACCCCTACTACTCTCTGAGTAAAGAAACTACCCCGAATATCGGTCCTAAATCTATCACCGCTCAATTTAAAGCTACGCCCTTTCGTGTTAGCCTTCACCAGCCAAGGAAAAAGGTTCTCACTGTCCACCCTATCAACCCTCTGATTATCTTATACATCTCGATTAAGTCACCTCTCAACCTTCTTCTCTCCAATGAAAACAGCCTCAGTTTCCTCAGCCTTTCCTTGTAAGCCTTCCTTCCATACCAGCCAACATCCTAGTAAATCTCTTTCCAAAACTTCCACATCCTTCCTACAATGCAGTGACCAGAAATCTAACCAAATAGATTCTGTCATTGACCTTTCCAGTACCTCTTTTATTCATAACATTGTGACATGCTCCTTAATTAATCCTGAATCTCTTTCCTATATTTTCCAAACAACTTGTATCTAAGAGTATTTACCAGCAAATCATTCTCTTTATGGAGATCAAGATCTATCATAATTGTATTATTATATTCCCATCTAGCTATTTATGCCAACTCCCAACCAACCGTATTTACAGCTTTATATAGTTTATTTACCTGTACCGCAAATGTTAGACTTTCTGCTGGTTTTACATAGTCTGATTCCATCTAGTTACATGCTATTTCTTTCTTCCATGCTACCTGTCTCTTCTAGTCCTCAAAATGCATCGTTTTGCATTTCAAAAACTACATCCTGATTACTCTGTCCCTAATAAATTTGCTATTGAATTCGAAACAGCTTGATACTAAACTGAAAGAGGGCCCAAATTAATTCAAAATGCAACGTTTGAGGTTAGTTTTTTCAAAGACTGGAAATGTGAAAGCATTTTGAGTGCACAGGAATAAATTTTGGTCTTTTTATCATTTTATGCATCATCATATCATAGACTTTGCTGTATTTCTTATCCAATGTCTTTAACTGGAGACAAAGATTGAAAGAAGTGTGTTTATTTGGACTGTTTTTTAAACATTACAAAATGTGGCTACTTGATGCCATCAAAATTTTTCACTGTCTCAGTATTTTATACATGAAAATATTGGTAAGACAATGACCATTTGTTATGTCACTGAGTAACTTATTTTGTACAAACTATTTTTTTCTCAGTCATTTCCAAAACAGATTTAAAAATGCAAAGAACTAAAATAGAGGCTGGTCAACAGATGTTAAGTAGTGTACTAATATTTTTATTTATAGTATTTAGATAAAAACAATTTATTTTAGACAGATTATTTTACACCTCAACGTACAGTGACCTAGTTTTGGAGGGAGGAGTTAGAACTATATATATTCCCTGGTGAATTGGTGACAGCTGTCTTTTTAATCCCCAGAGGTCTAGTTAGTTGTGATAAGGGTATTCATGAGTGTCTCTGGTGGTGAAAATTCACTGAGAAATTTTGCAAGTCCTCAAATTTTAGACTCCAAGTCGGAGTTATAGCTAATGCCCAAGCATGCTGATAAACCCATTTGTCATGAAAATGTGTGAAGATTTATTTTATTTAGGACAAAGGTTTCAATTAGAAACTTGCATTACTTCTAAGAAGTTTAATTAATAGGTATCTTAATTTTGCAGGTCAATTTTTGTCTGTCTACTACTTTGAGCATGAGAAAATATTAACTCTGATGCTGACAGGCTGGATTAGTAGATAAACTGGCTTTTAATAAAGCAACTTTGATAATTCTTCTAAATAGCTTCACAATGTAAACAGTAGAAAAGAACTTATTAAAGGGCAATCATGAAAGATTTGAGCAGCATCTTAAAATTCAATAAAAAAGCTCATTCAGGATAAGCATACATGGCAAACCCTCTGACAAGTTCATTGCCGATGTATCACTGCAGGAGGGCACAGCACAGAGCAGGTGTACAGCAGCAAGTCTTTGGGATCTCACAGAACAGATAGTGTCAGAAAAGGAGAGAGCAGACTGCAAGCACAGGTTGAAAATGATACAATTATACAGAGATTCATCACATTATCCAATCACATGATTGGAGAGTGCCAAGAGGTGAAACACAATCTAAAAGAACCATCGGGTATCTGTGCTGTACTACCAGTGGCTGTACAGATTGTCACAGTACTCAGTCGTGCAGCACAAAATAATTCCAGTGAGCCACAGTGGACATGGTGCTGGTCAATTAAATAACTCACTGGAAATGGAGGCTCCGCAAATACCCCCATCCTCAATGAGAAGGGAGAACAATGCATCAGTGCAAACAACATAGCTGGAACACTTGCAATAACCTTCAGTCAGAAGGACCTAATCAATGATCCATCTTGGCCTCCAGCATCATGGATGCTAGTCTTCAGCCAGTTTGATTCAGTGCATGTGATATCAAGGCATCGGGTCTTATCAACATTCTGGCAATAGTACTGTAGATGTTTGTTCTAAACCTTACTGTCTCCCGAGCTAAGCTGTTCCACTACAGCTTTAATACTGTATTTATTCAACAGTGTGGAAAATTACCTAGGCTCTTTGGTCTTTGGAGTTCGGTTGTGGCAGTGATTGGCGCCATATCGACTTCAGCGATGTCCGGAATAGTGTCGGGGGGAATCTGCTGTGAAGTAGCTGTTGCAGCAACAGGGAATAGCAACAATGCAACGCAAGCCCAGATAGTGGCAGAAGTGGCGTGGCGAAGGATAATGGCAGCAGTGATCAGTCATGAAGGATGGAGTCAGCGGGTCGCGCCCGAGGCCTTGCAAGCAACGGTGATGCCTGGCATGCCTGATACAAATGGGCAGCGGCAGTTGGCCAGAGCAGCTGGCAAACACAGGTGTGTCTTAGCTCAGCGCAGGTGAAAGCATGCCAAGTGCGGGGAAAAGTGAGCCCAGTGCAGGGGAGAGTGAGCCCAGTGTGGACGAAAGTGAGCCCAGTGCGGGGGAAAGTGAGCCCAGTGCAGGGGAGAGTGAGCCCAGTGCGGGGGAGAGTGAGCCCAGTGCAGGGGAGAGTGAGCCCAGTGTGGACGAAAGTGAGCCCAGTGTGGACGAAAGTGAGCCCAGTGCAGGGGAGAGTGAGCCCAGTGCAGGGGAGAGTGAGCCCAGTGCGGAGGTGAGCGAATAGTTCATGTACCTTGGCGGATCTCATGAGATCATTCATGATTTTTTCCCGAGTGTCTACAGCTTATAGAACCAATAGATGGAACTTTACAACAGTAGAAAAAACTACAGTAGTGAGGCCAGGAGCAGGTCAGGAATTCATTGGAAATTACAAGGGAGGATCTTTAATTTAGCTGTGGTGTTAGCATACTGGCTTCTGGATGGCATGAACTTTTTTTTCCAATTTTTAATAGATCTTCTTCCCCACTCCATCCGTATCTTGTTTGTATAGATTTGCTTTCAGAAAAGCTGACCAATTTCTACCATTCACACCTCAAACTCTTCTTTCATACTATTAACACTCTTGTTGTTTCTTCTGTGTACGTTCACAATCTGTATTCCATTCGCTTCACCCCCACCACTCCCGCCCAGCCCTCACCTTTGTCAACAACATAAAACCATAATTATCCAGCCCATTCAGTTGCAAAGAGCAGTCATTGGATTAGAAATGTGAACTCGTTTTCTCTTTCCAATGCTGCCAGTTTCGGCACTTTCTCCTTTTTATTAGCATTTATGTATCCTCTTTTGCTTTCTCTCAAAATGTACCTACTTAGCTATGTTGAATTTCATCTGCCAACTGTCCACCTATTTTTGCCAGATTAACTGTATACTTTTTGTTAAGTCTGTTTGTATCTTCTTTACAGTTTTCTGAACATCCAAGTTTTTGTGTAATTTGTGGGTTTCAAAAATATGCCCTGGATTCCCAAATCCAAGTTATAAATGCATATGAAAAACAACAGTTGGCATAATACAGAACTCTGGGTAACACCACTTTATTTCACTCTTCACACTAAAAAAAAACAATATATTTCCTTTTTCTATACATTAGCCAATTGAGTGCTGCTATTGCTTCTCTAATAAATGGCTACCATTTTGTTCACAACCACCACCTTTCTGCATAAAACAATAACCTGTCTATTATTACATCAATAAACTAATTCAAGTTTGTCAAATATATTTTGCCTTTAACAAACCAGTGCTAGTTCTTTGATATTAATTCATGGTTGTCCAAATGGCTGATATTTTTCTCTGAGATTATTGCTTCTAAAAGCCTCCCCATCACTGAAATTAAAACAACTGTAATTGGTAGGTTCATTCATCTTTCTCGTGGACTATTATTATTTGACATATAGTGGAAGTATTTTCTTGTTAGATGTACAGTGCGTATAAAGAGGGGACCCAAAGGCAGTACAGCTATTTCGCAAAAATTAGTTTGGTTTCTGGACCTGTGTTAAAATCTAGTCTACCTGATCCAGATGAAGTGTAAGGGTTGGGCTCAAATGGATATGGAAATCTCAACCCTTTTCTTGCAGCCTGTCAAACAGTACAAATTGCCATCGAATTAGTCACTTCTTTCACAAGAACTGTGGGTACAGAAAGGATGGAAAGAAAAACAAAACGCATGGATTTCAAAATGGCTATTCTGAATTAGATTTCAACTGTACTCTTATTATTATAGACATCATAAGATCATTCCTCCATACTTGACAATATTTGATGCCTAAAGCAGAAATTTTATTAGAAGCATTGATCATTCAATGTAAATGCCATGTTGAAGTCTAGTCACATAATGGTCATGTCAATTCTGAAGTCTGGAGACATGAGCTTAAGTTTCATCAAGGTAGTTTGGAAGTTTTGATTTCAGTTTAACACAATCTTTGAAATTAAAAAAAAGCTGACACCTGTTAAAGTCAATGCTGAATTATTGCAAAAAACAAACTAACAGCCAGATTAGAAGGAAATTTGAAATAAAAACAATGTGCTGGAGAAACTCAGCAGGTCTGGCAGCATCTGTGGAGAAAGAAATCAAGGTAATAGAATGACTTCAGCAGAAAAGGATTTTCATCCTTAAAGCAATCTGCTTCTCTATTTCCTCCTTTTAATGCGCTCATTAAAATTAATCTATTTGATCAAACCTTGGTCACATTGCCTGACATCAGCTTGTAAGATATCTAGTTTTGTTTGACAAAGCTGGTAATGTACCTTAAGACATCTTATTACCTCAAAAGCCAAGTTGTTGGTGATGTGTTCTTAAATGGACTACTTGAAAATTACTCTCTGAGTCTTTACTTAGAGTCATAGAGGTGTGCAGCATGGAAACAGACCCTTCAGCCGAACTCGTCCATGTTGACCACATATCCTAAACTGTTCTAGTCCTATTTGCCAGCATGTGGTCCATATCTTTCTAAACCCCTCCTATTCATATACCCATCCCAATGCCTTTTAAATGTTGTAATAGCACCAGTCTCCACCACTTCCTCTGGCAGTTAAGTCCAAACACCCACCACCCACTACATGAAAACGTTGCCCCTTAGGTCCTTTTTAAATCTTTCCCCCTCACCCAAAACCTATGCCCCCTAGTTTTGGATTCTGCTAGCCTGTGGAAAAGACCTTGGCTATTCACCCTATCCATGACCCTCAAGATTTTATAAACCTCTATAAGGTCACCCCTAAGCCTCAGACACTTGACGAAAAATAATCTCAGCCTCTCCCTATAATTCAAATCCTCCAACCCTGGCAACATTCTTGGAAATCTTGTCTGAACCCTATCAAGTTTCCTATAGCAGGGAGACCACAATTGAGCGCAGTATTCCAAAAGTGACCTAACCAATGTCCTGTACAGCCACACTTGACCTTCCAATTCCTGTACTCAATGCACTGACCAATAAAGGCAAGCATACTAAATGTTACCTTCACCAGACTGTTTACTTGCAACTCCACTTTCAAGGAACTATGCACCTGCACTCCAAGGTATCTTTGTTCAGCAACACTGCCCAGGTCCTTACCATTAAGTGTATAAGTCCTGCCCTGATTTTCCCTACCAAAATGCAGCAGCTCACATTTATCTGGATTTTTATTTTATATCTGCTGGGAGTACATGTTTATATTTAAGGACTATACAAAAAAAATCCTAATTGGAAGATATGGAATCATTTGGCATTAGCTGGATTGAAAAGGGTACCATTTTTGTTTTAGCAAGGAATTAAGTAAAATAGCTTAACTTTGCTACAAGTTACCCACTGCTAACAGTGAAACAAAACAACAGACTTTGGAAAAATATTGCAAGAAAATAACAGATGGGTTCATGACTCTTAATTACTGGGAAAGTAAAATGGCTTTTGAAAAGCCGATACTAGTGTTTGCCTTGCATCCCTTTCTGGACTTTGCCTTTTGTTTTACAAATCTAACAGTCTGTAAGGAAGACGCTGATGAAGCAAAAGTCTTTTCTGAAGTGCTTTTCTCTGTAGAATTTCCAAGGAATCCAAGAGAGATTCCAAATGCCAGCATATCTGACCACGTTACAAAATCTGAAATGCTGGACCATGAACAACTTCTAAAAACTTGGTTGAGTTAAATGAAAGCAAAAGTTGTAAATTGAAGAAATCATCCATCAATTTACAGTTGTCAGGAGTTTGATTTCATCAACCGAAAACTCAGTGGACCATGAAACACCATCACTTTCCATCCTTTGCTTTCAAACTTATGACTCACAACTTTTGTATTCCTTTTTTTTAAAGAAAAGGTCAAAATCTCTGCATAGATGATTGTCTTTTATACTGTGTGTCTTTTATATTGTTCATGTTCAGGAAAATAATTTTAATTATGGGTCATAGTTTTGTGTTTTCAGTATTTCACATTTGTTTTAAGCATGGGTTCTATTGTATGGACTTCTTTGAATTCATTAAATAGCATGGTGAAAGTCTATTGTTTATCTGGATAGTCATGCAATAAAGAAGCATTTGGTATTTTGGTGATTGAATTTACACTGCGTTTACTCTAATGTTGTGACTTGTAAAGTGGACAAGTGCAGCTTGATTATCTGTGTATTCCTCCTGTGACAGTCATATTGTTTCAATTAAAGACCAGTGTTATTATTTCATAACTGGCTTCAGAATTAGATAGGCAATTGATTCAGATGTACCGATGCCATTCATCTACAAATTAGGGATGCTGCTAAATGTCTTTCTAGCTAACAATACCTCAAAAATGAAGGGAATAATTCAACATCACAATGGATAGAAGACACTTTGTGAGTTTTTGTTGACAAGAACTGAACAAAGACTGGAATTCTTGGACTCTCTCCACAAGTGTTGTGTTGTATAAATATACCAACACCATGGAATAATTGTTACATTGCAATTTCATCTACAAAGTTCAATGTTCGGCTGGTCTCAACACTTTGATAAGATTTCAACTTTGTATTCATTCCCATCTATCCGTTCTTCTTGATATTTGGTTTATCTTTAATCCAAAAAAAAGTACAATCAGGGCTATGGTGATTGCGAAAAAGGAAGAGAATCAGCGCAGTGAGTTTTCATATTTGTTTCATTTGGCTTAATTTAGCAGTAACTGTTCATAATCCTTGACGATGAAAATTTACTTTTCACATAATATCACAGCGTGGGTTGCGCATGATCAATTGTCTTTTCCATTGCACAAGCGTCATTAATGTTGAGCTAGTTCAGGACTAATAGACTCCCTTTAAGCTATACCTTGCAATTTTATTTTCTTATCAAAGTAGTCAAAATAGTGCTGGTAACAGTGGAAAAGCTTGTCACCATATTTGTCTGTTTTTCTCACTAAAATACACGTGACAATAATGTTGAGCATTTCTTTTTCAGATGAGTTTAGAATTAATGAAGAGCAGCAAGGCTTGTGAATCCTTTGGAAATCTTTGTTAAATAGTATGTTTCTGAACATGTATGCATGTGGAAGATATGGACTAGCTGAATAATACTGGCTATCATTCAAGCAAGGCAGTGGCATTCATTCCAGTATGGATTATTTATGTCCCATTTACTGTGATGCTTAAGATGAGAGAGCAGGTGTTTAGAGTTAGCATTGGACACCAGCTCAGTGTCCACAGGGAATCCTGGGGCATTTCCTTCACACTTTTTGACAAGTGGATAGAATATGAAATGCTAATATTTTATTGATTATGGCTGCTTCTTGGGAATTGATAGGAATTTTTAACAATAAGTTACAGTAAAACCAAACAGTTTGAGGAAAAGCTCAATTACATTGCCTTAAATTCCTGGAACTATTCAGCAACATGCATTCAATGCAACATATTTCTGTAACCAATGAAGTTCCATTGGATCAGTGTTTTGACATGTCGTAAAACAAAAATAACTAGAGGTAAAGCTTCTTAGTTTTAAATCGACTATCCAGCATAACTCTGGATCAATCCTAGAGGGTTAGAATAGAATCCATAGAATAGAATAAAATCCTTACAGTGCGGAAACAGGCCATTCAGCCCAACAAGTCCACACTGACTGTCTGAAGAGCATCGCGCCTAGACCCCTCCCCTAGAACCTTGCATTACCTACAGCTAATGCACTTAACCTGCACATCCCTGCCCACTACAGGTAATTTAGCATGGCCAATCCATCTAACCTGCACAGCTTTGGACTGTCAGAGGAAACCAGAGCACCCAGCAGAAACCCACACTGACACAGGGATGAACGTGCAAACTCCATACAGACAGTCACCTGAGGGTGGATTTGAACCCAGGTCCCTGGGAGGCAGCAGTCCAGAGGGGTTATAATGACTTTGAATTTCTCTCAGACCAATTTTTCTTTCAACTCCACACATTCTAATTTTCTTTTATTTTCAAACAAAATATTGTTTTTCTTTCTTCGGCTGTGTATGCATTTGATGTTTTTAAGAAAAGTAAAGTAATGCAACATTGAGACAAAATTTCAAATTAGGGCACAATTTTATTGCTGTGAAGAGTTTGCAGCTCAGCAGGATTCCCATTAAATTTAATAATTCACTTAAATGATGCAGCTGTTCCAATAGTTAAGTGTTTAATACTAACAGACTTTGGCTATAAATTACAAGAGGAAATTAAAGGAAAAATATGAAAGAAAAAACAATGAGGAGCAAAATCATTGCTGATAATATTTTAAGAAGTCAGCCTTCTCTATCTTGAAGCAGGATCATGCATTAATTAATTTTTACATAACTTACTTTCCTTCAATTCTCAATGTTTGTATTTTTGCTGTGAAATACCACCTAATGCTAACGTTAAAAAAACTCAACATGGAGAAGGTACTGCCACTGTCAGCATGAGGGAGCTCAGTTAACACAATTCAGACATTTTTCCTGGATTAATAACTAGCTAGCAGTTAGTGCTTTGTGCTATTAGAAAATATGCTTGACACATTCAAGTCAAATTATTTTGCCTACTATTTTCTGTTCAAATGCCTGGTGTGTTAGTTCAGTGAAAATTTTGTCACTTATGTATTACTATGACATCGGAAGCATTTGAGCAGAGACCACATTTTGTAAAAGAGAAAAACCGACAAGCTATTAGAAAAAAAGGAAGGTATTGCACTGTGTGGAGAGAGAGTGGAATAGAATTAAGTTTGGATTGACAGATACATTAGAGCAAACAACATCCCTTCTGTAATGCACACACATATATAACTTTCTTACAGATATGAACAGTTCATTCTAATTAAACAAATGTATTCAATAAATTTTCAGAAGTGTTAATAAAAAAGATGGGATCCTTCGAGTAATGTGTTTAATGACTATTCCAATAATCGTACAGTACGGAAGACACCCTTCTATCCAATTATCCTAAATCTAGTCTCGCTTTTCAACACTTGACCCATAGCCATGAATGCTATGACACTTCAAGTGCTCATCAAAGTACTTTGTAAAGGTTGTGGGTTTACCCACCTCCACTACCCACCCAGACAGTACATTCCAGACTCCTACTAACCTCTGAGTGAAATACCTTTCTTCAACTCCTCCCCAAACCTCCTGACATTCACATAAAAAGTGTGCCCCTTTGTTCTTGACCTTCAGTTAAGGGGAACAGCTGCTTTCTATCAATCCTGTGCATGCCCCTCATAATGTTATATAGCTCTATCGGGTGCCCTGTCAACTTTTTCTGCTCTACAGAAAACAGCCTGAGTTGATTCTGCCTCACTTCATGGTTAAAGCACTCCATATCAGGGAATTTACTGATGAATCACCTTCCCTTGACCTCCTTACCCCCTTCACAGCAATCACATCATTCTTGTAGTGTGTGCAGTTTTGGTCATAGTATTATTCCAGCAAACCAAAGTTCTGTGCAGCTCTAACATAACCTCCCTGTTTTTATACTTATGCCACGGCTAATTGCTTTTTAAGCACCTTATTAACCTGCCCTGTCACCATCAGGGATTTGCGGACAACCACCCCAAAATCCCTCTCTTCCTGTGAGATTCCTACTGTCCCACCTCTTCATTGAGTAGTGCCTTGTCTTGCTACTTCTTCCAAAGTGCATCACCTCACACATAGAATCATAGAATCTGTACAGTAAGCTATTTGGCCCATCAGGTCCACCCCAACCCTCAGAAGAGCATCCCACCTACACCTATATCTCCTACCCTACCCTTCCACATTTCCCATGGCTAATCCACCTAGACTGCACATCCCTGGACATTGTAGGCAATTTGGCATGGCCAATCCACCTAACATGCATAATTTCAGACAATGGGAGGAAATGGGACTCATGCAAACATGGGGAGAATATCTGTGTGGAGTTGCACAGTCACCCAAGGCTGGAATTGAACCGGATCTCTGGAGCTGTGAGGTAGCAGTGCTAAACACTGAGCTACCTTGCTGCACACTTATCAGGGTTAAATGTCATCTTCCCCTCATCTCTGTCCAAAAAGGGAACATCTAATTTTAAAACAGTGTCCCCCTAATTCTGGACTTGCCCACAAGGGTGTACAACTTTTTCATGTCCACCTTATTAATACTGTTTAGCAATCAAATCACCCTTTGCTCTTTTAAATTTTCATGAAAACAAATTCATCCATATCCAATTCCTCATAAGACAACTCGCTTATTCCAGATTCCAATCTATCACCCTTTATCGAACCACAACCAATGCATTTACATCTTTTCTGAAATAAGGAGACCTAGACTGTGTACAGTACAACCTCTATTATCCAAACGAGACAGTCGGGCAGTATTTTGTTCAGATAACTGATTGTTTGGATAACTGATCTGATCGTAAACCAGCAGTAATTTGAGTGCCTGTTATTGAACATACCTTGGTTATCCGGCAATACACACCAAAATGCTGTTTATCCGATAACTGAGTTGCCTAATGCCGTTTTTATGGGATCTTGAGCTTTTGTTTGGATAATCCAAAATTCGGATAATTGATGTTCAGATAATTGAGGTGGTACTGTATTTGAGATGTTGTCTCACCAATGCTGTATATAACTGAGGCATAGGAGAAAGTGAGCACTGCAGATGCTGGAGATCAGAGCTGAAAATGTGTTGCTGGAAAAGCGCAGCAGGTCAGGCAGCATCAAAGGAGCAGGAGAATCGACATTTCGGGCATGAGCCCTTCTTCAAGTACTGAGGCATAACATCCTTACATTTATGTTCAATCCCTTTTGCAATAAAGGAGGCCAGTTCATTAGCCTTCCTGATTATGTGCTGTATCTGCATATTAACTGCTTGTGGCTAATGTACTGGAACACTTAGATCCATCTGTACCACAGAATTCTACAATCATTCTCCACTTGAAACAATACTTTTTTTTTATTCTTCCTGCTGAAGCGAACAACTTTTCATTTTCCAACACCATACTCCATCTTTTTATAGAATCCTGACAGTGCAGAAAGAGACCATTCAGCTTAATGAGTCCATATGAACACTAAGCTACACACACTAGCTCCATATTTCCCATGGCTAACCAACCTGGTTTGCACAACCCTGAACACTACAGGGCAATTTACCACGACCAATTCACCTAACCTGCACATCTTTGGATCTTGGAAGGAAACTAGAACATCCAATGGAAACCCATGCAGGCAGGGGGAAGGACAGAGAAACTCCACACAGAGAGTCACCCGAGGCTGAAATTGAACCCAGGTCCCTGGCGCTGTGAGCCAGCAGTGCTAACCATGGTGCACCGATCTGCCCCATGCCACACTGGGCCCTCCCAGGCTATACTTATGCCAATTCATATAACAAGGATACAGACTTATATACATAAATTATGTCATCTTCACACCAAACTTTTCTACTTATCTTTGTGCAATCTCCAAGTTTAGTTAGCATGCCTTTGACCCCCACATTTAAATCATTGATATGAAATAGAAGTTGAGAGTGCAGGACAGACCACTGTGAGATTCCACTTGCCACATACTGTCAACCTTAAAGAGATCCATAACACTGCTCTCTGCCAGCCAGCCAATCTTCTACCCATGCAAGTATGTTAGCCCTACACTATGGAAATTTAAATTGTACAACAAAATCTTATGTAGAAACTTGTCAAATCCAAGTACAGAACATTATTTATCAACAATGCATGTTCACCCTTCAAATGACTCTGATAAATTGTCTCTAACAATTGTTGTATATTGTAGCATGACTTGTCAGAAACACCAATACAAATTCCACTAGCAGCAATTTCTTTAAATTTGCTTTGCTTATTTCTGCTAAACACTTGTTTAGTAGAACACTTGTAAGTGATGCAGCTGCTTGATGTTCAAACACTGCTTTTCCCATGGTGGACATACTTCCTCTTCTTCTTGTGTGCTTCTTACACAGTATTTACATCTCAAAGTGTGCCCTTCACTCTAAAAGATTTCTTTGGAGATTAACTCTCTAAGAAACAGTCATTATCTTAAAAATTAGTTTCACACACTAACACCATCTTTTAAAATGATTGAGAACTAACTGAATCAGAAGGTTTTCAGATCAAATGGAAAGAAAATGTAAGTCAGGAGTTATTTCTTTTTTTTTGTTAATCTACGCAAAAGTATCTGATGATCCACTGCAATTGCTAAATATTGGTGAGGAACATTTTGGTCATTCTTTGTGCTTTCATGAATACACGCATACAGTTGCAGACCCTTGAGGCTAAACTAATTCAGTTGCAAGTGACATATAAATTTAAGTGGCTGATGCATTTCAATAATAGTACAATGGCTATCAGCATGGTTTTTATATGCATCATCACAATAACTGACTATGACTGTCATTGCACAGCGACTTATGTTTTCCGCCACAGGGCCTTTATATCAGCAAGCAATGTGCTACAGTCACCCTTCAATAGCACTTGTGTTCCACACAGTAGTTCTTTTCTTTATAACCCCTAAAGTGTTCTGCTTCTCTGCGAAGAGGGACCAGTTGGAAAATGAAATCCCAATTTCCTCCCTCCCTGCAGGCTCTTCCATTTCTTTGCAGTGAGTTCAACTGCTATTTTGTCGCATCATGTGGACTCTCCAAAATAGCCTTCAGTTTTCAAGAAATGAACAATAACATTTCACCATCGACTATACTAAATATTTTTGGATTTAACAATGGCAAATTAATTAGCAAAGTTGTGTTTTTGCAAAATATGGGAACCAAAAATGGACAGAGTAATTACCGAGGTGATACCCTACAATGGCATTAAGCATTCTCAATATTCCTAGTCTGGATTCTCAGCCAAGAAGGCATAAGGAGAATGGGTGTAAGATTTTTGTCAGTACAACTGGATGGCCTTGTCATACATGCTTGACAGTGAGCTTAGTCTCAAAAAGATATTTCTGACAGGCTATGACAGCAGGAGAGAACCAATAACTTTACATAATTTACATCTTTATGTGATCATAATAAATTCTCTCTGATTGCTTTTGTCAATATCTCAATGGATAGATTAGATTCCCGACAGTAAGGAATCAAGCCCTTTGGCCCACCCGATCCTCCAAAGAATAAATCATCCAGACCCATTCCCCCACCCGATATTTACCCTTGATTAGTGCACCAAACTCTATGGGAAATTTAAGCATAGCTGATTCACCTGACCTGTACATCTTTTGGACTGTGGGAGGAAATCAAAGCACCCAGAGGAAACCCATGTAAAACACAGGGAGAATGTGCAAACTCCACACAGACAGTCACCTGAGGCAGGAGTTGAACCCAGGTCCCTGGTATGTGAAGCAGCAGTGCTAACCACCAAGCTACCATGCCACCCATATACTGCTGATATAGAGTCATAGAGATGTACAGCACAGAAACAGACCCTTCAGTCCAATCCGTCCATGCCGACCAGATATCCCAACCCTGACCTATTCCCATCTGCCAGCACCTGGCCCAGATCCCTCCAAAGCCTTCCTATTCATATACCCATCCAGGTGTCTTTGAAGTGTTGCAATTGTACCAGCCTCCACCACTTCCTCTGGCAGCTCATTCCATACATGTACCACCCTCTGTGTGAAAAAGTTGTCCCTTCAGTATATTTTATGTTTTTCCCCTCTCACCCTAAACCTATGCCGTCTAGTTCTGGACTCCCCGACTCCAGGGAAAATACTTTGTCTATTTATCCTATCCATGCCCTTCATGATTTTATTAACCTCTATAAGGTCACCCCACAGCCTTCGACGTTCCAGGGAAATCAGTCCCAGCCTTTTCAACCTCTCCCTATAGCTCAAATCCTCCAACATTAGCAACATCATTGTAAATCTTTTCTGAACACTTTCAAGTTTCAGAAACTACTTCTGATAGGAAGGAGACCAGAATTGAACGCAATATTCCAAAAGTGGCCTAACCAATTTCCTGTACAGCCGCAACATGACCTCCCAACTCCTGTACTCAATATTCTGACCAATAAAGGAAAACATACCAAATGCCTTCTTCACTATCCTATCTACCTGTGACTCCACTTTCAAGGAGCTATGAATCTGCACTCCAAGGTCTCTTTGTTCAGCAACAGTCTCCAGGACCTTACCATTAAATGTAAAAGCCCTGCTAAGATTTGCTTTCCCAAAAATGCAGCACCTCGCATTTATCTAAATTAAACATCATCTGCCACTCCTCAGCGCATTTGCCCACCTGATCCCATTATAATTTGAGGTAACCTTCTTCTCTGTCCAATATACCTCCAATTTTGGTGTCATCTTCAAACTTACTAACTATACCTCTTATGCTCACATTCAAATCATTTATATAAATGATAAAAAGTAGAGGACCCAACACCGATTCTTGTGGCACTCCACTAGTCACAGGTCTCCAGTCTGAAAAACAATCCTCCACCACCACCCTCTGTCTTCTACCTTTGAGCCAGTTCTGTATCCAAATGGCTAGTTTTCCCTGTGTTCCATGAAATCTAACCTTTCCAGTCAGTCTCCCATGGGGAACCTTGTTGAACGCCTTCCTTAAGTCCATATAAGTCATGTCCGCTGCTCTGCACTAATCAATCCTCTTTGTTACTTCTTTAAAAAACTCAATCAAGTTTGTGAAACATGATTTCCCATGTACAAAGCCACATTGACTATCCCTAATCAGCCCTTGCCTTTCCAAATACATGTACATCATGTCCTTCAGGATTCCCTCCAACAACTTGCCCGCCACCGAGGTCAGGCTCACTGATCTATAGTTCCCTGACGTGTCCTTATCACTCTTCCTCATCAATGGTACCATGTTAACAAACCTCCAGTCGTTCGGCACCTCACCTGTGACTATCGATGATACAAATATCTCAGCAAGGAGCCCAGCAATCACTTGCCTCACTTCCCACAGAATTCTCGGGTACACCTGATTAGGTCCTGGGGATTTATCCACTTTTATGTGTTTCAAGACATCCAGCACTGGATAAATAATAATAAATAATAAAGGAGGGAGGGGTTATATCAAAAGAGCCAAAGAAGCAGGTTCAGGCTGGTACTCTCTCTCTCTGACTTGTATCCTGTAAGAACCTGTGTTTGATTTTACCTTTTTGTGCCAAGGGGTGTTGCAATTATTTGGATCAGCATCATTAACATGGAATGAGTTGTTGGGTTTTTGGAGAAGTTAAGCTATTCAGTATTCTGTTTTCTGTTGTTTGTGTTTCATTTAGTAATCTTGTAAATAAATTCTGTTTTGTTTAAAACTAAATGGTTTGACCAGTGGCATTTCTTCTGAATATCCACTATACACCTGCTTAAAACAACTAGCAAAATTAGGGTCTGGGCTATTTTCTTGAAATGTTTTGGGGTGTCTGGCCTGGTCCATAACAGCTTGGGGACTCATCTTGGATTTGTTCTATCGCTGTGATTTGAGATTTGGGTTGTTGGACTCAAAGGCAGTGAGTGGTAGGTGTTCGTGCCTTTTGTTCAGGGTGTTGAATTCAGTTGGTTTAAACAGTGCTTGGGAAACCAATGGCTCTTTCAGTCACCAAAGTTTTCTGGAGGTGGAAGAAGTGACTTCGGGGGTTTTGCAAAAGGTGATTAAGGCCAAGCTGCCGGAATTAGCAGACAAGTTGGAGTTGGAGCTATCTCCTTCCATGAGGAAAGGAGAGATAATTACAACAATGATTCAGCAATTAAATTTGCTGGAAACAGCATCAGAATCTTTAGAGATGGTTAAAATTCAATTGAAAGTAAAGCAACTTGAGTTAGAGGCAAAGACAAGGGATTGTGATTAAAAGCAGAAGAGAGAGAAAAAGAGAGAGAATTGGTACTTCAAAAATTGGCACATTGACAGGAAAGTCAGCTTAAAAGGATGGAGATGAAGGCTGAAGGTAATAGAGTGAGGATGAGCAAACTCATGGTAGTCAAAGGCCTGGTGTGAAATTGTTTAAATATATTCAATCATTGTCTAAATTTGATGAGAAGGATGTGGAAGCCTTATTCATCTCATTTGAAAAGATGGCCATAAAAATTCGGTGGCCAGTGACCATGTGGATTTTGTTGATTCAAACAAAACTTGTAGGTACAGCTAATGAGGTATTCGCATCACAATCTGAGGGGGTATCTGGGGCATTCGAGGATGTGAAGAAAGCCATCTTAAGGGCATATGACCTTGTGCAAGAAGCATACAAACAATATTTCAGAAATCTAAAGAAGGAGCCTGGTCAAACTTATAGTGAGTTTGAAAGGATCAAACAAAGTAATTTTGATAGGTGGATAAGGGCATTAAAAATAGAGCAACCTATGACTCTCTTAGAGAGATGATTACTTTGAAGGGGTTCAAAAATTCACTTCCTGGAGGAGTGAGAACTCATGTGGAAGAGCAGAGAGTTAAAATGGCAAGATTGGCAGCTGAAATGGCTGATGGTTATGAGTTGGTCCATAAATCAAAGTTTGGCTTCCAAAATCAATTTCAATTTGTGAGGGATAGAAATGGGGGAAAAGAGAAATCCTCAAGTGGAAAGGGAAAGGTAGATTCACGGTGAAGATCATAAATATAACTTACCACAGGGTAAAAATGAAACCTTTAAAGGGGAAAGAGAAGTTAAAAAGCTCCAGTGTTTTCACTGCAATAAAGTAAGCCACGTGAAATCACAGTATTGTGAGGTGAAGAAAAGCATTGGGATGCCAGATGCAAGAAAACAGGATAAACCAGTGAATTTTGTTGGAGTGGTAACAGAAAGCACAGTGGAGACTAGAATGTTGCACCAGAATGTACAATCTGGTCGGAGGTTGGTTGAGGAGGTAGTGCCAGATCTTCTTGAACCATAATACCTGTGGAGTTAACATTTGTTCGCATAGACCATGATCAGCAGGTAAATAGATTACAATTTTAAGAGACACAGGGTCCTCTCAATCTGTGATGCTGAAAAATAAGAAGATATGTACCTCTGAAGGACTATTGGCAGAAAAAGTACCCGTAACAGGAATTCATGGTGAGACAAGAAGCACTCGATTTTGTAGTGAGGTAAGAGTGTCCAGTAAAGAGTGGCGAAGTCGTGGTAGGAGTACTCGACAAACTTTCTGCTCCAGGAATACAATTTGCATTGCTAATAATATAACTGATTCACTGGTTGAAGTACTGCCCACTGTGGTTGAAAAGTCTGTGGAAACTTAAGCAATTGAACTATTGCAGGGCACGTGTCCTGGTGTTTTTCCAGACTGTGTGGTAATGAGGTCACAAAGTCAGCAGGTGAAACACGAGAAATCAAAGAGTAGAAATAAGAAAGTTAAAGTGGAATTAGCAGAGACCCTGTTTGATCAGATGGTTGACACAAACCAGGAGGAGACAGATGATAAAGCAGACATTTTTAGCTCGGATAAATTAACTGAGATATAGCAGAAAGATGAAAATTTAAAGCAGATATATCAAAAGACGTGCACAGAAAAAGAATGTGAATGTATCCCTGTATGTTATCATCTTATAAATGATGCCTTCACGAGGAAATGGAGACCATCACATCTTCAGGTAGATGAAAAATGAGCAGAAGTTCCTCAATTTGTATTGCCAATGGGTTATAGAAAGGAAGTGTTGCTAATGGCACACAAGCTATCTCTATGGAGGTCATTTAGGAGTGAGAAAAAACTCAAGCTAAAATATAATATCATTTTTACTGGCTTGGACTGCACAAGGATGTAAGTGAATTTTGCTAGCTGTGTCATCCATATCAGGAAATTGGAAAACCACAGGCAATTAAAACAAACTGCACATTTAATACCTATTCCTGCATTTGAGGAACCCTTTACAAGAGTCCTAATGGATTGTGTATACCCCTACCTCCCAAAAAAATTGGGAATCAGTATTTATTCACAATCATGGATGTGTCGACTAGATTTCCAGAGGTCGTTCCATTATGCAATATCACAGCTAAAAGGATTGTGGATAAATTAATCAAATTTTTCACTAGATACGGACTACTGACAGAGATATAATCAGATCAAGGGTCAAACTCCACATCAAAATTATTCAAATAAGTTATGGACAACTTAGGAATAAACAATTCGAATCTACTGCGTACCATGCAGAATCGCAGGGAGCACTGGAAAGGTGGCATCAGACATTAAAAACCAGGTTGAGGGCTTATAATCAAGACTATCCAGAAGGCATTTGACAGCCTGAAAGCTGTGTTAACCACTGCCTCAGTGTAAGCCACATCTAATTACGTAAAGCCATTCAAGGTGACTATCGAGGCATGCAATGTGGGTGCCGGTGCTATGCTCTTACAGGAAAATAACAAGAAGACAGAAAGACCTATTGGGTATTTCACCAGGAAATTCAGCAGTCATCAGCAGAAATATTTGATGGTTGAGGAAACTTTGACATTGGTATTGGTGTTACAATATTTCAATGTTTATGTTATTAGCAACTTATCTGAGGCAATCATATAAACTGATCATAACCCATTGACGTTTGTGGAGAAATTTAAGGACAAAAATGCCAAGACTGTTTAGATGGAGCTTGTTGTTGCAGCCATTCTATTTGAAAATTGTGTATGTGGCAGGACAAGAAAATGTGATTGCTGACGCATTGTGGAGACTTGAATGAGAAACAGTGGCATTTGGTGGCAGGAGTACAACAGACTGAAATGGAATGTGGCTGTTCATGCTTGCACATTTATAGTCAATGCAATGTATACGCATTGTTTAGCGTACTAACAATTCAGGTTTAACGGGTATTAGAATGAATATATCTTTGGATATTGATTTTTTTTTAAGGGGGGAGATGCTGTCATTAGCTTTTTTCAGGAAGGTTGTAAATGATACAGACTCCAAAAAGTCTGGGAGTTGAAGGATTTTAGGGCCAATTTGATAATAGCTAACAGATACTGCCTCAGGCAGAAGGTTTTCAACTTAAAGAAAAACACTTGTACAATGAAAAGGGATTGGCCAGTTCTCCCAGCTCGGCTTTTCTCTGGTTTGTTTTTTGTTTAAAGCAGGGGTGGAGAGAAAAAAAATTCTGAACCCAAAGAAACAGGTCCAGGCTGATACTCTTCGTTCCTGAAAGACCCTGTGTTTGATTTTACCTTTTCATTCAAGGGCTGTTTATGAGAAATTGTTGCAAGTATTTGGAACAGCATCATTAAGTTGGGATGATCTGTTGGGTTTTCGGTTAGGTTAAGTTATTCGGTATTCTGTTTCCTGTTGTTTTTGTTTCATTCAGTAAAATTGTAAATAAATTCTGTTTTATTTGAAACTAAGTGGTTTGATGAGTGGCATTTCTCCTGGAACATCCACTTTATACCTGCTTAAAACAACTAGCAAAGTTAGGGTCTGGGTTACCTTCTTGAAATGTTTTGGGGCTCTGGCCTTATCCAAAACAGGGTGAATAGACAAGGTTTTTTCCCAGGTTGGGGGAGTCCAGAACTAGAGGGCATAGGTTTAGGGCAAGAGAGGAAAGATTTAAAAAGGACCTGAGTGGCAACTTTTTCATGCAGAGTGTGGTGCATGTACGGAATGAGCTGCAAGAGGACATGGTGGATGCTGATACAATTACAACATTTAAAAGGCACCTGGATGGGTATATAAATAAGAACAGTTTAGAGAGATATGGACCAAATGCTGGCAAATGGGAGTAGATTTATTTCGGATACCTGGTCGGCATGGACGAGTAGGACCGAAGGGTCTGTTTCCAGCTCTATGCCTCTGTGACTCTATAAGTTCACATCACAAAAACTTATCAAATTTAAAATAAAATACAACTTTATTGGGAGGATGGTGGACACGAACTCCCACGATGCCCATAGATTGCCAAAGACCTCAAGGCTACCAGTGGACACCTTCTTCAGGACATTTGGACAATCTCACATAACCAGGAAACAACACGGGCAATCAAGTCTAACCATCCTCTTCACGGCTTGCTCTTTAGGCCTGTGATTGACCACAATCTCCAGGCAAGGACTGATCCATGAACTGGTCTGCACTGGATGGCCAAAGATTAGGAATGCGGAGTGAAGTCCATCTTAAAAAATAAAATCAGATGGAGTCCATACACAACTGGCCTAATACAACCTCTGCATACATGGGTGCCTCAAAGCTGCAAAACAATGCCAGCAGCTTGGAAGCACTTGTGGACAATTTTTAAATACTGCATGGCAGAGTGACAAAGTGGTTATAAAGACACACAGGATTCTGAGCTTGAGAAAAGGAGTCCAAAAGCAAAAAAAGCTATGGAAAGCCATGAGAAAACATTGGCTCAGCCTCAACTGGAGTGTGGTTGCCCAATTTAGAAAGCACGTACAGGCAGTGGATTCAGCTCAGCAAAAAGTTATGAAAATGTCTTACAAGGATATAGGTGTTCAATTGGATAGACCAAGAAAGCTGAGGTTGCTCTACTTTGAGCAGAAAGGTTTACAGGAGATTTAATAGAGATGTGAAAGGTTTAGACAGAGTGGACAAAGGTACTCTTCCTATTTGAACACTGCAATCCACCAGTTGAAGATTATTGGCAGAAGATCCAAAGGTGACATCAGGAAAAATCTTTTCATGCATTGATGGGTACATGCTGGAATACACTGTCAGAAACTTCCAATTTGTTATTGTTGAGTGCAGGTTGGGGCTTTACTGACCAAATGACAGAATTCTGTAACCATTCTCGACCTCTGTGTTTCTGGCAGATATTAGGTTGCTTGCTTGAAAATTGTCCAGTTTTACACACACACACACCTGATTTTTGTATTATTTATCTAAAACCAAAAATACAAAGTAAGAGGTAATAAGCAAGAACATTGTCTAATAGATTAGATTACATTACAGTGTGGAAACAGGCCCTTCGGCCCAACAAGTCCACACCAACCCGCCGAAGCGCAACCCACCCATACCCCTGCA
The DNA here is from genome assembly GCF_037043375.1 of Chiloscyllium plagiosum. Taxonomy (NCBI): domain Eukaryota; kingdom Metazoa; phylum Chordata; class Chondrichthyes; order Orectolobiformes; family Hemiscylliidae; genus Chiloscyllium; species Chiloscyllium plagiosum. The sequence continues at coordinate 25,317,383 of NW_028270174.1, forward strand.
TCTACCCCTTACCTAACACTACAGGCAATTTAGCATGGTCAACTCACCTGACCTGCACATCTTTGGACTGTGGGAGGAAACCCACGCAGACACGGGAAGAACGTGCAAACTCCACACAGTCAGTCGCCTGAGGCGGGAATTGAACCTGGGTCTCTGACGCTGTGAGGCAGCAGTGGTAACCACTGTGCCACCGTGCTGCCCACTTGATACTTGATAAAATAAAATACCAATTCCAATATTTGGACTGTGCAAGAGAGAATGGGAAAGAATAACCGTTGCAGTATCCCTGACACACAGCTAAGCGAATGGGTATTGTTGTGCATAGCTGTGGAGCAACATCAGGCTTTTTGCAAGTGGAAGCTAACAACATGATTTAACAAAAGAGGAGGATGTCAACAAAGAACCAGATGGCGCAGCAGACACTGTTAGAAAAAACATCCTGGTTCATCTGATGACAATAAATCAGCTCTTTTCCTAAGGCTTGCTTTGTGTTTCATTTTAATATTACTGCTGATTCATTGGAAAATGGGAACTTTGAAAGAAAACTGCTTCAAATTTGCTCTTGCTTATTATTTGAAAAGATATAGGTTATTATCAACTGCTATGGGGCAGCACAATGGCTCAGTAGTTAGCACTGCTGCCTCACAGTAGCAGAAACACAGGTTCAATTCCAGCCTTAGGCAGCTGTGTGTGGAGTTTACACATTCTCCTTGTGTCTGCATGGGTTTCTTCTGGGTTCCTCCCACAATCCAAAGATATGCAGGTTAGGTGAATTGGCCATGCCAAATTGACCAAGGTATTATAGGTTAGATGCATTAGTCAGGGATAAGTGCAGAATAATAGGGTAGGGGAATAGGTGTGGTTGGGTTACTCTTCAGAGGGTCAGTGTGGACTTGTTGGGCCAAATGGTCTGTTTCCACACTGTAGAGATTCTATTCTGGCCTTCATTCTCCATGGAATATGATTCTTATGTGTTGTTCTGCTTAAGAACTTTAAATCAACTGAATACGTGAAATTATGATGGCCAATCTTTATTTTGTGGCTTGTTTTCAAAACTTCTCATAGCAGAATGAGAAAGTGTTTTAAAAAGACACACAGGAGTCTGAGCTTTAGAAATGGAGTATAAAAGCAAGGAAGCTCTGGCTCAGCTGTAACTGGAGTGTAGTAGTTCAATTTACAAAGTAAGTAAAGACAGTGGATTTCGCTCAGCAAAGCGTTCTCAACCATTTTTATTACTTCCCATTTCATTGAAAAGGAACTATCTGAAAGGATCACATCAGATTAAATAAACGGAGGCACTTAAGCAAACTTTGGTAGCAAAACCGAACCACATATATAACAGCTTCCATTAATAATGTTCTAGCCTTTTGTGGTCATTTTGAGATCCCAATTTTTGCAAGTCCAGTACCTTTGAGTTGCTTTTGAATGTTTGCATGCTTGTATGGGAATTGAAAACATAACAGGAAAATCTTATTAGCAGACTCACTGGGGACATATTCCATTTTTTCCAATCACCAAATGTTAACATATCATAGTCGGCTACCAGTGTGAAGCAATTGGACTAGAGGTAATCCTGAGATTTCTGCATACCCCAACATCCAGTGTTGTTGCTTTTGAATGTCCCAGGAGAAATGTGATGTATCTTTTTGCTCACACAATAAGGCAGCCATATTCTGTTATTGATTACAAACTGGCTAGTGTTGTTGCTGATGCACGTGGCAGCTTGGAGGAGTGGGAGATGAAGAAGTTAAAGGTTGCAGTGACCTTGACTGTATGCAGGCAATAATTTGCTAACTCTAGCATTTTTCTGCAGATTTTCTTATAGAAAGTGACACAATTCTGTCAGTACCTCCCTGGAGAAATGCAACAGTCTCCTCATACATTGTTCCTCAGAGAACTATATATATATTCTCCTGGGTCTGTAAACCCTGCTGGGAGAGGCAGGATCTCTCTGCACATGCATCCTTATATTTGCTTTACCTCAAGATGTTGCTGTCTTTGAGCTGACTTCTTCTCTTGATCCTCTCCATTTGCAATTCTGAAAAATTGACCTCAAGCAGGCACTCAGGTGAAATGTCAAATACATCTTCATGTTCTGTAGCCAATTATCATAAAATCAAAAATTTGCTAACTATAAGAACAAGTTTCCTGCTAGTCAGGCAAAGAGAAATAAAACTCATTCCCGAAAATTGGGCTATCTGGAATGTAGTTGTTATTCAGATTTCTGAGTTTGGAAGAAGCAAATAGAAGTGCAGTCTGACTATCTTTAAATGGACTAAGTGGAGGTCACTGTCAAAAAGTTGTGACATTGAAAAACACTTGCTGTACGTAAAGTTGTGAGGAATAGAAACATTTCTCTTTGATCCATAGGAAATACAAAGATTGCAGTCTACCTACGTTAAGCCACTGCCTATCACGTCTTCTTATCCCAATTGCCTCCACGTTTGATTGTCACCTCTCTCGCACATGGTTGCCACCAAAGATACAATGGTCTGAAGTTTAAATCAATTTTGCTTGTCAAGTTGCCTGGCAATATACAGTAGATATCCATCTCTTTCTAGCCTAATTTAAATGAGACTCAAAGATCAAATAATGAGAATGTCATGAATCTAGACATTGTTATACAGGAGTGTTAACAGGGCAATACCATTCTAATATTACCCCACTGTTTGTCTAATAAGATGTACCACTGTTGATCACTCAGCATATCAGATGAGCTTGTACATGACATTCTGGGTTTCATTTGATAAGCAATATCTTGCTGCGTGCTCAAATATCGAACTCTGATATAAATTCAGCATCAGCTGTGATTTAAACGTCCAAATTCAATCTCAATATTCATGTAGTGAGCTTTAGTTGTGCTGCAAAATGACTTCAGTTTTACCCACTATGTGAGATATTACTACATATAAATCACTATTTTGTGATGATTATGATTCAGTAATAATATTGTTTGAATAAGAAGTTATCAACTTGTCATATGATAGCTGGTGGCATGGTTGACGGAGCACTATGCGTACACTGGTTGGGGTATTTTAAAAGAGAAACATCTCCTAGACTTGTTAGAGGCTGATTTTATTTGGGATTATAATCTGGCAAGGTATTGTAACAATCTGAAACAGAATCTATGTCACTTCCATTGTATTGAATTGAGGAAGATGGAAGTTTGTCAGGTTTCAGAGTAAATGGAAAATCTCCTCGGTTAACAGCAGGCAGTGAAGATAAAGGAAATGACCCATTTGTAATTTTGTCTCTTTTGGAATGCCTGAAGTCCCCTCTCACTAATTTCTTCAGAATTATTTTAAAGACAGAAAGGAAATATTTTGTATAAACTCTGGAAACAAAATTTGTTGACAGTAATTTGACATCACTGGTAACTGAGTTATTTCCTTCATATTTATCTAATTTGTTTTGGTTTAGTAATGCAATTATTAATTTTCAGAAGTATTTTTATTGAGTTACTTGTAAGTTTAACAAAATAGTTTAAGCTTGCAGAAGACTGATGGTATTCAGATATTTGAAACAAATAAATGGATAAGTCTAAGAGATATCAGACGGATACTAATGCAAATAAATTACAGGATAATTCATATTGAACATTAACTGAGTTGGAGAAAGATTTTGGTGCGATTATTGACCATTTGCTTGAAGTATCACATCAATATGAATCTGTTCTCAATAAAATTAGTCAGGTATCATGATACATCTGAAGGGTATTTGATTAAAAGTCAAAACAAATTAGTTTGTAAGCCAAAGCATCCAACTGAATATTTTCCTTTCCAATGCATTTTAGCCTTCAGGATATGTGTGTGGCTGCATTACATTGAATATTTAATTCTTTTGCTTTGTGCTTGTTTGGCTGTAGATTGAAGCACATTTCAATTCCTGCTCACTCAAAGGGATGCCTCTCACCTCTATGCCGGTCAGTGATGATCAGATCAGTGTTCTGCTGAAAGCTAGGAAACATTTCTTTCCAGTTAGACATGAAAGACAAAATTAAGAAGGTGAATGGAGGTATGTTAGTCATCAACTACATCAACCTGGTAAGGCTAATGTCATGAATGCCCACTGCTGGAAACATGAAAGAAGAAGTACCTTGTGCACACTCTTCAATTTATACAGAGCACATGAACTGGTGGCACCCCCTCTCAGGTTAACTATAGCTATGCTTCTCTATTACAAAAATAATGTGCTGGAGGAACTCAGCAGGCCTAGCAGCATCTACCAAGAGACAAACAAAGTTAGTGTTTTGCATTTTCAGAACACCATCCACAGATGTTGCCACATTTGCTGAGTTTCTCCAGCACTTGCTGTCTTTATTTCAGATTCTCAGCATCCACAGAATTTTGCTGTCCTGTTATGCTTGATTCCTCATCAAATAACTGTCAGCATTCCATTTGACTTCCAGATAGTTTACTGCACCCGCATTCTAAATTGTTGTGCACCCTTTGTAAAGTTCTGCAGTCTCGATCCATTTCAATACTGTATTGCTTTCCTATTTTTCCTGTGAAGGTGTATAATGTTACACTTTCTCAGATTATGCACCATCTGCCAAATTTCTGCCCATTGACTTAATCTAGCTCAATACCTTTGTGGATTCCTTATATCCTCTTGACAATTTAATTTTCTATCTATCATTTCATCATTAGCCTGTTTTCTCCATAAGGTCTAGCGAGTTATCTCTCATAATCGCCGCTGCTCACCTCATTATGTTTGCCCCTTATTGCTATGGTGCCTCCCTGTGCAATCCTGCAGTCACCATCGACAGAAGTAATTGCTAATGCTACCCCTTCTGGGATCCACATCACTGACACCATATTTAAAGCCCAGTGGTGCACCAGCTCAATTGCCGTCAGCATGTCCTTCACAGGACACATTATGAGAGGGAAATGAGGAAGAAAAAGACACGTAAGTGACATGGGTGACATTTTCTTGTAAAAAAGGAATATATATATAGCTATTTCACGTCATCACCTATTGGATTGTCATGGTAACTGTAGCTATCCGAGAATCAAGCTACACAAGCTACCTATCCTTAGCACTATATGATGCTATAATCCTGTCTCGGGGATTGCTACTCTAACACCCATCTAGCATACCATCATGCCATAGTTCAATGTGGAAACATCACATGCCATTTAAAGCTTACAAAAAGTTGAAAACATTTGCTTTTCCTATTGCTCAATAAAGAAGCAGCATTTGTTTCTGGGAACAAAAGGGGTTACTTGTTTTCTGATCAGTTACACATTTACTGTAAATGAATAATACTGCACCCAGCTCAAATTTACTAGAAGTGGGCATCAAATAAGTCCTCCCTATCTTGTTGTGCCTTACACAGCATTGCTCTACCATGAAGAAGGTTAAGTTTCTACTGCTCAATGTGTTATACTCCTCCTTCGAAGACTGCTCCTACTTTCCTGGTTCTTTAGCATATATCACATCCCTTCTTTGGCTGCTCCAGTTGTGTATGGCACAGCGTGTATGAATTAAGTGAAACACGCTGCCTGGACTGCACTGAAAGAACTTCTCAAACTTACCCAAACTTCACAAACTCATCTTCAGGCATCTAGCATCTGCTTCACAATGACCCCGGTTGGAGAATGGGCTACATTATATCTAAACTCAGTCTTAGCTAGTAGGTTGCAGAACGGAGTCTTTAACTATGATTGCAGAGGACACCTTTGACTCCCTATAATCCTTAGAAGGATTGAACACTTGAAATCAAGCAGGAATATAAGTTCACAAGTCCAGTGCGGAGGAGAGTGAGTCCAGTGTGGGGGAAAGCAAGCCCAGTGCAGGGGAGAGCGAGCCCAGTGCAGGGGAGAGTGAGCCCAGTGTAGGGGAGAGTGAGCCCAGTGTGGGGAAGAGCGAGCCCAGTGCAGGGGAGAGTGAGACCAGTGCAGGGGAGAGCGAGCCCAGTGCAGGGGAGAGCGAGCCCAGTGCAGGGGAGAGCAAGCCCAGTGTGGGGGAGAGCAAGCCCAGTGCAGGGGAGAGCAAGCCCACTGTGGGGGAGAGCGAGCCCAGTGCGGGGGAGAGTGAGCACAGTGCAGGGAAGAGTGAGCCCAAAGCGGGGGAGAGTGAGCCCAGTGCGGGAGAGAGTGAGCCCAGTGTGGGGAAGAGTGAGCCCAGTGCGGGGAGAGTGAGCCCAGTGCAGGGGAGACTGAGCCCAGAGCAGGGGAGAATGAGCCCAGTGTGGGGGAGGGTGACTGAAATGCAACATGATGTGGTGAGGCCTGTGTTTGTGAGGTGTCAAACTGCTGGATGGCAGTAGAGATGGAGTAGGGAATGTTGCCAGTTGCTGTCCATGGAACTTGCCCTAAGATGTCAGGGCGTGGTGGTCATGGTGGAGGTCCAGAGAGGCAAGAGACAAACTGGAGTCACAAGGTTTGGAGATTATTGCTGTCTGACTCCTCTCTGCCACCTGGGAGAAAAGAAAATTGCATATCGGTGAGATGAGATTATGTGCTAATACTGTGTAAATGCATGCAAATCGGTCTCTTGCCACTTAGATTCTCCTTTCACCGTTCAAACCTTAGGTGGGAAATCAAAGGATTTTGATTTTCTTGATAATGAGAATCTGATTTTGCTGATCTCACCATATTGACTCAGCCAAATCATTGAGGGGCTGGGAAAATTCCATCCTGTGACACGGATCATGGAGACCTGTTATATGTGATCAGGACTGTTTCAAAGCCCGAAAGAGTGTCAGGGAACCTGCTGGTGAAACCACTAATTCTGAAAACCTGGCCTAAAGGCAACTGTTGCAGTAGTAACTGCTGCTAGGCAGCTGAGAGATAGAAACATTTGGAATGCCTCCAGCTTTCATTTTGAGAGATGAGGGGATGGGGATAACTGGTGTGCCTAGTGCGGTTAAACACAAGAGGAATAAAGAGAAAAACAGCAGGAGGTGGTTTGTTTCAATATATAATCAGTTGAACCAGCACTGGCATACAATAATCAAAGAGCTGTACTGTGTCCACCACACAAATTACGATTAGCTATGGCTAACTCGACGTGTAGAGAATAAGTGATCATGATGCAACAAGATGTTTTAACTGGGCTTGTGTCATTAGCTTGTAAAGGTGTTAGCCAATTTGCAGTGACTCTGTTTAAACTAATTGCTCCTTCTTGAGTTTGTTCTTAAGACACCATCTTTGACATGGTTTTTTAAAACATTTATTCATTGGATAAGAGCTTTGCTGGCTAAACCAGCATTTGGTGTTCATCCCTAATTGCCCAGGGAGCAGAAAAGAGTGAACCACATTTCTGTGCGTGTGGTTCTACACGTAGGCCAGATCAGGTAAGGATGGCAGTTTCCTTCTTAAACTGGATGGGTTTTTTTTCATGGTTTCATGGTCATCATTAGACTCATAATTCCAGATTTTTATTGAAGTTCTATCATCTGTCATGGCAGGATTCAAACCCAGGTCCACAGAACATTAACAACACACACAAAAAAAGAATTTGCTGGAAAAGGTCATCAGGTCTGACAGCAACTGTGGAGAGAAACCAGAATTAATGTTTTGGGTCAAGTGACTCTTCCTCAGAACTGTTCTGAGAAAGGGTCACTTGACCTGAACTGTCAACTCTGATTTCTGTCCAACAGAAGCTATCAGACCTGCTGAGCTTTTCCAGTGATTTCTGTTTTTGTTTCTGATTTACAGCATCTGCAGTTCTTTCAGCTTTACCCCAGAACATTACCTAAGTCTCTGAATTAACAGTCCAGTGATAACACCAGCCCTGAGATAAAATGACATTCATTATTAGTTGAAAGGAAAGCATTTCCCCTGCTTTATGTTGCTTTTGTTTGATTATGTTTAGTGTTTTTGTTTTGCTATGTTCCTTCAAACAATTCAATGAGTAACTGTTAAAGGTGCCATTTCATGGATGAGATATGAAGCTGAGATTCTATCTATCCTCTCAGGTGGATGGGAAAGATTCCATGGCAGTGTTTTGAATAAGGGGTGGAGGAATTACTTAGTTGGCCTGGCCAGTTTCTATTTCTCAACATCACAAAATCAGGTAAACAGGTCATCATCTCACTAACACTTGTGGGAGCTTGCTGTTTGCAACTTGTCTGCCTCCTTTCATACATTACCGCTGTAAAAGCTGAGTCATTGATCAATTCAAGGGAGATGTTTGATTGGTCAAGAGACCTGAAGTTTACGGTAGAGGCAAAAAGTAGAGTTACTGTTACAGTCAAATCAGCCACAATTTATTGCTTGGTACATCAGGCTTGAAAGGACAAAATGGCTCACTCTTGTCCCTGTCTCTTAGGATCTAAAGGCTGACAGCACCCATTGCACCAGCCATCGAGGTATCTCCCTTCTGAACATTATGGGAAAAGTGTTTGCTTCTGGTGCCCTAGCGAGACTGGAAGCTGAGCTGAATAAATCTACCCCAAGTCCCAGCATAATTTCACAACTGATGTGATCTTCTCAAAAGAAATGCAGCAAATAAAGGAGACAACTACATAACTGCCTTCACAGATTCTAAGAAGACATTCAACTCTGTCAGCAGAGGTGGTCTATTTAAACAGTTGGAGAAAATTGGTCAGCCCCGTGAAAGCTGCTCCATGTGATTTCCTCTCTTTGTAACAACATGACTGGTAAGGTCATTTACAGTGGAGCAACCATAGAGCTGTGTAGGATCCAGGGTAGGATCAATTCTCTAGGAGAAAGTGAGTCTGCAGATGCTGGAGATCAAAGTTGAAACTTTATTGCTGAAACAGCACAGCAGGTCAGGCAGCATCCAGGGAACAGGAGATTCGACGTTTCGGGCACAGGCCCTTCTTCAGGAATCAGGAATAAAATTCTTCAGGAATTCCTGAAGAAGGGCCTGTGCCCGAAACGTCGAATCTCCTGTTCCCTGGATGCTGCCTGACCTGCTGTGCTGTTTCAGCAATAAAGTTTCAACTAGGATCAATTCTCTATCCAACATCCATTAGTATATTCTACTCTTTGCTGCTGTCATATACTTTCAAGTTCACTTACTCACCAGAACATGAGGGAAGGCTTTCCAGCCCTTGTCCACTTGAGATCTAAGAGATAGGTGCACCAAATCTTCATCCATATATTGCTACACTGATGGTAACTCTCTGGTATTGCATTTTAAGGAAAACATTCAATGCTGTTGGACACATTCTCTCACAACTATAAAGAGTGAGTTTTGACCATCACATAAGGCAAACTCACTTTCCCTACTTTGACAGTGAAGATGTGTGAGGTCACAACTGTACAACTTTTGAAGATTGAGCCCAAAGGCACCCATTATCAGATTTGGTTTATGGTCTCAGAAGTAAAGATGCCTTACGTTTCAAAACGAAGGTGGGAAAATTCATCCTAATGTTTGTGGTTGATGACTTTCCCTCAGGACAGTTTTTTTTATTGAGGATCATCAACTCGAAGCATTGACTTTGTATTTTTCTTATTGAATTTTATGTTGCAGTTTATGAGTGACATGATGAATAAGCACATATGCATGTGTTGGGGAGCCTGATCACGGTTTTCCAGGAATGTATTGTGTTCAACCATACAACCCTTGTTTCACTGTGCAGGTGCCTGTCACTATGACTATTTTATTCTGGCCTGTTGCCATTTCTGTCAACTTTTCTAAAGCTTTTGTTTTCTTTATATTTCTTCATATCCATGTGGTCACTTACTTTATTGACAGTAAGAACCTTCCTTTGACTAGTCTGTCTGACTAATGCCTGGATTATCTATGTGTTACATTCTGTTCATATTTTTACATTGTGTTAAGTTCAAAAAGTGGGTATTTTGTTAGGTTATGTATGTAACCAATGATTGTTCATCCTTCCAGTATTCCATCAGCCTTTGGCATATCTGCACATTATACTTCCTCCACTTCATGATGATAGATACCTTTTACAAGCCAATACTTCATTCTTCAAAGATGACACACTGTTTAGCAAAGAAAATGAGGAAAGAATCAGTAACACAGGACATCTGTGTCAAACCTGCTTTACTCTCCCTCAAGCAGATTTTTATCTTACTACCACTGGAGTTTGCTGGTTTTAGATTGTCACCTCCAATGGCAACAACCCACCATAAATTTAGAAAAGAGTGAATGAGTAAATTATTAGCATTTTGACCTCGTGCTGAAGACCTCTCAAATTCACCCAATGACTTGTACTTTTCAGTTGAGAAGATACCAGATATTTTTTACAGATCTTCCCAAACGTCTTATGTTAACAAAAAACGTTTAAGTTTGAGTTTACTGTAGTGACTGAGTGATTAATGGAACTTTGCTATCTATGTCTTTTTATTGATGGCAAGTATCCCTCCAAGGCCAGCATTTATTGTCCATCCCTGAATGTCCTTGAGAAGGTGTTGAGCTTTCTTTACCAATTTCTTTAGTAACAGCTCTAGTCTGTGTGGTATTGCTACTCACAAATTGCACGTTCAGCACATGGATGTGGTGATAATAATGATGTTGCAATATAGTTCCACATCAGGTAAGAGCATGATTTTAAGAGTAACTTACAGATAGTGGTATTTGCATGTACCTGCTGTTCTTGTAAATTGTTATCGACATCATGCAGTTACTAGGCTCCAGTCAGAACTAAAAAATGTACAATATATCATTTGCTACAACCCAACAGGGAGAATTTATTATGAAGTTATGTGCTCTGTGAACAAGGGTGAACCAGCTCACAAATCTGTCTGATGACTCCTCTTTTAAAGAGACAATGTCCCAACATAACACACCCCAATTAAAACACATTACAGTTGACAAGTTCATGGCTTTGTAGGACATTGTTGAGTGATGTGTATCAGGCTGTTGCACTGTTACTAGTTGATCATGCATGTATGGCCATGGTGTACCAGTGGTGGAAGGAGGGAAGATCTGAGGTGATAGATGGTATACCAATCAGTGGACTTCCTTTTGTTTTTATGGACTGCTCTGCACTTCTTGACAGTTTTTGCATCTGCCCTCATCCAGATCAGTAGAAAGTATTCCATCACAAGGCCATGGATGATGGATATTTTTTAGGGAATCAGGAGACAAGCTGCTCATCATAGAATCCACAATCACAGACCTTCCCTCATATGTAGGCAGCCTTAGTGAATTTTGAGAAGATTTGTAGATCAGATTGAGTTTCTGGATGTAGGTTTGCTCGCTGAGCTGGGAGGTTCATTTCCAAACGTTTCATCACCTTACTAGGTAACATCTTCAGTGTGCCTCAGGTGAAACAGTGTACATGATTCCTGCTTTCTATTTATATGTTTGGGTTTCTTTGGGTTAGTGATGTTATTTCCTGTGGTGATGTCATTTCCTGTTCTTTTTCTCAGGGGGTGGTAGATGGGGTCTAACTCGGTGCGTTTCTTGATAGAGTTCCGGTTGGAATGCCATGCTTCTAGGAATTTTCGTGCGTGTCTCTGTTTGGCTTGTCCTAAGATGGATGTGTTGTCCCAGTCGAAGTGTTGTCCTTCCTTATTTGTATGTAAGGATATTAGTGAGAGAGGGTCATGTCATTTTGTGGCTAGTTGATATTCATGCATCCTGGTAGCTAGTTTTCTACCTGCTTGTCCAATGTAGTGTTTGTTATAGTTCTTGCACGGTTTTTTGTAGTACATACAGATAAGGAAGGACACCACTTCGACTGGGACAACACATCCATCTTAGGACAAGCCAAACAGAGGAATTCCATGATTGTAATGCTGGATATTGTTATTTCCTGACACTTGGTCTTATATGAAGGATACTTGCCACTTATCAATATAAATCTGAGTATTGTCAAAGTTCATGATTTTTGAGAAGATTTGTAGCCCAGGTTGATGATATGTATGTAAGTTAGCTCGAAGGATTGTTTTTAAATGTTTCCTCACCATACTAGGTAACATTATCAGTGAGAATCTCTGATGAAGCGCTGGTGGTATATCCCACCTCTTTATTTATAGGTCTTGGTTTCTTAAGGTGAGTGATGTTATTTCCAGTTCTTTTTTTCAAGGGAAGGTAGATAGGGTCTAAATCGATGTGTTTATTGAGGGAGTTCTGGTTAGAATGCGGTGCCTCTAAGAATTCTCGTGCATGTCTTTGTTTTGCCTGTCCTAGGATGTGTATGTTGTCCCAGTGAAAGTGGTGTTCTTCTTTGTCTGAATGTATAGAAACCAGTGAGAGTGGATTGTGTCTTTTGGTGGCCAGTTGGTGTTCATGTATCCTGGTGGCAAGTTTCCTGCTAGTTTGTCCAATGTAACTGTCAAAGTCTTGCAACATGAGAACACAGAATGCCTCATTATCTGAGGATTTTCAGTTCAAACTGAACACTTTGGTGGCTGTCCCTGAAAGTGCCAAATAAAAACCAGACAAGTTATGTGGGTTAGGTGGATTAGCCATGGGAAATGCAGGGTTACAGGGATAGGGTTAGGGATGAGAGTATGGGTAGGATGTTCTAAGGAGAGTTAGAGTGGACTTGGTGGGCTGAATGTCCTGTTTCCACACTATCTGGATTTTATAATAATAAATATTAATGAACTCTTCTCTATATTGCCAAAAATACAAGAAACAAGGACACAAAACGATAGCAAAAACTGCAGAATCTTTTTTAAAAAAAGTCTTAATAGGAATGTTAACATGTCATTTTTACAATTATACTAATAATCATATGTCGTGAAGGTGCAATTCTTAGATTCCCATAGTATTGTTTCTATTTTTTATTTATTTTAAAAACTTTCTTTGGTTTATGTATAACTGTGTTATAATGATTACAATAACTAGACAGCAACAAGTAGTGTTTATGAATCCTTGTTGAGTCTCGAAACTTCTTAAAATTGCTTTGCTGTGACAAATTCTCCTTGTAAGCTAGCCAAAGACAAACATTGTGTTACATAATTTTTGATACAGAGCTTCCAAGAGGAGGCAGAGAAAGAAAGGTCTAAAATGAAAGAACTTCACAGAAAGAATCATATAATACCAAAGAATTTCATGTAAAAGGAATAGGAAACGTGGACAAAAACCATAGCAAGAACCAAAAAAAAGAAGGTAAAAAGAAACTTACTCGGAATATCAACACAAGTCATTTTTGTAACCATTTTAGTAGAAAATAATTAATACATATCCTTTAAAAAACAGCTCGGGTAATCAAACTATCAATCTTGTGAAATTAATAATGCATTTAAGACTCTAACTCACAAAAACATAAGTGAAAATAATTTATTTAGTGTGAGAAGACAGCACTAAGTTCTGACAATTTTCAGTACCCAATGATTTCTACCCAGGGTTTAAAGACAGGAGGGGAGAAATCTGTAATTTTTTTCGGCATCATCTGCTGAGCTTTCCCAATTCAGGAATTTCCTTTGTGTTTGGAAAGCTGAAAATGTAATTCCATATTTCAGAGAGGTGAGAGAACAAAACTAGGAAATTGTACACCAGATAGCCTAACATTGGATATGGACAATTATTGGAATCCATCATCATCGACAGCCCCTCACAGACGAGGATAACTCTTTTCTAATCTGAGGGTGAGTCCATAGGTGGCTGTATAGACTGATGCAGCTACCGCAGGCTCTGTTACACTTGGAGACGTGTGGTCACAGGAAGGGTGGGTGGGACGTTGGTGTGGTAGCACACCCATTTCGCAGTTTTCACCTGGCTTCCACTTTTTCCCAATGGCAAGTCTTGAGGTGCTCGATGCCTTCCCGTATGCTCCTTCTCCTATTTGGGCAGTCTTGAGCCAATGATTTCCAGGTCTGTGGGAATGCCGCACTTCACCAGTGAGGTCTTGAGGGTATCCCTGAAGTGCTTACTCTGTCCATCTGGGGCTCTTTAATTAAGGGCAGAATAACTGAAAATTTAGAGAACTAATTAAAGTGAACCAAAATGAAATTGTAAAGGGAATTCATGCCTTGGTAAGGGAATAGAGCAAAGAAGTTAAAACTGACATTTTGTTTAGCATTGAAGGAATGTAACAATTGTTGTTGTTTTTTATCAGATATTTAATCAAGTCCACATCTTAGCTGGACACAAAAATTCCCATGAAATGTTTTGAAGAAGATTCTGGATTGGAGTCTCCTAGTTAATATTTATCCCTCAATGAACATCAAAATAACACAATCACTAGTAATTAACAAATTTCTCTTGCTGGAACTTGCTTTGGCAATTGGCTGCCAGGTTTGTGATACTACAACAGTAAAATCATTGGCCATAAAGTATTTTGAGACATCTTGTTATATGAAAGCTACTTTACAAACAAAACTCTTGTAAATAACTGTTCTCCTTGAAGTCTGAAGGGAAATTGGAAGCAGCTGCATAGTTGTCCTTGAAGCAAATTTCTCAATGCTATGAGCCTCCTTCAAACATTGGAACAGGTCGAGGGAATAGTCATAAGCTATGTCACAACACTGTGGGAAAGAGAGTTACTTGACAGAGTGACAGTGATAGAGAAATGTTATTATTTAAGGATTGGATCACCTCTTCTGCCAATGTAAATTTAAGTCCTGAATGGTCCTCTCCATTCATGGCAGGCAAAGGAATATAAAGCAACTGAATGGAGGAAGATTAACTGGATGTTGTATTTTGTGTTCAAATTAATTTCATGGAATGGAAAAGGAATACCATGGGTTAGGAAACAGATTAAAAAATACAACCTCATATTGTTGTAAATAAAGGGATGATGAGATTGCAATGCTGAATACATAGTTGCAGGAGAGGTGTAGCATGGAAATGAGATCAGATTTCTCAGAATTGAAGCTGTCCTGTGAGGGAAGTGAATCTTATAAGGATGAGGGAGAATTTCATTGAAACTTGCAGAAAAGAGAGAGACTTGGATAGAGGCGGATGTAGAAAAAATGCTTCCACTAGTACGAGACACTAGGACCATAGGGCACAGCCTCAGAGTGAAGGCATGACCCTTTAGAGCTGAGATGAGGAGGAATTTCTTCAGTAAGAGGGTGGTGAAACTGTGAAACTTATTGCTGTAGAATGCTGTGGAGGACAAGTCATTGAGTGTCTTTAGGACAGAGATAGATAGGCTCTTGATTAGTAGAGGGATCGAAGGTTACAAGGAGAAACATATCAGCCATGATTGACTGGCAAAGCAGACTTGATTGGCCAAATGGTCTAATGTTGCTCCTGTATCACATGGTCTTTTGAACAACAGCCTAATTTCCTCACAGGAAGATTAACTCAATTGGTGGGTAAAGATTAAAGGTAATGTGTTGGAGGAAAATGAAGCTGAAGAAAACTTGAGGAGGAAAGTGACATATAAATATACAAATAATAAGGATGTAGAAATGTTGAACATCTGGTCTCCTTGCTATAGGAAGGATGTCGTGAAACTCAAAAGGGTTTAGAAAAGATTTGCAAGAATTTTTCCAGGGTAGGAGAGGTTGAGCTGCAGGGAGAGGTCGAATAGGTTGGGGCTATATTCCCCGGAGTGTAGGAGGCTGAGGAGTGACTTTATAGAGGTTTATGAAATCATGAGGAGTATGGATAAGGAACATAAAATCTATTGGTGGAGGAGTGCAAAACTAGAGGGCATAGGTTTAGGGTGAGTGGGGAAAAATTTAAAAGGGACTTAGGGCAAATATTTCACTTTGAGGATGGCATGTGTATAGAATAAGCTGCCAGAGGAAGTGGAGGAGGCTGGGACAATCACAATATTTAAAAGGCATCTGGATGGGTATATGAATAGGAAGGATTTAAAGGGATATGGGCCTAATGCTGACAAATGGGACTAGATTAATTTAGGATACCTGGTCGCATGGATGAGTTGGACCGAAGGGTCTGTTTCCGTGCTGTACATCTCTATGACGCTAATAAAAGAAACTGTGACAGACAACAGAAGAAAAATCTTGTTAATGTAAATAAATTCATACTAAATGGAAGAATATTATAAAGCCTAACAGTTGAAATAAAATTTTGAACAATGCTTGCCAATTTGTCCACTCAAACTCATCAACATTCTATGCTAGTATTAGCAGACGTTTGTGGTGGAAATGCGTAGAAAGTGAGAATTCTCACTTTAGAGTCAAATTGTTTAATTCTTGCTAATCTAAAGTCAATTCAACCTGCTACTGAAACAATTTATACTTTGTTATTTTCCAGGTTAGGAGTCGGATTGTGAAATAAATTAAAGTTTATTCGTGACTATGAAGTAAATGCAAATTTATGTAATTCAATGCACAAATTAAAGATTTTATTTGCTACAATTATGGATCAACTGATCTATAGATAGATATAAAGCAATAAAGGTAAGCTCTTGGTTAAAAAGTGGTTCTACTGACATTAAAAAAACCTAAACATTGAATCTGAGACAATGACACAGATTTTTCAGTCAGTAGTGAAAGAAGAAAGCTTGCTGCTGACCCTGAAATATATCTCACTAAGGGATCTAATAAGCGAGAGTTTTGCTTCTAACTCCATTCACTGGTACTGCCAGTGATTGAAACATTCTTTACTGGGAAGCTCCTATTGTAGAGCTGGAGGGATGTTGTTAATCTGCCCATGATGTGGACTGGGGTGGACAAAGTCAGAAGTTACATGACATCAGGTTATAGTCCAACAGTTTTATTTGAAATCACAAGCTTTCAGAGTACAGCCCCTTTCTCACCACCTGATGAAGGAATAGTGCTTCAAAAGCTTGCAATTTCAAAGGAAGCTGTTAAACTGTAGCCTGGCGTTGTGTGACTTCTGACTTTGTTAGCCTGTCCAGGCAGCTAAGCACATTAAGAGAATTTCACAGACAGCCAAACAGTAAACAAAACCAGGTGAGATCACTTCTCTTTTTCACTATGAGTGGATGGAAATGTTGGTACATGCATATGGGATGAAGTGAAAAATCAAAACAAATACTTTAAGCATTTAACATTTTTAAGAGCTCTACTAATTAATTACTTAACAGCGTTCCACGAATTTAAAATTGTGAACTAAGCTGTCCTTGGAAAAACAAAGTGTCGTGAACTACATCACTGTGAAAAAAAAGTTACATCCCATTGAACAAAGTGTAACTTTCTTAAAGGGGTTTCTAGCAATGATGCATGGATAGAAATATTGAAAAATTGCACTGATTTCTGTGATTGTTGGTTGTGCAGAGATACTGTGGTTGTAGTTTGTGTCAAAACACAGTCTATGTCAAAGCCTTGAGTCGAGGTTTCTGCACTCCACCATCGAAACCTGACTGCCTGGTCCCAGCACATCAAATATAATAATTTATCTGCAAGTTGGCATCATACAGAGGTGTGTTCTCCTTCTACTTGCAGCTTCACATTGGTCACTTCTATCAGTGCCAGTGCCAAGCATTCTGATTGGGCTAAAGCTCTGAGAAACAGGATACTCTCCCTCAGTATCCTGTTGTGAAAATCAAATTTGACTACAGGGTCCATGCCGTCAAATGGCTGGACCACAAGTCCAATTGTAACCAGTGGTAATTAATTAAGAGTACTGCTGGGAACTACAGTTCATTGAGGATTGTGAAATGTCTCTCAGTGGACAATCAGCCCAAGGCAATCGATCTGGATTGTTCCACGGATAACACAACTCACCATTTCAACATCACCTGTTGATGTTATTGTATCATCAAGGACTAAGAAGAATAACAGGTCAAGTGAAACATCATTTTGCTGAACAAAACTATCTCGGGCTCACTGACTTGCTTTCATTATCTGGAGATCAACAGTAGAACCTAGCATCGATAGCAAGAATGAACATGTCAGGTTGCATACATGAATTAATGGCCAAGACAATGGTCCCATCCACACAGCTCAAGCTGTACCCTAAAAAACCCCTCAAAAGTGTTGTTGTCATACTTAATTTACAGTTGCCTAATTCTATCATCTGCTTCCAACCCATTGAGACAATAATGATGAGAAGTTTCATTCATAACATTACGGCACAGAGTATATAACTCCACATAGAACAAGGTACTCAATATGAAATCTCAGTTTGACAACCCAATCCTCCCTTTGTGTCTAAAACTCAGATCAATCCTGGATATGGTCTGTACCTTGGTCACCACACCACAGCTGAGGATAAGAGTTTGAGAAGGAGAGTCCTTCATGGTAACCTCAGCCAATGCAGGAATTGAACCCACTTGGCATAGCAAACCAGATCTCCTACCAACTGAACCAAGATGCATGTTGTTACACACTTGATTATCATGGCCAGCTGTCTCAGGTTTTATTTCTGTTCATACATTTCTGTCTGCAGTGAATACAGTTCAGGCACTACTCCTGCTGATTAACAATGATAAAGAAGGAGTTTTTTTCCTTATTTACTAAGATCGGAGACATACTCGTATTCTCGGTGCACACATGGAGCTTAATATCTCATTGTATTAAACAGTCCTTCTCCATATTCAAATATGGTTCCTTAGATAATTTACAAAGACCAACTTCTAAAACAGTGTAAAACACTAAGTTTTCAATAACAGATGTGTAAATCAAAAGTTTATGGAAAATGCAGGAAATATACAATGTTGAGTGTCTCAGCATTGTTTTATGGATTTTGCTGAAGGAGACACAGTTAACTTTGACACATTAAAAATGTGCTAACTTGCAAAGCAATTTTTATTGTTTGCCGATCTTCAAGATTCAAGTATAACCTTATTTTGACATGGTATTGTGCATGAAATCTTTCATCAAGAATCAAAACAATACGCACCTTTGT
Source organism: Chiloscyllium plagiosum (assembly GCF_037043375.1). Classification (NCBI taxonomy): domain Eukaryota; kingdom Metazoa; phylum Chordata; class Chondrichthyes; order Orectolobiformes; family Hemiscylliidae; genus Chiloscyllium; species Chiloscyllium plagiosum. The sequence goes on from NW_028270174.1 coordinate 25,336,007, forward strand.
GACTTAATGTTCTTGCAGTCATAACATGCAAGTCACAAAACCACAACAATTAAGTATGTTTCAGAATGCATTTTTAGTCAAATTGTACTTCAAAACTTAGAGGGAAAGAAATTGCAGGCTGTATTGATGGCATATTAATTATATCATATCAAACAACACACACGGAATCTTAGACAAGAAGCAGAAATAATGGGTGGAATTTTCTCATTTTTCATTCGAGGTGTTTTGCGGAGTGAGAGTCATGGTGCCCAGTTGGCCATGGCTTAGAGGAAGGACATCAGCAAACTTCTGCTTTTCACCATATTCATTATGCTGGTGGACATTTAGTCAAGCTTGGCACAGATAGAAATGTTTGGCACAGCTGGGACTTCCTGCCATTGATGTTGCTGACAATATATTTAAAGCCCAACTCCACATCACTTCAGACACAACAAGCTGGTGGCTACCTCATACACTGGGATGTTTGACCATCTTTACCGAGGACATCACCCAGAGGAAAGGAAAACCTCACTTCAAGGACAGGGACGTGGAGGACATGGTGGATGGGTTGATAGAGAGAAAGGCAGTCCTTCTCCTGAGAAGGGCACACCATGAGACCAGGACAGCCTGCCCCCAAAAGCCTAGGTCAGTGCTATGCCGAGAATAGAAAGCAATACCCAGCTGTGCAGGACGAAGATCAATAATATTCTACCCTGCATAAGGGTAAGGTGCCACCATCTTTCCTCTGACAACTCACACTCAACAGGGCCACCGTTTTACCTTTGCAACTCACATGCCTCTCACCAAAGCTCCTAGATTACAACTTTCACTGTTGCTTGAATCATGTCCAATCCAAAGGCCCGTTTCTACATTCTCCTCCCACGGTGGCACAGTGGTTAGCACTGCTGCCTCACAGCGCCAGAGACCCGGGTTCAATTCCCGCCTCAGGCGACTGACTGTGTGGAGTTTGCACGTTCTCCCCGTGTCTGCGTGGGTTTCCTCCGGGTGCTCCAGTTTCCTCCCACAGTCCAAAGAAGTGCAGGTCAGGTGAATTGGCCATGCTAAATTGCCCATAGTGTTAGATAAGGGGTAAATGTAGGGGTATGGGTGGGTTGCGCTTCGGCGTGGCAGTGTGGACTTGTTGGGCCGAAGGGCCTGTTTCCACACTGTAAGTAATCTAATCTAATCTAATCTAATCTAATAATTCATCCTGCCTCCTTTCTGTGTTTTCTATTCATTCACTGGAGTATTTCACCCATTCGCCTATTCTTGCATCAACACTAACTATTCTTCCATCCACTTCATCAATTCAATCCCTCCTGTTGTCTCATTTTGGAAGAAAATGGCACAGACCCCAGACAATTCTCTATAAAGCACCCAGACCGACCTATCTGTAATTCCAGAAGGATTGCACATTGAAATGCAGGACTGACCATAGGCCCAGACATGGAGTCTAGCAGTGACTGAGCGTGACTAACTCTTTGAATTGAAATTGGACAAGCCCCTTGACTGACTGTGGTGGGAGGCCTTGATTGATCATAGTCCATTCTATCCTGCTAATGACTGTTCCTCTTTGACATTTGTTTGTAGTATATGTAGTGAACACCCCATATAAAGTGCCAGCACATGCTGCAAATGCAACATTGATGCAGCATAATGCCATGCAATATGTCCACCCACTTGACTGTTCAGTGCTTCCCACTATAACAAGCTATCTGCCTCCATCTCCACATTAAAAAGCAATTCAAGCTGCAGAAGCTGGCAGCCTGTAACTGAGCACTAAAGACCTTATGTGCTAAAATAGCAATGTGACCCACATGAGACTAGCAGCCAATGCTGAAGTCAGTGACGGTGCATTGAGAAAGCATACGAAGCCAGCAACCTGCAAAAAAGTGAGAAAACAAGTGAGCGCTAGGAAATGAGTTTAAGAGTCAAAAGATATACCCTGTGCAGATACAAGTGTTGCAATTATGTCCCTGCATGCAAAGGGACTTGAAGGAAGGATGCAAGTTTCAGGTGTTCCTGAACACCAAAGAAAATGTTCAAAAGCTTAAGTGCTATCTGAGTAGGTCTGAAAGCAGGTGAGACTCCTGCCTTGCTGATGTTGACTTGGATGAAGGTTCGAGGAGGATGGTAGTCATGGACTAAAAAGGGATGTTGTTCTGTAGAAGCAGTTGGATAACAGGCAGATACTCAGTCGAATTATATGATGGAATTATACATTGTCTTTTTATCTTATGCAGAGGAGAGGAGGATTGGAAAGGGTGTATAAATAAAGTGATTTGGAGATTTAATGAGTTGCCAATGCATGGAAAGACCACAGTTGCCATTCAATAGCCAGATTCTGAAGTCACCAGTTAAAGTTTAAGGGGAGTATCACAAATTGTTGAAACTCTCATTCTTCATTCTCTCCATATCTTCACACTTTTCATGTCATTGCTCTAGACATACTGGGCAAAAGAAAATCTGTCCTGATTTATTGTAATATTGCTTCCTAAAAAATACCAGTGACTGGCAGAAAAGGATTAAATTTGACTTTGCAGCTGCTAATCATGAATGTCAGTGTGGAAGAAATTGGACTTCTTTTTCACACAGTGTAAAATGATTTCAGAAGGAGTCAAATTTTGTGGAGATGCGTCCCACACCTCAATGACATCTGAGACCATGGTTCAGGCATCCCTCATGTCCATCTTAAACAGATGTTGGGTTCCTTGCATCTGATATAAGGGGCATAATGCCTGCCGGTTGGTCAAGAGCTACCTGAAACTTATACAGTAAAAGCTCGGACGAGGCTTTTGAGGCCAACTGATAGTTCACAAAAGGACCAGCCAAAGACATAAACTTACACTTAAATGGTTTTTCATTCATTCATATGAGGGTGTTGCTGCCTAGGCCAGCATTTACTGCCCATCCCAGAGGGCAGTTAAGATTCAACCACATAGCTGGAGTCATATGTACTCCAGACCAGGTAAGGATGACAGTTTCTTCCCGAAGGGACATTAGTGAACGAAATGGGTTTTCCTGACACTTGATTATGGATTTATGGTCATCATTAGATTCTTAATTCCAGGTTTTTTTTTAATTCAAATTCCACCTTCTGGATTCAAACCTGCGTGCCCAGAATATTGCCTCGGTCTCTGGATTAACAGTCCAACAATAATGCCATAAGGCAATCACCTCCCCATAATACGTGGGATCAGTGGAGTAGAAGTCCTCCTCTGTCTAATCCTGACTCCATGCAGTCTCTCCTCTTTTACCACCCAAAGATCTACCTGTCATAATGATAAGAACACTAGACTAGTAATCTAGAAACTTGGGTGAATCCCTGGAAGCAATGGCAGATGACAAAATTAGATTTCAATAAAAGTCTGGAATAAAAAATACTTCTGTAATGATGGCCACATAACCATGGTCCATTGCTATAAAAAAGAAACCTATCTGATTCACAAATTTTCTTTCAGCAAGGAAATCTGTTGTCTTTACCTGGTCCGACCTACAGGCAACTCCAGATCAACCACAATGATATTGACTCAACAGTCCTTTGGGCAGTTAGGGATGGGCAATAAATCTTGCTCTAGCCAGTGATGCCCACATCCAATGATGTCCTAGTGGTATAATTGCTAGACTCTTAATCCAGAGACCCTGGTAATGTTTTGGGGAACCTGGGATCAAATCCTGCCAAGGAAAATTATGTAATTTGAATTGAATAAACATTTGGAATTAGGACTCTAATGGTAACTATGAAATCTTTGTTGAAGTCAAAACGAAACCCATCTGGTTCACTGATGACCTTTAGGAAAGGAAATTGCTGTCACTACCTGACCTACAGGTAACTCCAGACCCGCAGCAATGTTGTTGACACTTAACTGCCATCTGAATAATAAGAGATGGACAATAAATGCTGGCTTTGCCAGTTACACCCATAACCTGTGAAGTATAAAAGAAAATAAAAAGTAACTTGCATTCATTAGAAAGCTTTAGGCTGTTTTGTGAGATATCTTTGGCTTGTTGCCATAGCCATATCACTCATTCAGTCAGTAGTCGGGTGCTCGCTTATTGCTTACTCATACCATTGCATTCTGATTTGAGTCATTTCAACTAACTATTGTCTGAAACTTCTGAGGAGAAAGTGAGGTCTGCAGATGCTGGAGATCTGAGCTGAAAATGTGTTGCTGGAAAAGCGCAGCAGGTCAGGCAGCATCCAGGGAACAGGAGAATCGACGTTTCGGGCATAAGCCATTCCTGAAGAAGGGCTTATGCCCGAAACGTCGATTCTTCTGAAACTTCCGATCCAGGTAAAAATCGCTATTTTTGAGTCAGATGAGGCAGAATATTGACCACTTACCATGGCAGAGTTTTGTTTTGGCAGAACTTTTGAGTTAGATGCCTTCATAACAAAAGCAGACTAGTCCAGCCCAACAAACCACTCAGGGGGTAGTGAAGTGATTTATCACTGAAAATACACCCCTGTTTTACAGCAGAAGCTGCATTCCATATTTTGCGGTCCCAAATTCAGTTTGATTGCTCCTGAGAACGGAAGTGTTTCAGCAGAGTGAGGAAGTGGGATGCCAGTTCGATGAGATGGACAGTTACCAGGTGGGTTAGGAATAAGGAGGTAGGTGAATGACAGAACACAGTCCCAGGTGAATGGAAATGCAGGAATTAGGTCAGTGAGGATGTAGGGGTGCCACATGAGTGAAGATTAAAGGTGCCAATTGGGTTAGGATGGCAGATCATAGCAGACAGAGTTCAGCGTGGCAACAGGCATGAATGGATTGCAAAACGAATGAGGACATACTATCACAGGTCAGTCATGGGTACTGTTCCCAGATGGGTGAAGGAAAGGGAATGCAGCTAAGTGGGAAAGTAGAGTGCCAGTTAGGTGAGGGGTACAAATGCCAGTGGGTGTAAGTTTAGATTGGTTAGGTGAGCAAGAGGATGTCTAGTGGGTAGGGTAGTAAGGTGTCAGGTGGAATGTGATGGTATAACTTGAGAGCTAGGTGGAGAAATAGGGTGGTACGTGGGCAAGTTGTTAAGGTGGCCATAAGTGGGTCATAGGGTGCAATTGGTCAAGCATTGAAGAGGATGGTCAGGTATCTATATCTTAGGGGTGGGAGGTGGGAAATGGGTGGGCATTGGGTGACCATTGAATGAGGTTAAAGGTCTGATCAGATGTCTTAGGTGCAAATTAAGGTCATGTGTGGTGGGGTGAGATGTCCAACCCAATTCAAGATGACAGCGGAGTACAATGCTTCAGCCGGAGCTCTATTCCGTCCATTTCTTTCTTTTCTTACTGTTTTTCTTAACTCTCTGTGATTCTTCCCTTCTTTCTTCTCCCAGCCTCAGTGCGGACCTAGCAAGGCGTCCTCTTGGCTCAATGATGAGGCGTCCTGGCATGGTGCATCCATAATAGTGTCTTGACGGCCTGTGACAGTTTCTCGATGCAGCGTCCAAGGCAGTCAGCAGTGAGACTGGAGCCCAGGGATTGCTATGCAATCAGCGACTGCAAGCAGGTGCTACCCAGGTATGTTCCGGAGTCAGCAGGAAATCAGAGATGGCAGCTTCAGCGATGGTATCACGGACTGACACGGGAATAGTGAGAGATGAGGGAGGTCCCTCGGTATCTGCAGCAACGGCTTCAAGAACAGGCAACTGAGAGCGAGCTAAGTGGAGGAGATTGGGGCCTCAGTGAGCACTCAAGGACTGTTCCACTATCAACTTTATTGCTTTATTTTTCAAATTTATAATAAGAAGGACTTTAGTGCTAACTATTACCTTATTTCTTTATTTTTCTACTCATTATATGAAGGTCTGTAATGCTTTATGTTTTAAAACTTTGTTTCTTTTACTACTTTGTACCTAAGTACCTTCATGCCAAAATGTGAGTGGTGACGTTAGACATTTTTTACTGCACTCCTGAACACATGACAATAAAATCTAAATCAAAAAAAAGAGTGGGGGTACGTGGCAATTAGATATCTGTGGTGGGGCAGGGAATCAAAGGGAAGACAAGGGATAGTGCCAATTTTATTGCTAGCCCTGAGTTAGAGCAGGTTTTAATCTTCCGAACTCAGCTAACCCCACAGCAGAACGTACTGAAGTGTTCAACTTGAACTTTTGAAGGTTACAGACCCAAAATAACTACACACCAAGAGTTTAAATTTTCAAGGAAATGACTCTGTAGTCAGTGTGTCTAGATTTATGAGAGATCCTGACATGCACCTTCCAGGAATTGGTCATAGCCCATATCATCTCTTGCTTCCCAGCCTGCCTCAATTCCTAGCAATTGGCTTATTGATGAAACAGGTCCACAGCCCTAAACTCATCCCTGGACCATCTGAATGACAAGGACATCTACATCAGGTTTCTACTGATCAACTCTGCGTTCATCACCATTACCCCCTCCAACTAATCTCAAAACTCCGAGACCTCGGTCGGGGGTCTGCCTCTGCATCTTCACCTTCCTGACCCATAAACCGCAATCAGTGAAGACAGACAACTGCACCTCCTCCACAATAACACTCAACACTAGCACCCTGTAAGGATGCATATTCAGTCCCTTACTTTACTCCCCTTACACCCACAACTGTGTTATCTAAAAATTTATTGATGACACCACCATTGTAGGACAGATATCAAACAATGATGAGGTAGAATACAGTAAGGAGACAGAATGCTTGGTGTTGTAGTGCAATGATAACAACCTCTCTCTCAATATCAGCAAAACAAAATAACAGATCACTGACTTCAGGAGGAAAGGAGGAGGACACCCCCCCCCCCACCTACATCACTGGAGCAGAGGTTGAGAGTATCAAGTTCCTCAGACTGATGATAACTGACAGACAATCGATCCTGGATTTCCTATGTTGATGCAATGGTCAAGAAGGCACAACAATGCCTCTTCTTCCTCAAGCAGCATATTCATTAGAAGCATCAACAACATTTACAGATACACCATAGAAAGCATTCTATCCGGGTGCATAATGGCCTGGTACAGCAACTGTTCTACCCAGGACCATATGAAACTACAAAACATTGTGTGCATAGCCAGACCATCACGGATGCCAACCTCCCATTCATAGACTCCATTTATACTTCTCATTGCCACAGAAGGCTAACATCATCAAAGACCCTTCCCGCCCCGGTAATACTCTCTTCTAACCTCTTGTCAGGCAAAAGATACAGTAGCTTGAACATACACAAAACACAGATTCAAAACAGCTTTTTTGCCACTTTTATTAGATTGCTGAATGGAGCTATCTAATTTCAATTTTGAATGTTGATCGCACTTTGTGCACCTCCTGTGCAGCTGTAATCTTATAGGCCTCGCTCTGTCTAAGCACCCAATGATCTGTATGTCCTTGTTTGCTATGATTTGCCTGTACTGCTCACGAAACAAATATTCTCAATGTACTTAGGTACATGTTACAGCAATTAATCAAATCAAATGTCCAGTCTCTGACTATTCAGAGACTAAACGTCCTGGATCGTTGAACTTGTGCTGCAGAACCTGATAAACCTGTTTCATGAACAGAAACAGTTGAATTCCACAGCCAAACTGATAGTTGAATATATTGACCTATCTGAACCTGAATTCTTAGGGATTGTAGTGTGTACCTGAAGTTGTGATTGACCAGTCATGAGGAACTGTTCAAGAGGGGTGTGAGAGAACTATCCAGGTATCAGGACTGCTTTGGTGGATGAGACATGTGTAATCACTGGCATCCACTGTTAGAAAATCAGAACTTGGAATATTGACAGAATTATAACATAAATCACATTAATGCGAGGAACAGATTGTATAATGTATGCTAAACACTTTTGACAAGTACTGAGTGCAATTCACAAACATTCTTTATTGGCTAAATAGATTTATTTTGAAAGAACTATCTCTTTGTCTTCCTTTTATTTCATTTATTTGTAACATTTCTACTCCATCACTTCCATGATGTAGAATATGTGGCTGTGTACAGCACAAAAGCAAAATCTTTCTTTGGATAAAATAGTATCATTTACTGTTTTAAACACCTCTGGCATTCTGTTGTAAATGTTTTAAACCTACAGTCTATTATAACTAATATGTTGCACAAATTTTAACATGTTAATAAAATATTATTGGTAAGAGTGTTAAGCTGCTTAAAATAATGGGTTTAATAATAAAGGGATTATTTATTTAGTATACCATTTAATACTGAAAATGTGTTGCTGGAAAAGCACAACAGGTCAGGCAGCATCCAAGGAACAGGAGAATCGATGTTTCGGGCATGAGCCCTTCTTCAGGAATTCCTGAAGAAGGGCTCATGCCCGAAACGTCGATTCTCCTGTTCCTTGGATGCTGCCTGACTTGCTGTGTTTTTTCAGCAACACATTTTCAGCTCTGATCTCCAGCATCTGCAGTCCTCACTTTCTCCTCCTATACCATTTAATACACTAGTTTGATATAACATGAAATAGTTAACAGCACAGAGAGTACTTGGTTGAGAGAAGTAACGAGAATACAAGAAAATATTAAGCACATGGATTGGAAATGAAACAATAGATGTATTGAAGACAAAAACAGAAATTTCTGGAAAAGGTCAGCAGGTCTGGCAGCATCTGTGGAGAGAAATCAAAGTTTATGCTTCAGGTTGAGTGACATTTCCTCAAATTGCTAACAATTTCTGTTTTTGTTCCTGATTTACAGCATTTGCAGTTCTTTTGGTTTTTAGTTTGCATGTATAGAAGATCCAGGTAAGATGTCTGTGATGAGTTGTGCAGATTTCGAGAATGGGAATACGTAGCACAGGTTTCATGCATCTACATTATTGAGGCACACTGATAAGAAGCTATGGCGATCAAGGAAGCTTTGGATCGACAATATCAAAAGTAAGCTTTCACTGCAAACAGCGCAGGTAAATTAAGTAACTAGGTTAGTTCAGAACAGAAAAGAATGATCATATTAAAATGACCTCCTCACCACTTGCCAGCTGGCAGTCAGAGTCCAGAAGAAAAATTACGAGTGTGACCAGTAGATTCATTTCCAATTTTTAAAAAACTGGTCTTTCCCTCTAGGTTAGTACTCTCAACACTGTTGAGAAAGTTTTACTACTGCTGATTATAAGATGTAAGTGACGTTTTGCCTCTCAAAAACAACTACTTGCAATTTAAAAATGCCAACAGTGGATAATTTTTTTTTGCAGTTAATGTGGCAAAGGATCTTGGGACGTGAAGGTTGTGTAAGATTAAAAAATCTTATTAAATTAATTTCATCCAACATTGTGAGAAAAAATGTTGTATCATATCAAATACATACAATTGTGCAGGTGTAACATTACTACCACAAAGCTGATGATGTTCTAAGTAATGTTCCAATCAATGTGTCATCAAATATTGCGGTGTAATATGTCCATTGTCATGTGGGAGTGTTGTATCAATATAGTTAATGTAATGATAAGTGCAACCTAACTTCCAAGCTGTATTTGCTTGTTTTCATAAATTTTGGTGAGCAGCTCTTTCCTAATTGAAGAAAATATTGTTTTTGAAAAAAGAGACCTTGACATATTCACTTAGCCATTCAATCACATAGCATCTGGTTTAAGATTTAAAGTAAAGCGAGTGGGAAGTCCCAGACCTTATCTATAGCATGACAAATGGTCAATAAAATATTCAAATAAAATGCCCCATCTGTGACTTCAAAATCCATTTTTGGAATTGGTCTTTCTGTCTCCTGGCTTGCTCAGCAGTATATGGAGCTGTTAGGCAGCAAGTTATCTTCATTACTGGTAGCAAAAAGGCTCATTCACTGAATGTAGGTTAGTGATTGATGTGTCCTTTAAAGTTGCTGTTTAAGTTCTCACCATAATTGACATAGCTTTTTCCCTGCTACAACAGATTTTTGATGGTCCCTAACAATATTTTCCAGGTTCTGGACTGCTTTTACTGATTTCAGTTGGGGGTATGGTAGGCTATAGTTCCAGAAATTTTTGCCTTTTTGTTGAGAATGAGGGGGAGCAGCAATGAAGACATAGAATGTTGATTCATCTTTGTGCACTTCCTGTGCAGCAGTAACCTTATAGGCTCATGAAGGCATGAGTGATCAGGAGGAGTGTGTGGATAATCAGATTTGCTGCCTATCAGAAAACTTGCAAATTGTGGACTTCTTGTAACAATTGCTACACTTCCAATGAGATTACATCCCCCCCCCACCTCAGTGTTTTTTATTACATTTAAATGCCACTGGCAAAGCCATACCCTCTTACCACACCATCACCAGTATATATTTTTAAACAACCTCTTCTGCAATATTATTGCACACGTTTGGGGCAGGTGGGTTTTGCACCCTGACCTTGTGGCTTAAAGTTTGGGAGTCAGCCACTGCACCACATGAGCCAATGCAGCTGACATTTGCTTCCTACCAAAGTTATAATAAGGAACTATGAGCACACCTCTCCAGTCAGGCAGACGATACTGGAGCATGAACACATGCACCAACAGGTTCAAAAACAGTTTCTTCCCTGCTGAACAGAACTCGCGAATTTCATATCAAATGTTGATTTTGCTTTTGAGCACCTTCTGTGCAGTCCTTACATGCCCCGTTCTGGTTAAGCATCCTGTGATCTGTATGTTCTTGTTTGCTATGATCTGCCTGTACTGCTCACAAAATAAAACTTCTCACTGTACTTAGGTGCACATGACAACAATAAATCAAATCAAAATCTCAAATCCACCATTTGCATGTAATTGGGATCATGCCATTCAAGGTCCAACCTCTTGAGTTGTTGAATTTTGCTGCTGTTACTGGCAGTTTAGAATATGAGTGTTTTAGGTTGTGTATTTACCTGTTCTGAAACATCCAACAATTGCAAACTCGCCACAAAGTTGACCTAATGCACTTTAACATTGTGTTACAATTTATAATTATGCAATATTGTTGAAAAAAAATCGTCCTGACCAGACTGCTTTATTCTCTCTTAATGCTGTTACATTAAGCATTTATTTGCAGATCAGAGGCAAAATGAACCGTTTCTGCATGTTTTCATTTCAGCCCACACTGCATTATGGGTGCACTATCTTTGTGGCACTTGGAAAGGCTAGGCAGTCGAATATACAACAGAAGATTTTAAAGAGTCCAACATTTCAGTAATATGTGTTGATGAGGAATTTTTTTCTCTTAGAAGGACGAGCAGCAGAAAAGGGGGAGTTTGGTCAAAGGTCACAGGAGGCGATTGACAGGATCTAGGACTCCTTGGAAGGTATGTTTACTGGTGATAACAGGGCTACTTTGATCTTATTGAACAGCAATGTATTGTGAAGGCTATGCCTTACTAAGGTGGCCATAAATGAATTGTGACATCCCTTGTAACAGTTCTTGCAACCACGGATCATCGTCAGTGCTGCACTGACAATGGCGTTTGAAGTGCTAATAGTATTCAGCTTTCTTAAGCACACACTGCTTCCAAGCGAGAGGCTCAGCAAGGGGCAATCACTGGGGCATTACGTAGGTCACAAGAACCTATTCTTAGCATGATGGTGAAGACATGAAAATTAGCTGTGGTTCAGAAGGGCAGGAAGGAAAGACTGAAAGGAAACAGCAGCAACTGCAGCCTTATATGTGCCGTGTTGTCCCAGTTTCATGTATTGGGGTGCCTAATTATGTTGGCAACATTCAAAAGAAGAGTTGAGCTTGATAGTAATATCACTCATGACGCATTAGACAATAATGTTTCACTATCATGGCCCGTTCATGGGGTGAAAGCCCAGAAGGCTCTTGGAATCTTGTCCCAGCATGAGCCACTGTCTTTAGACAAGTAGAAGAGAATTAAATGTGAGAAGACATTTCAAGGTTCATGAGTTCTTATCCCCTTCATTATTGAACAATTCACATACCATGTTTGAGTGCAAATCTCTCATGTTTTTGTTCTTTGCTTCCCATGTAATGCTACGGTGTCCATTCAATATGAACTAAACTGCTGAATTCCATTTTAGTTTTGCATCACAGCTAAAAGATAATTAACTAATTGTACTTGCCTATGAGTCATAAAATTTAAAACAGTGACGTTTTCACCTAACTGCCTGAGTTGCTAATCCATATAACGATATGTAACTTTTAAAACTAATATTTAATGTTTTCTAATGAATGAGGTTTAGTGTGCACAAGCCTAATCAGTTAAGCAAACCATTGGGGTTAACAGAGCGTACCAAGATAGACAAAAGAGAAAAAAATCCAATAAAATATGTATTATATGCATGCACAGTGACAAGAAATGGTATGCTTGCATCTTCCATCAAGTTAAAATTATGAATCACAATCCTGCTCTATCACTGATGACACTTGCAAACTTTAAGTGGGAGCTACTCAAATTGAACAACATTGCGATGAACACAAAATGCTGGAATTCTAAAATAAGCCAGAAAATGCTGAAAACGTTCAGCTGATCAGGTAGAATCTGAGAGAAAAGATCAGAGAATTTCCTCTGTCTCATTCACAGGACATCAAATTAGAACACACCTTGCAGTCAATTAGTTGTTTACGTAACAGTCAATGAACAATGTTACTAAAAGTAAGCTACTAAACAAAATAGATGGCTCATTATTTAAAGTGGTCATTTTTAGTTGATCACATCTTTTACACAGTAAACATTATTTCATTTCACCAAATAAATAGTTTGTTATTCACTCCTAATAATCTATTATATTTTATTGGAATTAAAGTGAAGCAGGATAGATAAAATCTGTTTATAATTGCATTCATGCATCACAGAGTCTTTATTTTAGTATTGATTATAGCATGTAGCAATTGAGTTGAGTGAAGGGCTGCTTATGCTATAGATTTGTTTGAAATTTTCTTTTTATTTTATTGCTAATGACATTGTTAAGAGCCCTGAAGAACATTATAACTTCAATGATTGCTTCACAATAGATTTATACATCTTTCCAACACTGTCCACATCATTATTCCAACAAAGCATTGTTAATTGTTGCTTGGAGTTCTTGATGTGGATTGTCACTAAACACTATTGGCCCTGTCCATCATTAATTAGTGTTTGTTGTGTATCTGAGGTCCAACTTACTTGTTCATCTCCCAAGGTGGAGATAGTGAGGATTGAAGATGCTGGAAAGTCAGACACGATACAAAGTGAAGCTGGAAAAAGCACAGCAGGTCAAGCAGCATCAGAGGAGAAGGGGAGTTAATGTTTCAGGTCGTAACCTTTCATCAGAGATTCTGACCTGAAATGCTGACTCATCCGCTCCTCTGATGCTGCTTGACCTCCTGTGCTTTTCCCCTTCATCTCCCAAGGTGCTTTTCAAAAAACTCTTTGATTTGAAAATAGTTGACATGCCCATTCCCTTAGATTTGAGTATTTTGGTAGAACTTCATCCAGATCTCTCCACATAACTATGTGACACTGAAAGCACCATTACATTATTATACATCATTAATGCACACTCTACTGATACCACATTACTGCACATAGCAACTTAAGTCTTCACCTGGGTACCAGACAGAGTCATCTAGGTTCATGCTGTTTGCTGCAGAGAACAGTAGAAATCCCCCTCACTCTACCACTGCTTACTATTACTTTATTACACCTTATCCTGCCTTTTATCTTAAATGGCTTTGTGTATTATAGTGCCCTAGCCAGTTCATTCAACCATTCAGCAGCTCTCACTCTCGTCCAAACCAGCTGAGAAAACCTCAAACTTGTTGCATAATTGCAAAGTTCAAGGCTCCTGCCCTCTGGCTCCTCTTACCTGCCTCATTGAAGTTACACTATTTAATCCCTATCCATTGACCCAATCAGAAGATGCTATCTGAATAGATGTGACCGCTTCCTGCAATAGACCAATTTATCTCTCGGTACATTTCCCATTCCTAATGTGTTGCAGAGTTGACAGTTTGACCTCTGACTTAATAACTCAGAGACTGAATCCCTGCAGTCACATGCATTTCCTCCTGCTTGTCCTTGATCACTCCATCATTTAGAAACTCTTGATCTGCAATTGCAGAACATCACTTAATATAGCCTACACTTCCCAAAATGTTTTGCAGCTACCACTTTACAACTCTGATGAAACAATGCAATAGTTACAATAGGGATAATCTTATCACTTACTGATTTACCTGTTCCTTCAGCTGCTCAAAATTGGAAAACAAATGTTGGAGGCCACAGGAACGATTAGTAGAAACAAACATTCCCACACCCTCCTCCATTCCACCCACCCTAATTCTTTACAACTCCTCACTTAGTTCAATTTACTTGTTGTTGTGAAAACTTGCTTAAATTTCCTCTTTTCACTTATGCATTGAATTGTCACTTCAAACCTAATATCCACACTTACGACCTCTGTCTATCTCAGATGAAGTCTCCCTCACACTTATTGTGCCCCTTCACTGAATTTTCTGAAAAACAGTGCTATATTACGATTTATTTTTGTTTAATGAAATCAATGTATTCAAATTTCTTCTGATTATCCCTTGATCTATTTCACTCTACATGACCTTGGTTGCTGTGTTTTTGCTACAATCACCTGACTGTTGATCCTTTATCCAGACTCTCCCTGAACTGTAGCCATGGTAACTTTCAAACTCGGCACCATTTATTAAGATTTCTAGTCTTGTTATCTTTTCATGTTTTTTCATCCTGAATTGTTCATTGTCAGTGATGCTAGTCTGCAGTATCAGAGACAGAGAAGTTGTGTTCTCAATTTTCTATCCATCAACATTTGGAGTGGCATCGTGGCTCAGTGGTCAGCACTGCTGCCTCACAGCACCGGGGTCCCAGGTTTGATTCGAGCCTCAGGTGACTGTCTGTGTGGAGTTTGCACATTCTCCCCATGTCTGTGTGGGTTTCTTCCGGGTGCACTGGTTTCCTCCCACAGTCGAAAGATGTGCAGGTCAGGTGAATTGGCCATGCTAAATCGCCCATAGCGTTAGATGCATTAGTCAGAGGGAAATGGGTCTGGGTGGGTTACTCTTTGGAGGGTCAGTGTGGATTGGTTGGGCGGAAGGGCCTGTTTCCACACTATAGGGAATCTAATCTAAAACATTTCTAATTGTGAGAATCCATTACATAGTGATGATTACCTGTTGCTTAATAATGCTAGATTTAGGATCTTTGTTCATTTTCAATAACGTTTTGACTCAAACTCCTCGCTGTTATAGACCAGACCAGACTAGACGTTCGCAATTTATTTTAAGAAGGTAGCCAAGATAGATGTGAAGTACCGTGTTCCAGATGCAATGTGGTTGGTCAAACTACTCGACTTTAAGCAAAATAAAATTTATTAAAACACGATAGTTAAGATACAAACAAAAGAAAGAGGAATTTAGAATAACTTAACTATTGGAAAACTTAACCAAATAATAGAAACAGTATCCACTACTAATTAACTGTTCCAATATAGTAACATCCCACAAACACACCCCTTAGCATAAAGGTAAATTAAGACACAGATTGCAGTTCTCCAATCCGGGAGGAAATAACATCAAGAAAACATTCAGCGGAAATAGCAGCTCATAGAAATTCACAGAAGCTCTAACTTTTTTGAGACCCTAAAGGCTTCTGCATAAAACTAAATCTAAAAACTAAAACGAATTGGAAAGCCTGGTCTGAGAGAGCTGGCCATTTCCAGGCTGCTTCCATTGTTCCAACTTAAAAAAAACCTAAGGCCTTACAAATTGTTTACTTTCTTAGAGACAGCTTTTGCTTCTGCCTTACAACCTCTCTTCAAAATAAAAGCCAGGACAAAATAATCTCTTAAAGTGACAGCAGCATCACACTCACTCAGTTTTCCTATTCACATGAGAATATTGGAGTTAACTGGTATATGAATTTTCACATGCAAATCGTTTGAAATGCTCATTTGTAAACTGCAAGTCATTGTCTGAGTCTGCTTGTCTGAACTATCAGGAGTTGAGCAGGGCGTTCTTTTATATTTGATTCGATGATCATATGTAAATTGTTTACTTCAGTCCACCTCAACTTGTAGCCTCTGATAGCATAAAGATTATGGTTTTGAACTGGAACAAATTCATTCCAGTATGGTTCCATAGCCATAATGGAAACAATAATGGTAATAATTATTTTTTCACCACCTCCCACATGAAATAGATTTGATCATTTCTTGTCTGGAGTGTGAAATCCTCTGGCTACTGATTGTTGCAATCTCAGATGCCCTTAATGAAATCTCTTGAAGAATTTCAAATCTAAAAGCTTTAGGTATTTGCATCTCTGAATGAAGATAAGCAAATTATGTTTATTCTGCTCAAAGTACTGGGGAATCATTCACATTAGTTTGTGTATGGGCTGGGTGGCCTTCCAAATAGTATCTGTTTTTGTGGATGTATTCTTCATCACACTTCGGTATTTTGCAAATTTCTTGCTATTTTCTTTCCATTTGGCAGAAATTGTTTTGCCACTTCTGACATAGAGTTATAGATTCAGAGAGGTGTACAGCACGGAAACAGACTCTTTGGTCCAACCCGTCCATGCCGACCAGATATCCCAACCTAATCTAGTCCCACCTGCCAGCACCCGGCCCATATCCCTCCAAACCCTTCCTATTCATATACCCATCCAGATGCTTTTTAAATGTTGCAATTGTACTAGCCTCCACCACTTCCTCTGGCAGCTTATTCCATACATGTTGGCTTCAACCTCTTCTGTGTTGTCTAAGACTCCTTTTCCCTGCCATAATTATTGTGTTTCTAAACAGTGTGATTGCACTTGTCTGGTAGTTCCCCTGCGCATATTCCATTGCTGAATCATAGCTCATTGTCCTCAAACTGAACCCTTGAATCCTGGTGGCATCTTAGCTATTCCTTTTGTATTCAGAAGAGTGACCAAGAGTTTACAATGCAATTCAATTTAAACTAACACCCATTATATAATCTGACTTTATTTTTCACGCCCACATTACTGCTAAAGCCTTTTGTTTCATTGCTTCATGGCACTGTTCCATCTCCGTGAGTGATCAAGAAACATGTAGATTGATTTACACTTTTCATAATTCTGCACGTGGTTGACCACTGCTTCCATTCCTGTTGAAGTTACATCAGCTATCACCATCACCTACAAATGGACCCCACCTCCAGGGATATATTTTCCTCCCCACCTCTATTCGCTTTCTGTAAAGACCATTCTCTCTGCGACTACCTGCTCATGTTCATGCATCCTAACAGCCCACACTCCACTCCTGGCACCTTCCCCTGTCACCAGAGGAATTGCAAAACCTGCACCCACACCTTTGCCCTCACCTCCGTCCAAAGCCCCAGAGGAGCCTTCCACATCCATCAAAGTTTCACCTGCACTTCCACAAATGTCATTTACTGTATCCGTTGCTTGCGATGCGGTCTCCTCTACTGGACGCCTACTCGCAGAGTGCTTCAGAAAACATCTCTAGGACACCTGCACCAATCAACCCCACCGCCCTATGGCCAAACACTTCAACTCCCCTTCCCACTCTGCCAAAGATATGCAGGTCCTGGGCCTCCTCCATCACCACTCCCTTACCACCCGACACCTGGAGGAAAAATGCCTCATCTTCCACCTCGGAACCCTTCAACCCCATGGCATCAATATGGACTTCCCCACCTTATGCCAGTTCCAACCTTGCAGCTCAGCACCATTCTCATGACCTGTCCCACCTGTCAATCTTCCTTCCCACCTATCCAATCCACCCTCCTCTCCGACCTATCATCTTCATCCCCACCTTCATCCACCTATTGCACTCTCAGCAACCTTACCTCCAGCCCCACCGCCCTCCCATTTATCTCTCGACCCCTGAGGCTCCCAGCCTCATTCCTGATGAAGGGCTTTTGCCTGAAACATCGATTTTCCTGCTCCTTGGATGCTGCCTGACCTGCTGTGCTTTTCTAGAACCACTCTAATCTTGACTCTAATCTCCAGCATCTGCAGGACCCACTTTCACTCAGCTATCTCTATGTCTAGCAGATGCAGATCACCATGTGATCAGATGTTTGAAGATATCATGAGCTGTTTGATCATTTCAAATGCTCTTTCCTAGTTAACCTTCAACAATATTGTTGACCCTGGCATTGCAGCAATCTTCGATTCATTTACAAATTGTCAGTTTAGCAAAGACATTCCCGCCTGGTTTCCCATTTCAAGGAGCTTAGTAATATTTCTTCGTGAAGGGAATTCTCTACTGAGAACAGCTTTCTGGGGATCTATTATGATGCCAATAGCCTGAATTATATGACCAAGAAATGTATTCTTAGTTGAGCAAACTGATACTTCTCATTCAATGTTGGTTCTGTATTCTGAAGCACTTTCATAACCATACCAACTCCATTGGTCCTGATCTTCTTTTGTGCCTCCATATATTAGTATGTTGTCCATGTGACATCTATCAATGCCTTCCAGTGTTCTTGGCATAGTTCTTTAAAAAAACAAAGCATAGATATTATTTCAAATGGTTAAACTGTGAAAGCAATAATGCCCAAAGGTGTAATAAAGGTTGTAAGCTTATAATGTCTTCAAACAGAGGTAATTGTTGGAATCCAATTTGATGAATAAAGTATTCTTTGCTTGTTTTTAAATACTTTCATTCACTCAAGACAGTAGGTGCATCTTATGTTCCACTGCTTTATTCAGTTGAGTTAGGTCCACATAGATGCTTATTGAACTATTAGGTTTTGACACTGTAACCATTTCTGAACACCATCTCATCAGCACCGTAACCAACGAAATTGCTCACTGTCTGAGAAAATAATCTATTTTTTCTCTAACTTTATCCAAGAGTGGTTGTGACACTTCTCTTGATGAATACAAACAGATTGATTTTGCATTCTCTCTTAGGATAATATGATCCTCTGTCTTCAATTTCCTCTGACCCGTGAACAATCTCAGGAATTCACTTTGAATGTATTTCCTTGGTTTGCATCTCAAATATTGTGACCTTGAGAATTAATTTGAACTTCAAACATGCATCTCTGCTTTATAGAGAATATTCTATTTCCCACATCACAGAGACTTTCTGCTTTCACTTCCCTTGTGTCTGAGCTTTGCTGAAGTTGGACTTTTACTCTTCATGTCTTTCCTCCAGATCTCAGTACTTTTAAGGATAACTGAAATTTAATCTTTTTAGCTATCAAACTGGTCTGATAACATTGCAACACTTACCCCAGTGACTAGTTTAGATTAGATTAGATTAGATTACTTACAGTGTGGAAACAGGCCCTTCGGCCCAACAAGTCTACACCAACCCGCCGAAGCGCAACCCACCCAGACCCATTCCCCTACATTCACCCAACACTATGGGCAATTTAGTGTGGCCAATTCACCTAACTCGCACATCTTTGGATTGTGGGAGGAAACCGGAGCACCCGGAGGAAACCCAAGCAGACACAGGGAGAATGTACAAACTCCACACAGAGAGTCGCCTGAGGCGGGAATTGAACCCGGGTCTCTGGCGCTGTGAGGCAGCAGTGCTAACCCCTGTGCCACCATGCCACCGAGAAACTTTGAGAGTGTAGCCAATCTCTTCCAGTTTAACATTCCAACATTAATTTCTGGAATTGCTGATTTCTCCCAGGATTGTGTTTTTATTTCTGATTTCAAAGTGTTTCCATTTCCTGAACCTTCTTTGGCTTCACAGACTTTCTCTGCTTGTTCACTGTATCATGTATTAGAATTCTGCAGACTTCTCGGAAATGCATTGAACTGGTTCACTCCATTTGTATCCATGGTGCTTTACTTGTCACTTTCTAGATGGTACAGCTTTTACTAGCATCAACTTCTCTCTGACTTGTAGAAGATCTGATGGCCACATATGAAATTCTAACAATGATCTGACTGGGAATTAAATCTGCCGTCAGCCCATCCTACACACAATTTTCTGCTAACCTGCCACAATTAGTTCAGTTGGCTGGATGGCTGGTTTGCAATGCAGAGTGATACAACATAGGTTTAATTCACACCCCAACTGAGGTTATCATAGAAGACTTTCCTTCTCAACCTCTCCCCTCAACTGAGGCATGGTCACCCTCAGGTTAAACCACCACTAGTTGCCTCACTCTCTAATGTAAGAGCAGATGTATGTTCTGGAAAGACTATGGTGACTTTACTCTTTTAGTAGATTTACACATTACCTTAGTCTTTGGCCAAGCTTTTGCTCCTTTCTGATTATCCCTGCACACTTTGTGTTACTGCTACCATCATTACATATTCAGAAATGATCATTATTATATATCTGTTGATGTCTCATTACAGTGTAATTTTACCATTGGTTATGCATGGTGTAGTTAAAACAAAATTACTTGGATAAAGTATTCAAATACACCACAGTAAACATAGCCATGAGTTCAAAGTGATGCAGCCAACATCTGAATAAATTCAATATACCAGAGGTGGATACAAAATGGTCACATTAGTGAAAAATATTAAAGAACCAAACAGCAGGCTTCCTTTCATCATATTTTAAACAACTGGAACTTTACCTTTTTTAATTGGTAGAATTTAAATATATTAGTTATACTTTGGTTGCGGTTTAAATTAAGTAGCCCAAAAACAGAGACAAGGATGCATGATTAACCTATGACATTTAATTCTGATACAATCCCATGCTAGACCACCAAATTTATGTCACAATGTGTTTCGGGAACAGTAATTTGTTATGCAAACATAGTCAAAGTCTGAGATGCCATGTACTTATTAATGGAATAACGTCACACGATTCAACACAGTACGGGTGGTATTTTAATTCAGGATACAGCTGAAAGGCTTTGCTTTTGGGTTTACTAACAGTAAACAGAAGTGTGAGGTAAAGGAAATGGAAGAGGAAGTGAAGAGAAGAGACATTGATGCTGCACAATAAATGCTTTTGGAAACTTTTGCAATGATTCATGAAAAGAGGGAAAGGCTGCAAACCAGGACATTTGAGCTGTGTTGAGCAAATTGTTGCGATACCAGGGCTTCCATGGAATGCTTGGCTACCAAAAGGCTAAATATGCTGAATGATTTGGTTTTGAATAAGGTAGAGTTGACATACTGCACCTACAGATCTGTCTGCACATAGTCAAAGCCACAGAAGAGTCTGCAATCTGATTTCATTTTGCCCAGAGCAAGAAAATGACTGTGGTTAGCTCCCCTTCTGTATGACCACTACTTTCCAATACTGGCAAGATATCACAAATATCTCCAACTCCAGCTTTGATGTGTCCAGATGCACAATAGCAACAATCACCTTCAAAGGCAAAGCCATTCTTGGTCTGAACTCAGACTATGTATTCTGCTTGCAGATTTCTGAGAGGATATTCTTACAGAAGTGCAAATATTTCACACATCGTTCCTCCTTCAGGTTCATGGAGAAGAATCTTTCTGATGAAGTCTTCTGCTGAGAGTCATCCATTACACTTGGGGGTGATGACTGATGACTAACGGCAGAAATGCTTACTATAGTGATGTCATGTGGAATTGTAATCAGAATAGCTGAGGATCTCGGAGGAGTGAGGCATGCTAATGTACAATAAATTCCATTCTGTTAACTACAAAAGACTATGCACATTATCAGTTCATTCTCCACACAATGTATACTCTAAAGGAAATTACAACTGGTGTCTTCATGACTGAGAGCAATTGGTTTGTGGAGATTGAAGTCAGCGAAAGTCCTTCAGCAAAAATAACCCACTATAGACTTTTGTGACTTGAAATAGTTTTAGCAATAGCAAGTGACTTAATAAACAAAGAGCATTTTAAAATGTTGCTGATGGAGTTTTCTTTCTAATGCTGAATTTCTGCTCACTGTGTGACAGTTAAAAAAAAGACATCTCCTAGAGTGTTGAGCTGCATAATAATACTGTTGAAGTTAAATGAATTTTGCACACTGATGGATATCATTGTTTTCTTGCGCTGAATAATTCCTGCCCTTGCACTAATGCCACCACCGATATGATGTCCCCCACAATTCACAACACCAGAATTTGTACATTCTGGAGTTGACATTTTGGAGTTCAAAGGTTTTTGTAGCATCCAAGAAAATTAGCACTAATTCAACATGGGTAATTTCTCTCCCACTTACTATAAATAGAGTTTAAAAAGAATATTGATTTTTCCCAATTTGACTGGTGACAGAATATATTTGGTTAATTACTTACAGTCACTCATACTTCCCAAGTGAGGTAGCAATGGACTGCAAAAGCTCATAGGTGTACAAATGGACCCACTCTTTCTTATTTTATTACTTTTACAGACAGGGGTTGAAGTCTTTGCAACAAAGATTAAAAAAAAGTTGCATTTAAATAGCTCTTTTCCTGACCTTTGAGCATCATGATGTGCAATACAGACAATGAAGTTGTCTTCATATATGCTGACTGCAGTATTCTGGGAAAGACTTTCAAAAGTGCGTATCTTTCTCAAAAGAAGTGTAACTTGTATTCATGCATTTGTCTCTTAAATACTCCTCATTTCTGTATGCTATCTTGTTAATAACTTTTTTTTATTTCTATTAGTACAGGAGGGTGAAGTTGAAGTAAAAGATTAGCCTTCTGAAGAAGCTATTGGGTTGAATGGCCAATTCCTGCTTCTGTATCTTCTGCTCTATGCCCCCAGCCTACACAATATGGATCTGTTCTAATAGGTTCAAATGAATGGGAATGTCAACGTTTGCATGCTAAAGTAGCAGCGATTGATTCTCTGGCATACCCCGCTGGAACATGTCTGGCTGTCAAAATACTCACTTTATTATTTAACTAGGGTTTAAGATTTTAATGAGGTTCCCAGAACAAGTCAGTAAAATGTTACCCTCTAGGATTCCTTTAAGATTGAGGCATCATTATATTTAATGGTTATTATAAAATGAAGTCCTCTCTCTATTATATGTAACTTCCTGAGAAATAGCTTTTCTGAACCTTTGGGTGGTATTTTGTGCCCTACCAACTATAGTCAGCACGATTGTCTTAATTCCACAAATATACATAAGTCATGGAAATTAATTGGGGAGGTTGTTGGGTGGTTGACTGTAGGTGGTTGCTTGGTTCTATTAATTATTGCAGCTAGCAGTACAAGATTTGCTGGAAATTATGGCCTGGGTAAGATAGATCATAATTTATTTACTCTATAGTTTCCTGGCATTTCTGTATCATTATTTTGGTCCACGCAGTAAAAATATCCAACAAAAAATATTTTCACTGTGTCCAGGGCAATATTCATTCTTTGAGAAGATCATTAAACATTTTGTTGCTATTCCCATCATAGTTTGTAGGACTTCACCATGTACACATTAGCTGCTCCTTTGTTACATATTAACAGAGATAACATTTAAATTCATTAACTGGGAATAATTCACAACATCCCGAGAATGTGAAAGATGCTATATAAATGTTGTTTACAGAGTCATAAAGTCATATATCAGGGAAACAAACCCTTTGGTCCAACCAGTCCATTCCGACCATAATCCCAAACTAAATTAATGCCACCTGCCTACATGTGGCCTACATCCTTCCAAACATTTCTTATTCATGTACTTATTCAAATGTCTTTTAATTGTTGTAACTGTACCCACATCCACCACTTCCTCTGGAAGTTCATTCTTTCTTTCTTTAAATTCAAAGGAAGAGGTACAGACGTGGAGTTGAGTGATGTGGATAAACAGGCAAACGTGAGGACTGCAGATGCTGGAAACCAGGGTTTAGGTCAGAGTGGTGCTGGAAAAGCACAGCAGGTCAGACCGCATCCGAGGAGCTGGAAAATTGACGTTTCAGGCAAAAGCCTGAATTTCAGGAATTTCTGAACTTACTGGAGATAATATCTGTTGTTGAATACATAGTGAATTTTACTGTTAAAAGTATAAAATATTTTAGTACTTCATGCAAAATCACTGAAGAAGCAAGCACTGACAGTCTATATGGCCCACATTGCCTATGCTGGCTTCTTCAAAAGCATTAACAAACAAAGAGCTAACTGCCACTCAGACTGTTGCCTTACAGCCATCCAAGTCTTACCTTTACAAGCATTTATCCAATTCCATTTGAAGTAATAACTATTGAATCTGCTTTCAACACCCTTTTGTACAGTGCATTGCAGATTATAAACAACCCAACATCAAACAAATATTTGCATTTAAATCATTCTTATCTACAAAATAAGATTGAGCCAACGTGCTCCAAACGAGCAACAACAGCCTGCATTGGAGATATGAAATCTTAGTCAAAGTGATAAGTAATGTTGCCATAATCTTACCAGAACACAGGGAAGCTCCGGTTTCCTCTTGCAATCCAAAAATGTGCAGTTTCGGTGAATTGGCCATGCTAAATTGCCCGTAGTGTTAAGTGAAGGGGTAAATGTAGGGGAATGGGTCTGGGTGGGTTGCGCTTCGGCGGGTCGGTGTGGACTTGTTGGGCCGAAGGGCCTGTTTCCATACTGTAATCTAATCTAATCTAATCTAATCTAATCTAATCTAATCTAATCTTATTAAAGACAAGTGACTGGTGGTTGTTTAACCTGACAGTCACCCTGCCTCAGCTGAGGGGAGAGGTCAAACAGGACAACCCTTCATGATAACCACTGTCGATACAGGAATCAATCCCAAGCTGTTGTCATCACTCTGCATTGCAAACCAGCTGTCTAGCAAACTGAGCTAAACTTTGAGACAATCAGGTACGAAAGGTTTGGAGGAAGGCTTTAACAGCAATAAGCCAAGGTAAGTGTACATGAAGGCAATGCCAATGAGGTGGAAGTGGTCAGTTTTGATGATGGAGTAGATGAGCCTGATGCTCATCATTAGGGGAAGCAGAAGACCAAGTTTGAGAATGATCTCATTCAAGCCTTAGGTCGGGGTCAGAGACAGTGAGTGGTTGGGAAAAAGTTTGTGACTTAATTTGAGGAAATTTCTCTTCATCAGTATTAAGTATTGGTCAAACTACTTTGTGTTCCAAATAGGTTCCCCTCAATTCTGTTCTGATTCTTGTCAAATGCATAGTGTTCCTTAACTATTGATATAATTCCAGTGGAAATAATTTCTACTCCTTCATACCATCAGAACCACTCATAGACCTGAAAGAATGCAATCTTGTTTCTGTGGTATATTGGTCCTGAAACACTGAATGGAATGCCATACGTAAAACCTACTTTGATGATGTGATACGGACTTACAAGCAAAAAAATAAGATTGCCTCTAACAGGGATCTTTGCTTCTTGTTATAATCACTAACTGGAAATCTTGTTTCATTACTGTGCAGCCGCTGATTGTTTGAGAATTCCTGACATGAATCCTTGGGACTGCCATCTTTGATACTCAGCAATAACATTGAAACTCCAAGGCACCTGATTCACTTATCACCCCGTCCAGGGACCCTGGCGCTCAACATCTTCCAGCTTCTCAGGAATCTCATGTCACATCTCGGATCCCCTTGCAGGATGCTTAGTTTCTGAACTTCAGAGCTCCTGAACAACTAGCATTGAAATGCTGCTGTAAGAATACTTTATGCATAGGGACAGGCACCAGGCTCACCAGACTGGACCAGGCTGCATTGCTTGTCTTTCGAATGCTTATTAAACTTGAGCCTACCTGCATACATACATCATCCTTATTTCACCTTAAAGTAGGAGGAGAAAGTGAGGACTGCAGATGCTGGAGATCAGAGCTGAAAATGTGTTGCTGGAAAAGCGCAGCAGGTCAGGCAGCATCCAAGGAGCAGCAGAATCGACGTTTCGGGCATGAGCCCTTCTTCACCTTAAGGTCATAGGCAATACGAACAGGAGTAGGACATTCAGCCCCTCAAGCCTGCTCTGCCATCCAATCATGGCTGATCTGACATTCCATGTATCAATGTTCCTGCCTGTTCCCTGTAACTCTTTATTCCACTACTGATCAAAAATCTATCAATCTTAACCTAAAGATTATGACAGAAAGGTTGTAGGTATCATGGATAGTATAGAGGGCTACTGCAGGCTGCAGCGCGACATAGACAGGATGCAGAGCTGGGCTGAGAAATGGCAGATAGAGTTCAACGTGGATAAATGCGAAGTGATGCATTTTGGAAGATCGAACTCAAATGCTGAATATAGGATTAAAGACAGGATTCTTGGCAGTGTGGAGGAACAGAGGGATCTGGGTGTGCAAGTACATAGATCCCTCAAAGTTGCCACCCAAGTGGACAGGGTTGTTAAGAAAGCATATGGTGTTTTGTCTTTCATTAACAGGGGGATTGAGTTTAAGAGCTGTGAGGTTTTGCTGCAGCTCTACAAGTCCCTGGTGAGACCACACTTGGAATATTGTGTCCAGTTCTGGTCGCCCTACTATAGGAAAGATACAGAGGCTTTGGAGAGGGTGCAAAGAAGGTTTACCAGGATGCTGCCTGGACTGGAGGGCTTGCCTTATGAAAAAAGGTTGAATAAGCTTGGACTTTTATCTCTGGAGAGAAAGAGGAAGAGAGGAGACCTGATCAAGGTGTACAAAATAATGAGAGGAATAGATAGAGTTAATAGCCAGGGACTTTCCCCCAGGGCAGGATTGACTGGCAGGAGGAGTCATAGTTTGAAGATATTAGGAGGAAGGTATAAAGGAGATGTCAGAGGTAGGTTTTTTACACAGAGAGTTGTGAATGCATGGAATGCGTTGCCAGCTGTGGTGGTGGAAGCAGAGTCATTGGGAACATTTAAGCAATTGCTGGACATGCACATGGAGAGCAGTGAGTTGAGGGGTGCATAGGTTAAATTACTATATTTTACATTAGGATTAAATCTCGGCACAACATCGTGGGCCAAAGGGCCTGTTCTGTGCTATACTTTTCTAAGTTCTATATTCTATGTTCTAAAATATACATAGATTCTCTGCCCCTACAGACCTCTATGGCAAGGAATTCCAAAAACTGACAACACTCAAAGAGAAGAAATTCCTCTTAACCTCAGTCTTAAATTAACACCCCTTTATTCTGAGACTATGTCCTCTGGTCCTAGATTCTCCCATGAAAGGAAACTTCCTCTGAGCATTTACCATGTTAAGCCCCGTATTGATCCCATATGTTTCAATAAAATCACCTCTCAATCTTCTAAAACTTCCAGTGAGTACAGTCTGGACCACTTAGCCTTTGATAATAAAATAACCCTTGCATGCTGGAGATCATCCCAGTGAATCTTCTCATGTCTTGTATTTCACTCTGCATCTTCACTTGTTTTGGATGTTAATGCAAGAACATTTGCTGTGATTCACGCAGAGAAGGCCAGTTGATGAAATTGATACTTAGTTAAAATATAAGATTCAGCCCACTTTCTTGTTAACAACCAGCAACTCTTCCAATTAGATTGGAGGTGCTTTTCATCCACCATCATGGGCAAAGATGTTCCCAATGTGGCAGCAACTTTTATCATGAGAAGCGTAAGAAGTTGGAATGACCCGACTACAGTCTCTTTTGTAAAGAACACAAGCAAGAGGCAGAAACATATGTTCCCAGTGCAATTAACTGAAGATCAGCAGCCAATTAAGACGCCATGTTTGAGTCCACTATCCAATTAAGGGTGGATTCCTGATTCTGCAGATCTAATCAGAAGGCCTGCAACTTTGCAAGAATGTCAGCCCTATTGCAGTCATTGGTGCTGCTGCCATAGCACGAGGCACTTCCATCTTGAGGTACTTTCTGAAATGGTATTTCGTTTCATCGAAAAATTGGTGTCTATGTCTACCTAACCACCTTTGTGGAAACGGGTTCTCTTCAATGGGATGATCTGTTAGCCTCGGCTGTAGTCTAGCACTCCAGCTAGGGACTGGGTGGGTGAACTGACAGACGCCTTGCAGGCTCTCATCCATTCTGCCACCATCATGTAGCCCCCAAGAAGTTCCCACCAGTGTCTCTATGCTTCCGACAATCGGGCTGTCAGTCATGCAAAGTGGCTACCTGCAATGTCTAGGCATTTTCCAGCCAAGTCTTTCATCTCATTTTCAGCAACATTCACCCAACATTTTGGCTTAATCTCACCTTAACCTTCTTTGCCCGAAGGAGAACAATCCCTATTTCTGTGCTTTTATGCAGTAATGGGAGTAAGCATCACTGGCTGGCCAGCATTTAATACCCAACCCGATTTGACCTTGAGAAAATGGTGGTGAACTGTCTTCTTGAACCAGTCCATGTTGACTCACCATACCATGAGGGAGGGAATTTCAAAATTGAAGATCTGATAGGTTATATCATTCTAAATGTCTGCTGATGACTCTCCAGGACTAACCCACCCTTTATAAGTTTGGTGCTAGAATTAGCCACAAAAATCTACCTCAGGTTGAACCAGCACTTCATAAAAATGAAAAATTGTTAGTTATGCAATTCTTTGACAGGTGGAGATCTATATTGGGAGGAGTAAGACGTGCAAAGGTTTCTTAAATTTCGTTAGCAACTGCATGTTCAAAATCAAGCCACTAGGCATTATGGGAACTATTGCCATTGCATTTCTGCTTTTCTCGTGTGCATTCACTGAAAAAGGGCATAACCTCAGGTTGTTTCAGTAAATATAAACATCTCTCAGAAACAGTTCAGTGGAGGAATTGACATTACAGAGCACAAACCTGCAATGGAGAGATTAAGCATCTGTGCATTTGATTATTGAGACATTCATACACTGATTTCAAACAAGGGTAAAATGTTACAATTTCTCCTCATGTTTTTTGCAACAACAATCCCACCTTTTCTCTGAGGAGTGACACATTGCCGAGTTTGGTACCCCACGAAATTCCTAGCTCTAGACCCTTGCTTGTTATTCATTAGTGAAATTGAAGAGTCATTGTTCAGAGGGTATTCAGAGCTATTCTCAATCTGTATTCCATATTATGTGTAGATCTTGGCCACAACATTGTAATTGAGAGTACGAAGACCAGGCAGTTAAAAAAAAATATGTTGTGAGGCTAATACAAGACCTCACCACTGACTTAATGTGATTTGTTAGTTGATCGCAATAGGAATCTTCCTGATGTGCATGAGAATGGATGTTTGGGTGTATGTGTATGTGTGTGTGTAGGGGGGGGGGGGGGGGGGGGGGGGAACGCAGGGTCAAATTTTCCAAGAATTCTTATTCACAAGCCAAATGGTGTACTAAGAATTAAATAAATACACACTGCTATAAAATGATCCCTTCTGGATTAGCATAGATTAGATGGATGCATCACCATTCAAATGTGTCATTGAATGGCAAGACTGATGAGTGAATATTCAGCAAGACAGTCTATTTCCTTTACCCATTAGTCTAGTGGGTAAAGGATATCGAGTATCATGCTGAATATCAAAAAGATTAATATTAAACAGACAGTACTGTGCCTTCCGCCTCACTATAATGCAGAAATTAATTTTCATTATTTTAATTTTAGCTCAACCCTTACATGTCAATTGTTCGCTCAACATTCATTAGAAGAACAAAGAGGCTTACGATGCGATATGCAAACCGACAAATTTGTTTGAAGAAATAGGCATGCCAGAGCCCAAATGATCACATCGAGTGTTTAGAAATTAACCCTAGCAAGTTCAACTTTATTCACTTAACATATGGAGATTTATTTAGCTTTGAGCCAGAATTGCTTCAATTCACCAATTATACAAAGACTCAGAGCTGACTGGCAGCTGACGAGTATCAAAAACAAAGACTGTAAAAAAATCTTACTCTATACTTCGATAACTTTAAAAAAAATTATCTTGCTGATATAGGAGGACCCCATACTAATTGGCAATTAGGACTTCTCTGTTTAATTGGGATGTAAAAGCCAATTTTGCAAATATCAACATCTGTTCTAAATACATAAACCATCATAAATCTGTGCTAATTCATTGGCGATGAAACATTTAATATATAGGCAATGGTAATGGTTTCCTAACTTAAACTTTCGTGATTAACAAACCAAAGTGAGGTCAGAAGATGTTCAAGCAAAAATTAATTGGCACCAGGATCTAACATCTTCAAAACAGTTGTCAGAATGAAATCTAAAACCGTGGTTAAAATATATTTCTGCGTCTTTTAAAAAAAGGTAATTTTGGAGTGTTCAACTATTCATGGTGCCAATCTAGTCGTATACAAATGTTGAGGAAGAAGTCATTGAGTAAGCATTGTAATATTGGAATAAAGAGTTAGATTTTCCTCAGAATTAGTCTATGTAAAATCTCCACTAAGTGATCAGTGTACCAGAAATACAGGGTAAGCTTAAAAATAAATAATCCTTCCAACCATATTGGGTAGAACCTCCATGTTAATAACTTTTCCTAAATTCTTCCAACCATGTTAGATAGAAACACTCACCCTTTAGTAACTTATTTTCAAATGTCAGAAATAAATAGTTTCAAAATTTCTCAAATATATCTTCAGTTAACCGCCATTATGTTTATAGACAGAAAGAACATGGAACAGTACAGCATAGGAACACGTCTTTCAGCCCACCATGTCTGTGCTGAACATGATGTCACTCGAAACTAACCCCATTAGCCTGCACATGATCCATAGTCCTCTATTCCTTGTCTGATGTGATTGCTTCTTAAATGTTGCAATTATATCTGCTTCTACCATATCCCTTGGATGCACGTTTCACCCTCTGTCTAAAACTTTGGCTCGCACATTACCTTTCAACTTTCCCCTCATTTTAAACCTATGTATCCTTTTCTGCCATTTCCACCCTGCGAAAAAGACTCCTCATATTTACTCCATCCACATGCCTCATAACTTTACATATTTCGATCAGGTCACCCCAAGGTCTCTGATGCTCTAGCAAAAATAATCTAAGTTTGTCTAACCTCTCATACCTAATACACTCCAATCCAAAAAACATCCTGGTAAACCTCTTTTGTACTTTCTCCAAAGCCTCCACATCCTTCCTATAGTGTGGCAACCAGAATTGCACACAATGCTCCAAATGTGGCTTAACTAGAGTTTTATACAGTTGCAATATGACATTGCAACTTTTATAATGAGTACCCAAACCGATGAAGGCAAGCATGCCTATGCCTTATTTATCACTGTATCGACTATGTTGCCCATTTTAGGGAGTAATGTACTTGTACCACAAGATTTCTCTGTATATCAATGCTACTAAGTGTCCTGCTAGTTACTACATTCTTTCCTGTTGCATTTGACCTCCCAAAGTGCATGACCTCCCACTTGTTTGGATTATCCATCTGTCATTTCTCCACCCAATTTTTGAAATGACCTATTACCTGCTAATGCTTTGACAACCTTGCTCATGATCCACAACTCCACCGATTTTTGTGCTGTTTGCAAATTTACTAATCAGATCACCTAAATTCGCATCCTAATTACTTATAAAAAGTACAAGCAACAGAGGTGCTGAGCTGACCCTTGCAGAACACCAATGGTCATAGGTCTCCTGTATAAAAAACACCCCTCCATAACTATCTACTGTCTTCCATGACCAAGCCAACTTTGAATCCATCTTACCACTTCACCATAGATCCCATGTGACTTAATCTTTAGGACTAGCCCATCATGAGGGACCTGTCAAATGCTTTAATAAAATCCATGTAGATAACATCCATTGCCCCACCCTCATTAATCATCTTTGTCACTTCCTCAAAAAAAAGTCAATTTGAACTTGAGACAAGACCTCCCCTGCACAAAGCCATGCTGACTATCCCTAATAAGCCTATTCTTTGCCAAATGCAAATAAATCCTGTCCCTAAGCATCTTCTCTGATAATTTCCCTACCACTGATGTTGTAATAGTTGCCTTCATTAGAAAGGGCATTGAGTATAAGGATAAACAAGTTATGTTGCAACTTCATAGAACTTTAGTTAGGTTACACTTGGAATATTGCATATAGTTCTGGTCACCACACTACCAGAAGAGTGTGGATGCTTTGGCGAGGTTACAAAAAGTTTTACCAGGATGTTGCCTGGTAGGGGGGATTTGAGTTATGAAGAAAGGTTGGACAGACTGGGTTTGTTTTCACTGATGCAGGAGGTTGAGGGATAACTGGAAGTTTATAAGATTGCAAATGGCATGGAGAGAATGGAAACTATGAGGTTTTTTTCCCAGGGTGGAGGGGACAATTACTAAGGGACACAGGTTCAAGGTGAGGGGTTAGGGGTGGGGTGGGGGGAAGTGTTTGAAATAAATGTGTGTGGCACGTTTTTCACACAAAGGGTGGTGAGTGCCTGGAATGTGTTGCCAGTGGAGGTGGTAGAAGCAGACACAATAGCAGCGTTCAAGAAGCACCTGGACGAATGCAAGAATAGGAAGTAAATAGAAGGACATGGATCCTGCAATGAAGACAGTTTTAGTATTGATGGGCAAAATGTGGCAGTGCAGACTTGCAGTACCAAAGACCTGCTCCTGGGCTGTATTGTCCTTTGTAAATTCCACTGGCCTCTAATTCCTTAGGTTATCCCTGTTGCCTTTCTTAAACAAAGAAACATTGGCTATACTTCAATCTCCTGGAACCTTGCTTTTGGCTAAAAAAAAGATTAAGGTCCTTGCATTCTACTCCCTTGCCTCTCTCAATATCCTGCTCATGGTAGTTTAGTCCAAATTTGAAACCACCTGAATGGAGTAAACATTGCATTTGATAAGGAACCTCAAATATGAATTAATTTGGTCTGATTCCTCACAGCAGCATATGTTACTGGAATGCTTGTTTCACAGGCCTTTATTCCACAATCAGTAATGAAAAAATGGCATAAACCACTGACCTTGAATAAAAGTACTCACAGAGATCTAATGATCTCAAAGAAGTGACTTTTCACGGTCCCAACATCAGTTTGAATCTAGCACCAGTGTCATCAATCAGAGCAAGCAGTCAATTGTATTAAAGTTTTTTCACAGACAAATTGGGAAGTACAATGCATGGAATGTTTCACATTGAATTAAAGTTTTAGAGAGTCAAACATGATTCAACATTCACTGGATTAATGTATCTTTTTAGTTAAATGCATATTTTCATATATTATTTCAAAAGATGTATCATAATATTTGGAATTTGATATTCTACAGAAACACAGGCCAATCAGTCTAAAATCTGCTGTCAAGCAACTTGTGGAACAATATTTGAGAGACAGAATCAATCTCCACTTGGAGAGGCAAGGATTAATCAAGGATAGTCAGCGTGGTCTCCTCAGGGGGAGATCAGGTCTAACAGATGTGATTGAACTTCTTCAGGAAGTTACTAAGTGTATGAGGCAGTTGATGTAGTCTACATGGACTTAAAATCATAGTGGTTTACAAAAAGGAAACAGGCCCTTCGGTCCAACTTGTCTGTGCTGTCTAGTTTTCACAATTGATCTAGTCCCATTTATTTGCGTTTGGATCCATACCTGCCCCATTTATGTACCTGCCCAATTGTTTCTTAAATGATAAAATTGTACTCACTTCCACCACTATCTCTGGCAGCCCATTCCAGACATTCACTACCGTCTGTGTGAAAAAAAATGCACCTCTGGAACCTTTCATATTTCTCCCTTCTCTACATAATCCTATGTCTGCTAGTTTTAGATTCCTCTACCATGGCGAAAGGCAAGGCTTTTGGCAAGGTCTTGCATGGCAGACCAGTTAAGAAATTAAGACCTTATGGGATCCAGAGCAATTTGACAACCTGGATTCCAAACTGGCTTAGCGGCAGGCGATGATCGAAAGATATTTTTTGTGACTGCAAGCCTGTGTCCTGGGATTGCAAGGGGTTTTGATGCTGAGTCTCTTGCTGTTTGTGATGTACATTAATGATCAAGACATGAAATGTAAAAGATATGATCAATCAGTTAATAGATGACATGAAAATGTGTGAACTGGAAAATAGTGATGAGGAAAGGCTAAGCCTTCAGGTCAATATAGATGGGGCTGGTCAAAAGTATTGAATTCCAGCAAATAGAATTTAGAAGTTTTCTGATAAGTTTGAGAAGATGCATTTATACATTTATAGAGTAATACGGTACGGAATCAAACCCTTCAGTCCAAGCCGACCATAATCCTAAATTAAACTTAGTGCCACCCTGCTTGCACTTGGACCTTATCCCTCTAAACGTTTCTTATTCATGTACATAGAACATAGAACATAGAACATAGAAGAATACAGCGCAGTACAGGCCCTTGGGCCCTCGATGTTGCGCCGATCCAAGCCCACCTAAACTACACTAACCCACTATCCTCCATATACCTATCCAATGCCCTCTTAAATGCCCATAAAGAGGGAGAGTCCACCACTGTTACTGGCAGGGCATTCCATGAACTAACGACTCGCTGAGTGATGTACTTATCCAAATATTTTTTAAACAGTGTAACTGCACCTGCATCCATCACTTCCTCTGGAAGTTCATTCCACACACGAACCAGTCTGTGTAAAAAATGTTATCACAATGTCTTTTTTTATTCTTTTTCCTCTGACCTTAAAAACTTTTGGCTAGACTTGATATTCCCCACCCTAGCAAAAAATGCCTGCCATTCATCTTTTCAATACCTGTCATGATTTCATAAACCTCTCAGGCCACCCCTCAATTCAAGAGGGCTAGCTAGGCAATGGAAGATATGAGAGATGATATGACCCTAGAAATTATAGAGGATCAGACTGACGTTGGTGCACTTCAATCCTTGAAAGCAGCAGGACAGACCATAAGACCTTGGAGCAGAAATTAAGCCATTTGGCCCATCACATCTATTTCACCATTTGATTGTGACTGATAGGTTTTTCAACCCCATTCTCCTGCTTTCTCCCCATAACACTTGATCCACTTGGCAATCAAGAACTTATCTACTGCTGTCTTAAATATACTCAATGACCTGGCCTCCACAGCCCTCTGTGGTAATGAATTCCAGGTCAGGTGGTTAAGATGATATTATGGGATTAATGTTGTTAATATAGGATGCTTGCCTATATTAAGGCACTAAAGTACAAAGTTATGTTAGAGCTGTGTGCAACATTAGTTAGGCCACAGATGGGGTTGCATGTGTAGTTGTGGTTTCAACGTCTTAGGACAGATGTGATTGCTCTCAGGATGGTGAAGAGGAAGTTCACTACAATGCTGTCTGGGCTGGAGTGATTCAGCTTGGAAGACAAACTAGATAGGCTGGGGTTGTTTTCTTTCAAGCAGATAAGGCTGATGGAGGAATACTGTGTACAAAGTTATGATTATCAAAATCTTGATAAACCTTTCCCCTTAGTAAAAGGGTCAATAACTAGGAAGGGTCAGTTTTAAAGAAGGAGCAGGAGGTTTGGGGAGGATTTGATAAAATAATTTTCATTTTGTCTGGACCTTTAAAATTAAACATCCTCTGTAATCTTCAGTGGGGGGAAACAGACTGAATTTTTGTACCTTCTATTTGCAGCAGATAAATTTCTGTTTAGCTCATTTCATGAATGGTGATGAAGAAAGCCAAACAAAAAAAGAGAAAACAATGAGAATCTTTGACCATGCTTTTCCAAACACCTAGATCAAATGTAACTGGATCATACTTCAATTGGAGTGTGAAGCCAACTTGATACATGTGCATTTTAAGGGCAGTGGCAAAGGTTGCTAATTGATCAGTCATCCTTACTTGAGTAATACCTGTGTGAGCAAAGGGTAACCTTGTTCACCTTGATGGTCACGAGAGGTCAGCAATATTCTTCTGCTTTTGTTTTCTGCCCAAATTCAGGTCTCACCCACAACGGCATAACCTCCACTATGGCTATGGCGAAGAGACAGATCCCAAATCCACTTTAGCCAGACCAGGGATCAAACTTCTTTCAGTTGACACCAATCTAATCCAATTGACCAAAAGAGAAAATGCTGGAAAATCTCAGCAGGTCTGGCAGCATCTGTAAGGAGAGAAAAGAGCTGACATTTTGAGTCTAACTGACGCTTTGTCAAAGCATGTTATAATCTAGAGCCCGTACTAGTAATCATGAATGCTCCAATTTATTTCCATCACATGATTGACCAGGAATGTTTCAGTCTTACAATTTGCCATCAATATTTATTGGAAACATTTCCAGCTTAGTTATTAACTTGTTTGGTTGTGTTACAATACAAATCACTTGGTCATCGAGTCCAGGAGTGAAGCTTGACTCTGGAGCTTCTGGATCTAAGAAAGGATGCGAATACATTGCAACAAGTCTGCCTCACAGCAGCACTAGCTGAATCAAAGAAACATTAGGTCCAGGAGGGAGAAGTCCTGACAATCAAGAGGGGCTGAAGGAGTAGGTGGTAACAACTCATGATTTTAACACAGAGCCAGGAGATGATCAGCATACTACCCTTAGCTGGTGACCTTTCATGGTGTCTTTAAAAAATATTGGTGTTGTTGCTGAGTGTTTGAAGAAACAATCCAGAGTAAGCATGGTAAATTTGCCTTGCAATTCTACAAAGGGGCCTGAAACAGTCTCCAATTAATTACAGTAGTTTGAGGCACAACCTGGAATGAGTGCATTGTTCTCCATAATGGAATTTAAAGCGCCAACTTTACTGTTATGATCCAATATGCCCTGAGGTTGGTTTCACAGACACAATGGAATGTGTCAAAGAACGATCAATATTTCCTGCTGAAAGAAGATAGTGGGTTTTGAAACAAAATTGGATGATGCAATATGATTTCAATCAGCTTTCTGTTCTCTGATAGATTGATAGCTGCTTGAAGTGATTGATCCTAAAACGACTGAGGAGGACAGAGTGCAAGTGGGCATTATATGTAATTGCTTGAATAAATATTTGTTTGCTCATTAATGTTGGACGTTGTGTCTTAGCAACATTTAGCTAGTCACAAACAATTTAAAAAGTTTTAGAATGATTGGAAGAAAGCTCAGGCATTACCAAAGGTATAAAGTAGGTCATTTGCTGCATCTGCTTTATTTGCAACTAAAATAAGAAACTATTTCAATTAGTCATCACTTTTGAAGTTTGTGATAAAGACACTAGATGTGAATCGTTTGGGATGAGTGGTCATTTTGGGAAAATTTGAATCTGACCATCCTCATTCCTGAAGAAGGGCTTATGCGCTTTTCCAGCAACACATTTTCAGCTCTGATCTCCAGCATCTGGAGCCCTCACCTTCTCCATTGTAAACATAACTCAAGCATAACTTTTCTTGGCATTAACCCTCGCCCCCTCCCCCCCCCCCCACCACCACCATAACACCCAGATGCCAGAGTGGACTCTTGTGAGTATAGAAAAGCTCAAACTCGATGTGACTCCAACGTGGCCTCCAGTTTAGTGTCATGGTGTTGAAGATCTCAGAAAGAGAAGCTGCTTCTTTGCCGAACTGACTCAGTTAGAAAGAGGGAAACATACTTGAGTGGTCAACAATTAATTTAACATGTCATGTTTTTTTCTATGCTCTAATAAATTCCTGCTGGAAATATTTAATCAGTTAACCCCCACCCAACTTTGTGCAGGGTCAGGAAATTTTCACAGTCCCTACCTTCCCATAATCCTGTTAACAGACAATACCGGGCCTGCTAGTCAATGCACTAGTATAGCAGAAAAGTTGAAAACAAAACTTTCTTTAAGATTCTAATTGTGTATGCACTGTCATGTTTGTTGGACCATACAAATTTACAATGAGAAATGAGAAGGTGAGTAGATGTATCTACTCACCTTTAAGTCGTACCATAAGATTTTTCAGAGGTAGATCAGGACTGGGTTTATGGCATTTCTGACACTCTACAATGGTGAGCTATAAGTTGAACTATGTACAAAAGTTCTTTAACTGAACCTATAACCTTAGGGCTCAGATGAAAGACTGCAATCACAATCTGAAGAAGGGCTAATGCCCGAAACGTCGATTCTCCTGTTCCCTAGATGCTGCCTGACCTGCTGCGCTTTTCCAGCAACACATTTCCATCTCTGATCTCCAGCATCTGCAGACCTCACTTTCTCTACAATGAGAATGGGCCAACCTTGCCCTGGTGTTATTGTCAATTCTAAAAGTGATGCTTTAGAAATGAAAGAAGAACTTCCATTTTCAGATGGGACACATATTCAGAGAATAGGACAGAATTGAAGGACCAGCTGGCCTCATTCTATGTGATGACCATTCTACAATTCTATTTCAGCAGTGGTTT
The DNA here is from genome assembly GCF_037043375.1 of Chiloscyllium plagiosum. Classification (NCBI taxonomy): domain Eukaryota; kingdom Metazoa; phylum Chordata; class Chondrichthyes; order Orectolobiformes; family Hemiscylliidae; genus Chiloscyllium; species Chiloscyllium plagiosum. The sequence goes on from NW_028270174.1 coordinate 25,373,930, forward strand.
TAAAAGTGTGAAATTCTCTTGAAATATAGCCATGTTGTTCTGGAGCAAATAATGATAATTAATTTGTCTATGGCAAGGTCCCACAAACAGAAATCAGATAAATGATCTGTAATTCTGTTTTTAATGTTCTTTGAGAGATAAATGTGGGCCAGAAGATGTATCTACTCACCTTCAAGTCGTACCATAAGATTTTTCAGAGGTAGATCAGGACTGGGTTTATGGCATTTCTGACACTCAACAATGGTGAGCTATAAGTTGAACTATGTACAAAAGTTCTTTAACTGAACCTATAACCTTAGGGCTCAGATGAAAGCCTGCAATCACAATCTTAAACTGGCACCAGAATGGTCAGGCAAACAATCAATCTCTTTTCTCTTTGTGAAAAATAACATGCTTAGCGAATCAAAAGAAAAATAATATACACAGATCAAAATAAATCAAAATAGCTTTTTTTGTATGTTGTGTTTGTGCCCTCATTATTACTTTTGTGGAAACAAGATTGAATAGCCCTGAAATTCAGGTGTGGGAATCACAGTAATGTTATTTAACTCTCATCACTTCAAAGCTTTTTTGCTTGTTTGTGTGATGTAAGTGTCCCTGGTAAGGTCTGTATTTGTTGCCCATCCTTAATTGCCTTTGAGTTGAGTAGCTTGTGAGGCTATGTCAGAGGGCAGTTAAGATTCAACCACATTAGTGTGGATCTGCAATCACATGTAGGCTATGCCAGGTATGAGCAACATATATCCTTTCCCAAAGCCCAGTTGCAAACCAGATGATCTTTTATAACAATCAATGATACCTTTAACGTCCCTATCACTGACATGAGCATTCAATTCCAGATTTATTAATTGAATTAAAATTCCTCCAACTGCCTTAATCGGATTTGAACTAATGTCCCAGTGCATTAGGCTAGAACCCTCAATTACTTTATTATCACAGCACTATTTCACCTGTAATATAAAGTGGTGCAAACTGCAGACAAACTGCTAATTATAATAATTTGGTGGTGTTCAGATGAGCTGAATGCACTGCTATATTATTGCATGTCAACAGGGCTACTGGAAGTTTGCCAATAAGTGGCATTCAAATGCCCATCAGCCATAGGTGAATGGTGGAATGGACTCAAAGGGCCGAATGGCCTTACTTCCACTCCTATGTCTTATGGGCTTGTGTCTCCACAGACAGCCATTTAAAACCAGCCTGTGTTATTGGTACCACAAGGTTGGAAATCATGAGACCAATGTATTCAAGAGAAAGAAGAATGGTGAAAATGACACAAGAAATCAAAAAGAGAATCCTAGGTTTCTTTCATTCAACATTGGAGGCTATAATGAAAATGGTGAAAGGAGGAGAGAGTTAGAGCAGAAAACTATTGCATCAATACTCCAAGACCTGAATACTCCAAGACCTGCATGAGGTTTAATGACTTTACATAAACGATTAAGATCAGTGAATGCATCCTTGGCATGTAATCTCCTTTCAAGTAAACCACTGGCTTCATGGACTGCACAATCTCTCATGTGTTTACATCAGAGTGGTGCTGGAAAAGCACAGCAGGTTAGGCAGCATCAACAGGAAAATCAACATTTTGGGCAAAAGCCATTCATCAGGAATAGAGGCAGGAAGCCTCCAGTGTGGAGAGATAAATGGGGGGTGGGGGGATCTGGGGAGAAGGTAGCAAAGAGTAACAAAGAGCAAAACTATCAGAAGCACAACACTAAAAGACTTCACAGCACACTTACTGGAAAACTTTCCCCTCTCTTTTGGATGAAGTGGCCTGTAATTGAAGGCAGCAGTATAGGGGTCAGGTACAATTACATGTTCTCATTCTCATGGATGGAGTAATGTTAAAAATCATTGGTGCAGCCTCATCTGAAGTTGTGGCCTATAGCGAGGCTGCAATTAGACAGGATGACTTTATGTTCCTGCTTAATCCACATTCCATCATCCCATCTCATCCTCAGCTGGCAATCTGGTGTACATTACAATCTGTAAGTGCTGTGACCATGCATCTTTTGAACCCTGTCACTTTGCTTACTCCAACCCTACCCTTGTGTGTGTATACTTTCACATACTCAAGCACAGCCTCCTGGCAAGGCACTACAATACAGAAAGTTGTGCTGGAGGAAGAACAAATGTATTGTAAAATCTTCTGGTTCACATAGCCACACTTTAGGCTCAAAATACTGGAACTTTGTTGAGTTTATGTCCATGTGGCTCTCCATGTGGTTAATGTCTAATATATCTTTAAGTGACACATGACTGCAATAAAACAAGAAAATGTAGCGCACAGAGGCATATTCTTACATCAATTTGTTCCTATTTCTTTATAAATCATATAGCAATGATGAAGAAGAAACAAAATTCAAAACGGCCAGTGTTCAGCTCAGATAATAGGGACTGTGCTCACTTTAGAGGGCAGCTTAGATGTGGGATCTGTAAGTGTCACCAGGCATGAATAGCTGTAGCTAGAAGAAAGAATCACATGCGTGTCAGCTTCCTGGAGAGTGAGGTCCCATTCTCTGTTATCAAGGATGCTTTGATGGAATAACATGTAGACCAAGGTTGATTGGCATGCAGCCAATAACGTTTGTTGAATTGGCTCAGTTGCTACAAGGCCCAATCTCACTGTGAAGGAGTACTTAAGAGTTCAACTCCATTTGCCTTAGACCCATGTGTAGAGCTTGGAGCCCATCATTTCCTGCAGGGAACAAAGAGCCAAGTCCTTATGAAAACACTCACAGACACGAATGTGATGCAACATGTGATGGCCAATGTTTCAGCTTCCATTGCAGTCCATCTCAGTGTCTGAATGCTGCTGTGAAAGCTGGGTCTGTGCTCATGAAGTCTCAGCATGTTAAAATGCAACTTCAGGCAGCTGCCACCTGGTTGTGGTTGGCATGGCAACCTTCAGAAACTCATTACAATCAAACAATCTATCCGACAGTGGAGTACTCAGATTGTTGAGGTCTCATCCAGGGATTGGGTTCTGTGGAGTTTGAGTATGTTGTCTCTTTCTGGTTAAAAATATTCATCTTTCCATATCTGATGATGCGCTAGGTATCTTGGCTTTTATCTGTCCCTCAGCCAATCTAGACTGCTTTACTGCATATTGATGTAGCACAATCTGAAACTAAACCTTTCAGACTTGGAGTTGCTCAAGGATGCCATATAAGGCCAACTGCAGTCTCTCATGTGCTTAGTTGAAATTTCAGTTTTGCAGGGCTTCCATATCCTATTAATTGATTTACACTTAAACAATGACGATTAGTTGCCTATTTGTATTGATTAGAAAAGTATAACACTTATTTTTCTTCGTGGTGAAAGTATACTTAAGGTGTGAGATTTCTGACCGTCCCTGAATACCCAGTGTTACTATGGAGGGTGCCTGGGTAGTCAGGTGATTCTTCTCACAACCAGGGGGATTTTGCCACTCCAAGGTTTCCATATTCCAGGAAGAACATGCAAGCACCACAGTACTGTAACTTAATAAATTTATTTTCAAGGGTCTTGGCTATTATCCCAGTCAGGATCCCTCATCATTGAGCCTTTAATTTAGTGTCCCAGCATATTTAAAGTTATAAAACCCTTGCTATTTTAAATTAGTTAAGATTCCCTACAGTATAGAAACAGGCCCTTCGGCCCAACAAGTCCACACTGACCCTCTGAAGAGTAACCCACCCAGACCCATTTCCCTCTGACCCATGCACCCAACACCATGGGCAATTTAGCATGGCCAATTCACCTGACCTGCACATCGTTAGACTGTGGGAGGAAACCGGAGCACTCAGAGGAAACCCACACAGACACGGGGAGAATGTACAAACTCCACACAGACAGTCGCCCCAGGCTGGAATCAAACCTGGGTCCCTGGTGCTGTGAGGCAACAGTGCTAACTACAGAGCCACCATGCCTTTTTCTTGTACTGTTGGCCTTAGAGACCTTTGAAGGTTGTGCATCTTACAAGATGGACAAATGTCAGACTGGAACTCGACATTCCAAGGTTACAGCACAATTTCCAGTTCTTGCCTCATACTTCAAAACTATTCTGTTAAGGTGATAAACTTTCTACCCCTTAAGCTGTTTCTATTCATAAACTTAGAGAATTTTTTGCATCTTCTAGTATAAATGTACATCTACTTCTGTGTAGAAATAATGAACCTTAAACCATGTTAGAAACTGGCATTTTGAATAAATTTGAGATTATGCTGATGATTTAAATTAAGTTTATTCAGTGTACAGATAGACTACTAAAGAATTGGCAGTTCAAAGTGCAGAGGTTAGATTTAAAAGGGCACAGGAATTTCCGTTCTCTTCCTGCAATTCTGCTATTACCGGTAGACAACCTTTTATCCGAAATCCCGAAATCCGAAAAGCTCCAAAATTTAAAGGCTTTCTTGTGAAGTTTCTATCTCATTAACAAGTCCGTTTGGTGTGCAGTTAACCCAATTCCACACCCATGTCTCTCAGATGCAACGTGGGTGGGCAAGGCCCCGCACTGGCAGGCCTTAATTCTGTCTCAGGACCCGTAGTACCCACAGTGATTCTGCTGTTTGGTAAGATTTTTTTAATATTTCACTATCAAGCTGTCACTCATTCCAAAATTCGAAAAATTCCAAATTCTGAAAACCAGCTGGTCCCCAGCAGTGTATAGGGATTGCATACCTATACACATACATAACGCCCACACAACCAAGCTCCAGGTTTTATAGTGTAGTACAAAGCAGAAGATGACTTTTTGATATTTGTATTGGCTCTTTGCGCAATTAGTTAAGACTTCAAGCAGCTGAGCTTCTGTAAGTAATTTTCAGATAGCTTGAGGTTGTTAATCTCTCCTGCCATCGCCCCCCCCCCACACACACACACACATGCACTCACTCTCTCCTTTCCCTGTTGGTATCTTTTGGGTGCTCGCAAATTATGCTGTGTCAATCACCTGTCTAAAACCTCTCAGCCAAAGAGAATGGGTAGCTCCTTATGATGCCAGAATAATCATTGTCCTGCTTCCTTACCTTCATCTGAGGGTCCATTTATCATTCCTTCCAAGAACAAAAACTTCAAGGATACTGTGGCACCCAATAAATCTTTGGCATCAGTTAGGATTCAATGATTCTTATGACATTTGAAGTACTAGTAATTTGGAAAGTTAATGACATTTAAATGAAATCTCATGCTATACAGTAGATATCAGAAAAACTCAGTTTCAAAGGGAAGACAATCCAAACCCACTCTCCTGTCCTTCGCTGTTGGCTGTTCATCTTATTTTTCTTGTTCATGCATAAATGTAATGTGGTTTAAAAAGTTATAATAGACTTTCACCATCCTTTTAGGCAATGCATTCCAGATTACAAAAAAAAATCACAGCTTATGTTCTTGTACTGAATGTCTAAATCAGAATACTTTGCCGGTATGAATAATTTCTCCTTCGTTACTCTGTTATAATAATGTTAACGTCACATAAATGTGCATGCGTCTCAGTTTGTTTTGGTCCAGACTTGCCTAGGTAGCAGAAGTGAAAAATAAATGCTGTAGTTTCAATGAAAACCTCAGTAAGCAACTGGTTGCTAGGAGACCAAAACCTAACAGGCAAGGCCATGATCAATGTCTGCTATTACGGTCATATAAAAAGGAGCAGACAATTGCACTGGCTCCACCCTGTAAGAAGGTTAGGAAGATTTGTAAGAAGGTTAGGAAGATGTTGTTTATGAATAATATTTTTCTTCAGTTACATTCAGTACTTTAAAATTACTGGAAGAAAGAACAATTATTCCTTTAGTGGGTTTCCATAAGCTTATGCCATTTTGATAGATTCTTCAACTGGGAATGTTTAAATGGGAGGTACTTCCAAAAGGAATTGCAAGTAACTATATGTCTAACATAGACCACTAGGCTCTGGCATCATTTGTTTCTGAAAGTGGACTTAACCAGACAAAAAAGAATTGATTTGCAGTTTCAAATGCTCAAGTTTAAATTAAATTGAAGTTGAAGGAGTTTTTTTTTTAATTTAAAGTAAAGAAACTATAGAGGGAGATAAATGCTGTATGTCAAGGAAGAAGGTTCTTAAAGAAATAAATTGAACATTGACAACTAAAGCAATACTGCTGTTTGATTTTGGGATCATTTTGAAATTATAAAATAATCTTAGACACAACGTTTCGTAAAACAAAACGTTCTTTGAAAGAACAAATAATGACTTGGCCCTGATTTTACGGTTTGCTCCACAGGGCTCTTTAACATTGTGTTGGAGTGAAAAGTTTCTCCAGGATTTATGAACAATGAATGTGAACAAGAAACATGCAAATCATATATCATATATGCAGAAGATGGAAAAATACCTTTAAAATTAATATATTGATTCTTTTCCATTATAAGATATAAATAATGGAATTCTGAAGGAAGAGTAGAAATGGGATAGCTTTTCGAGGGTTTGGATATTAAAAATAAAGAAGGATATTGAATTTAGATTTACAAAATTCAAGATTAAGATAATTGAGGGCATGGGAGAAAAGATCAGATTGCTGTAGATTACCAGTTCTATTAATTTCTTGTTACCTAATTTAATAATGGAGACCAGTTGGGTCAGAACAATACCTTATCAGTGAATTTGCACTAAAAGATTGCCAGCTTAGAATCATGCACAAGTTATAGTTGCAGGATAAAGAACCCTTTGTTGTGATGATAACCACTGGAAGTACATTAGCACATCTTCAAAACCTTCACAGGTTTGTGTGGAGGATAGAAAAATATTATTCTTCTGTCATCCAGTTATCTGACTTACTGAATATTAATACAGAAAGGCTAATGATTTCATATCTTCCTCAGATCAAATTTAGTTTTAGTTACTTTGTTTAAAAAAACTCTTCTCACAGCTAGTCACAGCTCTTTCAGAATAATAATTGAAAGATGTTGTAATTATTTAACATATATCTGTATGTATATTTGAGTTTTCAATGTTCTTTAACAGAAGGGCCGTGAATCCTTTAATATGATGCAGAAAATGATCTGTAGGTGGCCTTAATGGAGCATGTACATCAACAGCATCAACATACTGTGTTGTTGAGAGCAAGGAGCCTGTTATTCTGCTTGTGACTGGCAATGCACAAATCAGTAGTTGTAAATTCTGCCACAACATTATATGGAGACCGTTTTGTTAGCCATTGCTGTTGGAAGACACTGCCAGTGCAATAAATAGCAGAATAGGGAAACCCGCCAGCGGCTAACTGCATTGTGTCCATTAGCGTCCAGCAAGCATCAAGTATTTGAGCAGCTGCCATTCTTTTTTATTTTTGCACAGTATTTTGTAAAATACAAATAATACACGTAAGCAGGATGCCCATGTAAGTACTGGCATAATTTACAATGACAAATATGCAGTCAGGTATATGAATTATGAGAGTAAGAAAGAGCTTTTGAATAGAATAGCTGGCACAAAATTTAAAGATTCCTTTAACATTATCAATTTATCCAATAAATTTGATGAATTGATAACTTCAATAAATTCCTTCAACGTGATGAATAGTGGAATTACTCAATAAAATACAAAAAGCCCAAAAAGGTTAAACTGTCAATATCAATCAAAGTAATCTTGATCTCAAAAGTATTTCCACCACCAAGAATTATATTAAATAAAATCAAGAAAAATATGAGCCAAGAAATTATTTGTAATACATTTGTATGGCAGCCCTCAGTTCTGTTACTTTAGTCCACAAAAAATCTGTCTCTCTCTCCACCTTACATCCACACCAGTTTATAAAGGTCTCTTAACAATTGTTGATGATTTATAAATTTTTAATTTAAAACTACAATATTAGCAGATGATAATCTGTAAATGAAATGAAGAGGGTTGAGATTTTTAAGATATATATTAAATAATGTAAGATTAGTTAAAGTCAAAACAAAATGTATATTGGAGCCATGAAGTGCAAATGCAAATTGAAAATGGCTTGAACAAGATAGGTGATAAATATAAAGCAAGAAGTATTTTAATGCAATTGGATTTAAATCTGAGCATTTTAATTTCTTCCTTTTTTGAAGAAAACGAAAAGCATTCTGCCTTTAAAATTTTCATTTCCCGTTAGTCAATATAAAGCATTATTTTTCACCCCTCTTCCCTATCATGGAGTCATTGAGTCGTACAGCACGGAAACAAACCGTTCAGTCCAACCAGTCTATGCTGAACAGAAGTCCAAACTAAACTAGTTCCATCTGCCTGCTCCTGGTCCATATCCCTCCAAAGCTCTTCTATTCATGGTTCTATCCAAATGTCTTTTAAACATTGTAATTGTACCCGCATCTACCACTTTCTCAAGAAGTTCACTCTACACATGAACCACCCTCTGTATAAAAACATGCCTCATGTCTTTTTTTAAATCTCTCTCTCCTCTCACCTTAAAAATGTGCTCCCAGTCTTGAAATTCCCCATTTTAAGGAAAAGACAATTACCATTAACTCTATCTATATCTCTCATTATTTTATAAACTTCTATCAGATCATCTCTCAACCACCTATGCTCCAGTGATAAAAGACTATCAAGCCTTTCTTTATTACTCAAACCTTCCATACCTGGCAACATCCTGGTAAATCTCTTCTGAACCCTCTCTGGCTTGATACTACCCATCCTGTAACTGGACAACCAGAACTGGACACATTATTTCAGAAGATGCCTTACCATTGTCAGGGTTGGGTTTTTCAGTGGAAGGGTACTGGTTGGGTCGGCGGGAAAGGAAGAAGTGGAGGACTTTGAGGCCTTCGTGTTGGGGGATGGAGGTGTATAGGGACTGGATGTCCATGGTGAAGATAAGGCATTGGGGGCTTTCACCATGGACATCCAGTCCCTATACACCTCCATCCCCCATCACGAAGGCCTCAAAGCCCTCCGCTTCTTCCTTTCCCGCCGACCCAACCAGTACCCTTCCACTGAAAAGATCTCCGCCCCCATGCCTAACCCCGCCCCCATGCCTAACCCTGCCCCCATGCCGATCGCCACCCCCACGCCCAACCCCGCCCCCACGCCCAACTCTGCCCCACTCCCAACTCCACCCCCACTCCCAGCTCCAGCCCCACACCAGGTCCTAACTCCTAACCCTGCCATATTTTCACCATCCCTCCAGACCTCCCCCTCTCTGAGGATGAAAGATCAGTCCTCAGCAGAGGCCTCACCTTTATCCCCCTATGCTCCCGGATTAACAAGTTCAACATGCGGCGAGACATCGAACAATTCTTCTGCCGCCTTCGCCTCCGCGCCTACTTCTTCAACCAAGATTCTCGCCCACCCTCTGATGACCCCTTCTCCCATCTCCAACACACCCCATCCACCTGGACACCCCGTGCTGGCCTCTTACCCGCTCTCGATCTCTTCATAGCCAATTGCCGCCGTGACATTAACCACCTCAACCTGTCCACCCCTCTTACCCACTCCAACCTCTCACCGTCACAACGTGCAGCCCTCCACTCCCTCTGCTTAAACTCCAACCTCACTATCAAACCGGCAGACAAGGGAGGTGTGGTGGTAGTTTGGCACACCAATCTTTACACCGCTGAAGCTAGACGATAACTCACGGACACGTCCTCCTACTGCCCCCTTGACCATGGTCCCACCTCCTACCACCAAATCATCATCTCCCAGACTATCCATAACCGCATCTCCTCAGGGGATCTTCCATCCACCGCCTCCAACCTCATAGTCCCACAACCCCGCACCGCCCGTTTCTACCTCCTGCCCAAAATCCACAAACCTGACTGCCCCGGCGGACCCATTGTCTTAGCCTGCTCCTGCCCACCAAACTCATCTTTGCATACCTCGACATGGTCCTGTCCCCCTTAGTCCAAGAACTCCCCACCTACGTGCGAGACACCACCCACGCCCTCCACCTCCTCCATGATTTTCGCTTCCCTGGCCCCCAACGCCTTATCTTCACCATGGACATCCAGTCCCTGTACACCTCCATCCCCCATCACGAAGGTCTCCAAGCCCTCCTCTTCTTCCTTTCCCGCCAACCCAACCAGTACCTTTCCACTGACACCCTCCTTCGACTGACTGAACTGGTCCTCACTCTGAACAACTTCTCTTTCCAATCCTCCCACTTCCTCCAAACCAAAGGAGTAGCCATGGGAACCCACATGGGCCCCTCTTCGTCGGATATGTGGAACAGTCCATCTTCCGCAGCTACACTGGCAATCCCCCCCTCCACCTTTTACTCCGCTACTTCGATGACTGTATCGGCGCTACCTCGTGCTCCCACGAGGAGGTTGAACAGTTCATCCACTTTACTAACACCTTCCATCCCGACCTCAAATTTACCTAGACCGTCTCAGACTTCTCCCTCCCCTTCCTAGACCTCTCCATTTCTATCTCGGGCGACCAAATCAACATGGACATTTACTATAAACCGACTGACTCCCAAAGCTACCAAGATTACACCTCCTCCCACCCCGCTCCTGTAAAAACGCCACCCCACATTCCCAACTCCTTCGCCTCCGCCGCATTTGCTACCAGGAGGACCAATTCCAATACCGAACAAGCCAGATGGCCTCCTTCTTCAAAGACCGCAATTTCTCCTCAGACATGGTTGACGATGCTCTCCACCGCATCTCCTCCACTTCTCGCTCCTCTGCCCTTGAACCCTGCCCCTCCAATTGTCACCAGGACAGAGCCCCAGTGATCCTCACCTACCACCCCACCAACCTTCAGATATATCGCATCGTTCTTCGTCATTTCCGCCACGTCCAAACAGACCCCACCACCAAGGATATATTTCCCTCCCCACCCCTATCAGCGTTCCGGAAAGACCACTCCCTCTGCGATTCCCTCGTCAGGTCCACACCTCACCAACCCAACCTCCTCTCCCAGCACCTTCACCTGCAACCGCGAGAAATGCAAAACTTGCGCCTCACTTCCCTCCCCCCTCACTTCCCTCCAGGGCCCCAAAGGATCCTTCCATATCTATTACAAATTCACCTATACCTCCACACACATCATTTACTGCATCCGCTGCACCCGATGTGGCCTCATCTACATTGGGGAGACAGGCCGCCTACTTGAGGAACATTTTAAAGAACACCTCTGGGACACCCGGACCAACCAACCCAACCACCCCATGGCTGAACACTTTAACTCCCCCTCCCACTCCACCAAGGACATGCCTCATCTTCCGCCTTGAACCCTCCAACCACAAGGATTGAATGCAGATTACTCCAGCTTCCTCATTTCCCCTCCCCCCACCTTATCTCAGTCCCACCCCTCGGACTCTGCATCGCCTTCTTGACCTGCAATCTTCTTCCTGACCTCTCCGCCCCCACCCCCTCTCTGGCCTATCACCCTCACCTTAACCTCCATCCACCTATTGCATTCCCAATGCCCCTCCCCCAAGTCCCTTCTCCCTACCTTTTATCTTAGCCTGCTTGGCTCACCTTCCTCATTCCTGAAGAAGGGCTTATGCCCGAAACGTCGATTCTCCTGCTCCTTGGATGCTGCCCGACCTGCTGTGCTTTTCCAGCAACACATTTTTCAGGTCTTACCATTGTCATGTACAACCTCAACATAATGTCTCAAATCCCATACTCAAAGGACAGAGCAATGAAGGCAAGCATGTCAAACTCCTTTTTTACATGTCTACATGTGACGCAAACTTCAAAGAATTATGAACCTGTGTCCCTCGGTCCCTGTGTTCTATAACACTACCCAAAGCCTCACCATTAACTGTATAAGCCCTACCCTTGTTTGTTGTACCAAAATGCAATACCTCGCATTTATCCAGATTGAGCTCCAATTGCCGTTTTTCCAGACCATTCACCCATTTGATCATCTTCCCTTTGTAATCTTAGAAAATTTTCTTCACTGTCTAGTATCCCACTAATTTTGGTGTCTTCCGCAAACTTACTAACCATGCTTTCTATATTCTCATCCAAGTCATTTATATAAATGAGAGACAAAAGATGACTCAGAACCGATCCCTGTGGAACACTGCTGATCACAGGCCTCCAGTCCAAAAAGCAATCCTCCACCCTTACTATCTGTACTTTGCCGTTAGACCAATTGTGTATCAAATTGACAAGCTCACCCTGAACCCCATGTGACCAACCTTACCAATTAGTCTACCATGCAGAACCTTGTTGGAGACTTTACTAAAATCCAAATTAACAATGTCTACTGCTCTGCCATAATCAACCTTTTTGGTAACTTGCTCAAAAAAACTCACTCAAATTTAAGACACGACTTACCTTGCATAAAAACATATTGACTGTCCCTAATCAAATTTTGCCTCTCTAAATGTCCATAAATCCTATCTTTTATAATCGCCTCCAACAATTTACCCATAGCTGAAGTCAAACTCACAGGTCTATAGATTCCCAGTTTCTCCTTATAATCTTTCTTAAACACAAATGTACAACATTAGCCACTCTCTAGTCATCAGGCCCCTCACCCATAGTTATAGATGATGCAAATATTTCTGCAAGGGTTCTTGTAATTTCCTCCCTTACTTCCCAAAACATTCTGGGATACAATAGATCAGGTCCCAGAGATTTATCCACCTTTATATTCTCTCAGACCTTCTAGACTTCTTCTTTGGTAATGCAAACTGTTTTTAAAACATCAAAGTTTGTTTCTCTGCATTCTGTAGATTCCATTTCTTTCTCCACAATAAAAAGCACAATGCTAAATATTTATTTAGTATCTCTCCCATCTCCAGGGGTTCAATACAAATACAACCTCCTTAATCTTTAAGAGGCTCTACTCTCTCTCTCGTTACCCTCTTGCTCTTAATCTATTTGTAGACTCTTTTTGGATTATCGTTAACCTTATCTATCAATGTTATCTCATATCCTGTCTTTGGCTTCCTGATTTCTGTCTTAAGAATGTCCCTACACTATTTATATTGAATAAGAGATTGAATTGAACCAAGTTGTCTATATCTAGAATAAGATTCTCTTTTATTCTTGACTAGAACTTCAATATCTGTATTCATCAATTGTTCCTTAACTTACCAGCCCTACCCTTCACCCTAACAGGAACAAAATGCCGTTGAACTCTTGTCATCACATTCTCGAATGCCTCCCACTTGTCAGGTGTTCTTTTACTTGCGAACGGTCTACTCCAATTAACTTTTGAAAGTTCTTGTCTCATACCACTAAAATCTTTAACTCTTATGGAAGGCTAATCCTTTTCAATAACCGTTTTGAAACTAATAGAATTATGATTGCTAGACCCAAAGTGTTCCCCCATTTTTACTTCAGTCAGCTTAGTTTTGCTCCTTCTCTAGTAGGGGCATCCACATATTGATAAAAGAAATTTTCATGAACACATTTGACAAACTCTTCACATCCAAACTTTTAAATCAATGGTAGCCCCAGTCAATGTTTAGAAAATTAAAATCCCCCATTATTACAGCCTCATTATGCTTACATATATCTGAGATTCCCCTACATACTTGTTTCTCAATTTCTCTCTATTACGGAAGCCTATAGTACAACTCAAACAAAGTGATTTTTCCTTTCTTATCTTCAATTTCTACCCATATATTTTCACTGGATGACTTTTCAGAAACATCGTCCCAAGTTACAGCAGTCGTGTATTCCTTATTCAAAAAAAAAGTCACCTCGCCATCTTCCTTTTCTATCCTTCCTATAATTCTAAAACTCGGAACATTGAGTTACCAGCTTTGTTCATCTCTCAACCAAGTTTCTGTACTAGCTATGACATCCCAATCTTAAATGTGTTCTTAAATATGTCCTGAGTTCATCAGCCTTATCTGTAAGACACCTTGCATTGAAATAAATGCAATTTAGTTCTTCAGAGTTACTACATACTCTCTATTGTTTTTATTTTCTAACTGAAGTGCTGTCCTCACATTCATAACCTTCCCATCAATCCTTCTGTTTACAGTGCAACTTAAAATTCCTCCATTTCCACTCTGCATCAGTGTAAAGTCTTCCTTAATAGAATGAGCAACTCTCTCTGCTAAGATACTGGCCCCTTTTCAGTTGAGGTTAGACCCATCTTTTTAGAACAAGTCTTTTCTATCCCAAAAGGCATTCCAATTGTTCAAAAACCTGAATCTCTGAACAATACCAGCTCTTCAGCCATTGATTTATCTCCTTTAACTTTTTTGTTCCTTCCCTGGTTCGAGTTTGGCATTGGGAGTAAACCAGAAATTACTCCTTTATAAGGTTTGTTTTTAATCTTTAACCTAACCTTTAAAATTCACTCTGTAATGCTTTAATCTTTTCCCTAGAAATAGCATTCCTACCAATATGTACAATAATTACTGCCTTCTCAATCTCACATTTAACAATATGCTTGAAACATTTAGAGGCATCCTTAATCCCAGCATCAGGAAAGAACAAACCATTCTAAATTTATGCTCACTGCCACTGAATCTCTGATCTATGCCTCTGACAGGAAAGTGCCCTCTAACAATACTTCTATTAAACCTTGTCAATCACTGCCTAACATAAGAATCATTGCAAGTGCCCAATAACTGAGTGGCCCTTCCATTTTCCTCAGAGAGACTATACCCTTAATTACTTCCAAAAAAACTTAATAACTATTTGATAGAGGAATTGCCACCAGAGACCATTGAACAACCTTCTTACCTTTCCTAACAGTCATCCATCCATCTGACTGATCCTGCCGTGTACTAACTTTTCTAAGACTACTAGCTAGCTCACTTTGTACCTCATGTCATAGTCATAGAGACATAGAGATGTACAGCATGGAAACAGACCCTTCGATCCAACCCGTCTATGCCGGCCAGATATCCCAACTCTATCTAGTTCCACCTGCCAGCATCCGGCCCATAGTATGGCCTTAATAACATTAAGCAATAACATAAAAAAGGACTTTTCAATAACACCTTGTACATAAAGTAAACTACCTTTCATTACCTCCAGGAAATAATGTTAAAATTGGTAGGTATTCAATCATTGCTTCGTAATTACTCAATGTTTAATCTCTCACAACTGTTTTAGATAGCTGTGAATCAAATCCTACTTCAAGAATGTGAGGCTGACAATCCATTGTAGCACTCAATCAGTGCTGCACTGTTGGAAGTGATAACTTTCAGATGAGATATTAAACTGGGACATTGACTGCCGACTAGATGTTAAAGAACCCATGGTGTTAATTGATGAAAAGCAGGAACATTTTGCCTGGTATCTTTGGCAATGCTTATGACTCAATCAGCTTCCTTTATATTCACACAGATTATCATGAGAAGACCTGCAGACATAGGTCTGCATACCACTAGGTTCTAATGTGTGCTGCCTTACTCCCCATCCAAATCAAAGAGACATCATCATACTGGGTACAGTCTTGAACACCAATTACTTCAGAACAAAAGGTTTACTCCTTTTCCATACATTGGACATTTGTTTAACACTTATTGATAAATGGTATTAGCTCATTTAAACATAAAATGTGAGATTTTATACAATTTGATATTTACAAAGGATTTGTTTACACAATGAGTGGATTGGTTTTATGTTCATATGATGCCATTGGGATGAAATCCTGTAGAAAATGTAAAACTATCTTATCCCTTTCTACAGTTCATTACAGGGCATACATTCAAAAGGAGTGATTTATGCAAGGTGAACCTTTGAGGCTGGTATAGAATGTAATAAAAGCTGCTTGGCATCATTTAAAAAAAAACAAAATTAATTGGGACATGGGCATAAATAGCTAAGTCAGCATTTATTCCCCATCCCTAATTTCTCATGAGCTGCTGTTGTCCATAGGGGTTAGTTTTACTCCAATGCTGTTAGGACAGGAATTCCAGGCTTTTGACCTAGAGCAATAGAGTAACAGTGATATTCTTTTATGTCAGAATGATGGTGGTTTACAGGGGAACTTGCAAGTGGTATCACACCTATACATTTCTGCTCTTGTCCTACCATCTTTCTAGAATGTAGAAGTCAGCAGTTTGGAAAATCTGTCAATAAAGCATTGCTGAATTGTTCTCTGCATCGTATAGATGGTGCACACTGCTTTCACTTTACATCAGTGTAGGAGGAAGTGAATGAGTGTTGGAAATAACACATGGCATAACATTCAAGCAGCCTGCTTTCTCCTGAATGGTGTTGAACATCTTGAGTGTAATTAGAGCTGCTCTCATCCCCATCTAGGCAAATCTGGGCTTTGTAGATTTGAGGACTCAGGAGATGAGTTACACATTTCAGAATTTTTAACTTTTGTAATCATACTGTTTTCATGACTGGCCAGTTCAGTTAAAGGTCAATGGAATCATCTCAGCATGTTGATAGTGCAATAATCTAGCAATGGTAATTCCACGGATCATAAAGTTGGGAGGGGATGGTGGATGGTCAGATTTTCTCTTGTTGGAGATTGCCTATTGGTTGCATGGAGTGAATTTTGCTTACCACTTACCACTTGTCCAGATCTTAATACATTCAGATAGCATTTGAGGAATCATGAATGGAACTGAACATTTCTAAATTATCCTGCTTGTGTGATTTTATGATGGAAAGTTGTTCATTGATAAAGGTGCTGATGATTGAGTCGAGTACATTAATTTGAGAAACTTCTGCAGTAATATCTTATGGCTGAGATGAACGGTGTCCACAATAATCTTCCTTTGTGTAAGTATGATTCTAACCAATGGACAGAAAACAGTGGACGGAGATCCCCCCCCCCTTATTCCAATTGACTCTAGCTTTGCTCAGGCTCCTTGATATCACATTTGGTCAAATACATCCTTGAAGTTGATAACAATCAATCTGAATCATATTTGGAGTTCAACTCTTTTGTTCATGCTTGAACCAAGGCTGTAGTGAGATGAAAAATTGAGTGACCAGGCAAAACCCAAATGAAGCATCAATGAGCAGGTGGCATTTGATAATGTTGTCAACAACTCCTTGTGTTACTTGGCTGATAATCAGTAGGGGACACATGGCGTAGTAATTACTTGGGTTAGATTTGTTTGGAAGACAGAGCTATCTGTGCAATTTTTCACATTACCAGGTCTATGTTTATGACTTCAGCCATTTCTTGACATCACATGGAGTTCATTGAATTGGCTGAAGTTTGACATCTGTGTTTGGGACTGGCTCATCCACTTGACACTTCTGGCTGAAGTTTGATGCAACCTTTTCAAGTTTATCTTTTGCACTTACGTGCGAGGCTCTGCCATCATGTACGATGGGTATGTCCATGCAGCCTTCTTTAACTATTGACATTTAATTATCCATAACCTTTCATGACTGCATGTGACAGGACTGAAGAGGTGATCGGTTGCTTGTGAAATTGCTTAACGCTCTTTATTTCATTTTGCTTTTGCGGCATGGCAGGCAAGTAGTTCTCTGTGTCACAGGTACTGGGTTATGACTTCATTTTCAGATATGCCCAGCTCTGCTTCTCACATGCCCTCCTACACTCTTTAATGAAGGAAGATTGATACCCTGGCTTAATGGTAATAATTGAGTGCTATTAGGCCATGAAATTACTGATTGTGGTCAAATACAATTCTGCTGGTGATGATGACAAATACCAATGTAGTTTTGATGTTTAGAATGTTTTAAATCACAATGACAATATCCTCAAGGTGAAGATGGGACTTTATCATCCCAAGCACTAAAGAATTGCCACTCCTATCATGTACTGACATGTCTGTAACAGTTAGATTGCTGAAATATTCTATTTGCCCTTGTTGATTTCTTCACCAGTTCCTGTAGACCCAGTCTAAAAGTTATATTCGTTTGGATTAGCCCACATTGATTGGTTGTGATACTGTTGGCTATGAACACAGAAATCCCTGTCTCAATGTCCATTCTGTGGCCTGTCACTTTCAATGTTTCTTCCAGTTGGTGCTCAACATGCAGGAGGTTTAATTTATCAGCCTGCTGGGGCAGTGTGGCAATCAGCAGGCGGATTCCTTGTCTACGTTTGCCCTGATGCCATGACACTTCATGGTGTCCAAAGTCAATGCTGAAGACTCCCAGGGCAACTGCTTCACCTCCTGACTGTACGAGCCTGATGTCACGACATCTAGTGGACCTGTCTTGCTGGTCGGACAACACATGCCTAGGAACTGAGATGTTGATATCTGGGCTATTGTCTGTAAACTTTGATACTGTGTGTATTATGTCAAGCTTGATTGCGGGTCAGCTCTCTAAGTTCTGGCATAAACCAAAGTGTCAATGTGTGGAACAGTAGTTGGCTAGTGGAACGCAATTATGTTGTAGTCTACCATATAACTGTTGAGTTAACTAACAGTAAAATGTGACACTGTTAGTGATGCAGTTACTTCATGATTACTTGACAACTAAAAAAGGCACATTCTGTAAATAGAGTTGAAAACTTGCGCTCAACTAACCATGCCAGTTGATTTACCCCTGAATGAGCAAGCAGATTAAATAATTTCAATATTTTGTTTCACGAAGCATAACAACAAATGCTGAGATGTTTGCAATTTCTAATAATTTATTGACGACTCCTCAGCATCACATATTCTCATACAATTTTAAGTTCTTGGATGTGTGTTTTTTTTCTGCAAAGCTAACATTGCCCGTGGGGCGGCACGGTGGCACAGTGATTAGCACTACTGCTTCACAGCGCTAGAGACCGGGTTCAATTCCCGCCTCAGGCAACTGACTGTGTGGAGTTTGCATATTCTCCCCGTGTCTGTGTGGGTTTCCTCCGGGTGCGCCGGTTTCCTCCCACAGTCCAAAGATGTGCAGGTCAGGTGAATTGGCCATGCTAAATTGCCCGTAGTGTTAGGTAAGGGGTAAATGTAGGGGAATGGGTGGGTTGCGCTTCGGCGGGTCGGTGTGGACTTGTTGGGCCGAAGGGCCTGTTTCCACACTGTAAGTAATCTAATCTAATCTAATCAATGGGGAGTTTTTAAGTCCAGCATTGACAAACTAACTCCTTGGCCAAAACTGTTGGATGGAAGAGTTTTAAAAATAAAAAAATGCAGCTTCTAAAAGCTAACCTTGGGAAAATTAATTCTCCCAGGTGTAATAAACCAATGAAGCATAAGATGATATTGCAATTAAAGGTCTGATGACTCCTCTGACAGCTAGTTCTGCATATACATTAAACGGTGTATATAATTCACACCGCTACTCCCATTCATGAACAGAGATGATTGGATAATTGCCCCATCAATCACATGTGGAGAACATAGTGCTGCATTTGACTAGGATCAATTTTAATTTTATGGGCATAATTTGTGCTTGAGATTGAGAAATGTCAAGTAATATTCGGCTCACATTTCAGACAATTACCGTCTTTCCATGATGTTCAATGGCACTTACACTGTTGAATCCCTTAAGGCCCTGGGAATTAACATTGACCAGATGTTTACATGAAGGAGCCATGTACATATTGCGGCTCCAAGAGTAGTTGAAACTTTATTGCTGGAACAGCACAGCAGGTCAGGCAGCATCCAGGGAACAGGAGATTCGACGTTTCGGGCACAGGCCCTTCTTCAGGAATGAGCAGAGAGTGTTCAGCAGGAGAAGATAAAAGGTAGGGAGGAGGGACTTGGAGGAGGGGAGTTGGAAATGTGATAGGTGGAAAGAGGTCAAGGTGAGGGTGATAGGTCGGAGTAGGATGGAGGCGGAGAGGTCAAGAAGAAGACTGCAGGTCAGGAAGGCGGTGCCGGGCTGGAAGGAACCGGCTGAGACAAGGTGGGGGGAGGGGGGATGAAGAAACTGGTGAAGTCCAAGTTCATCCCCTGCGGTTGGAGGGTTCCCAGTCGGAAGATAAGACGCTCCTCCTCCGACCGTCGCGTTGTTGTGGTTTGGCGGTGGATGAGTCCAATGACCTGCATATCCTCGGTGGAGTGGGAGGGGGAGTTGAAATGCTGTGCCACAGGTTGGTTGGGTTGGTTCGTCCGGGTGGCCCAGAGGTGCTCTCTGAATCGCTCCGCAAGTAGGCGGCCTGTCTCCCCAATATAGAGGAGGCCACACCGGCTGCAGCGGATGCAGTAGATGATGTGGGTGGAGGTGCAGGTGAATCTGTGGCGGATATGGAAGTTTCCCTTGGGGCCTTGGAGAGAAGTGAGGGGGGAGGTGTGGGCGCATGTGTTGCACCTCCTACGGTTGCAAGGGAAGGTGCCGGGAGTGGTGGTTGGGTCGGTGGGGGGTGTGGATCTGACAAGGGAGTCGCGGAGGGAGTGGTCTCTACGGAAAGCTGATAGGGGAGGGGAGGGAAATATATCCTTGGTGCTGGGGTCTGTTTGGAGGTGGCGGAAGTGACGGCGGATGATGCGCTGTACATGGAGATTGGTGGGGTGGTAGGCGAGGACCAGTGGGGTTCTGTCCTGGTGGCGGTTGGAGGGGCGGGGCTCAAGGGCGGAGGAGCGGGAAGTGGAGGAGATGCGGTGGAGGGCACCGTCGACCACGTCGGGGGGGAAATTGCGGTCCTTGAAGAAGGAGGCCATCTGTGTTGTACGTATTTTGAACTGGTCCTCCTGGGAGCAGATGCGGCGGAGACGAAGGAATTGGGAGAATGGGATGGCGTTTTTACAGGGGGCAGGATGGGAGGAGGTGTAGTCCAGGTAGCTGTGGGAGTCGGTAGGTTTGTAGTAGATGTCCGTGTTGATTCGGTCGCCTGAGATAGAAACCTGAGGATATGCAGGTCATTGGACTCATCCACCGCCAAACCACAACAACGCGACGGTCGGAGGAGGAGCGTCTTATCTTCCGACTGGGAACCCTCCAACCGCAGGGGATGAACTTGGACTTCACCAGTTTCTTCATCCCCCCTCCCCCCACCTTGTCTCAGCCGGATCCTTCCAGCCCGGCACCGCCTTCCTGACCTGCAGTCTTCTTCTTGACCTCTCCGCCTCCATCCTACTCCGACCTATCACCCTCACCTTGACCTCTTTCCACCTATCACATTTCCAACTCCCCTCCTCCAAGTCCCTCCTCCCTACCTTTTATCTTCTCCTGCTGAACACTCTCTGCTCATTCCTGAAGAAGGGCCTGTGCCCGAAACGTCGAATCTCCTGTTCCCTGGATGCTGCCTGACCTGCTGTGCTGTTCCAGCAATAAAGTTTCAACTTTGATCTCCAGCATCTGCAGACCTCACTTTCGGCTCCAAGAGTAGGCCAGACAGTGTGAAGAGAGTTATCGCAGTCCCTGACCTGTTAACCATCTACAAGCACTGAGTATAGGAGTTGGGAGATCATGTTGCAGCTGTAGAGGACATTGTTTAGGTCACTTTTGGAATACTGTGCGGAATTCTGGCCTCCCTCTTATAGCAAGGATGTTGTGAAACTTGACAAGGGTCTGAAAGGATTTACAAGGATGTTGCCAGGGTTGGAGCATTTGAGCTATAGGGAGAGGCTGAATAGGCTGGGGCTGTTTACCCTGGAGTGTCAGAGACTGATGGGCAATCTTATAGAGGTTTATAAAATCATAAGGGGCATGGATAGTGTAAATAGACAAGGTCTTTTCCCTGGGGTAGGGGGAGTCCAAAACTAGAGGACATAGGTTTAGGATGAGGGGGAAGATTTAAAAAGGATCTAAGGGGCAGTTTTACACACAGAGGGTGGTGCATGTGTGGGTTGAGCTGCCAGAAGAAGTGGTGGAGGCTAGTACAATTAGTACGTTTGAAAGGCTTCTGGATGGGTATATGAATAAGAAGGGTTAAGAGGGATATGGGCCATGTACTGGCAAAAGGGACTAAAGTAATTTAGGATATCCGTTCAGTTGGACGGAAGGGTCTGTTTCAATGCTGTATATCTCTATGAGTCTATAAGTCACCAGGCTAGGAGTCTCCTCTCCTCCCCAGTTATACCACATAATTGCTTTCATGTTGTATTTCACTTTATTTGAATCAGTTGGTGCCTAGACTCAGTTTGGAGAAATTTTCTTTCCAGCACCCTTTCTGTGCAGCTTTAAAGAAACAGCCTGTCTTCAAGAAGAAAAGGTTGACTGAGCCATGTGGTTTTCAAACAACACGGTTGGATGCGCCTGCTGCTCACAGATCTTGCCAGCAGAGCGAACAACAGGGCTGGACTCACAACACCTGTTGTTCTAACCATTCAGACAAAAGGACAGCATTAACTTTGCATGTTGCCTTCTGCCAAATGAATAGAAAGAAGAAAATATGAGATTTGGGGGAGAAAGCGAGAGAAACAATGCATGAAAGATTTTTATTTACTTTTAATTGTTTATTAAAATCTATAACAACATTCAAGATCTGAAGATATGACTCCAACTTATATGGTTAATTTTCAGTTCCAGAGGGACGTCAGATTTATCTGCTACAAGTTAAAGTAAAACTTGATTAAATGAGCCCTAGCATTTTTTTTGGCATGCTTAGCCTATTTTGAAAGGGTTGTTAATGCAATGTGTGCCCTTCCCATGTTTTAATTTTGCACAGTAGTGAAATCTGAAGAAGAACATGTGTAAACATTGAATGTTGATGTCTGATTTATACCTTAATAACTATAAGCCCTGATAGCCTCACTGTTATTCTTACTGCAAAATACAGGCCAATATAAAGCAAGAAATAACATTTAATTAATGAAGTCCTTTCCTTACATGGACAATCATTTGTATTTACATTCTACCTAACTTGTCTAATGCCTTCACAACTTCCTTTCCATCTTCCTAAAGGATAAAAGAGCTGACCTAGAAAACATCAACGGCTTTGCATCCTAGGAAACCTTGCTATTTTGCAAGGAGCAAGTACTTTTATACTTCTCATATTCAGTCTGAATTATTTTCAAAATAAATGACTGTTATACAATGCAAAAACAATAGCCATTATATGAGTAGCAAGATTCAACAAATCAATGAGATTGATGGCCAGTTAATATTCTACATTATTCAAAGTAGCCTGTCTATCCTTCAACTTCAGCAGTGTAACTTTTCCAAGTGGCCATCAATTGCAAAATCATTTCTGTATGTACTACCTTTATAACCATCAATCCCATTCATGAGCAGATAGTCATTTGATTCCCATCTGTAGACATGACCTGGCACAGCATTAACTGCTTGTACTCATAGTCTATTCAATTTATTGACCACCATAGTCTATTCAATTTATTGGCAAAGGAATTTATTTGACTTTGAAATGTAATTAGTGTTTTATTTCATAGTTTCATTAAGACTTCACATAAAGTAACCTTCCTAGATGTGCAATTTGTATTGATCACAGCATTTTAAACTAGTTCAATCATATCTTCTTTCAATCTTTATTTGTCTAAAAGTCAATTCAATTCTGTAAGTGTATTCATCTTAAACTAATATTTGACACAGTTTTAGATAAATAGAATCAAAAGCATTGGTATTAACTTGGGATGTGTGATCCATGCTGTATGACAGAAGACAAACTCACCAACTGGGCTAGACTTTATGTTTGAGGTACTGAACTCACTAATCCATTGGACACTCTAACCCTGTTGCAGCCATTCATAGAGCCACTAGAACAGTAACAGACCCTTCAATCCAACTTGTCAATGCCGACTAGGTTTCCTGAACTGAATTAATCCCATTTGCTAGCATTTGGCCAATATCCCTCTAAACCCTTTCTACTCATATACCCTTTCAGATGCCTTTTAAAATCCTGTAGTTGTACTTGCCTCCACCACTTCCTCTGGAAGCTCATTCCATACACGTACCACCCTCTGCATGAACATGTCCCTCGGGTCTGTTTTAAATGTTTCCACTCTCACCTTAAATATATGCCCTCTAGTTTTGAACTAGGGAACAGACCTTGGCTAATCACCTTATCTATGCCCCCTCATGATTTTAGAAACTTCTACTCGATCACCCTTCCACCTTCTACACTCCAGGGGAAAAACAAAAATCCCAGGAATGCCAAAGTGATGTAAAACCAACCATGCAGTGACCTGTTATGATTACTGGGTCTGCCAGGGGCCATGTCTCACCTCTAAGAGCTGCTGGCCAGTCAGGAACTATCAACGCATCAGTATCTAGTTGTGCTACTTGGAGTGGAGCCATTTTTGATTTTTCAGGAGGCTCCACCATAAGTAACAGCCATGGAATATAAATGAGTCGGGGGGCTACCTCATCGGAGCCAGTTAGGATGAGAGGAGGCAGGCAAAAGAAAAGAACATTTGAAAGATGTCAGGGATCTTACCATTGGGCCCACCATTGGGCATGGGTGCCTAAACACAGACAAATCTTCCGCAGTCCACAGCCAATTCCACCATGGTATACCTGGCAACATTCCCAAGTGGTGTAGCTCCCAACTGCAGTAGGTTGAACCCTTAATCTGCCACTGTGCAACCTCCATTGACTACTATTGCTCCAAACCCTCTGTGTGGTGAAAAATGTTGACAAGATACAAGCAAAAATAACCACAAGGCAACATGAAGCAGTAGCAATAATATAGTCTCAAAGAAGAAAAAGCTGTATGTGTAATATTGAAAGATAGAAATATTCAGAAAAGATAGGGAAGAAGTAAAAAAAAAGGTGGGGTGGCAATATTGAATAAGGAAATCAATTGTAGTGTTGGAATGAGAGGATTCCTGTGAGGTGGCAAGTACAAAAACACTTTGATTAGAGCCAAGAAGCATGAAAGGTATAATATAAATAGTGATATTGTACTTGTTGCTAAATAGTTAGAAATAAAGAAAAGCACGAAGAAACTTTCATTTCCTATTTTAATTCACAGTGTAATCAAAATTTGCACATTAAACACATCCATTAATATTCAGCTTGCAATGACAATAGAATTAGACTTGAGAATATATAAATGAACCTGTTGGAATAAGTAGCTGATGAACAGAACAGCAAAGCAGGAATAGAAAGAAAATTGGTTTGCAACAGTGAGCTGGAAGACCGTCTCCCTCTCTCTTCATGCCTGTTTCTCTCAGCCTTTTGAAAAATTGTGATTGATAATAAATGAAAATAGAGAAACATCTATTCACTGAGAACAAGGAAATTTAAAGCGTTTATCACTGCTGAACATACAAGACATCCATTTAAGAACTATGGTCTCAGCTTAAAATATACTGCCTCAAAGACTCTTAAGTACTTTTTAACCAGCACAATCCTGACCTTCAATTCATAATAGATACTCTGTGCATGGAGGGGTGTGGGTGCTTATGCGTGTGTGTGCATGTGCTTGTGCTTGTATGTGTGTGTGGTCATATTGTGCTTCTTATTTTTCTGAGACAGAAGTGATAAAACTCCTTTGCTTTCAATCTGTTCCCTCATTTTGTTCTAGTTGAATATATTTTTAAATTGAAGCATGAGAGAAGTACATGGTAAAATAATTAATACTATTTGTTGTGACTAACTAAAAAGGGGCTAAAAGAAGGAGCCAAATCACCCTTCTCATTTAGCTGTAATGTGACTATTAAGCACCACTCAATATGATCAGATGATGAAAGCAGCTTTGGATCGCAAAAGGTGAGAGAACCATCAAGGTCTTCTTCATAGCCTTTGGAACACTGTCTCCATAACCTCTAACTTGCACCCAGTCGCAATCATTGCAGTAAATTACATCTTACTTCAGACAAGATTTTTTTTTTCCTCTACCACACTAGACCCTGTAGATCCCTGCAAGGAAAGAGGGTGGTAGCAGAAAATCTCCCAACTGGGTCTTATGCCACCACAATCTATGGTGATGATTCATTTTATAACATGGTGGCAAGCAGTCCGGATTCCCTTTACATGCAGCATAACACATACTGGATGCTGTAGAGTTCTAAAGACTCGCCAGACATTGCTCAAGCAGCTTTCTTAAAGCTATGAGCATTGGGAAAAAAACTGAACATTGAAGAACCTTGAAGAAGAAAACATCATAGTAATATTCGGTGAGGCTGAACCTATAGCTGATGCTAAAAACGTGCTTTAACCATGCTCAGAGACATGTAGCAGTGAGATGTGGAGTTTCAGTCCCACCTAAATGGCTACAGATTGCCAACAATTTGAAGGAGCAGTCCTGAGTCAAGGCTCAGTTGGAGAGTGAACAGACATTGGAGGCTGTGAGGGTAGAGTTGAATTCCTTTGTGGCCAAAGAAAATCTTTTGAAAACAAAAGAAAAAAAATGATTAACAGGCTGGAAAATCACAAGCAAGCTAAAGTACTTACAGTTCAGTTAGAGTGTCACCGTCACTGTAGGTTTGCAACACAAGGCACAATGATAATAAAGGAAAGCAAGGGCCACAGAAGCAATTCAAACAGAGAATGCTAACCAGGGAATATTGTACAGCCTGAATTAAGTTGATAAAAGGGCAAATCAGAAGGATAAGCAGACAAAATCTATTAGAAGAACAAAGTTAAGAGACTAGAAAAGGACAGGCGATCCAATAAAGACAAGAGGCATTTACTAAACCTGCTCAATGTGAGACTTATCTGAGGAAAAAAAACCACATGAAGACACACGAGAGACTAGTTTAGATAATACGCTACACAGCAGATATGAATATAGTCAGTGTTGTAGAGCAAAGAAACTTCAGGCACAAGCAGTGCCCAGTTAGTATAAAAATGCTTTATTTGTAAAATAAAATATTCAGAACACAGCCACAGACCACAAGATGACAAACTACAATGCTATGAATAATTTAATGAAGTAGAATGGTCTATGATAGAAGAACAGCCAAATGTATTTCTTGGGGAAATATGTGAAACATAGCCAACATTTTTTCAAGAGGATATTTAAGCTCATGAACATTTCACTAATTTTAAATTTGATAACAGCGCAATAGTCATTACATTATCAGAAAGTATGCCTTGGTTGCGTAAATATCAGTAGTGAGCTATAGCAGTGAATAACATGTCCTGAGGTACAGCATTTAAGATTAAAGGCATGCTACAAGTTACATTGCAACACAAGGTGTGTCAGACAGTAAAGAACTTTTATGCACTTTATAATCAATATTCCTCACTTCAGCATGAACGCATGTGATCGGAGTCTTATTCAAAGGAGTAAAGGAGGAAGGAGTGAAATTACTTAAAAATCAAGAAACCAAGAAGTTACAGCCAGTTTTGGAAAATCCATTCAAGAAGTGCCAGTCAGGAATAGCAGGTCAAAGAATTTTGTTTATTAATCAGTCAAGGGACATCTGGTAGAAAATGTATTTCATATAGTAAGGAAGATTGAAGCATGTGCCCAAACGGAGTTGCCCAAAATGTCTTCCATGTTTGGTGATCAGCACTGAAAAGAGACCAGGTTGCCAGAATCAGCACAGTTATGAGAAACCATAAATAATGAGATAGAAAATGACCAGTATCCAATCTGACTCTTTGAAGAACCCTCCGCTCATGTAATCCAGTGGGCAAAACAGTTTGGTAAACAGATAGCAATGGCAGATTGGAACTTGATGCTAGTTGCTAAGAAGATGGAAGTTCAACAGAACATTTTATTTCTGAATGTTCCTAGAAAGAAACAATATCAATGACAAAGATCACAAGCAAGAAGGAATCCTCATGTAGTTCAACTAAGAAATGAATGTGTTGTTTCCACCATAATGTGCTCTCTCTGGGTAAATGAAAACATCCAACCTAATGGACAATTTGAAGCAAAGTGTCTACACACTTCGATGCAGATTTGCCAGTAGTTTGACAATAAAGAATTACTCATACAGATCAAAAATGTTGCATGTTCAACTCCATGGAAGCTAGAATTGAAATGAGATGACCTTATCTGCAGGATGCGGTCAAGAAGAAATGATGGTCCAAAGATCCAGGCTGCAATAAGAAAGCACCTGTCAATAGGACAACCATCTTCTATGAAGAAAATCAATGACATGAAATGTTTTCCAGATATTGTAATGAATAATATAAACTACTATTTAAGCAGAAAGACATACTCAGTGAAGGAAATTTGAGAGATAAAAGGTCTTCCATTTCTACAAGGCACATTGTCAAAGACTGATGCCAAAATAAATCAAATGTCAACTCTTTGTTGGAGTGGTTACAGTGTTGTGGCAATTTCATTAGTAATCCAGAAACCCAGCTTAATTCTTGTGGGGCATGACATCAAATGTCAACACATTATCTTGTAGAATTCAAATTAACTTATTTAATCAGGAATTCAGAGCTAATTTCAGTCATAGTGGGCATGAAATTATTACTGTTAGAAGTTATTTGGATATCACAAATCATTGTCAAGGAAGGAAATTGGCCACCTTCACAAGAATCCACAGCAACCGAAATAAGGTCGGCTTTTCTAAAAAAAAAGTAACCTACTTTTTAAATCAACCTGTTCAGAGATTTTATTGTACACTTCTGAAGCAGATGGGACATGAGCCCAGGTTTCTCAGTTGTTATGACATGGGGTAAACTCTTCTGCTTAATTTATAACCAGTAAAACAGAAAAGATTTATCCTGTGCAGTAATCTATGAAAATTCAAGAGGCGAAGAAGGAATTAAAGTAAAAATTAGCAACTTTATTTCTTAACGTATAAAAGAGAATAATTAACTCACATCTATTTACAATTCCTTCCTCTAACATACCTTTTACCTTCCCTTCTATAATGCTCATTTGATAAAACTCCCAATTAAGATTTACAAAACAAAACTTCTTATCTCAAAACCAGGCAGCTTTCATTTTCTCTGTATTCCTGTCTTCTTTTCTTCTTCTTCGGGATTCTGCTTCACAGGTTATTGATCGATAAAGGTACCTTTAAGAGAGCTATTTTTCAGGCAGTCTTGACATGCTGGTAGCTTGGCAGTTCTCCTCTCAATTGTTCAATTTTCCCCATCTTATACCCCCCACAGCATCGGATTGTGTCATTAGCTTTTAAGATTGTCAATTAACTAAATTCAAACTAGATTGGAGTTTGGTATTTTTCAGGGTATAATTTAAACTGATTGGCCTAATTCAAATCTGTTTTGTCATTTCTAGGCAACCAGCTACTCCAGCACATGTTACATTGATTTTTTTTTCAGAACACTTGGTGCTGTCACTACTAGCCTTTAACTCTCTTAAAGGTGCAGTACACCCACATCTTCATGACACGGTCCAGGAATAGGATTTAGTTGGCTTTTAGCTGTCCTCTGAAGTAGCTCTCATTAACCCAATCAGTTCACAGACAATTCAGGAAAACAGATTTGGGTGTCAAAGAAAAAAGATTAATATTGCAGTCTCCTTCATAGTCTCAATAGAACTACAATACTCAAGTAATTTGTTACTATCATGCAATAGACATCTTGTTTAAGACAGGAAACTTCTTCTCATCATAGTGCCAGATGGCTTTCCTCTTTGACACCAGATCAAGCTGGGCCCTGTAAGTCCCTACCAGGAAAGAGGATGGCTACATCTAATCTATCAGATAGATTTTGTACCCAGAGAAGTTTCAGCGAGGATTTGCTTTATAACCTAAAATATCACTGTTGAGGCACTCAAGTTTTAATATCTGTCGATGATTTTTTTCAACACTCATAGCTGGACACAAAAACAATGGATAAAATACTTATTCATATATTTTAAAATAAACACTTAATTATGGCATTTTTTTCTGCCTAATCTGACCTCTAGCCTGAAGTCACTGGAAAAGGAAAATCAAGCTTCTCATAAAGGAAGCAGCTGATTCATTATCAGCCATTTTGCCTTGTTGAGCAGATCAACTTTCCCTCACAAGAAATTGTTTCTACTCCAGGCATGGGGTAACTGCTCAAGCCATGCTGCTAGGATGTATATGAGATTTGATTAGATTCCCTACAGTGTGGAAACAGGCCCTTTGGTCCAACGAGTCCAACTGACCCTCCAAAGAGTAACCCACCCAGAACCAGCTCCCTCTGACTAATGCATCTAACAATGTGGGCAATTTAGCATGGCCAATTCACCTGAGCTGCACATCTTTTGATTGTGGGAGGAAACCAGAGCACCCAGAGGGGACCCATGCAGACACAGGGAGAATGTGCAAACTCCATACAGACAGTCGCCTGAGGCTGGAATTGAACGCGGGTCCTTGGTGCTGTGAGGCAGCAGTGCTAACCACTGAGCCACCATGCTGCCCCATCCCATCAGAACTATCAGGAAGTACATTTTGCTCTTTCACAAGCCAGTGGTATGGAAAGAACTCCAAAACAATGCTGACCTGTGTCCCCCAGTGAGTTTTTTTGACTTACTGTGTTTATGCCAAAACAAAGGGATGTTCCTACTATTATATGACATTCCAACATGAGCTCATCAAACAGATTATTTTATTCCCACTTGCTTATTTATACTTACCCAATAGTTAGCGATCAGTAATTGGTGCAGGCTGCTGTGAAAACTCAATGTATCTTCAAGCATCTTCTTCCCATATGAATCATGAACTGCTTCTCGCAGTAAGAGCAATTGCAATGGAATATACACCTGATAACACTTGTATAATGCTACGACTATTTCAAAACCACGTTCAGCCCGGCTTAGTCAATCTTTAATATTGAAGCAAAATATAGAAGTCTAAAATGAAAATATGAAATATTTAGCATATCAGGCAGGAAAACGGAATTAATGGGAGTAATTTTAACTTGGTTCATGTTTAGGATACCCATGATGATTTTAAAACTCATCCAGTATAACTCATGGAAAAATGGAGAATTAAACTGCATAGAGTATAAAGCTAATATCATACCCAAGCCTGTCAGTTTTTTGACTGGCAAAATAGGTTAATATTATCCCTGATGGATGAGGTGCAAAATCCACCTCATTTACTGGACTCCTAAACCAATAAATCTGGTTAAAATTGCCTCCCACTCTTCCGAGCAAATGGCCTTTTGTCAGAACTGATCAAAGTCAACCAATGGAATAGATTTTAAGCAAGTTTAAAATGGAGATAGGGCAAAGAACAAAAAAGGGAGATCATTGACGGGCTGATACACAGGAGAGGTTAAATACTAAAGGGATGATAGTACAATGTAAAAAGAAGTGTTAGTGGGACATGTTGAAAATAGTCTCAAGGAGATGGGAATGACAGAACAGCAGCTACCCAAATAAATGGGACACAAGTAATGATCTGAAATTGTTGAGCTACACATTAAGGGGAGAAAGCTAGGGATTTTAGAAGAATCATAGAATTGTTGAAGAAAGAAAGGGCATTTGGCCCATTGTATACATGCCAGCTCTAAGAGGAACTCAGTTAGTCCCATTCTTTACACTTACCTCATGTACGTTCTTTTTCTCTTCATTTAATTATCCAATTCCCTTTTTGTAGCCATGATTCAACCTGCCTCCACTACATGATCAGAAAGTGCCTTCCTGGTATTAATTATGTCATTTTTCATATTGTCTTTGTTTCTTTTCCAAACACCTTCAATTAGTGTGCACTCTTTTCTGACCCCATATCCTAGCTTTTACCCAACATCCCCAAATCCTTCAAGATTTTGAAGGCCTCTAAGAGATCTCCTTGCAACCCTCAATTCTCCAAGGAGAACAGACCCAGTCTCTCTAAAGTATGTAATTGAAGTCTGTCTTCCATTTAGCCATTCTTGTGAAGTCTTTCTGCACCCTTTCTAATGCCATCAGATCCTTCCTCGTGTACGGTGCCCAAGACTGGGCACATTTCTCCAGTTGAGGCTGATACAGGGTTTTATAAATGGGGTTAATTTGAAGAATACAGAGAAATGAATGTTGGTGTCACAGCAGGAATACTGCCTTCTGATGCTAAACAGGGAGTAGAAGAGAAGAGTTTGGTGTTGGCATTACTTAAAATGTGGTAGAAATGAAGAATAATGATGTGTTAAATATGGGGATCGATAGGGTGGAAGTTAAGGACAAGGGGTGGCTTATAGTTCTCCGAGGGAAATGAGGGAGAATGGAAGCATGTAAAATAGAACAGACACAAACATGCATTGTGTCAACCATAGTGGAGGGGATTCTTCAGGTTACAAAGTATAAAGAGCATCAGAAACACTGATTTAGAAGGTTGCAACATGAGAACAAATAGATCAGAGCCAAAATATGTGGTAGAATGGCATTGAGTGCTTAAACAAAATGAGGTGGAACAAAGTATAGTGGAGGCAATTGTTCGGGGCAGTATCATCAATACTGGTCAATAATCTATGCAGCAATAGACTGTAGAGAAAGCATGAAGTTGTCCGTAATAACAAACAGAAAGTGCTGGAGAAACTCAGCATGTCTGTAGCAGCTGTGGAGAAACAGAGCATGTTTTGAGTATAATAACTTCTTCAGAACTGTTTGCATTAGTGAGTGATGGGTTTAGAGATCAATATTACATATGATCGCGTAAACCAAATAATTTACAGAATTCAGAGTCATACAGCAATTACTCTTTGATATGACAGACTACATACTACCAAGAAGATACCAGCATAGCAATCTCTCCAATGTGCAGAATGGAACACTGAGCCTTACAGCAACAAGCCAGAATGAACTATGATATGCTTTTCAAGTAACCTTGTCTGCTTCAGCAATATAACTACGGTCTTTTCATTTCTGCTGGTGTGTACTTGGAATGCTATTGAACCTCTAATAGAAAGTGAATTTACATAATGTTTAAAATTGAGGAACCCTGAGTAAATGATTATTGTCTGGAATCTTCCCTTCGTGCACATTAATTGATTATTATCATTTATAAAATTTGAGTATTGCCAGCTGTATTCCCACTTCCAATATCCAAGTAATGGAGTGAATTATTCAAACAATTACCTGGTGCAGTTCTAGAGGGACTTTTAGTCTAAATGACATGAACAATTTAAATGCTAAATTATTGCAAGCTGTATTAGAACGCATTTTGTTTGCAATTCATACCTCCCTCCAGTACTGATTGAGAGATGCCAATGTTGGATGGGGGTGGACAAAATCAGAAATCACATGACACCAGGTTATAGCCCAACAAGTTTATTTGAAATCACAAGTTTTCAGAGCGCTGCTCCTCCGTCAGGAGATGAAGAAACTGAGTCCTTCCAATACTGTTTGAACATCAAACATATGGAACCACAGACATATCCAAACTACCCTATTACTATGGAACTACATTTTGAGCTTTAACGTTTCTGCAAATGCTGTTGGGTCCTATCCCCCGAATGCAACAAAGTCAGTTTTCAGTTATCAAGGCCTGTCATATTTGGTTATCGTCACACAGTCACAAAGCACAGTCAGGTAATAATTGGTTGTCGTTTTCATTCATTATGTCAGTGGTCACATGGGATATATTCAATTGCTTCAAATATCCTTCAGCTATGAATTAAGGACACACAGAGATGAGCCAGAATACAGAGAAATCACTGACTATAATCTAATAAGCAATTAATTTGTATGGGTTCAAAAGCAACAAGGCAATAAACACCACAAGCATTTGGATAAATCTGAAATTCAGTCCCTAGGCATTAGGAATTTAGATCTTTTAAATCAGAAGCAGGTCCTGAATATTAATGGAGCTGGGGAGCACGTTTTCAGGCCAAACAGTCGCATAGCTGTCAAACCCCTGATTTACATCTAAACACCAGTCAGACACTTAGCAAATATGCACTATAAACCACAGCCATCGATATCAGTCCACTTTCAACATAACCACAATCAAAAAATAAACATTAAAGAAGCTTTATTATCAAATTAGCCCAAAATTCATTTTGACCTGTATAAACCCATAGTTGTAATCACTTTGAATTCTTTGGGTGGAGTTTCCACCCTGCTACAATAAAGGTTTGAAGAACCAGGAATTATGCATTGTCATGCACACCAAGTGCAATGAGAGTTACTGTTCTATTTAATCGGGTAACAACAGAAATAATCTTAAGGTGCAGTGGTCATTTCCCTACCTCCATACCAGAAGTTCTGAGTTCAAGACCAATTCCAGGATTAGATGCCCACAGAAAATGGGTTCAGGCAAGTTGTGAAAGGGTAAATAGTGGTGAAAGAGAAAAAAAAGTTGTAAAATAGAGGCACATTAAGAAATGAAAAAGAGACAGGATAGGTTCTCTCTACTGAGAGCAAAATAAACAAAACACAAACAGGACAAGGCAGGTAGAGAAGGGAGAATAAAAGAAAAATGACAAACAGACATCCTGTAGCCAGGCTCTGAAGCTATGGAATTCAATATTGAGTCCATGAAGTTGCATTGTGCCTCAGTAAAAAATTAGGTGTTGCTCCTTGAGGTTGTGTTGAGCTTCATTGGAACACTGAATCAGGCTCAGGACAGAAGTGTTAAAATGACAGCAAGATGGTATTTTGGATTGGTACCCATAAAAGTACATCGCCATGGCAAATAGGACGCTGGGGATGGGTGGCGTGATTCAGTTGACTGGAACACTGACCCGCATCAGATTGGTAATAATGCAGAGGGTTGATTTTCTTCCAACCGGGATGGATTATGGACCTTCCTCAAACCTGTGATAGAGATTTTGAGACTGAATTGGAACTTTCTTTTAACAGAACTCAAGAATGATAGATAGCACAAAGAAAGAAAAAGGGTCACTGAACCAAAGTCCTAATAGCTTTAAAATAAACAAAAGAAAATACTGAAAAAAAAGACTCAGCAAGTTATAAAATCATTTGAATGGAGGGAAGCAGAGTTAATGTTTCAGGTCTGTGATTATTTGCAAAGAATGCATTAAAAATCAAGCCGCACAAAATGTGTGGATTACCAGTTTAAGGTATAATGCTGACTGTGACCACTGTCTAAAGTAACAAGCAAAACTCACACCAGGTTTCATCAATAAACAAGATGATGAATAACTTGTTAACTTTAAACTAAAATTATCATTTTAACACGTGGCAAAATGGATTATTAATTACTAATAAACAAAATTAAACTGCACGCCCTTTAAATCTGAACACATTCATTCATGAATCAGATGGACAAGGCAGGCAGTTTTACAGAAATAGCATGGCTGGAAAATATAACCAAGAGGGATAGGATTCTGTAGATCAAGAGTCTAAACCACAAAGGTAGAATAAGATGATTTTCTTGATCATGATGTCATATTGCTGTCAATCCAGAACTTGGTGGTCAGTCAGTTGGACCTAAGCCTTTTCTTTTCTTGAATTAGAAATTCTTCTTTCCAGAGTCTGTTAGTGCTGGTTTTATTTTACTCACAGAGGGCGAAAGACAGGTTGGTCATGGAATGTAGGCTTTTTGACATTTGAGTTCTACTATCTTCTTCTCAGTTCACAGACAGAACGGCAATTTAATAATTTGAAAGCCGTTAATATAAAACAGAACTGTAGATGCTGGGGATCTGAGACCAAAACAGAAATTGCTAATGGAACTCACATTTGGCAGCACCTATGGAGAGCAAGCAGATTTAATGTTTTGAGTCCAGCGACTCGATGAAGAGTGCTGAGTTTCACCAGCAATTTCTGTTTTTAAATCAAAACCTGTTGTTAAGCAGTTATTAAACTCAAAGACACAAGGTACCACAAAAGTATGAAATCTAGCTTCTCTAAAAGTTACATGGTCTTGCTTACCCAAGAAGTCAATAACACACAATTTGATCTTTACCTTCAGTTGCATTTTAAAAGAATCTAATATTCCAAACTGCCATTATGAAATATCTAATCCTTCCTGTGACCTCTCATTAGAATTGGGAATAAACACACTATAGCCCTCTGGGACAATGCTGACTTAACGTTTATATAATGAATGATGTAATTGGTTTTGAACATGGGGTTTGGAAGACATGCTCCAAAGGATGTTCTGTGATACTTAGAAGGCAAAGATTAAATAATATGAAGGAGGATGAAGGTATGATCAAGAAAAGAAACAAATAAGCAAAGCATGTGTCCAGAGTAGGTGTGCATGAGACTGAAATAGAGAAAAGAACAAAACAAGCAACATAACAAATCAAATTGGAGCACAGAGTTCATGGCCTAAGATCTTTGAACAGATTGTTGTGTCCCAAGTGAAAGAGGAGATGCTTTTCCTGAAACTTATATTTAAATTTCCTGGAATAGTCCAGCTATCTAATGGCAGAAGTATCAGTGTGAGAACACAAAAATGTTTCCCAATGGTAGGGGAGTCTAAAACTAGAGGTCACGGGTTTAAGGTGAGAGGGGTGAAATACAGAAGGGTCCAGAGAGACATTTTTTTGTCACACAGAGGATGGTGAATGTCTGGAATGGGCTGCCAGAGGTAATGGTGGAGGAGAGTGCAATTCTGTTATTTAAGAAATGTTTAGTAGGTACATGGATGGGATATGGAGCAAATGCAGGCAAATTGGACTAGTTTAATTGCGAAAACTGGGAGGAGTGGATAAGTTGAGCTGAAGGGCCTATTTTCATGTTGTAAACCTCTATCACTCTATGACTGTGCACCTAAAGCTTGGGATTATGCTTCAGGATAGAATAATGGCATTCTGCAAAGTAGCCATTCACTCTACCCAGTTAATCATAGAATCCCCACAGAGTGGAAACAGGCCATCCAGCCCATCAAGTCCATCATCCCACACAAACCTAACCCCCTAGTCTACCTTGTATCCCTACATTTACCATGGTTCTGGATTACAGTGGTGCTGGAAAAGCACAGCAGTTCAGGTAGCATCCGAGGAGCAGGAGAATCTACATTTTGGGCAAAAGCCCTTCATCAGCAATAGAGGCAGAGTGCCTGCAGGGTGGAGAGATAAATGAGAGGAGGGTGGGAGTGGGGAGAAAGTAGCATAGAATACAATAGGTGAATGGGGGTGGGGATGAAGGTGATAGGTCAGAGAGGAGAGTGGAGTGGATAGGTGGAAAGGAAGATAGGCAGCTAGGACAAGTCATGGGGAGAATGCTGAGCTGGAAGTTTGGAACTTGAGTGAGGTGGGGGAAGGAGAAATGATGAAACTGGTGAAGTCCACATTGATGCCCAGGGCTTTGTACCTTGAGCTGTTATATCTCTTAAGTTTGTATGGAACAGTGGAAGGGGAAGAGGCTGAGTGATAGAGGTGATCAAGGGTGGACCATGGTATGGCTGAATAGTCCTTTTGAATGTGTTGAGGGGAGGTGTGTTTGCTGGTGGTTTCATGCTGAAGATGGTGGAAGTGGTGGAATATGATCTCTTGTACACAGAAATTGGTAGGACAGAAATTGAAGTTTCCTGGAAGGTTCTGTGCTCAGAAGTGAAAGAGTGACTGTAGCTTTGGAAGAGAGGCTGTATTCAGGTATAGAAATGAATCTAGTTGGACAGAGTGGAAGGAGGAACAAGAGAGTCAGTTAAGCACTTACGGTGACGAGAGCACTGCTGCTCCATCAGAAGTCAGGAAGTTGCCATGCAAGAATCACAAAAGAAATGCATGGGGCAGGGATAGATTTTGTCAACACCTCAGGTGTCTTTACCCCCTAGCCTGGGTGTGAGAAACAGTTAACTAATCTGATTAGAACAAGCAAGTGTAAGTGCAGATCTTTTAAATCCATTTCTCACTTGTTACAGTATTTTCCATGCATTCCGGCAACAACTGTATACCCTCTATCCTTAGATATGTATACACTCCTATCCCGAGCTATCAACTTGCTCAGCATTACACATAAATGCTGAAATACACCCATCACACATTTACCTGATGCTTGCTGCCTCCACCACAGGCTCCAATAGCATTCGGATTTCACTGTGTAACAAATGCAAAACATTGCAATTTCTGATGACTGGTTTCTCATTTCACAGTTCAGCCACTTTCTTTCCATCGGCAATCTCGCCCATCCCGCTCACAACTGGATATTTCTACCCCTCAGCATGTACGCTGTCTGAAGAAGCCCTGCACAAAGTATTTCAATAGCCATTTACTAATTATCTCTGAAATAACTCCACAGAGGCCAATATTCTGTCACCAAGTCACTGTTGATTTACTCATGGAGAGTCCTTGACATTGATCCAGCTCCCTCAGAGCCAGCTCTCAGAGTGAATGGGATGTATGACTCTTCTGCTCTTTGTTTTAAAGGAGAATTTCTGAATCTCCTGTTTCTGTATTTTTTCCCATTCTTCATACTCTCTGAATTGCCTGTGTATCTTTTCTTCTAAAAATAACTTATGGCTGTGTATATAGAATCTAGTGACTCAGTTAAAGTGACATTGTGCTAGAATTTTTTCCATATTTGCCACCATTAGGAAAGTATCCATGTTGCTAATGAAACATTAACAGGAAAAGCCTGTTCAGGGCAAGTCTTACCCAAAGAATGAGAAGTGGTCTACAGAGAGCTGTTGGAATGCTAGCCTCCTTGACCTAACCTTATCTATCCATCTTCCTTCCCACTGAACCGCTCCACCCTTCCCATTGACTTATCACAATAACCCCCTACCTAGATCCACCTATCGCTATCCCACTTACCTTTTCCCCAAGCCCCAACCCACCTCCCTCTATTTATTTCTGAGCTCCCTTCCCTCGCCCCAGTCCTGATGAAGGGTTTCAACCTGTAATGTCAACTTCTCCAGCTTCTGATGTTGCCATGATTGCTGTGTTCTTCCAGTAGGGCTGAGAATTCTCCATCCATCACAGTGTTGCAGTGGTCTTGTAATGTCTTCCTTACACTGAGAAGAATGCGAATATTAGGCTTTTCACCAAGACTAAAGTCCCCAATGAAACAAAGGTATATAAAGGACCTTATGATGTAGATAAGTTCAAAAATTTCTTTAAAAGGTAGTCATTTTTGTGATCTTGATATAATCTCAGACCATTGTTTGGATCACTGATTTCTTATGTTGGGTATTGGGAAGATTTTCAAAAATTTTGTTCATTAATTTGAATCACTTTTTTTTTAATTGGTAGCTGTTGCTGATTGCTAATGTTTGCCTGGATAGATTCCAGAGCTTTTGATTGGGAGCTTTCCTTCCTAATTGCTATTTGCTAATTGGTAACTTACTGTTCATATCCTGTTATAGAAACAATGTTTGAGTCAATGAAGTGCATGTAAGCAGAGAATATTTGAATTGCGGAACAGTTAAGAATTCATGTCATCGCCCCACTTTCATTGTATTTTAGATTAAGTGACTGAAGGGTAACATTACTCCTCTGATTTCAGAAAATAACGTATTTAAATTTAGTGTAAAATAAGAAATAAAAACAATAGGCAAAAGATATATGATTTATATTTTGCTCTCATAGAATACTTGTGAGCGTTTACCTTACAATTTACGACAAAGATAAAGCAGTACAATGTTCTCTGCAGGAGACCTTTTGCATTTGATAAAAGGGTAAGCAATGTGTTCATTTTAAAGCAATCCTATTGAAGAGTTCTGTGTAAAGTGTAAAGTCTAAATTAACTCAAAATACTTCATCAAATATAAATTTGTGTACAGAAAGTAAAATAAGGAGAATGAAAGATGGAATTGAGAGCACGAATACAGAAACAGGAAGGAAAAGCTTTACAAAAATTGCTTTAAACTCTCCAAAGAAATACTAAAATTGAAAGAAATGGGCCTCTACACTTGTAAAAGTAAATTTTTAGTGTCATAAATATTGCTTGGCAGAAAAGAAGACTGATCACACCAACGGCAACTTCCCCTCTAAGCCACTCACCATCCTGACTTTAGAAATCCACGAATCCAGAATCTGGTTTCCAGCATCTGCAGTCATTGTTTTTACCTAGTTGATTTTAACCCTACTGCGAATCCTCTTGCAAGGATGCCTGCCTTGAAGAAGTTTTCCTCCTCTCTCCACAAGAATCTCATGGAGTCTCTCTCCCACTGATGCTACTTTCTCCCCACCCCCATTCTCCTCTAGCTTATCTCTCCACGCTTCAGGCTCACTGCCTTTATTCCTGATGAAGGGCTTTTGCCCGAAACGTCGATTTCGCTGCTCCTTGGATGCTGCCTGAACTGCTGTGCTCTTCCAGCACCACTAATCCAGAATTTAGAAATATATCGCTGTTCCTTCACTGTTGCTTGGTCAAAATCCTGGAATTCCCCCCCCAATAGTATTGTCGGCTCACCCACAGCAGGTGGACTGCAGCAGTTCAAGACAGCTCACCCCCTTCTTCTCAAGGGCAACTAGGTACAGGCAATAAATGCTGACCAGCCAGTGATATCCTAGTCCTACAAGTGATCTTTTAAAAAAATGTAAACATCACTTCACAATTAAAAACACAAGCTTTTGGGTTTTTTTGTTGTGTGTTCCCAATGGATTTGTACCAGAGTTTCACACATGTTGTATGCTTTGAGGTTGAGTGTGTTAAGAAATTGTTAGTGGAGAAGTAAAGAAAAATATACAATTCCTGATATCCACATTTATTCTGTATGTTCAGATATTGCATTTTTGCATTGTAATTATTCCATAATTTTTTTGGATTGAATTTACTCCCTAATATTTTTAACACAATTATGCAGTATTGCAATTCTTTTTGTGCTTAGTACACAGCAATCATAAGCATTTGATTGCAAGCATTTCTTTTTCTCAAAAAGAAAGTCGAAATGTAAGTAAGAAATAAGAGAAAAGATCATCATTGCCTATTAATTTTCTGCTAAACGTCAGTAAAATTGAATACATGCAGCATTTTGCATTGCACACCGAAATTGGAAGCATAATATTTAACTCCAAATCCCTGGTGTTGATGAGCCAAATATGTAAAAATTTTACCTCAGCAGTGGCAAAAGTGAATAGTCCAGAAAACTCTTGTACACAAGTGTATGGATGTAATGGTTGATGATGGGTTCAGAAATAACACTGTATAAGGTTAGAAAAGACCACGGTGTGCTATTTGTCTCATCCCTTTGGGGACTAACATAATGCACATTCACAATTTGTCATGGCAGCAATTACAGAGAGTACAATTAAACAGACCATGAATCTCAGTGCAACAAGTTCAATAGCGTTAGCTCTAGCATCACTGAGCACTGCATTTTGCTAATAATCCATTGCTTCTTAGAGACTGAATGCAGTGGAGCCCCTTAATTCTCCTTCCTCCTGTAATCTGTAGGTTTTAAAACCCAAATTCAACCTCATTTGTTTCCTAATTGTCTCACATTACCCTGTACATTCTCAGCTTTAGTACGTCTTGCACTATGGACAGTGCCTGGGAATTGTTGCTGCAGTGATTTATTACTGCTGGGAGACTGGCATTTTTACTGCCCAGGAACCATTTATTTAAAATGGCCTTACTTAGGCAGCAAACTGTGTTACATAGGGCAAGTACAGAAATTTGGAGGATTTGTCATCAGATGTCACACCATGCAAATTGTTTTCCCTAACTATAACATAGCTCTTCACCTAGATGCTCATATAAATAAGGTTATTACAGAAGAAGGAGGTGTCGAGGGCAACTTTGCAACACCAGGGAAATGTAGATTCATGGCAGATTTAAATATGTCCATTGGGCATATCACAACTGAATTAGCTGCCTTACATTGGAGGCTCAGACTCATCAGTGTGGATGTGACTGAACTGTTTTACTTAATGCGTGTTGACCTGAAGATATAGTTTACTATCTGTCTTCAAAGGGATATTGAAATCACCACTGCTCTCCACTCATCCAATAGTAGTAACTCTCAAACCTTCCACCAGAGGAATCTCAGGAGTTGTCTATCTTTTCTGGGCATTTATACAATTGGTGAATTGTTTCCTACAACAGGTATGCTGCAGTCTATATTAAAAAATGAACTCATGTTATTGGTTCATCCAATATTCAGCAGGTACATGTCTCTTGTGTTTGAAAACCACATTCATTCCTTTCATCAGTTTTATCATGCTAAATAGTCCCTTGGCTGAAAGTGACACTTTGCCACATGACCGTCAAACAACAGCAGATGCAGAAGTCCTATGACCATTCCTGTTAGATTCAGACTAGTGCCATGATCCTCTGTTGCGAGAGACAGTGTGTGCCCAGTGCTCTTAGTAATGATGTTGCATGTTATTTGGCAATGCAATAGCTGAGAACTGGGATTGATACAGGTGGTAACCAGCTGCTCTTGTGTTTGGACACATGGTAGACAGCAATTTTTTTCAATGCTGACTGAACTGTACAAGCTTTAGGCAAGTATAAAGGTTTGGAATACTTCCATCGTGCTTTCCAAGCAAATCAAAGCAGACCACAAATGTAGCTTGAGGTTTGGACCCCAAAATTCTAAAGTAGCAAAGAACATTCATTCCTTTAATTAACATATAGTGTATTTAGATAAAGGGCTGAATTTCCCCATGTTTAAGCTATGTTATTTTCTGGGAGTTTCATTGCAGGTCTCCCAGCATGGCTCTTGGTGACTTTCCACATACC
The DNA here is from genome assembly GCF_037043375.1 of Chiloscyllium plagiosum. Lineage (NCBI taxonomy): Eukaryota > Metazoa > Chordata > Chondrichthyes > Orectolobiformes > Hemiscylliidae > Chiloscyllium > Chiloscyllium plagiosum. Next base: position 25,415,940 of record NW_028270174.1, read on the forward strand.
ATTTCTGGCTGGTCACCTCATTTATTATGTATCCATTGTACATGGCATCCATCTCAGGCAATCATGGAGGAGGAGAGGCAATAGTCCTTGCCATTGCAAGGATGTTGTATGGTTCATATTGCTGGCACAATATTTAAATCCCAGCTGCATACCACTTCAGATGTTGTAAGCCAGGAATTGGCCCTACACACTGTACTCCTTGACTGTTATCAGAAAGTGAACATCCACAAAGGGAAGCTGGAACCCACTTCTCTGAAAGAGATGTGGACATGTTGGTGGAAGGGTTAGTGAAGAGGAGGCCACACCACCAGATCCAGTCAGGCCAGTCCCAGGTAGTGTCCTAGGAATTGACAATTCCTGCATTAAACAGAAATGCCCAGTTGTGCTGCAAGAAAGTTAATAATCTTCTTCACTCCATAATAGAGTCTTAAGTATACTCCAACTTTTATACTCTAAGGATCACTCGATCTACCCTGTCTATACCTTACATATACTTCCTTCTTTTTCTAAACCAAACCCTCAATTTCTTTATTCATCCAGCATTTCCTATACCTACCAGCCTTTCCTTTCACCCTAACAGGAATATACTTTCTCTACAAGATAAGTTCCACCATCTTCTCTTAGCTACCTCACATTCACTTTAACTCTGCTACCACACAGTAACATAATGAACATAGCCAAGGCTAATGATCTACAATTCTCACTTGCTCTACTCAATGGCATTCACCCATCCCATTTCTTAAACTCCTAATCCCTCACTGTGGATAGCTTACACCTTCCTTCTCCTGTGCCACCATTGACTGTTCATCCATCCACTTACATCTCACTTAATCCCTCCTATTGTCTCAATGCAGGAGAAGATGTCTCATAACCAGGTGGAACAAGACAGATGGCAACATGACTGACCAACCATCCTTGAGATGGCTGGTGAGGATCTAGATGGATAATGTGGTGATATCAAGACCTCTATGTAGAAGGCACTGAGTCAGTTTCATTCTGCTGCTCTCCCATTTTTACCTGTTTATGCTAAAGATGTTGAAACTATTAACTCATTGCACAAATAATGACTGTCATCTCTTTTGTCACAATGCCAATCAGAAAAGACCTGCCCTTCAGCCCATCAGCTCCATTTCCACTTCTGATTTCCTCCTGCACTGTCCTCTAACTCAGATGCTTCCACCGCAGTGAGTGGTCCTCTAGGATCAGGAGCATAATCCGATGAGCATGTCACTGGCACATCTCTGTAGCTGGGCAATGAAGAAATTTCTCAAGTCAGATCAGTACCAGACAGTTGATTAATGTTGTCATGCCACTAATAACTTTGTGAAAATGAACAGACAAACACAAAAAAAAAGCAGGCAGATTTGCCAGAGACATTCAGTAAACTTGACCAAAGTTTGAAAGAGCCCGCCGATGGATTAGTTGTATGAATTCAGTGTCTACAAGACCAGGTCAGAAGTTTGGAATCCTGTACTTCTTGACTCCCTGTCTACTGGTGCACTAATCAGGAAAATGTGAAGTCCTTGTCATTTACCTGGATGGGTGCAGCTTCAATAATACTCAAGATGCTTGACAACATCTGGGACAAAACAGCCCACATGATTGGCACCACACCTACAAACATCCACTCCTCCAGCATCAATGTTCAGCAACAATAGTGTGTGCCATCTACAAGTTGCACTCAACAAATCAACAAGACTGCACCTTCCAAACTCACAGCCTCTTCAATCTAGAAGGACAAGGCAGCAGATACATGGGAGCACCAGCATCTGCATGTTCCCCTTCAAAATACTCATCATCCTGACTTGGAAATATATCAATGTTCCTACAGTCTTTGAGTCAAAATCCGAGAATTTGTAAAATGGGTTTGTGGACCCACGTGAAGCACATGGACTGCAGTCCTTACTAACTTCTCAAGGCAGTTAGTGATGATCAACGCCCACATCCCATGAGTAACAAAATAAATTCCCAACTCTCTGGAAGTAGCAGCTGAGGAGGTAGAGCCTGAATCTGGACAGGACACCCCTGGATCCATGCCTCAAAAACATCTTCAGGGTCATCCACCTAAATCTTGCAAGTCAACAACGTTCACTCCAGCACACTCTCCCTTCAGTACAGCTTCAAAGCCTATGACTGCATCTAATCATAACTGGAAAAATATTTTAAAGTACTGAGATTGTGTGGGTGACATGGATAGCAGGTTATTATAAAGATACTTATACATCTGTATATGTTTGTGCACTTTCAATTGTCATGTGTCTGATCAACTGTCATTTCAGCTGCAGGACCTTTTTCAGTGGCTACCATGCTAGAGTTAAGAAACCTCTTCATTCATCCCCAGGATGAAAGGATTTATATTGGTGAGGCAATGCCCATCTTGAGAATCATCCTAGATACAGGTTGTTCTGGTTTAACACACATTTCATTAACAGGAATTGGCTATAACGTGATTGATAAATTGTTTGGATAACACAAACTTTCTACTGAATGGGCATAGCAATTTTCCACTGTGCTCTTGTACAGCGTGATTTTCTGTTGATCAGAGTTGTAGAGGAAAGCAACTGTCTCGTTATAGCAGAACCACCTGTAGTTAGGGATTCTTCAACCCATACACTCATGACTACAACCAAGACTTAGAATTTTGCCTTAGCCTTTTCACCTCCTCAATAATGCGAACACCTTTTCATGTGGCCCTGTAACACGTCCTCAAATATGGTTATCTATGAGTGTGACTGTGATAATTAAGAATTGCAGAATTCTCTGGAGGAAAATGTTCATTTATCTATATGTTAAACAAGGAAGCATGCTTTCATTCAAGCAGGAATGATGGCCAATCTTCAGTTAACATCCAACCTGCGCTTCAAAGTGCCAACCTGTGCACCCATGACCCAATACACAGAAGAAACCTTATTTTGCTCACTATTAATTTTATGGCAGCCGTTTTCCTTCCTCATCACACATTTGAGGTTTGATCGAAGATGGTGCATTGACCAGTTTGCATTCCTTTGAGTTATAGGCTTTGCCGGATGGTCATGATTCTCCCTCCAAATCTTTAGGTTCTGTTTTTGTTGTTACTCCTGTCAGCCCCTTTAGCTTTCAGGATCCCATGTTTCTTCCAACTGTTTTATTTGATGTTAATATACACAATTTTTTCCCTTAGCCCTTGGCTTACAACATTGGCATGCCCATTGAGGCCAGGGTAGTGATGACTTGCAAACACCCTCACTCCGGCAGGAGCCTATACCCTCCAACATTGTATCAGATTCTCACCTTTGTGTTTACAGTTATCCTTCCTCCATTGCCATCATGCCCTCAGTGGCTCAGAATAATACAGCCCATCCTCAGACTTGAGTTTCCCATTTTCCACTATATTGCACAGATCAACTTCTGATAAGTCCCCTTGATGTCTACTGTGCAACCTTTCAGGACTGACTGACATTAATATCCCAGGCTGACTTGTGAGGACAACTACGGCTAATCACAGCCCAGCACTCTGATGCCTCGACCGACTTAGCTCTACTCCCTGGAGTGACTACACTTGGCCTGCAGGATTGTGTTTCACTAAGTGCCTGACTGACCATGAGCAACCCCCTAGCCTGAGATAGATGATGCCTTTGACTGAGTGTTATGGCACTCCCTGACTGACCATAGTTTCCTTTCACTCCACTAAAGACTGGTTCTTTTTGAGTATTAGATATGGTCATTTGGTTAATGCACATGCAATGTGTTTGCTGTGTAAGTTGCTGGCATTTGCTGAAGATGTGACATTGACATATCACAGTGCTCTTCAGTAATATGCCCACCTTCTTGACTGTTCAGTGCTGGAAGTTGAGACTGTGGTGCTGGAAAAGCACAGCAGGTCAGGCAGCATCTGAGGAGCAGGAGAATCAACGTTTCGGGCATAAGTCCTTCATCAGGAAGCTCAGGAATCAGGAACATTTCTGATGAGGGACCTTTGCCTGAAAAGTCAATTCTCCTGCTCCTCGGATTCTGCCTGACCTGCTGTGCTTTTTCAGCACCACACTCTTGACTCTGATCTCCAGCATCTGCAGTCCTCACTTTCTCCCTGTTCAGGGCTTGAAACCATGACAAACTATTTTCATTCCTGTCTGCGCTAAAAAGCAAAGCAAGTCAGAGATATTGTGAGACTTAAGGATCTCTTTGAAATGGCAATACACTAAGAGGCAAGGCAAACGAGCAACAGTGAAACTTCCATGTAAGCACAAAGTGGATTAAGAAATTGCGCTAAAAGCCACAAAATGCATCCTGTGCAAATATATAGTTTGGTGTGTTCCAATGCTTGCAGAGCGACCTGACAGGAGCATTGCAGTGTGAATACTCTGTGAACTCCAAACTGCAGTGGTAAAGTGCTGATGTATATTATGGGTTGATCCAAGAACAACCGTGATGATATGGTTAGCCTGACGTTTTGCTAATGTCACCCTCCATGTAAAGAAGGATCAAGGCAGTCACTGTCCATGAAGCACCAACATGAGTGAACCATAAGCTGGTAGCTCAGAGAAGGAAACTATGAGCTGCATCCGTCAGGAAAGTTCTCTGACTTTTATATCGGAAATTGGTGCTGTCTAATATTTTCACAATGGTTGGGAGAAACAGACATAAGTGTGTGGATATAATTGAAATGAGATTAGCTAATAATGAAACTCAAATGCATGGAACAAAGTTAGTTATGACTTATTAGTGAGTTCAGAGCTTGCTATTGTAAAACTTAAAAGTGTCAAAGACTCTTTGGGATGATGCAATGGAAATTGAACCACAATAACACCAGAACCTTTAAGAAACACTCAAAAAATCTTGATTTAATGTAACACTCTTAACGTCAACAAAAAGAGAATTTCAAATTTAACTTTCTTAAATTTAACTCTTTAAATAATACTCACAGACACACAAAAAAGTCATAGAATACTGCATCTATTAATTATAATAAAATGCAAGACAAAAACAGAAATATTATGAGTGGAGAAGAAACAATAACTAGAAAATACAGTTTTATATCACCTCGGCATCATGACCAAACTAGTTATGTTACTTCCCCAGTCCTTTTCCTTTCTTTTAAGTAATGCCTTGATATTTTCTGCACAAGAATACTCAGTCTACAACTCACTCATTGCTTGTTCAATCCAATGTCTTCCTTAGTGTCTTTAGGCTTTAGAATTATTGCTTTCAATATTTACAAATATGGCTTTTCTGCTCTTTCTTTTGAAAATTGAAGAAAGTAATTTTAAGGGAAGGGAGAGAGAGGAAGATTGATGTAGTTAGCTTATGTAGATCTCCTTTCATCTCTCAATAATGATTAATGTTAGAGTGAAAAGGCAAATTGGGTGAAATGATAAGTCAACAGAATTGCAGTGGCAGGCATTTAAGGGGCTATTTCTGAGCAACACAAGATAGATGCTTTCCAATAGGTGAGAAAGATTCCCAGGTTAGCACACAAAACAGTACTTTTCACGGACTCTCGGTGCATGTGACAATAATAAATCAATTCCAATCTGTGGTTAACAAGAAATATTAAACATATTATCAGACTAAAAGAAAACTGTATAACTGTGCAAAGACAGGTAGCACATGAGTATATAATACTTTTAAAAAGCAAAGAATTGAGTCACAATTGGAACTAGTCAGAAATATAAAGAAAACATATCAGGAGTTTCTGTGACTATCTAAAGAAAAAGTTTTTTTTAAAATGAAAAATGACAGATGAACAAAACAGACATTTTGCATCAATCCTCACTATAGAAGATACAGGAAAGATCTCAGAAACAGTGATACATCAGGAAATAGAAGGGAAGGAGGAACTCAGGAAAATCACAATCGTTAAAGAAATGGTAGTGAGTAAATTACAGGCTGCCAACTGTTCAGGCCCGGATTGACTTCATTCTAGTGAATGATAAGCTAGTTAGTGAATTGTTTTGAGGTTTTCTAAACTCCCTTGATTTAGAGATGGTCCCAGTTGATTGAAAGATAATATTTTAAAAACCTTTGTACAAAAAGTCATGGAGACAGAAAGCGAGGGGGGTGGGGGAGGGTAGGAGGGGAGCAAACAGATCGATCAATTTAACATCTACCACAGGGAAGATGTCAGAAATTATCATTCAGGGCACTTGGATCAGTTCAGTGTAATCAGGCAGAGTCAATATGGTTTTGTGCAAGAGAAATCACATTTGACTAATCCATTAGAGTTCTTGGAGGAGGCTACACATGCTTTGGATAAATAAACTGGTGGATATGTTCTACTTCGATTTCCAGAAGACATTTGCATATCAAAAATAATTGAGGAAAATCAAACACCCTAATACACGGGGGCGGGGGGTGAGGGGACTGCAGAGCTCAAAGATGCAGGGGGATTTGGGTTTCCTTGCGCATGAATCACAAAAAGTGTCTCCTGGCTAGTCATTCTTGGTTTCTTCCAGCTTTTACAAAGGTCATGCACCATGTTTTAAAAATTTCCAGTCAGTGTCTTATATTATACTTTAAATCCAATATTCATGTCTGTAAAGTGCCATTACCATAGAAAAAGCTGGAGAATTCTGCTACTCAGCATTAACTTTTCTTTATAGCTCACAGAAACACTTCCTTGTTACTACAAAAAAACTCTTTTACAATTCGTATTAATCACTTTGCTTCTTTATTACTTTGACTATTGACATTAAATTACCTTTATGAGCAGTTTTATTTATTTGTTCTTGTTTCATGCAGTCCAACCGAATTAGCAACATATTTTTTCTGGTTATTGTTGAGTTTGCATCAGCATTTATTTCTAATCCAAATTCCAATCTTTTCAAGTATCTCTTATGATCTCTTGAATATCTGCAATCCATATTATATCATTGGTGAGTGAGGATTGTTTATCAATTTTCTATTGATTTTCACCTCAACTTGCATGGCATTCTGAATTACTACAGAATGAAATCTGAGCATATGTTGTCTTGATCAAATGTTATACTCTTGTCTCAGTGCTCATCTGATAATTGTGCATTTTAGTCAGTCATTAACAACACTTTCTGCTACTTTGTGCTCCACAAAAAGATTGTTCATACATACATTAAAGGTTATCTGCTTTCCTCATGCGTATCACAAACAACAATTTTTTTTATTACTTGTGACATCACAGTTTTCTTTCTGCCTTTAAGATTCTTTTTTCTTTAAGTTGAACAGCTTTTTACAACTTCCAGTTAGGCCCACAAAGTCACTGACTGTTATAGAGCCTATCATCTTTTCATTCTGTTGTTCACAAAGTTTAGATTAAACTGGACTGCTTTCTTTGAAGGTTATCCCTCCTTACCAAAGTGCCTCATACTGCTGCATAAAACACACATTTCCACCTCTTGTAGAGCTTTGTTATTGAATCAGAATTATTTCTGCTCTTCTGCCATACTTGTCAAAAAGAACTGTGCCATCTTGGCTAATGAATCTTTCAACATTTGTACTGATTAAGTTGTTCATTAATTGCTTGAAAAGAATTACAGGGATTATCTGATATTTACTTGTTACCAGTAATGAAATCACATGACACATTATTCAATCTACTTTGCTCTTGGGAGTTTTTCAGCATTTGTTGACTCGAGTAAGGTGCAAGCTGAAATGTGTTGCTGGAAAAGCGCAGCAGGTCAGGCAGCATCCAAGGAACAGGAGAATCGACGTTTCGGACATAAGCCCTTCTTCAGGAATGAGGACAGTGTGTCCAGCAGGCTAAGATAAGGCTTTTATCTTAGCCTGCTGGACCTCCAGCATCTGCAGCCCTCACTTTATCTCAAAGATTTTAACCTACTGCGAATCCTCTTACAAGGATGCCTTCCTTGAAGAAGCTCTCTTCCTCCCTCTACAAGGATTTCAGTGAGTCCCTCTCTCACTGCACACCCCAGGTCATGAATCTTTCAACATTTGTACTGATTAAGTTGTTCATTAATTGCTTGAAAAGAATTACAGGGATTATCTGATATTTACTTGTTACCAGTAATGAAATCACATGACACATTATTCAATCTACTTTGCTCTTGGGAGTTTTTCAGCATTTGTTGACTCGAGTAAGGTGCAAGCTGAAATGTGTTGCTGGAAAAGCGCAGCAGGTCAGGCAGCATCCAAGGAACAGGAGAATCGACGTTTCGGACATAAGCCCTTCTTCAGGAATGAGGAAAGTGTGTCCAGCAGGCTAAGATAAGGCTTTTATCTTAGCCTGCTGGACCTCCAGCATCTGCAGCCCTCACTTTATCTCAAAGATTTTAACCTACTGCGAATCCTCTTACAAGGATGCCTTCCTTGAAGAAGCTCTCTTCCTCCCTCTACAAGGATTTCAGTGAGTCCCTCTCTCACTGCACACCCCAGGTCATCTCCTCTGCACAGAAGCTCTTCAGTCACGTTCTCAAACAGACTCGCTACCACAGCCACATCTCCTTCCTCAGAACCTGCCTACGGAACCGACTGATCCCGCACGGACTCCGGACTACGTTCAGACCAACAAAATTTGGACCCAACCAGGACAACCAGTACCTACAACAAATCCGAATCCTCCAGCAAAAGACCTCCCTCCAGATCCTTCGCTCCACGCTTGCAGCCATGCGCCGCTACCTACATTCCCTGCAATTAGACCTACCCCAGCTCAGGACAACTCTCTCACAGACCTGTAAAGGACCTCTACTGTTTCTAAGCTTTTATCTTAGCCTGCTAGACACACTTTCCTCATTCCTGAAGAAGGGCTTATGCCCGAAATGTCGATTCTCCTGTTCCTTGGATGCTGCCTGACCTGCTGCGCTTTTCCAGCAACACATTTTCAGCTCTGATCTCCAGCATCTGCAGCCCTCACTTTATCTCGAGTAAGGTGCAAGCCTTCTTACCTCTGAGTCAGAATATTGTGGGCTATTCCCCAGTCCAGAGATTTTTGCACATAATCTGGTCAAATATTCCTGTCCAGAACTGAGGGAGTGTTGCACTACAGATGAATTGTTAAATTCCAGGACGGACTTGCTTGATCAGCTGGTTTCAAAAGATTCCATGACATCACTCCAAGCAGAACAAGGGTAATTATCTCAGTGTGCTGACCAGTACTTTTCTGAAACCATTTTCAGTGAAAGAATTGAATTGACCATTTGCTTCATTACTGTTTGCAAAGTATTGTTGTATGCAAATTCACTGCTGCAATTTCCAAGTATGTCTACACTTCAAAAGTCTTTTCTCCCTCCCATCATATTGCTTTTATTCAGCTCTAACACATCCTCTTGTCAGTTCATTCTGTGCTGTTCCTTTTGAGGTTCATATCAAGTTGTTATTTATTATTTTGGGTTCAATTTGGCATGCATTTTTTTGAATAAAAACAATGTTTTCATTGGAATTGTGGTGAATTATGATACACATTGGCATGAATTATTCTATTTCCACACCACCCATCTCTAAGTTTTGAGCTTTACTGTTAAAGAGGCTGGGTGATGCACATTTAAAATTAGGTACTGAATTGAAACTGTATAGATTAATTTGAAGTAAGGCTATTAAGTCTAGAACCCACACTAGATAGTATATTCAGCAAATAATTCTAAGTTAGAAACATTCGTAAGGGTGACCTTGATATTGTATTAATATAAAATGGCTGATAGTGAATTATTTTTATTTGATTAGGCAATAAAAATCAGAAGTGATGTAAAAGTGGCTGTCAATTCATTTTATGCTATTGCAAAAGACTTTGCTGTGGGGTTAATAAAGATATATCTGCATGATTTTTTTCCCTATTTTTGGATGTGGATTTAAATGTAGACTTACCACTTATCATTGGCTAGCCAAGGAAGCAGCAGTAATCATTTTGCTATGAAATTGTTAAGGACTGCAACAAAGAGGCAATTAGTGGAACTAGGGACCAAGTTAAGCTAAATTGTAACACTTTCTACAGTTATTAGCAGCTGTGTAGACGGGAAATTGTTATTTTTGAAACCTTTCCTGTTGTTATATATCAAGTGCATGTGCAATTTTCTGGCCATGTTTTTACGCTGGCATGTAATGTTATCGCACAGAGTGAGCTTGATTGTTGGATGTCGGAAAGAAAGTAAGGCTATTTATATGATTTTCCAGATCATCAGAGATTTGGGTGAAAGCCCTTTCTAAAGTTAATGAGTTCCACTCGATCATTTTGTGGCTGATTTCCCACCAACATGAACAGCGAGTGACCTGAAAATAACCTGGTGTCACTTGTGCAGAAACATTCCCGAAGATACCATCCTGATTAGCATCTACGATAATGATGAAGGGTTTTTTTTCCTGCCCAGACTACTTTGATCAACATCAGGGCTATGGCTATTGGTAGCTTGGTTTTGTAGGCAACAGATGGTACATTGTGAAAAAGGAGAATGCCTGGGGTGTGTTGACAAGATGCAGCTGCCAGTGGTTGTGATGGTGTGGCTTGATGTGGTGTTTAGTGGAGAAGAAAGCAAGCCTAACAAAAAATACCACCCTCACTGGCAAGATCGTTTCAGGAGAAATGGTAGGGGTAGCAGGAACAGTATGAAGTTGGGGAAACAGTATGAAGTAGGGGTATCAGGAACAGTATGAGGTAGGGGTAACAGTATGAAGTAGGGGTAACAAAAGCAGTGTGAAGTAGGGGTAACAGGAGCAGTATGAGGTAGGGGTAACAGGAGCAGTATGAAGTAGGGGTAACAGTATGAAGTAGGGGTAACAGGAGCAGTATGAGGTAGGGGTAACAGGAGCAGTATGAGGTAGGGGTAACAGGTACAGTATGAGGTAGGGGTAACAGGTACAGTATGAGGTAGGGGTAACAGGAGCAGTATGAGGTAGGGGTAACAGGAGCAGTATGAGGTAGGGGTAACAGGAGCAGTATGAGGTAGGGGTAACAGGAGCAGTATGAAGTAGGGGTAACAGGAGCAGTATGAGGTAGGGGTAACAGGAGCAGTATGAAGTAGGGGTAACAGGAACAGTATGAGGTAGGGATAACAGTATGAAGTAGGAGTAACAGGAGCAGTACTTCATACTGTTACCCCGGGGTAACAGTATGAAGTAGGGATTACAGATTGAAGTCAGGGTAACAGGTACAGTATGAAGTCGGGGTAACAGGAACATTATGAAGTCGGGGTAACAGTATGAAATCGGGGTAACAGTATGAAGTCAGGGTAACAGGAACAGTATGAAGTCGGGGTAACAGGAACAGTATGAAGCCGGGGTAACAGTATGAAGTCGGGGTAACAGTATGAAGTCGGGGTAACAGTATGAAGTCAGGGTAACAGGAACAGTATGAAGTCGGGGTAACAGTATGAAGTCAGGGTAACAGGAACAGTATGAAGTTGGGGTAACAGGAACAGTATGAAGTCGGGGTAACAGGAAAAGTATGAAGTTGGGAAACAGTATGAAGTCGGGGTAACAGGAACAGTATGAAGTCAGGGTAACAGTATGAAGTTGGGGTAACAGTATGAAGTCAGGGTAACAGGAACAGTGTGAAGAAGCCTATGGAGAGATTCTATGAATGGTGGAGGATTGACATGAGAAGGACGATGACGTGTGTGTGAAAGAGTAGTACAGGAGATGTACATGAGACGATGAAATTGGTCAGTGTGGCAAAATGGCTGGTACAATTCTTTGGTACAAATTATTATTATTTACAATCTATTCTTTGGGCTGAAAATGATAATGAAAAACTATTAGAAAATCTGTCAGGTTCCATAGTTTGCTTCACCCATATCCCAGGTTGGCTGTACTAAGTTGTTACTGTTCCATTCGGGATACTCAAAATAATTAAGCTCCCACCTGCGGACGGATGAACTGGTTCCCCTCCTTTAGTCACCTGCCCCCTTAAGTTGGCTGCAATAAGGTTAATTTACAAAGGATCTCTTCCCTTGTGGATACCTTTCTCCTGGACAGAGCCTTGCTGACAGACGAGAAATGATAAGTGAGTCCAAAACTGGCAACATTTAAAATAGATGCAGGTCAATCTCGGAGTCATTCTTGAAAAGCAGATAGTGAAACGTTGATAGTTGAACAAGCAATCAGAGGATTCTTGTCTTTGCAGGTTAGTTGAAATCCTTTTGCCCTGTTACGTTTTGACGATGACTGGCTGGCAGCATTCAAAGAGAAAGCTATTTTACTTGCAACACAGGGATTTTCAAATGTAACAATAGCACTTGGACTCAGTCTAAAATACATGAGTAACACAGCCCACTGACACACTTATGCATCTCAACTCACTAACATACCTTCTTCCACTAGCCTTCACAGACCAGAGTTGAACTGGCTTTTAACCCCATTCTTATGAGTTTGTGAAGAGGGAAGGCACTTAACATGTCTCTCACCCACACTAATGCATTTGTTACCATCATGTTTACATTCTGAAATACCTCCTGTAGGGATTGTAACAAGGTCAGCCCAAGATAGACTTCATAGAATATACATTCCCTGACTTGGGATTGTTAATCTAGTCCAATCAGGGAGCCCTGACTGACAGATATAAATAGGAGTGTCAGAGGTTCAGTTTACTCTGAGAGCTGGCTCTGAGGGAGTTGGATCAGTGGCAAGTACTCTCGACATGTAATTAAAGGGTGATTTTGTGATAGGATACCAGCTTCTGTGGAGTTACTTCACTTCTAAAGAGATTAGAGACAATATGTTTTTCCCTATTTATGCAAGTTTCCTTGACTTCCTCTCCATCAGATTTCATATTCCACAGTCTTTCTTAACAGACAGCCATTGGTTGTACATCCAAAGTTATGATTCATGGTCATGACATAACAAAGGAGGTGATAATAGCCCATAATCTCCAGCACCTTGCTAATATACCTGGTCTACTCAAAAAACAAAACAGCATTTTGAGTTTAACGGAACAACATTTGTACTTCTGGGCTCATAAATATACAAATAAGGCGAAACATGGCTGAAGATACAAGGTCTTACTAACGTAAACATTTTATCAATGTCCTTGGCTGGCTAAAATGAAAATTGGTTCCCAAGTAAACTCTTAAAGAGATGAAGGTCTATTCATGGAGTATTACCATTATTAATAGTGTCTGAGTCTACAGACTCTGGATCAGACTTATCCACCAACTCCATAGCCACTGGAGTGGAAATCATTCTTGATCCCAAGTGATTGAGTAAGAAAGGTAAGGCTTACCATTGGACTTGGTGATCAAAGTAATTGATGATAACAATATACCCAGAATGATCAGCTTGCACCTCGTGTCAATCATGCCGATAGGGTGTGGCGCATTCAAGCCAGCAATAACTGAAGGAAACTGTTTCCATAGGTTCTGGGTAAGAACAAAAACTATTATAAGTCCTTGACATCTGGAACTCCATCCCACAAGACAATGTGTGAACTACATGTCGATTGTAGTACTGAAGACTAAAATTGACCAACTTTGTTACATAAAAATAGGAAAGCTGAAGCAATGTCGGCAAAATGTAATTGTGGCACAGACTTGCGTATCATCTAACTAACTAGCAGAACAGATCTGAGGGTTAAAATGGTCTACCCTGTTCCCATTTCCCTACATTGTGAAAGAATTGCACATTCCCTTCACCAATACAGTGAAACTGCAAAAAGCAACCAATCGTGCCTGCAGAGAAACTCTAATGTAAACGTTTTATTGCCGGTGGCAGTTAAAATTACTCTGACCTTAAAAAGTCATGCCTCTGGGCTGGTGTAGGGAATATCTGCAATATCAATTGTTTCGTTCCTTTTGTTGAAAGATATATCAAACAAGTGTTCAAATTTTTGTTCAGCAGGCCAGCTTTTACAACTATTTTCCTTCAGAATAGCTATAGCAGCAGGGCACAGCCCGATTTCAATGATCATCATTGTCTGCTGCATGCACCACAGCTTTGCCACTTATAGAGAGCTCATTATGAGAGAAAAAACTCATCTGCAGAGAAAGCTCTGCAGGACACCAACAGTATAACCCAGAGGCTGAACTACCTTTGCAACATGGATGCTTTTTATGGAAGATATATCTGTCTAACTGCCTCAAACAAACAAGCTGTCCATGAGTGAAAAATGCTGTCCCCTAGTGTATTTTCATTAACCACTAACAATTATTCATCCTTTGATCATCAGAATAAACCCTCTAAGCACAATTTAAATACAGCATGCCTATTTTCCCATGACTAATATGCACGTAATGCATTACCTGCTTGTGATAACAACCGCTTACTACAACTTCACCCTGGGCAGAGTTTTCCCATTTTTCTTTTGCAGTGTGTGGATGAGCTTGTTACGTAACAACTGAGCCCTGCAACCAAGAATGGAAGTCCAATTGCCTACTGATCAGTTCTTTCGAGCTAACAGGTGAATTTCCCTAGTTGCAAGAAGTTGTTACCAGCCAGAGCCAGTTTACATCTGTGTCCAAAAGTACGAAAGTCCATTTCTCCTCCTCAGGAATCCACTGATGAGCTATAAGTACTTTCTATGCTCTTCTCATGGAGTGGAGGTTGGAGAGAGAGAGAGAGAGACAGAGACCAAGTTAGAGGAATTAGAGACATTGGCAGGGAGTGACTTCCAGAGACCAAACCCTTGCCTCTCATTCATGCCTCTTATTCCCCCTTAGATGAGGACAATTAGAGGCCCACCTCTCCTCCCAACTTAGCAGATAGTTGCTATGATGCCCCAGCCAGGAAAATAGCCACCTTTCTAACTTTCCATGATTCAAATGATTGAGGAGCCACTTGTGTGAATCTTTACTCTTAAACTTAATTTCTACCCATTGTAGTTAACACAAAGCCTTATTTTCACCATGGACATCCAGTCCCTGTACACCTCCATCCCCCATCACAAAGGACTCAAAGCCCTCCGCTTCTTTCTTTCCCGCCGTACCGACCAGTACCCTTCCACTGACACCCTCCTTCGACTGACTGAACTGGTCCTCACCCTGAACAACTTCTCTTTCCAATCCTCCCACTTCCTCCAAACGAAAGGAGTAGCCATGGGCACCCGCATGGGCCCCAGCTATGCCTGCCTCTTCGTAGGATATGTGGAACAATCCATCTTCCGCAACTACACTGGCCCCACCCCCCACCTTTTCCTCCGCTACATCGATGACTGTATCGGCGCCGCCTCGTGCTCCCATGAGGAAGTTGAACAGTTCATCCACTTCACCAACACCTTCCACCCCGACCTCAAATTCACCTGGACAATCTCAGATTCCTCCCTCCCCTTCCTCGACCTTTCTATTTCTATCTCAGGCGACCGAATCAACACGGACATCTACTACAAACCGACCGACTCCCACAGCTACCTGGACTACACCTCCTCCCATCCTTCCCCCTGTAAAAACGCCATCCCATTCTCCCAATTCCTTCGACTCCGCCGCATCTGCTCCCAGGAGGACCAGTTCCAAAAACGCACAACCCAGATGGCCTCCTTCTTCAAGGACCGCAATTTCCCCCCTGACGTGGTCGACGATGCCCTCCACTGCATCTCTTCCACTTCCCGCTCCTCCGCCCTTGAACCCCGCCCCTCCAACCGCCACCAGGACAGAGCCCCACTGGTCCTCACCTACCACCCCACCAATCTCCATGTACAGCGCATCATCCGCCGTCATTTCCGCTACCTCCAAACGGACCCCACCACCAAGGATATATTTCCCTCCCCTCCCCTATCAGCATTCCATAAAGACCACTCCCTCCGTGACTCCCTCGTCAGATCCACACCCCCCCACCAACCCAACCTCCACTCCCGGCACCTTCCCCTGCAACCGCAGGAGGTGCAAGACTTGCGCCCACACCTCCCCCCTCACCTCCCTCCAAGGCCCCAAAGGAAACTTCCATATCCGCCACAGATTCACCTGCACCTCCACACATATCATCTATTGCATCCTCTGCACCCGATGTGGCCTCCTCTATATTGGGGAGACAGGCCGGCTACTTGCGGAGCATTTCAGAGAACACCTCTGGGACACCCGGACCAACCAACCCAACCACCCTGTAGCTCAACATTTCAATTCCCCCTCCCACTCCACCAAGGATATGCAGGTCTTTGGACTCCTCCATCGTCAGACCACAACAAAACGACTGTTGGAGGAAGAACGCCTCATCTTCCGGCTAGGAACCCTCCAACCACAAGGGATGAACTCGGATTTCACCAGTTTCCTCATTTCCCCTCCCCCCACCCTGTCTCAGTCAAATCCATCAAATTCAGCACCGCCTTCCTAACCTGAGATCTTCTTCCCGACCTCTCCGCCCCCACCCCAGTCTGACCTATCACCCTCACCTTGACCTCTTTCCACCTATCACATTTCCGACGCCCCTCCCCCAAGTCCCTCCTCCCTACCTTTTATCTTAGCCTGCTGGACAAACTTTCCTCATTCCTGAAGAAGGGCTTATGCCCGAAACGTCGATTCTCCTGTTCCCTGGATGCTGCCTGACCTGCTGCGCTTTTCCAGCAACACATTTCCAGCTCTGATCTCCAGCATCTGCAGACCTCACTTTCTCCTCCTAGTTAACACAAAGGCAAAACATTCATCCCAGTTGGCGTTAAATCGATAATGCATAGGTGAAATCGTAAGCATCAAACAATCCCATTCTTCCTCTTCCTGCCCATCAAACTGAGGGTGTGCAAGTATGCTTGTTCCAATCGACTGGGCCACAGTTTAGATCTGTACTTAAGTCTATTGCTTACTGAAGTCTCCATGAGGAAAAACTGTATTTTTAAATAAAAATTCAAACAGTTTTTGGCTTTGAAGTGTGTGCTTCACATTATTGATTTCTGTGTTGCTCTTTTATTCAGCTTTCTGTATTTCTCAGTCATTAATGTTTCACATCCTTTTCCTGGCAGATCCACTCTGTAAAAAAAAAGACCTCATGCTCAACAAGCTGTCATTCAGTTTTAGCTTGAGTTTCAGGGGCAGGTCAGCACGATTGCTCTTTCAGTATAGGAAAAACTGAGAGATGTAAATGCAGGAAATTATCTTTGTATGGAAACTGAGCCTTGCAATGCTCAGAGGTGTTGGCTTTAAAATCACTTACCTTTACATAATATGTTGGAAAAATCACTTCTAACTGACATTTTACCTGATTATTGATTTACTTACAGGACAGAAAAGAAAAGGAAACAAACATAGCAATTCATACAAAAATTGATAAAATATAAATATCATAAAATAAATTGAGTCCAAGCATCAACATTAAATGAAGCAGTCGGCTCTCATTGCCATTTTGCTCCCCCTGATAGCTCAACATATTATTATTATAAATCTGAGACAACAATTTTTCTGTGCAATATTATGGAAAAGCTTGTTGTTGCATACATTTTAAGTGAGAATTTTTCAAACAAACAATTCCACTAAAATAAATAACTGACTGGTTTGGACAAAAAAAAAATCAGCCCATAAAGTGACTAAAGATTTGACATTAAGGTACAAATTCAAGCTAGCGTTGTAAATATATCTGAGCCAAGTTTGTTGGCTGTTATAATTTGAAAACACATTTGTTGTTGTCAGATTGAATATTGAAATGTTGACATTTACATTTACAAGTTCACCCTTTTCAGCACAAATTGAAATTTCAAACTCCTGTTGCAAGCAGTTGCTCCTGAGAAAGGAAGAAGATCGTTTAGAATTGTTAAAAATTCCTTCCCTTAGTGTATGGAGTTTAGTAAAAGTTTCATAACCAGAAGTGTTTGGTGAAAACCCTGAAAGGATTATTTGAAGCTGAGAAAGTTTAAGGTCAGTTATATGATGAATTAATGAAGAAGCTATCAGATTTCCACAAATGGGAATTGAAGCTTCAGCTAAATCAAACCTGAAATGGCTCGTAAAGGGCATTTTTGATAGTATTTTGTACTTTAATGGGATGTTGTTGTGATTAATGAGATTATGTTTTTACTGTGAGGTTTGAAATATTTAAATGAGCATGATATGAAAATAATTTGATTTATTTCATTTTATCTTTATTTAATTTGTGCAAATGTTTCTGTTTTGGAGTTATACCCGAATCTAGAGCATTGAGTCATTCAGTGAAAAACTACCTATTAAAAACAAAATAAACAAAATAACATCTACCAAGGCAGATTTCAGACTGGGGTATGACTTGTGCCATGATAATAGCAGCTCAGACCATAATATGTGTAAAATGTTGCTGCAATCTAAACTCTGGCAGGGAAAATCAATTTTGCCATCTTGCCTCAGTATACACAGGGTAGTGGCGAAGTGTTGTTGTTCAGACTGGAGACCTGTGACCAGTGGTGTACCACAAAGATCGATACTGGGTTGACTGCTGTTCATCACTTACATAAACAATTTGAGTGAGAATATAGGAGGCATGTTTAGTGAGTTTGTGGATGACACTAATATTGGTGGTACAGTGAAGAAGGTTATCTAAGAGTACAATGGGATCTTGACCAACTGGGCCAGTGGGCTGAGGAACAGCAGATGGAGTTTAGTTTAGATAAATACAAGGTGTTGCATTTTGGTTAGGTAAACCAGGGTGGGACTGAAACAGTTAATGGTAGGGTCCTGGTGAGTGCTGTTAAACAGAAAGATCTAGAGATGCAAGAACATTGTTCCTTGAAAATGGCATCACAGGGTAGACAGAGTGCTGATGAAGGCATTTGGCACACTTGCCTTCATTGGCAGAGCATTGAGTACCGAGTTGGGATGACATGTATGGTTATGCAAGATATTGGTAAGACCGCATTTGGAGTACTGCATTAAATTCTGGTTGCCCTTACTTGGAAGGATGTTATTCAACTGGAAAGGGTCCAAAAAATATTTACAAGGATTTTACCAAGAGTGGAAGGTTTGTGTTATAAGGAAAGGCTGGGAGCTTTTTCCCTGGAGTATAGCGGGCTGAAGAGTGATCTGATAGAGGTTTATAAAATCATGAGGGGCATACATAAGGTGGATAGCCAAGGTCTTTTCTCCAGGATAGGGGAGTGTAAAACTAGAAGGCATAGGCTCAAGGTGAGATCGGAAAGATTTACAAGGGACCTGAGTAGCAACTTTTTCACACAGATGTTTATGCTCATATGAAATGAGCTACCAGAGAAGTGATGGAGGTAAGTACAATTATAACATTTAAAAATCACTTTGATAGGTACGTGGATAGGAGAGGTTTCAAGGGATACCAGACAAATGTAGGCAAATGGGACTAGTTCAGTTTCAGAAACCTTGTCAGCATGGATGAGTTGGGCTGAAGGGTCTGTTTTTATGTTGTATGACTGTAATTTAACATGGTGCATTTTGTTTAAAATAGCAGAATGTAGAAGCATCAATTATTATTCATAATATTGTAGGCCTGGGTAATTGTATTTGTCTTCTCTATTTTCCAATGATTATTCCATTTACTAAGTTTCATTGTGATAGATCATGTTTTCAGCATTCGATAAACTTAAGATTGTAAATTGGAATGACCACGTTTTTCATTATATTTCTAAGGCCCGTGCTCATTCAAGGAATAGTATAAATATGGAATAAGCACTGAGGACATTTGGATCTCAGTCACCAAAATTGTCAAACAGGAAAACAATAGAAGAATAATTATTGTTTTGAAAAACGCAGATGATGTCTGCCATTTTTACTGTTGGAGCTCCCTATTAAAAACAAGAATCCCATTAGTACTGCAAATGCTATCAAGGGAAAGAGCTTGGATGAGTTCCTAAACCAGAGTGCAATTTGAATTGATAGATACTTTGGAGGCAAAAGCATGCCAAGTTAATTTATTGTTGTTAATTGAGCCCTTGCTAATGTTTGGAACCATATTGTTTTCTATGATCATGTCAGAGCTAAACGAAGAAAACTAGTTTTAAGGAAGTCATGCTGAATAAAATGATGGAATTTCTTTTTCGTATTAATACACCTGAGGCTGGAACAAGGAATGTTGAATGTGAAGGCTGGCAGATGTAGGTTACAAGTATAAAGATCCTGAATTTCTGTATAAATCCTTTGGAAGAATTTAGTTCAGAAAAGATAATAGTCACTTTGTCTGATATTAGAAACATATCTACAACAAAGAAATAGTAGACAGGGCATAGTCTTATTAGATGAGCATACAGATAAGCTTTTATGACTTAATATGTAAACATCATGGTACAAATAAAGGGAAAACGTGTAATCTTGAAATGATGGTAAGATGTGAGGTACAGAGGAGCAGTTCTAACTGACAAAATTCTGCATAAATTAACAAGTTGGTTATTTCTGAAACTATCACATTGACATTAAAAATAAAAAGTAAAGATGACTCCTGCTGCTTTGGTGAGATTGAGATTGTATCTGTGCAATGGCGCAAAACACAACTATTGCATAGAATACAAAGGATAAATTGAGACCCAAGGTTTATGATTTATTCTTATATTTGCAGGTAACAAATTGTACATCACTGTTTACTTGAAGCAAAGTTGTTCTTTGTATATGGAAAAATGTCTTCTCATATTTTTAAATCAAAAAAGCAAATTGAAAGAAAACTATCTTGCAAGAAAGTGATTGTTGTCGCCATGCATAAACGTAGAGGCTGACCATTTGGAAATGCATTTACACAAGCATTAACTCAATAAGATGGGTACTGCATTACTGAATTTATTTGTTACTATTCTATCAAGTGTAGTCACCTTTTTAATTCATTTGTGCGATGTAAGCATCATTGGCAAGCCCAGAATTTACTGCTGTCTCTTGAGAAGGCAGTGGTGAGCTCCTCCTTTAGCCTTTGAAAAAGTACCAACAAAGCTGTTCAAGCAATCAAGCAATGGATGAACAGACACTGAGCAACAATCATCAGGCAAGGAAGTTCCCTCCCAGTCAGGGAATACTTCAATGGTCAAGAACATTCAGCCTCCGATCTTTGGGTAAGCATCCTCCAAGACGGCCATTGAGATACACAAGGCAGAACCACTGAGCAGAAACCGATAGCCAAGTTCTGCACTCAAGTTCCTCAACCATGATCTTGGGTTCATATCGCGCTGTGTAAACCCACTTTACTATTCTTTGTTTGTAATATTTTCCTAACTGTCCTGTTTTGGCACCATTACATTGATTACCTGTCATTATTTCTCTGCTTTAATTAGCTGTGCAGTTCTTGATTGCTTGTTACTTTGGTTAGACCCTCGCCATGTAACTCCGATACCTACTCATGCTATTCCAGCCAATTGGTTTGTCTCTAGTACCACCTTACTTTTATTATTTGCAATTATCTCTCTGCCTTAATGAATTGGTTCATAAGTCATCCTGTCACTTGTTACTCAGCTATCGACACTTTACTCACATTGTTTGTATTCATCTGTTGAAACTCCTGATTACCTGCAAAGATTTGTTATTCAGCCAATTGACAGTATTTGTATTTATCTGTTGACACTCTTAATTACCTGGAATTATCTTGCCATTATCTCTCTACCAATACATTCTGTACCTGTGCGCCTCTCTTTACTTCACCTGATGATGGAGCAGCATTCCAGAAGCTTGTGATTTTAAATAAACCTATTGAACTGTAACATAGTGTTGTGAGACTTCTGATTTTATTCACCATCTTGACTTGGAAGTGTACCGCCATTCTATTGGTGCTGCTACGTTAAATTCCTGTTACGCCATCCCTAACATTGTGGATGTACCTACATCAAATGGACTGCAGTGGTTCAAGAAGAGCTCAGTAATACCTTCACCAAAGCAACTAGGATAGGCAGTCCCTGTTAACCCAGCCAGTGAAACTCATACCGCATAAATGAATAATAAAATAATGTGCTCTTCACCTGGGTTTTCCTAACCCTGTTAGAGAAAACATAAATAGCAGTAAGTATCACAAGTTATATATTTTAGGAACAAATCTGCTTTGACCCAAAGTTATTTTACTTCGAGCGCTGAACAAGTTTTCCTTTGCTAATTTCCTCCCACCTCTACAAACTAATTACATCAGGCTTTTCATTTGAGAAATGTGTCATCTATTGTGTTTAAAAAAATCTGTCACATAACAGCATAAAATATTTAAGATGCATCATGAATAATAGAATTGTTGTGCATGTAAATGTTGGTAAGCTTTCAACCATGGCAATACAATTGGCAAAAAAAAGCTAATAAAATTCCAGTAAGTAGCACCAAAAAATTACAGTACTCATTTTACTGAGTGACCTAAGCACCAACATTCTCGGAAGGACATGAAAGATGTTGTGGCAATGTCAAAGAAAGGGCAAGAGTTTTTCCTTGGCCAGTGTTATTTCTTGAACAACATCGCTTAAACATGATGTGGAGATGATGGCACTGGACTGGAATGGACAAAGTCAGAAGTCCCACAACACCAGGTTTATTTGAAATCACAAGCTTTTTGAGCGCTGCTCCTTCATCAGGTGAAGTGGGCGTAATTAGATAGAATTCTGAAGAAGTCAGACAGTACTCGAAATGTTAACTCCATTTCTCTCTCCGCAGATGATGTCAGAATCTGCTGAATTTATCCAACATTTTCAATGTTTGTTCCAGATATCCAGTATCTGCAGTCATAGAGTCATAGAGATGTACAACACAGAAACAGACCTCCAATCCAACCTGTCCATGCTGACCAGATATCCCAACCCAATCTAGTCCCACCTGCTAGCACTTGGCCCACATCCTTCTAAACCCTCCCTATTCATATACCCATCCAGGTGCCTTTTATATGCTGTAATTATACCAGCCTCCACCACTTCCTCTGGCAGCTCATTCCATACACACACCACCCTCTGCATGAAAAAGTTGTCCCTTTCAACCCTTTTATATCTTTCCCCTCTCACTCTGAACCTATGCCCTCTAGTTCTGGACTCCCGACCCCAGGGATAAGACCTTGTCTATTTATCCTATCCATGTACCTCATGATTTTATAAACCTCTATAAGGTCACCCCTCAGCCTCCGACGCTCCAGGAAAAACAGCCCCAGCCTGTTCAACCTCTCCCTAGAGCTCAAATCCTCCAACCATGGCAACATCCTTGTAAGGCCTTCGACAAGCTATTTTACCTTGTTCACTAAAACATATTCTCTATTCTAGTCTCTTGTTGTTCTTTAAGGATCTTGCAGTGAAGTAATTAGATGTTTCCCAATATTACAGCAGTGACTACAAATAGCAGTGAGACATACTGGGACATCTTGAAAGCATTTGGAAATATAT
Organism: Chiloscyllium plagiosum; assembly: GCF_037043375.1. Taxonomy (NCBI): domain Eukaryota; kingdom Metazoa; phylum Chordata; class Chondrichthyes; order Orectolobiformes; family Hemiscylliidae; genus Chiloscyllium; species Chiloscyllium plagiosum. The sequence goes on from NW_028270174.1 coordinate 25,438,993, forward strand.
CATAACCTTCGGAGGAGACTTCCCAATAGAAAGAAAGAAACATAAAAATAATCTTGAAAGGGACAACAAAACGATCAAATCAATATTTCCCAGGTTAACATTACTGCTTGAACAATGAGAAGCACATGCTAATTTGCTTAGGTTCTGTTGTAATAATTGAGACTTGGGGGGGAAAAGAAACAACAAAAATATGTGCTGAACAGAAAGGTTGAAATAACTCCAGAGGCCAGTGAAAGTCACTAGGTCACCCTTGATTGACATATGGACAGCTCTTGACATGGATCTAGATTTCTCAAAGCCAGCTCTCAGAGCAAACAGACTCTCTGACAGTCCTGTGTACTTTTTTTTCTCTTTTCTTTTTTCTCTCCCCTCCACCCCTCTAAACTACTGCCTAACAGCAGTTGTGCCTATTTTTCCCCAGCACCTATGTCACATTGGTGCAGGTGTGGGATACAATGAAGAACAACAAGTGTGTAGATCTTTATTGTATTCCACCACCAGGTAGGAAGGAAACACCTGAGTGGGCAATGCTACGTGATCAAAACAAACACGAAGGGGAGGGCAGGGATTACATCAAAATAGAATTGGATGGGGACAGTCCTGTATTTTTTTTTTATATTGTATTAAACAATTCACAGTTTACAAAACAATTAAAATTTACAGCTGTTTACAGAGAAACAGCAATTTTACAAGGGAAAGGGGCAGCAAAGCCAGGCCCCAAACGCCTAACGTTCAACCAGTTTTCAGGGAAATGAGGACAAACCTCAAATCCCAGTTTCAATCACCACAAAGCAGTAACAAAGACATTTGCACATATAAGACAGTTCAGTTACATTAAAAAGTGGTACATACAACACAGTCCCCCAGAAGACCCAGCAAGGCCCCCCGCCCCTCTAAGGCAGCCTGCCCCTATTCACCTTCCGGCTCTCGGGCCACCCTATGCCTCTTCCAGTTCTCGGTCCACCCTGACACACCTTTTGACCACCTCTAGGACAGCCCGCCCCGTAACAGTCCTGTTTATTTTTTTTAATTTTACAATACCAAAGAGTTTCCAAAAAAAAACAGTTAACATTTACAGCTGTATACAACAGCAATTTTACAAGGGAGAGGAGCAGCAAAGCTAGGCCCCAAACCCTACCATTCAACCAGCTTACAGGGAATTGAGGACAAACCACAAATCCCAGTTTCAAATATGAAAAGACAGCTACAATAACATTTATACATAAGACAATCCTGTTACATAAAAAAGTGCAGACAATACAGACCCAGCAAGCCCCCGTTCCTCCCATCTTCTGACCACTCCTATGCAGCCCGCCCCTACACACCTTCCAGCTCTCAGTCCACCCTATGCCCCTTCCAGTTCTCGGTCCACCCTGACACACCTTTCGACCACCTCTAGGACAACCCGCCCCGTAACAGTCCTGTTTATATCTGTCAGCCAGGGCTCCCTGATTGAACCAGGTTAACAGCCCTAATCAGGGAAATCATATTCTTTGAGGGCTGACCTCATTGCAATTATTAAAAAGGGCATATGGCCTTTTTTGTCACCACTGACATGAAGACTAGTGTACACAGGTCTCTGTTCATGCAATTAACCTGAATGAAAGGTTGTTTTACAAACAACAATAAAGCTGACATTCTGACATTTTAATTCAATGTCATTAAACCTTCGGGGAAACTGCTAGTTTACAGTGGCAGGGGTGGACTCAATGCAGATGCTGTGGCTCTAGCTGAGCATTCTAGATCTGAAAAGTTTCCTTTCTTCCTCCAAGTAATGAGAGAGAATGAAATTTTAACTTTATCAACCATAGAACACAGAATTGGACCAATCCCAGGACTGTCTGGAATAACTATTACACTTTTACTTTTCAACGCTGTGTAAGAAGGCTTGATGCCTCATGGGATGACTTTGCAATAGATTTATCGGCCTCTATCAAGTCGAATGAGGGATGAGGCATAAAATATAATTCAGAGCTTTCTGTGGTAAAACAAGCGTAGTTTAATCACAAAGATTTTATCAACTGGATTTTCCTATTTACTCCATCGCCCTGCCGTGCCTCAAGATATCTAGGTCTGCTTTTTTGTTTAGTTAGATCAAGGAGTTGGCAGGATTTACAGCAGCAAAAAACAGAACAACCTCAGGAAAATTGAGCATGACTGCTGCTAGGGCTCATTGGAAATAAATGAAACAAGATTAAAGGCAGGGACTTGTAATGGAAATGTCTGGAAATGTGATAGAGGCAAACTCAATTGAGATATTCAAGATTCTGGGACAGTTTTTTTATTGGAATGACAGCATTTTTTGACCAATGCTATTGCCCTTGAACTGGTTGTAAGGCCATTTCAGAGAACAGAGGCCTTCGCTATGAATCTACATTCAGTTGGAGGCCAGACCAGGTAAGCACAGCAGATTTCATTTTTTAAAAGACCTGCGTGAATGAGGTAGATTTTTATGGTAATTAATCTCCATTTCTCAATCAATGTGATTAAGATGAGTTTACAATTCCAGCTTTAAGTAATAGGATACAAATTCCATCAGTTACAATGGTGGAATGTGGACTCATGTCATCAGGTCAAGAGCTTGGGCCTCTGTGTTACTAGTACCATAAAGTTACCACTATTCCACGATCTCCCTGAGTAAAAGAGAAAGATTTGCACCTGTACAGCATCTCATAACTTCAGGACTTCCAAAAGCCCTTGATAACTAGTTTGATTCCTGATGAAGGGCTCCTGCCCGAAACGTTGATTTTCCTGCTCCTTAGATGCTGCCTGACCTGCTGTGCTTTTCCAGCACCACCCTAATCTTGACTCTAATCTCCAACATCTGCAGTCCTCACTTTTGCCTAACTAATTTGAAGTGCGGTCACAGAGCTGTTAAAGCACAAAAGGAGACCATTCAGCCAATCATGTCTATCCTGTTTCTCTGATCGAGAATCTTGCTTAAGACTATTCTTCTCCCTTCTCCCTGTACCCACTGTTCAATTTCAAGTATGTATCTAATACCCTCATGAATGAGTCAATTGGGCGTGTCTACACCCCAGTCTCATGGAGTGCATTTCAGATCCTCGCCATTCTCAGTATCAAAAAATATTTTCCTTATTGCATTTTCCTCTTGCATCTTTTCCTTTAATTTGTTTAATTTATTTAAATTAATTACTTTAAATCTGTACTCTGTTTGGGTTGGACCATTTCTCTCCTATTCATTCTGCCCATATCTCTCATGATTTGAAATACTTCTGACAGATCTCCTTTCATTTTTTTTCTTTTTTAAGGAAAACAGTTCCAACTTTTTCAATCTATCTTAATTACTTAATTTCCTCATCCTTGGAATAACTCTTGTAATCTTTTTTACCTTTCCACTCATCTTCAGGACAGTGTCCAGAACTGCATACAATACTCCAGCTGAGGTAAACCAGTGTCTTCTTTAAAGGTTGAGAGTGCATTGCTGGAAAAGCACAGCAGGTCAGGCAGCATCCAAGGAGCAGAAGAATCAACGTTTCGGGCATAAACCCTTCATTGGGAAACGTCAATTTTGCCCGAATCGTCGATTCTCCTACTCCTCGGATGCAGCCTGACCTGCTGTGCTTTTCCAGCAACACATTCTCGACTCTAATCTCCAGCATCTGCAATCCTCACTATCGCCTAGTGTCTTCTATAAGTTTAATATAACCTCCCTGCTATCCTACTCTGTGCCCCAATAATAAAGCTAAGGATTTTTTTTGCTTCATTAAGTGGCTTCTCAGCCTGTCCTTATATATAGAGACTGAGACCTGTCCTGTTCCTGCACCCCCTCTAGAGTTGCATAATTTGTTATATTATTCCTCCATGTTCTTCCAAACATGTTTTATGCTGAACTTCATCTGTCATGTATTCACTGTTGTAATTTTACAAACACAGCAACATAACTGACCACTATCTATTCAAGGAAAGGCCATAAATGTTGATCTCATTAGTTATAGTCAAAAACAAATTTTGAAAAATCTAGTTTGTATACAGCAAGCACCCATAGCAGATAGCAATATAATAGGGATTAGAAGATTTTGTTTTTTTTTTAAGTGACATTGGCTAAGGTCTGAGATTAGCTAAAACTCTAAAGATAATTCTCTCCATCTTCTTTAAAATAGCACTATGTTCATTTTATGTCAACCTAAGGAAGCACGTGAGGCCTCCATCTCATTCAAAATACAACCCCCTAAAATGTACAGGTCGGTCTTTCATTTGTATGTCAGGTTAGATGTATCACCACATATCTCTGAAGTGGGATTTGAACACAGGGCCCTAAAGAGAGGGTGGTGCTGATATTGCTGATCACTGGGGTCCATACTTTCAGAATGACCCTGAACTGGACAGCATTACCCTCTGTGATGAATCAGGCTAATGAAGGAGAGACTGAATCTGTGAAAACTACTTTCACCAATCAAAGACTTTGTCTTTCTTCTGTTGCTGTCCCATATTTCCTTCTGTCAGATTCATTTACTGGCCTATCAGCATCAAATGTAGGAGAACACCCAACCTATGAATGGAAGAGCACATTGAACATCAAGTGGCTGTGATAAGCAAATCATTGCGATTGCTGTCAGTATCTGTCTGGACCTCAGGGGTTCAGAGGAGAGCTCCTTCAATGAAAAATGGTGAGGCAGGAAGGAGGAGGGTTTACAGAGGGAGTGGGTGTAGAAGGAAGAAGCTCGAGAGGCAGGAAATAAGAGTCTGTGATTGGACAGGAAGGAGGAGGTTTTGGAGGGAGGGATGTTGAAAGCAGAAGGATGGAACTAGTTGACGGGAGGAAAAATCTGCAAGGAATGGCAGAGAAAATAAAATATTGCAAAGCATGAGGAGAAAAGAGGAGGAAACAAGAAGTCAGGTGTAAAAGGAGGCTAGGGGTGAAGGAAGCTGGAAAGGTATGGGTGGTCAAGAAGGATGCAGAGAAGAAGGAACAGTTTTAAACCTGTCAACAAGGCAAAACTCAATTACATAGAAGCAAAGAAACATTGAAATAACTGAGATGGTGAATGCCCTGAAAATGAATGTGGAATCTCTAGTTTATCACTGTCAAGACTAGGAACTACTATTTGGAAGAAAATTTAATGGCAGATACTATAATGAACACAGTGAATTCTTAAATTTAAATCTGTAATCAAGATCTGAGATGCCATACAAAGGGGAGTAACTGCTTGAATACAATGTTCCACCTTTGCATTAGCTGTGGCCTGATCATTTGGGGTGAAGGTGAAGGCTTTTATTTAAGATTAGATTAGATTACATTACTTACAGTGTGGAAACAGGCACTTCAGCCCAACAAGTCCACACCAACCCTCCGAAGAGCAACCCACACAGACCCATTCCCCTTCTCCTAACACGACGGGCAATTTAGCATGGCCAATTCACCTAACCTGCACATTTTTGGACTGTGGGAGGAAAGCGGAGCACCCAGAGGAAACCCACACAGGCACTGGGAGAATGTGCATACTCCACACAGTCAGTCGCCCGAAGTGGGAATTGAACTCGGGTCTCTGGCGCTGTGAGGCAGCAATACTAACCACTGTGCCACCGTGCCACCCAAGAAGTGTCTGTTAGATTTTTTTGTCCTCAAAATATTTATGGCTAACTTATACCTGTTGTTTTATGCGTTTTTAAACACTGCAATAGCAAGGAAACTAATGCTTTCCTTCTTTATTGTCGCTATAAGCTTAATAGAATGTTGATGCTTGACAATATTGATTAATTATTTGACTTCTGTCTCTGTGTGAGCCCCAGATATCAACTCAAATACAATGGACACTGTTACCTCATGACTGTATCAAAGAATAAATGAATTAGTGAGGATAAAAAGGGACCCTTCAATAGGCAAAGAAGTAGTACCTGAAAATTAATTAAATAGCCCTCCAGAAACTATCACAGAAGAGCCCTGAGAAAAGATTATTTTGATATACGACCAGGTTCAAGTGAACAGATTTTGTTGTGTAATATGAACAACTGTGTTGTGTGTGATCATCTGATAAAGCTGTGGTTATTAAGTATACCATTCTGAAAGCTGATATATCAGTCAAGTTTATAAATACAGGTCGTTCTGCAAGAATGCTAATTTCATTAACACAAATTTGCTATAATGCGATTGATGAATCGGGGATACTATTTCTAAAGCACAAACTTTTAAAAGTTGTGTTGGCTGTAACGCAATTACATTACCAATACCTTAAGTGCTGTTTCTAAAACCCAAACTTTCTATAACATGAGGTTGCACAAGAATACAACCGTCACATTATCGAAGAACTACTGTAGAAATATAAAGAAGCTGTTTGGTTGCTAAGAACCAAGAAGCCTGAGGAGATTTAGTGGAGGTGTATAAAATTATAACTACTGGAGATAGAATAAACAGAAACTGTTTCCAATGGCTAAAGGGGTGATATTCGTTTTATTTATTGGCAAAGAGCCAGAGGTGACTTTTACACAAACGAGTGGCCATCAAATGGTTCCAAATGTTTAGATTAGTATCAGAGGCTGCCCTTTTGACTTACTCTGCACAGACCTCTGACCAAAACCTGTCTCCCTTGACTTGAGTAAGGACTGCTGACAACCATAGCATGCTTCTTCACTTTGTGTCTGCCTAAACAGCATTGCATTACAGCAGTACCTTGAGCCTTGTGTTTCTGACTGAAGGTTGAGCAAGAAAAAGCCTCATTCCTGATGAAGGGCTTTTGCCCGAAATTTTGATTCTCCTTCTCCTCAGATGCTGCCTGACCTGCTGTGCTTTTTCAACACCACACTCTCGACACTAATCTCCAACATCTGCAGTCCTCATTTTCACCAAGAAAAGGACAAGGCAAGGCATAGCAAGTAGAATGATGCTGTAAATGTCCAGACAGACTCAAAGTGAGCGAACGCTCTAAGAACAAGTGAACCCAGCCTAATCTATGAACTGGGCACTTATCCTTGAGTACAAAGTATTTTGCTGCAACATTTCAATGGCAGTTGCTATTGTGACACATAATGCAGTATTGAATTGCTGAAGTACGTGGTTAGTGAATCAGAGATGGGCCATGAGTGTTCTCAGAGGCTGGCACATGTTAGATGCTCGGTACCTGCTCTAACTTCCATGTCAGGAAGTTTGATTGCAGAGGTTCATAAGATAAGAAGCAGCATTTAATGAAGTAAGATTTACAGTTAATAAGATCATTAGCAAGCAATAATTCCCTTTAATAGACAACTCACTACTGTCAAGTGAGAATCTCACCTCAATTCGTGGAACTTTGTTAAAAGATTTAATAAGTTGCTCCCAGCATTGACATAGTTCTGGCCAGATTTCATGCATGATTCTGCCACATTTCTCACCATAGCCCAAGTTTTCCAGGCCCTTACAAGATTATGGCCTAAGAGAAAGGCCAAAATTAAAGCCCAATGTGCCTTGGGATAAAGTTGACTCAGAAATTGAGTGGAAACACCTTGGAACACGGACAAACTAATGTTCAGATTCAAATAGAGATATAAAGGGCAAGTGAGTACAAAAAAGCCACAGGCAGATCAGACAGCGTAATGCAATTATTTCTTTCCCGTTGAAAATACTGCTATACGAGGCATCAGGGAATCAACATAGAAATACCCAGAGATTGATTTGAGGCTCAGTAGAGATGAGCAATGGATTAAGAGTGTCTATTAAATGCATTCACTATACCAGAGGAGAGACAAGTGCAATGAACAGCAAGGGGACAGAGATGTAAAGTGGTATATCAAGGGTCATTCATGATCAGAGAAGTGAAAGTCAGAACACTATGGAAACCAACATGAAGAGATCAGACCTAGCTCAGCCTAGGGTGGAAAACTTTCAGCAAGGATTCAACCAGCAGAGAATGATTGCACCACAGACCAGGTACTAGAAATGAGATAGCTGGCCAGCCTCCATAGGTGGTTGTGATGTTAGAAAAAAACTACAGACTACTAATGAAGATTTCTGACCATGCAAGATCTATGCTACAGCAAAGCAAAGGTCAGAAACTGATAATACCCTGCAGTACAATCAGAAGTTCAACAGGTAACAGCAACAGGTGATGAACTGCAGACTAGAAAAAGTTATATAATGCAGTACAACAGAGAGGGATGGTTTAAATGGAAAACAAAACTTAGAAGTTCCCAAGATTAAATCCAGATGCTGTAAAGAATCTAGTAATCTCAAAAAGAGCATGAATCTTAGCTTTACGATATACATGAAGTTTATGTTTTCGAAGGTTTGTGTTTTACCTTTATCACTGTTTATTTTTGCATGTCAATAGATGTAATGTTCTTCTGAGCTATCAAAATGTATAAGGTTGATGGCATTTTTGAAGCTGATGGTTACCTCTTGATAATGTTGACATACCTTTCTTTCATATTATTTCATAATTAGGAAGATAACACAGCTAAAATTTACCTTGCTCTTGCCTGCCATGCACACATCTGTACAATTCCTCACAGGAAAACTGGCTGACTCTTTCCTCTCTAACCCAGCAACACTGAAGTAAAGTTGAGGCATCTTACTCAGCACAGATTGTCTTTTCTTATACATTGATATACATGAACTTGTAGTTTCAGGCAATTATATATGTTATTCCACAGGTCTCTGTGTTAATCTTAATTCTCTTCAGCATCTTACCCATGAATGTATAGACCATTCCCTTTCACTTACCTTCACAAATGTTATACTTCAGACTTCTCTACATTCCACTTCATCTGCCACCTGTCTACCCAATCTACCTCTACCTCCATTGAGTCTGCTACAGTTCACCTCAATCCTGAATCATTTAATTTCCTGTCACTGGACAGTTTAAGAGTGCTCCATTCACCCATGTTTATGAGGGACAAAAACAGATCCATTGCTGACTACTGAGAGACACTACTTCCAGCCTTCCTTTAATCTAAGCAAGATATTTACCCACAGTTATTGAATTCTGGGCACCAGCTAATACACTTTTCTTGATGTTCCATTTTTGCTTGCACTATGATCTGTATTTATCTAGTAAGCCTCTTCTTAGATATCTTATCAAATACCTTCTAAAATCGATATGAACTACATCTGCTGCAACTTGCTTATGCTCTCAATCACTTGTTCGAAAAAATCTCTATCGCATTCATCAAACACAATGTGCCTTTAGCGTAGTCATTCTACATGACCTTGATTAATCTTTACATTTCTGATTGCTCAATCATTTTATCTGAATAACATCTTCAAACTTTGTAAGCAGAGGTAGGAAATACTTGTTCATGCTGTTGTCCTTAGTGTTATTGATATGTGTCAGGGTGTGAGCAATTGACAAGAACTGTGTGTAAACAACTTACTTCTAACCATAATTCTCACTTTATACTTCTTTTTGAATTGTTCATGTTACTAATATTATATATATTTGGAGTATTAAATGTTCAGAGACCAGAAATTGCTGCTTGGGATTTTACACTAAGAATGTTTAATGCTTTAGTGACATTTTGTTGCGACCATTTGAACACCAACTATTGGATCATTTATTTTAAATGCTTTAATATCTTTGTTGAACATAGCAAAGCAATGCCTTACCAATGCAATAAACCTGAATATAATATTTCTTACAATAATTTGGACATTAAACTGCTTGTCATGTAAGGAAAAAAAATAAAATGTTCAGAGACAGGAATAATAATGTGGTCCAGTAATGAAAGGAATATTGGAGGAACCGAAAACATCAATGATGAGATAGATATTGAGTAGAATTTTAAAGGAGAGCAAAGTGGAAAAGAATAATAAAGACCATATATTAGGGAACAGGAAGTAAGGAACATTAGTGAGGACAGGATAATGTCGGAACAAGAAATATTGCACCAAATCGGCAGGCAGAGGAGTTTTCTAAAGATGAAGGCACGAACTTAGAATGTTGCTCAGAAGAATATCTAAAGGAGTGAGTCTGCAGCGGAGAATATATTTCTTAGCAAAAGTGGCAATAAAGGAATGATGGAGATCAGTTGAGCTGTAGATCTTGACGTTGATCTTCAGACCATAAAGGAAACTGAGCTTATTCACCTGAACCTGAGTGGATTGCCAGGATGAGGAAGTAAAGTGGAGTGCTGAGGTGCAAATAGTTTTTAACAGATTGCTTTGATTTTGCCAATGTTGACTTGGATCTTCATTCAAGACTTGTCAACTAAGCAGTGACATCCAATATGGCCAGTGATAATGAAAGGAGTAGGTTTGTTAGTATTATTCAGAGGAATTAATGGCCTATCATAAGTAAAGGTTATTTGAGCAGGCAGGCTGGACCATATGACTGGAAAGAAAGGAACCGTTGGAGATACCACAGCCTTCTGCATTTTCCTTCAATTCAGAGCAGATCAAGAAGGCTGAAAGGTGTTCTAACTATTCTGAGGCCAATTAAGACTCTTAATTGTCTACATAATAGCCTCATTCCATGCCTAACAGAGGAACCCACTTATGAGAATGGTGGACCCCAGAGTAAGAGTTCCTTCTGAACGTCAGATTAATTTCCCTTTTTCTCTCTCACCATGGCCAGCCAAGGATGCTGTAGTGAACCTACTCAATTAATCATATTTCTGCAGCTCCATTTCTGATCTACGGTCTTCATTGCAATGCATGACTGACAATCGCTGCCATTCCCTGTGCTATCCTAGCTTCGAATTCATCAGCAACTCTCAGAGGTTCAAGGATCTGAGCATGGATTTAAACAGGAGCGTAGGGTGGGATGGTGGTAATAGTGAGTAGGGAATTGCTGGAATTTGCTGGAATTGTTGGATCCAAGAATTTTGATGGAAGCAAGTAAATACCCAATTGAGACAATCCCAATCAGGCATTCCAAAAATAGCCACAGTGGGTTTCTACCTAACAGATGGGCCTGCCATCAGGACCATCCAATTCCCTCATCAAAACTCCCAGAAATACATTCAAGCTAGAAAGATGGTGACAGTGGGGAAGATCACATAGAAGTCAACTGTCGAGAGTGCTGGAAAAGCACAGCAGGTCAGGCAGCATCTGAGGAACAGCAGAATCGACGTTTCAGGCATAAGCCCTTCATCAGGAACCTCCATTTCATAAGTGGGTTCTCATAAGTTGGGCATGGAATGAGGTCATTATATAGACAATAAAGAATCTTAATTGGCCTCAGAATAGTTAGAACACCTTTGAGCTTTCTTGACCTGGTCCATCATACTAACCACATGGTCCAGCCTGCCTAGCCAAATCATCAGACTTATGCCCAAAATGTCAATTCTCCTGCTCCTTGGATGCTGCCTTACCTGCTGTGCTTTTCCAGCACCACTGTCTTGATTCTGATCTCCAGCATCTGCAGTCCTCAGTTTCTACTGGCTGTCAACTGTGTCAAACATATTTGATAAGTATACGGAGGAGTAGTGAACTATTTTCTCATTCACAAATTCAATTAGTGGGGACCTTGATCAGGGTAGCCATGGTGCGCCAAAAAAGATGGTCAGAAGATTGAATGGTTTCAAAGAGGGGGGTGTTGCAAATATGCAAATGCCACTAGGAGGTGCAGAAATATTCAAAGACCTCAAAGAGGAAGGAAAAATTGGAGACAAGGTGGTAGTTAGGGAGGAGAGAGAGAAGAGTGCTTTTTTTTAAAGGAAGTTTGATAACACCAATCTCGAAGTGCAAACTTTGGGCGTTGAGAATTTATACAAGTTTCCACAAATATCCTGTTATAACTATGTTTGTAAGTGCCAGTGTTTATTATTCAACCCAATTATTTCTCCTTCTTGATACAGACCATAGGGCTGCTCTCAATAGAAAGAGACAACTGGTGGTAGTTTAATCAGTGGATCACTGTGCACTCGGCAAGAGGAAGGGTTGAGAAGGAGAGTCCATCATATTAACCTCAGCTGGTGTGGAAATTGAAGGCACAATGTTAGCTTCACTCTGCATTACAAACCAGCCATCCAGCCAACTAAGCTAACCAAACCCCTTGATACAAATGTATGTGTTCACTATCACATAAAAGGAAAAGCACAAAGATGTAACACCTTTCATAGCAACTGGACATTTCAAATCACTTTGTAGCCAATTAGGTACTTTTGAAGCAAAGGTATTTTAGTCACTGTCAGAATGTAAGAAACTTGGAAACCAATTAATGCACATCAAGACGCCAAAAGAAATGTGGTAATGACCAGATAATCTGTTTTTTTATATAATGTTGTTTGAGTGATAAATATTGGTAGACATGAGGGATAACTCCCCTGCTCTTCTTTAACTTAAATATTGTCCTGTGTTTTTTTTTCTCTGTTTGCCTTAGAAGGCAGCCAAAGTCTCAAGTTAATGGCTCCACCTGAAAAATGACATATTCAACACTCAATACTACATAGGAACATCAGCCAAAGTGCATCACCAAAGTGAATCCTTAATCATTTTATTTTTCAGCTAGTTCAATTGAACATTACAAAACATTGTTGTGTCATGATGGCAGCAAAGCATAAATATGTTACACATGGAATAAGCAAACAAGTTATTGCAAACTAAAATGAAGGGTGGTGCTGCCCATGATGATGATAGCAATAGAACAAGAATAAAAGGTGCAAATGAAGTTGAGAGGGACTTAAGGATGAGCTAAGTAGTGCTTATGCTAATGATATGGAATAATGAATAAATTATTAAAATCCAAAGGACACACAGCTGTTGAAAATATTGAAGTGATAGCATTCATATGGACATGACTGATGGATCAAAGAGTGTTTTGTAACATTCAGGCAGGAGCTATGGTTTTCTGTTTGCCAATCGACATGAGAGTGTAAAAAATATTAAAGTGGTGTGTCATTAGAGAGTGCTTTCAGTTTATCTGTATCACCATTTCTCCACAAATAAATAAATTATTGTTAGAGGAAGTTCAGAAAAACAAATGCAAATTCTGAACCCTCTTGTTAGTGGCATTAATAAAAAGCTTGCACATGCGCATTCAAACCAAATAAATGGCTATTCCACCAGACTTCATGAACCTATAGAATGACCAGAGTCAGATTATATCAGCGTGTCAAGTGATGAGGGAATTGTTTGAAGGTCATGGCGTCCTGGGTGGGTGTGGAAATAGTGTAGGGGTATAAAACAACCTTAAGTACACTCAGCACATTTGAAGTAGGAAAAAAAGTCTGTAGAATGTGCGATTTGCATACAAGTTTATTTCTGGATATTTCATGTCCTTGCAAGAACAGAGCATGTGTATCAGAAGTCCATACGATGGTTCAAACAGTAGTATGGACAGAGATTTTAAACTGACATCATAGAACAAGTGCACAAACATTTAAAAGCACTGCATTTCAACAAGTGTCAAAACTAACATTTAAAAAAAATCTCTTTTCTCCTCTCCAGCCTTCCACTGAATTCACAGAACACTTACTTTCCATATAATGCAGGACTTTGTGCTAGAGAAATTCTACCACTGACTGAGAGGGTGGAATTAGGATAAAAATTCCAGATTATATGACAGTGACTGTTTGATTGAAATTCCAGAAAAGGATAACAAAGATATAATTAGAAGTTGCCCTATCATCATGAATAGATCGCTATACTATTATTAATATCTCATATTAATGAGATATCAGGAAATTGTACAAGAAAAATCTTGTAGGCTTTTAATGCACCAGCAGGAGCTTATGCAGATTGGGATACCTGTGACAAAATGTGTGAAACGCTTCAAAGCAAAGTGTGAACAAATGCACAGAAGTAACTTTTACCTATTCCTTGACACTAAGTGGGTCAATTGAACAGATGCTTGATTGACTTGACTTTGTGATAAATCAGGAGTGCTAGAAAAAATGGTAAATCAGGAGTTCGAGCAAAGATGAGACAGATGAACATTTGGACTTCAGTAATCATAACACTAAATTTCAGATTGTAATTGATGCTATTTCAACTTATTAAAGTTTTTAAGGTTTCATAAAGCTTAATTTTCTATGAACATTATTGCTAGGAGTAAGGTTAAAGTGCAGTAATTTTGCATGCTGCATTAATGAAGCCACCATCAGGGCACTCTTAAAATTTTTAGTGGGAGTGAATTGATGTGACCTTTATTAACTTCCCAATCCTACATTTATGTCAGAATCTTTGCTTGTTGGTAAAAATGGAATTGCTCCTTGTAAACTGTTCAGGTTAATTTTCTCACAGAGAAGACCAATTGAGCTGCTGTTCAACAAAACAAGATGGCATATGAAATCAAGTGGAAACGTTCACAACTCACATTTATATAACTTCATTAATATAAATAACATACCATAGATAGGAGGGAAGGAAACTAATGGTGAATTGCATTCAAGGTTTGGTAAAATAACTGGAGTGATTTTTAAAAGCTGTCAAGAAGTGGAAACTTTAAGGAATGCATATCAAAGGGTTAAACCCAGACACCAAAGAGTCTTTTAGCCTTTGGTAGTGCAGGGTTGAGTGGTTGGCTGGTGGAACAGTAATGGTGGTAAAGGATAAGGTAGCTCAGTAGTTAGCACTGCTGCCTCACAGCACCAGGGACCCGTGTTCAATTCCTGCCTTGGGCAACTATCTGTGTGGAGTTTGCACATTCTCCCTGTGTCTGTGTGGGTTTCCTCCGAGTGCTCCGGTTTCCTCCCACAGCCCAAAGTTGTGCAGGTTAGGTGAATTGGCCATGCTAAATTGCCCATAGTGATAGGTGCATTAGTCAGGAGTAAATGTGGGGGAATGGGTTTGGGTGGGTTGCTCTTCGGCGGGTTGGTGTGGACTTGTTGGGCCGAAAGGCCTGTTTCCACACCGAAGGGAATCTAATCTAACTGATCCAAATCATAGAGTAGTTTATTGGATGTAGCATTGAGCTCTGTGGAGGTTGGAGAGTGACAGCAGGGCAAGACATGGAGATATTCTGAAACAAGGATGAGGAGATAAAAAGTAATGCATTGAGAATGGGGAGTTAACATAAAAGATCAGTAAAAACACAAGTTCTAAGCGAACAGAACTTAATAGGGCACAGCATGTGTACACCAACTCAACAAATATGGAGAGTGGAATACCAGCAGGCCAAACCTTGTAGAAATTATACAGGAGTTATCAAATACACAAATAAGATCTTCAAAAACAAAATGGCCGGCATAGAAATGGGAGTGTTCCATTATTGGAAGCAAGTGGTGTTTGTGATGAAGAGGATACAAAGTCTAATGCTAAACTCAAGGTCAAACAGAAAATTATAGTTTTGTCATGACCAGTAAAGGCACACATGATAAAACTGCATTTTCCTTTTAAATGGCCACTGATAAATTGTTATGATTCGGAGATGCCGGTGTTGGACTGGGGTGTACAAAGTTAAAAATCACACTAGCTTTTGGAGCGACGCTCCTTCACAACCACCTGATGAAGGAGCGTCGCTCCGAAAGCTAGTATGCTTCCAATTAAACCTGTTGGACTATAACCTGGTGTTGTGTGATTTTTAACTTGATAAATTGTTAAGTTAGTTGTCAAGGGAGTCAGGTGATCAATGCAACCTCAGTCCAGATTACCAAAATTCCATGATTTGGAGATGCCGGTGTTAGACTGGGGTGTACAAAGTTAAAAATCACACAACACCAGGTTATAGTCCAACAGGTTTAATTGGAAGCACTAGCTTTTGGAGCACCGCTCCTTCATCAGGTGATTATGGAGGACACAATTTTTTTTTAAGATTAGATTCTCTGCAGTGTGGAAACAGGCCCTTCGGCCCAACCAGTCCACACCGACCCTCCGAAAAGTAACCCACCCAGACCCATTTCCCTCTGACTAATGCACCTAACACTATGGACAATTTAGCATGGTTGAAACTTTATTGCTGGAACAGCACAGCAGGTCAGGCAGCATCCAGGGAACAGGAGATTCGACGTTTCGGGCACAGGCCCTTCTTCAGGAATGAGATCCTGGAAGGGCCTGTGCCCGAAACGTCGAATCTCCTGTTCCCTGGATGCTGCCTGACCTGCTGTGCTGTTCCAGCAATAAAGTTTCAACAATTTAGCATGGCCAATTCACCTAACCTGCACATCTATGGACTGTGGGAGGAAACCCACGCAGACACGGGGAGAATGTGCAAACTCCACACAGGCAGTCACCCGAGGCTGGAATTGAACCTGGGACCCTAGTGCTGTGAGGCAGCAGTGCTAACCACTGAGCCACCGTGCCGCCCCCTAAGGCAGAACACGTCCGATGCTCAACTCGTCAATCACTAGTTCCGACGTGCCACATCAAGGAACCATAATGACCTCTTCAGGAGACAGACACGTGCTGCAACCGACAGGGTACCCTTCGTTCTTCAGCACTTCCCAGGAGCTGAAAAACTACGCCATGTTCTTCGTGACCTGCAACACATTATCAATGAGGATAAGCACCTCACCAAGACCTTCCCCACACCTCCTCTACTTGCTTTTAAACAACCACCAAACCTCAAACAGATCATTTTTCGTAGCAAACTGCCCGGCTCTCAGGACAACTCCACACAACCCTGTCACGGTCGGCTCTGTCAGACGTGTCAGAGTGTGGACATGGATACCACTATTACACATGGGGACACCTCCTACCATGTACATGGCAGGTACTCTTGTGAAGAGAAAATGAGGTCTGCAGATGCTGGAGATCAGAGATGGAAATGTGTTGCTGGAGAAGCGCAGCAGGTCAGGCAGCATCTAGGGAACAGGAGAATCGACGTTTCGGGCATTAGCCCTTCTTCAGGTACTCTTGTGACTCAGCCAGCGTTGTCTATCTTATACGATGCAGGCAAGCATGCCCTGGGGCATGGTACATTGGGGAAACCAAGCAAAGGCTACGGCAATGAATGAATGGGCAACACACAGCAATCAACAGACAGGAGTGTTCCCTCCCAGATGGGGGGCATTCGACCTCGGCCCTTCGGGTGACCATCCTCCAAGGCGGACTTTGGGACAGGCAGCAGCAAAAAGTGGCGAAGCAGAGGCTGATAACTAAGTTCGATACCCATAGGGAGGGCCTCAACCGGGATCTTGGGTTCATGTCACACTACAGGTGACCACCATTGCACTATACACACACACACACACATACAAACACACACTCCTACACACACACACACACACACGCACTCCTATACACACACATACACACGGATACACATGTACATAGGCACGCACACAGACACTCACACATACCCTTACAGACACACACTCCCACAGGCATCCTCTCAGAGACTTAGACCACTCTACATTCATACACACACGTATACACTCTCTTTCTCACAGACACTCACAACCCCCCACCCCGGACATACACATACACTCCCACACTCAAACATGCACCCCTTCACAGACTTAAGACACTCTACACTCACTACACACACATATACACTACCTCTCACACTCACAACCCCCAACCCAGACAGACACACACACAGACAGATACAAAGACCCACATGCACACATATATTTTGTGGGGTGAGTTTGTACTTGCAGAGTTACATTGTACTTTGCTCAAAAACTGCATGAATTCATGTAAAACTCTGTTATCTCACTTTTTAGATTAGAATCAATCTAAACATCATGGCATAGACAGAGAACACAGGGGGCTAACACCTTCAACATATTGTCCAGCTAACACCAATTGTTACGCTAACCTGAGAATGCAACTTTTAAAAAAAGGTTTTGTGATTTACACATGAAAGTGGTGAAACTATCATGGTATTTGAACAGATGAAAGACTCAACAGACAATCAAGGTATTTTTCAATGTATAATATCAGTTACATCACACTAAATGTTTGTTATAAATTCTGTGTCTTACAATTGTGTCCTCCACAACCACCAGATGAAGGAGCAGCGCTCCGAAAACTAGTGCTTCCAACTAAACCGGTTGGACTATAACCTGGTGTTGTGTGATTTTTAACCAAGATTCCAGAAACTCTTGAAATGAACCAGATTAGGTGGATGTCTCCTAACCTGAATGGCCACATTTAAAGAGCATGCCTTGCTGGAATTCTTGCCTGCCACTATAAAGCTCAATCTTGGCTCTTCATTGTGCTAAAAAATACAGAAAATTCCTGGGAATTGCAAATCCCATTCTCAAAAACAAGGTGTTCAATTTTATAAGGGATTGTGGGTTTTGATTTGTGCATGACCTAGCCTTCACAGAGACTGTTCTTGGACGCAGCTGGCCATTTCAAGGTCCACTTGGCTCCACTGAAATATTTCAATCTTCCCAAGTCTCAATGTATCAGAAATTGCAAATGTTACACCTTGTTCAAAAAAGGGTATCAGAATAAAGCAAGCAATGATGAGCCATTCAGTTTATCTTTGGTGAGTGGGCAACTTCTATAAACAGTAATGGACAAAATTAATAGTCACATAAACAAATGTAGGTGAATTAAAGAAGGCCATGTAGACCACGTAAGAAAAAAAAAAATTTCACCAACTTGAGGGAGCTTTCAAAGAGGTGATGCAAAGGATAAGACCATACTTTTGAATTGGTGTGTGTAGTTTTCATTGCAGAAGATGTAAGATCTGTTAGAAATTTTGAACATCATAAGTGGTCTGGACAGATTAAATAGGAAGAAAATGTTTGTGAAAGTGTCAAGGATCAAGAATGAGAGAGCACAATTTAAAATAATCAGTACAAGTAGAAAGCAATAATACTCAGACAAGCATACACAAACTGCAGCTTGCTTGCAGAGGCATGCCCGATTCCCATCTAAATCCAAAGCCTCTTCCCTTTTTTGAACATATCTGGCCAACCTCCTAAAATAAAAACACCCTGGAACAAAAATCTGACCTTCTGGGGCACTTTTCTTTTCAGATTGTGTTTGCAAAGCTAAAAAAAATCCTATTTCTGCACTCCTGACCCAGGAGTGAAAATCTAAGCCTTAATGTTTAGGTTTGCACTGTTAAAAAGGAAAGTGAAGAGACAGAATATGCACAATGCTCCAGGTGCCCTTCAGAAGGTGTTTAAATCTTTCTCCTCATAAGTGTGAAGGACCACCAAATGTTTTTTATTAATTTATCCACAGGCATTGAACATGATTGAAACTGAAACTGTTTTCATTCTAACACTCAGAAGAGACCAGCAGCCCATCTGAAAAATAATACCAAAAAGACAGCATCTGATAAAAGTAAATGCTGGGCCCCCTTTACATTCCGAGAACAGAAAAGTGAGAAAGACTTTTAAAGTCTTCCAAGCAAATTCCAAAGATTCAAGTTCACCAATAAACAAATTGGATCTCCTTCCTTATAAAATAGCCATAAGTGTGTGTCTACATGAGTTACAGAATAGTTTACTCGTTCTTTCAAAGTAAACCTGCAATTAATCTTGGGAACATGATCCTAACCCTGAACTTATCTGAAATACCATTTAAAAGTAGGAAAGAGCTTGCTTCTTCAGTGGACTTTCAAACATACTTTTTGTTTCATTCATTCTTAGGACATAGGCATCATCTGCTCACCAGTATTTATTATCTATCCATAGTTATAGAGTTTTAGAGTCATGGATTCATACAGCAGAAACAGACCCTTTGGTCCAACTCATCTGCACTGACCACACATTCCAATCTGACCCCCATTCCCATTTGCCAGTATTTGTCCCATATTCCTCTAAACCCTTCCTTTCACATCTGCACACAGATGCCTTTTAAATGTCATAATTATACCAGCCTCCACCACCTCCTCTGGTGGCTAATTCCATACACACACCAACCTCTATGTGAAAACATTACCATTTAGGTCCTGTTTATATCTTTCCCCTCTCGCCTTAAAACTATGCCCTCTTTTTATGGACTCCACCACCCGAGGGAAAAGACCTTAGCTATTCAACCCTATCCATTCCCCTCATGATTTTATAAACCTCATTAAGATCACCCCTCAGCCTTTGATGCTCCAGTTGCCCTTCAGAAGGTGGTGATGAGCTACCTTCTTGACCGCTGCAGTCCATGCGCTGTAGGTTGACCCACAATACCCTTAAGGGAGGGAATTCCAGGATTGCGACCCAGTGGCAATGAAGTACTGGTGATATACACTCCAACCTCTCACCCTCGGAACGCGCAGCCCTCCACTCCCTCCGTTCCAACCCCAACCTCACCATCAAACCAGCTGACAAGGGAGGCGCAGTAGTAGTTTGGCGCACTGACCTTTACACCGCTGAGGCCAAACGCCAGCTCCCAGATACCTCCTCCTACCGTCCCCTTGACCATGACCCCACCCCCCACCACCAAACCATCATCTCCCAGACCATCCATAACCTCATCACCTCAGGGGACCTCCCATCCACCGCCTCCAACCTCATAGTCCCACAACCCCGCACCGCCCGTTTCTACCTCCTGCCCAAAATCCACAAACCTGACTGCCCCGGATGACCCATCGTCTCAGCCTGCTCCTGCCCAACTGAACTCATCTCGGCATACCTCGACACGGTCCTGTCCCCATTAGTACAAGAACTCCCCACCCACGTTCGTGACACCACCCACGCCCTCCACCTCCTCCAGGATTTCCGCTTCCCTGGTCCCCAACGCCTCATCTTCACCATGGACATCCAGTCCCTGTACACCTCCATCCCCCATCACGAAGGACTCAAAGCACTCCGCTTCTTCCTTTCCCGCCGTACCACCCAGTACCCTTCCACCGACACCCTCCTTCAACTGACCGAACTGGTCCTCACCCTGAACAACTTTTCTTTCCAATCCTCCCACTTTCTCCAAACAAAAGGAGTAGCCATGGGCACCCGCATGGGCCCCAGCTATGCCTGCCTCTTCGTAGGGTATGTGGAACAATCCATCTTCCGCAACTACACTGGCCCCACCCCCCATCTTTTCCTTCGCTACATTGATGACTGTATCGGCGCTACCTCGTGCTCCCACGAGGAGGTTGAACAGTTCATCCACTACACTAACACCTTCCACCCCGACCTCAAATTCACCTGGACAGTCTCGGACTCCTCCCTCCCCTTCCTAGACCTTTCTGTTTCTATCTCAGGAGACCGAATCAACACGGACATCTACTACAAACCAACCGACTCCCACAGCTACCTGGACTACACCTCCTCCCATCCTGCCCCCTGTAAAAACACCATCCCATTCTCCCAATTCCTTCGTCTCCGCCGCATCTGCTCCCAGGAGGACCAGTTCAAAATACGTACAACACAGATGGCCTCCTTCTTCAAGGACCGCAATTTCCCCCCCGACGTGGTCGACGGTGCCCTCCACCGCATCTTCTCCACTTCCCGCTCCTCCGCCCTTGAGCCCCGCCCCTCCAACTGCCACCAGGACAGAACCCCACTGGTCCTCACCTACCACCCCACCAATCTCCATGTACAGCGCATCATCCGCCGTCACTTCCGCCACCTCCAAACAGACCCCAGCACCAAGGATATATTTCCCTCCCCTCCCCTATCAGCTTTCCGTAGAGACCACTCCCTCCGCGACTCCCTTGTCAGATCCACACCCCCAACCGACCCAACCTCCACTCCCGGCACCTTCCCTTGCAACCGCAGGAGGTGCAACACTTGCGCCCACACCTCCCCCCTCACTTCTCTCCAAGGCCCCAAAGGAAACTTCCATATCCGCCACAGATTCACCTGCACCTCCACCCACATCATCTACTGCATCCGCTGCAGCCGGTGTGGCCTCCTCTATATTGGGGAGACAGGCCGCCTACTTGCGGAGCGATTCAGAGAGCACCTCTGGGCCACCCGGACGAACCAACCCAACCACCCTGTAGCACAGCATTTCAACTCCCCCTCCCACTCCACCGAGGATATGCAGGTCATTGGACTCATCCACCGCCAAACCACAACAACCCGACGGTTGGAGGAGGAGCGTCTTATCTTCCGACTGGGAACCCTCCAACCACAGGGGATGAACTTGGACTTCACCAGTTTCTTCATCCCCCCTCCCCCCACCTTGTCTCAGCCGAATCCCTCCAGCCCGGCACCGCCTTCCTGACCTGCAGTCTTCTTCTTGACCTCTCCGCCTCCATCCTACTCCGACCTATCACCCTCACCTTGACCTCTTTCCACCTATCACATTTCCAACGCCCCTCCTCCAAGTCCCTCCTCCCTACCTTTTATCTTCTCCTGCTGAACACTCTCTGCTCATTCCTGAAGAAGGGCCTGTGCCCGAAACGTCGAATCTCCTGTTCCCTGGATGCTGCCTGACCTGCTGTGCTGTTCCAGCAATAAAGTTTCAACTTTGATCTCCAGCATCTGCAGACCTCACTTTCTCCTCCCTGATATACTTCCAAGTCAGGATGATCAGTGGCTTCGAGGGGAACTTGCAGGTGATGGTGTTCAAAAGTATCTGCTGCCCTTGTACTTCTAGACAGAACTAGTCATTCATTTTGAAGTTACTGACCAAGGATCTTTGGTGAATTTGTGCAGTGCCTCTTGTAGAGTGTTTACACTAATGCTTTGGAGCATCAGTGATTGAGGGTTTGGATGCATATAGATATGATGTCAATCTAGCAGACTGCTTTTTCGTGCGTAGTGTCAAGCTTCTTGAGTGTTGTTAGAGTTGTACCTATCCAGTGGTATTCCATCACAGTCCTAACTTGTGCTTTGTAGATGATGGACAGGCATTGGGAAATCAAGAATTCAGCTATTTATCTTGCCCCGATCTGCTCCTGTGGACACTGCGTTTACATGATGACTCCAGTTGTTTCTGGTCATTAATAAATCTGAATGTCGATATTGAGAGATTCAGTGATGTTTACACCATCAAATGTCAAGTGGCGGTGGTTAGATTGACTCTTATTGGAGATGGTGATTGACTCGCATTTGTGTAGCACAAATGTTACTTGCCACTTGTTAGCCTAAGCTTGGATATTGCCCAGATCTCATTGCATTTGAACTGCTTCAGTATCTGAGGAGTTGTAAATGGTGCTGAACATTGTACAACCATCAGTGAATTACTTACAAACACCCCACTTCTGATCGTATGATGTAGAGAAAGTCAGTGAAGCAGCTGAAGATGGTTGGGGCTAGGACACTATCCTAAGGAACTCCTACAGAGAAGCCTTGGAGCTGAGATGACTGACCTCTAACATCCACAACTACCTTCCGATGTGCCAGTTATGATTCCAACCAGTGGAGAGTCTGCTCCCTCACGCCTAATGATTCCAGTATTGCTAGGGCTTCTGATGCCACATTGGCAGAGTATGGCCTTGATATCAAGGGTTGTCATTCTAATCTCACCTCTGGAATTCTGCTCTTTTATTCAGCTTGAGGTCAGGAGTGGGTAGCCCTGGTGAAACCCAAACTGGGCATCACACCACAGTTTATTGCTGAGCAAGAGCTACTTGATAACACTGTTGATGACACCTTCCATGACTTTACTGATGATTGAGAGTAAACATGGGGGGTGCTAATTAGCCAGGTTGCATTTGCTTGTTTTTATGTACAGGTCATACCTGGGCAATTTTCCACATTGTCGGATAAATGCCAGTGTTGTAAATACACTGGAAGAGCTTGTTTAGGGAGCAGAAAGTTCTGGAACACGGGTCATCAGTACTATTGCCAGAATGTTGTCAGAGCCCATGGCCTTTGAAGTATCCACTGTCTCCAACTGTTTATTGATATCTTGTGAAGTGATTCAAGTTGGCTTAAGAAAGGTATCTTTGATGCTGGGGACCACTGGAGGAGGCCAAGACAATCATCTATCTGGCACTTCTTGCTGAAGGCTGTTGTGAATGTTTAAGCCTTAGCTTTTTCAATGGTGTGTTAGACTCTTCCATTATTGAGGATGGGGATATCTCCTCTTTCAGTGAGTTATTTAAATGTCCACCACCATTGACTGCTGAATGTGGCAAGACTGCAGAATTTAGATCTGATCCATGGGATCTTAGCTCTGTCCATCACTTGCTGTTTATGCTGTTTAGCATGCAAGTAATCCTGTTTGGTAGCTTCACCAGGTTGACACCTCATGTTCAGATATTTCTGTTGCTGCTCCTGGCATACACTCATGCACTCTCTATTGAACCATGGTTGATCCTCTGGCTTGTTGGTAATGGTTAAGTGGAATATGCCAAGGCTATGAGATTGCAGATGGTGTTGGAGTACAATTCTGCTGCCATTGATGACCTCAGTGCCACACGGATGTCCAGTCTTGAGTTACTAGATCTATTCGAAATCTGTCCCACTTAGCATGGTGATAGTGCCACACAATACGGTGGAGGGTATTCTCAATGTGAAGGTGGGACTTTGTCTCCAAAATGACTGTGGTAGTCACGCTTCCCAATACTGTCATGTACAGATGCATCCAAGGATGTCGGTCGAGTATGTTTTTCCTCTTGTTGGTTCCCTCACCACTTGCTGCAGACCCTGTCTAGCAGCTAAGCCCTTTAGGACCCAACCAACTCAATCAGTAGCGCTGCTGCTGAGCCACTTTTGCATACTTTTCCTTGTTTATTATATTTATGTTTGAAAATGAGTCAATGTAACTTGGTTTTCTTGAGCCAAAGAAAGTGTGAATTTGTTAATCACTAAAATACATGGCAAAATAACATAAATGTCAGAATAGAAAGGACAAGTGTTTAAATAGATGACAATTTAAAAAAAAGATTTCCAAACCTGTCTTTTGTGTGTCCATTGGAGTAAATGGTGGAATGTGGCCATTTCAACTGTGGGTTTTGACTGCTGACTTGCTTTCAGCAATCCAGAAGAGTCAGATTTTCTGTTTCTTTCTTTTTTACCTACATGCATAAGCCTGTGAAATAGATATCCTCAGCTGTAGCCTTCACAGTACACTCTGGCCCAGTGCTACTGGAACACCAGACCAGCAGACACCTACCAGAGGTGCACAGATTTTGAACATCTTCTCTTGTGTAATTCTGGAAGGGAGAAATACAGACACATCCTTCTGCCATCCCGCTTTCTGTAACTTCACATAATGTCCACAATTTGGGGACAAAACTCATCGAAAATGATTTAGGTCTCTTCTTTGAAGTGGTACTCTGAAATTCCTTGACACCTTTCCAGATGTAACATTCCAGAATATGTCTTAAGACTAAGTGTAATCTGCATAGAAATTACATTTTCAGCTACCTCTGTCCTGTATTATTTTTTAAAAAACACAGCAAAAATAAAACAATCAACCTTACTTGGAAAAGTCAAGGTATGTGTTGATGGAATTCATAGAATTCCTACAGTATGGAAACATGCCATTCAGCCCAACAAGTCAACTCCTATCCTCTGAAGAGTAACCCACCCCCCAACCCTATTACTTTACATTTACCCCGACTAGTGCATCTAACCTACACATCCCTCAACACTTTGGGCAATTTTAGCATAGCCAATTCACATAGCCTGAACATTTTTTGATTGTGGGAGGAAACCCATGCAGACACAGGGAGAATGTGCAAACTCCACACAGACAGTCACCTGAGGCTGGAATTGAACCCAGGTCCCTGGTAATCTGAGGTGGTAGTGCTAACCACCAAACCACAGTTCTTTCTGAACTGAGCACAGCAACAGGTTAATATACCAGAACTACTGAAACATTTGCTCACTGAATCATTTTACATTGCTTAAAGCAGAAAAAAATAACAAGTTTATATATACAAACATTTACCAGAGTTTCAAGATATCTACACTATGGTAGGCACCAGTTAATTGCAATGAAGAATAAATCAACAAAAGTGAAAAGTCACACCAAATCCGTAGGAGCCTTAAAGAGATATGGAGAACTATTTATTTTGACACTCTGTTTCCAGAAATTTCTGTCTTTAGTCAAGATATAAAATTTGCTCAGTGATTTGGTTTTCACCTCGGTATTAGAAGGTTGTAGCTTCAAACTCAAGTACATAAACTAAATGGATACTATGATACAGTTCTGAGGGACTGCTGTTTTATCAAAGATGTGACATTAAATTGAATCCCATCCCTCAGTATATAAAGAAGAGTAGAGAAGCCTTTGTGATGTTCTGATCAATGGAACCGATCTATCATCGACAAAACAGTTTCCCTGGTTAGGTATATTATTGCTGCTTGCGGGACCTAAAAATGTTGCAACTGGCTCTAGTGTTTCATCATATCGTGCTTCAAAGAAATTAGGAGAAAGTGAGGACTGCAGATACTGGAGAGTTAGTGTTGAAAGGTGTGGTGCTGGAAAAGCACAGCAGGTCAGGCAGCATCCGAGGAGCAGGAGAGTCCATGTTTTGGGTATGAGCTCATGCCCGAAATGTTGACTCTCCTGCTCCTCAGATGTTGTGTGACCTGCCGTGCATGTCTAAGACCACACTTTTTGATTCAAAGAAATTGCCTCAAGGAAATGCTGTTTACCATTCTGAGGACTTGAAAATCGCTATATAAATCCAAAGTTCGTTCTTAGTTATTTTGAGAGCGTTTTTTTTGCACACTTCCTTTTTCAATGTAAAATGACAAAACATTCAATGCAAACATGTATATGAGATAAATTATATGAATTTGATCCTCTTACCTTTCAAGCCTTGTTGCTGTGCACTCGACAGCAGACATTGGAAAATAGGTTGAATTTAAATAAGTCAGAGAGAAGGTTGTACAGTGTTAATGTCACTGGCCTGGTATTCCAGAGCTCCAGGAATGGGGCTCAGCTGTTGGAATTTGAATTCAATTTAAAAATCTAGAATAGCAAGTTAGTCTCAATGATGGTGACCATGATAATTATCATCAGTTGTTGGAAAAATCCACCACTTATAAATCAAGAGAAGGAAATCCAATGCCCTTATTTAGTCTTACCTATATGTGACACCATGCCCACATCAATGTGATTGACTTTTACCTAAATAGCCTAAATAGGTCACTTAGTTCAAGGGTAATTAGGCCTGGGTACAGAGTGTTGCAGAATGGCACATTCTAAGGTCTAGTGGGATGTACTGAAGCTCTGGTTGGCACTGGGGGAAAGACCACAGTTAAAGGTCTTTCCGCCAAATTAAAACATCCATCCAGTTGTCAGGTCCCCTTGTTACCTCAAAATCTAAATATTTCCTTCCTGCATGAATTCAACATGCCCTTGCTGTTAGTAACTGCAAGGTGGGATGTAAAACCTCAATGTCTCGGTTTCTTTTCCCCACTTTGGAAAAATTGCACAGATTTTAATGAGAACTTTTTGTGTGTGTACTTATTGATTTTTTTTATTAATAAAGTATATTTTTGCAAGAAAATAACTAAACAAAATTAGGGCTGACGAACAAATGCTGGACTTGTCAGCAATACCTCTATCCATGAAAGGATAATAAAATGTCAGAAATGTCCTTTCTTTTCAGAGGCCTAGAACATTTTAGAGGCTATTGCATTGCAAAGAAAAATGCATATCCACTTACATTATTGTAGTGGAGCCCACCTTGGAAGATTTGGATCCCAAAAAGGACTGCCTTTGTTTCTTACAAAGTGATACAACAGAGGAAGGGGGAGGGTACACATATCAGTTACATCTGAAAGGGGGGAACTAGGAACTCCTCCATGAGCTAAAAACCATTTAAAACAACCTTCCCTAACCGACTGCTGAGTAAGACATATGCCTAGTAAGGTTCATTGCAATAACGACAATTTTGCAGGTTGGTGAGGATATTTAGTTTGATGTGCTTAATTTCTGAGCTGGTGTCAAACTAAATGAGAAATAAAAATCAAGAGGTAACTCATCTGATCAATCTTGACTGACGCTTCCTTCTTTTAGAATTAAAAATTAGTATGTTTGACACTAAAGGCACAAACAAATATGAACAGAAATTGGGATTCCCCAATATCTAACCTGGAACAATCAGGGCTAAATACATTAGAAGCTTGTACATAACACTGAAGAATTAAATAACATCTCCATATTTGAACTCAATTTACCAAGTGACTCAACAGCATTAATCCAGGTGAACAATGAACAGCTCCTTTGGTGTGAAGCAGCTAACCCCAAGAGCGTATGCAGAGGGAAGATGTGAGTTCCTGTGAATGTGCTTAAAAATTTGAAGAAATGATTAATCATTTAATTCTCAATCGCTGCACTGAGAGTAATATTAATCCCAGGGATGAATGAAGCTTTGGGCTAGAAAGGGTATAGGAGGTGATGAAATGGTAAGGAAGCAAGACGTAAGGATTCTTTTGAGAGTTGGGGAAGAGGGATATCTAACAACAGGAAAAGCAATCATTGCAAGAACTGTACTGCATGATTAATCAGTCTGTCAAAAAAACTGAGACAACATTTTTTAAAGATGAAAGAGATCTAAAGTAATGAGAGCAGGAGTTGTATGAAAGCTATCTCAGGATAACTAATATGATCATTAAATTAAATGAAGTCAAAAGGAAATGTAATCTGCATTGTTGACAGGAGCAAAATGAATTCAAAATAAATCCACATGCAAAGTGGCATGTTAAAATCTAAGGACTGCAATTAATTTTAGCAGAATTTAATACAAATGTGATACAGTAATTTCAAGAGAGAATAAAAAAAGATGGTTTACAAATGGCTGAATTTAAGGATTAGGGTAAGAGTTAGTATCATTTTCCTCCAGCAGTGTCTCAATGAATGAAAATTAGAAACTAGCCACCCTTTATTCTGTGTCTTGTTTCCACGCATTTGCTCTCAGGAGAGCTGACCTATTTTCTGCTGTTAACAACTAACATTAACTCCAGTTAGTTTTGTGTGCTGAGATAGCTTTCATACAACTAACATTAATTTCACCACATCTCTCTTTTATCACAATCAGAACTCCTTTTGCCTTTTACTCTGGGTACCCTCACCATCTGTTCCATTGCTCCTCTTCCACTTCTCTCAAAGCATAAAAACAATTATTTTCCAACTCCTTTCAGTTCTGAAGAAGAGTGATAACATACTCAAAATGTTGACTCTTGTTTGTCTTTCCCCAGATGCTGCATTTCTCCGGCACTGACTGTTCTTTATACCAGAAATGTTCAACGGTTCAAACCTTTTAAAAAGGAACTTGTGCGGTTTTCCAATTCTATTGACTTTGCCAGGAGACTCTTATTCTGAGATGGGATCCCCTAGCTCTAGACACTCTTTCAGTGATCTACCTTGTTCAACCCTTAAAGAATTTTTCATCTTTGTGCCTTTAAAAACCTCTAAAGTGGCCGAGCAAGCCACTTTCCCCATGGGTAATTAATGCTGGACAATAACTGTTAACTTTTCCGTGGATGAATAAAGATAAAGTGTCCTCTGCCTCCTACCAATTAATCCTATTTTGGGGAATACAAAAGCAGAGACCTTTCAAAAAACAGAACAGGGCTTGTACAAGGAAACCTTTGCAAAAAACAGGTAAGAGAAAAATTGAAGACACTTCCTGTGAGGAAGGACACATATGCCTTGGAGGTAGTGGAGCAAAGATTCATTGGATGGCTTCCTGAGATAAAAGTCTTGACCTATAAAGCTGAGTATATTGACCTTAAGCTGTCTGGAGTTTAGAAAAATGCAAGTCAATCTCATTCAAACATCTAAGATTCTGAAGGCCCCTGACGGAGATGCTGAGATGTTGTTTCATCTGGTTGGAAAAGCGAAAACAAGGATCTGATTAATTATGATTGAGGTAAGGACAGTTTACTTCAATCTGAAGATTGCGAGTCCTTGGGATTCTCCACCTCACTAGCATTGCAGATGCAACGTTAGGGAATATGTTCAAGGTTGTGATGGAATCTTGATCTCTCTGATAATCAAGAAATATGGAGAATGAGCAGGAAAATGGAATTGAGGTGGATGATCAACCATGATCAGATTGAAGGGCAGAGCAGGCTTAGATGCCAGATGGTCTATTCCTATTCCAGATTATTTTCTTCTTACAGGAAGACAGGAACAAGAGTGGGTCATTTAGTTCATTGAGCCTACTCTGCCATTGTGACTGTTTTAGCAATTCAAGGCACTTTTATCCGCACTGTGGATCATAACAGTGTGAAAATGTTCTTTTTTTTATTAGACTGGGTTATATACAGTAAATGTATTCTCTTTTAATTTATAAGGAAACCTATATGTATAATTTACTGTCATAACAATTAAAAAGTTGAACATGCAATAAACTGGCAAGGATGTCTGTTTTTGGAAAAGAAACATGTTGTGGTCAAATGACAATGGGGAATGAGAAGAAGTATTTCACACTTTCTTAACAGATCCTAATAATGTTCATGTTGACTACTACTCACTGCAACTGCACCCACACTCATAAAGATACATATACAATTTACTAAAAAAAGAATATTATCTTTAAAAGATGGATTCACTGTAACTACATGTTTGCAACAATAAGTTTCTCTTATTCTATTCCAGTCGATGCCCTGGTATCCTTCCTTCAGTGCAGAGTTCAAAGCAAAGTTGTGCCTTTGCCAACTTGTGGCTTTAAAGTATGTGGTCCCAGGCAGGAGCTTTTCTCTTCATACTTATAGATGTTATTGTTCTGTCTGCTAAGAATATTCCTTGTTGAGGTGGAGAGGCAGGGTGAATGCAGGCTGTTTGCTCTCACATCTGCTCCATAAGGACAGTTAGCTGGAAGCTGATATGCTCCAGTGAAGCCCTCCATAAAGGCACAACATTTTACAGGCAGGCCAATTGCTTCATGGTGGAATTTCTTCTCAAAGTGAGTAGAAGTCCTATCCCCAGGAGCTACTGCCGTATCTAAATGTTTGACAGTTCTAGTCGTCCCATTAGAGGTCAACAGTAGAGGTCTACTGCTGGGGCTACAGAAATTAACATGAGGTAAATCATGGCTTCCCTAGAAAGTTAAATGCCAGTGCTTTTAGGACTGGGATGGATCCCAGATTCCAGGAGGCAAAAAGGGTAGGGGAACCTGGATTTGTACAGTAGGTGTTGTTGAAAGAAGTGGGGTGGTGGGTGACATCTTGGAAGGGAGCCCTTAATTCATGAAGAACACTGCCGCCTGTCATCCAAATGAGGTAGTCCTTTCCCTTCTGCCCTATTCAATAAAGAGCATTAAAAATTATGTGCCCACTCCCACTTAAGTGACCACACCAACTGCATTTTGTATTTGACATTATATTATTCAGGACAATAGGTTTGCTAATAAGTCGAAGTGACCTTTAGTTGCTCATAAAAATATGGTGGATGGGCTGCCAACTTTGACATGTGCCCAGCTGGAGAATTACAAGGATTCACCTCAGGAACAAGTGACTAAACAATACAATGGTCACTTGATCCATTTCACATGATCCCTTTCCTCTCAGCTCTTCTTCTGATAACATGAGGGGCATGGGAAAGGACAATCTAACCCACACAGTGAAATTTAATTGAAATAGATTTACAAGTTATAGAATTTGGGGAATGGGATGGATACATCTGTATTAACAGCAGAGTAGGGCTGAAGTAAATTGCTGTGAAGCTAATCAGAATGCCCAAAGGAGTGAGTAACAGGAATGCAGTCCCTCAAATATCAATGCAAATGCACCAAGAGGTTCAATCAAATTATGAGGTCAAGAAAAATGTGACGCCCTATGTCATTGTGGAATGAACACTGTGGTGTAGATCCATAGCATTCCTTAGAGTAAAATGCTATTCAACTTGCTACACAACCAAGCAAGGAGGGACAGTCTCAGTAAGTCACGACAAATATTTTAGTTTATTTCTTAGTGCATAGCTTTCACATTTCAACTAATATGCAGTTCACTACGGGTCATTCTCCTATAACACGGGTTTCGTCAATGCGATTTGGTTATGTCGCAATTGGTGAACTGGGGAACAATTGTTTTAAAAACGTGAACTTTCAGAGTGTGCATTGGATAAAATGCAAATACATTGTCAACACTTTATATTGCACGATTTTTGTGTAGCGGGGGGGGGTCACACATGAATGCAACTACCACGTAATAGCAGAATTACCTGTGGTTCAAAATTGAAAGCCAATTGCTAGATTTTCTTGAGTGAAAAAAGAGGAACTTTACTGATCCCAAGAAATATAATTTAACAAGTCAAACACTCCCACGCAAACATAAGCATAAAGCTTAAAAACACTTCAGTGTAAGTATTAAAAGGAAAATCAAGATAATACAGCTTAACAAAAAACCTTCATGTCGTTGGGGTGCATGAATTAGCCTAGTTGTTTAGTTGATGATTTGTGTTATCAACAGTGGCAACATTTTATAGATATCTTTGAATTCTCAGTGAATAGATTTTTTTTTAATCTGCTCCATCACTGAACATGTTTTTTTGAGAGACTGAGAAACATGGAAAAAGAGAGAGCAGCCTTCCAGTTTTCCTGTTGTTCGCTTGGAATATAGTACTTTTCGGTGTTCTGGTGCCTGGTTCATTGTTTTTCCCAAGCTGCATTATCTATAGGTGACTTTCAGTTCAACATATATATATAAAAGAAAGGTTCATATCAAACAAGAAATGTAGATCTTTGACACTGGTTTCAGCCATTTACTAATATGTTAACTTTAGTTCAGACGAGGCACATTTGTTAGTGGTCTCCTGAACTGGCCCATCCTGTGATAATATAATAATAATTGAGCCATTTTAAGTCACTGCTTTTTCTTTTTTAAATCCATTTTATTTCATTATTTGTTCCAGGTATTTTAAGTAATGCGTGAAGTTGAAGCATTATGGTCCATTTTTTATCACCATCATAACCAATTTCACTCATTCCTCACTCTCTTCTGACATACCCATCTAGTCAGTCAATGTGCACCTACTTCGTATTTATATCTCACACTCTGAATTCACTACTGCCGTCTACAATTGGTATAATTCCCTTGTTTCCCCACAATCTGTTTGTCATGGTCATAATCCCTTGCTTTCTCCTCTTAAAGCCTAAAATATCACATACTCCAGGGTTGGGTAGAGAAGTGACATGGCTCTCCAATGATAGCTGCTTTGATAGCTAATTCCAATGGATACCTCTGGTCCAGAATGATTGAGTCTTGCTACAGGAAGTTGCACATTTCAGAAACAACTTGCTGTGAAAATTGGATTGTCATAAATCACTTGTGCTCAAACAGATCAAGAAAGCTAATCCATGCCTATAATCCCTCTGT
Source organism: Chiloscyllium plagiosum (assembly GCF_037043375.1). Taxonomy (NCBI): domain Eukaryota; kingdom Metazoa; phylum Chordata; class Chondrichthyes; order Orectolobiformes; family Hemiscylliidae; genus Chiloscyllium; species Chiloscyllium plagiosum. The sequence goes on from NW_028270174.1 coordinate 25,471,879, forward strand.
TGAGAGTATTCCAGCCTTCATATTGGATCTTAATATCCATCCCCTTTGTCATAATGAACAACAAGAAGCTGAAGAGAAGGCCGTTGGTGATTCGCCTGTTGCTCTGTGTGCCTTTCTCTTTATCATTACAGGTTTGAGATCGGTTTGCATGACCTGCCACCAGTTGCAGAGAAGACTAACTGCAGGGAAGCACAGAACATGGTGAATTGAAGTCCAAGATAGATGAAATGATTTCCAAGAGGTTGGAAATCACATTCAAAACAAGGCAAATTGGGCTTTCACAACGAGTGCTGTGAGCACAAGACTTTCTCATGTGAAGGTCAGCAGCTTTGCAGTTTAAACAATGTCAAAGCTGCCTGCTTCATTGATCAGTAACTCCTCACTGAGTTTTCAATTGGCTAACCCTGGAAAACCCATGTGCAAACTGCACAAGTCTGAATTCTGTTCAATCCACAAATAAGTGATTAATTAACTTGATTAAGCAGCTTCTAGGCATGTAGTACTAAAATTTGGAAGTCTGCAAAGTGTCTGACAGTCCAGTGATTTAATCCCTGGCCCTTTTCACCTGAAACTTCTGCTCCTGAGCAGTTAAGTTCAGCCTATAAATTCAAAAGACCTAACTTCATTTTCATTTCATTCTAATAGAATGAGAATCAAACAGCTTTTGCAAAGGACAAGACTGAATGCCATCCAGACAGCGAAAATCAGCCTTTTGCATTTGTGTCTGTCTGTGTGTAAACAATAAACAAGCTATCTTGCAGTTGTAAGCTATTACCATCAACTATTTCCACAGTCATAAACAAACCTCGATGGGCCAGGAAGAGGTTTCAAAAAATGAATCTGAGTGAATTTTCTGTTTTGAAAATTGATTCTCTCACCTCCTCTGTATAATACATTATTTGAAACTCATAAAAGGCAGAAAATGTTACAACTAAATGCAATCACTATACTCCCTTTCGAAAAAAGACTTTCTTTGACAAAGAAACCAGTGTACACACAGTGTACTCTTGACCCACTCTAATTTGCCCATTGGACCAACAGATCCACGTCAAATGCCACATCACTTGCCCTTCACTCCTCCCGAGAACATCTCGACACCAAGAACAGCTATGTAAGAATCCTACTCATTGAGTACAGCTCAGCCTTCAACACTATTATCCCCTCTAGACTGATTACTAAGCTTAGTGATCTCGGACTAAGCCCCACTCTCTGCAACTGGATCCTCAGTTTCCTTACCCACAGGCCACAATCAGGAAGACTGGGGACAATATTTCATCCTCACTAACACTTAACACCGGAGCCCTCAGGGGTGCATACTCAGCCCCCTACTGTACTCACTGTTTACCCATGACTGTGTCGCTAAACACAGACTAATGCCATTTACAGGTTTGCTGATGACACCACCATAGTCGTTCGAATCTCAGATGGTGATGAAACAGACTACAGATGGGAATAGAAGACTTGGAAAAATGGTGCACTGAGAACAACCTAGCTCTCAATGCTGGCAAAACCAAGGAACTCATTATTGACTTTCGGCGGGAGGTTACTCATGCCCCCCCCCAACACATTAACAGCACAGAGATGGAACGAGTGGAGAGTGTCAAGCTCCTCAGAGTGGTCATCCACAACTAGCTTTCTTGGACTCTTCATGTGGATGCAATGGTTACAAAGGCTCTTCTTCCTCAGGCAGCTGAGGAAATTTGGCATGACGGTGAACACCCTTGCCAACATTTATAGGTGTGCTATCGAGAGCGTACTATCTGGATGTTCCACATCCTGGTATGGCAATGGTACCATTCAAGATCAGAGACGGTTACAGAGAGTGGTGAACTCGAATCAGACAATCACAAAGGCCAACCACCCATCTATAGAATCCATCTACCAGGCCCGCTGTGAAGGAAAGACCGCCAGCATTCTCAAACATCCTTTCCACCAAGGCAATGTTTTTCTACAACCTCTACCATTGGGGAAGAGGTACAGAAGCCTGGACACACGCACCAGCTGGTTTCGAAACAGTTTCTACACTACTGTTATTAGAATATTGAATGGACTCACAAACTCTTAACATTCATCTGTACCTGTGTTTTGGTTTTTGCCACCGTTTACCTATTATATACTTATCTATGCTACTTAACTCTATGATCTGCTTGTATTACTCACAAGACAAAACTTTTCACTGTGCCTCGGTACTCGTGACAATAAATTCGATTCAATTCAATTCAAAAATAAAGAGAGAAATAAAGAAAAATAAAGAAAGATTCTATCAGCAATAGAATTTTCTTTATTTGTACAGTGAACTGAAGAGTGCTCATTAACTCTGGGAAATTAGATACAGTGCACATGATACGACAAGATCCAAATTCAACTCACAACTTGACTTTCAATTGAGCCTCAGCTCTCCTTGATTTTTTACTTTGTATTTTTGCCCATAGCTGGAGCACACTGAGGTGAATTGGAATTGTGCAGTCTGAGATTTCACATGTACCTAATTTTCTAGGATGCATTGGTACTATTCAAACAATTTCTGGTCAGAGCTATTTTTTCTATATCATTTGAAGAGATGCTGGAGGACAGATTCCTAAATCTATTTTTCCAGGTAATGGATACATTGAATGTTTTTTTTTTCAAAGTAATCTTTGTATTTATAGAATATAAGGAAATAAGGAGGTATATATATATATTACCTTCAAGTACCTTTATAGGTATTTGATACTTAAAAGGGTGATAGTTTACTGATTACAATTAAAACTAAAGCTTTACATGCTAATATGTTAAGATGAGCAATAAAATTTTAAACAGATTATTTTGCATCTGTTTTATTGATAATTAATTTTTAAAAGTACTATTTTTTCATTCATTCTATTTCTTCATTCCAGTTTGATTTTTTAAAACAAATGCTGAGTTTTCAAAGTAAACAAATCTTTTTTGAGGGGAATAAATAGGGGAAAAATCTGTGGAAGACAGGAGTAAAACAGATTGAGGGTGATGGAGCATCAGTCCACTTAACATCTGACCTGAAAGAGAGAGGAGAAGAGAGAGGCATAGTAGGTTGTCTGAGATTGAAGTGATTGATTATGCAAGAAAGGTAAGTGTACAGTACTTGAATGAACAGTTCAGTGGCAGATGTATGAGTAACAATGGGAGAAAAAGGGATGGTAGGTAGCAGAAGTTGATGCGCAAAGTAAACCATAAACAAGCAAAGAATTGGTGCAATTCTGAATAAGTAAGGGATGGTAGAGATGGGAGTGTCTGAAGACTATGTTTTCACAGCAGCTTCAGGCTAAAAGCCTCCAGCTGTTGGTGGCTTCTTTAGATGCCTCAGTAAACAATGCTTCACAAGCAGAGAATACAGTAAAGTCTCGCTATTTGTGTGACGTACGTATACAGAAAAACTCAGAAACAGCAAAATAGCAAATGGTAAACATTTTTTATAATGTGAGTTAATTGGATAAGTTACAACCATTGTTGTGAAATTGAAAATCAATACGCACAGCATACAGTAGTGGAAGAAATTATTGGCCTGAATTAATGCTTAAGAACCAGTCGCATTGAATTTTCTGGAGTGTTTTTCACTGTGAGGCTTATTTTGTTTTCTCATCCTATGATACCAAACACACCTCTTTGGCTACACATCTCACCCCTAGGCATCCCTTTCACCCACATCTAACCCACCCTACTACATGGCATTCCTGGGACAAGTTGTCATTTTCGGGATATCTCAGAAGTCAACAGCATTCCTTTTGCAGGTCACTGTGCACTCAGAGAACACTGTTAATCCAGAACTGCTATGCATGGTTTGTCTCTAATCTATGGAGGAAAACACAGCACTGTAAGAAGAAGATCAATGTCCATCTCTGCTCCACCAATGAAAGGTCCACCATCTTCCCTAAAATACCACACACACACTGCACCCACCTCCCATCAAGGTTCATGATCTACCGCTCTCACTACTGGGTTCAACATCCTCCCTCTCACACTATAATCACCCAACCCATCAAAGCATTCACCCTGCATGCTCCCCATTCATTTGGGACAACTGCCCACCTCCATTAGCAGTAACAACAATGCCTTCTACTCTGAACTTCCATAATACCTGCTTCTCATTTCATGAGGCTTAGAACTCACAATAGGGCAGAAAGAGTCAAGAACGATGCTAGCTGACTGACATTTGACAGCTCACTCCTCATGTGAAAAACATTCTGACCCTGCCTGCCCTCATTGACCATGTGAATGCCTTGGGAATGGAATCAGAGGTTGTCTTTGACTCACTGTGCTGGGAAGCCCTGAGCAAAGGCTATCTCCCTTGGCATGTCTGAGGACTGCTGACAACCATGGGAAGCATTCTGACTTTGTGTCTCGCTAAACAGCAAAGCAAGACAGCAGGGCTGTGAGCCTGGCAATTCTGGCTGAGGGAGGAAAGTTACAAATAAAGAGACAAGTATGTGCGAATATGACAGAATGAATAAGAAATAGAAACACCTGTGCAACAAAAATAGATGAAAGGAATATCCTATTCTCTGATGTATCAGATAGAATTTGATGCATATAGCGTTTGATCTATGTACCAGCTAGATAACCATTCAAAACCTAATCATGCCCATTACTTGCTCCCCCAACTCCATTTAATGTTGAGATAGTCCTCATCATCTTCAGGGAGATATTCTCAACCCTTAAAATGGCTGGTCAATCAAGACGTTGGCAATTCTCTATAACTGGCAATACCACTGGATTTCGTAGTCACTGTAGGTACAGGCAGATTATCCGTGATTGAATCCAGGAGTAAAGTAAGTGATGTACATTTGTGAGGGATGGACATGGAAACCCCTAATGAAAAGAGGTTAGACAGTGAATACTTAGGGTATTATTATTCAATTATATTTTCAACATGGAAATTCCCATGTGCATATGGCCCATATTTCTGGTGGGACTCTCCTTTGAGAATGTCTCCATGCGACACTTTCCAATTAAGTGGGCTCTTCCTCCTTTCACCTTGTATTGGGCTGGAAGGGTGGTAGAAAAAAAAGAATAATATTCTGGCCCATGAAAGATTGGTTACTGTTTGTCTGTGTACAATACCCAAAGTCCTGAAGTATTAGATAATGAAAGTAGTTTCATTCTCCAATTTGATACATCTTTCCCTTTACTGTGTTAGTTAGAAAATCTCAATTTCTTTTCTTCAAAAATAAATTTAGGGACCTAATTTGTTTTAATAGCCTAAAGACTTTTTAATCATTTCTTTTCCTAAATAATTTGGTGAAGTGAAGTACTTTGCATATAGATACTCCCTCAGCACTGCAGTTATTTTGGGGACGAGTATTTCCCTGTTGCTTTATATTAAGTGTACTAATAATGATCAAGAAATACAAAATAAATAGAACTAATGATCCTTCACAAAAGAAGTGCAGAAAGGAACTGAGAAAATCATAAATTTGTGGATTTAAATCCATGACATATTTTTGGATTTGTGAATTTATTACTTAAACAAGCGCTGCAAATGAGATATAAGAAACAGCAAGATTGACAGTCACACTCTATCCCTAGTTTCTGTAAGCAGATGGAAAATTTACATGGATCAGGCACTATATATCAGTGTACAGACTGTGACATTTATTTTATGAATAAATATTGAGTACTCACTGACAGAGTAATGGATTTGTTTCAGTACAGGACAATAGTTTGTACTTCAGTTGGGGAGCTGGACTGAAGGATAAACCTGTTGTTTGCTCCTATAGTCATGCTGACAGTCAATTATTATTCAATTATATTGTTAACATGCATTTTAATAAACTATCTAGAGATGTTTCTAAGCAACACTTGAAAGGGCACAGGTCTCTAATATTCCTGCTTAACATGTATTATTCTACCTTTGTCTTTAACTGTTTTTAATCAAATTGAAGATTAATTTAATAAACTAGACTCTGAAGCTTATTATGAGGAAAAGAGAAAAAAAATCTTGTATTCAATACATTTCCAGATAATTTTGGTTGAAGTACATGTTGTATATAATGATTTTATTTATTTGAAATGATGTGACAGTTATTATGTGTGCAAAAGACATTTCCACTCAGCAGGGGACTGCAAACAATATCACATTCCATTTACACAGAGTCTTTAGTATAGACAAACATTCCAAGACTTCTTACAGAGCTATGAAAAAAATGGCCAAGGGAAAAGATGAGAAGTAATGATCAAACATCTGATGTCAATTACAGAAAGAAAGATAAAAAAATTTTGCAGTTAAGAGGCTTTTGGGTGCCCTTCAGGTATAAGGGGAATATAACCTGAGACCATGGTTAAAGTCTTACACATAAGTAGTAGAGAATATTTTAATAAACCTTTGCCTTCTCAATGGTTCCAGTGTTTCTTTTCAATCTGTATTATCACTGGGTAATTTTTCTTCTTGAAACAAATTGCCAGTTTCCAATTGTGTTCACTGCTGCAATAGTCATTCCACCTCTTTTCTCTACCAAAAGCAGATTCTTGAAATACAAACTTATTTATGTAATCCTTTTGCAGAAGTTAAATTATAAGATGTGTTCATTGCAGGTGATGTTCTATCCTCCAATATGTTAACATTCTCATAAAGTGTACATCAAAATAAGAGATAAGGGCTTTTTTTTGAGCACCTGTCCAGAGGGTTTTTCTAGCACCTCTCCTGAGAGCTTGCTGGCTGGCTTGAGAACCTTTGGATAGAATTTTAATTTCAATTTGGGTGTCTGATGTCTAATCAAATTTGAAATTTGGCCACTTGTCAGGTGATGCTTGTAATCATTTTAAATCAGTGTATTTTGTTTCATTTTTAAAAATGTTTTTTAGTACACAAAAGTACCAGGTACTAAACTAGAGGGTGGAATTCAAGTATTAATAGTACATATTTAATATTATTGTTCCAAAAATGCCAAAATACTCTCCACTTAGCTATTAAAATAAAGCAATAGGATTAACCAAGGCTTGTGAGCCAAAAAGTATGCATTACGTTGCTGAATATTTGTTGAATTCAGACCTTTAAATGATACAGCCAAGCATGTATTTAAATAAAACATTATGACAGATTAAATACCAAAACTTTAGCTACTTGACAAAGCAGTAGGTTCACTTCACAATATTTTGGGCCATTAGGTAAACTTGCTAACAGGGTTACAAATCATACAACACCAGGTTATAGTCCAACAGGTTTAATTGGAAGCACTAGCTTTCAGAATGCTACTCCTTCATTAGATAGTTGTGGACTATAACCTGGTGTTGTGTGATTTGTAACTTTGTACACCCCAGTCCAACACCGGCATCTCCAAATCATTACTAACAGGAGATATCTCTGCCTTGGGAAGTATGTAAACAAATGTTTTTCTTTTTGTCTTTGGGAGATTTACTGTGACTTTCTGTTTGGTGTAAACCTGTTTCCTTTACACCTTTACCTAACATTGATAGATAAAGCTTTCTTGCAAATCCCTTGCAGGAGACATTAAGTAATGCAACATCACTTCTGGTCAATCACACAACATTCTTCAATGATTGACACAATGCAAACTGATTTCTAGCTCATCCAACTTAGAGATCCACAGCTAAGCCAACCTTTACTCCTGATGATATTTATATGTCATCTTTTATTTTTCTGTAGGGTCCCTTCCCACAGACCATCGTTAGTGGAAGCATTTTAGCCAATGCCTAGCGCAGGTTAGGTGAATTGGCCACGCTAAATTGCCCGTAGTGTTAGGTAAGGGGTAAATGTAGGAGAATGGGTCTGGGTGGGTTACGCTTCGGCGGGTCGGTGTGGACTTGTTGGGCCGAAGGGCCTGTTTCCACACTGTAGGTAATCTAATTCAAATCTAATTCTAATTCATATTTGCTGAATGCCTTGCACTGCAGCATAGCTGGTACTATATTCTCAGCTATGTTAAACCACCCCAGGACCGTGTTTGCACCTCACTTCGTTCCAAGTTTTGAGCTGCACCATATTGAAATAATACAAAGTTTGCAAATCTTTGGGAAGGTGACAGTCTAGTGATAGTATTGCTGGACTCTTAATCCAGAGATCTGCAGTAGATGGTGGAATTTGAATTCAATAAAAATCTACAATTAAGAGTCTAATAATTTGCCATGAAACAATTGTTGTAAAAGCTCGTCTGATTCACTAATGTCCTTTTTAGGGAAGGAAACCGCCATTCTTATCTGGTCGGGCCTACATGCGACTCCAGACCTGCAACAATGTTAGTGACTCCTAACACCCCTCCGGGCAAATTAGAGATGGGCAAATGCTGGGCTACCAGTGATGCCATCATCCTGTGAATTAATAAAATCAACACAGATAGTGCACAGTTTACAATGCCCTACAAATCAGAATAACTTTCCTGTTTTTAATATGCATTGGGATTGCATTAAACTCTCCAGAGCTCCCTACAAGAGCACAGGCAATTAGAATTATAATCTTGATTTTGTTTAAACTCTCTGGTTTCATAATTAGAATTTCCACAGAGAGCTTCCGCTTAACAAAAAACGTTCACCACCATAATGCGATTGTTTCAAATATTCTTGTGAGAATTTTTTTTCCAATGAAGTTAGGTTACTAAAGCCTAAATCAGGAAACTGCCTTGTTAAGTGTTTGTTTTTATTTCTCTGTAAATAATATCAATTTGGTTTACGTCTTTCAATTGGAACTGTAAGTCTGGCTTAGTTATCATCGCACCAATAGCAAAAGGATATTTTTGGTCATACTTTGTCCTCATTTCCAGTGAAGTGCAGTCACCAGAGATACTGAATGTTTACCGCTTCATTGGAAGTCAGCTGATTTGTTTGGTCCGGCTAATTCAAGTGCCAGTCAAGAGAAAGTCCCTGGTGCCTACCTGCCTATCTGCCTAACACATGTGATGGCCAGTTGGCAGATGTGGGTGAGAGAGCAATTATATCCTGGCTCCCACTCTCCCCTGCTACTGCTCCAAGCAGCTGTCAATGGATGCAATTTACAAATAATTCATCTTTAGCTGTTCATATTCTTCATTTACACTTGTGCAGGCCAAACAGTGTACCTGTTATGATCACATGAGAAGGAATGAATTGGTTCTCCTCTGTTGTGGTTCTGTTCGCCGAGCTGGAAGTTTTTGTTGCAAACGTTTCGTCCCATGGCTAGGCGACATCATCAGTGCTTGGGAGCCTCCTGCGAAGTACTTCTTTGATGTTTCCTCCAGTGTTTATAGTGGTCTGTCCCTGCTGCTTCCGGTTGTCAGTTTCAGCTGTCCGCTGTAGTGGTTGGTATATTGGGTCCAGGTCGATGTGTTTGTTGATGGAGTTTGTGGATGAATGCCATGCCTCTAGGAATTCCCTGGCTGTTCTCTGTCTGGCTTGCCCTATGATAGTAGTGTTGTCCCAGTCGAATTCATGTTGCTTGTTGTCTGCGTGTGTGGCTACTAAGGTTGTGTCGTTTCGTGGCTAGTTGATGTTCATGTCTGCGGATTGTTAGCTGTCTTCCTGTTTGTCCTATATAGTGTTTTGTGCAGTCCTTGCATGGTATTTTGTACACTACATTAGTTTTGCTCATGTTGGGTATCGGGTCCTTCGTTCTGGTGAGTTGTTGTCTGAGCGTGGCTGTTGGTTTGTGTGCCGTTATGAGTCCTAGGGGTCGCAGAAGTCTGGCTGTCAGTTCTGAGATGCTCCTGATGTATGGTAGTGTAGCTAGTCCTTTTGGTTGTGGTATGAACGAAGGACCCGATACCCAACATGAGCAAAACTAATGTAGTGTACAAAATACCATGCAAGGACTGCACAAAACACTATATAGGACAAACAGGAAGACAGCTAACAATCCGCATACATGAACATCAACTAGCCACGAAACGACACGACCAGCTATCCTTAGTAGCCACACACGCAGACAACAAGCAACATGAATTCGACTGGTACAACACTACTATCATAGGGCAAGCCAGACAGAGAATAGCCAGGGAATTCTTAGAGGCATAGCATTCATCCACAAACTCCATCAACAAACACATCGACCTGGACCCAATATACCAACCACTACAACGGACAGCTGAAACTGACAACCGGAAGCGGCAGGGACAGACCACTATAAACACCGGAGGAAACATCAAAGAGGCGCTTCGCAGGAGGCTCCCAAGCACTGATGATGTCGCCTAGCCAGGGGACGAAACGTTTGCAACAAAAACTTCCAACTCGGCGAACAGAACCACAACAACGAGCACCAGAGCTACAAATCTTCGCACAAACTTTGGTTCTCTTCTGTTGAGTCTCCTTGAGTGGTCACAGCAAAGATTTAAGTTACGAGGCTATACCTCTTTCTGTTTGAAAAGGTCATTCACTGTTTTTGCTGTGAGCAGTAGGGAGCTAATGAGCAATGTTTTCTGGAGTCAAACAAAAAGCAAAATTTGTTAACCATTAAACAATAGGATAATAATAAAATGCAACATCAGGGATAGGGCCTGCATGTAGTCACTTGAGCCCATAAACACACATACAGTTAGTGACCAATACAAAGGAAGATAAAAACATATATAGTTCCAAAGCATCCAAGCAGCGGCAATCAGTGTCAGATTGCCCCTCCATCCTACTTAATATCATGTTAGCAAAGAACTCCACATTTCTGGTGAAGATGCCAAACAATGATCCTTCAAACATGCGGGAGTATACATTATCATGACAATACCATTGACATTAAAACACCAAATCCTTACCCAGGACCAAGTTTGGGAATCACTGATTTAAGGATTTCTGCTGTCATCACTGTGAGTCCATCATTTGTCTTATAGTGACCAGGCAGCAGTTGCTCTGAGGTCAAATTAGAATATTACAGAAATAACAGAAATGTCCTAATTGTACATTTAAGTTACCTTGGAGATTTGATTAGAATTCCAAAAAAGAAGTGATTAAAGACCAATCAACAATTGTGAAATTTTGAAACTCATGTCCCTGAATTCTCTTAGAATCATATCAGGTCACTACTTTGACATTCCCTGTGTTCAAATAAATTATCCACTTAGTCCCGAGGCTTCATGGAGAAATGAATGCTCTAATTTAAAGGTAGAATTTTACAAGAAGAGTGCAGTACATGATGGTGAATCTGGATGTGGCCATGCCTGCCATTGCTTTGCTGAGAGCTGCCACAAACCCAACAGGCTATAAGGAACCTGCTTCTGAAAACTGCCAGTTTTGGCAGACCAGGAGAACTGATGCCAGTTTGGAGAAGTGAGTGTCCAAGTGTAGGACTCTTTGGAAGATTTTTAAGCAACTCATACTCTCCAATTCCTCCTTGACAACCTCCAGTTAGTTGACCACCTCGTAGTTTCAGCTGTTTACTGAAGATTTATTGCATCTCCATCACTAGCCCTCACAACATGCTAATTCACAAATGCCTCTTACCACAAATGAAGATTACATCCTTGGTGTAGCAAGATCTTTCTGCAGATTCTCCTCTGAATCATCCAAGAGAGGTGAAAGGTGGTCTTCCCCAGAGATAGGACAAGGAAAGACTCCCAAATGGCCAGGACAGACAACCAATAGCTCAGGGTGGAGGTGAGCAGCCATACAGTTTATCCAAGATCCTGGATCCAGGGCCACAAATGGATGAATAACTTCCTCCAATCAGCCAAGGCAATTGGCACTACAATAAAGGACCTCTCATTTGGGCAAAAAGCTAAAGTGGTAAAGTCAGCACCAAACACCTTTCAGCCATTCAAACACGCGTCATGGAGTCACTAAATTCTGCCCTTGAGTCCAATGCTGACTGCTCCAATAATGCCCACATTAACTCTGCAGTATTAGTTTAAAACTTTTCTTGAGACTTTACAAGTCTCAAGACTTTTAACGACCTAATTCAGAGCTGGAATGTTGTCACTCAGTTACAGCTAGGTACAATGTTTGTTGTGCTAAAAATACCAAATCAATGGTAGAAATGCGATTAGGTTTCTTCTCTAATATTGATGTAACATTAACAGAAGATGGGATACTCCTAATTTCATGTGTTAATCAGGTTTCCACCACATTACCAGGGAAATAATTGTTTACAATTCCTTGTGATTTCTTTTCAGTGCCTACTTCCCTACCTTGCACTGTTTACAATATTCCTCCCATAAATTATTTGAAAAACACAATTTTCATCTTGGCTTGACATAGTCTTTGTATTTAATCTCTTAGATTTAGCTTTTGATGATATTACCTTAATACATAACTATAATATTGTCTCCACTCATATTTTAAAACTATCAAACTTGTTTCTATTCCCAATTTTATTTTCCTCCACGTCTTCCCTCAAAAGTTTAAATTATCTAATCTAAGTGGGGCCGAGTTACTTTTCTACAGTGCATTTTCTTCAAAATGTAATATTGTTATGATTATGGTACTCAAATCCTGCATACCCCTAAAATCTGTCTATTTTCTTCGAGTCACCACCGACCAGCAATTTTCTCTCTGGCTACGTGAGCCCCCAAGGTCAGTATGTAGTAGCTATTTCCAGAACCAAACATGAATGCCATAATTGATGTATCATCACTGATCATTGTGAACAGAATCCCAGAGTGCATGTAGCCTCCCAGCTTAGAGGAAATGTTGCTACTAGCTAGTGTATGCAGCGGAAACACCCAGTACTCTACTGATTCAACTTTTAAAGATCTATGTGAGCAAGCAAAAGATGCACTGTTTTATCAATCCCTTTGAAAATATCCCATCATTCCTCCATTTAATGAGGTAACAAGAAAAAAAAATCAATGATAATAAATTACATAAGCAATAAGTTAGTTTGTCGCTGAAAAGAGGAAACAAAAGTTTAATATTTCCGCAGAACTAAATGAGAAATGCTTTATTTTAACATTCCATTTAATACGTTAAATAAATTAGACATAATTAATACTTTCACTCTTCCTATTCATTCCAGTAACACTAAAGCATTTGTACTGTTCTTGTTTCTATATAATGAGATTATTAATTTTTGCATGGTGTTAGATAAGCACAGGCTATATTTGTTTTTTCTTGATCTCAGTTTAATACAAACAAACATTCTTCCAATCTTTTTATGAGTTGTTATAAAAATGCTTTACATGAAATCTATGCTCGTCATTAAGTTATAATCTTACCATTGTTCAGCTGATGATTTGTTTGGAACCCAGTAATATGTCCCTAATGTAATGCCATTTCTCAATCCTAATTGTCACCTATATTTCTGCTATGACTAATAGAAGACCAAAGAAGCATTTTAAGGTCCAACTCGAAACAGTTCTTTTAGGTTCATTTATGGGTGACAGTTTGTTCATCCTATCTGATTAATAAAGCATCATGAAGTGTTACATGTGCTGTATAAATGTGAAAACTGCACTTTGAGCAATCAAAGTCGAGTAAAAATAATGAGGACACTTGAGCTACGGCACTCAAAATTAGACCTATAGGAAATTCGATTCAGCACAAGTTTAGCGAAAGATGATGAGATTAATTATGACAAGGGATGTTATTCATGGTGGTCACTTTATTAGGAAATCAAAGGGAGAGCTGTTTGTGCATTTATTGCCTGAAAAGGTTAATGGCAAATCCTCACGTCAGAGGTTAAAAAATAGCATGACCAACTCTATTTTATAATTAAATGGCATTATTCTAAGAACAAACACCTATTACAAGACTTGTACAGGAAGAACTGAATATATTAATACAAAACAGCAAGTATAAAATAGCATTTAACTTAATATTGAACTGAATTCAATTGCACTGAACTGGATTGAAATAGCTTTTTTGTTACATGTACTCACATGAGTACAGTGAAAAGTAACAAGTCACTACTAACAGCATTAGCTTAGGTACGAGGTACCCAGGTACAGATTCTTCAGTACAAGTTCTTAGGAAAAAAAAAAGAAAATAAAAATAAAACATTGTAAAACCAAGCAACATAGGGATGGCGATCCAAATGGGGGCAGTGCTTATATTTCAGACATAAACATAACATTGAGAATGATGTTTACATTATTCACAACTATATATTTTATTTTTTTAATTTTACTCTTTGTTTGTCTCCATAGCTGGTAGTTTCTTCAGCTCATCCCAACTTGCCCGGCCTAACTTCCAAAGTAGGCTGTCTCAGGCCAAGGGGAATGTGTCCAGCCATCTGTAAAGATACAATTTGCAGACCTGGGAATAACCAGCCCAGGTATAAAAATAAGGGTGTTTATCTCTTTTACCTCTCTCTCTGTGTTTGCCTCTCTCTCTTTCTCTCTCTCTATCTCTCTCTCTCCCTCTCTGTCTCTTTCTTTCCATGTCTCTCTGTGTCTATTTCTCTCTCATTCCCAACTTGCTTTCTTTCTCTTGACTTTTCTTTCCTTATGTTTCCTGGTTTACAACCTGGAGGTTCAGTGAGAATCCTTTGGTCTAACTTTTTAAAAAGCCTGACAGTTGATTGACCTGCTCACATGTACCACAGGTCCTGACTGCCAATGACAGTGAGTCACTGTAGGAGCGTAGCCCCCGACCAAGGATGAATTCTCAGCAGGCAGGCAGGATTCAGGAAAGTGGCAGACTCTTATACCAGCAGAAACTGGTCAATGCAGGGAGAGGGGCAAAGGGTCTTCCCGGAACCTAACCTTGACATGAGAAAGCAATTTTTCCCTCAATCTTTGGCTCAGATCAGAAAAGAGACCAATGACACACACTGAGCTTTACAGTAAAATACATCATTATTATACATTTCGTATTACAATAATCATATACAATGTGGTCATTATGTCCTTCCCTCTTATTCCATATATCCAATCTTAAGAGACATCTAATCAATGATGGTCATTCCTATGGATAGCCCCATGTTTCCATGATCTTATGGTGTTTATCAGAGACTATAATCTCCAGGGCTTGGCATCTTCCTATGCATTATATTCATTCACATTTCAAAGTTACTGGCTAAATTCCTTTGGCTCTGTCTTTGGCCTGCTTATCACCAAGGATTGCTTGAATTATGTTGTTCATGGTATTTCCCATTTTCCTAATTATATATGCAAAAATACAAAAGACAGTTTTAACTCCTTGCTCTAAGATTTGTAATATTGATTTCTATTATGAAGTTAGTTTTAAAGTGTAAAGTTACACAGCTACTTCTACTATTCGCACTTTGTAACTAATAAGTTGTGACTGATCTATTTCATATTGGGCATTTTTTAGAGATAGGAGAAAACATTTCCTGACACTAATTAACTTTCACATCTGTTTAAATGTTTTCCCTCTAATACTTCTATTATACTTTGTTTATATGTGTATCTATAGTTATGTTGAAATCTAACCATTTGATTATCTGAAGAGCCTTTAATTAGAACCTGTTTCTTAATATTGCAAGTAATGTCAAAGAAACAACTATTTAGTACAAAATAACTTTTGCTGTTGTCCTTGCAGCTGCTTAGGGAATCAGTCTGGCTGGTTCATGGGCTGAGACTCACATCTTGTGTTCCTTGTTTACTGGGACAATCATCCTTTCATTAATAAGGCTGGGATCAATCACTTCTCTGTCATTAGGCGTCCTGTTGTCAAAACTGTCTGGGATGGTTTCTCACGAGGCCCCTTCACTGGACCTGGTGTAGTCCTGTTCAAAAGCACCATTATGTTTCACTGTGTAAGCAGACTGTTTAGTTTTGCTTATTTTTCATCAGCCATTTTGTGTCTTAATGCTGGAACAGGCAGTTTCAGTCTATCTAACTCTTGTCAGCCATTTTTGTCAGCAGGCATGGGCTATTTTAGTATAAGCAGTTATGGGCCACCCCTACAGTCACCACTCAAAAGCTTTCAAAGTTCATGAGCAGATGTCAAAATAGTGAAGAGCAAGCAATCTTCCTTTGCTGGAAACCACAAAAATCTACCTTACGTATTTAATGAGTACAAAATTTTGAACAAGAGTCTCTTTAGACACAAAAAAATTAACTTAGTTTCTTCTCCTCAGATGCTATTAGACCTGCAGAGTTTCTCTTGCACTTTCTCCAATGTAAACTCTTTCAATTTAGTGCCAGCTTCAAAATGTTTAAGTTTGCTGTTTGGCCTTAAAAGCATGCAGCAAACATGTGTCCACATTAGAAATCTCAAAGATGGCCTGAAATTGGATTACAAATGCTTTGCAGCTATTACTCAACACATATTCAGATAAAGTAGACACAATATGCCTACAAAACCCAGTTCACAAACATACTGCCCATTCAGTTCTTGAGTGCTAATTTTCTGGTTTCACACATTCAGGCAAATTCAAGTTGTGGTAATTAGCAATTTGACAAAAAAAATGCTAAATCCTGTTTAGTCTTATATTAACACTGTATCTATTTATCACCTGTCTTTACTCTAAACTCCAAAATAAATAGTCAAGTGTCAATGTACACAAGAGCACAAATCCCTGGAGTGAGACATAAATCCATGGTTTTCTGACTTAGTGACAATGAGAATGTAATCATGTTATTTCTATTTAGTTCTACTGTTTATTAATTTATTCACAAAAAGGCCAAAATATAATTTTCATCAAAATCTTTGCACAACTTTCTGATTACTGGAAATATATTTACATCAACTGTCACCATCATATTGTTGCATATTGCATAAATATCAAAGCAGCCTAGGTTTCAGAGTTGAGCTAAGATCCTTTCTTATTCATCTGAATAATCTTAAAATGTCCTGATGTGGAGGTGCCAGTATTGGACTGGGGTGGACAAAGTTAAAAATCACACATCTCCAGATTACAGTCCAATAGGTTCTTTTGAAAGTACTAGCTTTCAGAACATTACTCCTTCATCAGGTAACTGATGAGGCAGGATCATAAGGCACAGAATTTATAGCAAAAGATCACAGCGTAATGCAATTAAAATGATATACTGAACAAAGAGATCTTCTACTTGGACCATCTTTAGCCTCTCCTCTTCCCCTACATTCTGTCCCTTGGGTGTCATTATTCAAATCAGGAACAAGTTCTAAATATACACTTAATCAGTCCTTTTGCTCCTCTTTCTTGTTTGGTAGTAGGTCTGGCAAAGTTGGGTGCTCCACAATCTCTGCCAATGAAGCATTGGGAAAATGAAAGTCACTGCCACTAATCTGCAGCATTGGCGCTTTATCCTCGCTGCTAACTTTCTTTCATTGCCTTGTCCTCTGCTGCGACCTGAATGGAATTTTCAAATTGAAACTCTTGATCAAAATTATCGGCTACTTCCATATCAATATCATCAACCATGGCTGCACTTGTTCAGACAGTATGAAAGCAAAATCTGCATTTCTGCTTTTGTCGCCACCAGATTCAAGTAAACCAATGCTCTCTTGCTGGACTCTAAACACTCATCCTTAAATTTTCATAACTTCAGTGCATCTAAAACTCTGATAGTGATATGCTATCCCTTGTTGAAATTTAGAGTCATAGAGTCATAGAGATGTATAACACAGAAACAGAACCATAGGTCCAACTCGTTCATGTCGACCAGATATCCCAACCCATTCTAGTCCCACCTGCCAGCACCCAGCCCATATCCCTCCAAACCCTTCCTATTCATATACCCATCCAAATGCCTTTTAAATGTTGCAATTGTACCAGCCTCCACCACTTCCTCTGGCAGCTCATTCCATACGCTTATCACGCCTTACATGAAAAAGTTGCCCTCTTTTATATTTTTCCCCTCTCACCCTAAACCTATGCTCTCTACTTCCCACCCCAGGGAAAATACCTTGTCTGTTTATCCTATCCATGCTCCTCATGATTTTATAAACCTCTATAAGGTCATCCCTTAGCCTCGGATGCTCCGGGAAAAACAGCCCTAGCCTATTCAAACTCTCCCTATAGCTCAAGTCCTCCAACCCTGGCAGCATCATTGTAAATCTTTTCTGAACCCTTTCAACTTTCACAACATCTTTCCAATAGGAAGGAGACCAGAATTGCAGATAATATTCCAACAGTGACTTAACCAATGTCCTGTACAACCGCAACATGACATCCCAACTCCTGTACTCAATACTCTGACCAATAAAGGAAAGCATACAGAACACCTTCCTCGCTATCCTATCTATCTGCGACTCCACTTTCAAGGAGCTATGATCCTGCACTCCAAGGTCTCTTTGTTCAGCAACACTTCCTAGGACCTTACCATTAAGTGAACCAGTCCTGCTAAGAATTTTTTTCCTAAATGCAGCACCTCACATTTATCTAAATTGAACTCCATCTGCCACTTCTCAGCCCATTGGCCCATCTGATCAAGATCCCATTGTAATCTGAGGTAACCTTCTTTGCTGTCCACTACACCTCCAATTTTGGTGTCATCTGCAAACTTACTAACTATACCTCTTATGCTCACATCCAAATCATTTATATAAATGACGAACAGTAGTGGCCCCAGCACCGATTCTTGTGGCACTCCACTGGTCACAAGCCTCCAGTCTGAAAAACAACCCTCCACCACCACCATCTGTCTTCTACCTTTGAGCCAGTTCTGTATCCAAATAGCTAGTCCTCTCTGTATTCAATAAAATCTAAACTTGCTTACCAGTCTCCCATGGGGAACCTTGTCGAATGCCTTACTGAAGTCCATATAGATCATGTCCACCATTCTGCTCTCATCTATCCTCTTTCTTACTTCTTCAAGAAACTCAATCAGGTTTGTCAGACATGATTTCCCATGGATAAAGCTATGTTGACTATCCTTAATCAGTCCTTACTTTTCCAAATACATGTACATCTTGTCCCTCAAGATTCCCCCCAATAACTTACCCACCACCGATGTCAGGCTCACTGGTCTATAGTTCCCTGGCTTGTCCTTACTACCCTTCTTAAACAGTGGCACCATGTTAGCCAACCTCCAGTCTTCCGGCACCTCACCTTTGACTATTGATAATACAAATATCTCAGGAAGAGGCCCAACAAATAATTTCCTTAGCTTCCCACAGAGTTCTAAGGTACACCTGTTCAGATCCTGAGGATTTATCCACTTTTAAGTGTTTAAAACATCCAGCACTTCCTCCTCTGTAGTGTGGACATTTTTCAAGATGTCACCATCTATTTCCCTACATTCTATATCGTCCATGTCCTTTTCCACAGTAAACACTGATGCAAAATACACATTTAGTATCTCCCCCATCTCCTTCGGCTCCACACAAAGGCCGCCTTGCTGATCTTTGAGTGACCCTATTCTCTCCCGAGTTACTCTTTCTTCCTTAATTTATTTATAAAACCCCTTTAGATTCTCCTTAACTCTATTTGCCAAAGCTATCTTATGTCCCCTTTTTGCCGTCCTGATTTCTGTCTTAAGTATACTCCTACTGTCTTTATACTCTTTTAAGAATTCACTCAATCTATCCTGTCTATACTTGACATATACTTCCTTCTTGTTGGCCTATAACATCTCTTTCCATGCTAATTTACATTAGCTTCCCGTCCCCCAAATTTAAAACTTAAATTCTTGTGTTTAGGTTCATTATGGCCTTTTCCATTCTTATCTATATAATGTTCTCAATGTTACACCTACTTCCTGAACTCTCCATTCTCTTGGCTCTTAACTTTCTTGCATTCTGTTCCCTTCTTGGTGAGTATTCCTTCAGACAGGTAGACAGTAACTTCCTGACTTCACTCCTAAAGTACCTCCATCTCTGTATTTTTCTTCACTTTGAGAAAATCCTCTTTGAACCATAAACTTTTCCCCCAACCTTCTGCATACCTTTCCCACTATTACTTTCTTTGAATTCATGTCTTTGGATTAAATTCCCCCCCCACCTTACAAAATGTTGTATTGTGATTTTCTGCATTATAAGTTTGTCTGATCGTGTGGTAAATGTCCTGCTGTTAATGGTGAGGTGTCCAATTTAAAGTAAATATGGGCACTGACCTTTCAGCTCACTTACAAATACGGTTTAATTTCTGTCATCTGCCTTATGTTTAAAAACTGAAATCATACTTTGCTGCAAGCAATAATTTGTTATTATTAATTTGAGCATGAGTATTGTTCAGCAACTACATTCTGTACCTTTGCATTTTATCTGTGGGATATATTAGATTAGACAACACTGTAATACCAAGATTTTTTTGACATTGTGACATTTTCCATTGTAGCAGAGAGCCATCCAAAGAAAAAAAAAAATAACTGTATTTGACCATTTGCAAAATGTCACTGCACTTCGAAATGACAATGTAGTTCTATCCGATTTGGATTTGTCTGGATTAAGACTACAGAAGGGAATACAATTGTATTAATATTCTTTCTTGGCATACCTTTCTCTGGCCTGTACAATCCCCATGACTAGTTCAGCTTTCCCACTGCAAAACGAAATCATAATTGGTTGGGGTTTGTCAAGGTATAAAAGCAGAGAGACAAAAACGAAGGAGAAAAACTGACTTTGTATGCCCAACATAATATAAAATATTTATGATAAACATCTTCAAGGTTCACATCAATCGTCAGAGGAATGGCAATCAAATGAGCTTACGTTAAGACAATGAAGTAAATAAGAAATGTGTGCAATAACATAAAAGTCTCTTTGTTCTATGTATGAAATCAGGTGGTGCCTCATATGATGTGACCATGAAGACATGTGGTGATGCAGCAAAGCCAAGGAAATACTGAATGTTATACTGATGCACATTATTTGTTCCCTTACTGTGTGCAAAAATTATTTCAGACTGACCTTCTTCCCTTCTCATTTAATGCAAATTGCTTGTGACTGCCAACTTCTCATTTGCTTATTAAAAAGTTCCCGGAGGCTACAGGAGCTGTGAATCAATTCTGTTCTCAAAGGGGTGAACAAAATATTTTTGTGTGGCATTTTGGTGAGTTTGCACATCGTTCATTCAGTTTGGTTTATTTTACATGCAACTCTCAGTTATTGCTAATGCAAAATGAGAGCTGTAATTTTCAAAAGAGTCAATTGATCAGCAGAATTTTCTCTTCACTTTCACTTTTTAGACTGTGCTGTCATGATACCCACTAGCCCTCTCCAGATTGCCCTGTACATTAACATTTTGCTGGCACAGTACTAAGAAAGATTCCAGGTTAGATTTCCAGTTTTGTTCAGGTCACGAATAAATCACTACAACTAGCCATGAAAGGGAAAGAATCAGGTTCACCTTCCTTTCCCCGCCCTTCTGATTGCTGTCCAAGGAATAAAATTGGACTTGCATTAATCCACTGCCCAATAAGCTACTGGCATTGTATCTGCCATTGCATGAACGTACGCATTGTATAGTTCAAGAAAATAAGTCACTGGCATTTTCTGTCAGTAGATCAATTAGCTGATGGCACAATGTCTGCGGGACACATATATTAATTTCTTGGACAAGATGGACAAAGCGGATTTGATGGAGAATCTTTTTCGAATACAGTGAGTGATAATGACCTGAACTTTCTACCTCTAAGTGGAAACAGAAATGATTAATGATTTCAAAAGAAAATTGTATGTATAGTTGAGGGAAATAAATTTGCAGAACAATGGGGCTAATCCAGAGGAATGAATGGACTGTAGACTCTGAGGAGAGCTGACATAGAGCCAACTGTCTGAACTGTCTTTTCCGATGCTGTACCAAGCCACTCTTTCCTGTGACAAATGTCATCTCAATACGGAACCATGTGGCGAACTGACTCTATCCCAAGATGTACCTCAAACCCTCCAGGAAAAACAGGTAAAGTATCACATCCGGTTAAAAAGTACTACAGCAATGGAACAGAAGAAGAATTTGAATTTCTATGGAGCCTTTCAGATCTCATTTGCCCCACAATCTCATTTAATTGTTTTATTGACAATTAAATATGTTAGACCTGCTGCAAAGTAGGAATCAGGAAAGAGAGGATATTTTTATCCTCTACTCCTCTTCCCTTACTCCGCTTCCTTTATCTTCTTACAAGTATAAACATCACGCTAAACAAATGAAATCCAATCTCACACTATTCATTCACATACAAGTTAGCAACAATATAACAATGACCATTTTACTGTGTTTTTCTACCTGACATAATATGCAATGAAAGCACCACTGAGATGTTCTGGCACAGAAATATGTTTTCTCTGATTCAGCAACATTAAATGAACCAAATAATGCAGTGAATGTAAGCCTACATGTTATTTTATGCACTCAAAGCTCCAGAAATCACAAATTTAGAGTGGCAGTTTGAGTGGCTGCTGCACATCCTGCATCACAACAGCAACAACAGTTCAAATTGGATTCAATTGGATCTAACATTGGGACATTCTGTGTTCAGGAAAGGTGCTTTAAAAAATTCAAATCTCCCTTTCTCCAGTTTATTCTCTCTGTGATGCACTGCCACTACATGAACACAGCCCATGATGCATGACTTTAGGCATTAGATCAGATGTGATGCAGTCGAAGGTGTGTTCATTTTATTTAAATCAGTTAGTTATCATGTAGCTGATGAATATACACTTTATATATTTTTTTTTAAAATGCAACTTAATTAGGTATCTGCATCTTATATTCCATCATTATGATTTGTGTTAGCATGCTTACAGGTTACTGAGGGTAATAGTACTTTTTTATTAAAATATCCCAATTTAATTTTATGGTTTATATTTGCAATTAACCTTTTTGATTGAATGACTAAGAATGCAGTTTTGATGAGAATTTTCCAATTTTATAAGCTGAGTACTCTGACCTTACATTTCTGTGTGATTAAAAAAAAAGTCTTACCTCCTTATGAATACAATTTGAAAATATTGTTGGTTAATTATTGTTGGTTAAAACTCTTCCACAGAACACTTGTGCACTTTGAATCCCCTTCCTGCAAATAATTCAGGTTCACAAAATAAGTCGTATTGTTTTCACTGACTTTTGTCCTTCTTTTGTAAACCTGCTGAATTTTACTGGCAAACAATGTCTCTGAATTCAATAGCTCACGGCCCTGTGAAATTTCTTAAGTGGTGTTTTTGCAAGTGGGCAACTGATTAAGGGGGACTACAATGTGAATTTGTGTGGCACCCTGACACCATCTTCATACAAATGAATGAACTTAGCAGTGACAAATTATGGAATTTTCACCTGCAAAAAGGTAAGGTAAGCAGGTATAATAAAATGTCTGCTGAATATTGCACTGATTTACTGTCACTGTCTTAACCACTGATTTTTCTGGTGAGAGAGGGAAGACAGCATCAGGGCCCCAAAAGCCCGACTTCGATAATTGACCAATTTATCCTGAAAAAGAGCTTGTCAGCTGGTCAAGTGTCAGTTTAGAAATTTTGGGAGAGGGTCAGCCGTTACATGAAAGATCATAAATATCCCAAGTAGAAGTTGGTTGCAAGACAACATAGAGCTGCTTGGCTTTTTATTTATAATTCATTTGGCACTGCTGGCTGGACCAGCATTTATTTCCCATCCCAAGTGGCCCTTGAGACCATCATGGTGAGCCGCCTTCTTGAGCTGCTACAGTGCATTTGATGTAGATGGACGCATATTGCTGTTACAACGGGAGCTCCATGACTTTGACCCAACAACAATGCCCAAAGAACAGGATCATTTCATTGGAATAGGAGCCAAAAGTTGAAGAGGAGGAAGAAGCAAATCCAGCACTAAACAATCCTTATGTTCAATCAGGAAGTGGCTAAGATTGACTTAGAAATGCAACTCATGTCAACCTTGTGTGAATGCCTTATCACCCAATGGGGCTCTTTCATGATCTTTGCCTTGTAAAATCATAGCTTTTTTTTGTATTTTTCATTGTGGACTGAAGTAGGAAAGGGCTTTTGTTTTCAAAAAAGACAAGGAATGATGATGGATTGTTGAATTTTCTAAAAGCAAGTAAGCTGGCACTCATTGTGATTGCTGTTTATATAACTATTGGATAAAGGAGAAGTGGAAGCCGAGTTACAGATAAACTGAAGCTGAGGATTGTGTACAGAGATATCTGTGTGAATCCTATAATTTTGATACGCAGTAAAGCAAGTGATTAGGAAAGCAAATTAATTGTTGTCATTTATTGCAAAGGGACTGAAATATAAAGATGTGAAAGCTTTACAGCAGTTGTACAGGGTGTTGGTGAAACCACATCTGAATATTGCATGCAGATCTGATTTCTATATTTGATTTTAAAAATCATCAAAATGCCTTAGAAGCAATTCAAACAAGGTTCATTTGACCCATTCCTGGCATTAAGGGATTATCTTATAAAGAAAAGTTGAAAAGATTGGGTCTATAACCCTTAGATTTTAGAATAATGAAATGTAATCTTACTGAAACATAAGATTTTGAGGGTCTGAATAGAGTTAATACAGATGGATGTCTTTGCTCCTGGGGGAGAATACAATTGGATGGTACAGTTTAAGAATAAGAGGTCTCCCTTTTAAGTTTTAAAGAGAATATTTTTCTCTCAGAGGGTTATTTGAGTGTGGATCTTTTTTCCCAGAAGTATTGGAGGCTCGATCTTGTTAAAACTAGGAGAGATAAATTTTTGATTGACAAGGGAGTTAACAGGTATGGAGGAGAGACAGAAAACTTGAGCTATGACTGCAGTCACTTAACCATGATTGTATTGGACAGTAGCACAGGCTTGAATGGCCAAAATTGCCTATTCCTGGTCCTAAATTCTATGTTTCTATATGGAATATGGAGCTCACTTGAACAATGTACCTGAGAACACGTCTATTGAAAACAAACCATGCTTATATCCAATCTTACTGGCAGTACGGGATTCACACCTGCCTAATGGTCCTTTGGCCCATTCAAAGACATACATTTTTTCAATAATTCAACTGTCTTTTCCTTTTTTCTCATTAAACAATGGAAGCTCACATGCCTGGAATTAGTCAACTTTTATGAGTGAGATAAACCCTAGTCAACCATTAGATGGTCTGATTAATGTATATGTGGTCTTCACTCTTGGCCTTTTCAATGCAGTAAAGAGAAAGTAAAGTTGCCATAGTCACAGGGGGTTATCCATCTCCCCTCTCATCAGAGAGAGGAATGGTAATGCTGTAAACCTTGGGGGCTACCATGCCTCAGGTGAGCGGTATGGTGGCACGGTGGCTCAGCGGTTAGCACTGCTGCCTCAAAGCGCCAGGGACCCAGGTTCAATTCCTGCCTCAGGCAACTGTCTGTGTGGAGTTTGCACATTCTCCCCGTGTTTGCGTGAGTTTCCTCTGGGTGCTCTGGTTTCCTCCCACAGACCAATGATGTGCAGGTTAGGTGAATGGGCCATGCTAAATTGCCCGCAGTGATAGATGCACTAGTCAGGGACTTGCTCTTCGGAGGGTTGGTGTGGTCTTGTTGGGCCGAAGGGCCTGATTCCATACTGTAGGGAATCTAAAAAAAAGGTGAGGGTGAGAAGTTGGAACCATCATGCTAAGCTCAGTCAGTACAGGAATATAGTGCGATGCTAATGGCTTTGGACTAGTTGGTGGCAGTTTGCTTGCATGCATATGCTTGCAACTGAGGTGATGGTTGTCCTTATCATAGGGGTGTCTGTGAGTGCTCCGTCTAAGAGCTGCTTTTCTCGAATCTAGTCTGGGACAGCATCCATCACAAGTGCACAGTCTTGTTGATGGTCAGTGAGATGAGCAGTAGAGGCCAATCATGATGCACCATGAGGGATGGCTGCCTCAGCCTTTGGATGGCATGCAGGGGTTCGCAGCAGAGTGTAACTGGTATCCACTGCATATCTCTTAACTTCACCAGGGAACAGTCAAATGCATTCACTACAAGTATTGTTGGATATGGTACTATGTGGTTGGTCCTTCTCTCAATAGAGGAGCTTACATGTTCAAAGCTATTAGCTATGCAGTTGCTACAGAGCTCAATGGGCTCCACCGTGTCACCGCACTGCTTCAGGGAATTCCAAGATGTGGGTACACACCTCATTCAACGGGGTAAAGTATAAAACCACCATGCCCATGACTTCCAAGACCATCAATCTGCACCCCGTTGATCATACCTGTGTCTTTTCCCCATCTGCCATGTGAGAACTCTCCAGTTGCTTCTGTCTCAATCATCTCCTCCTTCTTTTAAAAGAGCACCATTCTTTCCTATTGCAATGAGGGTCCATACAAGTGAGTTTATATACACTGGTGGAGAGTGGGCTTGCATACAGTTACAGTTCAGATTGCTACAGTGGCACCATCTTCCTTCATGACTAATTTGAGTCATAGATTCACAGAGATGTACAGCATGGAAATAGACCATTTGGTCCAGCTCCTCCATGCCAACCAGACATACTAATTACATCTAATTCCATTTGCCAACATTTGGCCCATATCCGTCTAAACCCTTCCTATTCAAATACCCATCCAGATGTCTTTTAAATGATGTAATTGTGCCAGCGTCCAACACTTCCTCTGGCAGCTCATTTCAGACACATATCACCCTCTGTATGAAAACATTGCCCCTTATGTCCCTTTTAAATCATCTCTGATCTTAAACCTATGTCTTCTAGTTTTGGACTCCTTTGACCCGAGAAAGACACTTTGCTCCTCATGATTTTATAAACTTCTATAAAGTCACTTTTCAGCCTATGACCCTCCAGGGAAACTAGCTGCAGCCAATTCAGCATCTCTCTTTAGCTCAAATCCACTAAT
This sequence comes from Chiloscyllium plagiosum, assembly GCF_037043375.1. NCBI lineage: Eukaryota > Metazoa > Chordata > Chondrichthyes > Orectolobiformes > Hemiscylliidae > Chiloscyllium > Chiloscyllium plagiosum. The sequence continues at coordinate 25,498,369 of NW_028270174.1, forward strand.
CCTGGCAACATCCTTGTAAATCTTTTCTGAAGCCTTTCAAGTTTCACGACCTCCTTTCTATAGAGGGAGATCAGAATTGCAAAAGTAGCCTAACTAATGTCCCATGCAGCCAAAATATAACCTCCCAACTTCAATATTCAATGCACTGACCAACAAACTCAAGCATACCAAACACCATCTTCACTAATCTAGCTTTCTGTGACTCCACTTTCAAGGAACTATGAACCTGCATTCCAAGGTCTCGTTGTTTAGTAACACTCCCCACATCCTTACCATTAAGTGTATGAGTCAAGATTTGCCTTTCCAAAATGCAGCAACTCACATTTAAACTCCATCTGCCACTGCTCAACCCATCTGATCAAGATCCCATTGTACTTTGAGGTAACCTTCTTCACTGTCCGCTACACCTCCTATCTTGATGGAAACTTACAAACCATACCTCCTCTGTGCACATCCATATCATTTATCTGAATGATGAAAAGCAGTGGACCCAGCACCGATCCTTGTGGCACTCCACTGGTCACAGGCCTCCAGTCTGAAAAATAACCCTCCAACACAACCCTTTGTCTTCTACCTTCAAGCCAGTTCTGTATCCATATGACTAGTTCTTCCCATATTCCACATGATCAATCCTTGCTAACCAATTTATCATGAGGTAACACCTGACTGAAGTCCATATAGGTCACGGTCAACTGCTCTGCCCTCATCAATCCTCTTTACTACATCTTAAAAAAACTGAATCAACTTAGTGCAATATGATTTCCCATTACATAAAACCACATTGACTATCCCTAATCAGTCATAGAGTCATAGAGTCATAGAGATATACAGCATGGAAACAGAGCCTTCGGTCCAACCTGTCCATGCCGACCAGATATCCCAACCCAATCTAGTCCCACCTGCCAGCATCTGGCCCATATCTGTCCAAACCCTTCTTATTCATAGACCCATCCAAATGCATTTTAAATGTTGCAATTGTACCAGCCCCCACCACTTCCTCTACAGCTCATTCCATACATGTGAAAAAGTTGCCCCTTGGGTCCCTTTTATAACATTTCCCTCTCACCCTAAACCTATGCCCTTTAGTTCTGGGCTCCCCAACCCCAGGGAAAAGGCTTTGTCTATTTATCGTATCCATGCCCCTCATAATTTTGTAAATCTCTGTAAGGTCACCCCTCAGCCTCCAACACTCCAGGGAAAACAGCCCCAGCCTGTTCAGCCTCTCCCTGTAGCTTAAATCCTCCAACGCTGGCAACAACCTTATAAATCTTTTCTGAACCCTTTCAACTTTCACAACATCTTTTCAATAGGAAGGAGACCAGAATTGCATGCAATATTCCAACAGTGGCCTCACCAATGTCCTGGACAGCCGCAACATGACTTCCCAACTCCTGTATTCAATTCTCTGACCAATAAAGGAAAGCATACCAAACGCCTTCTTCACTATCCTATCTATATGCGACTCCACTTTCAAGGAGCTATGAACCTGCACTCCAAGATCTCTTTGTTCAGCAACACCTCTCTAGGACCTTACCATTACGATTATAAGTCCTGCTAAGATTTGCTTTCCCAAAATGCAGCACCTCGTATTTATCTGAGTTAAACTCCATCTGCCACTTCTCAGCCCATTGGCCCATCTGATTAAGATCCTGTTGTAATCTGAGGTAACATTCTTCGCTGTCCACTACACCTCCAATTTTGGTATCATCTGCAAACTTACTAACTCTACCTCTTATGCTGGCATCAAATCATTTATGTAAGTGACAAAAAGTAGAGGACCCAGCACCGATCCTTGTGGCACTCCACTGGTCACAAGCCTCCAGTCTGAAAAACAATCCTCCACCACCACCATCTGTCTTCTACCTTTGAGCCAGTTCTGTATCCAAGTGGCTAGTTCTCTCTGTGTTCAATGAGATCTAAACTTGCTTACCAGTCTCCCATGGGGAACCTTGTTGAATGACTTACTGAAGTCCATATAGATCACATCTAGCACTCTGCCCTCATCTATCCTTTTTGTTACTTCTTCAAGAAACTCAATCAATTTTGTCAGGTATGATTTCCCATGGATAAAACTATGTTGACTATCCTTGCCTTTCCAAATACATGTACATCCTATCCATCAAGATTCACTCCAATAACTTACCCACCACCGACATCAGGCTCACTGGTCTTTCGTTCCCTGGCTTGTCCTTACTATACTTCTTAAACAGTGTCACCATGTTAGCCAACCTCCAATCTTCTGGCACCTCACCTTTGACTATTGATGATACAAATATCTCAGCAAGTGGCCCAACAAATAATTTTCTTAGTTTCCCACAGAGTTCGCGTGTACACCTGATCAGGTCCTTGCGATATATCCACTCAGGTGTTTCAAGACATCCAGCACTTCCTCCTCTGTAATATGGACATTTTGCAAGGTGTCACCATCTATTTCGCTAATTTCTATATCATCCATATCCTTTTCAACAGTAAATACTGATGCAAAATATTTGTTTTGTATCTGCCCTATCTCCTGCGGCTCCACACAAAGGCCACTTTGCTGATTTTTGAGGGGCCCTATTCATTTCCTCGTTATCCTTTTATCCTTAATGCATTTGTAAAAACTCTTTGGATTCTTCTATTGTGTTACAAGTTGCCACGGAGAGAAATAAACAACACAATACAATTGGAAGCTACCTCAATTCTGCAACATGTGCTCATGATTTTTCTTTGCCTTTGGTTAGGACCATGGAATATTGTTTGCGCACTGTTACCTTTGTCTTAATGGTAAGTATTTGCAACAAGACCCGCACTCCCACCCACGCTGGCGAGCTGGCTTGTTAACATGGCCCTCACAGAGGTGAATCCAACTGAGTTTTCACCACGCAAATTTGAAACAACAGCCAGTTAAGAGATCAATGTTGTTCCTTACAACATCCACTGAACATACCAAAATCCTTCACCTCTAGGTGACAAAGGAAACACCACTGGACTGTAAAAAGCAGCTGAAGTCCTGTTTACTGTGGACACTGCTGCAAGTGATCACACTGAAACAGAAGCTACATTGCATTAATATTCCTCAGACAGACTTCCACATAATGGTTGAAAGGAAGAAACTGCTTACAACTCATAAACTGCCTATCTAACCAATTAACCACCTACAATCCGAGGCTACAAATTTATAATTTGGATATTTGAATGCCATCTGAAAAACAAGGACATTGACAATCTGGTGTCACTCAGTTATTTTGCATTTAAATTGTTGCTAATTGTTGCTGGGATGGCACGATGGTTCACTGGTTTGTGCTACTCCTTCACAGCACCAGGGATCTGGATTTGAACCCACCCTCGGGTTACTGTGTGAAGTTTACACATTTTCCCTGGGTCTGCATGGGCTTCCTTCAGCTGCTCTGGTCTCCTCCCGCAGCCCAAGGATGTGCAGGTTAGGGAGATCAGCAATGCTAAATTACCCATTATGTGCAGGCTAGGTTGATTAGCATTGGGAAATGTAGGATTACAGGGCTGGAGTAGGGCAGTAGGTCCATGTGGGATGCTCTTCAAAGGGCTGGTGTGAACTCAATGGGCTAAATGACCCACTTCCACACTGTAAGATATCTATAACTGATTAACCTCTTTATCCTTTTCAATTCAATCTCTCATTGTGAGTATTTGCTTTTGTGTTTGCGTTGCAAAGTCTGCTGCACTGTTTCGATGTAAAACAAACTCTGCTTCTGGATTATCTTTACAACAGTATTGCTGCAGTCTTTACAAAATCCGCATCCAAAAATATTGGGAGTGGAGAAATACACCTGCATTACTTAAAATGGATAAAATTCAATCCCAATCTGTTTGCAGCCAGTGAGAATATTTTTTGAAATTAATTTTTAATCTATCTGCAAAGATGGGACCTGGAATTAGGTCTGATATTGGGTTCCTGGATGTAAGTTTGCTCGCTGAGCTGGAAGGTTCGTTTTCAGACGTTTCATCACCATACTAGGTGACAGCATCAGTGAGCCTTCAGTGAAGCACAGGTATTAGTGACCCATTTTCTATTTATGTGTTTGGATTTCCTTGGGTCAGTGATGTCATATCCCATGGTGATGTAATTTCCTGCTCTTTTTCTCTAGCGATGGTAAATGGGGTTTAAGTCAATGTGTTTGTTGATAGATTTCCAGTTGGAATGCCATGCTGTAGCAATTTTCATGCATGTCTCTGATTGGCTTGTCCTAGGATGGATGTGTTGTCCCAGTTGAAGTCGTGTTCTTCCTCATCTGTATGTAAGGATACTAGTGAGACTGTGTCATGCCGTTTTGTGGCTAGTGAATGTTCATGTATCCTGGTGGCTAGTTTTCTGCCTGTTTGTCCAATATAGTGTTTGTTACAGTTCTTGCAAGGTATTTTGTAAATTACATTAGTTTTGCTCATTGTCTGTATAGGGTCTTTCAAGTTCATTACCTGCTGTTTTAGTGTGTTGGTAGGTTTGTGGGGTACCATGATGCCAAGGGGTCTGAGTGGTCTGGGAGTCATTTCCAAGATGTCTTTGATGTAGGGGACAGTGGCTAAGATTCCTAGATGCATTTTGTCTGCTTGTTTGGGTTTGTTGTTGAGAAATCAGTGGACTGTGTTCATTGGGTACCTGTTCTTTTTGAATACACTATATAGGTGATTTTCCTCTGCCCTTCATAGTTACTCTGCTGCAGTGTGTGGTGGGTTGTTGAAATAATGTTCTAATGCAGCTTTGTTTCTGGGTGTTGGGATGATTGCTTCTGTCATTCAGTATTTGGTCCGTATTTGTTGTTTTCCTGTAGACGCTGATTTCTGACTATCAAGGCAAAATTCTGCTGGAGAAATCCCTCACTCAAATTTCTACCTTTGTTTAATTTAATTTAAATTTGGACAATGTATCTACTAGCTACTGATGGGAAAGCCCCCAAGCCAAGTAAGATTTTCCAAATCCTTGTCATCGATAAAACACTAGCATCTTCTCATTACCCACGCTCAGTATGTTTTGTTTGAAGACCCATTGCCTTTCCTTACTCTTGGAGTGTCTATCTTAATTTAATAATACATTATAAACATTTCACAGAATTCCTAAAATGTGTAAAAGCAAGCCATATAGCCCATTGAGTTCAGACCAACCCCACTAAAGAGCATTAAAGCCAACCCCCCCCCCCATATATCCCAATATCCCTGCATTTCCCATGGCCAATCCACTCAACCCGCACATCCTTGAACACTATGGGCAATTTAGCATGGCCAATTCACCTAACCCGCACATCCCTGAACACTATGGGCAATTTTGCACGGCCAATCCACCTAACCTGCACATCTTTCGACTGTGGGAGGAAACCAGAGCACCCGGAGGAAACCAACGCAGACACGGGGAGGATGTACAAACTCCACCACAGACAGTCCCAAAGGTGAAATTGAACCCAGGTCCCTGGTGCTGTGAGGCAGCAGCAGAAATCTCAGAGCCATCGTGCTGCCCAAAAAGCTGTGAATTGCACTTGATCTAGGTAGTAGCTGAACCTGCAATCTTCTGGTCCGTAGTCAGATGCATTTTCCATTGTGGCACAAACCCTGCTCATTTTATGAGTTTAAAAATTAAATATTTATTGATTCACACACGTCATCACTTACATCCTCACATATGCAAAGGTTAGATGCAAGTGAAGTCAATGCACTTCCACTGTTTTTGTGAACAGTTAGGAGCACATGTGGTGCAGTGGTAATGTCCCCTGGACCAAGAAACCTGAGTTCAAATTCTACCTATTCAAAAATACAGATTGGAACAGCTTGAGGCGCTCTCATGAATTATTCATAAGATCCCCACCCCTGAGGCAGGAGGTCTAGGTTCAAGTACCAACTGTCCTGGATGGATGTCATAGCAATTTTCAACAGGTTGATTCAAGTACCTAGAACAATCTCAGACTCTGGTTTACAGTCTCTGATCTCCAATATGGTAAGCCCAAAGATTCATAGCAAGTTTGAAGGCTTCTCACAGTTGAATTTCCAAAAGGTGAGTTTGAAGTTGGAATTTGTTTGGGCAGGATCCTCTCTGTTAGAAGCTCCCACTTTCTTAATAATGCTATTAAGTACCCTGGCTACTTGATGACTAGTTAGCTTGTGGTTTTCTGATCACTGACTTGAAGGCTTTCTGGTTAAACTATATGCAAACAGCTTTTGCAGATTTTGAAAAACAGACTAAAAAAGGCTGCTTCCCCAAGTAAATTTTCACAAATTCAAGTGTTATTCCGAATTGAGAGGGTGATTCCATGTTGATTTCAACATTCTCTGTTGGGACAGTTACTTTGTCTGGTTTGAATAGAGAAAACTATCATGACACAATCGGAAGTTGATCATTCCCATTCACTTTTGACTGCCACAAATTGTGTTTCACCTTTTCCTTTTGTCCAGCATGAAGCAAGGAAACAGGCAATCTGGGGAATTCTATAGCCATTTTCTGTTTGTCCATTCTTATGTAAAGAGATGTGTGATTTCTACGGATAGCTTTGAATGTCAATGTAAAATTATTTTCTCTGGGGTGGGGGAGTCAGGAACTAGAGGGCATAGGTTTAGGGTGAGATGGGAAAAATGTAAAAGGGACCTAAGGGGCAACTTTTTCACATGGAGGATGGTCCTCTATGGAATGACTGCCAGAGAAAGTGGTAGAGGATGGTACAATTACAACATTTAAAAGGCATCTGGATGGGTACATGAATAGGAAAGGTTTAGAGGGATATGAGCCAAGTTCTGGCAAATGGAACTAGATTAGTTGAAGATATCTGGTCAGCATGCACAAGTTGGACCAAAGCATCTGTTTCCATGCTATGTCTTTATGACTCTATGTGTTCACTTTGGACTTGTGATATTCTATAGCTCAAATGCCAAAGTTCAAATCACTTGAGACAGATACTTATTTGTGTCCAGTTTTTAAAAATATTGACTGAAAGTACATAATATGACATATTTATACTGGGATGATAATATTGTAGATTTGATTCCTAGTATACTTAAAATTAATGCTAATAGGTCACTCCTATTAATTAAAAAGATTACAGTTCCAACAATGCATGAGCCCTTCCAGTAAACTCTTCATAATTTATGGGACAATAAATCATTCTCGTCTTGGAGTTTTCTTACACATAACTCAATAATCGCTCCCTTACATGTTGCAAACTTTGAAGAGACATGACTTCAAAGAGTAAAACAATTCTACTGGTCAAAGAAACCAGCAATGCATTTGTTTTCCATCTCAGTAATCATATTAAGAATATATAGAGAAAGGGCAGGTAAAAGCAGTTGAGGTGCAGGTCAGCCATAATATAACAGAGTGACACAGTAGGCTTAAGAGTCTGATTGATCCAATTCTATTCCTGTTTCCCCAGTTCAACACAGAGAATGTGAATGACATTGTGACAAGGAAGAACTGGATAACATCAGCATATATGTCGAATCTGATATACATTTGGAGGATGTTCCTGAAGTGAAATCTGTGCACAAGAAAGAATTATGATCCAATGTTAGATCACTGTGAACAGTAACTTTGCAAAAACAGAAGAGAACTCATTGCAGGAAGTTCTCAGGCTATGATTTGATAGATAAAACAGGAATCAGATGAGGGCAAGTTTAGTTAGTTGAATAGTGGAGAACATTATCAGAGGAGGAATAACAAAGGCTGCAGATAGGTCAAGGAGGGATAGTGCTGCAAGTTCACAGTTGCTCACAATATAATGTTCATTCGTGGTATTTCAGCACTGTAATTGGAATGAAATGCATTTATCACAAATCATTCACATAGTTGTAGGAAGGATGGACATGGATTTAAGAGTTTATTCTATAAACTTTTTCTGTCTGTTTGCTCATGAATGAAATTTTCTTTAAATTATAGCAAATGAAATTATATTTGACAGGCAGTATGGCTTGAAGAAATCCAATTTTGCTGTTGCCAATTAAGTGGGTGAAAATGCACTATCGGTGTTGTAATTACCAGTCATTAGTGGCTCTGAGTTCTTTCAGTTTTCACACATCCTACATTTTTGTGAATTGAATTGCCAAAAGTAATTATGGACAGACACTCTTGTTGCTTGAAAGCTCATGCTATCAAAGTGAATGAAATTCAAATGAAGTCATTTTCAAAGAGCACCAGCTAGTCAGCTAAAGAGGTGGTCGAAACAAGGGAAGCAGCCCCTTTATGGGTCTACAAAAAAAGACTTATGATTTCAATAAAGTAATGTCAGAGGAAGCATCCAAAGAATTTTCTATAGATATGCTATAACGCTTGCAATTACAACATTTGACAAATGATAAATGTGTTTGATATTTAAAGGAACAATGCCTTCGGGGAAAAAAAAAGATTGTCTGTCAAATTGAGAAGCGCTGACTTTTCCTCAAGCAAAAATTGAGTGTGAAAACCTGTGGAGTGAGCATCAAGCTCTTCCTAATTCATCATTGTGAGGTCAATGAAGGACACTTTAACAATTGAGCCTTATTAACACAGATACTAATTACTCATTAGCTTTTGTCTGGCTCCAGCTTCTACCTGGAGGTCAAAGTTCATCTTTCGAGGTAAGCAGAGTCCTAGCAGCAATTAATTTGAATGGACAAAATTTGTGGTTGGGGATGCTACAAATGGCAAACGTGCAGTTGTCCTCAACTTGCAGGCCCATCATGCATCTCTGCAATGATTAAATTCTGGTCATGGGCAAGTTTCTGTGCTGAAGAAGAATGGCAGACAGGAGCTGGGAGAGTCCTATGGGAAGGAAGGCACACATTTCCTTCGGGAGCCTTGCTACTCTTGATCCATAGAATGATAAATTTATTGGACTTCCAAATCTCTTCAGGGCATCCTTCTGTGTCGAAGGTTTCCCTAGTAATGCAGGGACCCAAGCATCATATTTGCAATCACATTTTAAAATTGCATCAGGATCCAAGTTATGATATCGGAACCAAGTTTTACATTCTGAAGTCTTCCTCAGCTGATTGCTATCAGTGCCTCTCATACTGACCAAACCATGTCTGTTTCATAACAGAAAGGTCAGTTCAGAAACATTTAATGTGATGAGTGCCACTCGACATATATGTTAAAGTATCCCATCTCTGCTTTCATTGGCAGTGGTATAAACCAGGTGAATACATGTGAGAGGAAATAGAGTAACTCTGTGTGATTTTGAGGAAGGGTTCATTCATTGTAGCAACTGTAATCTTTTTAATTAGTTGGAATAACCTATTAATTTTAAGTATATTAGGAAATCAAATCTACAATATTACCATTCAAAGTAGAAATATGTCTTACTACATACTTTCAGTCAATATTTTTAAAGGTTACAAGTGATCTGAACTTTTGCATTTGAGCTACAGACCGTAACAAGTCCAAAGTGAGCACATAGAGTCATAGCACAGAAACAGACCCTTTGGTCCAACTTGTCCATGAGCTAACATAACCGTGATTAATGTTATCACATCATGATTTCAGAGAGAAGGGTTGACAAGAATTTCAATACACCTTTTTCATCAAGAAAGTGTCCCTTTAAATTTATCTCGCACCCATCTTGTATTTGCCAGTCTAAATCATTGTTTGAAGCTTGCCAGTGAAATGGCAAGTTCTTTCCCCCGTAAGCTGGTTGGTGGCCCAATTGATGCCATGTCTCGTAATGTCTTCAGCCGGCAGCACTCTGTAAGTTAGGATACTGACAAAGCTTCTGCGTTCCAAAACTCTTTTCTTAAAGTTGAATGCAGCTCAGAAACTAAAAGATACAACAGGGACATTTTGACCTTGGCTTTTGTTTTCAACCAGCAATGATCTGAACTTTTCTCTCTCATTCTCCACACTTCACTGTTATAAGTGAATCTAGGTGGCGTTGCAATTACAATTCTGAAAATGGAATCACACTTACATGTAACCAAGTCTGGCAAAACAGATCACTTGGAAATAATTGTCACCTTGGTTTTTGTTGATCTTATGTTTTAGTTAGAAATATCAATTTGAAGTTAAAATCTCTTGGATAATAATGTTAGCAATTTCATTATTATGGGGGGAGCTGTGGCGAGGAGAGATGGAGAAGAGGTTAGCTAGATTTTCATTGCTAATACTGTACTGTAAAGTAGAAAGCTGACTAGGAAGGAACTGCGTGTGTCCTTTCACAGATCGGATTAATGAAAGTGTTAGATATTGTCTTGTTTCCAGGAATGTGGAGAAATTGTTTTTGATAAATGAGACAAAATTCCCGCATGAGTAAAATCAATCGCTGCTTGAGACCCTGTAGCATTGATCTGTGCAAACTATATATTATTAATTTTGCATGCTTTAAGCTTTAAAAAAAGTTAAAGTGTTCAGCAAAATGGCAGAAGTGTTTGATTTGTAGAAAGCTGGAAAACTAGATGCTGCTGTTAAATAAAAATTTTATTTGTAATTCCAGTCAAAGTGGATTTGTAAATCTCAGTTCTGGAGCTCAAGGGAAGAGTTGGGTGCCTGGGAAAATGCTAATGTATAGCAAATAGATGCTGAATGCATGCCGAATTCAGAAGGAGTTGGAGAAGACTGAGTACTCAATATGCAAGAAAGTAAACTGTTTATATCAAAGGTCACCTTGAATGTTAAAAGAATCAAGCAGGGTCAGCATCTTGATGAAAACTTGAAATCATGTTTTAGACAATAAGTGAGACAATCAATCAGCGATGTAGAACCCAAAAAATTAATCTTATTTCAGAATGAGATGAAACATAGTCTGTTGCAGGTGACTGAAAATACAAATGAACTGGAAGAAAAATATATCTATAAGACAGTTTGGAAACGCACAAAATTACATCGCAAACATTAGGAATTTTAACTCCAGGCTGAGAAGTGGCCAGCAATCTGAGAACCATTGCATGTGATCCAGTTGGTGTTAATAACCGGGTCTCACACTAGCATTCACTGGCTCTGACTTTGTATCCAAAATAAAATTGAAAAGCTGAGGCCACCTGTTGGGTCCACATGCTGTACTGGATGGATAAGAAATGTGAGGAGATGGGCTGGAGGCACAAAGAAATCCAACTCAGAAAACGAGTGGAATTTTAAAGTAAAGCAGTTCACATTGGCCGTTTCAGCCAGTTGAGAAGTTTTACATTTACTTTACAGGTGTAATGTTCTGGTGTAATGTTCTTTACAACTTGTCACCCTCCTGTTGATGTAATGGGACCCAATTCTATCTACATGTATGATGTTGCTGTCAGACTGGAATAGTGATATTACTGCAAAATAAGGCATGTAAAAATCAGAATGGCATGGCACCAGAAAAAATAATTCATTAACCTGTCCCTGAAAGTTTGTCACCTCACTGACCCCCTGGATTTTTGCAGGGGTAACTACAATCCCACCAATGGACTTCTGTTTCTTTCAGCTCCATTTGGGAATCCTGAGTAAAAGACAAGGTCTCCGTTCAGAATTTTCTTTTATTATTATTATTACTTATTACTTGCACCTGAAGAAAAGCCTGTTAAATTCATATTGCCTGTAGCATAAACAGGAATTGAAGGAAATCCCAACATCTCCAAGCTTCACCTACTCAGAATTGATTCCTGTAACATGAATCATCTTAAGCAGCCAATTCCTGTTAAACCATTTGCGAGCTCTGGGAATAGGAAATGCTTATTCGTAAATGTGTCTCAGTTGATTTCTTGACTTCGATTTTTTTTTCAAAAATCAATTTACAAAATATTCCCTTTTATTCAGTCCCTCTGCGGATTTCAAATGTTCTGAAAAGACTTTAGGCTCCTGATCATTCGCTTTCACAATTTCAAATCATTGTACAGCCTACAACAACTTGGTATTTAAAGGGCATTTATTGTCATAAAGCATTCAAAGCTACTACACAGAACCTACTTAAAACGAAAGTTGATAGTCAATCCTCTCGGGGATATTAGTTAAGGTGACCAAAAGCATGGTGAAAGCTGTAGATAGCAGACAACGCCTTAAAGGAGAGAGTTTGCACGGCAGAGAGATTTACAAAACTATGCCAGAATTAAGGACCTATGCCATTGAAGGGATGACTACCTGTAGTAGAAAAAACAAACAAAATTGGGAATAATCAAGATTTGGAGGATTGCAAAACTTTCGAGGATGGAAGTAGGATACCAGAACGAGGAGGGATGATATTAAAGAGGAATTTGAAATCAAGAATTTTAAAACCAAGAAGACAGAGGGTGGTGGTGGAGCGTTGTTTTTCAGACTGGAGGCCTGTGACCAGTGGAGTGCCACAAGGATCGGTGCTGGGTCCACTACATTTTGTCATTTATATGAGTGATTAATGTAAGCTTAAGGGGTATAGTTAGTAAGTTTGCAGATGACACCAAAATTGGAGGTGCAGTGGACTGTGAAGAAGGTTACCTCGGATTACAATGGGATCTTAATCAGATGGGCGAATGGGCTGAGGAGTGGCAGGTGGAGTTTAATTTAGATGTTGTGAAACTTGAAAGGGTTCAAAAAGGATTTACAAGAATGTTGCCAAGTTTGGAGGATTTGAGCTTTCGGGAGAGGTTGAATAGGCTGTTTTCCCTGTAACGTTGGAGGCTAAGGGGTGACCTTATAAATTCATGAGGGGCATGGATAGGGTAAACAGACAAGGTCTTTTTCCTAGGGTGGGGGAGTCCAGAACTAGAGGGCATAGGTTTAGGGTGAGAGGAGAAGGAAATAAAAGAGACCTAAGGGTCAACGTTTTCACGCAGAGGGTGATACATGTGTGGAATGAGCTGCCAGAGGAAGTGGTGGAGGTTAGTACAATTGCAACATTTAAAAGGTATCTGCATATGAATAGGAAGATTTGGAGGGATATGGGCTGGATGCTGGCAGGGGGGACTAGATTGGGTTGGAATATCTGGTCGGCATAGACAAGTTGGATGGAAGCTATACATCTCTATGACTCTATGACTAAGGTAATCACATCCACAGTTTATCAAATTCACTATACATAAAGGTATTTGGCATAACTTCGGGATAAGATGAATGAGAACCAGGCTTTACATGCCACTTCAGAGTTTGATGACTTTGTATCAAGAATTAAATGCTTGCGGCATGGTGGCTCAGTGGTTAGCACTGCTGCCTTACAGTGCGAGGGACCCAGGATTGATTCCCACCTCAGGCAACAGTCTGTGTGGAGTTTGCACATTCTCCCCATGTCTATTTCCTCCCACAGTCCAAAGATGTGCAGGTTAGGTAAATTGGCCATAATAAAATTGCTCGTAGGGTTCAGGGATGTGTGGATTAGGTGCATGGTGAGAGAGTTGTTGGGATGGCTTGGGAGACCAGACCTGGAATCTTGAGACTGGCTGAGCACCATGAGTTGGACAATTGAAGCATCCAGGCTTTGTGGGGTGCCCCGCCTGGCAGCTGCGCCTAAGGGTTGCTTTCTGTTGAGTCTAGAGGGGGTGTCAACTGCAATGAGCTTGGGAGAGGGAGGTAAAATATGAGGCTGCAAGGGTAGAGGCAAGACTGTGTGATGAAAGGCGTAAGCTTTAGGACGTGGTATGAAGAAAGCAGGAGGCTACAGGAGGTGGGGGAAGGAAGAGGCTGTGAGAGGTTGGAGAGAAGCTGTGAGAGTGGGAGATGGAGGACATTGCAATGATAGTAGTGGGTAAAGGAGAAGGTTACAAGCTTGGGGGGAACAAAGGAGTCTGCAAGATGGAGTTCAACGAATGAGGTTTGAAAGGTATGATTGGAAAAAGGGGCTGCAAAGAAGAGTGAATCATTGTAAACATGTCACATTGGAATATTCAACTGCCCAGCAGCCAGGAAAAAATAAAATCACTGAGGTAACAAATTATTTGAAAAAGATTGCGTAATCTGCAACTTTTGATCATGAGTTACTACCAAGGCAGAAATGTAGTAACATGTTGAAATAAGCAGTATCAATTGTTAAGTTTATATCTTTGATTGCAATCTGAGATGCATTAAATAAGGCAGTAACTATCTGGTTAGAATATGCTTGCTTTGTTTACATGCAATGGAAGATCACTGCTGTGGACTCATCAGTCTGTAGAAGGTAAGTTAAGGGCGACACTATTTTTTCAGATAGAAGTATCTGCCAGTTATTTTCATGAAGGACCTTTTCTTTCTAACCAATACCTATTATCTTATGCCAATTTAAAAGCTGTTGTGTCTATGAAATCAATGCTTATCCTAATGTGCTGTGGCTTTAAGTTTAATGTTGGTTTGAAAATTGCTTATGTTGATAAGTTCTTCCAATTCTGCAGTTGTATCCATCCATCCTAGGATGTCACCTAGACAGGGGACGAAACGTCTGCAACACAAATTCCCAGCTCGGCGAACACAACCACAACAACGAGCACCCGAGCTACAAATCTTCTCACAAACTCTGAAGGAGCTGTTGATTGGTGACTAGGTCACATGATAAGTGAGTTAATGAGAATGAGAACTGAATTCCTGAAAACATAAAATTTCATCAAAATTGTAAGTTAGTCCTCGAAAAAATTTGAAGATGTGCCCATGAAAATAATTATTTTTACATAGGCTAGGAGTAAAGAAACTGAGCTAGTTGCACCGTATGAAAAGCCAAGCTGCCTGTAATTGTCTGACAGAAGTTATGATTATGAAGTATATCACAGATAAAATTGAGTTTTCAGAGGGTTTTATAAGTAAAGGTATAAAGTGAAAATGTTTTGCTGAACTATATAGAATAGTTCAATCCCAATGTGACTATGATTTCCATTCTGAATACTAGGGGGATGTGTTAAATTTGGAGAGACTTCAGGAGAAAACACCTTCAATAATAAAGGATTGCACAGAAGCTCAAGTTGCTCTCTGACAAGTCAAGAAACTTGAGGGGATTTGCTGGAGGTGTGTAAAAAGGTTTATTATAGTTTATCTAGAATAAATAAGAACTGTTTCCAGTATTTGATGTGTCAATACTCACAAGGCCCAGCTTTAACTTAAGTTAAATTGATTGGCAAAGAACCAGAGGCAACATGGGAAGAAGCTTTACAATACAAACATTGGTTAGGATTTGGAATACATTTCCAAATGGGTAGCATGGTGGTTCAATGGTTAGCACTGCTACCTCATAGTGCCAAGAACCCAGGCTTGATCACAACCTTGGGCGATGGTCAGCGTGGAGTTTGCATGTTGTCCCCATTGGGTGGTCCAGTTTCCTCCCACAAATATGTGCAAGTTATATAGATTGGCCAAACTAAATTGCCCCATAGTGTTTAGGGATGTGTAGATTTGGTACCCAGGATGTGGAGGTGCCAGTGTTGGACTGGGGTGGACAAAGTTAAAAATCAGACAACACCAGGTTATAATTCAACAGGTTTATTTGGAAATACAGAGGAACCTTGATTATCCAAAGGACACGGGGAGTATTTTGTTTGATTAATCGAATTTTGGATAATCAAATGCCGGATAACATAGTTTAGACAAACAATGGGACCTTACGAACTTGCCAGATCATCCAATATTCAGATAATCGAATGGTGGATAATCAAGGATCCTCTCTACCAGTTTTTGGAGCGTTGTTCCTACATCACATGGCTATGGTGTAGTATCATTTTGCTATAAATTCTGTATCTTATGTCGCTGCTCCACAGCTACTTGATGAAGGAGCACCACTCCGAAAGCTAGTACTTCCAAATAAAGTGTTGTGCGATTTTTAAGTTAGATTAGGTACTTTAGGGGTCATGGGAAATGTTGGGTAACAGGGATAAAGTGCTGGAGATGAGTCGGGGTGGGATAATATTCAGAAGGTCTGTGTGGACTTGTTGAGCCGAATGGCCTGTTTCCACACTGTGGGGATTCTATGATTTCCTGGCAGTGAGGTGGATGCAATTTTAAATTAATGTTCAAAGTGAAATTTTAAAACTACTTGGATCAAACAAAAAGGTAAGTATAGGTGGGGAGAGCAGATGTACGACTGACTGGATTTCTCCTTAAAAGAATTGGCACAGGTGTCAGTGCAGAACTGCTTCCATCTGTGCTGCATCTTTCTATTTGATACAAAAAGTGCTCAATAGAAGCTGTCTAGGGTGATGTTGGCCGAGGGATATTATCACTGGACTATTCAGCTAGAGACCTAACTACTACCAGGGGGACTTGGGTTCAAATCCCACCATGGCAGCTGGTGGTATTTAGATTCAGCTTTAAAAGAAAACCTGGAGTTAAGAGTCTAATGATAACCATGACTCCATTGCTGATTGTCAGGAAAAACCCATCTGGTTCACCAATGTCCTTTAGGGAAGGAAACTGTTATGCTTACCGGGTTTGACTTAGATGTGACTCCAGTCCCCCAATAATGTGGTTAGAGATGGGTAATAGATGCTGGTCTATCGAGCAATGTTCTCATCCTGTGAATGATTTTTTTTAGAAAGGAGAGAGGGTGAGATAAGGAGCTTAAAAGCAATGAAAAGTACAGAGCTTGTCATTTTCCACCATAGCGCTGCTTGTGAAGAATGTGTTCAAGCAGTATTGAACAACAAGCAACAGATATAACAAGAGCTCCTGGAATTCTGTCATTCTTCACAATCTTTCACTTAGATTACAAATTATTGTCAGCAACTTGTTTGCTAAGAGACTGTGTTATGACACAGAGTAAGCCCTTCTACTAATTCGAACCAGATCCACAGAAAAGCTGTTAAAGTATGAATGACCAAAAACTACAAAAATCCCTCCATGTGAAGAAAAGAAATTTAACAATTTATTCTTTAACTCTGAGAAACATAAGAACAAGGTTTGTGAAGGTTTGTAGCTCAGGTTGAGATTTAGGGAGATTTATTTTTGAGAAATAGAAAGATGTAAATAGAAAGCAGGAGACAACAGCTTTGCTTCACTTGGAGTTCACACTGATGATGTTACCTAGCCAGGTAATGAAATGTCTGGATATCAAACATAGAGCTCAGTGAGCAAACTTACACCCTAAAACATAAGAACATTAAACAACAACTATCTATACTGTAATCCACCTTTGTCTGATCAATTTATCTACCTCCCACTCTACAAAAATATACTGATGTGATAAAACCCCTGATTAAGTTTACCAAAAAAATCTAATTTCAAACCAGCCAAAAGTTGTTTTTCTCTTGGTATCTTCGTCTTTGCTTTCATGGATCTTTCTTTAGTCTTCTGCTTCATAAATTTCATATGAGAAGGTACCTTTCAGAGAGAGGCTCTGCAAGCCGCATTTTTATTGGTGCTCTTTGCCACTCTGGCTAACTGTTCAAAATACCTAATTTTATATACCCTAAAACATCAGACCATCTCAGTCGTTAGCACTGCTGCCTCACAGCACGAGGGTCCCAAGTTCAATTCCAGCCTCGGGTGACTGTCTGAGTGGAGTTTGTACGTTCTACCTATGTCTGCATGGGTTTCCTCCTGGTGCTCTGGTTTCCTCCCATAGTCCAACGATGTGCAAGTTAGATGAATTGGCCATGTGAAATTGCCCATAGTGTTAGGTCAATTAGTCAGAGGGAAATGGGTCTGGGTGGGTTACTCTTCGGAGGGTCAGTGTGGACTGGTTTGGGTCGATGGGCCTCTTTCCACACTGTAGGGAATCTAATCTAATGTGATTAAAATTCAAATGCGATTGGATTTTGGTATCTTGGGGCATAATTCAAATTGATTAGCCAAATTCAAATTTGTTGTGTACCATAGCAATGAATCTCCAGCTATTTGTTTCACAACCAAATGTTACATTTTGAATTTTTTTTAGCACACTCTAGGTCTGTGCCAGCTTCTACTCTCTCTTAAAGGTACAGTACACACCTTCATAACAGTTGTAACTCCACAATTCTTGAGCACAAATTCTAGGTGAATAATTTAATGAAGTACTGAAGGAACACTGAACATGAGAAGATGGTTGTTTACTCAAAAGAGATATTAAACTGAGTTCTTGCTTATCAAGTGTGCATAGAAGAGTCCATGGCACTATGTAAAGAATAATTCTCCACAGTGTTTTAATTAACTAAAAAAGACATTGGTTGTAAACTGCTAAGTATTCAATTGAGAAGAAAAGCACTATGTGAGTGCAAAATCCTTTCCTTTTAGATGAAAGAATCTCATCCCCAAACAAGCATTATTGCTTCCAGATTCTGTTAGTGAGTAAGACTGACTGACCAACCATCAGTAATGTAAACAAATATAAAAGCAATATACTGCAGATGTTGGAAATCTGAAATTTGAAAAGAAAGTGCTGGAAAAAACTCAGCAAGTATGGCAGCATCTGTGGAGGAACAAATAGAATTAATGTTTTGAATTCAATGCAACTTTGCTTTGGAATGAAGAAGATTCATATTGGACTTGAAATTTTAAGGAGAAAGTGTGGACCGCAGATGCTGGAGATCAGAGTCGAGAATGTGGTACTGGAAAAGCACAGCAGGTCAGGCAGCATCGGAGGAGCAAGGGATTCAACATTTCGAACATAAGCCCTTCATCATTCCTGATGAAGGGCTTATGCCCGAAGCATCGATGCTCCTGCTCCTCCGATGCTGTCTGACCTTCTGTGCTTTTCCAGCACCACATTTGCGACTTGAAATTTTAACTCCTTTTTTCTCTCTCCACTGGTACAGAAGAGCCATGCAGTGCCTCTGTTTATATTTATATTCCTATTAAATTTACATTTCTGTTTATAGTTCTATTAAATCTACATTTGTAATGAATGGTGATTAAGACGCCAATTGATCATCAAGGAACTTTATGACTTGCATATTGGATTGATGTGGGTTAACTTGTTGCAAACTTTCTATGTCACAAAGGATGTTATATTGAAGTGGAACAAAGAACTCCAGATCCTGGAAATCTAAAACAAAAGCAGAACTTGCTGGAGAAACTCAGCTGGTCCGGCAGCACCTGTGGGGAGCAAACATAGTTAATGTTTCGAATCCAATCGAGTTTTGATGAAGAGTCACCAGACTCTGCAGAGTTAACGCTGCTTCCTTCCCACAACAGCTGACAAAGCTGTTGAATTTCTCCAGCAATTCATGATTTTGTTTCAAGCAGAAACGACTTTCATTAACCCCACCTTCCATTGTCCAGTTGACCAAGATCACTTTATTCCCGACATAGCTAATGCTGGAGACAACCTCCTGACTAGAATGAATGGTTCCCTGGATGCTGCCTGACCTGCTGCGCTCTTCCAGCAACACATTTCCAGCTCTGATCTCCAGCATCTGCAGACCTCACTTTCTCCTCCTAGAAAAAAAGTCAGTAAAGGATAGCAGACAAATTTCATGATCGTAAGAGCAGAATCTTACCAGAAATCGGCTAACTGCCATTTTGGCAAATTTCATGGACGCTTTCGCTATCTCCCCAAATTCACCTCAGTATCTGTACACAGCACTTCGCTGGTGCTCCACTTGTCATCTGCTCCTACCCTTCATAAGCAGAAATATTGGCGCTGGCATGATCTTCAAAGCCCAGCTCTTTACCCAGTCAAGCACTGACAGTCTGTCGCTTCCCTACCCAATACCTGTCAATCTTCCCAGATACATCAGACAAAGGGAAATGAGCACTCTGCCTTGCTGCAGGCTCCAGCAAATGCAGGGAAGTGTATGCAGTTGCTACCCATGGAAGGTGCCCTGACATTTTAGTGCCTGGTTTCCAAAATGGAAGACCAGAGGAGGAAGCATCAAGCTGGAGTCTGGGGGTTAATGCTCTGGTTTTACTGTTGACAATTATTGCCGTCCAGTTTCTACTTGTTGGGTGGGGGAATGGGATACTGCATATTTATAAGCAGGATTAGGGAGTAATGAAGATGGTAATAAATGCTAATTCATGCAAATAGGCCTCTCACTGCTTCTTAGGAAGATTCTTTTTTATTCATTCACAGGATGAGGGCATTACTGGCTAGGCTAGCATTTATTGCCCATCCTGATTGCCAGAGGATAGTTAAGAGCCAACCATATTGCTGTGGATCTGGACTCACATATAGGCCAGACCAAATAAGAATGGCAGATATCCTTAATGAACATTAATGAACTGGATGGCTTTTTCCTGACAATTAACACTATGTTCATGATCATGAGACTCTTAACTTCAAATTTTTAATGTAATTCAAAACTACTATCTGCAATGGTGGGATTCATACCCAGGTATCCAGATCATTCCTGGAGTCACCAGATTAATAGTCTAACAATAATGCCAATAGGCAAATGGCTCCCCTGTCTTACAGTTCAATATTTGGCGGGAAAATGGGAGTTTTTGCTCTCGATATCAAGAATCGACAGACTGCCAACTTCACATGAATACCCCAGTTTCTCATCATTGGTTACATCACTCAATGTCTGAGAACTGTTTCAATCCTGACCCTCAAATACTTCCCCTGTTGTTAGGGTTAGAATAAATGATTTTTTTTTCAGTTTGGCAATTGCAAAATGTCAAGTATCTCCTCTCAGGAACTCCTCGCAATTACCAAATGACATACTCCTGCTCATAAAGCTATGTTTACATCCAAACTATTTCTAACGTGTATTAAATGATACTTAATGTTTTCTTTTGCAAACATTGAATGCCACACATTGATTTATCTGAATTAACATTTGAGTTCATTTGTTTGAAAATTGTTCAAATATATATAACCTAGTTTTAACGACACACCTTTGATGAATTTCCTCCAAGTTGACGGCGGCACGGTGACACAGTGGTTAGCACTGCTGCCTCACAGCGCTAGAGACCCGGGTTCAATTCCCGCCTCAGGCGACTGACTGTGTGGAGTTTGCACGTTCTCCCCGTGTCTGTGTGGGTTTCCTCCGGGTGCTCTGGTTTCCTCCCACAGTCCAAAGATGTACAGGTCAGGTGAATTGGCCATGCTAAATTGTCCGTAGTGTCAGGTAAGGGGTAAATGTAGGAGTATGGGTGGATTGCGCTTCGGCGGGGCGGTGTGGACTTGTTGGGCCGAAGGGCCTGTTTCCACACTGTAAGTAATCTAATCTTGACATTTTTGTTTTTGATTGTCTTAATTAACTATAGTTGATATCACACTGAGAGCGTAAGGTGGTTTAAATCAATTAAATATCACAGTTGGTTCCACAACAAAATGGCTCAAAGCTCTTGACTTTGGATCATTAGAAATGGTATGCAAGTTGGGAGATGCCTGAAATTTAGCTGTCAAGTTAAACTTTCAACAGGGGGTCTTGTGACACAGTCATAGTGTTCCTACTTCTGAGCCAGAAGGTCCAGGTTCAAGTTTCAATTATCCTGGTGGTGCTTCATACATGTCCAAGCAAGTTAATTAAAATAATTCAAAGTAATTTTGAGAGGGCTATCAAAGAGCAGAGATGGTGTTTCTTTGTCTGAGCTAGGAGGCTTCAGTACAGAAGTGTGTCATAACAACTCTGTACAAATTAATTGAAAAATAACTAAACTTCCACTGAATTATACTGCACAGATGCATCTGGATAAACCTCCAGCATGAGCACAGAGTGACCAGGACTGACCTACATACTTAGATCTGGAATTATTACACAGTTTAATATCTCATCTAACTGGAGATTCAACAATGAAAGTCAACTGAGCATCCTTAATCATCTCCACAACCAGCCAATTACCCCTGACAATGCCCAGTGAACAGATAATTCCCTGGACCAAATCTCCTAATCAATTATCTACATATGTCATCCACTCACTCATTAAAACTTGAGACCTTTAAAAATATACTTGTGTACCCCAGTTATTCTCTTGTAAGAAAGTGGTGTGTCCTTTCCTACCTTGAATTCTCCTACTCTCATCAGTCTTCCACATGGCAGGCTTCACCGGTCCACTTCTGCTTTCGCTGGGATCTGAAGACATGGCTGAAAGTGGTTAGCATTGGTTGGTTCCATTGACTCCTTCTGTACTTCTCGCTGTTTCAGGAAGGCAGCCAACATAATCAAACAGCCCTCCTTCGCTGTTATAATCTGTTCCAACCTCTTCCATCGAGCTGAAGATACAAAACCTTAAACACAATTTAGTGCTGTTATTGGATTTCTGAACGGACCTCTCAAATTTTAAATTAAACGTGAGCTCACTCTCTGTGCGCCTTCTCTTCAGCCATTGTATTGCATTCTTTGCTCAGTTCTATTACCCTAATGCACTTGTACGGTAAGGTCTGCCTGTATTGCACGCAAAACAAAACTTTTCACTTTACCGAGCTACATTTGACAATAATTTAAAAAACTTCCTCGCTAGTGGCAATGTGCTCAGTATTGCTGCTGACTGGAACATCTGGGCTATTATTCCACTGACATGGTAATAAACATGATTTGAGGAATAAACAATCATCACACACAGACAAAACTAAAAGTGTGAGTTTTGGAAATGCAGTTAAAAGAGCATAGGGCAGCAAAAAAAGCAACTCTGGCTACCCACATTAAATGTTAACTGCTGAGCACCAGTGCATCTTGGAATTGGGCATTAATCATTTCCTCTACAGTTAATTTCGTTTTTAGCATTTATAAACAGACTATGAAAACAATTAAGAGTCTAATAGTCAGGCACTTGTTTCCTAACAGTTGCTTTGCAATCACTGAACCAAATGCATAGATATTCCTGAATCCAAAGGAATTATGACAGTTTATTATTACACAAATTAGCTTATGATTGTCAATGTCCCTGTAATTGGTTATCCTGTGTTTCTGTTGCACACACTAAAGCCACCTTCTCTGGAATATGATTTTTTTTTAAGACAAATGTGCATGGGATATGAGTTCACCCATCTGGCTTAGCTCTTGAGAAGTAACGATAAAGTGCCTGCTTGAACAACAGCAGTCTCCTGGAACATGGAATATCAGTCCAGGGGTTTAGGTACAGAGGGGGAACTGGTCAGAATAGTCAGGGTGAAGTGGTCCCTACATCTCCAGTCTGGGAGTGCACCTTGTCGTCTAGTACAAACACTCCAGGGAGTCATAGGAAGACAGGAGGAAATTTGTACAGATATCTAGAGGTGAGAGGCCTGTTCACTCAGTGTTCGGCGCTGTCTTTCTTATTTGCTCAAGGGAATGGTTCACAGCCAATCATGGGGTTCCAAAACTATAAGTCTTAGAGGGGGTGGGGTTATCAGAAAACACTGCTGTTTGAAGGATTTTGCAAACAATAGTACAGTGGTAGAACATGAGCTTGTTGGAAGGTGTGTGCAGGAACAGAAATAGAGTATGAGGTAGCAAAAAACAGATGGTGGTACTTATGCTAATGGAGCAGACAACACCACTCCTTCTTGCTGAAATGCTGGCGTTTTTCTGATTCGTGAACCCCACACTGACCTGGTTTGCAAACTCAGACCAGACTGAAGGGTCTAATGCAATGGCCTCCTCTGTAAATTCTCTTCTATATTCTACCATCCTTCAGGGCCTCCTGCTCACTGCCCACACAATAGAGCGTAAATTTCCCCTGGTCTGCCTTATCCAGAGCAAATGTCTGAACCATGCAGGGCAGTTTCAGATTTCCACTGCTTGACTCTGCGTGTAATTGTTTTTTTTTAAATATAGCGATGGTGCCATGGATGTCAGGAAATCCCAGCAGTGGTGAGCACATCTGGATATGTTGAGTGGGAGAATTGGGCTATCAAACAAGAAGAGAATCATGGGAGTGTGGGTGAAATTTGATGAGATGAGTTTACGATGATTACACAAGAAAACATACTAGGCACACAAACAGAAACCCTCCATTAAACATGAGAAAAGTTATACGAAGTCAAAACATGGGATAATTCAGTACATTGTTACTGGAACTCTGAGGAGGAGTAGATACCATGTCTCGCTCTTTCAAGATCCTCAGCTGTGCTGTCCCTAAGTTCACATGATCTTGTCACAATACGTGGTGTTTCTTGACAGTCCTTACAGTTAACATTGCCAGACCTTTTCAGACCCATATACAACATTGGCTTCACCACAACAGCATTAGACACAGGACATTTTAACTCCTGAGTTATATCGACAAAAGCAGAAGCATAATGCCCAGCTGAAAATGACAGGAAGTGGAATCTGACCTTTGAGATGAAATGTAATGTTAGGTAGTCTCTGACTGAAGACAAACTCTCTGCTACTCTCAGCATGTGACTGGTAAGTGATTTGGAAGGACATTGCAGTTGTGGCAAGGAAATCCAAAAAAATTTCTTTAGGCTCCAGATGTAACCTTTTGAACCACTTGCTGCTCAGACTCCATTTTGAGTTACAACATAACTTTGAGAAATAATACCTCACCTTTTGAATAGACACTTGAAAGCCTCTGACCTACATCATTGAATTCAATTATTTCTAACTAAACTCTTTCCCACTTTTTTTTGTTTTCTTTTTTTTTCAATGTTGAGACATTTTTCTTCTCTTCACTTTCAGAAAATAACATGCCTGTTCTGGGCACATCATGTCTTGATCCATTATCATTCTCTTTCTCCCTGTGAAACTAACTCTCTTGTCTTCCCTCTTATCATAGACCTTTTCTTGCTCCTCATCAGACCTACTTCATGTTGAAAACCTACTATATTGCTTACATTCTCCAGTTCTGATTAAATCTCAACAATTTGAAACATTTATTTTGTTTCTCTGGCCAAGGCATTGCCTGTTCTACTGAATATTTCTTACATTTTTCTTTATTTTATGTTTTCAGCTTCAGCAATATTCTGTGTCTCCAATTTCTGTTAGATAAGTCTCTTAGGGAGAGGTTTATTAGACTGGGACTATTTTCCCTGGAGCATCAGAGACTGAGGGGTAACCTGATATAGGTTTATAAAATCGTGACGGGCATAGAAAAGGTTGAATAACCAAGGTCTTTTTTTTCCAGAGTAGGGGAATCCAAATCTAGAGGGCATAGGTTTACGATGAGAGGAATAAGACATGAAAG
Source organism: Chiloscyllium plagiosum (assembly GCF_037043375.1). Lineage (NCBI taxonomy): Eukaryota > Metazoa > Chordata > Chondrichthyes > Orectolobiformes > Hemiscylliidae > Chiloscyllium > Chiloscyllium plagiosum. Next base: position 25,523,138 of record NW_028270174.1, read on the forward strand.
GGATCTGAGGGGCAATATTTTCATGCAGAAGGTGGTGCATATATGGAATGAGCTGCCAGAGGAAGTAAGGGAGGCTGGTACAATTGTAACACTTAAAAGGTATCTGGATATGTTCAGAATAGGAAGGGTTTACAGGGATATGGGAAAAATGCTGGCAAATGGGACTAGATTAATTTAGATTATCTGGTCAGCATGGGCAAGTTTGACCGAAGGGTCTGTTTTCATGTTATACAACTCTTTGGCTTTATGACAATGTCTTCCCCACAGGGGTATCTGAATGATTTGTACCCTGGTAATATTTTTGAAGTTTGATAATCTGGATTTTTAATAAAGAATTGTGCTGAGTTATGATTTTTCAGAAAAACAGATTAAATTAGAAACGATGACCCAATCAGAGAGAGTTAAAAACCACCCCAAGAGAGGGAAGTTTTACTTTGAACTGCAGGTGTGTATATGTGTACATGTGCAACAGATTTTGGGTATGTATGCAAGTGGACCTTTAAGTGCCAGTCAATATGAACTTGAATGAATCAAACTAAGCTAAATACAGCTACTTTGTAAACTGAATTAAATTCATTAATTTGAAACCCAATTGGGCACTTAACTGGGACCCAAGAGATGTCTAATCTTGAGAGCTCAAATGTATGACTACGTAAAGGCCGAAACAGGAATCTTGAAGGTGGATGGTAAATATACCCATTCAATCATTGGAAGTGATGCCAAGAGCAGTCAGTTTGTTCTCTAACATGAAAACAATCTCCAATATATATCCCTTTAAAAATGACCAGAGTGAACAGCAGCATTCTTTTTGCAGGAATCTGCTATAGTGAAAATGTCACAGCACAGACAACACAGAAAAATTTTATGTTGAAACTAATGTTAAAACTGATCTAAATATCCGGGCCTGATTTGTAGAAACATAGAGCTAAACCTTAGATTATTTTAGCACAGTATCAGTGTGTGTATTTTGGAGGGTTTATTACTGTGAGGTCACTACATCTGATTAAACTTGCTTCATTAGCTACCTGCCCAACGGTAAAACAATATCAGATGGCTCCTCGCTCCCTGCTCCCACCACTGACCTGGGTTCTAGAGCCCAATGATTCTCATACTGCCAGAACTTACTTATCCAGCTTTGTGGTCTCCAGTGAAAGAATCCCCACATTCTTGAAGCAGGCCATTCAGCCCATGCCAATCCTTTGAAAAGCAGCCCACCCATACACACCACCCTACCTTATCACTGTAATCCTGCATTTTCCATGGCTAATCCACCTAACCTGCACACAGCAGGCAAACTTGTATGACCAATTCACCTAACCCGCACATCTTTGGACAGTGGGAGGAAACCAGAGCACCCAGAGGAAACCCATGCAGACATGTGGAGAATGTACAAAAAGCTGCCTGAGGGTGCAATCAAACCTGGGTCCCTTGCACTTTGAAGCAGCCGTGTTAACTACTGAGCCACCGTGCTGCCCTGATTACAGCTTGCTTCACTCACACATTTGTTGCTGATGAGCTCAGCAGTGAAGCTATTAACCAGAAATGTGGGAGAGAACTGGCCTGTGATTGGGAAAGAAGCTCTCATCACCATTTCCTTCCATCCAACTTACGAGGGAAAACCATCCTCTTTATAACTTTTCCAACCATTGCAATTCTGAGTGAATGAGTTTTCTCAGACATTTCAGGGAATTTTGGTATGGGTGCCCCAGCTGTCCTCATGCATTTTGAGTATTGTTGGGTATAGAAACACATGTATTGATGGTATTAGGGGACATAATAAAGTCATTATGGCAAGCTTTTTAAAAAGCCAAGTCCATACCCAGCAGCTCCAGTGGCTAGCTTTAATCTCTTTCTGGGGGCAACAGTTCAGGGTCCAGTTATCAAATCCAATTACTACACCAGGAATGAAAATCCAGCTCTCCAGGGCACTTTCTCTAGAGTTTACAGCTTTTCCCAACTCTCTGTTCCTATTTATTGAGTGAAAAATCAGGGTAGTTTTCTTTGAAAGACTTTGTTCCTGTAATAAGGCATTTGCCCTTGGACTGATCATATGATTAAGGTATTTATCAGATTAAACAATAGAAATCAAAAGGTAAACAAAAAAAAGTTACATAGAATATCTTTTTCAAGCAATTCAGTTTTAGAGCAAACTGGCTGCAACGAATATTTACTTGATCGGAGTGTAACTAAAATTCTTTGCACTGTCTAAATGGAATTATAGCACTTAATAACTGAAATGTCCTATTAAGAGTAGGTTAACTTCTGGGATAGCTGGACTGTAAAGTGAGAGCAAGATTCCTTATTGGAGAAACTCTAAGTTAAAGAATGTTAGAACCAGGTGAGTCCTGAAACAAGGTGAGTGAGCTTAAAATGTTCTCAAGAGTTGTGTTGAATTTGGCATATTGAGCTATGACATGATTAAAGTAGGTTTGAAAGGAAAACTTTGCCAGAAGCAAGCAGAAGATATCTGAACCTTTATTTCACTTTTTGGAACAGTATTCAATCCAAGGTGGTAATATTTCAATTTTTGCGAAGTGTTAGTTTGGGGTTATTTGGAGCGCCGCTCCTTCATCAGGTGGTTACTTGGACAACCACCTGATGAAGGAGCAGTGGTCTGAAAGCTAGCGCTTCCAACTAAACCTGTTGGACTATAACCTGGTGTGGTGTGATTTTTAACTTTGTCCAGCCTAGTCCAACACCGGCATCTCCAAATCATGAATACTTAAGATAGCATGTCACAACTAATATTCATGCTCTTTGTGCGCAGTATTTTGTTTTTGCTTTTAACAGTGAACATGTTGATTTCACTCTTTTTATGAATTCCTGATTTTTTAGATTTGAAAACAAAAATGAAAATTTTGCTGACCTATACCAATGATTGCAATATTTTACCTACCTTCTCCCCTTACTCTTGCTTCTATTGGAATAACAGGTTTTAACCCAAGATATATGTTCAGTGTTGTGAGTGGTTGTCATTTCTGTTTCACTAAGGAACACTCCCTGTCCAGCATAATTAGAACTGAAGGTTTCTAACAGACACACCCCAAACTTGCAATGCCACTCTGGAGATTTTTGGGGACAAGGTTCCATTTTTTTTAATTTAGTTGTCCTGATGAGAACTGCAAAACAACAGTAACACACTGACTGTGAAGATCAGTCAGTTCAGAAATCAGTCCTCAACAAAAGAAATATCAATAGCAAACTGGCTGTGTAGATCAGCCAGTTCAGGATCATCCCTAAAAACAAAACCAACAGCACTACATTGGCTGTGTGGTCAGCCAGCTCAGAATCAGTCCCCTGAACTGAGGAGATTTTAAATCTCCTATTGATTTATCTTTTATTTCAATCTCCTGGTTATATAGCCTTTTTACCAGGTTGAAGTCAGTCCCCTGCACTGAGGGTGGAATGGGACTATTTGGCACTGCCCTTTTGACGGCAATCATTTGGCCTCGCCATTTTGGCTCTAAACTGTTTTGGCACTCATTACTTTGGCGCTGAGCTGTTTTGGCGCCAATACATGTAGATAACCATCGTGTGAAAATCTTGGTTTATCTCTCTTGCTTAGAATGTTTTCAGCCATTTCTAGTATTGGTTCTACAAAAAAAAAAGAAAATTGTATTACAGCTTTCTAATGTGAAGACAGAAGGGCTTAAGTATCATCAAGGCAGTAGATGACTATTAACAATTGTTAAATGAGAAAATGATTACAAAATGAGATTTGAATCTACAGCGGGTCATTACAGCTTTGACTATCAAAGTTGAGAAAATTGCATCGGGTCGTTAGTCATCCTCTCCTCTTTAACCAAACAAGACTTTTTTTTTATTCTGAATTGGTGCCAAAACAGCTCAGTGCCAAAGTAATGAGCGCCAAAACAGTTTAGAGCCAAAATGGTAGGGCCAAATGATCAGCGCCAAAAGGGCGGTGCCAAAACGTACCCGACCCCACTGAGGGGATTCTAAATCTCTTGGTAATATATTTTTTTCTTTTTTTTCTCATGTGCTTGCAGGCGTAGGACACAGTGAAGAAACAACGAGTGCGGAAAACTTTATTGACTCTCATATTTGAGTAGCATGGTGGCTCAGTGTTCAGCACTGCTACCTCACAGTGCCAAGGACTCGGGTTCAGTTCCTGCCTCGGCAGACTGTCTGTGTGGAGTTTGCACGTTCTCTCTGTGTCTGCATGGGCTTCCTCTGGGTGCTTTGGTTTCCTCCCAAATCCAAAAGATGTGTAGATCAGGTGAATTGGCTGTGCTAAATTGCCCATAATGTTAGCTGCATTAGTCAGGGGTGAATATAGGGAGGGGACTGGGGGGTGGGTGGGTTACTCTTCAGAGGGCCAGTGTAGACTTGCTGGGGCGAAGGGCCTGTTTCCACACTGTAAGGAATCTAACCTAATTCCACCACAGGAAGAAAAGAAACATCTGAATGGCCAGTGACAAGCAGTGCTCTTCCCATCAAAGGGTAATGCCTCAGTGATTGAAAAAGTGGAGGGGAGGGGAGAGATTAAATCAAAATAGAATCAGAGAGGGAATTAAACACTCACACTCCACAAGAGACAAGGTTTCTCTTTGGCAAAGATCATTACGAGTCCTAATCAGGGCTGCTGATGTCAGAAAAGCCATCACTACTGGTTTGAATGAAATAATTAAGACCACCATTTAACCTAAGGTTTAGAATAGTGCGAGAACTGAAAATAGGAAGCTAATCTGCCTGTGATTAGAAAGAATTATTGGTTTGCAATATTGATGATTCCAAACTGAATACAAAAGTTAAATAAATCACGTTTAACTTAGCTACAGGGATAGATTTTCAAACATCAGCCAAAAATATTAAAATCGCAGAACACCATACTTTTTTTTCATGATCTTATAATGGGTAAGCATTGTGGGATTTTCCAAAGATAACTCTAGCTACTTCATCAATGACATTTCAAATCCAGATTACAGGAGTACAACTTAATCCGAAAAGATGTAATCACTTAAAGCTGAGCTGTCAAAAAAGGGTGAAAAATTATTTCATTGTGATTATTCTTTATGGCCAAGATTTTCTTGCCAAAATAATGGTTCCCAAATTTATTTACTCAAATGACCCAGCAACTGCAGATGAGAAGGAAATTTGTAGCTAAATGCAAAAACCTAAATATTGCTAACAACGTTGCACTGTTAGATTTGTAAAAAAAATGCATCTCATTACCTCTCATACCATTAAAATATATTGAAATGAATGAAATTGTCAGATAGTTACAAATTCCTCACTAAGTTCAGTCTTATCTTTTTTTTTGTTCACTCGTGGGATGTGGGTAATGCTGGCTAGCTAGGGTGGGCCCTGATGGTTAGCCCAAGGACCTCCTGGAAAAATTTCCTGGAGTTAAAATCACGAACCTCCAATGACAGCCATTTTCCCATATGTTAGGTATGACTCCAGCAATTTCATCTGATTCCCATTGATTCTAGTTTTGCGAGGGCAACTTGTTACACACTTGGTCAAATGTGGCCTTGATACCAAGAGCTGTCACTCTCAACTCTGGAATTCAGTTTTTCTGTCCATATTTGAACTAAGGCTGTAATGAGGTCAGAAGCTGAGTGGCCCTGGAGGAACCCAAAATGGGTGTCACTGAGCAGATTATTGCTGAGCAGGTACTGCTTGATAGCACTGTGATGACTCCTTCAATCACATTACTGGTGACCAAGAGGAGACTGATAGGGTAACTGGCTGGCTTTGGGTTTGTCCTGCCTTTTGTGTTCTGGACAGGTTTCCACACTGTTTAGTAAATGTGAGTGTTGCAGTTGTGTTGGAGCAGATGGTAAGCAGTGCAGGAAATTCTGGAGAATAAGTCTTCAGTATTATTGCTAACTATTGTTTGGACCTTTAACCTTTGCAGTACCCAGTGCCTCCAGCCACTTCTTGAGTGGAGTGAATTGAATTGGCTGAAGATTGGCAGCTAAGATGCAGGGGACCCCTGGAGGAGCATGCCAAAGTACATTTTAAAATCATGATAATTGTTCATTACTACCAATCAACATTGATGATTAACTATTGTCCAATCCCATGTTTGCCATACTCTAGGAAGGATGCAGTTATACCAGACAGGCTACAAAGAAGATTCACCAGAATGATGCCCAGCCTGGAACAATTCAGCTATGAAGGAAGACTGGATATCATGGGGTTGACTTCCTGAGAGCAGAGAAGGTTGAGAATGGACTCGATTGAGGTGTCAAAGTTATGAAGGGCATAGATAGGGTAGACATGGAGAAACATTTCCTCTTAAAGGGATCAATAGCCAAAGAGCACAATTTTAGGGTAAGGTGCAGAGGATTTAGAGGGGTTTTAAGGAAAACATATTTCATTCAGAAGGTGATAGGTATCTGGAATTCACTACCTGAAAGGGTGGTGAAAGGAGGAACTATGAAGACATTTATAACGTTTTTTCATTCACATGTGGAATGTGGGCATTACTGACTAGCCAGCATTTATTGTTGGTTGTGAGCTGCCTTCTTCAACTGTTAGAATCAACATGATGTAGGTAGAGCCACAATACCCTTGGGAGGGGAATTCCAGAACTTTAAGCCAATGACACTGAAGGAATGGCAAAATAGTTCTGAGTCAAGATGGTGAGTGGCTTGGAGGGGAACTTGCAGATTGTGATGTTCCCATGTAACTGCAGTTCTTGTCCTTCTAGATGGAAATGTTGTGGATTTGACTGATGGGGGTCTAAAGATATTTGGTGACTTTCTGCACTGCATCTTTAGAGTGTAGGAGTGTGTCATGGCTGCTTATATATGTGGTGTCAATGAGCTGTTTTGTCCTGGATGATGTCAAGCTCCTTGAGTGTTGATGGAGTTGCACCCATCCAGGCAAGTAGGGAGTATTCCATTGCACTCCTGACTTGTGCCTTGAAGATGGTGGCCAGGCTTTGGGGAGTCAGGAGATGAGTTACTTGATGCAGTGCTCCGAAACTCTCACCTGCTCATGTAGCCATTGTGATGTATCAAGTTGAGATTTTGGTCGATGCTAACCGCAAGGATGAGGAAATACTTTTAATAGATCTAGTAACATAAGATCTAGATGTAACTCATGCAGAACTGAAAGATTCAATCAATATTTATTACAGCTGTTGGTATCTACATATATAATACAATCACAGGCACAGCTATGTGTGGGCTAATACTGAAAAATTCAATTTCAAAATATAACATGCTTCCCTTATCATGTCATGTCATCTCAATTTCCATTTCCAGTAAAATGGAAATTGAGATCTTTATACCATCAAATCACATGTTTTTATACAGTGATGATATCTTGAACATGTCTCTTAAATGTTTATGACTGACTAGCTGTGAGATGTAACTCAACTGTCCCTGCTATCTGCAAAGCATCAGTCACACATTCCTTCCCATGGAATTCCAGGCCCTTTCCTTTCAGGGCATGCCCAATTCTCAATATGCATCAATCAGCACTTCTACTTTCTCCTTGTTTCTATGTGCCACATTGTCCTCCTATTTTAACCTGCTTCCTGTAGCTACTGATAGTGAGTCAAATGTCACTCACTCAGAAGGACTAGCATTTCTTATCATTCAGAAATTTTAATGGATTCCTTTATAACCAATACAAATTCTAAAAAGCCATTTCAAACATTTTTAGAAACACTTACAAATTTTCCTTCTTGTTTCTGCATCTAGTTCAAAGGTATCACACTTCAATTTTTATGTTTGAGTTTTTGTTTCCATGGCAACCAGATCATATGAGCATGTCTCAAAGCTGAAGTGATAATGCGGAACTCTCTGTTTTATTTTGGATTTAAAAAAAAGATATCTAGCCATCTTTTAAAGCTCAGAATTTATGACCAGTTACAAGTGTGGACTTTAACCTCGTCAGGTTTTGAAGTTTTAAGTTGAGCTTTTAAAAAATATCAATTTAAAACTAAAACTTCTATTTTCCCTTCATCTCTTTGATTCTCTTCCCTCTTATTTTAATTTCAATTTTCTACTCTTCATTTTTCTCTCTCTATAACCAATTCTATGTTGTATTCCCTCATATTAATTTAGGCTTCCTTCTCCATCCTTTCACCATTTATTTCTCAATCTGATTAGTTGGGATACCTAGCTGCTTTTCATTTTGGCTTAGGCCTCAGATGCTCAGCTTCCCTCATTGCAATGGTATCAGTTCACTTGCTCACATCTCACAATAAGTATTAAACATGTAAACCTATGAAGAGTATCAGATGCCAAGGTGGACCCTGCTACAACAATGGTCCAAAGTACACCCCAGTATTCCTAAAGACTTTGGGCGGCATGGTGGCTCAGTGGTTAGCACGACCGCCTCACAGTACCAGGGACCCAGATTTGATCACAGCCTCTGTGTGGAGTTTGCACATTCTCCCTGTGTTTACGTGGGTTTCCTCTGGGTGCTCTGATCAGTCCAAAGATGTGCAGGTTAGGTGAATTGTCCATGTTAAATTGCCCATGGTGTCCAGGGGTGTGTAGATTAGGTGAATGGGAAATAGAGTAGGGGAATGAGGCTGGATAGGATACTTTTTGGAGGGTCAGTGTGAACTTGTTGGGCCAAAGGGCCTGTTTCCACACTGTAGGGATTCTATTCTATTCTTTATAGAGGAAAACAAGTGGCTTTAATCAAGGGTGTTTCAAATCAAATACAAATGTTTCTGTGCATAAATAATAAACGTAGTACATAAAACATATAAAAATATAAATAAATGACAGGATTTATGTTGAGCGGCCATTCTGTAACTGCCTCTGCATGCTGCAAGTTAAAATTAATCCCCTTCATTCACATTCTAATATACAATGTAAAATTGAATAATAATTAGATGTATTTCAGTAATAGCTCCTCCACTTTGGGAATATATGAGTATTCCCAAAGACTTCGGGTGGCACGGTGGCACAGGGGTTAGCACTGCTACCTCACAGTGCTAGTAAACCTGGGTTCAATTCCCACCTCAGGCGACTGACTGTGTGGAGTTTGCACATTCTCCCCGTGTCTGCGTGGGTTTCTTCTGGGTGCTTTGGTGTCCTCCCACGGTCCCAAAATGTGCAGGTTAGGTAAATTGCCTGTAGGGGAATGGGTCAGGGTGGGTTGCGGGTCGGTGTGGACTTTTTGGGCCGAAGGGCCTGTTTCCACACTGTAAGTAATCTAATCTAAAAAAACTTCCTCCTATCAGTATTCAGCTGGAAAATAAATGAATGTAATGGCTGTCCTGACTTAGATACCATTCACTAGTTTTATTCATATGTATGTAACAGCTATGTTTATACTGAAATTTATTCTTGTGATTACATAGTTAAAATATTTAAGAAATGCGCTGACTTCACCATCAATACAGCACTGTCTTTATGGTACAAGGTATTACAAGTGATTGCACATATTTTTAATTAGATCCATGCCCTTCTCTTGCTGTTGCTGAATCTATCAGGACCTCAATTTGAATTTGTTATATCAATGTAGATGCAAACAATCTAGCAATAGTGTTCACTGATCTCCTATCTTGCACAACCTTAACTACTCATTAAATTTAAATATGCTTTTCTACACTGTGTTTTTTTCACTTAATGTTTGAATGAGAAATTATTGTTCCATGGTTCCTTTTATTGTGCTGAAATATTTTGGAATCCATTTCTCTTTCAGTGTGTATTCTTATTCTAGATTTCTACCAACCTTACTCTTAAAATAACCCTAGGTGAAAGTGCATACGGCAGATGCTGGAGATCAGTGTCTGGAAAAGCACAACAGGTCAGGCAGCATCCGAAGAGCAGATAAATTGATGTTTCGAGCTGGAGTCCTTCATCAGGAATGAGGCTGGGAGCCCTGAGGGTGGAGAGATAAATGGGATGAGGATGGGGATGGGGGTAAGGTAGCTGAGAGTGCAATAGGTGGATGGAGGTGGAGGTAAAGGTGATAGGTCGGAGAGGAGGGTGGTGCAGATAGGTGGGAAGGAAGATGGACAGGTGGGACAGGTCATGAAGATGGTGCTGACTTGGTAAGTTAGAACTGGGGTAGGCTGGAGGGGAGGGGAAAGGTGGGAAACTGGTGAAATCCATGTTGATGTCATGGAGTTGGAGGGTTCTGAGGCGGAAGATGAGGTGTTCTTCCTCCAGGCGTAGGGTGGTAAAAGAATGGCTATGGAGGAGGTCCAGGACCTGCATGTCCTCGGCAGAGTGGGAGGGGGAGTTGAAGTGTTCAGCCATGGGCCGGTGGGTTTGGTTGGTGCAGATGTCCCGGAGATGTTCTCTGAAGCACTCTGTGAGTAGATGACCTGTCGCCCAATGTAGAGGAGACCGCATCACGAGCAACGGATACAGTAAATGATATGTGTGGAAGAGCAGGTGAAGCTTTGATGGAGGTAGAAGGTTCCTTTGGGGTTTGAATGGAGGTGAGGGGGTCGGTGTGGGCACAGGTTTTGCAATTCCTGCGGTGGCAGGGGAAGGTGCCGGGAAGAGAAGATGGATTGTTGGAGGGCGTTGATCTGACGAGGCAGTTGCAGAGGGAACAGTCTTTACAGAAATTGGATAGGGGTTCACACCACATAGCCTCCTTCTTTAAAGACTGCAATTTCCCCTCCCACAGGGTTGATGATGCCCTCCAGCATATCTCATTCACCTCCTGCAGCTCCACCCTCGAACCCCACCCTTCCAACTGCAACAAGGACAGAACCCCCCCGGTGCTCACTTTCCACCCCACCAGCCTCCCCAACGTTGCATCATCCTCTGCCATTTTCGCTCCCACAAATGGACCCCACCACCAAAGATATATTTCCCTTCCCACTCCTATCCGCCTTCCGTAAAGACAGTTCCCTCCGTGACTACCTCATCAGGTCCACATCCCCCACCCTTCCCTCGCGGCACCATCCCCTGTCACCACAGGAATTACAAAACCTGCGCCCACACCTCCCCCTCATCTCTGTCCAAGGCCACCAAGGAGCCTTCTACATCCATCAAAGTTTCACCTGCACTTCCACGCATTTATTGTAACCATTGCTCCCGAAGCAGTCTCCTCTTCATTGGGAGACAGGACACCTACTCGCAGAGCGCTTCAGAGAACATCTCTGGGATATCCGCACCAACCAATCCCACCGTCCCGTGGCCGAACACTTCAACTCCCCCTCCCACTCTGCCAAGGATATGCAGTCTCTGGGCCTCCTCCATTGTAACTCTCTCACCACTTGACGCCTGGACAATAAGGCCTCATCTTCAGCCTTGGGAACCTCTAACCCCATAGCTTCAATGTGGATTTCACCAATTTCCTCATTTTCCCTCCTCCCACCCTATCCCAGTTCCAACCTTCCAGCTCAGCACCATCCTTATTACCTGTCCCATCTGTCCATCTTCATTCCCACCTATCTGCAATACCCTCCCCATGACCTATCACCTTTACCCCACCGGCATGCACCTTTTGTACTCTCAGCTACCTTACCCCCAGCCCCACGCCCTCCCAGTTATCAATTTTCCTGCTCCTCGAATGCTGCCTGACCTGCTGTGCTTTTCCAGCACCACACTCTTGACTTAAAATAATCCTGTCAAGGATGATCTTGACAAATGGTTTTCTTCAGTTTTTCAAAAAATCTTGTTCAGTGAAGATGCAGGGCACTATGTAGTTATCACTTAAAGCTGTGGGGGAAAGTGCAGTTGAAATCCTGATACTTCACAACAATGTGCTTCAAATTTAAACAGTCCATATCAAAATCCTCAAATATCAACATTAAAACTTAGCAACAAAATTATTAATTTGCACCTTGTCAGGACGTGTAGGATAATCATTGTGTGTGTGTACGTGCACTGCAGTTTGATGGTTTTAAATTTTTTAAAAAAGTATTATTGCCACAGTACAAAATCCTTCAAAATATAATGATGCATGCTACCATCTTGCAATTTTGAGAATATTCAGGCCTTTGTCAATTCTGGCAGAAGTTTATTTGGAATAGGAATTAGGGCGGGACTCATTGCTGATCTGTTTGCTGTCTCTCGAAGCTTGAAGATTGAACATGGAATGCATAGAGATTGGTGGGTGATGCAATTTGGTGTAATTCCTACCAATTCCAATTCAAATGCTATAGATGTCCTACACATAGTATAAAGCTGTGTTCAGGTATTCAGGCAAGAAAAGATGAGCCTCCATTTGGCCTGAAACCAGCAGAAATATTATGAACCAAACTTGGAATAGCTGCTTAACTTATTACACAACAACTGGTGTCTTGAGGGAAGTGACACTCTTGAAAAGAATAAAGTTATAAACTGATTCAGTCAGGTTTACCACCATTCAGACTGAGCAGCTGGCTATGCCTGGTGTGCCGTCCTCTCCCCAGTCTGATCAGTTTGTCATTTATGTCATTATTGTTCTGGGTACCAACCAACTTTAGACAAATTAGCTGAATTTGGGTTTTCCAGTAGGGACAAGGTGCTTGACATGTGACAATAGGAGTGCTAAATAAATTCTATTTTGCAAACCTGTTCAAACTCAAGGCCCATTTTGAAACTTACTAATCCAAATACTGATAAGTCTCCCAGAAACAGAATCTGAAATCGGTAAATCTTTGGTTTCAGTGAGAACTTTAAAGACTATTTCTGTTTTTGTTTCCTCTCTCCTGAATAGCTGTTTTTCAATGCGGCATGATTCAGAGCATGCAGCGTAAATGGCCTTTGTTAATTTGCAGTACAGCTTCAACAAAATAAACTTAATTGCTTATTTATCTCATTTTTATTTGTTGAGACCTTGCTGTGTACAAATTGGCTGCTGTTACTTCCCCTCATAGCTACATAACGTCCGAGCTAATTCATCGTTTGTGAAGTGTTTTGATACACACTGAGACATGAAAGGCACTCTGTGTGGAATTTTGTAGACAAAAGAGGTGAATTTTAGTTTCACTGATGATAATGCCTTGCAGATGTCCTTGGCGATTTTACATTTTTTTCTCTCACTCTCCTTCATGGTGGGCTTGATGGGGAAGGAGTTGGTGCCCATGAAGTGGCTGGGAGGGCTGCTCAGGAAAAATATCCTTAGGTTTTTTAAAATAAACTCGACCTTCTCATTTAGTTTGTAACTTCCTTTTATCTGAGAGGTGAGCTGTTTGCAATCTACATTGTTGTCTTCATGATTAGACTTACAGGACAACATATTGCCAATATGTTTGAAGGGTTTATTGGAATGGGAGCCGTCCTTGAACTTATTTGATGTATTTTACAGATTGACTGATTACAGTTTGGTTTCCAATATCTCACTAATCAGGTCAACAGTTCTATCTGTTGGTACTGAAACCTATTCATTGAAGAAAGAATTTTTGGAATATATTGGACCAGTGTCTTTGAACAGCTTTATTACACACATTTACTTGAATAACTCCCAAAAGGATTTAAGTGTCATTTTGAGCTAGAACACAAATCTTTCATTTCTGGAGGTTAATGATTGATTCAGCCTTCAATCATGGGATGAATTGCTCTTTGTATGATATCAAATATTTCAATGTAACTTGAGGTGGGATAGTTGATAATAACCGAGGGTGCAAAATAAGCCATAGTCAGATGTTTAATGGATGGAAATCACTTCACAAACTGGGATGGTCACTCATTTTCCACTCTGCTATGGGCTTTTGCCTTCAGCAGTTTATTTGCACTGGATGAGACAACACTTTAGTTCTTATGTTATGGGAGATAACTTAAGTGGGTAATACAGTGCTGAAAGATGCAGTGGACACTACAAACAGCTCCTAGTAGGCACTGAAATACAGGCACTTCAATGACTGGGCAATACAAAGTTCTTTAGTGACAAACAGCAGTACGTTTCCATCAGTGTGTCATGCTTCAAGCAATCCTGGTTAAGGTGGATTCTGAGAACAAATATCCTCAGTGCACATGCTATGAAACCATGATCAAATAATGAGCATGTATGTTAAAGAAATACTATGTACTACCTACAAGACATAACACAACATCCCCTTTATTAAAAATGAAACAAAACAAATGAAGATACATGGTTGTACATAGGCATGTGTTGTCATTTTGATAACTACTCAAACAGGTAAAAATAAATTTGTCAAGATTAACAATTAAAACTTTAATATCACACTTTGAAAGTTTGACAACTCATCCTGATCTTGTCTGGAGAAGTATATGTTGTAATTATAAAAGTAAAATACTGAGGATGCTGGAGATCCAAAACAAACATGGAAAATGCTGGAGCAACTCAACTGAGAGAAATGGAGTGAACATTTTGAGTCTGATCTGGCCTTTCTTCTATGTTTGTTACCTACTGTTCTTGGGTGATAACCTGGTTTTCTTTGTGCTTGACACTGTCACTCAATGTCGTTGTATAGTCATCAACATCCGAGTTATCTTCCTCATTTTGGGGAGCCAGTGGTGTACTGTCAAGGGAAGGGTGGAACAGATTTTTAGGCTAGTGGAGGCTAATGTAGGGAGAAGGTTTCAGATTCCAGGGGTTTTTGGGACCAGTCCTGAGGGAGGTAAGGCCACCACAAGCTGGACAGATTACAGCAGGTCAGGGCCAGGATTGATACCCTGGGGGGAGCATTTGCTGGAATGGTTGGGGAAGATTGAAACTAAATTGGCATGATAATGGGGAAGTAAGCAAAAAAAAAGGTAATCAAGTACAAGAACAAAACACAGAGAGGAGAAATAGGGGAAGTAATAGGCAAAAGGAATCAAAGGCTAGAATCAAACAAGGCCACAGTAAAAATACTGGGAATGAGGTAAAGAATGTTAAAAAGTCAAACCTAATGGCTTTGTGTCTGAACAAATGGACTGTTCAAAATAAAGTTGATGAATTAATCATAAATATAGATGGAAATGGGTACGACATAGTTGGGATTATGAGTCTGACAGTGAGTCTGATGTTGGTAGCGGGGATGATACTACAGTCCATTTTCAAAACCTGTACAACAGAGCACTTGGAAAACAACCTGACAATCGGACACTTTCAGCATGGATTTACAAAGGGGTAATCACAATTCTACTAGACTTCTTCGAAGATGTAACTGGTACAGCTGATCAAGGGGAACCAGTGCATGTTGTTTATCTGGAGTTTCAGCAAGTTTTTGACAAAATCCCACACAAAATATTCATGTGTAAAGTTAAAATGTCTGGGATTGGCAGCAATACATCGAGATGGATAGAAAATTGGTTAGCAGACAAGAAAAGAAAGAATATGAATTCATGCATCTTTTCCTGAATGGGATGCAGTGATGAGGATCCGTAGGAGAACCCCAACAATACACTGCAAATGTTAATGATTTAAATGAGGGAACAAAATGAAGTATTTCAACATTTGCAGATGATACAAAGCTTGGTGGAAGGATGTACTGTGGGGAAGATGCAGTGTGATTTGGACAGGCTGAGTAAATGGGCAAATGTATAGCATATGATAAATGTAAACTTATCCACTTTGATAGTAAATAAGGCAGATTATAATTTGAAAGCTGTAAATTGAGAGGAATGTTCAAAGAGACCTGGATAACCTCGTGCACAATTCATTGAAGGTAAATGTGAAGATGCTGCAGGCGGTAGAGAAGGCAAACTATACATTGCTCTTCATAGTGAGAGACTTTGAGTACAAGAACGAGAATATCTAGCTGCAATTATACAGGGATCAACTAGGAGAAAGTGAGGACTGCAGATGTTGGAGATCAGAGCTTAAAAATGTGTTGCTGGAAAAGCGCAGTAGGTCAGGCAGCATCAAAGGAGAAGGAGAATTGACGTTTCGGGTATAAGGCTTTCTTCAGGAATGAGGAGGGTGTGCCAAGCAGGCTAAGATAAAAGGTAGGGAGGAGGGACTTGGGGGAGGGGCATTGGGAATGCGATAGGTGGAAGGAGGTTAAAGTGAGGGTGATAGGCCGGAGAGGGGGTGGGGGCGGAGAGGTCGGGAAGAAGATTGCAGGTCAAGAAGGCGGTGCTGAGTCTGAGGGCTGGGACTGAGAAAAGGTGGGGGGAGGGGAAATGAGGAAGCTGGAGAAATCCGCATTCATCCCCTGTGGCTGGAGGGTTCCTAGGCGGAAGATGAGTCGCTCTTCCTCCAGGCGTCGTGTTGCCATGGTCTGGCGATGGAGGAGGCCAAGGACCAGCATGTCCTTGGCGGAGTGGGAGGGGGAGTTAAAGTGTTCAGCCACGGGGTGGTTGGGTTGGTTGGTGTGGTTGTACAGAAGTGGTATCTCTATCTGAGAAAGAATGCACTTGCTCTTGAGGGACAACAACAAAGGTTTATCAGATTTCAAGACTAATTCATGAGGAGCGATTGAATCTATTAAGATTTGTTCCCTGAAGTTTAGAAGAATGAGGGGGATCTCATAGAATCGTATGAAATTCTAACAGGACCAGACAGATGAGATGAAGGAAGGGTATTCCTAGTTGTGGGGGGGTCCAAAACCAGGGGTCATAATTTACAAATAATGCAAAAATCTTTTAGTACTGAAATGAGGAGAAATTTCTCCATCCAGAGAGTTGTAAGCCTGTGGAATTTACTGCTACACAAGCTAGTTGGGGCTAAACCATTATGCATTTTTAAGAAGGAGGGAGATAATGCTCTTGTGGCTAAAGGGATCAAGGAAGATGGGGGAGGGCAGGATTCAGGGTGTTGAGCTTGATGATCAGCCATGAAGGCAGATCAGGCTTGAGGGGTCAAATAGCCCACTCCTGTTCTTTTCTTCTATGTTTCAGGGTACTGAAGACATGGGTTTGAACACTCACCATGTCCATGTCAGATAGTCAGTAAATGTCCGGAATAAACGGATGTTCTACTGTTGACCATGCAACCACCGTAAAATTCTATCTGCTTATCAATTTCCTTTAGGATTAGAAATCTGTTGTTTTTACCTGGTCTGGCTACATGTGACTTCAGACTCACAACAACATGGCTAACTCTTAACTACTCTGGGAAATAATCCAACAAGCCACTCAGTTCAAGCACAATTAGTAATGGGCAAAAATTTGGCCTAATCATGCTTCTCATGAATAAATAAAGAACAATTTCTTTGTGCATATTGTACATTGGTCTGAGCTGGCTTTTGTCTCTTTACAACGTAGCACCATGATCAGCATGGCGTAAATTGGGCTGAATGCACATTCTTGAAAACGTTGCTGCCATCCAATTATTTGTGTTGGGATTTCTGACTTTTGCTTTCTGCCCAGTGTGTGGTCGCTTTCTCCCTGCTCATTGTTCATGTACCTCTTTAATTTGACACTGTCGTTGAAGAGGTGTGTCATTAAATGGTTGGACAATGGGTTGCTGGGCAAGGTCATTCACACAGCCCTTCTGAGCATGTAGATGATAATCCCTTCTCCATTGCAAGATCTTCCCTTGCTCAATCACTTGATGATCATTGGACTTGATTGTGCATACCATATGTTCTGCTACACTGTTTGATCAAGGGTAATGTAGCAACAAGTGATATGGGTCACTTCACACTTAATACACTTGTCTTGAAACAGTTTGTCAGTGTACTGCTGTTGGATGTCAAACTGAATCTTATGTTTTCTTGGTTAAGTCATGTTGCCTTTAGTTTTTTGGGAATTATCTGTGGTGAGGCCCAGCAAATTTTCTCACCATATCTCCCTGCATTAATTACCTAACTTGCCTCATAGTGTCCATCGTGTGCAATTTCAATTTCAATCTTATCATGTACTGTTCCCAGAACAAATCGTCACACACACCAAAAGACTTTTTACCCTTGAACCTATGCCATCTTTAAAAGATCACAGTGCATCCAGACAAGCATTGGCATTCTGCAGCTGCCCTGCTTAGTGAAGAGCAGATTCAGGCCAAGTCTGAGAGGGGTTAAATGACTCAGTAATTTTCTGACAGTGATGTGGAGGTCCTGGTCAAAGGGTGGTTCAGAGAAGGTTGGTTCTTTTCCTAGATGACTGGCAGAGAAGGCCATGCCATCTGATCCTAGCAGCCTGGTCTGAGGGTGGACCAAGGGCTCTGCCAGGTCAATGTTGTTCTCCACTGTGCCAAGGTAAGTGCCACATCTTTCCTCTGCCACCTCACGCTCATTCCATTCCTTACTGCTGCATCCACCTCCCACCAAATCGCATTCTCTGGCACTCTCATTATGGCATGCATCATCTTCATTCATTCTTTCCCTTTCCTCCAACCTCCAAACCACTAACATTGCATGACCTCACCACCTTTCACCTATCTGCACCAACATTATCAGCTGTGCCACTCCCTTACACCTCAATCAACCCCACACCTTCACATAACAAAACAGAACAGAAAGAGCCCACGTGATGGAAGATTGCCAGAGATTAGACTCCTCGCTCCAAATGAGGAGAAAATCCTGGCCCTTAGACGACAAGACCTTTGAGACACGCATGTCAGTCAACCAAGTAAGTACACAATTCAATTCACTGCAACTCTCATATGAATACTGTTAATGGTAGCCATGATGTGGAGATGCAGGTGTTGGACTTGGATGAGTCCAACAGGTTTATTTGGAAGCATTAGCTTTCGGAGAGCTGCTCCTTCATCAGGTATCTGATGAAGGTGCAGCACTCTGAAAGCTAGTGCTTCCAAATAAACCTGTTGGACTATAACTTTTTGTTGTGCGATTTTTAAATTAATGCTATTGTCAATCCCATTCATTGCACTCTCCTTCCAGCAACTGACTATGATGTCTTCGCTCTCTTTTCACTTGCAGGTACAGTCTGCATGTCTACCTCTACGGTGATAAAAGG
Organism: Chiloscyllium plagiosum; assembly: GCF_037043375.1. Lineage (NCBI taxonomy): Eukaryota > Metazoa > Chordata > Chondrichthyes > Orectolobiformes > Hemiscylliidae > Chiloscyllium > Chiloscyllium plagiosum. Next base: position 25,541,830 of record NW_028270174.1, read on the forward strand.
GCCAGCTCTTCTAGAAACCACCTCCTCAACCTCTGAAGATGAGAGTTCCTGGCTCCTCCTGCTCCACCAGCTAAGATACTGACACCGTGATTGGAGTTTTAGCTTTAGAGAATGAAGGACCATAATGTGGGGAGGATCACATGGTGACAGCTCTGCAGCTGGCCGAAGAAGAGATGTCCCAGGACATTGTTCTGTTTTTTGTTCCGGAATCTGGCTTAGTTTTTGGAATCAGATTTCCTACATGTATGTGCCTAATGTTCTTTAGTGCCACATGCTCTGCCAAATACTGAGCAGCTTTTGAGTAGGTGCACCTGTTGGTTTGGCACACATTGCTGACCCCAGCAATACTATTAGCAGCAACAGAGCGTATAATAGTCATTGGTCTGCCACAATGGTTTCATATGGCCATCCATCCTTAAGTACAGTGTCAATAGTATAGTCCTTCTCTTTGCCTAGAAATTACTCGATGAGCTCATTAATTAGTGCAGAGGTGATTACTAATTCATTTAGATTCTCTGATATTCCTTCTTCATATTTATCCCTTTCACATAGCATCTCGCAACAAACTCATCAATAGACTCTTGGTGTTTCTGTCTGTACGAGGTGTGTTCCAGTTTGTTGATCTTGACATTAGTTATGAGCTTAAGCTGGTCTTCAAATACATTCCAGATTTGTTCTGGATCATTTTTATCATCTAGATCAAGACCAGATGTATTAACTCTTCAAGGTTCTTCCTTACTGACAGGAAGTAAGAGTTTCACAGAATCCTTATCAGGATCATTTATTGTTTTATCTATAAAATAAATCTGCAAACATTATTTGAAGAGCTGTAATTCAGTAAAAGTATCATTTGCTGCTCAATCTCTAATTAACTGTTATTTTCCATTTCTCATTGAAGGTCTTTTGTTTTATTTTTATTGAAATGTAGTCTTTCTTACCTTTTAGTTTTTTTCCCCTATTTTGCTTCTGTTTACTTAACTTATATTGGTGCAACTCTTTTACTGGGTTTAGATGATGTTGGGCCTGTGCCTTTAACTTTATCTTTCCTGATATTGATTGGGAAAGCTATAGCTCAAGTTCGTTAGATGGGTCAGTGTTTGTTCAATGTGTGCAGGAGAGTTTCCTGACACAATATGTAGACAGGCCAACAAGAGGTGAGGCCATACTGGATTTGGTTCTGGGTAACGAACCAGGCCAGGTGTTAGAATTAGAGGTAGGTGAGCACTTTGGGGATAGTGACCATAATTCGGTGATTTTTACTCTCGTGATGGAGAGGGATAAGTGTGTACTACAGGGCAAGAGTTATAGCTGGGGTCAGGGAAATTATGATGCGGTGAGGCATGACTTAGGATGTGTGGCTTGGAAAAGTAGACTCCAAGGCAAGAGTGTAAATGATATGTGGAGCTTGTTCAAGGAGCAACTATTGAGTGTCCTTATGTACCTGTCAGGCAGGGAGGAAAGGGTCGTGCGAGGGAGCCGTGGTTTAATAAGGAATTGGAATCCCTTGTTAAATGGAAGAGGGCGGCCTATCTCAAGATGAGACGTGAAGGTTCAATTGGGGCGATTGAGAGTTATAGGGTAGCCAGGAAGGACCTGAAGAGAGAGCTAAGAGCAGCAAGGAGGGGACATGAAAGGTCCTTAGTCGGTAGGATTAGGGAAAACCCTAAGGCTTTCTATAAGTATGTTAGGAATAAAAGAATGACTAGGGTAGGAATAGGTCCAGTCAAGGATAGTAGTGGGAAGTTGGTGTGGAGGCGGAAGAGATTGGGGAGACACTGAATGAATACTTTTCTTCAGTATTTACTCAGGAACAGGGCATTGTCGTCGATGTGAATACTGAGTCACAAATAAGTAGAATGGATGGCTTTGAGGTATGTAGAGAAGAGGTGTTGGAAATCCTGGAAAAGGTGAAAATAGATAAGTCCCCTGGGCCTGATGGCATTTATCCTAGGATTCTCTGGGAAGCAAGGGAGGAGATTGCAGAGCCATTGGCCTTGATTTTTATGTCCTCTTTGTCTACTGGAGTAGTGCCAGAAGACTGGAGGATAGCAAATGTGGTTCCCTTGTTCAAAAAGGGGAGTAGGGATAACCCTAGTAACTATAGGCCGGTGAGTCTCACTTCTGTTGTGGGCAAAGTCTTAGAGAGAATTGTAAGGGATAGGATTTATGCACATCTGGATAGGAATAATGTGATCAAGGATAGTCAGCATGGTTTTGTGAAGGGCAGGTCGTGCCTCACAAACCTTATTGAATTCTTTGAAAAGGTGACGAAGGAGGTTGATGAGGGGAAAGCGGTAGATGTGGTATATATGGATTTTAGTAAGGCGTTTGATAAGGTTCCCCATGGTAGGCTACTGCAGAAAATACGGAGATATGGCATTGAGGGTGAGTTGGAGGTTTGGATTAGGAATTGGCTGGATGGAAGAAGACAGAGGGTAGTAGTTGATGGCAAAGTTTCTTCATGGAGTGCCGTCACTAGCAGTGTTCCGCAAGGATCTGTTTTGGGACCATTGCTGTTTGTCATTTTTATAAATGACCTGGAAGAGGGGTTAGAAGGTTGGGTGAGCAAGTTTGCGGATGATACGAAAGTCGGTGGAGTTGTTGACAGTGAGGAAGGATGTGGCAGGTTACAGCAGGATATAGAGAAGCTGCAGAGCTGGGCAGAAAGGTGGCAAATGGAATTCAATGTAGCTAAGTGTGAGGTGATTCACTTTGGGAAGAATAACAAAAAGATGGGGTACTGGGCTAATGGTCGGATACTTGGTAGTGTGGATGAGCAGAGGGATCTTGGTGTCCATGTACACAGATCTCTGAAAGTTGCCACCCAGGTAAATAGTGCAGTGAGGAAGGCATATGGCGTACTGGCTTTTATTGGTAGAGGAATTGAGTTCCGGAGTCCTGAGGTCATGATGCAGTTGTATAAGACTCTGGTGCGGCCGCATCTGGAATATTGTGTGCAATTTTGGTCGCCATACTATAGGAAGGATGTGGAGGCACTGGAACGGGTGCAGAGGAGGTTTACCAGGATGTTGCCTGGTATGGAAGGAAGATCGTATGAGGAAAGACTGAGACACTTGGGGCTGTTTTCATTAGAGAAAAGAAGGTTTAGGGGTGACTTGATTGAGGTGTACAAGATGATTAGGGGGTTAGATAGGGTTGACAGTGTGAACCTTTTCCCGCATATGGAGTCGGGTATTACAAGGGGGCATAGCTTTAAATTAAGGGGGGGTAGATATAGGACTGAAGTTAGGGGTAGGTTCTTCACTCAGCGAGTCGTAAGTTCATGGAATGCCCTGCCAGTAGCAGTGGTGGACTCTCCCTCTTTATGGGCATTTAAGACTAGATTAGACTAGATTAGACTAGATTACTTACAGTGTGGAAACAGGCCCTTCGGCCCAACAAGTCCACACCGCCCCGCCGAAGCGCCACCCACCCATACCCTTACGTTTACCCCTTACCTAACACTACGGGCAATTTAGCATGGCCAATTCACCTGACCTGCACATCTTTGGACTGTGGGAGGAAACCGGAGCACCCGGAGGAAACCCACGCAGACACGGGGAGAACGTGCAAACTCCACACAGTTAGTCGCCTGAGGCGGGAATTGAACCCGGGTCTCTGGCGCTGTGAGGCAGCAGTGCTAACCACTGTGCCACCGTGCCGCCCACTTAAGCGGGCATTGGATAGGTATATGGAGGATAGTGGGTTAGTATAGGTTAGGTGGGCTTGGATCGGCGCAACATCGAGGGCCAAAGGGCCTGTATTGCGCTGTATTCTTCTATGTTCTATGTTCTATGTTCTAAATACAGGTCTGCAGGAAACATTTTCAGCCACGAAGTTACATTTACACCAAATAAGGAGTGATGCTATCACACTGGCTTTGCTCTGCATTTGTGCCCAATTGGAGAGACAAGATAGCACAACTAACCAACGTCTGTATACAGGCAAGCTCCATGAGTCCAGAAAACCATTTCTTTAATCTTTTCAAAAGTTGTATTTTGTTGGGATATCTCCATATTTAAGCTGACCGCATTTCGTTTTAAATTTCAAAGTATAAGAAACCTTATGATTGCATTTTTTAAAGCTTTTAATGCAGTAAGTCTGCCTTCTGACTGTTTTATCTGCAGATCTCAACTCACAGAAACTGGTGGTATTAATTTTCTGAATGCTTTGAAGTCTAGCAGCTATTCATTGAGGTTTGCAAGTGTTTATCACTGAGCCCTTGGCTTCTTTTATGAGTGGCCACTGCCACTTGCTGTTGTGCCACCCCATGATCTGTTGACCTAATGTGTAACTTTTGCCACAGAATGTTTGTACCTGAAAAGACAATATTTGTATTCACTCCTGCGACATAAAGATTCGACATTGATAAAGTGGCACTGAATGATTCAACAGACATTTCTTACAGTTCTGCTGCTTCTGCTTTACCAGTTGACCTTGGAAGTAGGGTTGCAGTGTGGTACAGGGTTTCCATTTCTAAAGTCCTTGACTGTAGGAAGACCTATTGCTGCCCACTTTACATACAGTGGACCTTCCCAAAGGAAGCACACATAGATCTTTTTGTCAGCTCCCCAACTGGAAGGTAAGAACCCTGATACCTCTATAAGATTGCACCCAATTTGTGATGGAATCATCATGATTTTACATTAGCCTGAGAATTTCTTTTGGGTTTCATATTGAGCCAAGTATTGAATTATGTGTAGAATATGATAACAAATAAATTGTCCACCCATTGGCAAATCCATTATGAACTACTTAATTGTGATACAAGCTTTTGACATCTAACATTCTTGTGTCCAACATGTCATCAAAACTTACTAAAGATAATAAGTTGTGACTAGATACTGTTAGTTCACATTTTGCCTGACCTTCCAGTGATATATTGTGTGTACAACTTTTCAGTTTTGCTTATTTGTTGTTGTGTCTACATTTGCTTGATGTGGAATTGTTTTTTTTAATTCATTCACGGCATGATGGTGTCACTGGCTAGACCAGCATTTATTGCCTGTCCCGAATTGCCCTGAGGGCAGTTAAGAGTCAATCACAGTGTTATGGATCTGGAGTCAGACATTGGCCAGACCAGGTAAGGATGGTAATTTCCTTCCCTAAAGGATATTAGTAAACCAGATGGGTTTTTTTTCCTGACAATCAGCAATGGATTCATGACCATCATTAGACTCTTTAATCCCAGATAGTTGACGAGTTCAAATTCCACCAACTGCATGGCAGGATTCAAACCTGGGACCCTAGGACATTACCTGTGTCACTGGATTAATAGTCCAGTGATAATACAATTAGATCATTGCCTCCCCTGGCTTGAGAGAAAGTATGCTTTCTAATTGTTTTAATTTTCATATGTAAATCAGATGTAGTAGCTCATCTATTAATATGTTGCCACTAATTGTGCAATAATTGCAGTGCCTGTATTTCATTAAGGTAGGATTTACAGTTTTAGGGAGGTAGGGAGTCTATTTATTAATGGAAATATGTATATTCAAATTAAAATGTAATTAGCATATTTCATTAACAGGTTATCTCTTTGTAGCATTATGATTACATGCGTCACATTCATAATGGAGAAAGATTTAGTATGTTTGAGACAATTAAAATACTTGTTCACTAATACTACTGCTACAATTTCTCTGCTTTTCCATTAAACTAAAGTTGACAGCTTTTGATAAACACTCCTGATGTGCAAGATCATATTTCACGGTATACCAGAGAAATATGGCTTATACTGTGGCATTTTGTAAGGCCTAAAAAAGGTTAAAATGGTTCCTATTCCTGACATGGTGGACAAATTGGTGGCATTGATATCATGAGTTTATAGCAGAAATTTTACTGTCAGCTAGTTGTTCCACTTCAATATTTACTTTACAAGGGAATACAATTTTAAGGGAGGTGCTTTTGTTGCAAGGTCAAGATCCTAGTTGTCAAATTCAGAAGAATGGCTGCTAGAATTTCTTGACATATGTGGAGTAAATGGCTATTGTCTGTTTAAGAACATAAGAAATAAAAGCAAGAGTAGGCCTTCTGACCCATCAAGCCACTTCCGCCATTCAATAATATAATACCTGATCTTTTAGTGGACTCAGTGCCACCTAACCATCTGCTCACAATAATCCTTGTTTCCTTTACTGTTCAAATATCTATCTATCTTCGCCTTAAAAACATTCAGCAAGGTAGCCTCAACTGCTTCACTGGGCAGAGAATTCCACAGATTCACAACCCTTTGGGTGAAGAAGTTCCTCTTCAACCCAGCCCTAAATCAGCTCCCCTCTATTTTGACTCCCAGTTCTTGTTTCGCCCACCAATCAAAACAAGCTCCCTGATTCTATCTTATCGATTCCCTTCATAATTTTAGGTATTTCTATAAGATCCCCCTCTTTCTTCTAAATTCCAATGAGTATAGTCCCAGTCTACTGAATTTCTCCTCATAAATCAACCTTCTGAACTGCGGAATCAACCTAGAGAACCCCCTCTGCATCCCCTCCAGTGCCAGCACACCCTTTCTCAAGGAAGAGGAAAACTGTACACTTTGCTCCTTATGCCCAGTAGTATTCCGAGAGCAAGATCACAATAATGTGATCACGCGGATTCTGGACTCCGATCTTTAAGATTCTCGGGACATTGTGTATTACTATGGTGAGAAGCAGTGATCAAATCTAGAGGAGTCCAGAACTAGAGGGTATAGGTTTAGGGTGAGAGAGGAAAGGGGCAATATTTTCACACAAAGGCTGGTGCATGGATGGAATGAGCTGCTAGAGGAAATGGTGGAGACTGGTACAATTACAACATTTAAAAGGTATTTGGATGGGTATATGAATAGGAAGGGTTTAGAGGGGTATGGCCTAGTGCTGGCAAATGGGACTAGATTAATTTAGGATATCTGGCTGGTATAGATGGGTTGGACCACAGGGTCTGTTTCCATGCTGTTCTCTACAACTGGGGAAGCAGAAAGGGAGCTGAAAATGTGTTGCTGGAAAAGCGCAGCAGGTCAGACAGCATCCAAGGAACAGGAGAATCGACGTTTCGGGCATAAGCCCTTCTTCCAAAGAGAAGACCAGCAGCAATAGGGAGCAGTAGGCAAAGGAATTCTAGGTTAATGCAAGCACTGGACTGTAGAGGGGGGAGCCCACCGATGCTCCACACCCACATGGCATATCTCTCATGACAGTATGCTTCTGAAAAGAGGGATGCACCAGCATCTATCATTGGAATACTGCGACTAGAACACTGCTCACAGTAACCTGGAACAAACCCATAGCTTGGAAGAAGCTGCAATTCAGAATTGTTTGCATGCTTTCTCACTTTGCACCTACCTGGACCCTAACTTGCCTTGTCTGCTGTATAGTACAGTGCTGCATCAATCTTACACCTGCAGCATGTGCAAGCAACCACCGCCAAATGGAAACTGATTGTGACCAAACCCAGAGCAGGTGGAGTCAATATCTATTAGCCAGGAGTACTGGCATTAATTCTGAGTGACAAGCGCTTCAAGTGCCAATTGTATAACTCAGGCATTTGCAGACTGCAAGTTGAAATCACTTGTAATCACAACTTTGTGTATGTGAAATGTTTGCAGTGCATGGAGTGCCAGCGCTGGAAACAGCAATGTTGACCATGTCAATGGTACTTATAGATTGAGAACAGTTGTATCTGTGAAGCAGAAGTAATAAAGGTGACCTTAAAATAGGCAGGGGAGGGCCACAAAGCACCAATTAATGCAGAACCTCCTAGAGTGCATAGGGACACAAATCTGATCCTCTCTCAAACTGAATTACAAGATGCGCTTATGTGCAATAACATCTGATGTGGTTGACGTGGGGCTGTGAGGAGAAGCGTTCAATACTCATACATCTCCTATCTCTTTACCACATCACTGGTGGGGCATTAATCATAATAAGGTCCTATGCCAATGTTTTAAGAAAAGTCATTCAGTGGCCTTTCTTTCGGAATTTTCCAAGTTCACTGTTGGAGGAGTATGTAAGTTGTGATTTGTAAAGTGATGAGAATACTGGCTGATACTTACACATTTGTTACAAGTGTGACTGATGGATCCAGTCACAGCAGGGGCCATCGTCAGTGCTGGTGTGATTCAGTGATGTTGCAGAGAAATGGAAGATAAAGCGATATGTCAGCTAATGCAAAACCCACAATAAACTCCAGCAGATGCTGAACAGCTTCCAGCTGAAGAGATGGAAGTTGAAGGGCTTTTGTCTTTTTATGCCAATGCTTCCATGTGATTGAGATACAGTGTCAGTTCAAGCTGAGGATATCCCCAGACAACGTCACAAAACTATACCAATTGCTGAAGCCGGACCTGCAATCTAAAAGGAATGGATGGACATTAAGGTGACAAGTGCATTGAACTCTCACAAAACAAAACAAAACAAACAAAACTTTATTTCTACATCCTCAGGAGGATACATGCACTCAACAAATGGTAGTTACCTACTGCCACCAACCATCCCAACCGCCCTGTGGCTGAAAATTTCAGCTCCCCCTCCCAGTCTACCAAGGACATGTGGGTCCTGGGCCTCCTCCATCGCCACTCCCTCACCACCTGGAGGAATAATACCTTATCTTCTGAACACTTCAACCCCAGGGCATCAATGTGGCCTTCACCAGTTTCCTCATTTCCCCTCCCTTCCCCTCCCCACCTTACCCCAGTTCCAAACTTCCAGCTCAGCACCACCCTCATGACCTGTCCCATCTATCAATCTTCCTTCCCACTTATCCGCTCCACCCTTCTCTCCGACCTATCACCTTTACCCCCACCTCCATTTACCTATTGCACTCTCAGCTACCTTTGCCCCAGCCCCACCCCCCTCCCATTTATCTCTCCACCCCGAAGGCTCCCAGCCTCATTCCAGATGAAGGGCTCTAGTCTGAAATGTTGATTTTCCTGCTCCTTGGATGTTGCCTGACCTGCTGTGCCTTTCCAGCAACACACTCTCAACTCTGATCTCTAGCATCTGCAGATCTCACTGTCTCCTCTCACAAAACAGGTTCTTTTCTAGGAGCCACTGGGGACCTGCATGGGGTATTTCAATCATCTATCCAAAACTGCATCAAAACATGATCAATGCCATTTGTGCCAGAGCGCACCATCATCTCCTTTTTCTGTGATGATGTCAGTTGTGCAACCTGGGCAGTAGGATTCGGCAACATAGCTGGCTCTCCTCAGGTGAAGGGCACAATAGACTGAGTGCACGTTGTGCTGAGAACACCATTTCATACTGCCACTCAGTTCAGTGATCCCATTCCATCAATGTGCAAGTAAGTTGTGATCATCAGTATGCATTCCTAGATGTTTGCACCCAGCCTCAGAACTGTCATGATACTTACATTCTTAAGAACACATGTGTTCCTGCTGTATTTGAGCTCCAGACACTTAATAAGGATGATTAGCAGTAGACAAGGGCTACCTGTCACGACCATGGCTGTTGACTGTATTATGCAACTCCTGACTGAGACAGAGCCCAGACACAGAGCAGTTCATTGTTCAATCAGAGCCATAGTGATGCAGATGTCAATCCTGCTTGAGATGAAATTCTGCTGCTTGGATGGTTCTAGTGGGGACCTTGCAGTATCCTGCAGATAGACTGTGCCACATAATCCCAGCATGTCGGCCCTACACCGCTGGAGCAGGCAAAGAGGGGATGTGATGGAGGCCCTTGAACTGGGAGACTGGGACCAGTCTTCTGAGGAGAAGAATAAGAATATTGAGCAGGAGCAACATTACTTTCTGCAAAATAGATTGTAATTGCATTAGGCAGTACAAGGCAGACTGGATTTCATTGACACTCAGTTCTGGTTGATGAGTATTCCCTGCACACATTACTATCCAAAAGTAGTTGGCATGGATGGCCATGGATGGGCATGAATAATCATGGTGTGCAAGTATAAGAACACAGGTTGTTATTCAGCATGTAAGGAGATGTGGCAGGAAGTGAGGAGCATGAAATGGCATGAGTTGGCATGCATGGGACATGGAGAACGTGTGGCACATGAGGGGGTAGAAAGGGTACATAAGTGAGGTCCTCTATGTCTGGAATGTTAATTAAAATGAACACGGATTGCTCGGTACTCATTTTCAGCCCCTCACCATTTTAATGGAAGTGATTTAGAATCATAGAATCATTGCATCCCTATAGTTCAGATAGATGCTATTTGGCCCATTGAGTCTGCTCCAATCCTCTGAAGAGCATCCCACTCAATTTCAAACCAAATCATGCAGCAACATGAACATAACTAGTTTGTTGACATGATATCAGATGTTTCCCTATTGTGTGATTACTTTGATTTTATTCCATTGTGTGAACAATGAACCGCACCTATAATCGCATCACATAACAGAAACTGGCTAGAGATGGATCCAATATCTTGTTCACCAGCAAGGATAAGCCAACAAGGTAACTTGGATCAGCATGTCAAAGTGAGGCATTATCCAGAAAATGTAAAAAAATTTGACTCAAAAAGCCTTTCAGGCAGTGAAAAATAACTAGTTTGTTTTGCCTGCAAGAGTGTACTTCTGCGTTGTAGTGGCTTAGCCACAATTTCATCTGGGAAAGCCAGAAACTTTCAACCTCCATTTTTCTTATTGGAACCAGATGTTATATGATGTGCAAGTGAAACAATGCTAATGTAGAAAAAAGTGTTTTTATGAAGTGAGGGTAAGGAATGTGCTGCCTGGAAATGTGGTTCAATTGAGGCATCCACAAGAGCTTTAGATTTTTTTTGGATAGTGTGTGCAAAGATATGGGGAAGAGGCAGATGATTGGAATGAGACAATGGAACCGGATTAGATAATAGAGCTGAGAGGTATGATGCCTTGAAAGGTCTCCTTCTGTACCATAACTCTCTGATTCAGCCCATTGGAACACATCCTTCATTCAACTGCTTGGCCATTTATCACCTCTTTGCCAACTTAGTGCCACCTCATGCCCCAACCACCCTGTATTTTTACACACTTAATGCCAATTCACTCAATATCCACTAAGTGTATACCTCAGGAGCCACTGAGAAATAAACTAAAATAACATAGAGTAGAAAAATAATACAATCATTGCACTCAGGTGTACGTAGATCAAAATCTAGCAACGCTATGTACAATCTTTTTTAACCACTGTTCATTTGGTTTCTTTTACGTTTATAAGGTGGGAAATCTAAATGGCTTGATCGTTTTTCGGGATGCATCTACTTTTTATCCACAAGGTGATATTCATAAATGCAGGAGACCCCAAAGAGCTAAAGAAGTACTTCTAAAGTGTAATTATTCTTCTAACCTATGACATGCAGAAATCAATTTGTACACAGCAATCTTACACAAGTCACAATGCGATAATAGCCAGATAACCAGCTTTTGTGATGTTAATTAAGGGGAAAATATTGACCACAATATGAGGCATAATTCCACATTTTTCTTCAAAATTGTGACACAAGGTCATTTTATCTCCTCATGGAAGGTCAAAAGGGCCTCTCTTGAATACCTTATCTGAGAGATGGCACTGCTAACTGTGTAGTACTTGCTCAGCATTATATGTAATTTTCAGCTTTTGAATTTTAGTTTTGCAGAAAATGACAACCTTCTGATTCACGGCCAAAAGTGCTACCAACTGGGCTATGCTTGAGATCCATTTCATAATTAAACATCCAGAGAAACATAGATTTTCAAACCTACTCTTAGCTAAACATTTATTCCGTTTTTTAAAAATCTCATCTGTGCAAGAACACTGATGTGAAGGTGCCAGTGTTGCACTGGGATGGACAAGGTCAGAAGTCGCACAACATCTGGTTATAGTCGAACAAGTTTATTTAAAATCACAAACATTTGGAGCACTGCTCCTTCATCAGGTGAAGTCTGATGAAGGAGCAGCTCTCCAAAAAGTTGTGATTTCAAATAAACTTGTTGGACTATAACCTGGTGTGGTGTGACTTTGGACCTTGCATAAGGCCAACGACAATACACAGTTTCCAAACTGTACTCCTATTAAATGTGGCTCTGTACCAAGAGTGCAAAATAACTAAAGTGACTCATATTCATTACTTAAGGAAGAGAACAAGAATGCATTCTTCAAAGTTGTTGTTAACATTGCACTCATTCTCTTGTTCTGAACTCATGGGTTATCTTAAATGACTTGCAGTTTTCAGGTTTCTCAGGATTTTACGACCTCAGCCATGTCCCCATTTTCCTCCTCTTCGAACCTTGAATGCAGAATGGTTCTTTGTGTTCTGACGTCTGCTCATTTTATCAATTTAATTTGTAAGAGGTTGACAAAATTACTCACAATAGCAGTAATTTTCAACAACTGAACTGCTGGTTACAATTTGGCTGCCTATTATACACCCCACCCAATGTTCCTATTCATTATTGTCAGTCAGAATGTATGACATGCTTCCAATTTGCAGCTGCCAATTTTCTGTGAGAGCCCAAGATGAAAATTGCTCCAACATTAAAAGAAAAACTCACCAACAAGTAACCTAGTGTTACCTTGAAATTTTCAATGAAATTGTTTGACATTTTCACAACGACATATTCAGACATTTTGAAACTCTAAACATTACTTTTAGTTGTGATATAGTTGAACCATGGAATTTGTTTTTCATATTTTATTGGAAACTTTATAAGAACATTATACCTGCAGAGAAAACAAAACATGGAAGTTTTGCCATCATTTTAGGCATGGCCAAAATTAAGTATTATTTAAAGTCTAATGCAAGATTTATTGACCTTAGAGCAGAGATGGTGAAGGGTTGATTTAATAGAGGTGTTCAAAACTATGAAGATCTTGTTAGATGAGAAAAGGAGGGAGGGTGGTACTGTTTCCACCAATAGAATGTTCATTAGCCAAAGAACATAGTTTAAGATAATTCATAAATGCATATGATTATGTTCTGGAAAGAATGGTGGAAATACATTCATTTTTTTTTAAACTTCTTGAAAAGATTAAAATAACAAAAATAAGGAGGTAAGAACAGAGGAATGTAACAATTGGATAAAGAACCACAATTGTTACAACGGACAATATTGTCTTCTTGTGTGCTCTATGAGTCAATGGTGCAGGTCTTCCATTTCTTGATCATTAGAGATCAGATATATTACTCAAGATGTGTGTCAGGATCACTTGGAAGTTTTGATGAATTAATTCCATGGAAATTTCCTGAGAAGTTTGAATTTCTGAGGCACAATTACCCTCTTGCCTAGAACACTCAAAAAGAATCTCAAGCTTGGAGTTAGTCATTTGGAGTGCTCCCACTATCCCCATGAAAACGAAACAGTTCCTGACTCCCTACACAACCTGACATTATCCAACTTTGTCCCCCACTGATTCAAATTGACTATCCCCAGCACCCAATTAATCACAACCTCCCATGACTATCCTCAGCACTCAATTAATCACAACCTCCCATGACTGGCTGCCACCCAACTGATTACCTCCCTGACCTGACCTAACTAATTCCCCATCTGAACTGACTATCCTCCACCATATATGTCTAATCATACACCAGCCACCCAATCTAGTTAACACTCTTCCACGTACCATCCTAACCAGCTGCCAGCCTATATTGCTATTGCTTGAGTCACCTGCTACTCTACCCACCAAACAACCTGAGGAGAAAGTGAGGACTGCAGATGCTGGAGATCAGAGTTAAAAAGTGTGGCGCTGGAAAAGCACAGCAGAGCAGGTCAGGTAGCATCCAACTTGCAAGAAAATCAATGTTTCAGGTTCCTGATGAAGGGCTTATGCCTGAAATATCGATTTTCCTGCTCCTTGGATGCTGCCTCATCTGTTATGCTTTTCTAGCGCCACACCTTTTGACCGATCTACCACCTTACTCAACTTCCACCTTGTCACCTCAGCCACCTCATGCCTTACCATTTTCTATCCCTATTCACTTACCTCTCCCAACTTCCAATTTACATGCCCCTCACTACCCATGTGTATATCTTCACATTCATTCATTTACTTAGGCATTCAATGGCCTTGGAATCTTGCAGTATGAGATAGTGCAGTCAAAAAAAAAGTGTTGCTTCTGTGCTGATTCTCTTTACTGTTCTCCATGAGTTCCTGTCCTGCAACAGTTCTTCAGAATCTTGCATCAGATATTTGGCCAATTATATTCAAGTAACTAAGTATTTTTCTGTCTGATCAGCATTTCATTTTGGACTATTATGTCTGCTATCTCTGCAGTGAATAAAGAAGGAGCAGCTTTGAAGGTTAAAAGAAAATCATTAGGTGTTTTTTCCAAAAGAATTTCATAAACAAATTGAGTTTTACCTGCAGACTCAGTGTAAGAATAGAAGTACACAATATGCACGCAGCAAGCAACTTAGGTGGCTATCATTTTGTATAATTGTCAGATGGCTTTTGTCCATCAATAAATTGTTATTGGACTGTTGACACAACTTCATAAGACTAATTCTGAACAGCAGTGTTGGGTTTGTTCTATCTAAGTGTACCCTACGTTGAATCTATGAACACACTAATTCAATTCCTATTGAAAATGGAAATAAAAATCAGGAGATATGGGATGGCTTTCCATGACCCATTTTACATTATTGCACAAAGTCAAAATCTGTTTCAGTTGCCAGAAAATTCACAAACATGGGTATTGTTTTCATTGCTTGATATTAGGGAAGGAGAGATAAAGCAAAGGTTTAAAGATGGCACAAACAGCAATCTGTCTGGATCTTCTATCCAACTACAATATCCATGCTGGTGCCTAGAAAGAAAAGGCTTTTGAATATTGTCTGCATCAACAGAATTTCAATGTATAATGTCCAAATAGGATTTTGTAATTTCAAAAAGAGAAATAACTTCAAAGTTAGTATAAACATCAGACGTGGAATAGAGCAGCAAGAAAAGCGGTCATCATACTGGCTGCTATTATGGATGTAGGTTTTCTCGCTGAGCTGGAAGCTTCATTTCCAGATGCATTTACCAATCCCTGAGAAAAATAACCGGAAGTGACTTCACCAACAGGAAACAACATCACCACCGGAAATGACATCACCAACGCGAAGAAACCCAAAAATATAAATAAAAAGCAGGAATTTTCAGCAGTTCTTTGCCTGAGGCCCACTGAAGATATTACCTCGTCGGGTGATAAAATGTCTGGAAACGAACCTTCAAGCTCAGCGAGCAAACCTACATCCAAAACCTCAACCTGAGCTGTGCAAACAGCATAAAAGATCGTGAGGTACGATTTAGGTTGTGGAAATGCCAGTGTTGGACTGGGGTGGACAAGGTCAGAAATCGCATGACACCACATTATAGTCCAACAGGTTTATTTGAAATCACAGCTTTTGAGGGTTTGCCCCTTCATCGGGTGGAGTCTTCACTTCACGTGGCATAGGGGCAGTGCTCTGAAAGCTTGTGATTTCAGATAAACCTGTTGGTCTATACCCTGGTGTCCTGTGACTTCTGACCAGGTACTAGTTAATTCAAGGACTCAGCTGTTCCTTCAGCCCCACCAAAAATAAGAGCCAAATCCAAGAAGCTGCTTCCATCAACCTAATGTGAGATATTTTGAAGGTCAACTTCTAAAAATCTATAGACTTTGGGACATTTCCTAGAGATTGGAGGGTAGCTATTCTCACCCCTCTATTTAACAAAGGAGGGAGGCAGAAAACTGGGAATTAGAGATGGGTAATCCCAATGTCAGTCGTGAGAAAATGCTCGAGTGTATTATAAAAGATTTAATAGCAGAGCATTTGGAAAACTGCAGCAGAAATGGACAGAGTCAGTGTGGTTTTACAAAAGGGAAATTATAATTGACAAATCTACTGGAACTTTTCAGGGATCTAACTAGTAAGGCTGGTGAGCGGGAGCCAGTGGATGTGATTTATTTGGATTTTCGGAACACTTTTGACGAAGTCCCGTGTAAGAGATTAGTGTGTAAAATTAAAATGCATGGGAATGGGGGTAGTGTATTGAGATGGATAGAAAACTGCTTGGTATACAGGGAACAAAGAGTAGGAATAAACAAGTATTTTTCTGAAGGTGTGTAGTAACTAGTAGGATACCACAGGGATCAGTGCTTGGTCTCCAGCTTTTCACAGTATAGATTAATGGTTTAGATGAAGGAGCAAAATTTGCAGATAACACAAAGCTGGATGGGAGGGTGTGCTGTGAGCAAGATGCAAGAATGCTTTTGGATAATTGAGTGATTGGGCAAATGCAGTGTAATGTGGATAAATGCGAGATTATTCAACTTGATCATAAAAACAAGAAGACAGATTATTATCTGAATGGCTACAAATTCATGGAATTCTGAGAGTTCAGAAAGAGGCCATTTGGCCCATCAAATCAGCACTAACCCTCTGAGGAGTATGTCACCCATACTCCACAGCCCCACATTTTACCATGACTAATCTACCCAACCTGCACATCCCTGTCACAACAAAACAATTTAGCTCAGCCAATCTATCTGACCTGCAAATGTTGGGACTGTGGGAGGAAACCAGACCACCTTCAGGAAACCTATGCAGGCACAGAAAGAATGTGCAAATTCCATGCAGTCACCCAAGGCTGGAATTGAACTGGGTCCCTGGTGTTATGAAGCAGCAGTGCTAAGCACTGAGCCCCATAGGAGAGAGGGGGAATGTGCAATGATACCTGAGTGTCCTCATACATTAGTTGCTGAAGTTATGTATGCCGATGTGGCAGGCAGTAAAGAAGGCAAATGGTTTGTTGGTCTTCATAGTTGTAGAATTCAAATAAGGAAGCAGGGATATCTTACAGCAATTAATTCCTCCTACTCTTACACCTGTCCATAAGCAGATTACAATTTTGTTTTTCACATTTTATAAGATTTACCCCCAATTCCTCTATTTTTAAAGGACTGCAAGCACTATTGCAAAGTGAAACAAGTGGTAGGACTTATTTCTCACACTTTGACACATTTGGGGTTAGGAGATGGGGATAAGTGAAATACTTCACAACACAGACAACTTCACAAAAATAGAAAATAAAAAAATCAAATCAAAAAGGATACAAAAGGATATCAATGATGTCAGTACAAGGCAACCAAGGGAAATAGTTTACCAATGGCTTTGCTATTAAAGGTGGAATCCAAAGGTACAAGTCTGGAGTTAACAGGCTGGAATACGTTTGTGGAGGTGGTTGATTTTTTCTCCACTGCTGATAGCCAGTTACCATCAAAACAAAGTAATGCAGTGCGGGCAACCAACTGGCTATGAGAATTTCATTGGAAACAGTCATCTCAGTTGCAAGTTAAAACGTAATAGTTGCATTGGGAGGCACATGGAGCATGAAGCTATGAAGCTTCTTGAAAGCTCCTGTTAAATACAGTCATGTGATTACAACAGCCATCTTTGATGATAATATAGTTACACCTTCCCCAGTGTCAAGGTCAAAAATAATTAGAAGACAGTTCTTTCTGATTCAGATGAATCACATATTAACTTTTGTATATTCCAAAGGTGACATATCATCACAAAATAATATATTTTTAAATTAAGGAGTGACTTGGCATTCTGGGTTCTCTTCCAAAAATGCTTGCTGGAAAATGTGAATCTCTTTGTGTGGATTAGTGTTATTAAATCTGTAGTTCATTTCTCGTGTTGATTTTCGGACATTGCCTGGAAATGTCATACTTTCTAACAAAAGTTACACTGATATGATAAAGCTGAACATCAGTGTTTTAACTCCACATCTGGAAAAATAACTTCTGTCAGCTAAGAATTTCAAGATATTTTCTGAACTTCTATCATGTGATGCTTCCGTATGTTAGAAAGTTGTCAATGTCTGTTGAGCTCCTTGAGCTAGGTTGATTTTTAGGTCTCATAGTTCTCTTGTTCTGTTTTTAACTTTCAGTTTGCACCACCATCTGGATAGCTCTTTACAATGTGACATCATTTTCTAATTGTAAAATTCTGATGGCTATTCTATTCTCAAATCATGTTCTGATCATAAATCACCATAATTACAAAATTCTGACAATATCTTAAGATCATTAATAAAGTTGTCAACAGGTTCACTGAAAGTTAGATTCTTTTGTTAAATCCTGCACTCTCCATTATACAATTGCTACTTGATATAAAGTACTTGTCAAAATCTCTTACAATATTGTCAAATTTGCCTAACTCTTCTTTTACTTTGTCATTTTCAGGCATAATCTGTTGTGAGAACTACACAGTGAAGAGGTGCATTCACTTATTCCTCTTTGTGTTTCTTCTTTAATCCGGCACAATATGATTTGTCTCTTCCCTGTAGTCCTGGATAGCTTTTATGTCTGAAGAATTTGTGACCTTAAATGTATTTAGGAGGTATAAATTCACCCCCAGGGGTATTTCTGGCTGCTGTTTTCTTTATTTAAATGATTAATTTAAAGCTGTTACAGGATTTAAAGAGAACTGTGTTGTTTTACTGTGTAGTGCTTTGAATTTTATTGATGAGTTCAAATACTTGAAGGCTTGTAAGTATTCTTTACATATCGCAGTTATTTATTTAAATTACTCAATAATGATCATGAGACATTAAGCCATCTATTCTTCTAAAGCATTTTTGTTTCTCTTATTTCACTTTTTAAAAATTCTATAATCCCATGTATATCAGAATTATCCTTCTTTTGTGAAAATAATTATTTAAAGATCATTGAAAATTTTTAAAATGAGAAGGAGCTGTATATTTAATTTTTAATTTCTCACTAGATGAATAGAAGAATAACATTACACCATTTTCCCCTTCTTCTTAATAACTTCCTCACATTTTGTAAATTGTGGATGGTTTGCACTATTGTTGCTTCTGAGCATGATGCAATTTCTTTTCTAATGTAAATTTATACATGATGCTGATACCATAGAAAACAGAAAAGTTTTCTGTTGAACAATTAAAAATCATTTCCCTTAAAAAAACTTCAAAATAAATTCTTACTTGGCTTCTCAGTGTAGGATTTCTTCTTAAACATAAAAATAGTTACTGGTTTCTCTAAGGCACTTATCTCACATTGGGTACCCGATTTTGTTTTATGATTTGGACTTTTTCAGTTGTGGATCTAGTCAGATTGTGTTTGCTCAAGCTTTTTCTGTATTTTTCACTATTAGCAGTGCTATCAGTGCCTCTGCTTTTTGTTTTAAGCTACTGTTTTCTGCATTCACAGGAACTGCTGGACTCTGTGTGCTTTGAAACTGATGAATATTAATAGATATGCGCACAGGTTTCTGACTAGGATCTTTTTTTCTTACTTCTCTTTGTATGGCTGTAGAACTGAAGATTTCTTCAGGCTGTGATTACTGCTGTTACCATAATATTATAATGTCAGTACCATCAGAATACTAAAATAGAAAATTATCACTGCTTTCGGTATCTGTGATACCAGGTGGCTAAACCATCTGGGATGCTTTGGGTAGATTCACTGGAATCAATCCTTGATGGTGTTATGGACCAAACCAGACCCCCTCAAAATATTTTAAGAAGGCAGCCTAGAACTTAACATTTTCTTATTTTAAAGGCAGATGTGGAATGTGTGTTCCAGATGCAGTGTGACTAGTCAAACTACTCAACTTTAAGAAAAGCACAATTTATTAAAACACTATAATTAAAATACAAACAACTGAAAGAGGAATTTAGAATAATGTAACCATTGGAAAACTAAACCAAATAATAGATACAGTACTTATTACTCATTAACTGTTCCAATGTAGTAACATCCCATAAACACACCCCTTAGCAAAAAGGCAAATTCAGATACAGATTATTACTGCAGTTCTCCAATTCAGGAGGAAACAACATCAAGAGAGATTTCAATGAAAGTAGCAGAAGGAGTTATTTGCTGAAGCTTCCACCCCTTCTTGGACCCTAAATAGCTTCTGACTGCTAAAGCTAAAAAGTCTCGTCTGTGAGACCTATGAGAACAATTGTTCCTACTGTTTTAAAATAAACCTAAATGTCTCATAAGTTATTTATTTATTACAATATCAGTAGCCCATTCTGCACCTTTGCCTTTACAACCTCTCTTAAAAAAATACCCAGGACAATTAACCTTTTTAAATAACAGTATCATCTCAATTATGTTATACTAAGCTACTGTTAACAAGTGGGGAAGAACCCCAATGCAAAAATTTTTGGCAGAAGACAGGCTTAATCTTGCCATATATTAGAGATTGGTTATCTAATATTTACTATCTAATTGCATGACATCGAAGATATTTTTTGTGTATATCAGGCTCAAGTAGATAAAAAGTGCAACTTACTGCTATTGACATATTCTGATGCAAACAAAACCACACTGCACACTGGACATGTCACTGTGGTCAGGACATTAGTTAGCACCTACCAAGAGAAGCCCTTTTATACACTGATGGGTCTGATTTTTATCATGATGGCAATCATGTGTAATATTTGCCATATACAACAGTTTGTAAGGCAAAAACGATTGAAGGAGAAGTGAGATTAAAAATTTGATTTAGCTTCATGGATCTCAATTTACACTTTGAACTGAATTTATACAAATGTAGTACTTCTCTGATCAGTGACTTTGAGCTCAACAATTTTCCTTCCCTGACAAGCACACACCTCCATGCAGATTAAAACATCAGGTTTGTTTCTTTTGCTGTTTTAAATTATTACTGCCTGTTGGATTATTCCACCTCCTCCCAGGGAGAGGGAAGTGAATGTGAGGCTGATAACATTGCTCAGTGTGAAAGTTTTAGGTGCAGTGTATCAATGTTACTTATGACACCTGACTAGTGGATGTGAGATTTATAAATTGAAATTAGCAGGGGAGAGTTATTGGGTCATTTGGAGATATATTTATTTATATTGACCACCATGTCTGTATTCATTAAACTACATCCATGTCCTTAAGGCAAAACCCATCTCTTGTCTGCTATCTCTTCCAATATCTTGACAGAATGTGTGTGGAGCGCCTCCAGTCCCTCTCAGGAAAAAGAACAACCATCCATCTTTCTGTGTCTTTTATCAAGATACCTGGTGCAGCATTCACAAAAAGTAGGGTGGATCCATTCTAGCCAATTAACACTCCAACAACATCAAGGAGGCTTGGCTAAGTTGAAGTTAGTGAGAGTCAGATGATATCTATCAATGGGCTATTACATATCCAATAAAGAAAAATATGGTAGTTTTCATCACACCAATCATTTCAGTAGCTGGGCATCACTAGAACAGTTCCTAGGGATCTTAACAGAGGCACAACTATCTTCCGTTATTGCAACAATACCCTTCCCTCCAATATATAAAAAAAAAGAAGCGGGAGATGTTTTCTTCTGGTTGTAGTTCTCAGATACTCTAAAGAGAAAGTTATAGTGGAATGAAAAATTACACTTTCTTAATTGGCGATGCCATGGATGTTTCACCATCCCTGCAGGACCACTCTTGATTTTCTCCAGTATGGGCTAGGATCCTATCCTAGGAATGGGCTCGGAACTGAGGATCTAGTTGATGAGAACCCACCATCACCCATATGGGTTCATTCTTCTTACCATGTAATGACAGAAAGTGAAAAGAAAATGAGTAAGATAACAATGGGTGACACTAATGTGAGTTTTGGTACAGATGGGGAAAAGATAGTGACATGTTCAGAGAGGCTGAGAAGGTAGAGATGTGGCCATGCAGAGATAGTGGTGTGGAAGGCTGGGAGGCCTAGCGAGACCGAGTGAGGGAAGATGTTGCATACTGTAATAATTGTTCCAGAGCATAAGCCTTGGTACAATCTGGGTGCATTGGAAGAGATGAAGTGAATATGAGGTAGCAGAAGGATAAACATGGCACTGACAGAGTGGGGAAGGTCATTGTCATTCCTGAGGCACTGCTGGCTATTCCTCTGCACCCTGGAGATTGCAATGACACAGATAGTGACAGAGGACCAGGTTGGCAGAGTCTGGTAGCACACCTCTCTCTGCTGTTCTTCCTGGGTGAGAATGCCTCTTTTCTGGACCACCTGTCGACCAGGACCTCCAGGTCTTGGTCAGAGAATCACAGTGTCATGTTTTCCTTCTCCCCCAAGTTTTTTCACTGACTAGCACAGCTTTGGAATACCATTACTCATCCAAGTGCACAGAGATCTTTTAAAGATGATGTGGATGCAAGGGATGCCAGACTTTTGACAGATATCAGCCAAATGCTGAGTTGTTCAAGGCATTGCACAAGCACAAGAATGGGTAGAAACCAAATATGATGGACACTACGGTGGAAGATAGGTAGTTACTTCAGCAAGGCATTTGATAAGGTTCCCCATGGTAAACTCATTCATAAAGTCAGGAAGTCTGGGATACAGGCAGATTTGGCTATCTGGATACAGAATTGGCTGGCTGACAGAAGGCAGAGAGTAGTTGTAGATAGAAAGTATTCTGCCTGGAGGTCAGTGTTGAGTGGAATCCTGCAGGGCTCTGTTTTTGGGCTTCTGCTCTTTGTACTTTTTATAAATGACTTGGATGAGGAGGTTAAGAGTGGATTAGTAAATTTGCAGATGACACAAAGGTTGGAGGTACCACCTATAGTATCAAGGGCTACTGCAGGCTGCAGTACGACAAAGACAAGATGCAGAGCTGGTCTGGGAAATGGCAGATGGAGTTCAACCTGGATAAATGCGAAGTGATGCATTTTGGAAGGTCGAATTCAAATGCTGAATATAGGATTAAAGACAGGATTCTTAGCAGTGTGGAGAAACAGAGGGATCTGGGTGTGCAAGTACATGGTTCTCTCAAGTTGCCACCCAAGTGGATAGGATTGTTAAGAAAACATTTGGTGTCTTGGCTTTCATTGACAGGGGGATCGAGTTTAAGAGTCGCAGGGTTTTGCTACAGCTCTACAAGTCCCTGGTGAGACCACACTTGGAATATTGTGTCCATTTCTGGTCGCCTTACTATAGGAAAGATACAGAGGCTTTGGAGAGGGTGCAAAGAAGGTTTATCAGGATGCTTCCTGGACTGGAGGGCTTTCCTTATGAAGAAAGGTTGAATAAGCTCGGACTTTTCTCTCTGGAGAGAAGGAGGAAGAGAGGAGACCTGATAGAGGTATACAAGATAATAAGTGGAATAGATAGAGTCAATAGCCAGAGATTTCCCCCAGGGCAGGATTGACTGGTAGGAGGAGTTATAGTTTGAAGATATTAGGAGGAAGGTATAAAGGAGACGTCAGAGGTAGGTTCTTTACGCAAAGAGTTGTGAATGCATGGAATACGTTGCCAGCTGTGGTGGTGGAAGCAGAGTCATTGGGGACATTTAAGTGACTGCTGGACATACACATGGATAGCAGTGAGTTGAGGGATGTGTAGGTTAAGTTATTATATTTTACATTAGGATTAAATCTCGGCACAACATCGTGGGCCAAAGGGCCTGTTCTGTGCTGTATATTTCTATGTTCTATGTTCTATTACTGAGGTTATTTTTGTAAATTATGGCAAAAGAAAAACTCAATTGGCCTCCAACCAAAAATTCAAAATGTGTGACGTCAGTCAAACTTAATGAAGAAAAAGTAAGATTCAGCCCTTGGTCCTTGCCATGTTAATGATTTGAGCAAAACAATAATCTAAGGGTTGGGATAGGTCAGTATCCAAGTTATTATCAGGAGGAGAAATTGGCCGAATGGTTTTCTGTGAATCAAGAGACTTGGGGATCAGAGTTTGAATCTCACCAGGGCAGATAGTAGAATTTGAATTCAATAAAAATCTGGAATTAAGATGGCAACAATTGTTGGAAAAACTCATCTGGTTCACCAACATCCTTTTGGGAAAAAAAACTGCCATCCTTAATTGGTTTGATCTACATTTGACTCCAGACCCACAGCAATGTGGTTGACTCTTAGCTGTAATAAATGCTGGAATAATAAACAAAAATGGTGAAGTGAGTACATACAGAAGATCAGAAACAGTAAAATTGCAGTCTATTATGAGGAGTATTGATCTGGAGGAAAGTTTAGAATAGTGCTAAGAAGGAAATGTAAAAGGCACTGAAATTTAATATAATCATCCTGAGTATACTATACCTTATGCTGCACTTAATATTGCAGAACCAGAAACAACAGGCTATTTTTGTTCAGAAATCTCCTCCTTCTGCCTGCATTTCTTTTAAAAAAACTTTGTGTGGATGTACATTTCCACATGTTTCATGGGCTAGTCAGGTTGACAGGTTATTTTGAAAATATCAGCATCCATTGAGCAGGATAACCACTCTTCACATGTGAACGTAAATAGCTCATAATGGTGATCTCTCCCAGTACCCAAGCTAGGCTTCACAAAGCTTGTGTTCAGAGTTGGGAATCTCTGTTGATTTATCCTTATCTATTCCAAGATGTGGACACTTAATATGGAGATCACATCAGTATTCCTGACTACAGTCACGTAACTGAGCTCAAAACCAAGATCAAAACCCCGTAGACACTTTCTTTTTGTTGGCTCAACCAATAACTTACTCGCTGATCAATTGATCTATCCATGGAACACAATTGTATCCATCAGTCTTCAGTGTGATCAAATATACCATCTTTTCCTTCTAATTCAGATTCAAATTACTAAAATTTGAACACAGACTTGAGGGAATCATTCTTTATTTTATTCAATTATTTTTGTTTTTAATTACAACAAAGTCATTTGGCAAATTTTTTTCCACCCCCAGGTAATTTTTGAAAATAAAATTGTGTAGAATTCTATCTAATTACAACAGGTTGTTATCAGTGTAATGGTTTGGATGCAAATAATCATTCAGGTTCTGAGCTGGAGACTACCTATCACATTGCTATTTGTGTGAAATTGCTGTGTGCACATTAACAGGCATTTTCCCACTCTGCAAACAGTTGCGATAATGTAAGAGAATACACAGGAAATTAAAGATCCATGCATCAATGTTGCTAAAGC
The DNA here is from genome assembly GCF_037043375.1 of Chiloscyllium plagiosum. NCBI lineage: Eukaryota > Metazoa > Chordata > Chondrichthyes > Orectolobiformes > Hemiscylliidae > Chiloscyllium > Chiloscyllium plagiosum. The sequence goes on from NW_028270174.1 coordinate 25,566,673, forward strand.
AATCATAAGAGACTTCAAGACAAATATAAGTGGGTAAACTACATTGGCAATATGACTATGGTGGATGAATTGCTAGAGTATGCATAATTTCTTTTAGACACCCCACATTGAGGAACCAACTAGTAAATGGACTTTCCCAGATTTGGTTTTGCGAACTAATACTTAAGTATATTTTTGACAGAATTCCTTTTGGACAAAGTGATAATAACGTGACAGATTTCTTTATTGGGATAAAAAGTAAAGTTGTCCAATTTCAAACTAAAGTCCGAACTCTGAATAAAGGAAGCCACAAGGTATGAGAGATGACTTGGCTTCCATATAATTTCATTAAGATGCATGACAATGGATAGACAATGACTAATATTTAGGTAACAATCAAGGACTTCTTTAAGTAAGTGAAAAACAGAAAAGATAACAAAATCAAAATATAGGCTTCCTACAATCTGAAATGGAGAACTGATAATACAGAGCAACTAAACTACTACTTTAGTTCTGCCTTCACAGAAGTAGAGGAAAATAACTTACAGAAACATTGGTAAAACAATGTTGAAAGGAGACATCGAGGAAAATTAATATTAGTATTTTAAAATGTTGTAGAAATTAATGGAACCAAAAGCTGATAAATCCCTGATTATATCTGAGGAGGTGGCCATGGAAATTATACATTTGTTATCATTTCCAAAATTCTGGAGCAGTTCTGGAAGATTGAGGGGTGGAAAATGTCATTCCTGAAGAAGGGCCTGTGCCCGAAACGTCGAATCTCCTGTTCCCTGGATGCTGCCTGACCTGCTGTGCTGTTCCAGCAATAAAGTTTCAACTTTGATCTCCAGCATCTGCAGACCTCACTTTCTCCGGGTGGAAAATGTGACCATACTATTTTAGAAAAGGATGAAGGAATGAATTACAGACATGGTTACATTACACCTGCATCCAACGATCGCCATCCCACCCACCTTTCCACAATCCCACCCCCACCTTCCAATTTTTTTCTCGCCTCACCTTCCCCCTCCACATTCCTGATTTATGCCTAAAACGTCAACTCTCCTGCTTCTCAGATCCTGCTTGACCTGCTGTGCTTTTTCCAGGGCCATGCTTTTCGTTTTTGACTACCTTATGTCAGTCATAGTGAAAATGCTAGAGTCTGTTATGAAGGATGTGATAAATACAAAACAGGGTTAATGAAAAGGGAATCATGTTTGAAAAACTGACTGAAGCTTTTGCAGAATAGGTGAGAGAGAACTCGTAGATGGATTTTATTTTAATTTTCGGAACAAAATTGGATAAAGTCCCATATGGGAGATTAATGTGCTCAATCAAAGCCCACGTGATTACAGCCAATATACTAGTATGGATTGAGAATTGGTTAGCAGGCAGAAGGAATAAGTTAGACTCTTTATAATGGGAGGTAGTGACAAGTGGGATCAGATAGAGATCAGTGCTTGGACCCCAATGATTCACAATAAACAAAAGTGATCTGGATAAGGGAATCCAATTTAATGTCAGTAAAATTGCTCATGAGAAAAAAAAGTTGGTATGGAGAGTGTGGAGGGGTTGTAAAAATGTTAAAGATAATTTAGCAAGCTGAGTGAATTGGCTGATGCAATACAATGTGGATAAGTGTGAACTTCTCCACTTCATTGGGAAGTATAGAATGGCATAGTACTATTAAATAGATTATGAAAGTTTGGCATACTGGAAGAAACCTGCACATGCTTGTACACCAGCCCACTGAAAGCAAGGGAGCTGCTAGAACAGGAAGTTAAGGTGACAAACAGTCTTCATTGCAAGAGAGTTTATTCCAACTGTACAGGGCTCTGGTGGGACCACACCTGGAGTATTGTGCACAGGCTTTGGTTTCCTTATTCAAGAAAAGTTAAACTTGACATGGAGAGAATGCAACATAGGTTAATCAGATTTGAGATTATTGGTTTATCAGTGGAGGAGAGAGTGAGTCAACTGAGTTTATATTTACTGGGGTTTGGAATACTGAGAGTGTCTCATTGAAACATATACATTTCTGAACATATTAGGTTCAGAGATGCTGTTCTTCCTGTCTGAGTGCTCCAGAGCAAGGAGCAGTCTCAGGATATTGGATAGACCATTTTGGACTGAGACAAAATTTAATTTCTGCAGTGGATGACAAACATGCTAAATTATCTACCACAAAAGGCTGTGGAGACACAGTCACTAAACATGTTTAAAGGAAGAAATAGATTTCTACAGGTTAAAAGGTGTCAAGGGTTTGGGGAGAACGTGGGAGTATGGCATTGATAAAGGATTCACTATGCTCATGCTGATTGGCAAAATAAAACTGGATTGGTCAAACGGCTATTGTCCATGTATAATTCCATGCCATTTGAAGTATTCCGAGACTAACTTCTACTTCCAAACTTATGATTGGAAGCGAGAGGCCTGATTACAAGGCATTCCACATGACTGATAAAACAATTCCCTTCTCACAGAGGTTTTTCACAGCAGCTGTAAAACCTGAGGTCTTAAATCAAATGCAGTACGTAAATACAATGATTAATCAGTCATTTTCATCCCTAATAACAACAACATAAAATGATTATCTGTCAAATAAACTGTTCAGTATGAAAATGATGAGAGTATAATTGCACTGGAAGAACACAGTTGGAATATTTGATAGGATAACCAAACTATAGAAGATTAGGAATTATAGTTCAGTGTCTATTAAAAAAAAGCAATTTAAAAAGTCTTGGTCTTCCATGATTTCATATGCTGGCAACATTCTAAATTTATCCATTCACATCTGGTATTTTCTCCAATATCACAATCCATGCCTGGTGCTTCTGAGCACAATCTTTCTGACCTTTCTAATGCTTGTGCTTATACCTTTTAAAGCTCAAAACCCCTCATGAAAGTTTCATTTTTATGTAGAAATTATATGGCTTTCAGATCAGATTAATTTTGAAAATTGAATGGTCAGAGAGGATGGAGCAGTTGACATAACACACAACTGGTTGTCTGGTGCCAGTTAGCACCTAAAATTGGCACCTCATGGTAATGTGACAGGCTTGCTATGCTATTCATTCACTGCAGGCAGGTTGGGAGACGTCAAACATATGTCACTTAAGGTAAAGGCACTTCTTAATGAGAAAGTGCACTTTGGTTGCAGAAGTGAATGAGTTCTTTTGGACAAACGGTTGCCCAGAGACACATTGTAATGTTGCCCTGTTACAGGCAATGAATAATAGGAGTGAGAGCTTTTCCCATTCAAGGTGTGGAGAAACTTGAGGCAAGGAATGTGCCACCCAAAAGAAAGAAGACACAAGGTAAATGAATGCCAAGAGTTTATATCCAAGGATAAAGCTGAAATGCCAGAAGAAGTTTGATGATCTGTGTAGCATTGACAATGAACCCATATTGTTCTGTTTTAAGCTCCACTACCTTCAGCTTCATGGCTCTAAATACTCAAACCTATTTTCAGCATCTGATCATGAGCACTTGAATACCCTCTTTCACACCATGTTCACACATTCTGCAATTCTTACGTTCCTGTAAATTTGGATATTTAATTCATAACATTGAATATCAAGCCTTAATTGTTGACCCAATTGCTTTCCTATATCTTTCATTTGTCATTAGATGAAAGTTATGGTTAATAACAATAGGGTTCAGCAACTTAAGGCAACAATAGAGGAGCTCTGAGATCTTAATTGATAAAGAAATTGCAGTTCACTAGTGTCCAGTTGTACTCAGAATATTACAGCTTCTCTCAAGAGGTGATGGCAAGGGAGCAGGGTGACACTGTTGGATTTATCACTGTTTGAAGATTCTCAAATACAAATTATATACCTGTTTCCATAGACGTTGGACTATAAACAGTTGCCAATAATTTGGCACAGAGGATATGAGAGGACATAATGGTGGCAGAGGCAGATAGAGAGAGACAGATGAGATCAAGAAGGTTTATGTGCCTGTTGTAAGCAGAATATTATAAAATACACTGATTTAACTTTGAAAATTGATAAGAGTTTGAAACTATGATATCGGGTTTGCAGAGTCAGACCTGAATTGTTGCTTCCAAGACAGGCAGCTTGTGTCACAAAATTTCAGACCTGCCTAGGTAGAAAGTACTCTGATTAAACTGATTTTTATTCAGGTTTGGGAATAGGGCAGTGTGAGCAATTATGAATTAAGATTGGGTCTGCCACACCCAAAAAGTAAGTAACCACAGGGCATGGATGTGCTGAGTTAGATGGCCTGCCTCAGTTCTCTGGAACATAGTAATTTCAGAACCTGGTAATAATCATATGCCTGGATTGATAAACCGTAAGTGCACCACTAAACTGACTCCTGAAGAGAGAGTTCTGAAGCAGGGTCACTGGACTCAATTTTAACACTCCTTTTTCTCCATAAATGTTGCCAGATCTGCTGGGTTTCTCCAGAAATTTGGTTTTGTTTCAGATTTCCTGCATCCACCGTTCGATACATCTGTATAAAGAGATTTGTTTAAGAGTAAACTCAGAAGCTCATGGTTTATGGAATGCAGTAAACTCATAGGAGAGCGGTGATAATGCCACTGGACTGGTAATCCAGCACCTCAGGCCTAATGTTCTGGAGAAATGGGTTTGAGATAGCAAATGGTGAAATTGGAATTAAAAAGAGAATCTGGAATAAAAAGAAACAAATTTAATGGCAAGCATGTAACCACGGCAAAATGCTATAAAAAAGCTCATCTGGTTCACTGATGTCGCTGATACAGAATTGAAGAAATGGACTCCTGAGGGTGCATTGGTTGCACAAATAATTTAGTGGGGATTTAGCCAGAAGCCAAGCCTGAGGCAGGCTCATTCTCAGAACAGTGCAAGATTATTGATGAACTTTATAGATATATCTTTCAATCAAACTTGCCAGAGACAGAATTACATACTTCTAGAGAAGATGGGACTTAAACCTGGGCTTTCTGGCTCAGTGATGGGGACATTACCACTATTCCATAAGAAGCCTATCTTGATGAATGTTACAAAGTCAGAGGTTGGTCAAGGCATGAATAAATTAATAGAAAACTGATGCCATTCAATCAGTAAATACACGTGTGGTGACACAAACTAATTCACCAAGTAATACAGAAATGGATGAACCAGTGGAGTAGTTAAACAATGGGTGTATCAATTAATCAGTAAAATGTTATGGATGCAGATTAGTTAATTAACTAATGAGAAGCAAGTACACAAAAGAGTGAGCAAATCCATTAACCAATTATGTAATGGAGTAGCAAGCTGACATGAATATAAAATGTTAGTGGCGAACTGAACACCAATGAATAAAGAGGAAACAGTTTCTCCCTATTGCTCTATCAAAGTTGTCCTTAATTTTGAAACCTCAATTAAGTCTCCCTTTGAAGCGCTCTTGTGCTGCAGTGGTAGAGCCCCTACACCTGAACCAAGTCCCAGCTTCGAGTCCCACCTGGGCCAGAAATGTGTAATAACACCTTTGAAAAGATTGATTCAAAAAATAAGTTCCTTATGAAACTTAAGTCACTCCTTAAACTTCTTTGCTCTAAATAGGACAATTCCAGTGCCTTCAAGCACTCAACATAAAGGAAATTTGAAAAATAGTCAAAGAACAATGGATGCTGGAAATTTGAAACAAAAACAAAAATTGCTGGAGAAACTCAGCAGGTCTGGCATCATCTGCGGAAAGGAGAGAAAACAGAGTTAACATTTTTGGTCCAGTGCTCATTGTTCAGAATCTGTCCACTTTGAAATGATGTGCTGATGGAGTTGCCAATTCTCCAGGATTAGCCTGGGGGCTACAAGAATTGAAGATCAATTTGCAGAACACTGTTGTGTGTAACTCCAGAGAAAATTCACATAGATATGAAAAAAAAGTCTTGCTTGTTTTATTTGACGCTCTCTCTTCATCAATACAAAAACAATGACAATGAGGAGTGTTGTCTGAGCTCATCAGACACTTTGTCCAATTAGTTTTAAATGAATTTACCCAGGTACCCCACAATATCAGAACAGTCAAATCGCTACAGACACAAATTGGTACCAACGCAAATTGTCATAACTTTATTTTGGAACAAGTAACAGTAAGACTGAAATACGAACAATGCTATTCCTAATTCTGTATGATCCCCTTAATCATTACAATACTTCTCAGGGTCTCTTATAGCTTTAGGCAGGTTCACAAAGTCATTGTTCTCTTTCTCTCTCACTCTGGATGGTCAGTTGTTCTTTGCCTTTGCCATGTGGCCTCTTCTTCATCCACAGAAGGTCCAAGATGTTGGTCTGCAGGTAAGCCCTGTTATCAGAGCTCCATCACTAGCGCCTGAGGAAATCAGTACAAGCTATTCTCACTGAAACCTTTTTGATCATTTTCAGCTGCTTCATAAATCACCTTCCCTTGCCTTGAGGTTACAAGTTCATTGTGACAACGTCTTAAAAAAAAATTCTTTCTTAGGCTCCACGCATCACCAGCAAGGCCAGCATTTGTTGACCATCAACTAAGTAGCTTGCTAGACCAATTCAGTGGGCAGTGAAGAGACAATCATATCATTGTGCATCTGGAATCACATGTCAGCCAGATAGTTCCTCCGCTGAAGGACATTTGTTTTTACAACATGTATAACATGACTTCAACTAACTTTGTGTGGCAGATTCTGAAGTGAATTCTACACACTGACGGTGTTAGATTCATTTATTAGTTCAATGACATTCCCATGACACCACCTTTTGATAATACTTTAAGCAATATTTTATTTTCTTCCTCGTTTTTTACATTTGTTGTATTCATTGACAATTTTTTTAACTTAACGGCAATTCATTTTGGTATTTTGCTTTTCAAAATTGCCTTTCATTAGTAGCTACTACTCAGACATTCATTCATTATTGTTATTGTTAAACTTGAATGAAGAAAACATCAAATCATGATTATACTTTTCAAAGTGTAGACTCTTCATGCACCAAGAGATGAATGTGAATGTGAGTGTGTCTGATGCTAGCAAGCTGAAACCACTTTAGACATAATTAATACAAGGATTTTTTTTTGTGATGATTAATGCAAGTGCATCTATGATTGAACTATGGCTGATTTTAAATATCAAGGCATAATTGGGTAGGAAATTCTTCTAATGCTGGTTTTTAATAAATGGCATCATATTGATTTGGGGTGGCTCAGTGGTTAGCATTGTTACCTCACAGCACCATTACCTCACAGGGTCCTGGGTTCAATTCCAGCCTTGGGTGGCTGTCATGTAGAGTTTGCACATTCTCTCTGTGTGGATTTGCTCTGGGTTTCTTGTGCAGGCCAGATGAATTGGCCATGTTAAACTGCCCAAAGTATTAGGTGCATTAGTCAGAGGGGGGGGTGGGTTGCTCTTCCGAGGGTCAGTTTGGACTTGTTGGGCTGAAGGGCCTGTTTCCATGCCGTAGGGAATCTAATCTAATCTACAGCATTTTAACATACAATTGCTCATAGTTTGAAATCTGATGGTGAAAGTAGACAGTTAGATGAATGAATGAACCTGAAATATTTAAATTGAAAAGCAAAATAAAAAGTGAAATTTGTGGAAATGAGTTTAAAAATATAGATAAAGTAAATAGAGAGGAACACACGAAAGAATTATGGATTAAAATAAGGACAAAAATGGAGCTAATTGTTTCGATGTAATAATTTGTGATCAATTGTTTGGATATCATTCTAATTTTATTTGCGTATTATTAACATTCATTTTAATACAGTGATGTGAGAATCAAAAATAAATGAAACAATCTGATCCACCAAATAGATTTTTTTCTTAAACTCATTATTAATGCAACAGCTAATATTATGTAAGGGGATTGGTCAGCTCTGTTGGCTGGACAGCTGGTTTGCAATGCGGAGTGACACCAGCAGACTGGGTTGAATTCCTGCGATGACTGACATTGCCATGAAGGTTATGCTTTCTCAGTCTTGCTGCTTGAATGAGGTGCAATGACTCTTAGGCTAAACTCATCACTGGCCATCTTGCTCTGATTAGCATGCAGGCCTATAGCCCTCTGGGAGTATGATGACTTTACCTAATATCATATCGCAAGTGATTGCAACAATGCCATAGCTTTTGAGCAGCGAGCTCATATGAAATAAAGTAAGCAATGAAATTTATGTGTATGTAAAAAGAATATGAAAAGAATAGACAAGAACATAAACAATAGCCATAACATAAAGCCTAAGGGAACAGTTTCTGACTGGAAATACTCATAAACACACAGCCTAATTAGGAAGTAACAGAGATGTTACACATTTCCTTCAAGGTATTTCATTTTCTGTCAAACACCTCCTGCCACTGTCTTATTTTGTACACAATTCACTGTATTCTGCTAGGAAATTGGATTTTAACTTTGCCAGAGGTGGCAATGACATTTTCAACTTGTTACAACTACTTTATTGGATTATCATCAAGTAGATATCAATATATCAGAATTCCTATTTCACCAAACAGTAAAAAAGCTGTTGTATTTTATCTAGCAGGATAGTGCTCTTTGGCATTTGCAGACTTTAAAAAGTCAAGCTTGATACTAACTATTCTCAACTTCTTAACTTTACATAAACCTCTATTCATCTTTACCATCTTAATGGTGCCAACACTGAGCCAACCTCCTTCATCTTGGTTTCCCAATAAACAGCAATTGATAACTCAATGACTGCTCACAGATAGCATCCAGGAGTCACCACATTTCAATAGGAATACTCAGCAGAGCTGGCAGTATCTGTGAAGGGGAAATAGATTCAAAATTTCAGGTTGATGAATTCTCATCAGAGCCCTTAGCATTACTCAGTATCTGGACAATTGTTTCATTTTCACTGTTTGACAGTAATATCTGTATGTCTAAAATGTAATTGTGGTTGTAATGAGTTGAAACTGCCCATTGGATTCTTAATATTATTAAAATGTAATCATTTTAATTTTTCAGAGGAAAGGTCACTGATCTGAAACATTATCTCTGTTTCATTCTCCACAGATGCTGTTAGATCTATTGTTTATTTCCAGTATTTACAATTTCATTTCGGCTTTTCAGTATCTACAGCATATTTGCTGTTCTAGAAATTATTGTTTTAATAATCTGAAACCATGGTGTAGATTCATGTTAGATAGAAATAGATAGCATTCTATTAATACGCATGTTTCATCAATGCAAATTCACTGTAACGCGATTGACGAATTGGGTATGCTGTTTCTACAGCACGAACATTTAAAACATGTGTTAGCTGTAATGCAGATACAGTGCCAACACTTTAAGCGCTGTTTCTAAAGCATGATTTTCTATAACGCAAAGGAGCACAAGAACGCTTCTATAGAAGAATTGATTGTATTGCAATGAAATGCAATGTCTTTGCAAGGGCATGATTATAAGCAGGATTTAAGAATAGCATGGTCTGGCAGTATATGCGGAGAGAAAGCAGAGTTAGCATTTCAAATCCAGTAACCCTTCTTCAGAACAATTCTGAGGAAGGGTCACTGAACTCAAAACATTAACATTCTTTCTTCTCCACAGTGCTGCCAGATCAGCTGAGTTTCTCCAGCAATTTCTGATTGTGTTTCAGATCTTCAGCATCCGCATTTCTTTAGCTTCTCCAGGGATGCATGCATGGGAATGCTGTGGCAAGTCGTTTCAAGATGATATCTTTCTTTCTTCACATAATGGTTGGAATAGATGCTCAATTATGAGTCCTGTAACCGAAGGGAACTATTTCAGTATGACCTTTACATTTTCTACAAAGCATAAAGTAATTAACTCATGCACCACTAATTTCCAAATGGTTAATGAAACATATAACCTTTCTTTATCTTTGAGAGTTGAATGAAGAAAATACAAATTTGTTCAGCCTCATGATCATATGGGTTCATTGCACATTTCAACCCAGTAAATGTGTCCAAATGTTATTACTGCACTTAACGAAAATACTATTAGCATAGACCTCAGCGAGACAGATGTGATCTGTATTAAATTATGGCCTAATAGTGTAAAGCATACAGGAAATATTTTTGGGCCAAATATCCACAGGCCCTACAAATGTCAGTCAAAGTTTAATTGTACAAGTGGTCAAATAACTTGGAAATATTTATAAGTGATATTATTGCACTGAACACATTTACGTCAACCTCTTTCTCTACTATTAACTGACCTAAAATAAACGGGTTAATATCTCTGAAAAACTAGCAGCCAGAACAATTTGGTGTGAACATGTTAACTGTTTGAACAATTGCAGTGTTCTTTATAATTTCTAGATTTATGCTTGCTCCTTGTCTTTCTGTTTCAGTGTACTAGAAGATATTAACAAGTAAGAAGTTTTGAAGACTTTAGTAAAAACAATGTTAGAAATGATTTTGTTTGAGGGCTACCTGTAGAACAATAAATAAGTTGGCTTTTATATAAGCAGGCATATGATAGGGGAAAAAAAATGTTATAGACTCATAGAGTCATACAGCATGGAAGCAGACCCTTTGGTCCAACCAATCCATGCCTACCATGTTCCCAAACCAAACCAGTCCCACCTGCCTGCATTTAGCCCATATTCCTCCTTACCTTTCCTATTCGGGTACTTATCCAAATGTCTTTTAAACATTGCAACTGTTCCTTCATCCATCATTTTTTCTGGCAGTTCATTCCATATGCAAACCACTCTCTATGTAAAAACAGTTGCCCTTTAATGTCCTTTTTAAATCTTTCTCCTCTGACCTTAAAAATACGCCCCTTAGTTTTGACCTCCCGCACCCTAGGGAAAAGACCTTAATCATTCACCTTTTTTTTGAGAAAATGATTTGAAACTTTTTACAAAATTATAAAATTACTACAAAATAGTATAACAATCTTATAATATAACAACAACAGTAAAACTACTACTCCACTCCACAAACAATTGAAAAAGAAAAAAAAGAGTAAGAAAACCTACGCAAACTACAATTCAATAAATTACTAAATCAAAAAAAACTAAATTAAACCAAATTGAACCAAAGCAAATTCACCTTATTTTTAACCCTCATGACTTTATAAACCTCAATAAGGAACTGAACTGAATGTGTATTATCATTGTGATTTCAAAGTTGAGAAATGTTACATTACATTCCTGAAATATAATTCAGTCCTATTATTCTATATTATGTATAATAGAAAGCTTGTTTATTTTGCTATCAACATGTTTCCTAGTGGAGTCATGCAATTTGATTTGTACTATTGCCCCACACAATTTGAAATTAAAGGGATACGTGTTACTTTATCACATTTTAGATAGGCATTGTAGCTGAGAAACACATTTAATAATTTGACTAGATGTGTGGGAGTTACATGTAACATTGGGGGGTGTATTTCATGTGCTACCCATGAGTGGAAAAGCTGGGAGGGTAGACTTTAATTTAGGGCATCATGCTGGTGAAGCAAGTCTTGCTACCAATCTGCCAAACTGCAGCAATGCAAATTTATAAATAACATGGAGATGTCGGGCATGTGTCCAAGATTCAATTGAAGCCATTGAGTGGACAATTAATCACCATTTAGGGGCCTTGTCTGTTCCTGCTCTGATTGCATGGGTGGTGGGAGAGGTCCCTCAGGGTACAGCCTGGCAGAATTAACCACTGGGCTACTGGCTACTTCAAGATTGAGATGCCTCTTGCTCAACCTTGGTATCGAGTAAAGGCTACTCCCCATGCCCACCACCATCCAACTCCTTAGCCCTGTCTGTAATAATAGTGTGTCATCTGGATGTGACATAAATCAAATATATGGCTTTCATTTACTTGAAGGTATCTGTTGGATTTATTTACAGCTAAATTAATATTTACAGTTCAGCATAATCTCAAACGCATCTGAGGTTTATGGTCATGTGAAAACATCTAGGCTATACTACAAAGGTGTATAACACTTATTTCCATGTTTCTGTCTTTAAGGGCTGTCACTTCAAAGGTGATAATACAACCTTTTCCAATATGACCCCCTCGCTGTTGTATATCAGCTTTGCTGTGCAGGGTGAATTAATTCTGTTATTTTTAAGTGAAATCAGAAAATAGAGAAATGTTGGAACACTAAAAGAGTGCATCTTGGTGGATGTTGTGTTTGCTCCCATGATGCCCAGTCTATTCTGGAGTTGGGCCATGTCACCATGGAATATATTGAATGTAGGCCAGCTGTCTGTTCTCAAATCAGGAGAAATAATCCCACAGCAGTCACCCAGAGGCTTGTGTCATGCACCTCCCTTTCTATACAAAACAGGAATCAATACATTTTAAATTAAATTATTGCTGGAAGAACTTTCAAGACATTTTGTTGTGACAGTTAGCTTTGTAAATGCTGTTATGAATAATAATTCTATTCGCTGTAATCTATGTACCGACATTGAAAACAAGTTTCATCCTTTTTCTCTCAACATATGCAAAATGGAGATACCTCAAAAGGAAGAAATAGATCTTGAAATAAAGAGAAAATATAATGCTCACCTGTAAACTACAACAGAACTTATCAACATGATAAGCATTCACGTACTCAAAGTGATTTTAGGCAGAGAACAGAATTGAATTGTTCAAAATGAATTTCAATTCAACAATACACTGAAACACATTTATACAGATAAAAGTCCTTCCCTAAATTATTGTTTAAGTGTCACGATGGGCCATTTTGGGGATATTCACTAACGATCATCCAGATTTAAGACATTCTATTCTCTTCACATAAGAATCAAGGGAAGGGTAGCAACAACCATGGTACATTGTTACTGGTGCTTTGAAAAGTTTGTCATAAAATTGCAGCATCCATCTTCTTCCAGCATTTTCTATGTGATCATTTCTCAACATTGGCCAAACAAAAGGGTACTATTGCTTTACTCTACAAAGCTAATTCATGTCAAATGTATTTCAAGGTGCAGCAACCTTGTGAGTTAACAAAAATAAGGAGTTCTCCAAAATTTTAATCATGTTCCTGAAATCCTCTGACAAGTAAGATAATTAAATGCATGTTAATGAACAAACCCTGGCGTAAATAGATTTGACTTACAAAGCACCAGTTATGGGCAACCATTAAATGTGCTCATGCTTGAATTCCAGTTACTATTGCAATAATGAAATATGGCAGTTTGACTATGGGGAGATTCAGAAGGAATGAAGGATGAGATATTATAGAGAGTAATTCAAATATCTTAATTGACTGATTGGCAAGAATGGATCAGAAGGATTTACTCTGCTGGGTATGTAGAAGAGGAGAAGGACAGCAATACACAAATGTCAAAGTTTACCAAGGCTTAGAATGAGGACAAACTTGACATGATATAATTTGCAAGTAGCATTACCTCAGTTTCAGTGAGAGATACTATCTGAGAATCCATTGTATCATTAAGAGATTCAGCGGTATGAAGATACAACAATAATAGGAAGGAAAAACACAGCAGATCTATCAGGACTGATTTACAGTCATTATACATGGAGCGTCATGATTGGATACTTCCGACTTGCCACCTACGGAAAAGTAGTACAGAAGAATGACAGAAAAAGGAGGTACACAGCTAAAACGAGAAATTTCTTCCTGACTAGCTCAAGTGATTGAATGGAGTCTAAGATAGAAAGCTTGTTATGGTTTATATTGACTAGTAAATAACTTATTTTTTATGGTGAACTTCTATAATAGAGAGAAACTGTGCCCATATGAGGAGGTGCAGAGAATCAGTACATAACATCCAAATTGGCAACATCTTTCCTAATTTGTGAAAATGTGACCTACCTAATACCTAGCCTTTTCTACATTTGTGTAACTAATGTATTCCCTAAGTCTTCCCAAATTTAACAAACTGATAACCTCTCCACAGGCACACGACCCAGAATATTTTATTGTTTCATATATTTCTAGCAAGCAATAAATGGTACCAGTCTAGAGAATGAGTCTAACAGCTAAGAAACAGCATCAGTGCTGTGTAGCCAGTAGTTGTAAAAGTTCTGACGTATTTTGGGTCAGCCAGATAATAGACTGTGTAAGTTTGCATTAGTGTGCAACATGGCCTTGTTCACAAATGCATTCTATATATGGTACTGACTAAAATAAATTCACTTTTTAAAATGCACAATGGGAAAGCAATGCAGACAATTTTCTTTTTATCAATGGTATGAAACACTATCAACTTCACCCAAATTACTATTCAGGCACATTCCATGGTGCTTAATGAATACAAAACACAAAACTATTTAATGAACTTCCAAATGATATGCAGTGAACGCTAAAGAATTCTGCACACCCATAGACAATTTTCTTGGAGTTCATTTAAGGAATCATACATTCTTGGCTTGTTATAGACACAATGGAAGGGGATAACACCCAAAAATTAACGACTCACTAACTTTTTTCTCTGACTGTAAATTGGCCTTCATCTCTCCAATCCATCATCTCTGTTCCTGTTTTCCAATGATTCCAGATTAACATTTAGGCATTATCCACAGGCAATAAAATGCTGGCCAGCCAGTGCCATCCATGTCCCATGAGCAAATAAATGAAATTCCTGGAACCCATCAATCCTTCACTAAGCCAAGAGATGATGATGAATTATCAACAAGCTGTTTAATCATTGTTGAACATACATTTATATTTCTTTTTTTTTCCCACAATTTGGTTCAAATTGATTGTACCTTGTAACATGCCAAGAAAATTTCAGGCTACTTGTGACATGCTTCTATGCTATATATCATAGGACTTACTGTTCAAATTTGCACTCCTACTGAAAGGCTTTGTGAGCATGCTTTTGAATCTGCATTCATTCAAAATTCTTGATGAACTTGTATGTGAATTCTGGATATATAATATAATCTGAATAGGTAAGGTTCTGCCGTTAAAGACAAATTTGTAAAATTAACCTTAAATGTAATGGAAATAAGATTGGATATGTTCTCTTTTAACTTGAATGGCAGCAGAAGACGAGATGAAGCTATAAGAAATTATGAAGTCAGAACCGTGGGCCTTCGGAAAATGTGAGTCACCAGTGGGTTATCAGTCAAAGGTGTGGGTCATGGTACAGCTTTACTTGTTGTCCAGATCTGACCAAGTGTTAACAACTGTGAGGCTGCTTTAAATCCCACAGTTGTTCTTCAGTAGTGGATGTAGTCAAACCTCCCAAACTTGTAGGCCTGAATGTAATCCTAAAATTCCTAAGAGGACGTAGATGGTTTTTACTCAAAGGTCCTGCCTAAATGCGACATTCCCTCCACTGCCATTTCCCCATCTGCCTCAGAACACTCTCACAGGATCTCAGCAACTTTCACACACCAAAATGTTTTCACAATGGAAAAACATTTGGAATACGTGACAGAACAGATTGCGGAATTATGCTGGTCATTCTATCTGAGATGAAAAGAACATTTACAATGTTCTATAGATTCAGGCTCAGTTCCTGCGGATTGGAGGGTGGCTAATGTTGTCCCACTTATTAAGAAAGGAGGGAGAGAGAAAACGGAGAATTATAGACCAGTTAGTCTGACCTCAGCGGTGGGAAAAATGCTGGAGGCAATTATAAAGGATGAAATTATGACACATCTGGATAGTAGTAACAGGATAGGTCAGAGTCAGCATGGATTTATGAAGGGGAAATCATGCTTGACTAATCTTTTGGAATTATTTGAGGATGCAACTCTGAAGATGGACAAGGGAGATCCAGTGGATGTAGTGTACCTGGACTTGCAGAAAGCCTTTGATAAAGTCCTACATAGGAGGTTAGTGAGCAAAATTAGGGCACATGGTATTAGGGGCAAAATACTGACATGGATTGAAAATTGGTTGACTAACAGGAAACAAAGAGTAGTGATAAAAGGCTCCCTTTCGGAATGGCAGGCGGTGACCAGTGGTGTGACGCAGAGATCAGTGCCGGGACCGCAGCTTTTTCCAATGTACATTAATGATATAGATGAAGGTATTAAAAATAATATTAGCAAATTTGCTGTTGACACAAAGCTGGGTGGCAGGGTGAAATGTGAGGAGGATGTTAGGAGAATATAGGGTGACCTGGACAGGCTAGGTGAGTGGATGGATCCATGGCAGATGTAGTTTAATGTGGATAAATGTGTGGTTACCCACTTTAGTGGCAAGAACAGGAAGGCAGATTACTACCTAAATAGAGTCAAGTTAGGTACAGGGGCAGTACAACGAGATCTAGGTGTTCTTGTACATCAGTCAATGAAAGCAAGCATGCAGGTACAGCAGGCAGTGAAGAAAGCTAATAACATGCTGGCCTTTATAACAAGAGGAATTGAGTATAGAAGCAAAGAGGTCCTTCTGCAGCTGAACATGGCCCTGGTGAGACTGCACCTGGAGTATTGTGCGCAGTTTTGGTCTCCAAATTTGAGGAAAGACATTCTGGCTATTGAGGGAGTGCAGCATAGGTTCACGAGGTCAATTCCCGGAATGGCGGGACCATCTTACACTGAAAGACTGGAGCAACTGGGCTTGTATATCCTTGAGTTTAGAAGGCTGAGAGGGGATCTGATTGAGACGTATAAGATTATTAAAGGATTGGACACTCTGGAGGCAGGAAGCATGTTTCCGCTGATGGGTGAGTCCCGAACCAGAGGACACAGTTTAAAAATAAGGGGTAGGCCACTTAGAACAGAGTTGAGGAGAAACTTCTTCACCCAGAGAGTGGTGAGTGTATGGAATGCTTTGCCACAGAAGACTGTGGAGGCCAAGTCTCTAGATACTTTCAAGAAAGAGTTGGATAGAGCTCTTAAGGATAATGGAATCAAGGGTTATGGGGATAAGGCAGGAACAGGATACTGATTGAGGATGATCAGCCATGATCATAATGAATGGTGATGCTGGCTTGAAGGGCAGAATGGCCTACTCCTGCACCTATTGTCTATTGACTGTTGAGTGGGAATCTTTGCGGTATTGAAGATGTCTGTTAGAATAATAGAATCCCTACAGTATGGAAGCAGGCTTTTTTGGCCCATCAAGCCCATAATGACTCTCTGAAGAACATTCCACCCAGACACCACCACCTCCCACTAAACACCACTCCCCATCCACCATAACCCTGCTTTTCCTATGGTTAATCTACCTAGCCTGCACGTCCCTGGACACTATGGGTAATTCATCATGGCCAATCTATCTAAAAATCTGCACATAGAGTCATAGAGATGTACAGAACAGAAACAGACCCTTTGGTCTAACTCATCCACGTAGACCAGATATCTAAAATTTATCTAGTCCGATTTACCAGCAATTGTCCCATATCCCTCTACATACCCATCCAGATGCCTTTTAAATGTTGTAATTGTACCAGCCTCCACCACTTCCTCTGGAGGCTCATTCCATACCTGCACCACCCTCTGCCTGAAAAAGTTGCCACTTAAGTCCCTTTTAATTCTTTCCCCTTTCACCCTAAACCTGTGCCCTCTAATTCTGGACTCCTCCAACTCAGGGAAAAGATTTACTCTAAATACTTACCTTATCTGTGCCCCTCATGATTTCATAAACCTATATAAGGTCACCCATCAGCCGCCAAAACTCCAGGGTAAAAAAAGCCAGTCTATTCAGCCTCGCCCTATAGCTCAAACCCTCCAACCCTGGCAACTTCTTTGTAAATCATTTCTGATCCCTTTCAAGTTTCACAACATCCTTCCAATAGGAGTAAGACCAGCATTGCACGCAGTATTCCAAAAGTGGCCTAACCAATGTCCTGTACAGCTACAACATGACATCCAAGCTATTGCTCTGAAAGGAAAGAATACCAAATGCCTTCTTCGCTATCCTATCTACCTGCAACTCCATTTTCAAGGAGCTATGAACCTGCTCTTGAAGGTCTCTTCGTTCAGTAACATTCACCAGGACCTTATCGTTAAGTATATAAGTCCTGCCCTGATTTGCCTTTCCAAAATGCAGTGCCTCACATTTATCTAAATTAAACTCCCTGGACTGTGGAGGGAAACTGAAGCATGTGGAGGAAACCCACGGAGACATGAGGAGAATGTACAAACTCAAACAACCATTTGCTCAAGGCTGGAATCGAATCTGGGTCCCTGGCACTGTAGCAGCAGTCATAGTGATGTAAACATAATCAGAGCCAATGTAGATGCATGGAATCAGAATACCACTGATCAAATCAGATGAGCTTACTTAAAACCTTGTGTTCTGATGCTGGTGATAGTTTCCACTTTATTTATTGAAAATCTTTGTTTCTTCACTATCTAGAAGAAAGCTCAATATAACACAGGGACAAATCCCTCAGCCCTCCAAGCCTGCACCGACGTTTTGTCCTTCCATACTAAAACTGTTTTCACTTCCAGGATCCATATCCCTCTATTCCCTTCCCATTCATGTCTTCGTCCAGGTGCTTCTTGAATGCTGTTATTTTGTCTGCTTCCACCATCTCCTCTAGCAATGCGTTCCAGGCACCCACCACTCCTTGTGTGAAAATCTTGCCTCATACATATCTTTTAAACTTTTCCCCTCACACCTTGAAACTGTGTCGCTTCGTAATTAACCCTTTTACCCTGGGAAATAGCTTTATACTTTCCACTCTATCCATGCCATCCACAATCTTATAAACTTTTGTTAGGTTGCCCCTTAACCTCCTGCATTCCAGTGAAAACAAACCCAGTCTATCCAACCTTTCTTCATAGCTAAACTCCCCCCCCCCCCCCCCATCCCGTACCATGCAACATCCAGGTAAACCTTTTCTGTACCCTCTCCAAAGCATCCACATCCTTCTGATAGTTTGGTGACCAGAACTGCATGCAATTGACCAGAACTGTACACAATATAACAGCTGACTGGAAAGGAAGAATATTTTAAAAATCTATGGACAAAGCTATTACAGACAGTAAATTTGGTGAATAGGCACTGATTCTCACAAATATATTTCTATATTGTAAGTTCTGGTTTCCAGCTTCTATCTCACTAAGGCAGACAGTAAATATCAAACTTCGAAATCACAATGGAAAATGCATGAAAGACAAAGCAAAAATAATATTTATAGCTGACACATCTGCTGTTTTTTTTGCCTAATCGTGTACAACCATCACAATATTGACACCAAAAATAAATCCAGGCAACATATTATAAAAAGTTACATTTCTGGCCATTGTCAGTAGTAAGTCAATTTCAATTTATAATCAGTTCCAGTCTCATTCTTATAGTTTATGCCATTCACAGAATTGCTTGACTAAATTAGTGCTTCACAATTCACTCTTAGCCACCTGCTTCCTTTGCAATATCTGTCATGTATTTAGTCAAGTTGGATCTTCATAAAAATACTAATACACAATGATGATGGTTTCTTTATTTTTTAAATTATGCCAAATACAGTACTTGCAGAAAAAAAACAAGTTGCATTTGTTTGACAAATTAACTTTTCATAAAATAATATATTGCTGTATTTAACATTTAAAATTTAACATGAGGAAATTTTCAGGTAGTTTGTTAAATTTAATGATGCAATATTCTCAAGCTTGTAGAAAGCTACTTGTCAAAACTTGTCAAAAAGACTTAAGGCTGTGTGAATACAACATCATTGTCAGCTTGGAAGGCACAAAGGACAATATGAATCTATAAAGTTGTCAGGCTTGTTAATAAGGATAATATTCAAATAAAACTATGTAGTTCACTTCATCATTATCTAAATGTTACATTCCCAATTTTCTGTGCTTCTCCAATGTACTGAGAATCTATATTTTTATCATGAGCCTCTATTGCACAAAGGATCAATTGTACTCTGGATAAAATCTATATGGCTTGTAGTCAATCATGTGATTTTCATGTGAAGATTTACAACTGGTTTGTCCAAACTTTATCTGCACTTTAAACATCAATTTTCAATACAGTTTCTAAAGTTTCATTATCAATAATTAACTAATTTTATGATAGAATATTAAACAATCTTTAGGTGTGAAAGTTTATCTCCTCAACCACACATCAAAGGTCTTTGACATTGTTAAGACTGCAGTCGAGAGTGTGGTGCTGGAAAAGCACTGCAGGTCAGGCAGCATCCGAGGAGGAGAAGAACCGACATTTCGGACACAAGCCTTTCGTCAGGAAGGGCAGATATTCCTGATGAAGGGCTCATGCCTGAAACATTGATTCTCCTGCTCGTCGGATGCTGCCTGACCTGCTGTGCTTTTCCAGCACCACAATCTCAACTCTACTCTCCAGCATCTGCAGTCCTTACTTTCTCCTGTTGCAGCAATACAATGTTGTGAAGAACGTAGGTGTTTTCTTGCATACTAAATCGAGAATTTGAGGAAGACTAGTATGCAGTGAAAATTAATCTAATGTTGACCATTGGATCGCGCCCACTCTTGTACTTTTTTTTAATCAAGCTAAATAGATTCTTTACCATAGATCCTTTAACATCTACACAACATTAGACAATAAATTATTTATATTCAAAAGTTTCATCTATACTGAAGCAAAATCATCATGACATGGATGCCCTGCCTTGTAAGGCTGTTCATATTAATGTTACTACAAGCTATGTTATTATTGATTGACTCCAGATTACTTGTTTTAGAGCAGCAGGGCTTCAAGGTTGGTTAGCTCAGTTGGTTTTACAGGTGGGCTGCAATGTGATGGCCACAACTCGGGTTTAATTCCCACAATGACTGAGGTTACCATAAAAGCTCTGCCTTCTCAACCTCACCCATCGCCTAAGGTATGGTGATGCTCCAGTTGAACTCTCCACCAGTCAACTGTCTCTAAAGAGCAGAGCTTTGGTCTTCTCGGGCAATGGTAGCTTTACTCTTACCTCTTATCTGGCTTGTATTAGAACTATCTATTATTTGCTATATTCTAAAAATGCCTTTACAGAGGATGTTCTCAACAATAACAATGGCTTTGTTTTGCAACATTTTAAAGTCTTACATTAAATCCTATCATCTTCAATGGGCCAGTACCATTCATCCTCAGATCTAGCTTTGTACCTTGAGGCTGCCATGCAGAATAACACAGAGAAGTCAGTCATGTGAACTGTCTCACTAAATTTTGAGAGACATTCAATGCACAACTGAATTTATACATAGTTCCTACCTCACATGTGTTTCCTTCACCTGGTCTTGAATTCCCCAAATCTGAGCTGACATTATTTTTTCTGTTTTGGTAGTTCAGGACATAAAGGGACAAATTGCTACTAAAGTATGCATAAGGTGGTACTATAAATTATTACCGCTGAGGCTATTGAACAAGAAACACCCACGTTCTGATTATGGAACCATGTCTAAGACATTTTCAGTTGGCTTCTCTGTTTACAGATGTCGATTTACAGTGCATTTTATTACTGGTCGTTCTGCTATAATGCATGTTTCGTCAACACGAATTCACAGT
Source organism: Chiloscyllium plagiosum (assembly GCF_037043375.1). Lineage (NCBI taxonomy): Eukaryota > Metazoa > Chordata > Chondrichthyes > Orectolobiformes > Hemiscylliidae > Chiloscyllium > Chiloscyllium plagiosum. Next base: position 25,587,963 of record NW_028270174.1, read on the forward strand.
AATGCGATTAACAAATTGGGAATGCTGTTTCTAAAACAGTAACACAATTACATCGCCAACACTTTAAACACTGTTTCTCTGGCACAATTTTTCTATAACACAGGGCTGCACAAGAATGCGACCACTGCATTATAAAATAATTGACTGTATTTAAAAACTGGCATGTAACTCACTGCTTTGGCTTTAATTTGAGGACTGCTATCTTCATTACTAAAATTCAATGGATTGACACTAGAAAGTATTATCTACTTAGCTAAAGTTGATCTCATATTGGCTGGTGCAAGAGTCTTAAAGCATAGTCCTGGAATCTAGAATTCATAGAATTAACATAAATATTCTTGGAGGATAGATAAGCTTTGTTCAACTGCCATGATGATTTTTAAAACTGGACGATGAAGGTTTACTTGCAGACTCCAATCCTACTGGGGGAAAATGGTGCTCACTTTTACCAGTAGCACCTTTGCTGAGGGTGTGGTCAGAGTTTGGATAAAATCATTGAAGATGATAGTATCCTCATGCCTAATCTTTCTTCTCAAATCTCACTTTCCTCTCATCCCATTAGCCCTACATAATTGCACAATTAAGATGGTGTGAGCTTGCTCTTATTTTTCTCCATCTCCCACATCATTCTGGGACTGCTTTCATTTCGATATCCAAAAATTGCAACCTGTCCAGGTATTGGAGGAAATCTTGAGAGGACTGTAATGAAGAAAACATGTCTGTCACTTTTTTCTCACTCTCACAGATACCAGTTCAGTTGCTGTCACTGCCTGTAACTTGGAGGAGAAGGGGCATGTGCGTGTTACAGCCAAAATAGCAACATGCACCACTGGCCCAAATTGCTTATGAGATCTGCTGCAGAGGATTTAGATGTTGACCTGTCAAAGAAATTTTGACAGGTAAGCTATGAGATGTTGCAAGAGTCTTAAGCATCTGCTGTTCTTTGATGAGATATATGAAAATCATGATGATATAACTAACTTTGACATCAGTATGAGTGAAGACATCTATTCAGACTGAGCATGTGGATGGAGAGGTCTTAGACATTACACCGGAGAACTGCACTTGATAAGCAAATATGTGCAGATGCAAATCAAGGAACTCTGTCAGCATGTAAGGAATTGAAGAATCTTATGTGGACTCTTATGTTAAAGAACAAGCAGCCTCAGGTACAGTGTATATACAGACAGCCATGGCCTGAGATAATTCAGGCTATGGTATCTGAATATGCAGCAGCAATATTGGCTTAATCACACAACACCAGGTTATAATCCAACACGTTTAATTGGAAGCACTAGCTTTTGGAGCACTCCTCCTTCATCAGGCAGACAACCACCTGATGAAGGAGCGGCGCTTTGAAAGCTAGTGCTTCCAATTAAACATGTTGGACTATAACCTGGTGTTGTGTAATCTCAGTGATGTTATCCTTAGTGATGTGCAAACATCTCTCACATTTTTATCGTTGCGTTTTAGGAAGACAAATTGCTCCCTGAATATCTGTGAAAAACTGGCCTCCCGCTGCAGATCTTTCTCCAGCTCATCTTCCCTCAATCCAGCAACATGCTCTGCTCTGCATTGACCCTTCCAAATTGTCAGCTCTTCTGCAGTATAGGATCTCTGCCTATCACTGTACACAGGTGTGGGAACAACTAGATTTTGCAGAAACCCTGAATCAGCAAAAATAAAACCTCCCATTTCCTGTAGATTTTTGAAAGTTGAAGCAACTATGGAAAGCACCAAACATGTAGAAATGTGACACATCCAGAAAAAGAAAACCAATCAGTTAGCAACTTGCAAGTAGTTATGTCTAAAGGAAGTAAGCAATTTCATGAAAAAAATAATAAGTTGTTAATTAATTTAATAAGAGTTAATGGAAATAAATTGCACATTGCCTTTGAACAAGTACTAGGAAACTACTGAGAAACCATTTTGGAACTGCTCCTCTGGACTTTTAGGAAGCTTGGGAGCAATACTTTTGAAAAATTGCCAAACACCTGTAAGGCAAGTGAATAGTGAACCGTTAGAATTAATAAAAGATTCAGTACAAGCAAAATGAAAATACCTTTTCTTCCTAGTGGAAATAGAAGAAACAATGGAAGTCTCTTTCTTTCTACTACAGAGTCAGACTATAAAGTTCAACAGAGAACATGTATAGATACACAAATAGGGAGACAGATCAGCCATCTTCGGGCACAAATGTGTCCAGGTTATCACTACCATTTGAAAAATTTAGTCAAAGACATTCTATAGTGATTATAAAGGATTGTGAATGTAGCTTCCTTTAAATCTTATTTGATTGAGTAGGCAATTGTTTTTACATGCTTTTAAATCTTGTGTAGAAATCTTGTGTAAAATAGAATAGTCATAACTATCTTTGATATTGAACAAAACAGTGTTTATTAATTTAAAGCAATTGGAATTAATTCTTTCAATAAACTGTCTTCATCTGGACATTTAGATTACAATATCCTAGAATTCTTAAGTTATGATTCTATGTGCTGACATTGATGTACAAAAATAAATGCTTCCAACTCACTATTAAAGCTGTAGATATAGTTCAGCCTGAGATAATTTTGCTGATTTAAAATTATTTGTTGGGGGGGAGGTGATATTTCATTCCAGGGCTTAATCTGTAGCTGGTAAAATAAATTCCTTCTGAGGTATTTCCTAATTAAGGCTTTAAGTTGACAAACATTTTGACAAAATACGTTTACCTTGCGAGGGGTTAAAGATAGTACAACTGTGAACACATGAGTTCTTTAAATTTCACTCACAGTGGGTCCTTGCTTCTACTTAACATTGTGGTCAGTCAAGCAAGCTTCAAGCTGATAGATGTTATGATCTGCCGACTCCACATACTTCTGACAGGCATTCATTTCGTATCAAGATTAGAATGGTGCTGGAAAAGCACAGCAGGTCAGGCAGCATCCGAGGAGCAAGAAAATTGATGTTTCGGGCAGGAGCCCTTCATCAGGAATCTTCATTTCGTATGTGCTAATGTCTACATCGCGATGGGATCTGGCATGTTTAGTATCCCAAATAGGCATTGTTTCCAAGGCCACACTTCTTTGAAAGCCTTTTTCCATTCCCATCAGAACCCAGAGTCTTAAAGAGCAGCTGAATAGAAGCAGAAGTTTTCACCCATAAGCTTTCAGCGTGTCCAACATTAGGCTGTAACTTCTAAAGAGCTGGCAGATGCTGCTTTCAGACTGTATCAAGTCCAGGATATCGCTTATCTAATGTCTGAAAGCTCCTGACAACCTGCATTTGGCCTAGATACAACTGACAGTCAAACTGATAGAAGCAGTAAAAGCAGAAATACCAATGAGGAAGGTCTTAGGTTCAAGCGCTGCAATCATATATTAACATAGGCTCTGGTTCATTCAGTTAAACCAAACACAGAGAGCAGGGAATTTATTTAAATGAGGCTCAGGGAGACAAAAATCATCGGTGAAATCAAAATTAAAATCAGACAACTGCTCAACACTAAGTGGGGGGAAAGTTTGAATCTTTTCTGTAACAGTTTAACTAAAATCAAGATGCACAGCAATAAATGAGAAGGAAGAGTTTAGAAGGATAAGAGCCACGTGCTGGCAAATGGGACTAGATTAATTTAGGATATTCGGATGGTAAGAATGAATTGGGCCAAAGGCTTTGTTTCCATACTATATATCTCTATGACTCTAAGACTATAAAGGCTGGCGGAGGCAGCAGTGCCCTCATCCCATGAATGAATAAAAAAATGTTAGATCAACAATAAAATTTTTCTAAAGGCACAGTGGCAATGCATGATCTGGTGTATAATGTGAACAGGAACATAATACTTGCTGGGTTCTTCAAATATGCTTTATGCGCAATCATTAGGAATCAGACAGAAGCTGCGAAAAGGAAGTGGACCATTTAATCTGTACACATCTCTAGTAATTTTGTAAACAGCGTGTCAGAAAGATCATCATGAGGGCAATATACTGGCTGCTAAATTGCAAGCTGCGCATGAACCAGAGCTAAGTTAACCTTCAAACATTCCTCAAAGTTTAATTCCCATCAATTTTAGAATGTAAATTTAACCTGGTACAGAATGAGTCAGCCACAAATTAAGAGGTTACAAATAATTCAGAACTAAGTAAAAAAAGTGACATATCTCATACATTATCTGCATAAATATCAGTAGAGCAACCAATGAAGAAAATGATTTGGGAAACTGCACAGAGATTCCTCACAAGGGAAAAATAATTTATCATTGTCACTGCTGATCAAAGAAGTAAGAAGGGACAATTACCCATGTAAGAACACTTGCAGGACTGCCCTGTTTTGACCCATCAGAGGACAGAAGACCTTGGTAGTGCTTAAGAATTGACATTATACTGGTAGAGGGTCCAACACCAAAAGGCTTGAAATCCATACAACTTCAGCATGTCTGGATATTAAAAGCTAGGATTTGAAGCTAGTTGCACCATTCCAGGTTCCCAATTGCGACTTACTGGCTTGAAAAGCTGAAGTTTATTCTGCTCACCAAATGTGGAAAGAGAATAGAACTTGCATTAGTAAAAGGAACGTAACCTTTTAGACTCGCCTAGGATATCTTGATAATGGAATGACAGAAATAATTTTAAAAATAAAATGAAACAAATTTTAATGATTAAAAATACTGTAAAGTTACAACATATACATTTGTTTTTATCATATGTGAACTTTGAAGTTATCAACTAGGCCAGTATTGGAATGACAAAAATAATTTTAAAAATAAAATAGAAACAAATTTTAATGATTAAAAATACTGTAAATTTACAACATATAAATTTATTTTTTTTACAGGTGAAGGTTCCATGTTGATAATATTTTAGATATTATTAGGGGGTGGCACGGTGGCTCAGTGGTTAGCACTGCTGCCTCACAGTGCCAGGGACCTAGGTTCGATTCCAGCCTTGGGCGTCTGCACATTCTCCCCGTGGAGTTTGAACATTCTCCCCGTGTCTGCGTGAGTTTCCTCCGGGTGCTCTGGTTTCCTCCCACAGTCCAAAGATGTGCAGGTTAGGTGAATTGGCCATGCTAAATTGCCCGTAGTGTTAGGTGCATTAGTCAGGGGTGATTATAAGGGAATGGGTCTGGGTGGGTTCCGCTTTAGAGGGCCGGTGTGGACTTGTTGGGCTGAAGGACCTGTTTCCACACTGTAGGGAATCTAATCTAATCTAGAGGATTCGTGATGCAGTATTCTCCTTCCCCGCTGTATGAAACTCAGGTGCTATCAGTGTCTAGGCTCTGGAATTATAATGTACAGTTTAAATCAGTGTTTGTCTGAAAGTTTCACAAGTTATGTTCATTTGTATAAGTAGGATAGAGGCACATAATTGCTTGTTTGGTTTGCAGACATTTACCCAGAGTGGCACTTACGAGCCTTTCTCCTTTTTCAACGACAACAACATTTTATTCTAACCACATTCCTCATTGATGATGCCAATATTTTCAATCTGAAAGACTTTTCACTCAGTTTTGCTCAGTGTAATTATTGGAATTCCTAGTACCATGCCTAAGGCCTTTCTGAGGGCTTCCTTACAGTCCTTATCAAACCAGACCTTGCTTCGTTGTCATAGCTGGCAATTTGAAATATTAGAACGTCTCTTCTTGTGGAACAAGTGCTTAATTTGCTCAACACTGATTCAAAACGTCACCTGTCCCTGGTCAGGTTCTCCCTCAACTATTCCATCATCCACTGCCCATGAATACCAGTCAAGTTTAAGTCTGCTTTTACTGTTGTCATCTATTTTTCACTGGATGATTTAATTTATTGTCCTGGCATGCCCCTCTAGGACCATTATCAAGTTTTGGTGAGCTAGATTGTCCTTTAATTCCCCTTTATCATCTTGCTGATTGTCTTGATCGATCTTATCCAAGGCCTGTTTAACTTTTTGGATTAATATCCTAAATTTGTTGTCCAATTTAGCCAAGTTGAGGATATTGACTGTGGACACTCCTGCCCTGTAAGTTGTTGCCAGATTTTTAATTATGTTTCCTTTACTGCATTTGGCTGCCCTGGGCCTGACCTTACCCTTATCAGTTCCCATTTTTCATCCTAGTAATCTATTAATTAAATTTAGAAAGTTAGGGAAGTCAACTCTCTGGCAGCAGAGTTTTGGATATATCTAACAACACAGGTACGAACTGGTGGTGAATTCTTGTCTGTGCATCTTTAAAGCCAACTCACTGGTGCACTTACTGCCAGTTGTCGTCTGTTCTTTCTTTACTATAAAAAGGGTATAGGGGTATATAATCTGTGAGCTTTCCAGAATTCTTTGACCTGGCTCCAATCTAATGGTGAAACATCCCAATTCACAGCATCTGTTGGTGGAAAATCCCTACCAGACCCCCACGTTTTTGACATTTACATAACAGACACCTGGACTCCCATTTACTGCCTCATACACTACTTGGTGATTGTTATATCCATACATTTAGGTGTCGTCCTGATGGACCTAAAAGTATCATCATCACGCTTGGCCACTGCGGTAGTTGGGAACCATGTATAGCCAGAGTAATTCTCTCCCAGCTCACCTAGTCTTCTGAAGACAAAGCAGATGATAATAAGAAAGACTGCATGCCACTGAATTCCGAAAAGTGATTAAAGTAGCATCATGGTTCAAGAAAACAGCTCACCATCATCTTCTCTATGGCAATTAGGGATGGGCAATAAACGCCGACCCAGCCAGAGACTGCCACATTACATGAACAAATTTTGAAAACATTTACCTGAACAGCTAGGTCTTTTTGAAATCTTCATTTTTTCAACCTCTTGCCATTTAAGATCAATTCTATCTTTCTGATTTTTCTAGAAACATGAATATCTTTAGACCTATTTATATCCAAATGGATTACCATCTACAGAATACTCCCAACCATAAAAACATATCAATGTACCATTGACCTATTCTCCTTGATCAATTTTTTTCCCCACTATTTTAATTTTGTTCTTTAAGAATTGATTCCTCCGAATTCCTCTTTTTATTTTAAAATCACCAGTTTTAATCAGGTACCAATTTCTCCAATGCACTATCAGCACCACCCCCTTCACTTAGCACTCCACCCCACCCCACCACCCCACTCCCACACTATTGCATAAATGCTGTCCCCTCCATACTTCACATCAGCTCTGATGAAGAGTCATGAGACTTGAAATGTTAGATTGCTCTCTCTCCATGGGGCTGCCTAACCCACTGTGATTTCCAGCATTTTTTGTTTTCAGTACAGATTCCAGCATCTGCAACAATTTGCTCCAATCAATTTTTTCCTGATCAGTTTCTTGGGGATTTAACCCAAAATTTAGGGTTGGAGTGTATTGACACCAGTGTATTGAGAAAGGTCTAATGAATGAAAACGATCTTAAATCCACAGACATTTGAGAATGATGATGAGATTGCTATTTTCAGTCTGTACAAAATCCCTCAAAGTTAATTTTCACAGATTTCAATTTGGTCAGATTCCAGTTTTTGTTTTAACCTAATAAAAAAAACAAGTGACAGCACCAGAAAACTCACAGAATAGCTTAAAGGAAAATGAAGTGACAATGAATGTGTTAGAAATGAACCACATTCATTACTCATATCAGGCATGCTCGACAGCATGTTCAAGAACTCCCCCTCAGTTTTTCTAATTATTTATTTAAAATTAATTTCATATTAATTATTAAATTAGAATACAAAGGTATAAATGCTTTACTTTAACTGAAATCTCAAAAGAACAGCAAGAAATTTCATTTCAACAACACTTTTAATATAGTAGGCACTTCGGAACAGCATTTTTTCTATATATGATAAAACAAGCTTGAATAAACCTTACTTTTACTTTGTCCTGTACTACATCCTGTGATATTAATAAATTAAATGAAAAAATGTTTTATTTCCTGCTATTCCTTTTTTAAATATTATCACAACATTAATCTGCAATGGCTATTGTCATTTTCTTACCTTATCGTTGTTAACATAGAATTACCATTCCCACACTGTATCAACAAGTAGCATGTGTTCAATTTACTAAACGCCATAATTTACTTACCAGACAAATTGATAACTTGCATTTATACAACAACTATCCCTAGTCTAATATGATGTTACTTTGAGTGCCTATTGCTGTTGGACATGTAGTGCCATCTTGGATTAGCAGAATGCTTATCTCTGAAAGCAACAAGATAACCTCCTTCTATTCCCTTCATGATAAAATTACAGGCACTAAGAGTGAAAATGTGTACATATTAGGTGTTTGAAAAAATATTTATACAGACAAAAGAATTTAAAAATTTGTATCTTTAGGATTCTAAGAGATGACATAGCACAAAGGTGCTGGGTCGTCAGGCAGCATCCGAGGAGTAGGAAAATTGACATTTCGGGCAAAAGCCCTTCATCAGGTGCTTTTCTAGCACCAGTCTAATCTAGACTCTGATTTCCAGCCTCTGCAGTCCTCACTTTTGCCTAGCACAAAGGTGGTTTGACAAACCTTCTTCGTTTCTTGACAGCTTCACCTTTTGGGGCTCTAGATTTCATTCCTGGTTGTTCTTGACTTTGATGCATGTTGACTTCATGGATGTTGTTAGAATCCTTGTTGTTGTCATGATTGTTCATCTTTCATTATTTGAGTTTACCATCATGTGTGTTCAATACTCAATGGTAATTATACTATTCCCTGGAGTTGCCATCTATTTCACCTCAACACTGCAGCATTCAATGTCATGAATTCATGGGACTGAAACTCACTGTACACTGTGGAATATCCACAGGTAAATAGGTTTATTAAATAGGATTTAGGATTCTGACCAAAGCATAGAGTCTGAAGTTCAAACATTATACATGTCATCTTCATACTCCCATATTATTCAATAAGTTTGCCCTTTGTTTCTGAGAACTTGGACAGATAGGGTTTTCATAATTTGTCTTCCAAATATCATCTCTACTGGTGATGGTAAGCCCAAGGTATAGTTCTGAGATTCAATATATAGTGACACGAAAATCCTCAGCTGGTCTGGCAGCACCGGTGAGAAGAAAGCAGAGTTAATATTTCGAGCCCAGTGACTCTTTATCCCAGCTGGTGTTCTGTTCTGATGAAGAGTCACTAGACTCAAAACGTTAACTCTACTTTCTTCCCATAGATGGTGTCAGACCTGTTGAGTTTTTCCAGCAATTTCTGTGGTTGTTTCAGATTTCCAGCATCAGTTTTTTGCTAAATGCACATGAGAATCCTATTTTGTCACCCTACAATGAGTGTCTTAATGGTACAAACCATTTGCTCTGTGACACCTTTAGCTTTGGTGAGGGTGTCATATACTTTGTAGCCCATTTGACACAAATAGCCCCAAAAGATATACCTGGATTTCATGGCACATTATTACATATGATCTCTTCATGTGTACTAAATGCAGTGAATGCTGCACACATTATTTCTGCCATGGAGTTAGTTCTTTTATTGTCTGACAGTTAAACATTTCAAAAATAGTTGGTAACTCAGAGATAATTGTCACCACATGTGGTGAATAAATATGTTCTGCCTTTGGACTGAGGGACTGATGGAATTTGATGAGGGTGCTGCTGTGATTGATAACCCTTGCATGCCTTGCACAGCCTCATTGTCTTCTCGATGTCATTGTTGATCACTGGTCAATAAATGCCATCTGTGCCAATGGACTTGTTGATCTATGCCCATATGTTCCTGATGCCCTAGGTATAAGTATGTGCTTTTCATTGACATTAGACGTCCTGCAATACCTAGTTTATATCTGTTCGTCCAAAATTGTCGGTCAGTGCCTGGCAGCTCTTGGATCATGCCAAGCATTCTTCTTTGATAATTCTTTTATGTTGTCATCAGTTATCGAACATCAGCTGTTCCTTCCTGAAGTTGGTTGCACTTGGTCTGACAAAATTGATTAAAATGACCCGTATCCCATTTTCCACCTCAGTGTCTTTACTTTCTACCTGAGACTTTAATGGAATTTCCGCATTCTTCTGTTGATTTGATAATTGCCACCTTTTCAAGGGCAACAAGGGATGCACAATAAAAGCCAGTGATGCTCACATGCCACAAATGAATATATAAATCTGCTCAGTATGTTTGAGGTACCAGGTTTGTGACAGGCACCAATGTCTTGCCCCTATATTTTGACTGGAAATCATTGTAATCTAGGTGGTGTACTTGACTGGTGTCAAATCACTTCCAATGATTGCAACAGTGAATGTCTTAACAAACAGATGTATATGGAATCTTGTGATATCAAACATCAGAGCAAGATGTTTCATGTTCAATGTTGGAATAATTGGATTGCACTTGCGATAGACGTTTGGATCTAAATGCAATTGGTTTGCTATCTTGCTGGGTGCACATAAATAATCTTTTTTTGAAATGCAATGACAAATGTATTATCTAGTGATCAAAAACCACTTTAACCAATGGGTGCAAATGGTCCCCAATGAGACTGTTTTAACTCGACCATATGAATATCTTAATAGAAGATTTAGTACCGGGATAACATTACCTCTTCAAATAAACTCAGATTAAGGGACACCTTTTATAGGAAGTAAAAAGAAATGTGTATTGGTTGCGAGTAATGAAGCAAAGCATCCTCAGATTTTGGGCATGTAGAACAAATGAACTGAACATTAAACCTTTTCTTAGCAAAGGCCACAGAATAGAGAGGAGAGGGTGAGTGGATATCCTTCCAATCATAGTATGATTGAAGCCAACACTGAACGAAATGACTGGACTAACACTACATGACAAAATATCCTTAGGGCCATGCAATTCCAGGTGAGCTGCAGCAGGGAGTGATGATTTAGGACCACTGAAAATTAGACTAAGAAAGTACGTGGTAGCACCAACTGAGTAATTGAAGAAATTGAGAATCAAGGTGAGAGACTAGCAGGAGTTGGCAAACCAGGAAAAAAATCATGGGTGTGAAGAACCCATGGAATTTCCTAGGATTGGAGAGAATGAGGTAGAAAAGAAATTATCTTTTTCCCTGAAGTACCAGCCACTGTATCAAGTGAAAGTGACAAGCAACACATGTGTGTTCATATATGGCTGGGAAAGAAAGTTTGAATCATTTGTTGTAGGTAAGACTTTATAACTCACATTCTGCTACTATCAATTGAAAAGCAAATAGCCTCATAACTATTTTGTCCGAGATAGATCTCCAGGGTGATGGTAGTCTGGAACCATGATCCCATGGGAAGGGGGTCATAGTTTAAGTACCCCTTTGATGACCAGATGTGAATATTGCACTACCTGTTACTCTTGTACTCTGGACCCCTCTGTTATATGGTGTTGGATGGGATAAACTTCCTCTCTTAAGGACTGGAACATTGTAACACCAACACCTTCTGCTACAGATCATTGATTCCTTTATCATGTGATAGATTTTGACCTGGTGGGCAGACCCTGACTAATTACACACAGTTACCAGTCCATGATGTAATGGTGTGTTAAACATTGATAATGCCAGAGAAGAGTAACCCAGGAGGTGCTGCAATGGGCTTAAACCAGTACTAAAAGGATTATCAAGAAGAGTCATCAAGTGATCACAAGTGGAAGATTAAAGGTGGATCCACCCAAAGGCAAAGCAATAAATTTAAGAGACGCAGTTAGTGACTAAACAACAATGCAATATGACTTGTGAGAAGAAGGAAGAATAGTGGAAGAACCTAACCAGAGGCTGAGGATATTTCAAGCAGTGCAGATGATTGTAATGGCAATCATATACACCATAGTTCAAACACTCTGAGAGAAGGAGGGAGTGGGAAATCCATTCAAGCTTTTGAGATAAGGTTCCAGACTTAGCCTAGACCATTAAGGCTTTGGTAAGGCCATGAGCAAACTCCTAATTTCTATGAAATCTGAACTCCAATGTGGTCCCAGGAAACATTCTGCCTTGTGCCAAGTTGACTTGATCAGGGGTCCAAAATGAGGCCTTCGTTACCCTACAGACTGCAGGGAAACAAAGGGGAAGACAACATTAGTTTATGTATGTTTTCTATATTTAGAGTAAAATATTTGCCAAAATATGTACAAGTCATAATGGTAAATATTTACATAAGTAAGCAGAACAGAATATCCCAGGGTATTAAACAAAATGATCACATGATACCAGATGGCCAAGGGGTCATGAAATTCGGAGACTATGTTATTAGGAAACAGAAACTTGTGTATTTTAAATATGGTCTGCAGACATTGTACCATTGAGTGACGGTCTCAGGTGATTGAGACCGGTTCCTTTGGGTATGCTAAAATAAAATCATTGCTTAATTGAACCCTGCAGACTTGAGAATAGTCTTTTCATCACAACAACCATTCTTGTGCTATTTTCCTTAACATTGAATTCCCACTTTCATACTGGATTGATAAATAGCATTTATTTGATTTATTTAAAAATCTTTATCAGGTTTACTTAGCAGACAAATTGATAACTTGCAGTTATGGAGCAATACATAAACATTCTTAGTGTACCATCGTACTGCTTGGACTCTTCCTGACTGCTCGATAAGTTATGTCATCCTGTCCTTGACTCATCCACGTACTCAGCTCTTAAAGTAGGAACACAATAGTTATGAGTTCTGATCTTGTAACTTACTTTAATTATTGCATAACTGCGTACGACTAACTGCAATCACAATATTCGAGTTTACATCATGCGTGAGATTGGGGAAGCTGTCTTATTGGAAAAGTGGCTAATTTGGATGTAGGTTTGCTCGCTGAGCTGGAAGTTCATTTCCAGAGGCTTCGTTACCCGACTTGGAAACATCTTCAGTGGGCCTCAGGTGAAGCAATGCTGAAAATTCCTGCTTTCTACTTATATGTTTGGGTTTCTTTGGGTTGGTGATGTAGTTTCCTGTGGTGATGTTATTTCCTGTGGTGAAGTCACTTCCCGTTCCTTTTCTCAGGGGGTGGTAGATGGGGTCTAACTCAATGTGTTTATTGATAGAGTTCCGGTTGGAATGCCATGCTTCTAGGAATTCTCGTGCATGTCTTTGTTTGGCTTGTCCTAGGATGGATGTGTTGTCCCAGTCGAAGTGGTGCCCTTCCTCATCCATATGTTAGGATACTCGTGAGAGAGGGTCATGTCTTTTTGTGGCTAGTTGATGTTCATGTATCCTGGTGGCTAGTTTTCTGCCTGTTTGTCCAATGTGGTGTTTGTTACAGTATCAACAAACACAACGAGTTAGACCCCATCTACCACTCCCTTAGAAAAGGAACTGGAAGTGACTTCACCACAGGAAATAGCATCACCACAGGAAATGACATCACCAACCCATAGAAACCCAAACATATAAATAAAAAGCAAGAATTTTCAGCATTGCTTCGCCTGAGGCCCACTGAAGATGTTACCTAGTAGGGTAACGAAACGTCTGGAAATGAAACTTCCAGCTCAGCAAGCAAACCTACTTCCAAAACCTCAAGCTGAGCTACAAATCTTCTCAAAACTCGCTAAGTGGTTAATTTGTTATAATGCCACTTTCTGTGGAACTTGTTAATGTGAAAGAATTACATCTGACAAAATGAAGAATCAGGGAAATTTTCATTTCAATCCATTTCTGCAAATTTGCTCTAAAACATTCTTTGGATGGCAGTCTGAGGTATAATAAATTTATTACAGGCCAATTTCTGATTATTGTTTAATGGAATATGGTAAAATGTAGTGTGTGACAGGCAAGTGTGAGATTATTAGCTTTCTAATTAGAATGCTAATTATTGAAATAAAACTTTATTGTTGGAAACTAAACTCTAATTTTATTAGAAAGGAAAGCTTGACTTTCCAAGTGCCTTTTCCACATCAGTTAGTAGATTATGACAGCTTAGGGATGGAACACCACAGGGAAATGTTAACCATGTAAGGGAAAGTTGGGAGTTAAGATCATACTTTGAAACTGACTGCAGCAAAATTCTGGGTCCTTGAAGCTGTCTGTGAAAACTGCTTGTTTAAAAATAGAATTCAATTCAGGATAAGGAAACAAGAGATGTAAAAGGATTCAGATACAGTTGCACATACAGCAGGCATTCAATATGTAAATATATAAGGTTAATAACAGCTCGAAATCTATTCCAGGTTGGTCAAGGAAAGTATTTTTACACATGGGGCTGTTGATGATTAGGGTAAGAAATGAATTTATTAGCTTTCATTTAGTATACAAAATGCCCTCCCTTTGTCTGGTGGACAGAGGGAGAGATATATCCCGATCTAGAATAAATACAGCCAGATACAAGCATAAAGAAAATTTCAGAAAATAGATTGAAGAACAAAAGTCCAAAGCTGCAAAAAAACTATTCATGTGCTTTACAATACAAATCTTTACATGGATATTCTATAAACCTTCCTGAATTTATTGACATAGTTTATCTTAATAAAACTCTCCTAACTTTGCTTCAATGAAAACAAATCACAATAAAGCTTTGCTGCTAATTCTGTTCCTGATTTAAGATGTGCAAAACCCCAAACCCTTACACATGATAATAGCAAGCTGCCATTGCTGTCATGTTGTCCTTTGTCCTGGGTATCCTATGACTGGATAGAGGGTAGTTCTTTGATGTCTGAGGACAGGTAAACAGGACCGGTTGGACTTTTGGAAGCTGTATGGGTTGGAAACCATGAGGTTTGTGGTCAGGCTTTCCATAGCTTGCTCATATTTCTGTTAGCAAGATAAGGAAGAGATGGGAGTTGAGAAGAGGCAAATGGCAGTGACATACTATTGTCCTTAGTGCTCTCCAGTGATACTAGATACTATAAACTGTCACGGTCAGTTGTAATTCTGGATTAGTGATGCTGGAAGAGCACAGCAGTTCAGGCAGATTCCGAGGAGCAGTAAAATCGACGTTTCGGGCAAAAGCCCTTCATCAGGAATCAGCTTTTGCCTGAAACATCGATTTTACTGCTCCTCGAAATGCTGCCTGAATTGCTGTGCTCTTCCAGCACCACTAATCCAGAATCTGGTTTCCAGCATCTGCAGTCATTGTTTTTACACAGTCAGTTGTAAGACATGAGGCACCTTTTTAACCATAGGAGTCAGTTGACGTCCTTGTCATTCACCAGTTTTGTTTTACTTCTTCCTGCTATGGACATTTTGTCTTGCAAGATAGAGCAAAAGCTGTCTTTTCTGTGATTGAGTTGCATTATATTTGGTTGAAGGGTCTTTCATAGCTAAGTAGCCAGAGGCATGTGGAAACTGAGAGATGTGGGGGTTTAGTGGTGTTTTTTCAAATGCATGAAAGAATGGCTGGAGTAAATGGATGTTAACTCTTACATCTGAGTGCCACGAAGGTTAGGTGAATGATAGAGTTATGATGTATTGCACAGCAGGACAGGTTAGCAGAGCAGTGGGTGGGAGATAAGATGTGAAAATGTTTCCATGTACCCTGTGGCTAGACTTCGAAAACTGGTGTTCTGACCTCCAAATCTGAGGGCAGCATTTAAGAGCTTCTTGAATCAATGAAAATAACTGCCTCTTTTCTTGTATCCAACTGTATAGCCTCCAGCTCTACATCTATGAACCAGGGACCACTCGGCCCCTGGTGAGAACAGAAAGAGTATTCCTTGTGTAAATTACCACATGCCCAGCACAACAGTTAGGCAATTAATAGCATGGACCTTGCTTGGACAAATGTTACAGTCAGCTAATTGAGCAAACAGAACCAAGTTTACATCCTGCTTGTGTCCATGTAAACAGAAGTTAGTTCATGAACCTAATACCCCCCCCCAAAAGGAATAAACCTATTTAAAAACATTATGATTGCCCCCTTTAACATGTGAGGTGGGGTGGATGCAAGTACAGAAATTATATCTTGTCATGCAGTACATTAGGAAGTGGAAATACAGTCATACAATTACCCTGGCTCTTGAGCTCTACCAAATGGAAAGTTTGAGAAATTTCAATACATAAATTGGAAATATATATATTTTAAGTGGTTTTAAACTGTAAGTAAAGCAAATAAAATTACAACAAATATTTAAAAATACTATTGCATAGTTATAAACTTCACTGTCAGCAATTAATGTGAAGCTCAGCAGAAGAGTTGTTTTTATACTTATCAATTATATGAGCTCCCTTAATCACATTTAATGCACAATGTGCAAATAAAGCAGAAATAAACTCGATAATGATTTTTGTGCCCTTTTTGTGTGTACCTCAGATTTTCCTTTTTAATCTCATGTGCCATGAAATTGTATGGGAGTTGTACAGATCTCCTCTATACTTAATTTTTGGAATATGATGTCATTAGACCAAAGAAGGATAGATTAGGGCACTTTCTAGATAGGGTCATAGAGGTGTACAGCACAGAAACAGACTCTTCAGTCCAACTCATCCACGCCGACCAGATATCCCAACCCAATCTAGTCCCACCTGCCAGTACCTGGCCTATAACCCTCCAAACCCTTCCTATTCATATACACATACAGATGCCTTTTAAATGTTGTAATTATACCAGCCTCCACCACCTCCTCTGGCCGCTCATTCCATACATGTACTACCCTCTGTGTGAAAATGTTGCCCCTTCGGTCCCTTTTATATCTTGCACCTCTCACCCTAAACCTATGCCCTGTAGTTCTGGACTCCCCCACCCCAGGGAAAAGACTTTATCTATTTATCATATCCATGCCCCTCATGATTTTATAAACTTCCAGACGGTTACTCCTCAACCTCCGACAACCCTTGCCTATTCAGCCTCTCCCTATAGCTCAAGTCCTCCAACCCTGGCAATATCCTTGAAAATCTTTTCTGAACCCTTTCAACTTTCACAACATCTTTCCGATAGGAAGGAGACCAGAATTGCATGCAATATTTCAACAGTGGTCTAACCAATGTCATGTACAGCCGCAACATGACCTCCCAACTTCTGTACTCAATACTCTGAACAAGAAAGGAAAGCATACCAAATGCCTTCTTCACTATCCTATCTACCTGCGAATCTACTTTCAAGCAGCTATGAACCTGCACTCCAAGGTCTCTTTGTTCAGCAACATTCCCAAGGACTTTGCCATTAAGTGAATAAGTCCTGCTAGGATTTGCTTTCCCAAAATGCAGCACCTCACATTTATCTAAATCAAACTCCATCTGTCACTTCTCAGCCCATTGGCCCATCTGATCAAAATCCCCTTGTAATCTGAAGTAACCTTCTTCGCTGCCCATTACACCTCCAATTTTGGTGTCATCTGCAAACTTACTAACTAAACTTCTTATGCTCACATCCAAATCATGTATTTAAATAATGAAAAATAGTGGAACTAGCACTGATCCTTGTGGCACTCCACTGGTCACAGGCCTCCAGTCTGAAAGACAACCTCCCACTATGACACTCTGTCTTCTGCCTTTGAGCCATTTCTGTATCCAATTGGTGATTTCTTCCTGTAATCCATGAGCTCTAACCTTGTTAACCAGTCTCCCATAGGGAACCTTGTCGAATGCCTTACTGAAGTCAATATAGATCACATCTACCACTCAGCCCTCATCAATCCTCTTTGTTACTTCTTCAAAAAACTCAGTCACATTTGTGAGACATGATTTCCCACGCACAAAGCCATGTTGACTATCCCTAACCAGTCCCTGCCTTTCTAAATACATGTACATTCTGTTCCTCAGGATTCCATTCAACAACTTGCCCACAACTGACATCAGACTCACTGGTCTATAGTTCCTGGCTTGTCCTTATCACCTTTCTTAAACAGTAGCACCACTTTTGCCAACTTTCAGTCTTCTGGAACCTCACCTTTGACTATCAATGATACAAATATCTTAGTAAGAGGTCCAGCAATCACTTCCCTAGCTTCCCACAGAGTTCTCGGGTACACCTGATCTGGTCCTGGGGATTTATCCACTTTTATGCATTTCAAGACATCTAGCACTTCCTCCTCTCTAATATGGACATTTTTCAAGATGTCACCATCTATTTCCCTAATTCTATATCTTCCATGTCCTTTTCCACATAAATACTGATGCAAAATACTCACTTAGTATTTTCCCCCATCTCCTGTGGCTCCACACAAAGGCCGCCTTGCTGATCTTTGAGGGGCCCTATTCCCTCCCTCATTACCATTTTGTTCTTAATGTATTTGTAAAAACCCTTTGGATTCTCCTTAACTCTATTTGCCAAAGCTATCTCATGTCCCCTTTTTGCCCTCCTGATTTCTCTCTTCAGCATATTCCTACTGCCTTTATACTCTTCTAAGGATTCACTTTATCTATCCTGTCTATACCTGACATATACTTCCTTCTTTTTCTTAACCAAAATCTCAATTTCATTAGTCATCCAGCATTCGCTATACCTGCCAGCCTTTCCTTTCACCGTATCAGGAAAATGCTTTCTCTGAACTCTCATTTCTGAAGGCTTCACATTTTCCGGCCGTCCCTTTACCTGCAAACATCTGCCCCCAATCAGCTTTTGAAAGTTCTTGCCTAATACTGTCAAAATTGGCCTTTTTCCAATTTAGAACTTCAACTTTTAGATCTGGTCTATCCTTTTCCATCAATATTTTAAAACTAATAGAATTATGGTCGCTGGCCCCAAAGTGCTCCACCTCAGTCACCTGCCCTGCTTTATTTCCCAAGAGTGCATCGACATACTGAATCAGAAATTTTTCTTGTACACACTAAACAAATTCCTCTCCATCTAAACCCTTAACATTATGGCAGTCCCAGTCTATGTCTGGAAAGTTAAAATCCCCTACCATAACCAACCTGCAAGGTTTGTGAAGGTTTGTAGCTCAGGTTGAGGTTTAGGGTGTAGGTTTGCTTGCTGAGCTATAGGTTTGATATCCAGACATTTCATTACCTGGCTAGGTAACATCATCAGTGGCGACCTCCAAGTGAAGCGAAGCTGTTGTCTCCTGCTTTCTATTTATATGTTTGTTCTGGATGGGGTTCCTGGGGTTTGTGGTGATGTCATTTCCTGTTTGTTTTCTGAGGGGTTGATAGATGGTATCGAGATCTATGTGTTTGTTTATGGCATTGTGGTTGGAGTGCCAGGCCTCTAGGAATTCTCTGGCATGTCTTTGCTTAGCCTGTCCCAGGATAGATGTGTTGTCCCAGTCGCCATAAACGCCATAAACAGCTCGATCAGCTCTAGCAAATCTCCCTGTCAGTATATTAGCCCCCTTCCAATTTAGATGCAATCCATCCTTCTTGTCAGGTCACTTCTTCCCAAACAGAGCTTCCAATGACCAAAAAATGTGAATCCTTCTCCCATATGCCAGCCATGCATTCATCTGCTCTGTCCTCCTATTCCTACCCTCACTAGCTCATAGTACCAGGAATTATCCAGATACTTCTACTCTTGAGGGCCTCCTTTTTAAATTCCTGCCTAACTCTCTGTAATCTCCCTTCAGAATCTCAAACTTTTCCCTTCCTATATCGTTGGTTCCAATGTGTACACTGACCTCCTGCTGGCCCCTCTCCCCCTTGAGATCATTCTACACCCTCTCTAAGACATCCTTGATCATGGCACCCAGGAAGCAACGTACCATTCTCATTTTTTTCTGCTGGCCACAGAAATGTCTGTCTGTACCTTGGACTACAGAGTCCTCAAACACAATCAATTGCTTGGAACCCGACGTACCTTTCATTATATTAGAACCAGTCTCAATGCCATCACTTCCTACATTTTCCAGAAGAGCATATTTGTTTGAAATGGGGCTAGTCACAAAAGACTTCTGCAACATCTGCCTACCTCTCTTACCTTTCCTGGAGTTAAGCCATCTATGTGACTGTATCTGAGACATTCCCCCTTCCTACAACTGCCATCCATCACATCCCCTTGCTCTTGTAAATTTCTCATTGCCTCTAACTGCCTCTCCAACCAATCCATTCGATTTGATAGGATTCGCAACCGACGACATTTATTGTAGATATAATCCTCAGTTACTCCGAAACTCTCCCCAAACTCCCACATCTGACAAGAAGAGCATATCACTCTACTAAATGCCATTTTTGCTCCTTCACAATCTACAGATCCAGAAAATAGCACTGTCTTAATCCTCTTCAAAACCAGTGCTCCAGGTTAAATTAATACTTATAGCTTATATTTTAACTTTAATCAAGAGACATAGCTCAATAAAACATATGATCAAGAAAGAACCCACTCGACACTCTACTGCAGACTTATTGTAAAGCCATGCTTAAAATCCACTTATCTGTTTCTGAGCTGTGTCCTCTCCCAAACAGGTTCCTCCAAGATCAGTTATGAATTTCACTGTTCTTTAATTTGCCCAGATGCTCTCTGATGTCCAGCGATACATGAATTTGATGTATCCATTAAATACAATGGATGTCACAAGGGACTTGGGGTTTCAGGTACATAGATCTTTAAAATGTCACAAACAGGTGCAGAAAATAAGCAAGAAAGTTAATGAAATGCTGCACTTTATATCTAGAGGACTAGAGAACACAGATGCAGACGTTATGCTGCAGTTATACAAAATTGTGCTCAGATACCACTTGAAATATTGTGAGCAGATCTGGGCACTATACCTTCGGAAGATTATATTAGCCTTGGAGGGGGTACAATGTAGGTTACAAGAATGATGCCTAAAGTTCAGGAATTAAATTTTGCACTGGATTATACAAATTTGGCCTATTTTGTCAAGAATTGAGAAGGTTAAGGGATGATCTGATTGAAGTCTTCAAGATATTAACAAGAAAAGACAAGGTATGTAAAGATAAACTATTTTGTCTGGTTAGGGATTCTACAATAGTCTGAGGGTTAGGGCCCGACTGTTCAGTAGAGATGTTAGGAAGCATTTCCATGCACAAAGGGTGGTAGATGTTTGGAACTCACTTCCACTAATGGCAGTGGATGCTGGTTCAGTTGTTAATTTTATATTTGTGATAGGAGAAGTTTTGTCATAGAGTCATAGAGTCATAGAGATATAGAGATGTACAGCATGGAAACAGACCCTTCGTCCAAACCGTTCATGCCGACCAGATATCCCAACCCAACCTAGTCCCACCTGCCAGCACCTGGCCCATATCCCTCCAAATCCTTCCTATTCATATACCCATCCAAATGCCTCTTAAATGTTGCAATTGTACCAGCCTCCACCACATCCTCTGGCAGCTCATTCCATACACGCACCACCCTCTGCATGAAAAGGTTGCCCCTTAGGTCTCTTTTATATCTTTCCCCTCTCACGCTAAACCTATGGCCTCTAGTTTTGGACTCCCCGACACCAGGGAAAAGGCTTTGTCTATTTATCGTATCAATGCCCCTCATAATTTTGTAAACCTCTATAAGGTCACCCCTCAGCCTCCGACGCTCCAGGGAAAACAGACCCAGCCTGTTCAGCCTCTCCAAAGGTAGTAAGAGATATGGGTCAATGACAGTTATATGTGGTTAGGCCACTGATCAACCAATATCTCATTGAATGGCAGAATAGGCTGAAGGGGCTGAATGGCCTATTCTTGTTCGTAAGTTCCTGTGTCCTGTTGGCAAGGCTGGCATTTATTAACTGTCTAGAGTTACTGATATATGATACAATTGAGTAACTTGCAAGGTCATCTCAAAAATGAATTTGGAATCAATCATATAGGCCAAAAAGTGAAAGAAGACCAGGTTTCCTTCCCTAAAGGAAGGTATTAAAGCTGTTGCAATTTCTTGAGAATCCAGCAGTTTTACTAATTTATGAAAATACAATTTGCGCACTGTGTATGGTGGTCAGTATGAGGAAATTAATAATCTGTCTAATGTTGAAAGTAATGCTTAATAACTACAAGTTGAAGTATTTGAAAACATTAATGCAGAAAGACCATACATTATGATGTCGACCTTATAACAATATTTGATAAGTTTGTTATTTTTTGGTTAACCTAAACTGCTATTTGAGAAAGTGATGAGATCAGGTGCACTGTTAATTTCACTTTCAGTCTGACCTTAGCCTCTATTGCAGACTAACACGGAGTTGAGTGTAAAACAAGCATTCCACCTAATCCAGTTCATTTTCTGCATGGTCAGCTAGGTAAAGATTTCCCTTGAAGTAATGTTTTAGCAGGTTTGATTTTGTTGCAAGCCTTGTAACATGCTTGTGACTGAGTCCCAACCTGTTAAAACAAAAGCAATTGCAGAGTTCCCATAATATTGCGGCTACAAAAAAAAAGTCCATTGTATGACAGAGTACCCATATAGATGCATTTCACAGGAAGTATCGAGGGAGAAAAGAATAGGATATAGTGATAGGCTAACATTCAGTGCTGTGTTGTCTTGTGTTGTTGGTACGTTGGAGTAGAATGAACTGTGATTACTTCAAAAACTCAAATATGTTTATCAACAGCTCAGATTTGCACTTGAAGTTCTCCTGCTTGCAAGCTTCTTGCTGGACTCCACATGATAGTTGGTCAAATGTTTTAGATTTTGATCCAATACCCATCAACGTGTAAGGATCTCAAACAATTCTTTGAAAAAAACATGCACCAGAGAGGAGGTTTATATACTGGCTGTCAGGTCAGATGGGTTGTATGGGTTCTGTGCTGTACATTGCACATAGTATGACAGGACAAAGCAGAGTGGTGCCACCACATTCTGTGGTCACTGTTTAATCAGCATTATCAATAGGAATTTAGTTTCATTGCACATTCACTACAATATAACTTATAAAAGAATGATGGAAACAAAGTTGCGTCATGACCACTAGACATGAAGGATATTATAAATAGTTTAAAACAATTTTATTTATTTTGTTTTGAAAATGGACTTTGCTGGACGTTTAGAAAAGCTGCCGATCTCATGATTTTCAATTCTGGTAACAGGTTGTGAAACTTTCAAGAGTAAAATTGCAGTGAGACAAAGTTAAGCAATTAACCTGGTGGAATTTATTACCCCACAATACAAGTCAATGAGGCAAAGAGAGAACAGGCTTTTGTCCTCAAAAGAGACACACCAAAACTTCCTGTGCCTGCATAAGTGCTAAAAGTCACTATCTTGCTCTTAAAGTGTTCAGTGGGTTTTCACAAGAGGATAGAAGCATATCCACTAACCAAAATAACACATCAATTGGCAATGTCAAATGACCCAAATTCCTGTACATTGCGAGGAGCTTGAATGCTTTTTTGTATTAAGTTTTGAATCAATATGCTTTTAATTTCCAAGCCAGTATGATTCAAGAAACTGAAAAAAAAAACAAAGTTCAGGCTTCCAACAAAGGTAGAGTCCTTCAAAACCTACTTGTGGAAAGAGCCTTGTTATTTCTTAGAAGGTAAACTTGCTCCCAATCTGCATTCATCAGCATTCCTTGTTGTCTCCAACTTTGAAGAAATGGTACAATGCCTGTCTTCAATCATCTGGCTTCACCCTGAACATTAACACCTGAGTGTAGGAACTTCCCCTCACCAGACTTTGATATTCCCGTGAGTTGATAGTTACACTTTCGGTTTTAATGTTCACAAATGTAAGGTCCCTTTTTCCCTTTATCTTTTATGTGTGAGCAGTATTCCCTCTCAGCTCTTCAGCCTGACTGGCATGCTGATGAATTAGTTTCTGGTTCCAGGAGCTGCTGCCGTGTATGGACCTCAGAGGTTTGTGTTGCCATATAAATAAACAGGGAAACAAAGAGTGTGCATGTATATCTGTGAAAACAAGAAGACCACTCAAGGTTTCAATGTGTGAATAAATAACACACACCTGGTTTAACACTAAGGGACTTTGCTGCTGAATATTGACTTCAAAACGGGCATTCAGGAAACATACCACAGCCTTTTCAAGAGAATCCACTCTATTTATGAACTGTGGACTGAATGAGACTGGAGTATACAAGAGAGGCCTAGAGGGGTCTCCTGTGATGCAGTGGTATTATAATTATTTCTGAATCAGGAGGCCTGGATTCAAGTCCAATCTACTCAAGAGGTATGTAGTAATATTGCTGAACAAGTTGATTAGAAAATATCGACATTGGGACCTAGTCAGTTGCCTCTCTGTGTCTTTAATTCATTCATGGGACGTGAGCATTGCTGGCTGGGCCAGTATTTGTTGCCACCATGAGAAGATGGTGTGAGTTGCCTTCCTAAACTGCTGTAGTTCACATGCTGTAGGTAGACCCACCATGACCTTAGAGACGGAATTCAGAGCTTTTGTGCAGGTTTGAAAAAAGGCTGTAAAGAGTTCAGGAGCTGAGTGGCCCTGGTGGAACACAAACTGGACATCACTGGGCAGGTTATTGCTGAGCAGGTGCTGCTAGATTGCACTGTTGATGACACCTCCCATCACTTTACAGATGATCGAGAGTAGACTGATGGGGGACCTTCAGTAATTTTGTGTTCAGGACATACTTGAGCAATTCTTCACATTATTGGGTAGATTTCAGTGTCGTAACTATACTGGAAGAGCTTGGCTAGAGAGCAGCAAGTTCTGGAGCACAAGCCTTCTGTACAATTGTGGGAATGTTGTCAGGCCCCATTGCATTTGCAATATCCAGTGCCCCCAGCGGTTTCCTGATATCAAATTCAAGATTGGTATCAGTGATGCTGGGGGTCACAGTGGGAAACCAATTTGTTCATTCACTTGGCATGTCTGGCTGAAGATTGTTGTGAATGCTTCCGCTTTATCTTTTGCACTATGGAAAATAGCTGCTGAAACTTTAACTCAGTTTCTCTCTGCACATCCTCGGCACGGTGGCAGGTGGGCAGCACGGTGGCATAGTGGTTAACACTGCTGCCTCACAGCGCCTGAGACCCGGGTTCAATTCCCGCCTCAGGCGACTGACTGTGTGGAGTTTGCACATTCTCTCCATGTCTGCGTGGGTTTCCTCCGGGTGCTCCGGTTTCCTCCCACAATCCAAAGATGTGCAGGTCAGGTGAATTGGCCATGCTAAATTGCCCGTAGTGTTAGGTAATGGGTAAATGTAAGGGTATGGGTGGGTTGCGCTTCAGCGGGTCGGTGTGGACTTGTTGGGCCGAAGGGCCTGTTTCCACACTGTAATGTAATCTAATCCTCTGCCAGACCTGCTGAGTGCTTCTAACATTTTCTGTTTTATTTCAGTTTTCCAATAACTGTAGCATTTTGGTACTTTAGGGGCAGGGTTTAAGTTGGTAACTGAATGCAACTGGATCACCTGTTGGAATTGCTAACAGGTAATTATCTTGTAAAATGCGATACAAACCGTTGCTTATACCTGCCTGAAATAGTTGCCTGCCTTGTTATGTTTCAAGATACGTTTGTGGTTTTTGGTTTAAATTTCCTGTATCCACAGTATTCTGATTTGTGAATTTGTTTTGTTAGCCAAAGTGAATATGTCTAGTTAGGCAATAGGTCATACATGACCCCATTGAATCACAGAATGGATTCGAGAAGCTACATGACTCACTCCTGTTCCCATTTTCAATATTTTATACATTTTCACAAGTTGGACTGATGATGAAAAATGTGACACCAAAGAAGACCTGGTATAAAGGCTACATATAGGAGAAGCAATGACACATCATAGGCTCTCAATGGCTTACCGGAGCGATGGGAACATGGATGTACAAAAGGCTAGAATCAAAGCAATGGACATTTACATTCATGATGTGAGATGTGGGAAAGTTTGATAGGCAGAGTGAGAGGAAAATGTGTTGCTGGAAAAGCGCAGCAGGTCAGGCAGCATCCAAGGAACAGGAGAATCGACGTTTCGGGCATAAGCCCTTCTTCAGGAATGAGAAAAGTGTGTCCAGCAGGCTAAGATAAAAGGTAGGGAGGAGGGAGTTGGGGGAGGGGCTTTGGAAACCTATCGCAATGTGGATTCTCCTGTTCCTTGGATGCTGCCTGACCTGCTGCGCTTTTCTAGCAACACATTTTCAGCTCTGATCTCCAGCATCTGCAGCCCTCACTTTCTCTCAAAGAGTGAGAGGAAATACAGAGATAGGAAGAGATGAGGTATTTATACTAGAATTATTTATAGTAAAATACTTACTTGGATGCATTGGTAAATGTGGAAGGAACTAAGTAATAATAGGCAAATAAACATGAGGAGCAGGGTTTTTTAAATGAAGTAGACCTCACAATTATGGTGGATTTCCATTATTCTTGAAATTTGGAAGATATACTATTTCATAACCGTTTTGATTTGTCAGCAACCTTTCTTCCTGCTTCAGTTAAATCATGGCTGTCATTTCCTTCAAACAGGTTTTCACTTCCTCCTTGCCTCCACTTTTCCTTTCTCTTTACAAATTATTTCCAATTGGAAAATTCTCCACCTATCCTCTTTCATCCATAAAACAATAAATTTGTGGTGAAGTGTATGGATGGTAACACAATCCAGGAAATGGTAACAGGGCAGCTCCTTTTATGTTCTGCGCTATTGTCTTTTACATTAGCTTTTCTTCCTTCACTTCACTCCTTCACTTTAGTTTCTCATTTCCTTTACTTCTGTTTTCTGAACTTTTTGTTCCTTCTCTTCCCTTTCTCTACCCTCTCATCATTCACTGAACTTTTATCTATCTTCATATTTATCCACAGAAGCACAACATACAACAAAGTTCCTTCAATAGCCTTGGTCATTTGAATTCAAGTTCCATGTACGCTAATCTTTTGCACCATTAATACTTTATTCTACAGCTGTGAAGACAGTTTTCTTGACAAAGTTGAAATAAGCTACAAACAAATTACAACAATTATTCTTTACCCACAGTGTATTCCCTCAGAAAGAATGTGTGCTCCTGTGATCTATGTCCTAATCTGACACTTCTTCCCATTGCCTGTCTAGCAGCAGAGGTAACTGGTTGCTAGGTATCAGTTGATATCTCAAATCGATTGGCTTTTCTTCACAGGGCTCTGTGATGACTTTGCAATTTGTGTTAATGCATCCAACATGTTTGGTCCTGACTATTTCTCGGCACATTTACGCCATTTGAAAATTATATCCGGTTAGCTAGATGTGTCTTTGTCAGTGCATGGCAGCAGCTTCACCCATGTCTATTTGAGTTATTCTCCTATTTCAATGCATTCTCTCATTATGCTGTGATAAATCTCACTTTTTATAAATATTCTTTGTGCTGATGGCCAGCATTTTGTGAAAGAAAACAAAGTTATAACATTCAGGGGCACAGAGAGTTCCAAAAGTAGTTAGGTGACAACGTTTAATTATGCCTTGTAATATGATTGGACTTATTACAAGACTTTTAATAGGTTACGCAGGACCGTGGCACTGAAAAGCAGTTCTGAGGACAGAATTTATGAAAGAAAGAGACAGAGATGAGGTCAACTCTATATTGGGCTTGCTATCTTTTAGGTGTCCTTCAGGGAATTGACCAAGAGCGGTTGGTTAGCTCTATGTTGCTAAACGAAGTTCATGAGAAGCTCTAGAAATTGGTAAGCAGCTAAAAGTTAGAGTCGGGATTCAGAAGAAGCCACAGAGAGTTGTGAAAGTGTCACAATGCTGTCTCTGTGTTGGCAGGAGTCATAAGGAGCTTGCAGGAAACCAGCAAACATTAACATTTCAGTGCAACTGAGAAATTGGGGTTGAAAAACCATAAGCAGTGCTTTGCTGATGCAGTTAAGTAAGGTTAGAGCTCAGGGAAAATGTGGAACAGTTTTTAGCCTGGTGAAAAAAAAAGTTCTGGGGAAACTCAGCAGGTCAGGCAGAATCTGTGAAGAGAAAACAGAGTTAAACATTCTGTGTCTAGTGATCCACCATCAGAATGAAGATTGAGATATTGATCTTAAACTGCTGATTCATTGAAGTTTAATCTAAAATAATGATTTACTGTATGAGAATTAATTTGTCCACTTATTTGTTGCAATGTACCACCTGATGCTATATTTTTAAATTTGCTAAGTCTAAAACTTTATTTTTTTCAAACTCCCACTTTAGTCATGTGACATTGGAATATACCCAGTTTACTGCTGCCAGCCAAACATTCTGTATGCTTTACCTTTAAGAGATTCTTCGATGGTTCCAAACAGGATGCTCATTGTTTGTTACACTTTTCTAGAAATAGCTCAAAAACAGCAACAGAAAATTAAGTTGCTTTATTTAAGGAGGCAGCTAATCTGAAGTTTCAGTGAAACAAAGCGACAGTACTTAATAGAAGCAGAGATTTTCTCTGCTGGCAGTGAGCTTAGACTTAAACATTCAAACTGTGAGCGTGTTATGTTTATACCTCAATGCTAAATGTTCTGCAGTTCTCAGCTTGTATCAGGAATTTCTATCCATAGGTCCAATCCAAAAAGGCTGTACCTGAAATTCCACTTAAGTCACTAAGTGGATCAGGAAGGTTCATGAACATCTCAATCCTCACTGATAGCAAACATCAGCATGTACATGCAACAAACAAGGATGAAAAGGTAGCAGCCATCTAAAAGTGTCACATGAATCATCTATCACGGATTTATCCCTGATCCTCAACATCACAGTCTGCAGCCCCTATTGGTGCAATTTTATTGACTCCCCTTCTCATCCTCCTGCTGTACTCAGAGTCAAGATCAATACTTGGTCATATTTTCACTTAATTGTTCTCCCAATTCGGTTTCTGACAGGAAAAAGAAGATGAGGCACTGCTGAGGCAAAGAGAGTGAGAGTTGGTGGGGGTTGCGGTGGTGGGGGGGGAGGGTGAAGAGGTGTCTTCTCTCCAAAACTTTGTTGCTGTATCATTTCCTGTCCCGGTTGTAAAATTATCAAAATAAAAACAAAACATATTGCAAGGCATTTTGAGGATCTTCTACTCTATAGTCCTGGCTAAAATGTCCCCAGTGGATGCCATTCCATTGATCTGGACCAGCTTCTCCTTGGATTCCATTTCCTAGGGGAAATTGCACTCCTGAAAAATTTATTGAGCAAGCCCACACACTGGTCCTGCCTCCTTGTCATATATTAGAATATGTATGTGACCTGTGGATCTTTTGCATTTCCCAGGTTCTATCAGAAATCTTTCACTGTTCATATTTTGCAGATAAGTTAGAATATCTAGAAAAGCTAATACATCTTACTGATACTGTTGAGCAGCATGTTGGCTCAGTGGTTAGCACTGCTGCCTCACAGTGCCAGGGATCCAGGTTTGACTCCAGCCTTAGGTCACTGCCAGTATGCAGTTTGCGCATTCTCCCTGCGTCTGCGCTGGTTTCCTCTGGGTGCTATGTGGTTTCTTCCCATAGTTAGATGGATTAGCCATGCTAAATTTCCCATAGTATCCAGGGATGTGTAGGCTAGCTGGATTAACTATGGGAAATGTAGACTTACTAGGGTAGGGATCAGGGTTGGATGCTCTTTGAAGGATTAGTATGGATGCAATGAGCTAAATGGCCTGCTTCCACACTTACCTACCAACTCCAATCCACTACACCCTCACAACTCTTAGCTAAAACATAATTCCTCCTATCCTAAGACAACTTAAGGTTTTAACCTGCAGCCTTTGTTGGGTAACTGTCTGAGACAAAGGTGCCAGCAGCATATGATTTGTTCAAAAGATCTGTACAACACGTTTCCTCTCATCTCTTTATATATGAACTAAAACTAACACGCTAGACTTTACATACCCACCTGGTGTTTCTCAACACCAAATGAAACAAAAATAATAAGCTTTAATGGAAAGATACTTTTCATCCAAAAGTTCAGTATAAATTGTCTATTAATATAATTACTACACTAACAGTAATAATTAAAATTATATAATTAATTGAGAGGAAATGAAACGAATGTGAAGCAATCCAAAGCGATGAAAATCAAAACATGGATTACAGCAATAATAACATTTTAAAATTAAACAGAATCCACAATTTGCTTAATTATCAAAACCAGGCTAAAAGGAAAGAAAAACATTTCTTTAAATCAACATTTTGAAAGTTGCTTTCAATTAGAAAGACAAATTAGATATCAAATCATTGTTGCATAAACTAAATTACAACTTTCTGCATGTACTTACACAGATACATTATCATTTTAAATTAAAACAAGTGCCAACCTCTTTCGTTAAAAACTTGTGCAATATACCTGGCTATGTCACTGTATACTCAATGCTTTTTAAGCCTGAGCTGCATGAGAAAGATTAGAGGCAGTGGTAGTGTACACAAGTGCATATGATATGAAAATTATTTCCTCTCTGCTTTTTGTTTGTTTCACACAATGTTTTTGATTGAAACATTTCTACATATCAAATATTCAGCATGTCTTCCAAGATGGCTATTATGGTATACAGTTATATTTAGAAGTTCTATTTGAATATTCAGAAATGTTGCAGGCATGAGATAATTATGAATATAAAAATGTAGCTCGTAACTGCACATAACAAAAGGAAAGTGAAGTGTTAACCTATGGAAGAAGAATTTATGTATGAATTCTTCAGAATGTAAATTTATAAGCCAAATTGACTCAATGGGCACTGTATTTTAAAACTTATATCCAATAGATGTTTATACCAACATTAATAGTAAATTAATAATAGAACAAAATCCGTTATTTTATTATACCACTGACACCAAGACTTTCATGAAGTAATCTATAGATTACACTGAGTTTTTGCAAAAGATTTTCACTTATTCAATGCCTTTCATAACCTTGGGGCATTCCCAAAGCAGTTTGTTTCCAACTAATACTTCTGAGGTATAATCATTGTTGAAAAGTAGAAGATACAGTGAACACTTTCTACATAGCAAGATTCCATGAACTATAATGTGATGCTGACTAATAGTCTGTCTTAGTAATGGTTAAAGGACAAACATGGATCAAGATATCCAGATGATCGCACCTTCCTTTCTTTGAAGTGGGTGAAATGGATGCTTTGTTACATGCAAATCAGCAGGTCTCATGTACCATCAAAGTTCATGATGGCTTAAGACTGTAAGATCATAAGACATAGGAGCAAAAATTAGGCCATTCAGTCCTTCGAGTCTGCTCCACCATTCAATCATGGCTCATACATTTCTCAACTCCATTCTCCCACTTTCTCCTGTAACCCTTGATCCCCTTGATACGCAAGAATCTATTTATCTCTGTGTTAAGTATACTCAATGATTTAGTCCCCACAGCCTCCTATGGCAATGAATTCCATAGATTCACCACTCTCTGGCTGAAGAAGTTTCTCCTTATCTCCATTCTAAAAGGTCTTACTCTAAAGCTGTGCCCTCGGGTCCTCATCTCTCCTACCAATGGAAACATCTTCCCAAAATTCACTCTGTCTAGGCCATTCAGTATTCTGGAGTTTCAATAAAGGTCCCCCCCCCACCCATATCCTTCCAAATTCCATCGAGTATCAACCCACAGTCTTCAAACGTTACTCAAACGTTCCTCATTCCTAGGATCATTCTTGTGAACCTCCTCTGAACATGCTCCAGGGCCATTACATCCTTCCTGAGGTATGGGGCCCAAAACTGCACACAATACCAAATGTGATCTGACCAGAGCCTTATAAAATCTCAGAAGTATATCCCTGCTTTTATATTCAAGTCCCCTCAAAATAAATGTCTTCATTAAATTTGCCTTCCTAACTACTGACTCAACCTGCAAGTTTACCTTGAGAGAACCCTGGACTAGAACTCTCAAATCTCTTTACATTTTAGACTTCTGAATTTTCTTCCCATTTAGAAAATAGTCCTTGCCTCTATTCTTCCCACCAAAATGCATGACCTCACATTTTCCAGTGTTGTACTCCATCTGCCACTTCTTTGCCCATTTTCCTAACCTGTCCAAATCCTTCTGTAGCCTACTGCCTCCTCAGTGCTACCTGTCTCCCGACCTATCTTTGTATCACCTGTAAACTTATCAGAATGCCTTCGGTTCCATGATCTAGATTGTCAATGTATAAAGTGAAAAGTTGTGATCCCAATACTAAGCCTTGCAGAACACCCCTTGACACCAGTTGCCATTCTGAGAAGGACCCATTTATGCCCACTCTTTACTTTCTACTAGACTTTCTATCCATGCTAGCACTTTGCCTCTAACACCATGGATTATTATCTTACTCAGTAGCTTCCTGTGAGGCACCTTGTCAAAGGTCTTCTTGAAGTCCAGGTAGATAACATCAATTGGCTTTCCTTGGTATAACCTGCTCGTTACTTACTCAAAGAATTCTAACAGATTTGTCAAGGATGACCTCCCTTTGATGAAACCATGCTGACTTTGCCCTATCTTAGTGTACACTTGCAGGTATTTAGGAATTTCATCCTTCACAATGGATTCCAGGATCTTACGCACGACTGAGATTTGGCTAATCAGTCTGTAATTTTCTGTCTTTTGCTTTACTCCTTTTTTAAACAGGGGTCTCATGTTAATGATTTTCCAGTCTTCTGGGACCCTTCCTGATTCTAGCGATTCCTGAAAAATCACCACTAATGCTCCCACTATCTCTTCAGCTATCTCTCTTAGAATTCTGGGGTGTAGTCCATTTGTCCCTGATGATTTATCCACCATTGGGCCATTCAATTTTTCTAGCACCTTCTCCTTGGTGATGGCCACCATACTCAGCAATGCCCCCGTCTTGAATTTTTGGGATATTACCTTGTCTTTCACTGTGAAGACTGAAACAAAGTAATTTTTCAGTTTTTAGACATTTCCTTGTTCCCCACTACAATCTCCAGCATCATTTTCAAGCAGCTCAATGTCCACTTTTGCCTCTCTTTCACCCTTCATATATCTGAAGAAACTTCTGCAGTCTTCCTATTCCTGGCTAGCCTACCCTCATATTTAATCTTCTCCCTACTTATTTCATTGTTTTGTTGCCCTCTGTTGGTCTTTGTAAGCTTCCAAATCTTCTGGTTTCCCACTGCCCTTTACCACATGATATGCTTTCTCTTTTGCTTTTATGCTATCCCTGACTTCCCTAGTCAGCCATAGTTACTTCAGCCTCCTTGAAACATGCTTCCTTTACAATATGATGAATCTCTGTGTGTCTCTTGGATTATTCCCAGAAACTCCTGCCATTGCTGTTCCACTGTCTTTTCTGCTGGGCTCCTCTCCCAGTCAATACTAACCAGCTCCTCCCTTCATCCTCCGTAGTTGCCTTTAGCTAGCTGTATTAATGTTACTCCGATTCTAGCTTCTCCCTCTCAACTGCAGAGTAAATTCAACCATATTATGATTACTTCCTCCTAAGGGTTCCTTCACCTTAAGCTCCCTTATCAAGTCTGCCTCATTGTACAACACTAAATCCAGTGTGGCCTGTTCCCTAATGGACTCCAACTCAAGCTGCTCCAAAAAGCCACCTCATAGACATTCCGCAAATTCCTTCTCTTGCAATCCATTACCAACCCGATTTTCCAAGTCCACCTGCATATTGAAATCCTCATGGTCACTGTAACTTTGCTTTTCCTGCACATCGTTTCTATCTCCTGTTGTATCTTGCACCTCAGCTCCTGACTGCTGTTTTGAGGTCTGTACATAACTCCAACTATGTTTTTTTTACCTTTATGATTTCTCCATTCTACCCACACAGATTCTACACCATCTGACCCTACTTTGTTTCTTATAATTGATTTAATTTCATTTCTTTAAACCCCTGCTTATAGCCCTGGTTATGTAATTCGTTAGAACTCTGGCCCCAGCACAGTTCAGATGAAGACCGTCCCATTGGAACAGATCCCTTCTTCCCTTGTACTGGTGCCAATGTCGCATGAATTCAAACCCATTTCTCCCACATCAATCTCTGAGCCATGCATTTACCTGCTTAATCTTATTGACCCTGTGTCTCTTAGCTCGTGGCTGAGGTAGTAATCCAGAGATTATTACATCTTTGATTTTATTAATTTAGCTCCTAGCTGTTCATACCCCCTAAGCAGAACCTCTGCCCTAGTTTTATCTGTACTGTCCATTTACCTGGATGAATGTAGCTCCAATAGCGCTTAAGAAACTTGACACCATTCTGGAGAAAACATCTTTCTGATTCCATTCCATACAACATCTTCAACAGTCAGTGTCTTCCAGGAAGAGTGAGGGGAACAGAAATCACAGGGCCTGATGCTAATCCTGGCCTGTGACCCCAGTCCCTGACTGAAGCACAACAACCCTGCACCCAACCTAAGCACAGCAGGCTCTCTAATACTTTCTGTCCTGAGTGCTGCTTCCTACACCACCGCGCACAGTAGTAACAATGCATTCCATTTACATGATGCATGATATAAATTCACCAAAGCACCTTGGACAACACCTTCCAAACCCATGACCACTTCCATCCAGAAGGACATGGGCAACAGATATGTGGGAAGACATACAAGTGACTTAGCTTAATATTGACAATCTTTCATTATTACTGGATCAAAATCTTGGAATTCCCTTCCAAACAGCATTGTGAATTTACCTTCACCAAATGTACTGCATTAGCTCAAAAAGGCAGTTCAGTACCATCTTCTTAAGGACAATCAGTGAGGTCAGTTTGAGAGCAGCCCAGAGCTAACTATGTCATCACAGTGATAGATGAGTCTTCAGCAGATTCCCTGGTTTCAAATTATCTGGGAGCTGGCTTGAAATGGTAGTTACAGTTTTGACTTGACGTGTGACTCACTGAGAGAAGACAGTCAAAATAATAACAGTTAGACAGGGAGTCTTCAAAATAATAAGTTAGACAGGGTATCTCTGTGTCTTTTAGCGAAACAAAATTGTAACTTGAATTACCTTGGAAGTTTTGGAGAAGTAATCAGAATAAGGGACTGTGGTAAGCACAATCAAGTAAATAAATGTTTTATGTTTGAGAATAGCAGAGCCTGTGACATACTTAAGGTGGACTGTACAGAAATAAATAACTTTAGATTTGTGTATCTTTCAAGAGAATTCTTGCAAAAGAGAGAGGTAAACTTGAATGTAGAACATACTTGTTCTAAACCATACTGTTAAATGCTTGTTTTATTTAATATATTTCACATAAGGATGCCTTGTCGTATAGTGACAGGCTCTGAGACGGAAGCTCTGGGCAAGGAAGATATGTTTATAACACATCCAGTCGAGAGTGTGGTGCTGGAAAAGCACAGTAGGTCATGGGCTTATGCCTGAATCATCAAGTCTCCTGCTCCTTGGATGCTGCCTGACCTGCTGTGCTTTTCCTGCACCGCACTCTTGACTCTGATCTCCAGTACTCACTTTCTCCTTATATCACATTCAAACAGGTTGAGGATCCGCTTGTAAATCCTTCAAACACACTACGTTCTCAGAAAGGAATGATGAATGATTGATTTATTATCACATATACCTTGGAAATATAATGAAAAGTCACCACAATCTGGTGCCATTATGAGGTACAATAAGGATAAAAATACATTGCTAAGATAAGAGTTCATCTTCTGTTCAAACTGGGGTCTCAAGCATGGCTCCAGGGCTTCTGCAAGATATCTGAAAGATGTTCCTGTCCTCAAGGAGTCCCGCTCTGGAAACAGCAATGATAACGTTGTTGCCCTAGGAGACCCCAGCTCAGCTGCAGCCGCTGCCTCGATGACACCACCAAGAATCCAGACTCCAGGCCTACTGCCGCTAGGATTCCTCACTCCGGACATCACAGCAACCAAAAATTCAGGCTCTGGGCCTACTGTAGCCAGAGTCCCTGCTCTGGTCACCGCCCCTTTCAAGAGTCCAGATTCCAGGCTTACTGTCGCCAAGAATCCCCACTCCAAAGTCCAGGCTCTGAGCCTACTGCTGCCGAGAGTCTTGGTTCTGGGCACTGCCACCGCCATTAGGAGTCCTGGTCCATGCTGCTGATTCAGCATCCGCCGCCCACCAACATCACGCTGGCCTCGAAGATAAAGAGGAAAGGACTAAAAACGGAAAGTGCATAGAGAAAATGATGCTGCCAGCTGAGAGTGGTTGGGCTATGACGAGCCCGAACATTACCTGTTGTGCCAGCACCATCTCGGAAAGTAAGAGTGCAGATGACTTCCTTGTCAGCCATGTGATACAAAGAAATTGGAGCTTCTACCATCCATAGTTTCAAGGTAGCACACAAATGGGCGGCACGGTGGCACAGTGGGCGGCACGGTGGCACAGTGGTTAGCACTGCTGCCTCACAGCGCCTGAGACCCGGGTTCATTTCCCGCCTCAGGCGACTGACTGTGTGGAGTTTGCACGTTCTCCCCGTGTCTGCGTGGGTTTCCTCCGGGTGCTCCGGTTTCCTCCCACAGTCCAAAGATGTGCAGGGTCAGGTGAATTGGCCATGCTAAATTGCCCGTAGTGTTAGGTAAGGGGTAAATGTAGGGGTATGGGTGGGTTTCGCTTCGGCGGGTCGGTGTGGACTTGTTGGGCCGAAGGGCCTGTTTCTACACTGTAATCTAATCTAAAAAAAAATGTACAAGAGTTTGCTGCTACAACAACTTGCAAGCCAGTAGGCTCAGTTGGTTTGGGTGACCAATGTGGAACACAGAACATATTGATGCACACAACGTGGAGATCGGTTCCTAATCCAGCTGGGATTGATTGGGACCCACCTTATTAACCAACCTATGGTGGAGGTCATGGTGTTTTGGGTTAGACCTGGCTTTGGGCAAAAAAGTGGAGAAGATATATAATGTAGTTTGTTTTGTTTAAAGGAAAGGTTGAAATCTTCTGGCATAGTTCTATTGGTTAAAACAATTTATTTGGATCTATTTTAAAATGACAACAGTCTGTAACAATGTTTAAAGCCCCAGATATTCTGTCTTCAAATAACAACAAATATTCATTACTCATTTCTTTGTTCACAGATTTTCAGTGATCTTTTACTTTGGAACTTAATACAATTGGAACTCCATTGTGAAGTGGCCCAGTGCCACTCCATCTCCATCCCATAGAGAATCAGGATCCTGTGTGAATTGGCCAAGCACTTCCTGACTTTACTCCTAATTACAAGGTAGAGATGATCCCCATTCAATTCTCAGCTGAAAATTAATTGCAAATTTATTTAGCAAATAAACACATTTTTTTCTGTTCCTACAAGGTACAGTGTTATAAATGTAAACCAATATGCAAGCAATAGATTAACATCTTCATTAAATTACTGTGACATTCCTAAGAAAGGTGTACAGTAGATTAATCCCAATGCACAAATCTAAACATATTATGCATATATAAGATACTTGAATGACAAGCATTCAGTTAAGATTATGTATACCACAGAAATGCAGTCTGTTGACATCAATCACAACTGCTTGTGTAGGTGATAATGACATTTTATTTATTCCAACTGGGATCTTATAAACTCAGTAAGCTGTTTCTTCACTTTTCCAATACAAATATGGAACAATCTAAATGGGATAGGTTTTGGTTGTTTGGGGTGAAAGTGATTCTGGTATGTCTCCACCTCTTTTGCCCCAAACTAAAATCAGAATAGGAACAAAGTGTTTCTTGTCACACTGGAAAGTATGTAGGATGATGTCACGCATATCCAAAATTCCAACCTACCTTACTTTCTTCAGCAGACATTGCGTACGTCAGCTGGATGCAAGTACCCAGCAAGTGCCTGGTCTCAATCCAGATGGAAGCTGGCTCTGCAATGTATTGACCTTTGGCTACCATGTAGCACACAGAAAATGAGACGTGGCTGATTTTCTTTTGAAGCAAGAAATTTACAGCATCAACCTCTCCACTCTTTTATCAATAAAATTCTGCAGCTGCTGGAAATCTGAAATCAAAACACAATTTGCCAGAAACACACAGCAGGTTGAAACTCATATGTGGTAAGATTCTGAGTGTTTCCAGAATTTTCTCCGTCCACAAGTTTTGTCCAGTTGATCTTACACCGCTACCCTGATTTGTGTTTGAAGTGATACATGTGTAATGGTTGTCACAGGCTGGACTCAAATACACTTACAACAGCGGCTGTCATCATATGACATATTCAGGAGACTAAGTACAAGTATATTTCTCCAAATATCCAATTTAGCATTAAATAAATGCATTCACTATCATATACACTGATCAATTAAAAAAGTTACAAGACAGACAGAAAATTATCATTTATTCACAGAATTGAGTGTTCTGAGGGTATAGTCAGGATTGGAATCAGTTGGTCAACATAAATTCAGGAGCTTTCAGTCAAGCTAAAGGTTTTGTTTTTGTGACACCTGTCCAGAGACAGAGAAATAAAGGATAGCATATAAAAGTATCTAACTGATGTTCAAATTGGTCATAATTATCAACAGTAACCATTGCAATGTATTGGGATGGTTGAAACAGAAGTCATAAAGTAGATTATCATTTATCAGCGATCAATGTGCTTTCTGCATCAAGGGACAAGTTTTCTTGAAGATCACGAAAAAGATGTTGGAAAATTTTAAAACTTGAGATAAAATAATACAAGACCTTTCTGGTTTTGGTATTGATTTGATATAAAAAGGAATAGCAACAAAACAAATTTTATCTCAGTGCATTAAACATAGAAACATATTGCACCCTTTTTTATAAGAAACAAAATAAAATACAAAGTACAAAAATGTATTTGAGCCAAAGAAGAATTTTAAATTTGGGAGATTGGAAACTTGGTCAAGAAAAGGGATTTTGAGGAGATTCTAAAAGGAAGGGATATAAACAAACTGTGGTTTGGACGGAGGTAAAAAAAGAGGAGAGATTTAGGGAATACATTGAAATGCTAAGGACATACAGGAGTCAAGGTATATTCATAAATGGTGCAGAGAAGTACAAAAGACGTGCAAAATGTCAACAGACGTGGAATAGAGAATCTTGAGGTATTGTAGAATGAGAGGGGTTTTGTGGAAAGACTTAAGAATGAGACCTAAAAGGTACTTAAAGAAAATATGAATTCTAAATCTGAGCGATTATCGAGTTGATGGAGGATATCAAAGACATGAATAATGCATGAATAGGACATGATGAAGATATGAGTTGGGGTTTCTTGCCTCTTAAGTTTATTGTAGGTGGCGTTGAGAGACCGGCAAAGAACATTGGGATCATTGAATCTGAAGGTGGCAAAAGCATGTTTCAGGGTTTCATGTGGGACTCAGCCTGAAGGTGAATTAGGTGATAGAGCAGAAGTGAAATTAAGTAAGGTTATGCTGGTAACAAGAATATTGTATCAGAAGCTCTGTTTGGGATGCAAAGCAACAACATGTTACTAGAATACTGAGATGCAAGCTATTGGACTACATGGGATTAAGGTTCACAAGGAGGAGGTATTAGCAATTCTGGAAAGTGTAGAAATAGATAAGTGCTCTGGGCCAGATGGAATTTATCCCAGGATTCTCTGGGAAGCTAGTGAGGAGATTGCAGAGCCTTTGGCTTTGATCTTTATGTTGACATTTTCTACAGGAATAGTGCCAGAAGATTGGAGGATAGTAAATATTGTTCCCTTATTCAAGAAGGGGAGTCGAGACAACCCTGGTAATTATAGACCAGTGAGCCTATTTTTGGTTGTGGGTAAAGTGTTGGAAAGAGATAGGGTAAAGCTTTGGAAAGAGATAGGATTTATAATCATCAAGAAAGGAATAAGTTGATTAGGGATAGTGAACACAGTTTTGCGAAGGGTGGGTCATGCCTCACAAACCTTATTGAGTTCTTTGAGAAGGTAACCAAACATGTGGATGACAGTAAAGCGATTGATGTAGTGTATATGGATTTCAGTAAGGTGTTTGATAAAGTTCCCCATGTTAGCCTATTGCACAAAATATGGAGGCATGGGATTGAGGGTGATTTAGCAGTTTGGGTCAGAAGTTGGCTAGCTGAAAGAAGACAGAGGGTGGTGGTTGATGGGAAATATTCATCATGGAATTCAGTTACTAGTGGTATACTGCAAGGATCTGTTATGGGTCCACTGCTGTTTGTCAATTTTATAAACGACCTGGATGAGGGCATAGAAGGATGGGTTAGTAAATTTGCGGATGACACTAGAGTTGGTGAAGTGGTGGATAGTAGGAAGGATGTTGTAGGTGACAGAGTGACATAGTTAAGCTGCAGATCTAGGTTGAGAGGTGGCAAATGGAGTTTAATGCAGAGAAGTGTAAGGTGATTCCCTTTGTTAGGAGCAACAGGAATGCAGAATATTGGACTAATGGTAAGATTCTTGGTAGTGTAGACGAGCAAAGAGATCTCATTGCCCATGTACAAAAATCCCTGAAAGTTGCCACCCAAGTTGATAGGGTTGTTAAGAAGGCATACAGTGTGTTAGCTTTTATAGGTAGAGGAATTGAGTTTCAGAACTATGAGGTCATGCTGCAGCTGTACAAAACTCTGATGCAGCCACACTTGGAGTATTGCATACAGTTCTGGTAACCGCATTATAGGAAGGATGTGGAAGCTTTGGAAAGTGTTCAGATAAGATTTACTAGGATGGCATCTGGTATGGAGAGCCTGTACTAAACTGTAATGTTCTGTGTTCTGTGTTCTATAGCATGACTGCGCATATTCTGATGCAACATGTAGCAAAAAGAAAGAGGTTGAAAATTGATGGTTTGTGTATGTAGATCATAATCAGGGTCAAAGGTAATATGTTTTGTGCTTTCAACCTTCACATTATTCTCCAATTTAGTCATAAGACTGGATATTAGACAAATGATTGACAGCAAAGAATCAGTGGGAAAGTGAGGATGTAGAATTTGGTGTCAATGGCATGCACGTTGAGGTTAACTCCTGGGCTCTAGATGATGATATCAATGATTTTTGAATAGTAGATTACATTCTGATCCACTGTTTTGAACCATTCTGGATCAGGTGTGTCTCTCAGATGATCATATTCAACTTAAGACTAAAAAAGACAAATTGTAAGTGGCATGGAATGGGTCTGAAGGCCTGACCTTATACCTCCAACGGAAATGAACCAGTTGTAAATACTCAAGCTTGTGTTTTAACCAAGTCACTCAGAGATATTGCTGACATTCTGAGGGTTGAGGAATCTCTCCTTACTAAGGTGTTTTTGTAGCAAAGGGTATACACCAATACGGTCTGTAAGTTAGTGATACAGAAGACAATATGAAGTAAGGTAAATTCTAAATTGTATGGACATGTGTTAATGAATGAAGCAAATAATCCACAGCTGGTGGTACAGTCAATCATAAAATTAAGCTTTGTTTAAATTTTAAACCAGACAGACTGACTGGTCAAAAACAAGGACTGCAGATGCTGGAATCCTGAGGCGAGATTAGAGTGGTACTGGAAAAGCACAGCAGGCCAGGCAGCATTCAAGGAGCAGGAAAATCGATGTTTCAGGCAAAAGCCCTTCATCAGGAATAGAGGCAGGGTGCCTGCAAAGTGGAGAGATAAATGAGAGGGGGTGGGGAGAAAGTAGAATAGAGTACAATAGGTGAATGGGCGTGGGGATGGAGGTGATAGGTCAGAGAGGAGGGTGGAGTGGATACGTGGAAAGGAAGACAGGCAGGTAGGACAGTTCAGAGGGCGGTGCTGCGCTGGAAGGTTGGAGCTGGGGTGAGGTAGGGGAAGGGGAATTGAGGAAACTGGTGAAATCCACATTGATGCCATGGGGATGAAGTGTTCCAAGGTGGAAGATGAGGTGATCTTCCTCCAGGCGTCGGGTAGTGAGGGAGCAGCAGTGGAGGAGGCCCAGGACCTGCATGTCCTCGGCAGAGTGGGAGGAGGAGTTGAAATGTTGGTCCACAGGGCGGTGTGGTTGATTGGTGCAGGTGTCCTGGAGATGTTCCCTAAGGCGCTCTGCTAGGAGGTGTCCAGTCTCCCCAATGTAGAGGAGACCGCATTGGGAGCTCCGGATACAGTAAATGATATTGGTGGATGTGCAGGTAAACTTTTGATGGATGTGGAAGGCTCCTTTGGGGCCTTGGATGGAGGTGAGGGAGAAGGTGTGGGCGCAGGTTTTGCAATTCCTACAGTGGCAGGAGAGGGTGCCAGGGAGGGATAGTGGGCTGTGGGGGGGGCATGGACCTGACCAGGTAGTCACGGAGGGAACAGTCTTTGCGGAAAGCGGAAATGAGTGGGGAGGGAAATATATCCCTGGTGGTGGGATCCGTTTGGAGGTGGCGGAAATGTCGTCGGATAATTTAGTAGGGTGGAAGGTGAGCACCAGGGGGGTTCTGTCCTTGTTACGGTTGGAGGAATGGGGATTGAAGGCGGAGGAGTGGGATGTGGATGAGATGCATTGGAGGGCATCTTCAACCACTTGGGAAGGGAAATTGCGGTCTCTAAAGAAGGAGGCCATCTGGTGTGTTCTGTGGTGGAACTGGTTCTCCTGGGAGCAGATACGGCAGAGGCCGAGTAATTGGGAATACGGGATGGCATTTTTGCAGGAGGTAGGATGGGAAGAGGTGTAATCCAGGTAATTGTGGGAGCCAATGGGTTTGTAAAAAATGTCAGTGGTGCTCCTCGAATGCTGCCTGGCCTGCTGTGCTTTACCAGCACCACTCTAATCTAGAATCTGGTTTCCAGCATCTGCAGTCCTTGTTCTTACCTAAAAAAATGTCAGTGTCAAGTCGGTCATCATTAATGGAGATGGAGAGATCCAGGAAGGGGAGGGAGGTGTCAGAGATGGTCCAGGTGAATTTAAGGTCGGGGTGGAATGTGTTGGTGAAGTTGATGAATTGCTCAACCTCCTCGCGGGAGCACGAGGTGGCGCCGATGCAGCCATCAATGTAGCGGAGGAAGGGGTGGGGAGTGGTGCCGGTGTAATTTGGTCAAAACATTCCCCTAGGAATGAATTAGATAGTGGCTGTCATCTATTTTGTTCTGTTGAATCAGATGTAAACATGCCATTTCTGTTTACAAATTATCGGGTGCAATATATTAATATATACATAGAGAGAGAGAGACATTTCAGTTTGTGCAAGTACACCACAATGTGAGCCCAACTCACAATCCCAAATTGGTTGACAGTTAATTATCAGTCATCAGCTAACAGGCGAATTCTCCATGGCAATGCCTCCATCAATCAGTCAACTTACCAATCAATCAACATTCTTCTCTCATAAAATATAAATACTGTTTTCCTCTTGCATTAGCATTCTTATGAAATGTTCTAATAAGAGTAGGTCATAAATCTTCAACAAAATATACCTTTTTTTTCAGCAATACTCAAGTTCTGTGCAACTAAGTGATACTAATTTGATTCAATTTATACCGCAATTTGAGAGGGGAAAATGGAATCAGAGGTAATAAAATTACAGCTGAATAAAGGCAACTACAGATGCATAACGGAGGAGCTGGGTAGAATTGACTGGGAGAGGAGCCGAGCCGGAAGGAGAGTGGAATAGCAATGGCAGGAGATTCTGGGAGTAATTGAGGAGACACAGGAGAGATTCATTCTGAAAAAAAGAAGCATGGTGCAGGGAGGATGAGGCAGCCATGGCTGACTAGGAAAGTCAGGGATAGCATAAAAGTAAAAGAGAAAGCATATAATATGGTGAAGGGCAGTAGGAAACCAGAGGATTGAGAAGCTCACAAAGACCAACAGAGGGCAACAAAGAACGAAATAAGGAGGGAGAAGATTCAGTATGAGGGTAAGCTAGCCAATAACATAAAGGAAGAATGTAAGAGTTGTTTTAGATATATAAAGGGCAAAAGAGAGGCTAAGGTGGACATTGGGCCACTGGAAAATGATGCTGGGGAGATAGTAATGGGGAACACCCAACTCCAGCTCCTCGGAAATCACGTTAAGGAACTGGAGCTGGAGCTGGATGAATTTGGATCATTCAAGATGCTGAGGGAGTAATAGGGATGAGTTACAGGGAGGTAGTCACTCCACAGGTACAGGAAAAGGCAGATAGCTT
This sequence comes from Chiloscyllium plagiosum, assembly GCF_037043375.1. Lineage (NCBI taxonomy): Eukaryota > Metazoa > Chordata > Chondrichthyes > Orectolobiformes > Hemiscylliidae > Chiloscyllium > Chiloscyllium plagiosum. The sequence continues at coordinate 25,631,505 of NW_028270174.1, forward strand.
TCAGGGGATGGGAAAGGAACAGGCAGACAGTGCAGGGATCCCCTGTGACAAATCCCCTCAATAACAAGTATACCATTTTGGATACTGTTGGGAGATGACTTACCAGGGGTAAGCCATGGGGTACAGGTCTCTGGCACAGAGTCTGTCCCAGTTGCTCAGAAGGGAAGGGAGGTGAGGAAGAGAGCATTAGTCATTGGTGACTCCATAGTTAATGAGACAGATAAGAGATTCTGTGGGAAAGAGAGAGACTCACTACTGGTGCATTGCCTCGGATCGAGTTTTGGGATCCTTAAGGGGAAGGGGGAGGAGCCCAAAATCATGGTCGACATAGACACCAACAACATAGGTAGAAAACGGAATGGAGATGTAAAGTAGACTTTCAGGGATCTACAGTGGAAGCATAGAACTAGAAGACACAGAGTTGTTATCTTTGGTTTGTTGATTGTGCCGCGTGCTAGTGAGACAGGGAGAGAGAGCAGTTTAACATGTGGCAACAGGGTTGGTGCAGGTGGGAGGGATTTGGATACTTGGATATTTGGGGCTCTTTCCTGGGTAGGTGGGACCTCTACAAACAAGATGGTCTACACCTGAACCAGAGGGGTACCAATATCCTGGGGGGGGGGGGGGGGGGGGCGGAATTTGCTAATGCTCTTCAGGAGGGTTTAAACTGATTAAGCAGCAAGATGAGAACCTGAATTGTAACTCCAGTGTCCAGGAGTTAAGAGTAATGACATCATGAATAAGAGTTGAATGTTGCAGAAGTATACTGGCAGGTAGGAAAGTGGTTTGAAGTGTATCTACTTCAACACCAGGAGCATCCAGAATAGGAAAAAGGCAATGTTGTCATGGAGAATACTGAGATACAGGTTATTAGACTGGATGGGATTGAAGTTCATAAGAAGAAGGTGTTAGCAATCATGGAAAGTATGAAAGTAGATAAGTGCCCTGGGCCGGATGGGATTTATCCTAGGATTCTCTGGGAAGTAGCAAGGAGATTGCAGAGCCTTTGACTTTGATATTTATATTGCCATTGTCTACAGGAGTACTGCCGGAAGATTGAAGGATAGCAAATGTTGTCCCCTTGTTCAAGAAGAAAAGTAGAGACAGTTCTGATAATTATAGACCAGTAAGCCTTACTTTGGTTATGGGTAAAGTGTTGGAAAAGATCAAGAGATAGGATTTATAATCATCTAAAAAGGAGTAATTTGATTAGGGATAGTCAACGTGGCTTTGTGAAAGATCGGTTGTGCCTCACAAACCTTATTGAGTTCTTAGAGAAGGTGGCCAAACAGGTGGATGAAGGTAAAGCAGTTGATGTGGTTGATATGGATTTAAGTGAAGCATTTGATAAGGTTCCTCATGGTAGCCTATTGCAGAAAATACAGAGGCATGGAATTGAAGGTGATTCAGTGGTTTGGATCAGAAATTAGCTAGCTGTAAGAAGACAGGTAGTGGTTGATGGGAAATGTTTATCCTGCAATTCAGTTAGTAATGGTGTACCACAAGGATCTGTTTTGGGGCCATTGCTGTTTGTCATTTTTACAAATAACCTCAATGAGGGCATAGAAGGATGGGTTAATCAATTTGTGGATGACATTAAAGTCAGTGGAGCTGTGAACAGTGTGGAAGGATGTTGCAGGTTACAGAGGGACATAGATGAGCTGCAAACCTGGGCTGAGAAGTGACAAATGGAGTTTAATGCAGAAAAGTGAGTGGTGAATTTATGGAATTCATTGCCACAGAAGGCTGTTTAGATGACGTCACTGAGTTTATTTAAGACAGAGATAGATAGGTTCTTGAGCATTAAGGGGATCAAGGGTTACGAGGAGAAAGTGGGAGAATATAGTTGAGAAACTAATCAGTCATCATTGAATGATGGAGCACACTTGATGGGCTGAATGGTCACATTTCTGCTCCTATGTATTGTGGTCTTCTAAGTGGGTATTTATTAATTTGAAGATAGGATCTGTTCCTCACTGATCTCTCCGGAAGCCAGTATTGATGCAACCTGTGAGGCTTGTGACTGTCAATATTTTAAATTATTAATCTGTTTCATAATTACAGGCTGAATGTTAATTAGTTTTTGGCTAAGCACAAGTCACGTCGAATTTAGTGGATGTAATCCTGACACAGACTGAATGAGTTATCCAGAAATTTCCAACCAAACATGATGAATTAATTGCCATTTCCATCTGATGGCATGTATCTTGTCCACCTCCTGCTCCCCACCCCCAATCCTCCCATCGTACCACATACTCTTCCCAAAACAACTCACTCCTCAATAGAGATCTTGGAATTGCCCAGTAGCCCTTTTGCATCATAGTAAAAGACTATTGTGCACAAGAACAAGTGCGCTCAATATGATGCTACCTTGCAAGTTTACTAACATTTGCCCCGGAGGTGGCAGACAGGAGGAAAGCAGTGCCCCACTTTTTGGCCAGGGCCCTGGTACTCTGACTGGATGGGCGGGATACCCTTGTTCCCCAGGGAGAGAAGTCGGCATGATGGCACCAGACTATAATAGCCTGGCCCGAGGTTGCCACCATCATTACAACAGTCTCTGCTGTCCACAGGAGTGCTCAGCTTTGCAGGAATAAGGTCTGATTTCCATTTTGAATCTTGCACTATTGTGTTGTGAAAAAAGTCCCACATGCAGTAGGGAGGTGCATTCCTGATTATCAGATGCATGAGAATGCCAGATTCTTGGGTATCAGATAATGATGACTTTACTGTATTTTCGTTATACTTACTAGATGATAGTGGAAAATGAGGATAAAAATGACAAATTGCAATTTATGAATTATGTTTTATGCTTAGAATATGTATTTTTGATTAATATTATTTGAAATGAAATACATTGCAACTAAATGTTGATCAATAACTAGAAATGGCACAGACCTCTCAACAAAAGGCTGGAAAAATGATAAAGGAAAGATCAGATTCAAAGCTGGAAGCCTTTTTATTTAAATAATTTTGTTACAGTGATGGCAAATGAAAAAAATAGTTTCTGCCTGACCCCAGTGTCATGGATTTTATATTAGAAAGAATGGTGTTTGGTCAAGCTGAAAACTGAGTATGTGCTCCACAGGCACACAGTGCATCAAAACACACCTTAGAAATGAGAGGAATGTTATATGTATATCAAGCATGTGAAATATAGAGACCTAGTGGAAATCACTCAACTGAAAGATATGTGGCACCACGTTAAAGACCTGATTCTTAAAACTTCCCTGCCTATTGGCATTGGCACCTGGCAGAAATAGATTGAAGACAAGCCATTGAAATCTTCAAAAAAATGGAGATCAGAAATAGCAGCAATAGCACATTGACAGAGAGTTAGGGTTGCCTCTAAACATTCAAGGAGACAGAATAGATTTGACAAACAAGTCTAGTTTTATAATCGAAACACATACAAGAACTCCATAACACATACTTGTGTGCAATGGTTGAATTTTTGACAGCTACTTTCTACTTCAATGATTATTAGTTGTTGCTTTTAAACAACAAGATAAGGAAAGTTTAATCAGAAATACAGGGACTCTGTCCTTAGCATGCTTTTTAGCATTGTGTTTTCTGGATCCTTTCTAAGTTGACAACAATATCGCCTTGTATTTAAATAGCATCTTCTGTCCCTGGTAAAATTTCCCAAAGCACTTTACAGGAGTCTTATCAGCTAAATGCTCATGCAGATATACAGAAAGATATTTTAGGACAGTTAGGCAGAAGCTTGATCAAAGAGAAGTTTTTCAGAAGTGACCTAACAGAGGGGGAGAGATGGAGAGGTGGGGAGGGTTTGGAAGGATATGTTAATGCCAAGACACTATACAGCTGAAGTCATGACAAATAATTTTAAAATTATGTAAATGTGAAATGCATGACCGATCTGACTTGGACAAAGGTCACTGGAGGCCTTTAGTGGACTGGAAGAGGTTACAGCAATATCAAGAGGCAGGGTCGCAGTGGGATTTGTAATCAATGATGAGATTGCTAACATTGAGGCTTTGCTTGACTAGGAGTCCATGTAATTAAAGGGTTCATAATGTGTGCAATCTACTGTACAATAATATGGTATGAAATTCTATGTGGATTCTTGCAATCATTTCCATTATCATTGGTGGAAACCTGAGGAAAATGTCAATGATGGCAATTATTGTGGAAAAGCAGAAGAATCCTCAGCAGAATATAACTTTCCTTGTTAATGGAAAGCAATCTAAGAAGCTGAGTCAATGTTCAGTGGAAGCTGAAGAAATCTGTTCTTTGGTCCATTTTTAATTTCACACACCAAGCAATAACGGAGAATAAACTGACTGAAAATCGAAAAACTGTTGCTTCAAAGGGATGGTGAGACAGTAAGGGATTGTAGAATCCTCCAGCTGTGAGCTGCCACTAGAATGTCCAGCAGGGCAGGCTTCCCAGCTGGTGCTCATGGTGCTACAAGCTCTACTCCAAAATCATTGTTTGTATGAATTGGCCACACCATTCACAGACATGCATGGACAGAGTGGAACTTTGCTTCACTGCACTGTACTTCTCAACTGGGATACAACTTACAAAAAAAAAGTTTGAAATGTCTTTGTTACCACTTCTCAAACAGAAGTTGATTGTTTTGCTATTGAATCTTATTTGATCTTCCTTGCCTATCTTTGCAGAGCAAGTATCCACAGGTCCATGATATATGGGACTGGTGGGTTTCAGATTTGGGCATGATCCCTCCAATGATACCTTTGATGGCCCACCTAAAACAACCTAGACAGACACACCACCCAGCCTAATGAAGGCACACAGGATGTGGCCAGCATCTCACATTTATGGTATTATAAGAACATAAAAAATGTGAACAGGGTTAAACTATTTATACACATACACACAATTGTAAGTAATCAAGACCCGAAGACTGTTCCTTCTAGCACTCTAACCTGAACTATTCCAACTTGAAAAATTCCCATTAGTTCAGACTTCCATGTGTTGACCGATCTTCAGTTCATGTTAATAGATTAGCCATGATACTCTGAGCTGCTACCTTGTACAATAATCTTTTAATTGGAACCTTATTGAATGTTTTCTGACAATCTGAATATACTACACCTAACAATTCCGCTTTATCAATTATGCTTGTTATATCCTCAAAGAGCTTTAGTAAATTTGTCAAACATAACATTCTTTTCAGAAACCCATGTTAATTCTTTTAGATTGTGGTAAGCTTTTCTAAATGTCTTGCTATTTCTTCATTATTAATGGACCCTGAATTTTCCCAACAATGGATAATAGACCCGTTGACTCACTGATTCCTGTTTTTCTCTCCCTTTCTTCTTCAACAGAGGGACCACATTCTGGTTTTCCAAACTGCTGGAACCTTCTTGGAATCCAATATATGCTGGAATATTTTGACCAATGCCTATATTATTTCTGTAGCCACCTCCTGTAAAACTCTTAGATGCAGGCCTCAGTCCTCTGGATTTGTCTGCCTTTACTCCCATCAGTTTGCCAAATACTTTGTCCCTCATGATAGAAACTGCTACAAGATCTTTCCTCCAATGAGCACTTTGCTCAATGATCATCTTCAGGAAGTTTACTGTATTCTTCATCATGAAGAACAATACAAAATATTGTTTTTGTACAAAATAAAATATTTATTTATGAAGTATTTTACAAAATATAAAAATTTCATAAAATATTGCCCTTTCCCTTATTCTCATTTAGTTCTCTGCTTTCTTTTTTTTATATACGTACAGAAGCTCTAGCTGTTTGCTTTTATGTTTCTCATCAATTTACATTCAGAATCAAAGTTCTCCCTCTTTCTTAGCCTTTTAATCATCCGCTACTGGTTCCTTAAAATAAAATCCCAATCCTGTGGTCTGCCATTAGTTTTTGCCATGTTGTTTGCTGTGGTTTTTGATTGAATACACTTCTTGACCATAGATATTTATTCTTCTCTTTTATGCACTTAAAAGTAAGTAATTGACTATGTAGACAGATATTGTTTCAATATTTATCAAGCATCAGAATGAATATTATATAAGTACCTTGATTTGTTAAAGAACTGCCAGACAATAATTCAAATGAAATGCAATCTAAGCCTAAAATGAAAACTGTGGTGAATGGCTAAGAGGATTTGCACAATGATTGGCAAAGTGGATGTATTGCTAATACAGTATTATGTGGGAGATTTTCTTATTTGAGACTTCAGGGCATTCTGCCCAAATGAGAGCAATGTATCTTCCTTGGAATGAATTGACAACGGGTCTCATTGGTTTGCTATGTACATGGGTGCTATCAATAAGCCTTTTACTCTCAGGAGCCAGGAAAACTTCTGTGTCCAGTTCATGACAATACCACCTTTCTTTAGAGGATGCATTTGCCACAGGTTGTTGTCATTTGTTAGGTACATTGCTGGGAAGCTGATTTGGTATATGTCAGTTATAGTGCTGTAAATGATTAATGCACTACAGAGATGGTTCTGCCAAGTCCTCTTTGGAAAAAGTTGTAATCCACAGCACCAGTCACTTGTAAGATGACCCACTAAAGGTTCTATGGTTACATGAATAATCGCTCCATAGGAAAGATACAATGAATGCTGATCTATAGTAACATCATCAAGAAGACAGTCCCCTTTGAAATTCCTCTCCTCCTCTAAACCCAGGATGCAATTGCATTCACAAAATTAATTCCTATCCTGACTGCTTTAAATTCTGTCTGCTCCACTGGGGTGAAGCAGGCAGAGAAACATGTCCTCAACCCCATATCTTTCTGCTTTTTCCTGTTGGGGTACCACTTTCTCTTGTAATCAATATAGACTTGCATCAGTGAGTGTCCCAGGAGAGTATTTGCTGACCAGAGGTTGTGGTATAATGTGTGTCTAAGGCATCACAATAATGCGAAGTGTGCAAGGGTGAGTTAAAGCATGCAAACTGAAGCAATGAATACTGATTGATAGTGATTGTTGGTTGGTGATTATGAAGGCGCAGTGAACTGAGCAGAAAATAGTGCAGCTAGTACCACACTTTCTTGCAGCCAAACAACTCTGGCAGCCTCACCTTCAAGAAACACAAGCCTCCTTTATGTATTACTTGCCACTCATGGTATCAGATCCCCATTTCATATGTACACACAATAAACAGCACACACATCAGCACATGTCAACAGTACGTAGCATTGGTTCAAAGCTGAACGTATGAATTAGCATCAGAAATGGGCCATTTGGCCTCTCAAATCACTCTGTCATTCTCATCTGATTCTGTTTTGAATTCCAGATTAGAACAGATCGAGGATTGCCTGGCTGGCAGAAAACAATGAGCATGCATGAATGGGTGTTTTCTAATTGGCTGAATGCAATGTGTTCAGTCTGGCAAGGGTGTGTGCTGGTATCTCAGCATTTTACAATACATATGCCTTGGATTGGTTGGTTCTAACATCTTCCCCAAGATAGACACTGAACTAAATTAGCCTATGATGTCCTTTTTAGTCCTCCCTCTTTTCTTGAGTAATAGTGACATTTTCTGCTCTCCAATCTGAAGGAACTTTTCCAGGATCTAGCAAATTTTGGAAACTTTATAACAAGCCATCTATTACCTCACTAGCCAACTCTTTTAAGACCTTAGGATGAAGTTTAAAGGAGACTGGGACTTAGTAGTTCACAGTTTAGCCAATTTGTTTAGCACGGTTTCACTTGTGACTGATATTTCACCAAGTTCCTGTGACACTTCTATCCTTGATTTACAGCTACTACTGGACTATGTTTGTATCCTCTGCAGTGAAGACAGAGCAAAGTTTCATCAGGCATTTCCTTATTAACCACTATCAGTTCCTATCTCTCACTCTCCGGATGACCTTTACTTACTTTTACGTGTTCTTTTTTGGAATAGAAACTCTTGCTCTTTGTTTTTATAATTCTAGTTAGCTTCATTACTCTAATTCTTTCCACTGTTTAATCTATTAGTTATTCTCTGCCATTCTTTATATTCTGTTCAAAAGCATTTAAGAAAACAATAGCACCAATTTAGCATGCCACCTCAAGTGAAGTTACTTGAGGTCGATCAAGCGTCCTTTCGGTTTTTTCCAGGAGTTAGCCAATTTAAATCTAGATTCGGAGATGCCGGTGTTGGACTGGGGTGTGCAAAGTTAAAAATCACACAACACCAGGTTAAAATCCAACAGGTTTAATTGGAAGCACACTAGCTTTCGGAGCGACGTTCCTTCATCAGGTGATTGTGGAGGGCTCGATCGTAACACAGAATTGAGAGCAAAAATTTGCAGTGTGATGTAACTGAAATTATACATTGAAGAATTGATTGTTAAGCCTTTCATCTGTTGGAATACAGTGATAGTTTCACTTCTTTCATGTGTAAATCACAAAACCCTTTTTTTAATGGTGTCTAGCTATCACTATTGTTAACAGCTAACCCGAGAATGCAACTTTAAAAAAAGGGTTTTGTGATTTACACATGAAAGAAGTGAAACTATCACTGTATTCTAACAGATGAAAGGCTTAACAGACAATCAATTCTTCAATGTATAATTTCAGTTACATCACACTGCAAATTTTTGCTATAAATTCTGTGTTACGATCGAGCCCTCCACAATCACCTGATGAAGGAGCGTCGCTCCGAAAGCTAGTGTGCTTCCAATTAAACCTGTTGGACTATAACCTGGTGTTGTCTGATTTTTAAATTTAAATCTAGTACCTTTTAGCAAGTCTGACAAGGTCAGATCCTTTTAATAACAGCACTCTTTTCATTATTACAGTAAGCAACATGTTGCCACTCTAATAGGAAAATAATTTTACATTATCCTGAGAACTAGCAAGAATATACTCTTTATTAATTGACAGAAGTAAAATTCAATTAGCAAGTGTTCTCAAAATAACAGTCAGGAAGCATGTGCACCTCTATCATTGGACGTTTGCAGCCCATTATGCTTTGTGTCATATTCTTTTGTCTTTTTTGTAATTTCATTAATAAATACCATATATTCAATTTACTTGAAAATCTCATTGAAGTTTGTTTCACAGTTCAGACTACATCTTGCAGTTACAGATTACTGTGTTAGCTAGTAATATTACTGTGTATTACTAGCTAACACTTCTGTATTACAACTTCTGTGAATTGCATATGGTGGTTAATCATGTGGCTTAACCTGGTCTTTGGATCATTAACAAATTTAGCTCTGAAAGAAATAATGCTCTTAAAGAAATAATGAAACATTCAGTAAAGAGAAAAGAATAATTCAATTCAGACCAGGAGCAGGAAAAAGCCCTTTAAATATGTAAGTAATGGAACACTTGCTTGGGGGTGTCTCTCAAGATTAGTTTGCCTTGAGGCAATCCACCATCATGGATTACACGTGAGCATCCCAGCCATCGGGACTGACAAGCAAAGAAGACAAGTAACTCCCCTGAATCATAGAACTGGGAGGAGCATTCATGGCTGTTTTATAATGCTTCTAAAGTTTATTTCAGTTTGGATCAATGTGATCATTCTCTGGGCATTTGTTTGATTACTTTCACCCACTGACAAGTATTAAATTAGTGGCTCATTGAATATGTAGCGTGACAGTGAAACATCAGGAGGGTTTCACTGGGCCAGTTCTATAGACTGATATCAATCCCTTGAATCCACAGACAACTGGAAAGCAGAAAGGTTGGAAATGAATGCTGAAATGAAAATTAAGATAATTAATTCTGACCTGCTTGCATTAGCAATTCTACTGTGAAATAAAACACACAAGCACAACAAATGTAAATAGTAAAGTCAACAGAACTTAAAATAGCTTTCATAAGGAATTGAAATGACCTGACTCTGTCTCTAGCATGCATGAATCCTGTTCTAAATACTAATCTTCTTTTACATATTTGTACACAGATACTTTTTACTCAAGGGCAGAAACAATTTGTGCCATGAACAAGTGTAAAGGGAGTTTATTAAAGAAAATTGGCAGGTTAAGTAGTTTATTCTGGGGATGTCTAGGCTTGTGCATCATTCTACATATACATGATTATCCTTTGTGACTTTCCTTCAATTTTTCCTAATTCTCTGATATCATGTCATGTGCATTTGTGTGAATAGCACACCTGATTGACATAAGAATTAATTGGATTGACTTAGTCATCCAGTATCTCATAATTCTAGCTTTCAACAAGCTTACTTTTTTCATGTGTTTTTATTTGACAAATAGAAGATGCCCTACACATGATAGTTTGTAACATGGTGTGGTTGTTGCATGATAGCCATCTTGGTAAGGAGGGACAATAGTCCAGTGACAATTGGTATCCAAGGCCATTGAAACCTAGGTTCGTCAGTGCAACATTAATGTGTTCTGCGCATCATTGTACATGAATGCATATATTGTTGGCGGAATGGCACAGGTTACTTACATCCCTCCATCTTCATCCCCCTGCTCCCCAATAAACCTACCTCTTCCTCTGTTCCCACATTCTCCCTCACATCACAACAAACCTTTACCCTTCCTTCCTACTTCTTTCTGCAATGGCCTCACAATCATATTCAGCCACACTCCCCTCCTAATGAAAGGATGCTGAATCAAAACAAATTAAACGCCTCCCCACTGCAAATAGTTCACCTCAAGTGAACTAAATTTACCTGTATTCAACTTTCTTGGAGCTGTGACAATTCCTTTCCCGAACCCTCAAATTTCTCCTCAAAACAATCGTACTTGATCTTTTGTAATCAGTTAGAGTGCAGCATGCATTTAGTGTGATGACAAATTGAGTTACGCTGCTAATGCCACCATGACACTAAAAGAGGGGTTGGCGTTTGGGGAAGGTGAACTTACATGCAGAGTGTGTGCAGAATCGTAACCTGAATTTCACCAGAAATTAGCAAAGTATCAATTTCAGAGAGTTACCATGAGGGTTTCTCTCTGTGAGGTGTCCTGAGTTTTCTTATGCTATTCTCCTCAGGTTGCTTCATTAGGTATGCACCACATCTCGACAGCACCCCATTTACACCCTTAGCAATGGTGGAAGTACTCTCTACTGTCAGGGCTTCTCAACACCAGTTCTGGTACCATTTCTGAAGCCCAACCAACCATGCACCACTACCAGAAGGGCCTGCGATCCACAATTCACATAGTGAATAGGAGAATGAGAAATAAATTCTTCTGGGAGCACATAGGTGACATTGCAAATACAATTGCGTATCTGTAAATTCATTGCTATTTTCCATGGGTCTGGGTGGGTTACTCTTTGGAGGGTCGGTGTGGACTGGTTGGGCCGAAGGGCCTGTTTCCACATTGTAGGGAATCTAATCAAAGCCCCACACACTCTGCACTGAACCTCCATGTTCAGTCTATCCTTTAACTAATTGTCATGCCTATCATTATGGAGCTTCCACATTCTTCCATGTCTCTATGATTTATTACTTCATCTGCCAAAAATACTCTGAGTCTTACAGCTAAGTCATCATAACCACTGTTCTGTACAGTCCCCCAATAGGGTCAGGGTGTTTCTGAATATCAATGACATCGCCCCTCATGCTAACTGATGTTCCCAAGTACACTATCATCCCCTCCCATTGTATATATGTTGAGTTGCCCCCTTTGCAATTATTTTCCCACTCTGCAACCCCTGCATTGCAGCATAGTGTCTCCAACCCATTCAATTGACTTCCCCAGCTTCCCTACTACAGCAGTGCTCCCTGATAATCCTGTTCAACTTTAATGAGCAGACACCAGGTGTGACTGGACCGTAGCTCAACCTCCTGACTGACTTGGATGTACAACCCCAACTGATGAGTAACACAACCCCTGACTCATCGCTGTGTAGCTCCCTAAAAGACTTAATTACAAATCCCTGGACTGGTTGCACTGGATCTGCACCATAGCTCACTCTGTGTACTACAGAACCCATGACCCCTATTGTTCCAAGTGGCTGACTAACTCTGGCCTGGACTGATATTGAACACTAATTTTGACTTATTGTGCTGGCACCCTCTGACCGAAGGCTGTCTTCCTTGACTTGACTGAGTACTAGGAGAAAGTGAGGACTGCAGATGATGAAGAAGGGCTTATGCCCAAAACGTCGATTCTCCTGCTCCTTGGATGCTCCTTGACTGAGCACTATTGCCCCTTAGATTTTGAGACCTGACCATTTGTTTGAAGCACATACAATGTCTTAACTTTGTAAGCTACTAACACATGGTGTTATTGTAATATGGACATAACACATTGCTATACAGCAACGCATACATTCCTTGCTTGGCCACTGCTGCCAAATATGACAAGCTACCTGACTTTACATCAGTAATAAACAGGAGGGCAACACTGATGTACTCTGAGCCTTTCAGCTGTGAATGTGGAGGGGTGGGGTGGGTGGGGGGAGCAAAAGCCCAATGAGATTCTCAGAGCAATTTAATACTGGTCATGTCAATTAAGGTTGATTTAACCTGGGACAAGCAAGGATAAGCCAAAGGGAGAGGGTAAAGATAGAAATATTTTCTCTGTCACAGCAGCCTCTAATTGACCCTATGGGTCTGCAAAGCAGGATCCCCTCCCTTATTTTGTGGACACAGTGCAATGAGCTATCAGGTTTCTCAAATGGCATAGAACTTCCATGTTGCTGATAATATCAGCAGTGGTATAATGAGTACCTTAAATAGTAGTTAATAAATCACTTAGGGGCCAGAATCGACTGGGATAGTGTGGGGATGATCACTGACATCTTTCTCGCCTCCAGTTAATTTTCTGACACACCCACAATGGACAGCAGGAAAGCGACCTTCTTGATCTCATATGCCCTCACCTATCTTCAAATCTGTTGGTTTTGGGAGTGGCCAGCACATTGAGAAACATGGCTATATCTTCCACCCACACACATAGATTACTCTAATTGATCACTCATGGGCCCTACACTTTAATTAGTTAGTTTTCCTCTTATTGGTTATGTATTGATAAAACAATTTTGAATTTTCCTTAAATACATGGGATCATTTTTCATGTCCTCTCTTTGGTCTCTTAATTTTCTTTTTAATTTAACCCTTTCGCTTAGTGTAATTACCAAGATTTTCTGCTGTATTGTGGTCCCAGTATCTGATATAAACTCCTCCAGGTTATCTTGTTCTTTATTCTCCATCTCACCCAGAAAAGTTTAGATTTGGATTTCTCTTCTGTTTTCTTTATGGATACCCTCTTGACATCTTCTTGAATGCTTTCCAGTATTCTGGCACTGGTTTACCATCAGGTAACTGTTTCCAGTCCATTGCTGCCAAATCACATCTGGACCTATTTGATAATTTCAAAATTATAATCCTGGTCTATTCTTGTTTCTTTCTATAACTATATAACATCTAACTGAATTATGATCATCATCACAAAGTTGTTCTGCCACTGATCCCCATTCTCTGAAAATTTTATTCTGTTAAACTAAATCCAGACCTACACATACCCAGTCTTGCTCTGCTTACTTTGTACAGACAGAAAAAATTCTCCTGATTGTATTTTAAGAATCTTGCATTTCCCATCCCTTTTGCATTAATTTTACCTCCGTTGCTTTTATAATTTAAATCCCTTTCCACTACTTCTTCAATGTTGATATATTTTTAAGCAATTTGTCCATGTATTTCCTCTTCTGCTTCCCTCCAACTATTTTGATGGTGTGTATACTCTCAGGCATGTGAGTTTCCCTTTCTTGTTAATCAATTCAATGCATATGATCTAATTTGTATTCCATATCTTCCATATTATGCATTGCATATCAATCTCACTTCAGCTCTGAAAATAAATCTCAAAAAATGTTTAAGAGATGAATAAACATCGGAATACAGTTTAATGTATGTTCTTTAAAAACACTCACACCAAGTATAAAATTGTTGCAAAGAAATAAATCATATTTTTTCTTCTATTGACAACCCAAGCGAAAGAACCAAGATCCATTGTTTAGGACACAAGGCAGGGTACATCATGCTGTGAGCAGGGTATGGTAAAGGTTGTTTTGTTTTAGTATGTAAGAACGTAAGTTTGAGAAGGGAGTCAAATATGAGCTAAAATAAAAGATTGATCAATCTTCATTTCAACTACAAGATGCAGTTTGGAGGAAGAGCATACAGACAGACCTACTTTTGGAGGATCAACAGAATAAAATTTAATGAAAACACTGATGGGAAATGAGTAGTCATCATAGTCCCTGAAGACAACAGGCTGCTCTCACAATAGAGAGATAACTGGTGATACGTTTAAGCTGAGTAACACCACACCTCAGTTGAGGGGCAAGGTAGAGAAGGGACAACCCTCCTGATAATTTCACCCAATGCAGGAAGTTAATCCATGCTGTTAGTGTCAATACATATTTTAATATATAAGAACGTAAGTTTGAGAAGGAAGTCGAATATGAGTTAAAATAAAAGATTGATCAATTTTCATTTCAACTATAAGATGCAGTTTGGAGGAAGAGCATACAGATAGACCTACTTTTGCAGGATCAACAGTATTAAATTTAATGAAAACCCTGACGAGAAATAAGTCATCATAGTCCCTGAAGACAACAGGCTGCTCTCACATTAGAGAGATAACTGATCATAAGTTTAAGCTGAGTAACACCACACCTCAGTTGAGGGGCAAGGTAGAGAAGGGACAACCCTCCTGATAATTTCACCCAATGCAGGAAGTTAATCCACGCTATTAGTGTCAACACTAACAAGTAGAACCAACAACATAAAATATAACTCAATAGGCTAGAGCTGAGCTAAAGATTTGTATTTTCTCCAACAATACTGTCAACAGTATTCAAATCCTTTGGACAAAATACGATGTGTTCCAATTTAAAAGCTACTTATCAGTTTGTCAGATGGACAGAATGTGGGTAGATGAAATTATTGATTGGCAACCAAAAATAAAAAGAGCCCAAAAATGAGGAATGAGAAAATATAGTTGAGTCATCAAAGTCAATTCCTTAATCACATTAATTTTTCTATTGGCAGCTAATAACTTAAATATTCTTTGTCTGAATCATTCAATCTCAACCTTTACCACCCAATATTGTTTTGTCCTGATATTGTTCTAATTTAATTTAGTTATCAAAATGTTTGGAAAATTAAGCACTTTTGTATTTCTCCAGTGCATGTTGCCATATACTTCACATACTGAACAGTAGAAACAATCGTCCTCTCATTGAAATTCTCTGATTGTAATGTTTGTACCATTTATTTTAAAAGAAGTTTACTGGATGTAAGTTTGCTGACTGAGATCAGTGAGAAAACGTACATCCAGAGCCTCAACCTGAGCTACAAATCCTCTCAAACCTCGCTAATAAGTTCACTTATATGTTCCACAGACCCCTGTTTCTTTCTCTTTCTAAGATAAAAAAATTCATAACTTTAGGGGTACCAAAATGAAAATTTCAATTTTCAATCACATTGTTGAAAATGTATTTCCAATTACTTTTCAGAATCTCTCTTTTTTATATATTTAAGTATTTGCTAGCTATTTTTGGGTGTTCCATGATTGTGTTCATTAAGATGAGCATTATCGCTACAGGAACACATGTCAGCATAAAGTAGTTACAAATCAGTTAATGATAGATTGGATCTAATTTGAAATTCCCTTGACTCAGAAGGAAAATTTCAAATGGAACTAGTTGAAAACTACAACTCAAAGCACATCTAACTGGGGTGTGCCAGTACAGTTGGGAAATCTAACCAGAAATTATTTAGCAGTCGATTCTATCAGCCAAATGTGGCTATGACTGGTGACCTGTGAACTGGGCACTGATGGCGTGATCCAACCTTCCCTGCATTGCATGAGTATTCGAGTGGCTGCTCTGCTCTGCTTTTAGCCTGGAAGTAGGTGCATGACATGTTTACAGCTTTGGCACTACTGTTTACATTCCTAGTACTTATTTTACAGGAAGGTCCCCACTGCACCTGATTCCTCATTAAGGTAGATGTGAAGAATTTGATGGTTCAATTTGACGAAGGTGAGGAACATCTTTTGCTATCCCGAGTAGCATCTATCACCTCCAAACAACAACAGGAAAAATAAATTAACTGGATCTTTGATCTTATTGTTGATTGTGGCACCTCACAGTCCATAGTTGGTTACTTATGTTTGCCTACTTCATAACAGCAACCAGGCTTTTTCAGGACTTACTGGCAAAGAAACTGGGACATGCTGAGATCATGAAAGCTGAAATATAACAAAGTGTTCTTTCTTAACTGACATTGTGACTTTATTGGAACTGCTCAGGAAGAACACAGGAAATGAACAAAATTAAGGAATCTCTTGACATCCAGATGTTTGATACTTCAAGTTCAGTCATAAACAGGGGATCCGTTTGATCATGACCCCACACTTACAGAGAAATGCACAGCAGCTTTCAGGGACTACTGCACCACAGCACAGGAACCAACAGTGAGTAATCATTGGTTGTGAAGTAATTTAGAAATCTCAGGAGACATGAAAACATTGAATGGAAGCAAACTCTTTTTCTTCTCTCTGCAATCCCAATAGACAGAGTATGTTGTAAGTCAACTTAAATGTTTGCACTGGATTCAATCCTTTCTTGAGTTGAAAGGTCAATGTGTTAGCCACTGCACTGCCAAAATAGTCTCCTAAAACATCTTTATTCATTTGTAAGTAATGAAAATCAAGAAATTAAAAACATAAATCATTACTCACCAAACAGGTCACAAAATAAGTAAACTCTCTTCTTGATAAGCAAAAAACATGAATTCAAAATTTAAATAGTTTCTTTCTGTGGAGCAAAATTATAGGAACACCATTCAAGCATTTTACATCAAATGATTGCCCTTTTATTTGGTTGTGTGTTGAGGCTTCTGTAAGGCTGCTGAAAAATTTATATTAATTTTACTGTTGAGAATTAGAAATATATCTAATTTTATTTTGTTGCTCCAGAAAAAATTGATATCAAATTAAATCAGTCAATCCATTATTTTATGAATTTCTATGAAATTGCAATTTTTATTTGTAATCTATAAATCTAATCATATTGTTCTGTGTCATTGACTACTCTACACAGGTTTGAATAAAAGACTAAAATATTGGTGCATGCATCATAAACCTTTATATAACACCAACCATAACCACAGTTTATGCTTTGAGATTAATGAAGATGCATATACAAATCCCATTATTTGTAAACACTGGGTCTCATAAGTGACAAGGAGAAAATGTGAAGGACGCATTTGAGCACTGAGTGTGTCTGAGGATTTTAATCACATTAGAGACAGATTTACATAATATCTGCAGTGTTCTTTGATCTGATGCAAGTTGCAGTATTTTTATTCTTGAGTTAAGGTTGGAGATAACGTACAATATTAATCCTCAATTTACATTGATGTTTTAAGATTAAACCCCTAACTATTGCTGGCTTTGTAGCAGAATGTTGAAGATTAGTTCACACCTGCAGTGATCTTGATGGATCGATGACATTTGATATGTAAATATTTGTCTCTTCTAAAAAAGAGGATGCATGCACAACCATACAAAATGCAAGGATTACATCAAACTTAATTTGTGTAATGGCGGTTCCTGTTTGAAATGGCTGAGGAGGGATATGTTGAATTAAACAACTTGCTCCAGCATTAAGTAAAACATAATGGTAGCTTTGAACAGGGCTACTCCCAGATCAACGAGGGGCCCTACAAGCAACCATCTGAGGCAGTTTGATAAGAGGGTGCCAAAGGATAGACAAGCAATTGATTCCAGCCTCATTAATGAAAGGATGTTGTCCCATTAAGCGAACAGCACAAAGGGTGTAAATCTCAGCCCATGAAGCAGCCAGCCGAACACAGTAAGCAGCTGTAAAAACTAAAGCAGCTAAAGTTATTTTGTAGTAATTAGTAGTTTCTTTGAAGTTATTCACAATACAGAGGAATCTCGATTGTCCAAAGGACGCCGGCAAGCAGTATTTCATTCAGTTAATCGAATTCCAGATAATTGAATGCCGGATAACATAGTTTAGGGTCAAGACTGTGGTGCTGGAAAAGCATGGCATGTCAGGGAGCATCCGAGCAGCAGAGGAACCGACACTTTGAGCATATGCTCTTCATCAGGAATGAAGCTGTGAACAGAGGGGATAGTGAGATAAATGGGAGGGGTTCTGGGGGGAAGGTAGCTGAGAGTGAGGTCAGCAGATGCAAGTGGGTATAATGGTGATAGGTCAAAGAGGAGGGTGGAGCGGATAGGTGGGAAGGAGGATGGATAGGTTGGACAGGTCATGAGGGCAGTGCCGAGTTGGAAAATTGGAACTGGGATAAGGTGCGGGAGGGGAAATTAGGAAACTGGTTAAATCCATATTGATGCCATGGCATTGGAGGGTCCCGAGGTGGAAGATGAGGTGTTCTTCCTCCAGGCATCAAGTGGTTAGGGAGTGGTGATGGAGGAGGCCCAGGGCCTGCATGTCCTTGGCGAAGTGGGAGGGGGAGTTGAAGTGTTCAGCCACGGGGAGGTTGGGTTGGTGCAGGTGTCCAGGAGGTGCTCTCTGAAGTGCACGGTGAGTAGGCATCCTGTCTCCCCAGTGTAGAGGACACCGCATCGGGAGCAACGGATACAGTAAATGACATTTGTGGAAGTGCAGGTAAATCTTTGATGGATGTGGAAGGCTCCTTTGGGGCCTTGGATGGAGGAGGGGGGAGGTATGGGTCAGGTTTTGCAAGTCCTGTAGTGGCAGAGAAAGGTGCTGGGATGAGAGGGTGGGTTGGTGGGGGAGCATGGACCTGATGAGGGAGTCGTGGAGAGAACGGAAATTGGGATAGGGATTCACACCAGATGGCATCATCAACCACGTGGGAGGGGAAGTTGCAGTCTCTAAAGAAGGAGGCCATCTGGTGTGTTCTGGTGGAACTGGTCCTCCTGGGAGCACATGTGGCGGAGGTAGAGGAATTGTGAATAAAGGATAGCATTTTAACAGGAGGAAGGGTGGGAGGAGGTGTAGTCCAGGTAGCTGTGGCAGTCAGTGGATTTGTAGAAGATGTCAGTGTTGAGTCAGTCACTGCTGATGGAGATGGAGAGGTCCAGGAAGGGGAAGGAGGTATCTGAGATGGTCTAGGTGAACTTAAAGTTGGGGTGGAGTATGTTGGTGATGTTGATGAACTGTTCAACTTCCACGTGGGAACACGAGATGGCACCGATACAGTCATCTATATGGCGGAGGATAAGGTGAGAAATAATGCTGGAATAACTACAGAAGATGGACTGTTCCACATAATGGACAAAGAAACAGGCATAGCTGTGGCCCAAGCGGGTGTGCATGGCTACTCCTTTTGTCTGGAGGAAGTGGGAAGATTCAAAGGAGAAATTATTTAGGGTGAGGACCAGTTCAGCCAAAAGAATGAGAGTGTCTGTGTCTGTGTCTGTTAGCCGAGAGCATCAGGACCTTGTGATCTTGCCGGATAATCTGATATTCAGATAATTGAATGCCGGATAATCAGGTTGCTCTGTATTAATAAATAGCTTCTAGTTAAGGATTCTTCAGATGATCATAGAGATAGATTTCAACACAAATATAGTTCTATGCATAACCAAAGTATAATACAATAATTAAGGGAAACATTTAAACCCAGATATGAAAGTTAATTAGTTTCAAGAAATGCTTTTCATATCTCTAAAAGATGCCGAGTTTGCCTTGAATGAAATAGATTGTTCACATCTCATTAGTTACAAAGTGCTAACAATAGAAGCAGCTGTATAACTTCACACTTTGTAACTAACTTTATAATAGAAATTAAAATACAAATCTTACAGCAATTAGTTAAATCCAACTGTCTTTTGTATTTTTGTGTATGTAAAATTGGGACAGTGGAAAGTGTAAGAGGAATAATTGCATTTGATAAAGTTAGCACATGGGATACAATTAATAACAGTATTCAAGCAGTTGTTAGAGATAAGCAAGGCTGGGACAGATCTGAAGAAGTATAACCAGCAACTTTGGAATGTACATTGATGGGATGTGGAGAAAGATCCTAAGGCCAGGTGATTACAATGTATGTTAAACATCATAAGGTCATGGGAACCTGGGACTGTCCTTAGGAATGTCCATCATTGATTAGGTATTTCACAGGATTGAGTGATTGGACTAAGGGGAAAGAACATAGTGACCACGCTGTATGTGTTTATTGTAACACATAAAAATGATGTATTTCACTGTAAAAACCAAATTGTGTCACTGCTTCTTTTTCCTGTCTGAGATGTAGCTTAAGAGAACGACTGGGTTCTCACATTGAGGCCAGATTTGGGGAAGGTCTTTGGCCCTCGTGCTGCATTAACCAGTCGTTGCTTGAATAAAAGTCTTCCACTTGTCTGAATTCTGCCTGCCTCCTGAGTCTTTGTCCCCATCAAAAATATTTAAACCCAGATATGAAAGTTAATTAGTTTCAAGAAATGCTTTTCATATCTCTAAAAGATGTCGCAAAAGAGAATTGTGCATCTCAGGAAGAAAGGTAATCGGATGGGGGGGGACAGGTTGGAGAGACAGGAATTAAAGTTAAGGTGCAGAGAAAGGAAGTTGGGGAGGGAGCAGAGAGACACTATTTTCTTGAGAGTAGGGGCCTCATTCTGCAAACTCCCTCCCCCACCTCTTTCTTTCCACCCTTTTAATAGTGGGTTGCTATCTCTCACCTGATACTCACATCAATCTTGTGAACTGGATTATATTTGAGTTAACTGAGCCTTTAACAAGTTTAATTAGCCCATAATTATGATCCAAATATGGTATGGTTGGGTGGGGAACTTCAGTGGGGGGGCCATTGCTTGTATTATGGGTGGCAGCTCGGTGTTAGGAAGAAAGTTAGTGTGCTGGGTAACACACTACTTTAAATGAATCTCCCCTTCCATACAGAAAACATAGTAGGTGGGAAGTGTCAAATCATTTACAGTTGATACATAGTTTAAAGTGGTATGCAGGGAGTTGCTCTGGGAGTCCTCAACAATGAATGTGGACCACATGATGTCTCGTGGGTTCAGGTCAAACATGGGCAAGGAAACCTCCTGCTGATTACCATGCACCAACCTCCCTCAGCTGATCAGTTCTCCTCCATGTTGATCGGCACTGAGAGGAAACACTGAGGTTGGCAAGAGCACAAAATGTATTCAGGCTGGGAAATTTCAAGGTTCACCACCAAGAGTGACTCACTAGCAGTACTACTGATCGAGCTGGTCGGGTCCTAAAGGGCAGAGCTGCTAGACTGGGTCTGCAGCAGGTGGTGAGGGAACCAACATGAGGAAAAACGTACTTGACCTCATCCTTACCAGTCTGCAGCTGCTGATGCATCTGTACACGACAATATCAGTAAGATAGACCACCGCACAGCCCTTGTGGAGACAAAGTCTTGCCTTCACATTGAGAATACCTCTACAATGTTGTCTGGCACTATCACTGTGCTAAATGGGACAGACTTTGAACAAAACAAGCAGTTCAAGATTGGGCATCCATGAGGTGCTGTGGGCTATCAACAGCAGAATTGCACTCCAGCACAATCTGTAACGTCATGGTTTGGCATATCCCCCACTCATCTATTACCATTAAGCCAGGGAATCAATCCTGGTTCAATGGAGAATGCAGGAGGGCTTGCCAGGCACAGTACCAGGCAAACGTGAAAATGAGGTGTCAACCTGGTGAAGCCACCAAACAGGACTATTTGTATCCCAAACAGCATAAACAGCAACTGATAGACAGAGCTAAGCGATCTCACAATCAACAGATCAGATCTAAGCTCTGCAGTCTTGCCACATTCAGTCATGAATGGTGGTTGACAATTAAATAACTGACTAGAGGAAGAGGGTCCACATACGAACAACTCCAGTTCCTGCACGAATGCCGAAAGAATCGAATCCTTCCACCATGTGTCAGATACAGACCACCAGTCAACAACCCACAGGGACACAGCCAGACAGAACGGACTCAGGATGATCCAGGTAATGATTACAGACGCTCACAACAGACTTCACAGATACAGACAGGAAATTGCGCGCCAAAAATCGTTAATTTCAAAAACCACCAATCAGGAATGGACCCGGACCATAGAACAGGCCGTCACCATAGGACAGAACAGGACCACACACCGCAAAAAAACGGCACTAAAAGAAAAAAATGGCCAAACTAACACACAACAGAGAGGACACCACAACACACACCTGGGTTAGAAACCTCTCCCACAGACAGCTCACAGACACGGAAAGAACAATACTGGCCAAGGGACTCAACTACAACCACAGGGACGCCAAGACAGCAGACTTCCTAGCAGCACTAGAATGCACACTCAGGAACAATGGACTGACAGAAAAGACACAACATACAGTGAGGCAAAGTATCGTACCCCTGATAACAAGGAAAAGACAAACACATAACCTCAACACCAAGGAGAGGGAAGCACTAAAATCACTAAGAAACGATAAGAACATAATAATACTACCAGGAGACAAAGGCAGAATGACGGTCATCCTGGACAAAGCAGAGTACATCCAAAAAGCGCAACAACCACTTGCAGATACCAACACCTCCCAAAAGAGGGAGTTTGACCCCACCCCACAGCTCACCAATAGGATAAACAACACACTGAGTAACCTACAAAAAAACCGACAGATAACCACGTTTGACCTACAAAGAATGAAACCTTAAAGCAACAACATCCCCAGATTCTATGGACTACCCAAAGTGCACAAACCAGACATCCCACTCAGACCCATAGTATCACTACCAGGGACACCATCACACAAACTGGCTAAGGAACTACAGCAGAAACTGAAACACCTGATCAGCGGATCCAGACACTCTATACAGTCAACACAGGAATTCTTGGACATCATCAGAAATATACACATAGACAAGGAAGGAACTATGGTCTCATTCGATGTAATGGCACTGTTCACCTCTATCGACAAAACCCCAGCCAGATAAACAATAGCCAACCTGCTGGACATACAGAACAGACAACAGGACGGTGAACCTATCAACAAAGATGGCATATTCAAGCTACTGGACCTGTGCCTCACAACACACTTCACATTCAACAACCAAATATATGAACAAATCAACGGCACACCCATGGGCTCACCCATCTCTGGACTCATAGCAGAAGCGATAATGCAAAGATTAGAACAAACAGTCTTACCGCAAATTCAACCCAAACTCTGGGTCAGATATGTGGATGACACCTTTGTAATCATTAAAAACACAGAAATAGAGAACACACACCGGATCATCAACGCCACACTCACAGGAATCCGATTCACTAGAGAGGAAGAAAAGGACAACCAACTCCCATTCCTAGACGTGATGTTACAGAGAACACCTAACAGAGAATTCACCACAAAGGTATACAGGAAAGCCATACACACAGACCAAGTCCTAAACTACGAAAGCAACCACCTCAACACACACAAAAGAAGTTGTATCAAGACACTGTTCAAAAGGGCCACCACACACTGCAGGACACCAGAACTGCAAAAAGAGGAAGAAGAACACCTATACAATGTATTCGCCAAAAACGGATACCCCCGCAATTTCATCAACAGATGCCTAAGGGAAAGACAACGGAACGAGGACATGCCTCCACCCAAAGGACTAGCCACACTACCATACATCAAGAGCATTTCCGAACTGACAGCCAGACCACTAGGACTCATAACAGCACACAAACCAACAGCCACTCTCAGACAACAACTCACCAGAACGAAGGACCCGATACCCAGCATGAGCAAAACCAATGTAGTGTACAAAATCCCATGCAAGGACTGCACAAAACACTACATAGGACAAACAGGAAGACAGCTAACGATCCGCATCCATGAACACCAACTAGCCACGAAACGACACAACCAGCTATCCTTAGTAGCCACACATGCGACAAGCAACATGAGTTCGACTGGGACAACACTACTATTATAGGACAAGCCAAACAGAGAACAGCCAGGGAATTCCTAGAGGCATGGCACTCATCCACAGATTCAATTAATAAGCACATTGACCTGGACCCAATATACCGACCACTGCAGCGGACAGCTGGAACTGACAACCACTATAAATGCCAGAGGAAACATCACAGAAGCGCTTCACAGGAGGCTCCCGAGCACTGAGGATGTTACCTAGACAGGGGACAAAACGTCTGCAACACAAATTCCCAGCTCGGCGAACAGAACCACAACAACAAGCACCCGAGCTACAAATCTTCTCACAAACTTTGAAGGCTCCATAAATATTCTCAATGATGGAAGAGCCCAGCACATCAGTGCCAAAGCTAAGGCTGAAGTTTTCACAGCAATCGTCATCCAAAAGTGCCAAGTGGATGATCTATCTCAGCCTCCTCCAGTGGACCCAGCGTCATAGATACCAGCCTTCAGGTAATTCAATTCACTCCACATGATATCAAGAACAGTTGGAGGCAATGGGTCTTATAAAGGCTATGGGCCCTGACAACATTACTAAAGACTTGTTGCCCCCCCCCCCAGCTAAATTGTTCCACTATAGTTACAACACTGTCATCTACCCGACAATGTGGAAAATTGCCTAAGTGTGTCCTATACATAAAAAGGAGGACAAATCCAACCTAGCTAATTACCACCCCATCAGTCTACTCTCAATCATCAGTAAAGTGATGGAAGGCTTCATCAACAGTGCTATCAAGCAGCTCCTGCTCAGCAATAACCTGCTCAGTGATGCCCAGTTTGGATTCCACCATGACCACTCAGTTGCTGACTTCATTAGAGCCTTGGTTCAAACACGGACAAGGAGCTGAATTCCAGAGGTGAGTTGAGAGAGACAGCTCTTGACATCAAGGCTGCATTTGACCGAGTGTGGCATCAAGGAGCCTTCACAAAACTGGAGTCAATGAATATCAGGGGTCAAACAGTCCAGTGGTTAGATTTATTCCTGACACATAGGGAGATGGTTGTGATTGTTGGAGGTCAGTCATCTCAGCTCCAGCACATCTCAGCTGGAGTTCCTCAGGGTAGTGTCCTAGGCCCAACCATTTTCAGCTGCTTCATCAATTACCTTCCCTCCATCATAAAGTCAGAAGTGGGGATGTCGCCAATGATTGCACAATGTTCAGCACCATTTGCAACTCCTCAGATGCTGAAAAGTAGTCCGTGTCCAAATGTGACAAGATCTGGACAATATTGAGGCTTGGACTGACAAGTGGCAAGTAACATTCATGCAACACAAATGCCAAGCTATGACCATCACCAATAAGAGACAATCTAACTACCTCCCCTTGACATTCAATGGTGTTACCATCACTGAACCCCCCACTATCAACATCCTCAGAGTCATCATTGATCGAAAACTTAATTGGACTCATAAATGCATTGATGACAAAAGCAGGTCAGGGGTTAGTAATACTCAGCAAGTAACTTATCTCCTGACTCCTAAAAGCCTGTCCACCATCTACAAGGCACAAGTTAGAAGTGTGATGGAATACTCCCCACCTGCCTCAATGAGTGACGTCCTGACAACACTCAAGAGATTGATACCATCCAGGACAAATTGAGTGGCACTGCAACCACAAGCATCCACACTCCCTCCAACACCAGCATTCAGTAGCAGCAGTGTGTACTATCTACAAGATGCACTACAGAAATTCACCAAAGATCCTCAGACTGCACCTTCCAAGCCCACGAATACTTCCATCTATAAGGGCAAGGGCAGCAGATATATGGGAACACCACCACATTCAAATTCCCCTCCAAGCCACTCACCATCATGACCTGGAAATATATCGCCATTTCTTCACTGTTGCTGAGTTATAATCCTGGAATTCCCTCCGTAATGACATTGTGGGTCAACCTACAGCAGGTGGACTGCAGCAGTTTAAGAAGGGAGCTCACCACCACCTTCTCAAGGGCAACTAGGGATGGGTAATAAATGCTGGCCAGACAGTGATCCTTCCAAAAAAAATGAATAAATACAAAAAAAAGGGGAAATAGGTCCCTATAAATCTTTATTTGTGGTTACGCTGCATGATGTATACTTTCAGTGTTAACTCATCCTATGATATCAATATTTCTTTATATTCCATGGATTAGCTAACTTCTCCTTAAATGCACCTATGTTTTTAATCTCAATGGTAATAGCGACCTCCACATTCAAAGTACTCACTGGATAAATACAACTCTCCCGAATTCCAAACTGGACTTATGTGCATTCATTCAGAGCAATTATTTATGAATTGACAAATCAAGATGCTCGATATCTTTTATATCAAAACCCTGAACTTAGATAACTTGCTTTGGACATAAGTATTTGTAATTGCATGCTATCAGTTAAGGTGCTTTTAGCAATTCACGGGAAGGTTTGCAGATGAAGAGCAGCTCAAACAATTTATGCCTAAAGTAGAAGTGGGCGTCTGTCCCTTCCTTTCATTTCTTTATGAAAGAAATGCATGTATAAGAAAGCAAGTTAAAGGTAACATCAAGACAAATACAAAGGTATTCCATATTACAAAAGCTAGTGGCAAGCTGGAAGAACAGGAATCTTTTAAAGATCAATAAATGGTTACTAAAAAATGGAATAAAAACAACAAAGATAAGTTATTAAAGAAATTGACTGCAAAATATAAAAGCAGGTAGCAAATGCCCCTTTCTAAAAAGGAAGAAAATAGTTACAGTGCTTGTTGGTCCATTGGAAGATGAGACTAGGGAGTGGGGAACACAGAAATGATGGAATGTATGAAAGCAGGGGAGTCGTGCAACTATACAAGGCATTAGTGAAACTGCCATCTGGGGTATTGCTTACAGTTTTGGTTCCTCTAGTTGAGGAGATGTATCGTTACATTGGAGGCAATTCAGAGAAGATTCACTAGATTGATTCCAGAGGCGAAGTATTAGTCATATGAAGAGAGATTGGTCAGTTTAGGCCTGTATTCTGTACAGTTTAGGAGAATGAAAGGAGATCTAATTGAGATGATTAAGATGCTAAATGGAATTGACAAAGTAGATGTGGAGAGGATATTTCCTGTTGTTGGGTAATCGAGAATAAGTGATCATAGATTTAGAGGAAAGGGTAGCAAATTTAAAACAGAGATGAGGAGAAATTACTTCTCTCAAAGTGTTGTGAATCTGTTGAATTCACTGATCTAGAGTGCAGTGGATTCTAGGATACTGAGTAAATTTAAGGAGGAGGTGGACAAGTTTTTAATTAGTAATGATTGAAGGACTATGGAGAGCAGGCAAGAATGTGGAGTTGAGGCCAAAATGAGATCAACCATGATTGTATTGAATGGTGGAGCAGACTGCAGGAGCTAAAGTATCTACTCCTACTCCTACTTCTACTAATATTCTTGTATTGCAAACTTCACTGGCTCTCCATTTTATTGGTAAGAAGTGATTCAAAATTCTGATGAGTTTATTCCTTGTTTTTTCTGAACCAAGTATGTGTTAGACAAAATCCATGCTTTGTTCTCTGCATCCCCAAAATTTCAAAATTGTGGAAAAACTCTTCTCTATCCATTGGAATGACCCTGAACTCAGTTGCTCACTGTTTCAAAAAGACCTTGCTCTCATGTTGATATTTCCATCCTGGATATGTTACAATGAAGCACAGTGCAAGCGCAAGGAACTACACCAAATTTATCCACTCAGGTTCTTATAGTCTGCAGGAATCAGAATTGAATTCTGTGTCTTGAGTACATGATCTTGGTCCTATATTTGTCTCAACCTGCCCACCTCCCCCCCATCACCACAATGTCTGTGGCTCAGTGGTTAGCACTGCTGTTTCACAGCACCAGGGACCCAGGTTCAATTCCAGCCTCAGGTCAGTGTCTGTGTGAAGTTTGCACATTCCCCCTGTTTCTGGGTGCTCTAATTTCCTCCCACAATCTAAAGATGTGTAGGTTAGGTTTGCTCATAGTCTTCATAGATGCCTAGGTTAGGTACATTAGTCAGGGTAAATGTAAAGTAATGGGGAATGCCTCTGGGTGGTAGACTTGGTGGTGAAAATGTGTTGCTGGAACAGCGCAGCAGGTCAGGCAGCATCCAGGGAACAGGAGAATCGACGTTTCGGGCATAAGCCCTTCTTCAGCTTGACTTGGTGGGCCAAAGTGGCCTGTTTCTATACTGTAGGGATTCTATGACCTTGTTTGTTTCACTACCAGAGGAGCAGATCCATTTTCCTGCTTTCACATCTTCATTTACAGCTTTTTACATCTAAATTTCTCTCTCACCAGAGACAGGAATTCCTTTCTCTTTAGCTATGAACATCCATATCATCTATTCCTCTCACTGCTCCTCTATCTCTGTCCACAACATGCAAAACTCAACTTTTCAATCCCTTTCAGTTCTGAAGAAGTCATATCAGGCACAAAATGAGGACAAACTGTTCCTCTTCGCAGATGCTGTCAGTCCTGTAAAGTTCCTCTAGCATTTTCTGTGCTTATTTAAAATTGTTGTCAGACAGTATGAAATAGCAACAGCATGAGACCATTCAGCCCCTCAAACCTGCTCTGCCATTTGACATTTGATTCCCCTACTGATCAATAATCTATCTCAACATTTATTACGCAATGCGCTTCCCCCTCAGCTCTCTGCGGCATGGAGTTATAGAGATGTACAGCATGGAAACAGACCCGTCGGTCCAACCCATCCATGACGACCAGATATCCCAACCCAATCTAGTCTCACCTGCCAGCACCCAGCCCATATCCCTCCAAACCCTTCCTATTCATATACCCATCCAAATGCCTCTTAAATGTTGCAATTGTACCAGCCTCCACCACATCCTCTGGCAGCTCATTCCATACACGTACCACTCTCTGTGTGAAACCGTTGCCCTCTTTTATATCTTTCCCCTCTCACCCTAAACCTTTGCCCTCTAGTTCTGGACTCCCCGACCCAGGGAAAAGACTTTGCCTATTTACCCTATCCATGCCCCTCATAATTTTGTAAACCTCTATAAGGTCACCCCTCAGACTCCGACACTCCAGGGAAAACAGCCCCAGCCTGTTCATCCTCTCCCTCTAGCTCAAATCCTCCAACCCTGGCAACATCCTTGCAAATCTTTTCTGAACCATTTCAAGTTTCACAACATCTTTCTGATAGGAAGGACATCAGAATTGCGCGCAATATTCCAATAGTGGCCTAACCACTGTCCTGTACAGCTGCAACATGACCTCCCAACTCCTGTACTCAATACTCTGACCAATAAAGGAAAGCATACCAAAGTAAGTTCCAAAGACATATAAACCTGTGAGGGAAGAATTTCCTCCTTTCTCAGTCTGTACTTTCCCATGACCTCAATACTGTGGGAATCTTTAGTATAATCATCAATGTTTTGTAATTTGCCTTGTTTTTTCACTTGTTTCTACTTAATTTCAATCTTGGTGATGTCCTGTATTACAGGCTTTGGCACCTCGCCTATGTTTTTCAATTAAAACAAAAAGTACATCACCAAGGTGAACTGAGTGTCTGTCACATTGAAGGTTCTCCAGGTTCCAATTTGAGAATAATGCACCAAACAATTATTTAGTAAACTTGATGGGCAGTCGTGTATCAGTCTCTGATCAAGAATGAGTACTGAATTTGTGGGTTGAAATTTGTATCCCAGAGAGTGCTACATACAGGGAAGTAAAGGAGAGACTAGAAAGAAGCTTAATTCAGAATATAGAAATGTAGAAACTACTGTTTGCCCAGATTCCACTCACAGCTAATGGAACCATAAAACTCTATTTTGTTAAGCATTTATATGGCAACATCACACAGTCATTTTGATGGTGTTGCTTTTATAAATGAGCATTTTTTCCTCAAGCTATATGCAACACTCTGTGTGAACTGACCTGTTATATATTCAGTAACATGAGACTAGAAGGTTAGTATATTTTAGGATGCTCTTCTACATTTGCATAAATGTTTGTCAGCATGAAGCTGTTTAATATCAAGGCCCATCCTGAACTCCAGTTCTATTATACTGTAGAGGATACAATTTCTCATGAAGTCTCTGAAATGTAATTTTCTAACTCAGCAGCATCACAGTGCAGACAATGTTGAATTAATGTTATTACCTGCAGCATATTTCTACAGATTGTGAACCAACAGTGGTATAGTACAGTAGTACAGTACTGAGTTTGGGATGGTGTATGACTTGGAGGAAAGCTTGCAAGTGGTGGGATTCTTAGGCATCTGTTTACCTTGTCCTTCTAATGGTAGTATTTGAGAATTTAAATGCTGCTGTCAAAGAACTCTTAGCCAGAGACTGCAATGCATTCTGTATGTAGAAGATACTGCTTCCACTTTTGTATTGATGATAAAGGGAGTGACTGTTGAAGATGATTGATCGGTGCCAATCAAGCAAGTTGTTTTGTCCTGTGCAGTGTTAACCTTTTTGAGTGTTGTTGGAGTTGCATTCTTTTCGTCAATTGGACAGTATTCCATCACACCCCTGACTTACACTTGCAGGTGATAGTCCAACATTAAGGAGACAGTAGGGGATTATTTTCAGATCCCTCACTCAGAGTATCACCTGTGTTCTTGCCACCCTCAGCACTTCTCCAAAAGTGGAGAATTTATCTATTAGGGAATGTTCAACCTGATACCATGAAAGCTCAGGGAGTCTAGAAGCAATGTTGATGACTTCCAGAGCCACTCCTTCTTGACTATGTATCACTGTGCCACCACCTTCAGTGGATCTGTCCTCTCTGCTTTACAGGGATGGTGGTCTGGGACACTGCCTGTTTAATATGATTCCATGACTATAACTATGTCAAGCTAGTGCTTGATGAGAATGTGTATGGATTTCCCAATTTAGGCACAGGCCCTCAGATGTCGATAAGTAAAACTTTGCAGGCTTCACTGGGATGTGTTTGCTATTGGTACTTCCAGTGCCTAGATTGATGCCAAGTGTCCATCCAGTTTCCCATTCAGACTTTGCAGTGGCTCGGTGCAGCTGAATAGGCCATTTCCGAGGATAGTTAAAAGTCAACTCTATTCTGTGAGTCTGGAGTCACACATAGACCAGATCAGTTAAAGATGACAAATTTCATTTCCTAAAATGTGTCAGCAAACTAGATGGGTTTGTACAACATTCGAAATTGGTTACAAGGTGGCCATTTGACTAGCTTTTAATTCTATATTTCTGAGTGAACTCAAACTTCCCCATTTGTCATGGTGGGATTCAAAACTCATGCTTAGTGACATAACCACTCCTCCACTGCTGCCCCCAGCTCCTACACTGTCCTTGTCCCCTGTTACATCTTTGAGAATACAACATCACATTCAATATCTTAGTGAAACTGTATCCTGCCTCTGATATGCCTGATAAATCCTGTGCAGTAATAATATCTGAGTTAATGTCTGTAAGTGTGAAATTGAGCAAAAATATTTCATCTTTATGATTCCCTTCTTGTTCTTCACCTTTTTCTCTTCCAGCACAATTTGACATGATGCATCGATGTATCTGAGTGGATACAGGCATTAGAATGAGGTTGCAATGGTTCCATGAGGGGACTAGGGGAATAAAAATGTGTGGACTTGTATCATCCATGGCTTGTAGATCTAAAGAGTTTGGGACGTAAGGGGAAAAAAGGATTATTTGAAAGAGAGTTAGGTATGAATGGTACCATCTTGCTTCAGCCCAATCATGAGATGCAGTGAAAGTGGTTCCAATGACACCCACTGTGTTTTCCACTGAAAGTGAGGACATCCAGTTATGCCTACCCCCCCTGTCTTAGCTTTGCTGCTTCCCACCATGTAACTTGCACTGCCAGAGAGAGAGAGAAATGTGTTAGTAATGGTAATGAAATCAACAGGAGAAAGTGAGGTCTGCAGATGCTGGAGATCAAAGTTGAAACTTTATTGCTGGAACAGCACAGCAGGTCAGGCAGCATCCAGGGAACAGGAGATTCGACGTCGAATCTCCTGTTCCCTGGATGCTGCCTGACCTGCTGTGCTGTTCCAGCAATAAAGTTTCAACTAATGAAATCAACAGTTTTGGGAAACTATGGCTAATATGTTTAAATAACCGGTAGTTTGCAATAAGATGTGAGAGGGCTGTGAGGTGTGCAGAACTCTAAGAGTCATCAGTAAAGATTTGATTGTTAGGGTTATGATATCTGATTGATAGAGATTTATTGGTAGGTGAATGATAGGGTGTGGTGCATTGAATAGCATAAAGCAGTTGATAAATAAAATATAAGCAAAGAATTTGAAGCAGCAGGTACTTCACTGCATCAATTATGTTGTTATGCATTTCTGTTTATAATCATAGCTGCTGGATCTGCAAGCCATTTTAAATAGATAACAAGAGGTTATTTTTGTAGTGTTGAGGCATCTGAGAGGTGTTTATGCTGTGAGAGTTGATGGAAGCAATGTTTTAAATAATTAATCTAATTTATTACAGCAGTGTAGCAACCCTGACTGATTTATTCATTTTAAAGGCATCCCCTTCTCTACAATAATTCATTGATTTAAGTCATAAAACCAGTGACCTAAAAGCTTTATCTGTCAGCTGACCCTTCAGCACACATTGATTGGACCAGATTTGTTTCTTTTGGAATGACATATGCCAACTACATAATTATATGGTAAACCGCAAGGGAGCATCTTATTACTTTTACATCACAGGATGTTGCTAATCTGCTTTATGAATATTGCAATGAGTGAACATCTCTGTTTGTGGAACATCATGGCAGCAGTGCTTCAAGCTGTCATTTGCACTTCTATCACAGTGCTCAGTCTTCTCAGCAGTACCATTGTGACAATAAGAGTTAGAGACTTAATTGCGCCATTCAAAATCACAGTTAGTGTGCATTATATAAAATAGATGATGCAGACAAAGCAAAATGTTATAATTCCATTTCTGGAGTTTTCCTAGTAGACAGAAATGATCTGAGTATATGACATTGCTGGAAGCCCTTGATTGAATTATGGATTTGTGACTCCCTCCACAATTATTCTATTATTCTCTTCCTTCTTGTCACTTGTACAGAGAAAGGTTTTAATGCATTGTTCAGCATAGATTGCAATGTATTCATTGCTATGCGTTCTGAAGAATGCCAGCTTGGCAAGATAAACTGTGACAGAAGCTTTTTCTGATTGTTAGTTACTTCTCAAGTGACTTCAAGATGGCAGTAATATTAATTTCCCAACACAAACAATCATTAGAATAGTATCCCTATTGTGTAGAAACAGGCTACACCAACCATCTGAAGAGCATCCCACCCAGGCCCATCCCCCTACCCTAACCCTGTATTCCCCATGGCTAATTCACTTCCCGATGCATCCCCAAACATTATGCGCAGTTTTAGCATGGCTAATCCACCTAGCTTGCTCATCTTTGGACTGTGAGAGGAAACTGGAGCACTTAAAAGAAACCCACACAGATACAGGGAAAATGTGGAAATTTCACAAAGCCTGTGGTTGGAATTGAACCCAGGTCCCTAGCTCTGTAAGGCAGCAGTGCCAGCCACTGTGCCACCCCAGTTTGCTTTCTGTTGAAAATATTAGTTTATTTTACTCTGATCATTAATTTGCAAAAGTGTAGCCAGACATAAAGAATCTAATACTGATACAAAACATGGACAATTACCTACATCTTCACTGGAGATTGCTGCTTTTCAAAATTACCTTTGTCTAAATGCATGGAATAAATAATTATATATATGCTAATTTATGACTTAAAGAATTATAAATAGCAGCCAACTGTGACATATCTGTAATAATGAGTCTTTAACACTTCACATGCAATGATCAGCCACTTAATGCATGATAAAAAATTTGGTGCTGCATATCTTGAGTATTTAATGTTCACGTAGGCATAATGACTTGGTACAAGTCAAGAGAAATGAATTTTTATGCCTGTACTGTTGGAATAGGTGACCCAGTGGTTAGCACTGCTGCCTCACAGCACCAGGGTCCCAGGTTCCATTTTGGCTTCGGGTGGCGTGTGGAGTTTGCACATTCTCCCCGGGGGTTTCCTCCAGGTGCTCTGGTTTCCTCCCACAGTCCAAAGATGTGCAGGTCAGGTGAATTGGCCATGCTAAATTGCCCATAGTTTTAGGTGTGTTGGTTAGAGTGAAATGGATCTGGGTGGGTTATTCTTCGGAGGGTCAGTGTGGACTGGTTGGGCCAAAGGGCCTGTTTCCATACTGTAGGGGATCTCATCCAAATTGTCCATAAAGCTGAGTTGCGTATGTGTGCCAGCCAACTCAGGCATTTGTGCACTGAACGGGTGCCATCTATTCACAACATTGCTGTGACACAATTAGATTTTCAAAGAGAGAACTTGGGGTGGGGGTGGACCTGCAGTGCTCTTTGGGAGGATGGGAACAGAGCTTTCAAATGGTAAGTATTATTAACGGAGAAGCATCTGAAATAACTCCAATGAGGCTGGTATCCCATCCCCAAGTCATGCTTTATTTGTATGTTCATTGTAACTAATATTGGTCCAGCTTCCACAGAGCCAGCTCTCAGAGCGAACAGAACCTCTGACACTCCTGTTTAAATCTGTCAGCCGGGGCTCCCTAATTGGACCAGGTTAACAGCCCCAGTCAGGGAACTTATATTCTATGATGTTCATCTGGCTAACCTCATTACAATCACTACAGGTTCAGGACACATATGAGTGAAGCTGTCAAAGACATGGCAGTGAGCTTTTCGTTCATTATGTCTGCAGTGTGAAAAAGATGTATAAAAGGGGAGATTAAACATAAATGCTCATGCAGCAGCACACTTACAGTCACCACAGCTGAGAAGTTTAACTTTTATGGGGAAGGTTTCAACTTTTGAGAGCATTAAAACAGTGCTGGCATCATTAGCTAACTCTAGTCATACTGGTTTGGCTTGACTCATTTGAGCTTAACTTCTCGATGGAAAGAATAATCCAGCTGTCCTTTATACCCCAGCCTATATCGGGACTTCAGACAAATGTTAGGCTGCTCAGGAATAGTTGCCAAAACCACTCTCCCTACTCATCCATTTCTAAAGGTAATGCCAAGCCCAGTCATGGCTCCCATTTGAGGGCAGCACAATCACTCAGTGGTCAGCAGTGCTGCCTCACAGCACCAGGGACCTGAACTTGATTCCACCCTCAGCGACTGTCTATGTGGAGTTTGCACTGCCTCCCCATGTCTGCATAGGTTTCCTTTGAGTGCTCAGGTTTCATCCCAGTGTCCAAAGATGTACAGATTACATGGATTGGCCATGCTAAATTGCCCATGGAGTCCAGCAATGTGAAGGCTAGGTGGCCTAGCCATGGGAAAAACAGTCTTGCAGGAATGGGGTCTGAGTGGGATGCTCTTTGGTGGACTTGATGGGCAAAAAGGCCTGCTTCCACACTGAGAGATTCTATGATTTGCATGTTAAATTATCCCTCTTTGCTTACTCCTTCCTGAGTTTGATACCTGCAGTTAAGTGTGAAACTCAATGTTGGACAATTAATAGCTGATACTTTGAAAATTGAGACTCAAATACTCCAGAAGTCTTTTTTCCTAGCTGCAAAATGAAAGTATTGGCAGTCGTATGCACTGGTAGCTGCTATAATTAATAAAGGTTTTTTTTAGGGGTTGGGAGGCATGCAGGAATGGCCCAGAATTATGTGACAGAAACAATGAGCATGTCCATTTGATATTGGAGAATTTATGGAGCACCAGTGACTCAAATGAGCTGGCAGAAGTCAGGGAAAGATTTCGCAAACCAAGGTTCATTTTCTGAGGCCTATCTCTGAGGCCCCAGCAATGCCTAAAATACAACTCAAATGTTCTTATTTTTCAAAAGAACTCTAAATAAGAAATACAAACATATAGTCCTGCATTTGCCTTTAAAAAGTGTCTTTGATGTGTGAACGAGAAGCAACCTCCCCATTTGCAGAGTCATGTCTGAAAATGGCCAGAAAATGATTACATGTTCTTTTCCCAATCTAACTAGAGGTCTTGGAGGTTGATGACACACCAATGCAGTTTTTCCTTTCTAAGTTATGCTCAGGTGGAGCCATAGAGTGCTCTCTCAATGTTATTCTTTTATTTCTGGAGGGATAGAAATCTTTGAAGTACTGCCAAATCAGGCCAACTAATCCATTAGCTAACTTTCCAAAGTAGTACACTTCTTTTATACTCACAGCTACATTGAATGAAGGTCAGCAATGAAGACAAAGCATAGTATTAAGTTTCTCTTATTTTTAAATGCATGATCACAAAGCTGAAAACTCTAATCTCAAAGTAGCTCTTTCCTTGTTGTACTTATTGAACTTGGATATTGACCTTAAAATTGGATAGCCTTGGGATTATTACATGATTTGAAGCACCAGCAGAATTAAATTGCCACCTTCTACAGATGGCAAATGCAAACCTGAATAGTTTTGAGAAATAATTCCAAACATGTCTGATTCCTAAACATCCGTGTTACAGAAGAAAATTTAAAACAGCTTGCCTAATCCATGGATGAAATTTCACCTTGAATCCATGGAACTTTTCTAAGTAACAGCAAAAGTAGTTTCACCAATGCACAAAAACAGAAATTGCTACAAAAGCTCAGCAGATCTGGCAGCATGTGTGGAGAGAAATCAGAGTTAATGTTATGGGTCAAGTGATCCTTCCTCAGACGTTCTGAGAAATGTTAACTCTGATTTCTCTCCATAGATGCTGTCAGACCTGCTGAGCTTTTCCATCAATTTCTGGGGTTTTTTCTGATTTACAGCATCCACAGTTCTTGCAGTTTTTATGTTAGCAATATAGTTTGTTTGAGAAGTGATCTGGTTATTGAGAACTGTTGTGGTAAACACCTTTAAATCTGCCACCTTTTTTTTAACCCCTTACCAGAGCATAACTGAGCTGGAGAGTTGGCATTGTTTGTAAGAACTCAACCCTTTTTAATTACTGTAATATATATTGCTTCTCAATGGTTTATTTTTATCACTTGCTGTGAAAATTGAAATTATGCAAAGAAAAGTCAAACTCATCTGACCTTATCAGGAAATGCAACAAGCAAATTAGTCAACTTCTGAACATTTATCTGTTCCACAAATCAAATTCAGGAAAAGCGTAAGAAACAAGCCATTCACTCCTTATTTTGCTACCTTAAGCTTTCTTTTGGAAAGTGGTACTGATTACAGTTTAAGTCTTGGTGGTTAGAGTAATCATTACAGTAAATGCCAAGCCTCTGGTCCAATTTAATGAGATTGATTTGTTAATCATTCTAGTTGATCTCTTGTGGCATTGCACATGGGAAACAAAACCCAAAAGCAGAGTGAGGTCAAGAGTTTTGTATTTAAACACTACCTTTCATGACCTCAGGACATTCAAAAGCGCTTCACAGCTAATGAAGCAGCTTTTAAATGTAGTCACTGTAGTTAGGGTTAGAGGGCAGGAGATAATTGGACCAAGGCTGGGAAGAGGATAATGTGGAGGAGAAAGTATTTAGATGAAAGGACAGAGATGAGAGAGTTGGAGAGAGAAAAAGTGTGGGGAATTTGCCCTTTCCTGCTTCAATACACATTTGAATGCTTCAATTGATCCATTTTCTGTGACACTGACAACATCGCTGCATGAGTTGGTGGTAATGGGCAGTCTCTGAACTCTTTATATTTACTAGCCATGCCGTTCTATAGCTGGCTCCAACAGGGAATAATGAAAGAGGAATTCCCGTACTGTACCTCATCAGTGGTGACTTTATAAACAATTTGTTCACTGGGAGTGGAGACTTGTTCATTTATCAGTTTGTCTTCCAACATTATTAAACAATTTCACAGGAATTTGCATCTCTTCATTTCTTAAGTGGATGATCTTGGCAGAGAGAAGGAGGGAGGATTCTATTGGGGAGGGGGGTGGTGAACTACGGACAAATTCTTTCACACAATCGACCAACGTAGCTTTAGGTATTAAGGTGAAAATCCTGTTGAAGGTGATCAACAATTGTATGCACATGACCTTAATTTGGAACAGTAAATGTTTACTGCTATGATTGTTATCAACATTCAACTTCCCTCATCTGATTTTTACATGTGAAGACTTTCATGGATGAAAATGGTTTTAAAAAGAACAAGTATTATCCAAAATTGCTGCAGTGATCAGCTGACTACCAATTGAGGTAAGTCCAGGGAATGATACAGATCACACAAAATCAGTTGCAATGAAAATAACATTTTAATCAAGAACACTTACTTTGTGCAATGTTACAGTTCAATATCTAGTACACAATGCTCCCCAGTTTCCGTGATATTCAGATCCAGATGTAAAGAAAACATGGTCCAGGTTCCTGGACTGAACAAGAATCATTATTTATTTCAAGTAATTAAGTAATTAGACACTAGCTATAGGCAAATAGCTATAAACTGTCAGTATTTAACATTACTAATTAAAACTGTAATCCTCATATAAACACACAAACACACAAACAAACTTAAACAGGCTATGGACAGAGGGAGAAAACTGGAAGGGTAATTCAGTAGTGTTTATTCCCAACTCCTTTTATTGAGATGAATTGTATGACTCTTCTGCTGGCCAGTACATTACTTCTGTTGTCTTTCTCTAGATGCTTTTGTCGGTTGTTAAGAGACACAAGGTGGCTGTCTTACTAATAAAAACGTTTCTGATTCATGAGTTAAAAGTCACAGCTTACAACAACTTGTTCCCAGC
The DNA here is from genome assembly GCF_037043375.1 of Chiloscyllium plagiosum. Classification (NCBI taxonomy): domain Eukaryota; kingdom Metazoa; phylum Chordata; class Chondrichthyes; order Orectolobiformes; family Hemiscylliidae; genus Chiloscyllium; species Chiloscyllium plagiosum. The sequence goes on from NW_028270174.1 coordinate 25,670,021, forward strand.
TCCAAGCTGTTGAGTTACCTAGGAATCAACCACACAGTTTTGGCAGACAAAAAAATCTCTGCCATTGATAACGGGTCACTAACCATTAGCCAAATCAATTTCTTGTTGCCATCAAAAGATGTATCTGTACACCCCTCATTTCCAATTTATCCATAATTTAAATTTCAAAAATCTATTTATATGATGCTTGGTGTCAGGTTCCTTGCTTTCAAAGCCACAATGTTCCTGGCATGGTGGCTCAGTGGTTAGCACTGTTGCCTCACAGCACCAGTATCCCAGGTTCAATTCTGGCCTTGGGCAACTGCCTGTGGGAGTTTGCACATTTCCCCTGTGTCTGCATGGGTTTCCTCCAGGTATTCTGGTTTTCTATCACATTCCAAAGATGTGCAGGTCAGGTGAATTGGCCATGCTAAATTGTCCATAGTTGTTAGGTACGTTAGTCAGAGTGGGTTGGGTTACTCTTCGGAGGGTTGGTGTAGATTTGTTGGGCCGAAGGACCTGTTTTCACACTGTAGGGAATCTAAACACTGGTTGTACTCACTCTTTCTTACTTCAGTTATCAGTTTTTAAAAATACAGAAATAAAAAAAAGACTCAGTCCTTGATTAGGCATTAAGAAACTTCGATCTCTGCCTCCTATTGAATTCATGCAATGATGATAATCTCATCTTTCAGGAAATGAATGACTTAACTGCCAGTTAGCCAGCTTGAAAAGACAATGAAGTTAGACTCAGAATTTTACAATGGGCCTAATCAACAGCTGCTTCAGAGAAGTTAGCACAGACAAGGGGAATCTTCAGATTCCACACTGAGGTTTTAGAAGGTGGGCAAGGGAAATAATTGTGCTGCAGGCTAATTCTTTTTTTCCTGATGGGGGTTAGGCTTTTGCAATTGACATCTCTGAGCCTTTTAGGTTGTTCTGGTTTCTGGATTGCAATTGGTGGAACCATCTTTACATTCATTAGCATACCATGGATAGCCACTAACAGCCCAGTATACTGGAATTGTGGATCGAATCTTGTTGCCTAAAAACAGAAATGTCTGGTCAGAAACCTGAATATATAAGAGACATGTACCTGGTGGGATGTATTGCCTCCTGCAATCTCTGGCGAGCAAGAACTTCTGCACTAACTTGGCTCCCTCAGTGAAAAAAAAATGCTCATTTATGAAGATACCTATTGTGTTTCAGGTTAAAGGCTCACCATGATGCTCATTCAAGAAAAGTGTCATTCATATGTAATCTACCATCTTGTCGTTAAAGACTTAAAGTGCTTGGGATGAAGACTAAATAGACTCGTGAGCCTGCCTATGTGAATTGGCCATATTGGCTGAACTCAGCAAACCTCACCACGCCAGACAATTGGGACTCAACATAAAAGTAGGAAAAACAGAAATGAGGAATTATCCTAATGGGAGATAAACCCAAAAGAGGGATTCACAGAAGAGGCTGGATCAAAAGAAAAGGTAGGGAATAGAACTTAAAAGAGTTTGAATGTTATAGACACTGAAGAAAGCCTGGGGAATTGAGGGGACAAACTGTTATACAGTGGGACAATAGAGAGTAACATCTACTGGAACAATGAAGGGTGAGATATGGATATTAAAGGAAGAGAACACAATGGAGTAAGATGGTATGTCAGGGAGGCAAAAAAGACCATGGAACAGAACGTGAAGTTGTAAGGATGAGGTTCAGCATGGCAATGAGAGCAGTGCCAAGGAGAGGGGCGGGAATACCGAAGAAGACAGTGAATGGAGCAATAATCAGAGGGGGAATGGAAGAAGGAATGAGAGACGAAAGGAGAAGGCCATTTGAACTTATGGGAAGAAATTAATTTTGAAATGGGAAGGATAGAGAGTGAAAGACACAAATTCAAACTTTATCACTGCAAAGTCATTTTTCAGGAGATTTCTTAGAGAATGCACAGTACAAGAAGAGAGGCCCTAGATAAGTTTGCATATTGTAGGCACAGTCAGTGTGCACGCGCACACACCCACACACCCACACACACACACACACCCACACACACACCCACACACACATACACACACACACACACACACCCAACCACACACCCCCACACACACATACCCACACACACATCCACACACACACACACCCACACACACGTACCCACACACCCACACACACATACCCACACAAACACCCACACACCCACACACGCCCACACACACATACCCACACACACACAAACACATGCACCCAACCACACACACACCCACACACACCCACATACACACCCACACACACCCACACAGACACCCACACACCCACCCACACCCACACCCATACACACATCCACACACACACACCCACACACACACACCCACACACACATACACACACACACACCCAACCACACACACACACACATACCCACACACACATACCCACACACACATACCCACACACACATCCACACACACACACCCACACATCCACACACACGTACCCACACACCCACACACACGTATCCACACAAACACCCACACACCCACACACGCCCACACACACATACCCACACACACACACACACATGCACCCAACCACACACACACCTACACACACCCACATACACACCCACACACACCCACACAGACACCCACACACACACCCACACCCACACCCATACACACATCCACACACACACACACCCATAGACACACACCCCCCCACACACACAAACTCACACACAAATCCACATACGCACACACCCACACACCCCACACACCCACATACACACAAACTCACACACAAATCCACATACACACACACCCACACACCCCACACACCCACACACACATACCCACACACACACCCAGACACACACACACGCACCCAACCACACACACCCCCGCACACGCACCCACACACACACCCACATACACACCCACACACACATACCCCCCCACACACAAACACACGCACCCACACACACACACATCCACACACACACCCCCACACTCACCCACACACACACCCACACATACCCACTCACACACCCCCCCCACACACACACCCACACACCCATCCACACACACCCCCAAACACACACCCATCCACACACACCCCCACACACACACACCCATACACACACCCACACCCACATGCCCACACACACACACGTCCACACACACACGCCCACACACACACACGCCCACACACACACCCACAGACGCACACACCCACATCCACAAACCCCCACACACATACCCACACACACCCACACATGCACCCAACCACACACACACCCACACACATTCACCCACACACCCACATCCACACCCACACAAACCCACACAGACACCCACACACCCACACACCCACACACAAACCCACACACACATACCCACACACACACAAACCCACACACACATACCCATACACACACCAACACACACAGACACACCCACATCCACCCACACACACATCCACACACAGACCCACACACACCCACACACACACACCCACACACACAGTCTCACCCACACCCACACCCACACCCACACACACACACATGCACCCACACACACACACCATACACCCACACACACCCATACACCCACACACACACCCACAGCCACACACACACACCTACACACTCACACACACACCCATACCCACACCCACACACACACACCCACACACCCACACACACACCACACATACCACACACACACTCCTACACACACACCCACTCACACACCCACACACCCACCCACATACCCACACACCCACACACACACGCAACCACACACACACGCACACACCCACCCACACACCCACACACTCACACACACACCCACACACATATCCACAGACAAACCCACACACAAACACACGCACCCAACCACACACCCATACACACACCCACACACACCCACACACACCCACACACCCACCCACGCACCCACACACTCACACACATATCCACAGACAAACCCACACACAAACACACGCACCCAACCACACACACACACACCCACACACACCCACACAGATACCCACGCACCCACACACACACACGCACACCCACACACCCACGCACACACCCACACACACACACGCACACCCACACACCCACGCACACGCACACACCCACACACCCACACACACATCCACACATCCACACACAGACCCACACACACACACCCACGCAAACCCATACCCACACACCCAGACACACCCATACCCACACACCCAGACACACCCATACCCACACACACACCTACACACACACACCTACACCCACACACACCCACACACACCCACACACCAACACACACGCACCCACACACGCACACCCACACATCCACACACCCACACATCCACACACACACACCCACACACACACATACACATACCCACACCCACACACACACCCACACACACACTCCCACACATCCACCCACACCCACACTCCCACAGACACCCACACCCACACACCCACACACACACCCACATACCCACACCCACACTCCCACAGACACCCACACCCACACACCCACCCACATACCCACACCCACACACCCACACACACCCACAGCCACACACACACACCCACACACACACATACACACCCACACACATACCCACACCCACACACATACCCACACCCACACACACACCCACGCGCACACACACACACACACACACACCCACAAGCCCACACACACACGTACACACCCAAGATATTGAAGCTGAAACTCCCAAATGCAATTACATGATCAATCCCTGAAGGCCTTTGAATTGAAGGCACTAAAGGTCTAAGGGTAGGAAACATATTCCTCCTCTATATTCCTTAAGTCATTTCCTAACCTTTCATAAGAAGGACACATAAGACGGGGGAGGCATGGTGGCTCAGTAGTTAGCACTGCTGCCTCACAACACCAGGGACCTGGGTTCAATTACAGCCTTGGCTGAGTTTCGGTGTGGAGTTTGTGAATTCTCCCTATGTCCGTGTGGTCATGCTCCAGTTTCCTTCCACTATCCAAAGATGTGCAGGTTAGGTGGATTGGCCATGGGGAATGCAAGGTTACAGGGATCAGTCTGGGAGGGATGTTCTTTGGAGGGTTGGCGTGGACTCGATGGGCTGAATGGCCTACTTCCACACTGCAGGGATTCTATAAAGATTCACCAGTAGTGCTGATGGTGGAGAGCTGGGCAGGTGAAGGAGAGTTATTGGCCAATCATCCACACTGCACAATTCACAGGGTCATACATGTGAGAGTTAAACCTTGCAATAAGTAAGAGTTGCATCAGAGGAGGTCTGAATGAAGGACAACTACATTCACGTCATGCTGTTTCATACATGAACGTAGAGCAATGTTAAGATAAAGAGCACAAGTATTTGCCATGTTTCAGAACCAGGAAAGGGGAGAACCAATCCTCTCTGGCAGCGGGACCAGATTTTATTAAAGACAGGGAGTAGCCTGACAAAGTCCCAACATTGTCATTGACTATGGTGAGATGGCAAATGCAAAACATATTCCTTCCTTCCTTCTCAGATAAGGCATTCCATGCTAGCTGTTGGAACCACTGAACCCAGCAGATGTCTAAGCATTGATCCGACTAAGAAGGGGGATGAGCAGAATCAGAGACATCTCACTCAATGGACTGCAACAGTGGACGAGCAAGAAATGCATGCAGAAGGGAACCAATATATTCACCAATGTCAACTAGCCTACAGGGAAAGACTGTGCAGATTCCAATTGCCTCCAGCTGAGTGACGGATAGTGCAGGAGAATTAGTCACATGTCCAGAGAAGCCCATACCCAAGATCTGCCATATTTTGCAGACAGGTCTGAAATTTGGGAAGAAGCATTATACCTGTGGAACTGAAGCTTACAGCAACTTTGCATTTCACTGACTCCCTTCAAAGTTCAATTGGGCATCGTGTAGCATCTCCAAATCAGTTACTTCCAAGTCTATTTGTGAAGTTACCATTGACCTTCACAGGAAATTAGTTCAAGTTGTTCAGGGACAGGCAAACATCCCAAGGCATTGTAAATATTGCTGGGTTCCCTCAGGTGCAAAGGAACACTAACTGTATCTAGACGGGAATCAGAGCTCCATGCCAACATTCAGCCCAATGCCTGAATAGGAAAGAATTTTACTCCCTCGATGTCCAGCTCATTGTAATCACAGGAAACATTTTTTTTCAAAAATGTGTCTGTTATCGACTTCACTGTCATGATATTTGCATTCAGCACAACCCCCAGGTTCCTCGATGTTTATGTTCCACATTATTGCAGGGGTGGGTTGTGAGTGATAAAGGGTACAATACAAAGCGTGGCTAATAATCCCAATGTGTAACTCTCAGGGAGATGGTAAACAGGGCCACAGTGCAGCATATAGAACTAACAGGCTCACAATTGAACAAATATTGTTTTTTACGAAGACACATGTCCATTGTTTAGACCACTCTAGAGGAGATCTCTTGCACTCGCTGGACTACATCACTATAACAGTGATAGTTGAATGTACCTGATACAATCTAGTTCAATGATGGGGAATCAGGCCTAGCAGAAAGGGACGTAGCTGTGGTTGTTGTAGATGAACTACTTCAGCCCCAATCAGCTTTCAACTCCACCCCTCGGCTGCTTCATCAATGATGTTTTCTCTATTATAAGGTAAGAGGTGGAGATATTTGCTAATAATTGCACCATTCATAGCAGTTCACAGAAAAAAAAGGCCTAGACAACATCCAGGCTTGGATTGGCAAGTTGCAAATAATAGTTCCATAAAATTGCCAGGCAATGACATCTCCAACACAAGGTGAATTACCTCTTGCTCCTAATATTCAATGATATTGCCATCAATGAAATTCCACTGTCAATACATCAGAGTTAGCATTGATCAGAAACTAAAGTGAGCCAATCATATAAACGTTATTGCTATAACAACAAATCAGAGGTTAGGACGCCTGTGGCAAATAACTGACTGCCTATTTCCCCAATACCTGTCTAGTATCTACAAGGTACAAGTCAGCAGTATGATGGAGTGCTCTCCACTTGCCTGGATAGGTGCAGCTACAGCAACTTTCAGGAAGCTTGACACACCCAGAATAAAATCAAAGTTTCACCTGCACATCCACCAATATCATTTATTGTATTCGTTGCTCCCGATGCGGTCTCCTCTACATTGGGGAGACTGGATGCCTCCTCACAGAGTGCTTTAGGGAACATCTCCAGGACACCCACACCAATCAACCCAACCGTCTCGTGGCTCAATATTTCAACTCCCCCTCCCACACTGCCGAGGACATGCAGGTCCTGGGCCTCCTCCACTGCCGCTCCCTCACCACCCGACGCCTGGTGGAAGAACGCTTCATCTTCCTCCCCCTCGGAACACTTCAACCCCAGGGCATCAATGTGGAATTCACCAGTTTCCTCGTTTCTCCTTCCCCCATCTCACCCCAGTTCCAACCTTCCAGCTAAGCACCATCCCCATGACCTGTCCTACCTGCTTATCTTCCTTTCCACCTATCCACTCCAGCCTCCTCTCTGACCTATTACCTTCATCCCCACCCCCATTCACCCATTGTACTCTTTGTTACCTACCCCCACCCTCCTCTCTTACCCATCACCTCCATCCCCACCCCCATTCATCTATTGTACTCTATGCTACTTTCTCCCCACCCCCACCCCTTTCTCATTTATCTCTCCATCCTGCAGACACCCTGCCTCTATTCATGATGAAGGGCTTTTGCCCGAAATATCGATTTTCCTGCTCCTCAAATGATTCCTGACCTGCTGTGCTTTTCCAGCACCACTCTAATCAAGACTCTGGTTTCCAGCATCTGCAGTCCTTGTGTTTACCATCCAGAATAAAGCAGTCCACTTATTAGCATCCCATCCACCACCTTCAACATACTCTTTCTTCACCAATGACACTCAGTAGCAGCAGTGTGTACCACCAGAAAGATACACAGCAGAAGTTCACCAAGGTTCCTTCAATAATACTTGACCGTTCCTTCAATAATACTTGACCGTTACTTTATAGACGGATAAGGGTAGTAGATGCACACAAAATCTTGAACTGTACTGTTTGTAACTATGTCACTGTTTCTTCACTGGATCAAAATAGTGGTACTCCTTTCCTAACAACTGTTATTGTTTTAAACCCCACGTACTGTAACCGTCCAAGAGGCAGTTTATCAACAACCTCTCTCGGGCAATTAGTGAAGGAAATAAATGCCCATATCCTATGTACAAACTTATAAAAAAAACAGAGATGCAGGTGAACCAGCCACCTATCATATAGAATCCCTCCAGCATGGAAACACACCATTGGCCCAATAATTCCATGCCAACTCTGCAAAGAACATCCTGCCCAGATTAAGCCCCTCATCCATGTATTTCCCCTGTCAAATCTACCGAGCCTGCGTACCCCCAGACAGACGGGCAATTTCCCATGGCCAATGCACCTGACCTGCAAATCTTCAGACTGTGGGAAGAAAATAGTTGCCTGGAAGAAACTCACACAGACACAGGGAGAATGTACAAACTCCACACAGACAGTCACCCAAGGCTGGATTAATGAGTTCAACACACGGCGTGACATCGAACAATTCTTCCGCCGCCTTCGCCTCCATGCCCACTTCTTTAACCAAGACTCTCGCCCACCCTCTGACAACCCCTTCTCACGCCTCCAACACACCCCATTCACCTGGACACCCCGTGCTGGCCTTCTACCTGCCCTCGACCTCTTCATAGCCAACTGCCGCCGCGATATTAACCGCCACCTGAACTCCCCCACCCCTCTCACCCACTCCAACCTCTCACCCTCGGAACGCACAGCCCTCCACTCCCTCCGTTGCAATCCCAACCTCACTATCAAACCAGCAGACAAGGGAGGCGCGGTAATAGTTTGGCGCACCGACTTTTACACCACTGAGGCCAAACGCCAGCTCGCAGATACCTCCTCCTACTGCCCCCTTGACCATGACCCCACCACCAAACCATCATCTCCCAGACCATCCATAACCTCATCACCTCAGGGGATCTCCCATCGACCGCCTCCAACCTCATAGTCCCACAACCCCGCACCGCCCGTTTCTACCTCCTGCCCAAAATCCACAAACCTGACTGCCCCGGCCGACCCATTGTCTCCGCCTGCTCCTGCCCCACCGAACTCATCTCCGCATACCTTGACACCGTCCTGTCCCCCTTAGTCCAAGAGCTCCCCACCTACGTTCAGGACACCATCCATGCCCTCCACTTGCTCCATGATTTTCGCTTCCCCGGTCCCCAACACCTTATCTTCACCATGGACATCCAGTCCCTGTACACCTCCATCCCCCATCACGAAGGACTCAAAGCCCTCCGCTGCTTCCTTTCCCGCCGTACCGATCAGTACCCTTCCACCGACACCCTCCTTCGACTGACTGAACTGGTCCTCACCCTGAACAACTTCTCTTTCCAATCCTCCCACTTCCTCCAAATGAAAGGAGTAGCCATGGGCACCCGCATGGGCCCCAGCTATGCCTGCCTCTTCGTAGGATATGTGGAACAGTCCATCTTCCGCAACCACACTGGCCCCACCCCCCACCTTTTCCTCCGCTACATCGATGACTGTATCGGCGCCGCCTCGTGCTCCCACGAGGAGGTTGAACAGTTCATCCACTTCACCAACACCTTCCACCCCGACCTCAAATTCACCTGGACAGTCTCAGATTCCACCCTCCCCTTCCTCGACCTCTCTATTTCTATCTCAGGCGACCGAATCAACACGGACATCTACTACAAACCGACCGACTCCGACAGCTACCTGGACTACACCTCCTCCCACCCTGCCCCCTGTAAAAACGCCATCCCATTCTCCCAATTCCTTCGACTCCGCCGCATCTGCTCCCAGGAGGACCAGTTCCAAAAACATACAACCCAGATGGCCTCCTTCTTCAAGGACTGCAATTTCCCCCCCGACGTGGTCGACGATGCCCTCCACCGCATCTCTTCCACTTCCCGCTCCTCCGCCCTTGAGCCCCGCCCCTCCAACCGCCACCAGGACAGAACCCCACTGGTCCTCACCTACCACACCACCAATCTCCATGTACAGCGCATCATCCGCCGTCATTTCCGCCACCTCCAAACGGACCCCACCACCAAGGATATATTTCCCTCCCCTCCCCTATCAGCATTCCATAAAGACCACTCCCTCCGTGACTCCCTCGTCAGATCCACACCCCCCACCAACCCAACCTCCACTCCCGGCACCTTCCCCTGCAATCGCAGGAGGTGCAAGACTTGCGCCCACACCTCCCCCCTCACCTCCCTCCAAGGCCCCAAAGGAAACTTCCATATCCGCCACAGATTCACCTGCACCTCCACACACATCATCTATTGCATCCTCTGCACCCGATGTGGCTTCCTCTATATTGGGGCGACAGGCCGGCTACTTGCGGAGCATTTCAGAGAACACCTCTGGGGCACCCGGACCAACCAACCCAACCACCCTGTGGCTCAACACTTCAACTCCCCCTCCCACTCCACCAAGGATATGCAGGTCTTTGGACTCCTCCATCGTCAGACCACAACAAAACGACGGTTGGAGGAAGAGCGCCTTATCTTCCGCCTAGGAACCCTCCAACCACAAGGGATGAACTTGGATTTCACCAGTTTCCTCATTTCCCCTCCCCCCACCTTGTCTCAGTCAAATCCATCGAATTCAGCACCGCCTTCCTAACCTGCAATCTTCTTCCTGACCTCTCTGCCCCCACCCCAGTCTGACCTATCACCCTCACCTTGACCTCTTTCCACCTATCACATTTCTGACGCCCCTCCCCCAAGTCCCTCCTCCCTACCTTTTATCTTAGCCTGCTGGACAAACTTTCCTCATTCCTGAAGAAGGGCTTATGCCCAAAACGTCGATTCTCCTGTTCTCTGGATGCTGCCTGACCTGCTGCGCTTCTCCAGCAACACATTTTCAGCTCACCCAAGGCTGGAATCAAACCTCGATCCCTGGAAGTGTGAGGCAACAGTGCTAACCACTGAGCCACCACACCACTTCAGGTGAGTGAGTCTAATGGACAGGGAGTAAACAGAGATTCTGAGGTTGCTGAGGAAGCCAGAGCAGGAATAGGGAAGACAGAAAGATTCAAGAGAACATGATAGCAGCTATGTTTGGTAACTGGAAACATTTGTGGACATGAAGAATAGCTGGCTATGATATGTAAGTTTCACTATCCTCACAGAAGGGCTTATTTTGTTCCGATAAACATTTATTTTGCTTCTTGTCATGCATTGTACATTTATTTGTTCCCTTCGCACCAACTGATTTTTGTTTCCATTGATATCCTGTGCCCCTCAGGTTTTCCAGGCTTACATAGGAAACAGAGTTTAGACCAGAGTGGTACTGGAAAAACACAGCAGGTCAGGCAGCATTCTGACCTTCATCAGGCTTTTGCCCGAAACGTCGATTTTCCTGCTCCTTGGCTGCTGCCTGACCTGCTGTGCTTTTCCAGTACCACTCTGATCTAAACTCTGGTTTCCAGCATCTGCAGTCCTCACTTTTGCCTTACATCGGAACCATACTTGTTACAAACAAACCTTTGCTTGCAAGGGGCATTCCTCTATCACTGATGTCATAGAGTAATGCCCCTTGCAAACAAAGGTTTGTTTGTACCAAGTATGGTTCCTATGTAAGGCACATAGAGCGGCACAGTGGCTCAGTGGTTAGCACTGCTGCCTCACAGTGCCATGGACCCAGGTTCAAGTCCAGGCTTGGGTGACTGTCTGTGTGGAGTTTGCACATTCTCCTGTGTCTGCATGGGTTTTCTCCCAACAGATGTTCAGGTTAGGTGAATTGGCCATACTAAATTGCCTGTTGTGTTCAGGGATGTGAAGGTTAGGTTTATCAGTCAGGGGAAATGTAGAGTAATAGGACAGGGCAATGGGTCTGGGTAGGATACTCTTCAGGGTGTCTGTGCAGAACTGTTGGGCCAAATGGCCTGTTTCCACACTGTGGGGAGTCTATGATTTTAATGGCAATTCACTGAGGAAGGAAACAAATATGATCACTAAAAGTCTTAAACAGTTTAAGAGATGATATTAGAAAGTACAAGGGAATTTTGTTAGGTCTTTTTATTGGTTTAGTAAGAAGAATTTATTTGTACAGTTTATTTTTACCCATTTGATTGACTTAAGGAGCATTTCTGAGTTAAATTGAATGCAATGCAGCGAAGTGCATAAGTGGCTGAACTGCTCATAACCTCTGACATTCTTTATCCTTATCAGCAACTTGATTGTTCAGAAACAATTGTACCACTCTGAGCTGTTCAACAACATGCAGGAATAACAAGCATGCTTCAGATTAGGGCAGCATCTGGGAGAAAGGGGTAGTAGAGTAGCAGGCACCCTGCCTACTGGAAAACTGCAACAGCAGTATTTTGTTTATTATAAAACTAAACAGATCAATAATGGAATTGTACTGCCTATGTGCCTTTCAATGTACAAAGATCTGTCTACTTTCAAATCTTTCTAAAGTAGAGCTCTCTCAATGTGTTTGCAAAAATACATTATTGTAACTTGTTCCTGTGACTCTGAATATTGCATACAATAATCTACCACAATTGACATGGTGAGTAGTATACGCAAATCGGATCATTGGAATGGCTCTGAAAATGGACTGAGCCATTCACAACCTGTAATTAGAGTAGATATCCTGAGAATGGTCTGGTCGAGTTTCCAATGAATCTGAAATGAGTACTCAGGACAGAAAGTGCTGGGGGCTGCCCACAGGGGTGAGGCCAACTCCATGCTGGAACAATGGTGTTGGGGCAAAGGAAATTAGGGAAGTCAAATTTGTAATGGAAAAGCCTCACAAGAGTCAAGAGAGTTCGAGGATTAGATTCTGCACCCTAGCAAGGTTCTGTCAAAATGCAAGTACGAGGATCACAGTGACCAAGAATAGAGTGGGACATATCTGTGCTGGAGTAACTATACCGGGGCAGTGAAGAGTTCTTTCTTTTGAGCATTCTCATCAAGAAAACCTTGTAGACAGCATAACATGAGGGAAAGGCTGTGAGTTGGCCCAGTATTAGGACTGCATATTGATGTCAAAACTGACTTCTCTCTTCATTTAGCAAATTTGGATGTAAAATGACCACACTGTCTGATTGACTCATGCAGCTGATGTCTCTTCTTCCCAAAGGGTTTGCTTCTCCTAGATATGAACCTGATCACCCCTTCTCACCGTGTCATATCATTTACATTAAAATTAGTATTTATAAACCATAACTAGATTCTGAAGACATTACCCTTAACATTAAACTTAGAAATCAAGCACAGAAAGTAAAGCAGAGATATCCAATAGCCACTGAATCCATTACAATACTACATTTATCAAAGGATTGCAGATGGATTTGTATTTTATGCTGCAATTATTAAATGACTTTTATTTCAAAAATTATCGCAGCATTAGCTAGGCGTTAGGAGTATTGCATAAAACACTCTGACAAAACCAACAATGTTAACAAACAATAGTAATATCTTGCTCATTGTAATGACCTAGTACACAAACTAATGCGGTATGAAGACAGTTGTGACTTTGTGCTATAGTTTGCAATTGGTAATAGCAAATCAACGGCCAATGTACATTTCTCCCAAAACAAAAAAAAAATCAAAAAAAAAATTGGATGCTGGAAATCTGAAGCAAAATCAGAAAGTGCTGGAAAATCTCAGCAGATCTAGCAGCATCTGTGGAGAGAAAATAGAGGCAATGTTGTGGGGCCAGTGACCCTTCTTCAGAATTGATGGTAGCTTGGAAAAGGATGGTTTTTATACAGAAGATGGATGGGGGAAGGAGGAGAGAGTAAACAATAGGAGGAGATAGTGCCCAAAGAGAGAGAAAAACAATAGGACAGAAAAAAAGAGTGGTTAAAAGTCAGTCTGGGGAATGAATAGCTTCTATGTGGGACTAATAGCGGCTAACAATGGGTAGTGTATGGTAGCAGCCCATGTAATGACAAGGCTTGTGTGAGGGGGTGGAAGTAAACACAGGGAAAGGTGCTTAAGCCCTAAAATTGTTGAACTCTATATTAAGTCCAGAAGGCTGCAGGGTTCCTCAGCTGAAAATGAGGTGCTGCTTCCCAGCTTGCGCTCAGCTTCACTGTCGCAATGCAGTAAGCTTGAGAACAATCATTATCCCGACTCTTCTTTTCATCTGATTTCTCTCCCTAAACAAGCTGCAAACTAAACTGAATCGTTTAACTGCAGAGCAAGTAAATGTGTTCCCTAAACGCAGTATTCAGCTGTTCTTTACTCTCTGACTTATACTATACTGATTGGCTTTTGGATTGTTCTGCATTACTCTGTACTTGTTGCTAAGTAGTAGTGTTTATTTTTGAAGCTACCTTTTTCAGTGTGCTGAACTGGTCACCTTAATTCTGAAACCTCATTAAAATGAATGCAAACAAAACAGATCTCCAGACATCTAAGTAACAACCCACAAGAATACTTATAAATCATGCTTTGACCTTCTAAATTAAATACATTCAATGTAAGGTCTTGCGTTGTGTTCTACACTAATAAGCAAAATCACAATTATTGCTTCAGTTGCATGAACAACGTGAATTAATGGCAACAGGGCAGTAAGCAAGTTGTCCACCTCAGTCACGTTTTGCACAGAAATAAAATTCAGATGGTATGTGAAGGGTGTACATATTTTTGGCACCTGTCATAAAATTCCTTATCATTGTTGCTTCACAAGAACATAAGAAATAGGAGCAGGAATATTCCATATAATGCTGTGCCCCATTCCCACTACGCTTTTGTGGGTTAAAAATTAATTTCAGCAGTGCCATGGATTCACTATCCAGACAAGACAGACAGGAAGAGCCAAACTTGTTACATTTGTTCTAATGATCATTCCTGTCTGACATAAATGAACAAAAAAAGCTCAATATCCAGTACACCATTTCAGTTATGAAGATAATTTCGATAAATTCATCAACCTGACAAGACCATTCCATATCAATAAATGCTGTCTCGATTCTCCATTCTCCACATTGTCCTCAAGTATCCGTGACAATTGAGGTTTCCCATTAATGCTCCATGTCTGCAGTTAGCAAGGCGTTAGTGATGCAGTTAGCATCTCTCTCACTCTCACACACACACATTTTCAGTGCCACATGAACTTCTTTGTTTCTTTATTCATTATGATTGGTCAGCTTGACAGAATCTGAGCTAAAGAAGTTTTGTTTTTATTTCTGTCTGTGATTAGAAAACTTATCTGACCTCACAGATCAGTATACAAAATGGAAAAAGATCATGAATTCTTCCCCTTTTAGCAATCTTTTCCATTCTCTTGTCCTGTAGAATTATTCTTCATTTTCTCAGTATACAAGGAGCAGCAGAGGGACATTTTAATAATTAATAAAAATTGAATAGTGACAGCTGTCTCAACGTGTAAAAGACGAGATCTTATCAAATGGGCACATTCTGATTAACAAAATAAACAGATTGGCAAACTTCAATGAATAAGCTATGAATCGCAAAGCACCAAGAAGAAACTGGCAGATTGTACTGAAAGAAATTATAAGCATCAAGCATAAATTGACAGATTTTAAGCAGAAGTGAACAGGTGGGTGTATTTGAGTAAATTAGCTTCACACAAATCAAATTTTCGCAAGTGAAAAATATAACAGATTAACAGACTTCTGCACACTTTGGGTTGCTCATAAATGCCAGTTTCCTCTAAATGCCATCTTCACCACTTTAGCTGGGAAACAACATTAATTCACAATGAATTTAAATTTGCTTTGAATTTCTGAATGAGTGATCCACATTATTGCACTTGGTCACTGGAATTATGTAAAATTCTATCACGCTGCTGTTCATTCATTCATACTCATCTGCTTGAACACCAGATGCCCTACAATAGTTCTTCAACATCTGGTTCCAGCTCTGGACAATGCCACACTTGCTCTGCTCTGCTAATTCTGCAGTACTTCACTGGACAGCTGGCACTGCCTGATTTGTCTACTATAAGACCTGCCACCCACCAACTTTGCAACTACATCCTTATTTAGTCACTTCATTCACACACTCCATTTTTATTGCACTTTCCTACTTCTAAGGTGAACACCAACCTTCCATTCTAGGTTTCGACCTTCTTCTTGTCTTTCCCTTAGATTGGCCTTTCTACCTCCAACCTGGCTTCCTCCTGATTTCAGTGACAGCTACAAGCTTTAGCATAGATTGACACAGCATGGAAACAGACTCTTCAGTCCACCTCCTCTATCCCAAACTAAACTATTCCCACTTACCTGTGTCCGGCCGATATCCCTCTACACCTTTCCTATTCATGTACTTATCCAAATATCTTTTAAATGTTGTAATTGTACCTGTATTTACCATTTCTGGCAGTTCATTCCACATATGTACCACTCTTTGTGTGAAAAAGTTGCTCCTCAGTTCAATTTGAAATCACTCTCCTTTCACTTTAAAAATATGCCTCCTAGTTTTGAATTCCTTCACCCTCGGAAAAGACCTTTGATATTCACCCTTTCTATGCCCCTCATGATTTTATGAACCTGTAAGATCGCCACTAAACCTCCGACACTCCAGTGATAAAGGTCCCAGCCTGTTCTTTTCCCTTAAATCCTCCAGTCCTGACATCATCCTGGTAAATCTTTTCTGAATCCTCTCCAATTTAATAATATCCTTCCTAAAGCAGGATGACCAGAAGTGTACACAATACACCAAACGTGGCCTCGCAAACCTTCTGTACAAACTCAACATGACATCCCAACTCCTATACTCAATGGTCTGAACAATAAAGGCAAGCAAGCTAAATGACTTCTGAACTATCCTGTCTACCTGTGAAATGCCTTTTAAAAATCTTGCACCTGAACGTCTAGGCCACCTAGCCTTTATCGTTCGCTTCCTCTTTTACCAACAGAGGAGAATATATCTCTCCAATTCCCACTCACAATTAGCCCAAACCCTCATTACTCGTAATCACTAGACTTAATTTTCATTTCTTCGGAATTTGTTGAAACAGTTTGCACACAAGCCGATACCTATCAATACTGTGGTCGTGTGTCTACTGCCAGTGATACAGAGAGAAGACAGCCATAGTGAAGAGGATGCATTGAATGATAAACTAAGAAAAAGTGGGAATAGAAATGTGTGAGAAAAAGAATAAAAGAGATGGAAATAAACTGATATAATGAGCGTGAGAAATATCTTGAGAAAACTCGAGGGAGACAATGACTGAAAAGGAAAGAGTTTCAGAGACTGAAACAAAATGTGAACAGAAAACCAGGAAAGAGGTGACAAAATAAAGTGTAGAAGGGGAGATCAACTAAGAGATAAATTACAAGAAAAAAGGCGTCATATAGGCAAACGTTTGGCATTTTCATGGACAAAATAGAGAAATGGCATAAATAGCTGATCTTTATTCTGTTATCATAAACATTCCAGCAACCTACTACTAAAGAAACAGAAAGCAATAAGGAGAATTCTTAGAAATTCCATTGAAAAGATTTCTGTCGAGAGTAATAACACTGGAGATCTGCTAATAAGTTTGAATTCAAATTGAAGTGTGACCTTCCATTTGGATATGAGGGCAGATTGATGGAGAAATCCTTTATGCTTGATCTTTTCTTGAGGTATAGGAAGCTTGAATGATTCAATGTTTCAGCCACAGAAAGATAGTATTGAGAGAAAGTGCAAGAAATATTGAGATAAGATTTGAAAGCAACCGAAATTTACTTTTCTGAAAACTACCAGATTAAGTAACTACTAGAAAAATGAAAAACAAGATTACAGTATTTCAGGATAATTTGTTTAGATGTATGAAAATTCTATTGAAACAAGTTCATAATAGTGGAAAACATTTTCAGGTGACAATTTCAAAAAGGCTGCAACTTAGAGTATCTCAGATAACTTAATTCACTTTATCTAACTTTAAGTTCTCTTTGCAAAAACATTATTGTGTCTCACAGTTAGTATGGCAGTATTGCTTTAAGAGACATGCTCACGTTATCATCGCTGTATCAAAGCATGTGTCTCAAGTCATTGTCATAGAATTGTAAGAACAGAAACAGACCCTTTGGTCCATACTGACCATCATCCCAAACTAACCTAGTCCCAGCTGCCTGCGCTCAGCCCGTAAGCCTCAAAATGTTTTTTTAGTCGTGTACATATCCAAATGTCTTTTAAACATTGAAACTGTACTAGCATTCTGCATTTCATCTGGAAGTTCAATCCACACATGAACCACACTCATGATTTTTTAAAAAATGCCCATGTTTTTAAAAAATTTTTCTTCTCTCACCTTAAAAATATGTCCCCCAGTGTTGAAATCCCCTACGCTAGGGAATAGACACATGCCATTCACCTTATCTATACCCCTCATGATTTTATAAACCTCAATAAGGTCACACTTCAACTTCCTATGCTCCAGTTAAAAATGTCCCAGCATATCCAGCTTCTCCTTATAACTCAAACATTCTATAGCTGGCAAATCTTTTCTGAACTCTCTCCAGCTTAATAATATCCTTCCTATAACAGGATGTAATAGTCTCAGACATCATTTTACTTGGTGTCATTCGAAGTTTGCTGCTCCTTGTAGCTGAATAGACTTATGTTAGCCCAGACACTGATGTGCTTATGAATGCAACATCTGTCTATATTAATCAGCTGTAATGAACATCTGTGGGATCTGTCAAGACCCCATTTTCCATGCCTGGTGTCTTCTGTTACAAGGGAGAAAATAAGCATTGCCACATCATTTAGAATGGGGAGAAAGTGAGGTCTGCAGATGCTGGAGATCAGAGCTGAAAATGTGTTGCTGGAAAAGCGCAGCAGGTCAGGCAGCATCCAGGGAACAGGAGAATCGACGTTTTGGGCACAAGCCCTTCTTCAGGAATGAAGAAGGGCTTGTGCCCGAAACATCGATTCTCCTGTTCCCTGGATGCTGCCTGACCTGCTGCGCTTTTCCAGCAACACATCATTTAGAATATCATGCTGAAGTCAAAATCCACTTCACATTCCTGCGCCCCAAAATTCCTGCATCCCAACATGTTTGATAGTTTCACCGGATTTGCAAGAAATCTCAAAAAGCAAATAAATCTGACAATTATTCCAAACATATTGACAAATTTTAGTGAGACTCCTGTTGATTCAGCAGAAACAGTCGAAATGGGTTTGCCTGTTCAGAGCCGGAAAGCTGCTGCAATTCAGCTGTTTCCTTGCTGTCTTGCTACAGGGGAATTGACAAATCTGCAGGAAAGCAGCTGAATTAACTTTGAACAACAGCAGGTTTGATCAAATAGTAATAATGAGCTCCATCATGTACTTTGCTGAAGATCTGAGGGGAAAACAAAATGTGTAATAGAGGCATTGAAGGGGAGATCTTGTTCTTCATTGTTCCTATCATCATTCTCCAGTGCAAGGGAGATGATTGAACCATTATTGTTTTTATTCTCCCCACTTCCACCTGTCCAAATGACATGGCTGAAAATATCACTGGCATTGATAACTGACTTTCTCAATAAGCAAACCATGAAAAAGAAGCAAACATTGAAGTCAAAGTTCCAGCTGGAAGATCACTGCTGTGTGACCTATCCTTAGGTCTCTTTTGTGTATCATCAAGTCGTCCTATAACAATTCTGTTTCCTTCTTATATACAGAAGGATCTATGTCAGGTAGAGAGGATAGAAGCTATCATATAAATAACATTAGAATAATGGAACAGCATAGAAATTTTCAATGATGAAAAGAAGTGCTATCCTTTGTATCAAATGTATTGTTTGAGGTCAAGTGTGGAGAAAATAATCACTGAATATTGAAGTACCCAGTAACCCTTAATTTTGTCAAGAGAGATATTTACACATTACTGTACGTATGTCAGCCTTCAACACTTCAAAAACAAAAGTTCAAAGTCAAAATGGTCCTTTATAAGTCCATGTGAAAGAAAGGAAACAAAATTCCAAAGCACTTCATAACCAATGAAGTGTCATCACTGTTGGGATACAAAGCAGCTAATTTGCACAAACCAAACTCCTGCAATCAAAGCAATGTGTCAAATAATCTATTTTTAGTGATGTTGATTAATGGAAAAAATATTGGCCAGGACACTGAGTATACTTCCATGAATTTTCTCCTTAATAGTGCCATGAAG
Source organism: Chiloscyllium plagiosum (assembly GCF_037043375.1). Classification (NCBI taxonomy): domain Eukaryota; kingdom Metazoa; phylum Chordata; class Chondrichthyes; order Orectolobiformes; family Hemiscylliidae; genus Chiloscyllium; species Chiloscyllium plagiosum. Next base: position 25,690,169 of record NW_028270174.1, read on the forward strand.
TCTTTTACATCCAGCTGGATGGGATCTTGTTTTAGCTTGTCACCTAAACAATGGTGCCTTCCATTCAGCACTTCCTCAATGCTATTATTTAATGCCAGCTTATTAGATTACTTACAGTGTGGAAACAGGCCCTTCGGCCCAACAAGTCCACACCGCCCCGCCGAAGCGCAACCCACCCATACCCCTACATCTACCCCTTACCTAACACTACGGGCAATTTAGCATGTCCAATTCACCTGACCTGAACATCTTTGGACTGTGGGAGGAAACCGGAGCACCCGGTGGAAACCCACGCAGACACGAGGAGAATGTGCAAACTCCACACAGTCAGTCGCCTGAGGCGGGAATTGAACCCGGGTCTCTGGCGCTGTGAGGCAGCAGTGCTAACCACTGTGCCACCGTGCCGCCCACCTTATGTTTCTATGCTCAAAAGTTTGTAGTGGGACTTGAACCCTTGTGCATTCTGACTCAGAATATTACCAGCTACGGCTGATGCAGAAAACAAGTGGTTACACTCAGTGACTTTTAAAGGAAGCTTCTTGCAACATTCCTTCACTCATGTTAAAGACAAAAAAAAATCATAAATATCGAAACTGGACATAAATGTTGAAACACAAGACTAATTTTCTCATGATCCAACAGCCTGCCGTAGCTTTCTCCCTGTGAATAGGTTTTGATATATGGTAATTTGTTTCATGTATTTTACAGTATATTAAATCTGCAATGAATTTTGGGTACCACTTTCACCTAAGGACAGCTTAGGGCGTTTGTAATGTGAATATTGTTTGCCCACATTACAAAGGATCTGTTCTGGTTATTCTGCTTAGCACAGAAGCTCATTGCAAGTTGGGTCTGTGGGACCCTTGCAGAACATTTCAGGGAGAGCATTTCATATAATGCTAGCATACTGTGCTTTGTACAACTAGAGTAGGCACAGAGCGGATGTGATGGAGGCTGATGAACTGGGTGAGCGGGATCAGTCTTCCGAAGAAGAAGATGAGGGCATTGTGCAGGGAAAGCACTACATTCTGTATGACAATGCACAGCAGCATCAAGTGTTACAAGTCAAACAGGACTCAATTAATTCCCACTTCCAGTAGATGAGTGCTAGATCCAGTGACCACTCATTGTCTGTGAGATTGTTGGTACCCATCATGCAAGCAGCTAGTTTCTATTCTAAGGGCCACATGCGATTACTATTTGATTTTTTTCCTGGTATTGGTGGATGAAAATGAATTTTTTAAAGTGACTCAAGGTTTTCTTGTGTCTGATGGTCCCACAGAATCAATGATTCGTTGCTGAGATATGATAAACATGGGGGATACATTAGCAATGTGCGAGGGGTTGTAAGACAGGATGTGGTTAAGAACAGGGGAGCTGGGTGAGCCTACATCTTCAACAATAGTTGGGGTTGAAGTGTGTAATGGAATGTGCAGTTGTACCTGCAAGGAAGTTAAAGACCTGCCACCCAGGTGCTGTGAGAAATTTTGGTTTATAGCCTTATTGCATGGCCACTACATGCATGGTGAAGGCTAACTTTGGACTGTCAATGCTTGACCTGTTACAAGGCTGAGTTCCAAAGTGGGCACTGATGGCAGGGATAACACCAGCAGTGGTAAGTTCTTCTGGCTACTCTCATAACTTAAAAAGAAACAGTCATTACCTACTCACTGATTAGATCTATTTTTCTCATGGTTTGATTCGTCAAGTGTTTTGAAACTTCTCTCCCAAAAAAATCGCTTTTGCTTCTCTCCAAGCTTTCCAATTCACCTTAGTACATTTTTAGTATTTAACCACGCTCCCTGATATGCCCTAAATCAATGGTGGGTCAATTTAAACGGTTATCTGTGAGTGTTTTGTTCTGACATCACTTTGTAATGTTTTATTCCCTGTACATTCCCTTCTCATTGTTTAAGTCCTTGGGACCAATCCCACGTGTGTACTCAATCTTTATATGTAACTGGCATCTCTCAGCCACTGCTTTTTAGCTGCAACATTTATTTCAAAATTGATGTTTGAAGACTGCTTTGAAGCAGACTGTATATTTGTCTTATTGTTGCTGAATGAAAAAGCAGAAAACTGTTCAGGGACATGCTGCTCTTTTCTTTCTTGCCACATTGAGGCCAATTATTGAAAAGTACATCTGTCCACATGAATATAGAAACTTAGAAAGCAGGAGCAAGAGAAGGCCATTGAACCCTTTGCTGATCATCCGACTCAGTATTCTGTTCCCACTTTCTGTTCATTCCGTTTAATCACTTCAGTTGTAAGAATTATGGATAAACATTTAATGTTTTGGCTTGAACTACATTTTGCGGCAGAGAAGTCCACAGGCTCACCACTCTCTGGGTGAAGAAATTTCTCTTCATCTCAGTCTCAAATGGCCCCTCTGTGTCCTTAAGCTATGACTCCTAGTTCTGGACTTCCTGGTCATCCTTGCTGCATTTAACCTATCTCGTCCTCTTGTGACTTTATTGGTTTCTCCGAAATTAGATTCTCCACAGTACAGAAACAGGCCATTTGGCCCAACAAGTCCACACCGACCCTCTGAAGAGTAATCCACTCAGACCCAATCCCCTTCCCTATACTTACTCCTGACTAATACACTTAACACTATGGGCGATTTAGTATGGCCAATTCACCTAACCTGCACATCTTTGGACTGTGGGAGGAAATTGGGGCACCTGGAGGAAATCCATTCAGTCACGGGGAGAATGTGCAAACTCCACACAGACAGTCACCCAAGGCTGGAATTGAACCCATGTTCCTGGCACTATGAGGCAACAGTGCTAACCACTGAGCCACTGTGCTACCCCACCATGCTGAGATTCTCTTCATTTTATCTTAACTCCAATAAATATGGTCCTAACTGATCCAGTCTCTGTTCATTCACCAAGCCATCCCAGGAATCAGCCTGGTAAACCTTTGTCGCACACCCTCCATAGCACTACCTCAGATGTCGTCTCAATAAGGCTTTGCACAATTGCAACAAGACATCCCTACTCCTGTATTCCTATGTCAAATATGTGCAAACCAGAGAAAGACATTGTGTGATTTATTCCCTGGCATTGAAGGCATTTGAATTTGTGGGAGAATTGTTACCCGTAAGACCCAGGAACCTTGTTAGAGTTCAGAGAAGGTTGGGGGAACCAAAGAGCATTTTTAGAGAGTCAGATCATGTGCAAGCTTTGCAGGTGCTACTTTGTGTAAAATGAAGATAAGAAACAAATTGAATCTGCAATGTTGCCTTAACATAGGAAAACAAACCAAAATATGTTTCAGGAAAGCAATTGTACAAACTTTGCCACCAAGCCTACCTCAGGAGAAATGAGATCAGGTGACCAAAGCTTGGTCCCATAAGTAGCTTTTAAGCTGTGGCTTAAGTTAGAAATGCACCATATACCGGCAAAGACTTTTAGAAAGATATTTTGGAGCTTTGGGTTTTGTCAGTTGAAAGCTGTATGCTTCAAAAGGCTTTGTTGAAGCTCTTCAACTGAGCTCCAGCTTTAGAATCCCACCCCCAGCCTTGACAGTCAATGAAAGATGTAGGGCAAGATGATACACTGCACTGTGAAAGAAGGATTCACTAATTAAAGGGACCTTGGCATGCGATAGGCTGCTCAATTCAGTGTGGATTATTGAATTTTCAGAAGCCTCACATAAGAAGCCAGGTTAGCTGCTCCTGTAGGGCTCTGGTTTGAATCAGTAATTTGCTGATTTTTTTTTGGTTGTTTGGATCACCCCCAGATCCCTGGTTCTGCTGCTGGACTTATTTAGGCGAAGTGAAAAGAAGAAGGCAGTAGACAGGTGTTTCAGAGCAAAACACTCTCTGCGTTTATTAAATTCAAAAGGTAAGTATAATACAAGAAATAAAGGCAAATATAATAAACAGTGAAATTGACACAAGCAGCTATTCAGAGGACAGTAATTAAATACACTATTAAATCAAATACAGGGTAAACACTGCTAGAACTAAACAGCACTTTTAATTACAGAAAGCTTTAATCAGACTTCCTACCCTTGGGGTTCCTGCACTGTTACCATCCACCTTCCTCTCTCTGCTAGCTAAGTTGGAAACTTTGGGGTCTCGGGAGTTTAAGCTCACCACTGAGGAAAAATGCAATTTTGACTTACAGCTGACAGTTCCTGCTTGCCGTATCCAGTGCCTCGAGGAAGACTTGAACAGTGTCGGCCTTCGTCTGGGTTGAGTCCGCAGATGCAGTAGGCCGTGTATTGGATTTATTGTTTGATTATTAATTTTCCTTACTTTGTGGTGGTTTTTCTGAGCCAGATTTCACCTCAGGATGTGCATGAGGCCTTGGGATGTTGTTTGAGTCTTTGGTTTTCAGAGATATTCGGTGCTCAGGTCTAGTGATCATAGGCGGTTGCCGTTGGTTCCCCTGGTAAGGAACAGGCCTGTGTTGGGAGGTTTCAGAATTGCTGCTGAGATCCCTCTTCCAGAGTTAGCTATGCAGATAGTGCTTGGAGTGATAGCTCTTTTGGATCCCTCTTCTGAAGATAGCTGTGGGAGTGGCTTTTAGGGAGATAGCTCTCTCAGGTGAGATGGGGATCTGTAATTATACTAATTGTGGACCTCTTCAAGCCAAATCTGCATTTGCCATTGTGTCATTGGTATCTTCTTTCAGAACAATTAGATTCCTGACAGTTAGGAGTATGTGTAAGTGTATTTTGATTGAGGTTGAATGCCCAAGATCTCTCTGAATAAATATTGATTGAAGTTGAATGTCTGGTATCTGTATAGGTTCCATAATGTCTGTACTGGAGTAGCCCGAGAGGTAAAAGTTAGGTTCAGCCTGAGTGTTAGGCCCGACTGATTGTTCTCTTAGATTCGAGGTGTGAATTGGATTTTCAGGCTGACCAATGGTTCAGACAGCCATCCCTGTGTTTGTGTACAGAGGAACCTCGATTATCCAAAGGACACGGGCAGGGAGTATTTCATTCAGTTAATTGAATTCCGGATAATCGAATGCGGATAACATAGTTTAGCTAAGCATCGGGACCTTCCAATCTTCCTGGATAGTCTGATACTCGATAATCGAATACCGGATAATCAAGGTTCCTCTGTATTTTTCCCAGAGCTTAGCCTTGTTGCCATCCCTTTCTTTGAAAGGTTTTGGAAAATCCTAGGTTCTGGTTCAGTGTTTTAGGTGATGGGAAGTTATGCTCAATTCTACCTCCCCAGGTCTGTTATACTTGCCTGGAAGCCCCGCTGTGTGATAACAATGTACAAAATTAGCACAGGAGTAAGGTGTTTGTCCTCATGATCCTGCTCTAATATACACAAAGATCTTGATCCGTTTGTGCCTTAATTTATCATTGCACACCTTCACACCATAACCCTCAACGCCCTTATCAATCAAACATTTGTCTAAATCAATCATCAATACATTTAATGACACAATCTTTACTTTTCTTTGGGGAAGTGAATTCCAAAAACTAGCTATACTCTGAAATAAGTAATTCCTGTCATAAATAGGAAAACACTTAGTTTTAAACTCTGCCACCTAATCTAGATCCCCAACGAGATGAAGCATCCTTTTCTTAGCATCTGTTCTGTCAAGCCTTTGATCTGAGGGACTGAGGTAAGAAGATCTTTCTCAAGTACAGAAAGTCTGTGTGGAGTTTGCATGATCTTCCCGCGTCTGCATGGGTTTTCTCCCACAATCCAAAGATGTGCAGGTTAGGTGACTTGGCCTTGCTAAATTGCCCCTGGTGATAGGTGCATTAGTCAGAAGTAAATATAGGCTCGGGGAAGGGTCTGGGCGGGTTACTCTTCGGAGGGTCGATGTGGACTTGTTGGGCTGAAGGGCCTGTTTCCATACAATAGGGAATCTCATCTAATCCTTTCACTCTTTACAGATACTGCTAGACCTGCTGAGTATTTCCAATAATTTCCCTTTTTATCTTATGCTCATCCTATTGCCTCTTGTACGTGCACCACACAGTCACTCTCTACAGTTATTCTTTCTGGAAGTCTCATTCACTTGAGAGCTCTGCCGTAAGGTGGATTCTAGCAAAAAGATAATGATGAGGCAAGTTGCCAACAAAAACAAAGAGACGAGAATGTTTGTAGAATGGGAAGTTCAGAATTATTATAGACTTTATCAGCAAGCACATCACATGCAGATGGGTGTGATTTGCAGTCTTTCTTCAAATTTTCTTACCCTGGGGAAGACAATATGATTTTCCTTCCCATCTTATTACAAAACGAGCTAGTTGGAATTCAGTTAGTTAAATTTCTGCTCACAAGATATTTGTCTTCCTGAGGTACTGATCTTAACACATCTTGAGAGACATGATCCTCTGCCTGTAGACCTTATTTTGAGGATCATGCCTTCCTGAATAGGATCCGTCTGCTCAATGGGCCAGCATGTGCTGAGGACAATATGACTGGTCTGGTGCTTTTGGTATTAGAATTCTTCTTACTCTTCAACAGAGAAGCAGTTGGAGTTTCATCAACTGGCCCCATGTCCTGATGAAGATTGACAACAAGGAAGTGCTGAAAGGTTTCAACAGTCAGTGGTCAGGCAGGGAAATCTCTCTGTGAGAAGGACTGCTGTGAGCAACAACCCTATTCAAAATATTGTGATCAGTTTTAGGGCCCATATCTGAGGAAAGATATGTTAGCATTGAAGGGGGTTCTGACAAAGTTTACAAGAATGATCCCGGGCTAAAGGGCATGAGGAGCAGTTGAGGACTCTGCATTTGTAATCGATAGAGTTTAGAAGGATGAGATGGAGTCTGATTGAAACTTACATGATTCTGAGAGGTTTGGATTGAAAGGAAGTGGCAAAAGTGTTTCTACTGGGAGGAGAGACTAGAAGCCAAGACCACAGCCTCAGAACAAATGGACAATGCCAGTACAACTCTTTGGAACTCAGTAAATCATATCAGACTAGAAATGTTAAAATGGTTTCTCTTTCCACAGATGGTGCCAAACCTGCTGAGTGTCACCAGCATTTTCTGCTTTTATTTCAGATCTCCAATCTTCAACAGCCAGCTTCCACCATACTTTGCTTTGATGTAGATGAGATCATGCCAGCTTCCCAATCCAACCTACTTTTCAAGGAATTCATCTTGCTATTGCATTCAGATTGGCCTCCCCTTGCTTAGGAAAGTTATTCAATGTACCTTCACTCTTGATCCTTCATAAATGGGGGGGATACTCCAAATTCATTATTCCCATTCATAGTTACACTTGAATAGAACTTCATTATACCACATCATGCTAATGTGCAGTGGAAACCTGTCTTCTAGTTGCTTCTAATCAGCAAACCTAAAACATAACAGAAGCTAAGAAGTAATTAATAATGAACCTGTCAATTTTGCAATTATAACAAATAGCATTTTGAAACAACTCACTTGCATGCTTTTTACGACACAGCAGTCTACCCTGCCATTAATTCATAAAATCCACAGTGATTAAATATTTGATTGTTTCAAAGTGTTAGAATTCTTCCATACACTAACCTAACAATACCTCATCAATAGAAAACATCTTGTAGAATCTTTTAAAAAGCAACTAACTTATTCTATGGCACTTATTAGAGTTAGGATTAGAAATTTCAAACATCACCCTTGACTATCGCAAAGGAACCTTGGTTAAATGTGGATTCAACTTTGAAATGTCAGGTGCTTACACCCACAAGTGTGGATACTATCCAAAATGTGATAATACTTAACCTCACAGGCTACTTGGCCTCAGATAAAGAAGTGGACAGCTGGTGTTATATTCCCCTGAGGAAAGCCAATCAAGAAAAATATTAAACATCCGGACTGGATGCAGCAAAATTTCAAAAAAGCCCTAATTTCTAGGAGTATTTGACATTTCAATATTTTCCTTAAATGAAAATGTGTCATGAAAGAATTAAGGTAAAAAAGGACCCCAAAGCTTTCAAGAGATAAATTTCAGAAATGTTTCATGTCAATGTAGTAAGCCAAGCTTAAAGTTGTGGAAGAAATTTAAGCATTATTAAAAATAAAGAAATTTGAAAGATATTGTTTCTGGCTTATCTGAAAAGAAAGATATTAGTTTATCTTGTTCAAGTGGGGTAAAAAAGCTCAAAAATAAATTTTGCATGGACATGTATGAATTGTAATTGATTATTGGACATAACCATAAATCTGTGGCTAGATGTGTCTGATGGCTGAGCAAAGGGATACATATTAAACCTGCAATTATGTGTTGAACTGGCTCTGATTTACCAACAACTTGCAGCTTGTGGCTGAGATATAGCACTGCCATAATTTGTTTCTACTCTATAACAGAAAATACATTTTAACAGGTTGATCCTCAGGGCCCATCTAACTATTTGCTGTAGAGAATGAACTATTGGTGAGCTTTAGCAAGAAGAGGCACTTGTCTAGCACAAAAAAGACCAATTATAGCATAAAAGTATTAGCTGCAAATTACATTGATTAGTAGCTATAATTGAGATTATCATTGTCATATGTGATAGATTGCCTTAATTGAGATCTCATGTTCGACTCTTCAATTCTCCACCCAAATACAAAGTCATCATCAGATTGGGGGCAGCTTAATGCAAGCTTACAGATCCTTATTCTCTCTAGACTATTTCCCTTTCCAATGTTGCTGGCTTTTAATCTCTTCATTGCCCACTTTGTTCCTCTACAAGCCGAGATGTGAACGTTTTCTTTAGGGATGCTGCTTTTGTCCCATTGCTGCTCAGAAGACTGTTGACAACTATTGGTATTTTGTTATTATAAACTCATGGTTCTTCATAATTATTGTTTTGTCGCTACAGGGTTGAATGGATTTTCTCCACCGCTGTTTCTTTGAGGCACACATTAGCTATGGTGCCCCTGCAGATCACCAGATGATATTGGGTACTGGGTTACCAATCACTTGGAGGTTGTAGTTGGGGTATATCAATAAGAGGTACTTATCTTGCATAACAAGAGGTGATTTATTTCATTTTTATGCAGGGACAAGTTACATTGATTAGATGGACTAATTAGTTAAGACAATCAGATCCTAGATTTGACATGTATGCGTCTACTGAGACTTGCATTAGACTTCCTGATTCTCCAAAGACTGTGTGACATCAAGAGATAGGATGAAGCTTACTATAACTTCAGCATTAACTCTCCTCACCATTACCCAATACAATAGTGTACACATACCACAACTAACTTTTAGTGGACTTGGAAAGGAAAAGCTACATTTTTGTATTGATCCATTGTGACCTTGTGTGGACGCACACCAGCTCATAACAAGGTCATCTCATTACAGGCAAAACTACATAATGAGACAGTCCCAAAATCTTTAACTTCAAATGATAGATGTTTTTACACATGCAAATTGATGAATTGGAATTGTTCTGTAACTGTGTGAGTGAATAAATTCAAAATAAATTAATGCATCTATAAACAGTAAATATATGATTTCCTGACTGAACTGTGGCAGATCTGATAGTTGAAGACTAGCAAGGAGACAATGTCACTGCAATGAAAATACTGTTTTGAAATTGGCATGACTCTACAATATGCTTTGTTTATACAACACCTGCAGGAATTCAGTGTCCAACTCAAGCATGTACTCAATTCAAATGAAAGGCAATTGTGTTCATAAAAGGACAGTTGAGTGAGTCTGCCACATTAATGTGTTCAGGTGAATTGGATTTAGTTACCACAATACAAAAATGTGAGTTGAGATAAATAAAAGTCTGTTAATCTAAATGTCCTTCTTTAATTTCCTCTAATTAAAAAATTCTACTGGGGATTGGGCATTGTGACATTTCTTATCCATGGGAGAGATGCAGTCAAAATTGGAGCAAAGCTTGATACAAATTTACAACTTACTTCTCTATGGTTAAGTTTCTTTTCAATGTGGCTAGTTTTTACTTTCTTCCTTAATCACACCATTTGTTTCTGCACTCCCTACCAGCTGTGATGTGAAAGCTTCCTTCTGGAATATTAGTTTTCCCCTGGTGCTGCTCCCAAGAGTGCTGATGACTACTTGTCATTTTTAATTCGAAGCGCATGTGTCTTTGGAACGTTTTTGTTTCTCCAGGGTTGAATGGATTTTCTGCACCATTGTTTCCATCGAGCATTTCATCAATGGATCTGAATACCAAGTCAATTATACTAAAAGTGTATCTTTCAACATCCTTCCCCCTCCCGGCCCACAGTCTTGGAAACATTTTCCCCCTTGTTGAGCATTTTGATCATTCATGCCAACTTCATCCCAAGCTTCTTCTTGCAAACGTTAATGGCCTAGGTGATGGAGTAATCCTATGTCAGGTGGGTCAGTGGCCAGTTGCAGGAGCTTCAATGGGATAAGTTCCCAATCTGGCAGTGTGTTTTCTCATTGAGTTTTCTAGGTGTGATGGAAGAGACATCCCATCTCTGAGAGCTGTTGGTCATATAAAGGCTGGCAGTTCTCCAGCGTCACCAGCACCACTTGGAGTAATGGTCAATGCCAATGCTGTGGTAGGCATGAGGAGAATGGTAATCACTGAAACACAGCTAAATGAAATTGATTCACAGGCATCAGTCAGGCTGGTTCCTCTTATGGATGGAGGTGGAAGGAGCAACTGGAGGGTTTTCCCACAAAGCTGATCCTTTTGCAGAGCACTGGGTACTCAGTAAGGGTGGACCCACCCCACCAGGCCATAGGCATGCCTGACAGAGTTTACCTGGCTTACCGGCTGACTCTCCAAATCCTTCCATATTTTATAATCCATGGGTCAAGAGTGTGATGGAATATCAAGAAAGGAGGAGGTGTACCCAAATTACCCAAGCCTGAACCTATCCCTGGCACCAATTTGATCTATACCAGTTCTTCAGCCAACCAAACCAACTGGCTCTTTAAGGAGTACAAGTGGTTGGGGCAACATGTATTTTTACGTGCATATTGTAGCCTGAACGGTGATGGGAGAGATTCCAAACTGTTTTCATCGTACAGTTATCCAAGGACCTTTAACTTCCTTGGCTGTGTTCTAAATGCAGAATTGGAATTTGAACTTGGAGCTGATGAAGATGAGAACTGTGCCACAGCACCACTCCTTGGGAGAATTCACTGAGCTAAATGTTACAAGGGAATGCGTCTACAGAAAATATGTTGTATCCAAAAGTTGAAAACAGCTCTTTCTAGGAGTTCAATAATTCCAACCTTATTTAATGATGATGAAACAACATGTTGGATTTACTTTACAACTTGCAATAGAACTGTATCTGTATAATTATACAATAGAATATATGCCATTCCCTTTTTCCACTCTGGGAACTTTATGTGTTTTTCAATTGATCTTTTTGCATTTCACCCAGAAGTGAACTTAAAAGCCCTTAACTAATTGATTTGCTCATTTCATAGTAGCATTTCTTTGTTCTTCGGTGCCAAGCCAACATTTTGTAGCTGAACAAATTTCCAAAGAAGCATTAACATCATATCTACAATTGAGAAAAAAAGAGATATCTTTACAAAAGCATATTGATCTCGAATGGCAACATCTATTCTGAGTTCTGATTTTTAAGGCTGAATTCACCATTCTCTGTTTCTGAAAAAGAAGTCTCATTGTGTCTCCGACATTTGTCTGGGGACGCTTTTTCTCCTGTTTTACAAATGTGCAGATGAGCCTTTCATTGCATTTTGTTTTCTTGAGTGTCCCATTACAGTTTTATCGTTTAACCTTTCAGAGAACATGTTACCACAAGAATCTGCTGGTAGGGAATGGAGTGAGGGAGAGGGAACAAGCAGTTTCTTTACACACTGTTCAGAAAAGGTCATGGAATACTAGTTTATTTTTTTTTTATAAAACCCATTGCAAATCCCTGATGACTTAATAAACTAGCTGTTTCTAAGCATGGCTATGTTTAGAAGTAATCCCGATTGTATTATTTCAAATTTCAAGTTTATTTGAATGCATAGGTTCAACAAATAAGCCTTTTGGGTGCTAAATGGATGCCTTTGCCTGCCATAAAACAGGCAAGAAGCACTCAATCAGGATGCCCAAAAAATGTGTACCTGTTGTATTGTGTAGGCCACAGAATAGCCATTCAATGCTGAATATCTAACACTCTTTTGGACCTTTGACCTTTGCCTGTGCAAAGAAGGAATCAAAGGTGCTAAATTTAATTCAATGCATTAGCAGTTGAGGTGATGCCGACTTTATCCTTTCTGCTCATTTCAAATGATCATGATGTGCAACCCATGCAAGAAGCATTGTTGACTAGATGCACATTCAGCTGGGGACCCAGGTGCACGTGAGACATGGTTAATTGCTTGACTGGCAATAGAACCATTCTTAAAGGGGAGGTGCACTCAGGCTGCAATAGCTGGTGAAACTAATGGTGTGTGAAAAAGACTTTGAGCAAACAAATAACTTTATTAATGGAGCAAGAACCACGAGAGAGTGCTCCCAAAATCTCAAGAGGTGCTAATAACCTCAAATCCATTTGCCACAAATGAGGTGCCAGAGCGACTGGAGTAATGCTAATGTTATCCCATTGTCAAAAAAAAAGGGAGATAGGGATCGACCAGGAAATTACAAGATTGGTTGGTGTCACCTAGTGGTAGGAAAGTTATTAGAAATAATTTTGAGGGGCAGCACATGTCTGTACTTAGTGACCAAATAAATTAATCCAGGTTAGTCAACATGGATATGCTAGACAAAGTTTATCAAATATTAAGAGGATATAATTATAACTGTTGATGGGAGTTATGCATTTGGTGTAGTTTAAATAGACTTCAGCAATTTATTTTGCTAAGGCCATTCATGAAAGGCTAGTCAAGGAAGAAAAGTTGTCATAGTCCCACCAGATCATAGGGCTGTTCCCTGATTAGACAGAGATGACTGGTGATAGTGGCGTAACCTGAGGGTCACCATGCCTAGGGCAGAGGGAGAGGTTGAGAGGATATCCCTTTGTGAAACCCATTGTATCCCCAGCCAGTGCAGGAATTGAGCCCATGCTGTTGCTATCACTCTCTACCACAAACCATCCATTTAGATCCCATGGGATCCAAAGCAACATGGCGCACTGTATCCAAAATTGACTGAGAAGCAAGAAGCAGAAGATAGAGGGATCTTTCTGTGAATGGAAATTTGTTTTCTGTGGGGTTCACAAGGCTCGGTGGTCCTTTGCAGTTTGTGGTGTACATTAATGATTTGGATTTAAATGTAAGGTGTATGATCAAGGAGTTCACTGATGGCATGAGCATTTGTAGGATGGTAAATAATGAGGGGGACAGTCGTAAATTGCATAAAGAATCAACAAATTGGTCAGTTGGACAGAGCAGTGACAAATGGAATTCATCTCAGAATAGTGTGAGATATGCATTTGGGGAGGGTCAGTGAGGTAAGGAATTACATTATAAACGGTAGGTTGCTGGAAAGTACTGAAGATCCACTGACCGTAACATGTATATCCACAGATCCCTGAAGGTAGCAGGACAGGTCGATAATGTTGTTAAGAAGGCATATAGGATGCTTGCTACTATTAGTTGAAGCATAGCAAACAGGAGCAATGGGTTATGCTGGAACAGGTTATGCTGGAACTAGTTATGCCACACCTGGAGTACTTCATGCACTTCTGGTCACCACATTATAAGAAGAATGGGTTGGTCTGGAGCGAGGAAGGAGGAGGTTTGTGGTGTTGATGCCTTGGCTAGAGTGTCTGAGATATGAGGAAAGATTGGGTTGGTTGGTGTTGCTTTCTTTAGAGCAGCTAAGTTTTAAAGAGATCTGATTGATGTAAGATTATGATGGCATAGGTAGCATAGAGAGGAAGGTACTTTTTCCGTTAGTAGAGGGATCAATACCCACACGCATAGACTTAGAAGTCACATAACACCAGGCTACAGTCCAACAGGTTTATTTGAAATCACAAGTTTTCGGAGTGCTGCTCCTTTGTCAGGCTAAAAGGAGAGTTGAGGAGAACGTTTTATTCACTTAGAGGGTAGTAGAAATCTGGGATTCACTGTCTGAAAAGGTGGTTGAGTCAGAAACTCTCACAACATTTCAAGAGTATTTTGATATTCATTGTATTGCCATAGCCTCAAGGGCTATGGACGAAATGCTAAAATATGGTATTAGTGTAGTGTAGTTAGATCTTTGCTTCCTGCTCTGCTGCAAAGGTCAATGAATCTAAGTTTGTTGAAAGGAAGAGAGAAACCACATTCAGCCTTAGGATCTGGCTGCAGTTAAAACAAAATTCATAAGCACATAAGAAAGAGGAATAGGAATAGCCATCAAACGTGCTCTGTCTTTGAATGCAATCAAAGCTGATCTAAGGGCACAATTCCACTGTCTTGCCTATTCTCCAAATCCCTTGATTCCTTGAAAAAATCAAAATTCTTTCTATCCTTGCTTCAAACGTACCAATGACTGAACAAACACAACTCTCTGATGTGGAGAACTGCAGAAGAGTGAAGAAGTTCCTCCTCATCCCAACCTAAATGAAAAAATAAATTCACCCCTTTATCCTACGACCTAGCCCCTGTGTTCTAACAGTGGAGAAAGTCTCTCAGTGTCAATCTTGTTAAAGTCTTCAGAATCTTTCAGAAGACTACCTCTTACTCTCCTAAACTCTAAAGTGTAAAGACCTAATTTAGTTTGCTTCTCATCCCCAAATAGTTCTTCTATCCTGAGAATTATTTTCTTAATTAAGGAAAGGAAGAATCTTCCCTTTCTCATCTTCCTTAATATGGAGACCAAAGCTGTTCATAATATTTCAGATATAGTCTCATCAAAACCCTGCATGATGTAGCAAGCATTGAACACCAATATTTTCGTTATAGACTATAAATGGCTAAGAACTCAGCACAGATCCTTGAGTACTTCAATAGTTACAACCAGCCAACTTGAAAATGCCTCATTTTATTTCCCCACTCTCTGCTTCTCTTCTGTTAGCCAGTTCAAATATCTCACATGAGTAGTCAAGGTTAATGAATGCATGACTACTCACCCCTATCATTCACCCATCATTAATCAGACCAAACTTTCAAATTAAGCACATCACCTTCACACATTTTCCAATGGTAGATAGCTCTCACCTACTTCTAAAATCACTAATCTATCGTATTCAATAAACAATATTGACTGTTTGCAGGTTACACGAATATGAACTATTCTAGATTCTTCAGGCACATTAGCATCATGTTTGTCACCTGACCAAGTGCACATAATAGTGTATGATGCTTTGTGCATTCAATCAAGTATTAATCTATTCAGAACCATAGGCAATCCTGGCCACCCTGTACACCTCATGCCTGTTCTTAATGCCATATCAAACCTTCCTTCTGCTTACCATTGCAAATCAGCCCCGACTGGCTCAGGTCTCGATCTCACCTCATCCCTCCCCGATCCTGATTTCTCTTTCCCTTTTCTGATTGTACTTCATTTTCCTGTTGCCCTGTCATGATCCATGTATCATTCACAACCCGATTGCTTCAAATTCGCCTTTACAATTTACCAGAGGATAATTAATTGTGACACAATGGCCCAGAGTTCAGACCCATTCCGCCAGTAAGATGCTGGGATTACAAAGTAGATTATAATATTGAGAGTGGCCCAAGCCAGGCCCACACATTTCTAAGCCATGATAGTCACATGCATAGGTAGCGAGATTAATTTCACAAACCAGCATTACCTCTGCGGGTCGGGGGCTGGGGTTCAGGTGGCGACACCTCAACTTGTAATATGCAACTTTCTTTCCATTACTTTTGATTCATCAGACATATTTCAAACATTTTTCGCAAGTTAAATTCTAAAAATCAGTTTGAAATTCTGTTTGTAACATTAGGCATTTTAATATTTTGATATGTGACATATCTTCTTATCTTGAGTTAACAGGAGATTATTAGAATTCATATTTTTAACCTGCACATGTTTTCCTTGGCTTCTTGGTAAAATTGCTTGAATTCAATACAATTAAACACATCCATTGGTTTTTGGTGCTAAAACAGTTGATCAACTTGCTGATTTTTTTTGTTGCCTTTTAGATTTTGATTTTGAAACTATAACTTGAACCGATCAGGTGAAAGTCTCCTTTCTCTGTTAAACTGGACATGTCCTCAAAGAATTTGCCCACCACAGATGAGTTTAAAATAAATCACTGAGGTGCTAATGGTCCAGATATCTCACTGATGATTGTCTGCAATGAAGACAGTGGGTAATAAGTAACATCTTGCGCCCAGCGAATATGTGTATTTTCAGCTTCCTAAATGGATCCAAATCTGAAATTTGCCAAATGTGTCCTCCTAAACTGATCTGTTATAACATTAATTTTCAGTTGACTGATTGCCATAACATGTTTTTCCCATATAACACATTTTATCAATGCCTGCCATAAGTGAGAATTTTTGGGAAGATATGTGTTATGTTTCACATAGGTGTTATGTGGAAAATATATTATTGTCTGTACTAATTATAGAATCTGATGAAGAAAGCTATTCTGACATAAACCCACAGTTTAAGCTTTACTGTACATTTGAATTCCTCACGAACGCAGAACACTGCAATTGATTGCTTGGCTTGGGGATTCTGTGGGGGTCTTCTGTTGCAACTTCACTGGAAGACGAGATGAATTTGCGGGAAAGTGAACCTATACCTGTATTTACCATATCCTACTTTGTTTTTCCTGGGAAATTACCCAGAATATGTTGCAAGGAATGTTACAGGGAAAAGGTAAGCAAGGAATGTCAGGACAGCCATGATCCTACTGAATGACAGTCCTTACAGTTGACTCCTGTTTCTCTTTCTTGTGGTCCAATGGTCTGATAGCACTGGGCATAATGTTTATTACTATGTTCTTCCTAATTCTTCACAGAAATCATGCATTCCTGTTGATGGAAACAAGGAGAGCTGTTTTGATGCCTTACTCCAAAATTTATGGTTCAACCAGCACATCTGAAATAGATCATCTGGTTATTTATTTCAATACTGGGAGAAAATTAGGACTGCCAATGCTGGAGATCAGAGTCAAAGATTGTGGTGCTTGAAAAGCACAGCCTGTCAGGCAGCATCCGAGCAGCAGGAGAGTCGACGTTTCGGGCATAAGCTCTTCATCACTGATTGTCCTGCCTGATAGACACAATCTGACTGCTGTTTTGGCTTATATCATAACCATCATTGTCTTTTCATTCATATTTCATTGATTAGGTACCACTTTGGGCCATCCTAAGATCCTGAAATGTATAACTATATATAAAACTGGCAGGTGAGCTGATGGACATTGCAGATTCCCTGGAACTGATTTACGAGAACAAAAAAATAGAACAACTTGAGTGTTGGTTGAAAGGATTTCATGCTGTCCAAAAGTTCGATACTTCATATTTCACTGAAAGTAAAGGTACCTCCTGATCATGAGCTGGCACACATAGAGAAATACCCAACAGTATTCAGAGACAATGAAGGAATGTCAAATCCCAGACTAAGGGCAGAATTTTTGACTCACTTCTGCAGCTTAGGCAATGGTGAAAAAGTTGGAAAATAAGAGAAAAATAGGAAAAATAATCAGTTTCTCATGGGGACATAGGAATTAGAAGCTGGAGTAGGCAAATCAGCCCTTTGAGCCCTCTCTGTCATTCATGGCTGATCTTACCTTGGTCTGAACTCCACTTTCCTGCCTGCTCCTCACAGTCTTTTATCCTGTTTTTCATCAGAAATATATCTATTTCTTTCTCAAATCTGTGGATTGATTCTGCCTTCACTGCATTCTAGAGCAATGAGTTCCACAGATTCAAAACCCTCTGAGAGAAGTCGTTTCTCCTCATCTCAGTTTGGAACTCACCTCCTCTCACTCTCTATCTATGACTTCTCCTCAATGTTGAGAAAATAATTCAGATTTTTCCCTTTAGGGTTTAAAGCAGAGTTCGGAATCTTGCTAATGAGAAGTGGCAACCTTATTTCCATACATTTGCATATCACAATAGCTCAACTCAACGTCAATGATTCTTAAGGAGAAAGTGAGGTCTGCAGATGCTGGAGATCAAAGTTGAAACTTTATTGCTGGAACAGCACAGCAGGTCAGGCAGCATCCAGGGAACAGGAAATTCGACGTTTCGGGCACAGGCCCTTCTTCAGGAATGAGCAGAGAGTGTTCAGCAGGAGAAGATAAAAGGTAGGGAGGAGGGACTTGGAGGAGGGGCGTTGGAAATGTGATAGGTGGAAAGAGGTCAAGGTGAGGGTGATAGGTCGGAGTAGGATGGAGGCGGAGAGGTCAAGAAGAAGACTGCAGGTCAGGAAGGCGGTGCCGGACTGGAGGGATTCGGCTGAGACAAGGTGGGGGGAGGGGGGATGAAGAAACTGGTGAAGTCCAAGTTCATCCCCTGTGGTTGGAGGGTTCCCAGTCGGAAGATAAGACTCTTAAGTTTGGTTAATTCAGGATGGGCTATAAACATTGGCCTAGCCAACAATGTCCATGCCCCAAGATTGATATTTAAAAAAAATAATTCCCCAATACTAATAACCCCTCACCCTGGTGAACACAACTCCACAATTAGAGAAAAACACTTTGAACTGTTCGTTCTATGGAGAATTGCAAGCAATACTTCAAACACTTTAAGAAAACCCTGTGTTGTTGAAGTCAATTCAGGATCACAATGAAAGGCAATATATATTTTTCAAAATATCTAGCACTGACATGATCCCATGAGTTACTCCTAAAACATTTTAGGTATATCCCCAAAACCTATCTGAATTTTGTGATTGTGGATTTAAAGATAATAGGTGTGTGTAAAGCATGTACAAAAGATTTAGATAAATAGTTTATTTATGAACCAGAAATGAATATCTCGAGCACTCACCACAAGAGGGATAAAAATAACCTTTGGGATGCAAGAGTTAACAGAAATTTTAAATAATAAAAGAAAAATAAAGAAAGTATAGCTGCAAGAAGTCAAACACCTCTCACACAAGATGTGCAAACATTCTCTCTGTAGAAATTCAGTCAAGTTTACACATGGCCACGTTTTCATTATAGGTTGAGGAGTCAAGACAGTTCACAAAGTATGAGAGGGTGGATGAGGAAGAGTGCTTCTGCAATATGCATTCCATTTCAAAACATTTCAAAAGTTTGTTTCACATTTGCAAGAAAATTAGAACTATGTGGACATAGTTCTTTATTTGATTGCAGAATTACAAAAAAATCAATAACATGCAATGGCTACTTTGAAGCCAATAAAATAATCATATTCATCTGTGTATGTGAACTGATTTGATGTTCAGCAACATTTAACATTAAAATGAGAGCAAAAAGTTGTTTATCATTTATTTCAACATCCAAGATTCACGACACATGGCCATCCCATATACACAGTGGCTGAATATGTACACATTACAAATCCATCATTTTAACAACCAATAAATATGCTGTAGACAGCAATGTTGAGTAAACTCTACAAATGTTGACTTCGTTGAAGCATAGTCATTTTTTTAGTCAAAGTATATGTATTAGTTTGACAATGATATATGAATTTTAGCCTGCAAGCAATGAATATTATTTTAGCAGTGTTCGTGATTTTTAAGATTCTACTTAATCCCCTTTGGCATTGCATGATATAGTCTAATGTCTGGAGGATGGTTCTGATATTTAGCTATTGCTGTATAGACATGCTAGCTTGCTATGTAGTATGAGCTGCTCTCATGATAAAGGTTGATGCCACCATCATCTTTAAGTGTAAGAAAATACTAAGTCTGTTTGGTTTAGTATGATAAAGGAAAATCAATTTCTGATCTAATTAAGTGAGGCTGTTGTTGTCAGCAACATATGATATATTGCATATTAGCAACTGTTGCAGGATATTTTGATATGACTGGCATAGTTATAGACTTTGAAGTGCTTAACCATCCATCATTGTTTAAACTTATTATTTAGGTGCTTTCTGTGGGGAGCAGCTGTATCCTCACTTTAAACTGGGTTTGATATTTGAGGGAGTTTTTTTATGATCAACAACAGTTTGCAAATCTTAATATCAAATTCAGGAAGAGAATAGGCTTTTAAATCTAAACGGCAAACAATATATTAATGCATTACTACTTTGAATTATGGAACCTGGGTGAATAAACTCAGTGGATATAAGACTTTGATATTTATAAATGTTTAATATTGAGCTGAAGCAGATACAGCAATATCACATGCACCATAATACACACAGCTAAAAACAAAACTGAGCAGCAGAGTTACAGCAAGTTACAAACATAGCATAGCACAACAACAACAACAACAGACAGGACTAATATAGCAAGGACTTCAACACAGAAGTAGAAACATCTACACATGTAGCACATATACAGTTACTGCTGAACATGGCAAAAACATAACAAAGTCATAACACGGCTACAGCAATTTCTGCATATGCAGCACAGAAACAGCGCTGTAAACAGAAAGCACTCGAGAAATTCAATGGGTTTGGTAGCATCTGTCTAGAGAGAAATCGAGTTCATGTTTCAAGGCCAACATGACAGATAGAGCAACAGCTGTTCACAGCAAAGACACAATAAGTAATACACACAGCACAGATGCAGTGGCAAGAATTAGTTGAATTTGCATTTTATTTCACACAATGGTTCAAAGTAGTTAATACCTAGTATGAAGTTAAGCAAATTATGGCAATTGAGAAAAATAGAGTGCAGGGATTTTCCCAGTTTGGAATCAAAGGCATTCAAAGTAAATAAATGAAAGGAGGACTTGGAAAATGTAGCAAATATAGATAACTGGACATAGCCTCAAAAGACCAAGGACCAAATAATTCTGTGCTGAGTTGACTGATGTCAGTGAACGTTATGCGTCTTGGTTCTGAGCCCAACTCAGAAATTGTGCTGCATGAGTATGTCAATGTCAGGTAGGGTGTTTGTGACTAGCCTTATGGCTTCAAGCCCTCCAAAATGTTAGTGTTTAAGGTATTCTGAAGTTCATGCATCCTGATTGTAAGGCTTGTGGCCAACCCCAACTTTGGGTTTCGGTCATTGTGGACATTTTTCCCCAAGAGTTGCCTACCTTTGTTTCAACTTGACAGGCAACTTGGTACTTAAACAGCGTGAATGTTTGTCTGTATATCGTGATGGCAACAGTCTAAAGGCAGTCCTGATCAGGAAGGCTTGGGCTGCACAATAGTACTATGGTTTGAGAATGACTCCAGATTTTGAGAAATATTTAAATATGTTAAATCCAGACTCCACATTCTAAAACTATGATATACTTTTACAAGAATGCCATTCTTTGGAACTCTAGTTTTGGTCACCCTACCATGGGAAGGATATTTTTAAACTTGAGGGGGTGCAGAAAAGATTTACAAGGATGTTGCCGGGACTGGAGAGTTTGAGCTATAGGGAGAGGCTGAATAGGCTGAGGCTGTTTTCCCTGGCCCATTGGAGACTGATCAGTGACCTTATTGAGATTTATAAAAACTTGACAGGCAGGGATAGAGTGTATAGTCAAAGTCTTTTTCCTAGTGTTGAGGAGTCCAAAACGAGAGAGCATAGGTTTAATGTGAGGAGGGAAAGATTTAAAAAGGATTGAAGAGTAACTTTTTCATGCAGATGGTGGTACATGTATGGAACAAACTGCCAGAGGAAGTGGTGGAGGCTGGTACAATTACAACATATAAACAATATCCAGATGGATATATGAATAGGAAGGGTTTGGAGGGAAATGGGCCAAATGCTGGCAAATGGGATTAAGTCAAATTGGGATGTTTGGTTGGTGTGGACGAATGAGACTGAAGGTTCTGTTTTTGTGCCATATGACTCTATGTCTCTATAATATCTTGTCACATAACAAGAATCATTGCTGATTTGACATATTACAGAAGTGCTGACAACCAAGAATATGATTCCCAATAAGTATCCCAGTTGCTGCCTTCATTTGAAAAACCACCTAAGTCTTTATCCTCTGTGGGAAAGGATGGTTGGATGTTTGCCAGCTGTTAATTTCACTGCCACCAGGAAACATAACATAATCTTGCCAATCACTAATTAAGTAGCCAAATGGGTAGCTCGAGGGTGAAGTATGCTGGATGAGGTCCTAGACTAATTTCTGGTACCAATAAGGCTGTCTCCAATTATGATAAAATGTGTTTAATGTTTGTTGCTCAATGAGCATGAGAAGGAGGTATTTTAATCCACTGCACAGTTGCTTAAGAATTAAATTTTCCTAGGCTTTCCTCTCAACATTTTGCTGGAAAAAAAGGTTTCTAAGCTTTTCACCCAATACACATCAGGATGAATGCAAGAATAGCAAGTTTTAAGTGAACACAATAATTTTAACCTCAGGAATATGCTGATTGGTTGGCAAGTAATCTCTGATTGACTGAGGTGGTAACACAGGGAAGGAAATGGGGAATTAAAGGTTCCCCAATTTCCTGGGTAATCCAAG
This sequence comes from Chiloscyllium plagiosum, assembly GCF_037043375.1. NCBI lineage: Eukaryota > Metazoa > Chordata > Chondrichthyes > Orectolobiformes > Hemiscylliidae > Chiloscyllium > Chiloscyllium plagiosum. Next base: position 25,712,525 of record NW_028270174.1, read on the forward strand.
TTGGTTTAGCATTCTTGCATTTATCCTGGTGAATAAAAAATGGAAATCTTGGGTAGCATGTTTCCTGTTTCAACACTAATTGCATGCCATCTGTCAGACATTTTCCTTGAAAGAGGATTCCAACTTGTTTCCCAGACTTGAAATCAGACATTAAGCCATGCCAGAACAAAGAAAGAGTTCTTAAGAGGTATACTCAAAGAGGTAGATTTTAAGGAAAAAACTTGAGAAGAGAGAGGTGGAGAGGCATTTATAGAAGAAATTCAATACTCTAATGTAGAGATAACTGAAGACCAATGAGGCTAAAGAAGGATAATCTATATCAAACCAAAGTCAGAGAAACACCAGTTTTAATTTTAACTTTGGGGGATCACATAAAATGGATTTTTTGTTGACAGCATTGTACATGTCTCCTTATTGATCTTTTAAGTGAGATGCACAATGGCATCTGTATTGTTCAAATACAAAAAGAAAGACAAGGAAAATTGGAAGATCAGGGAAGGGAGAGATATCAAAGTTTGGTTAATGATCTGAAATATTTAACAGAGCAAGCAAGAGGTCAGACCAGAAAGAAATTTAAAGACAAGGATGAGAACTTTGAATTTGAGATTTTGAAGGGTCTTTGGGGATGTTATTTGCTGTATTCTCTCTCAACCAGTTACATATGCTTCAGGTTAGTGCAGGTCGGTTATTTTGATATTCTAAGATAAAGATGATGTGAAGGTGCAGGTGTTGGACTGGGGTGACCAAAGTCAGAAATCACATGATGCCATATTATAGTCTAACAGGTTTATTTGAAGTCACAAGCTTTTGGACTGCTGCTCCTTTATCAGGTGACTTCACCCGATGAAGGAGCAGTGCTCTGAAAGATTGTGATTTCAAATAAACCTGTTGGAGCATAAACTGGTTCTGTGACTTAGGATAAAGATAATCAAGGATTGGCTACCACTGCCACAAAACATTAAATAAATGACATTAACAATTGAATTGTGTTAACAATAGAATATCCTAACCATACAATATCTTAGGAAACAGAATAAACGCAACTTCAGAAAATTGTATTGATAAAACTAAATCACCAACTAACAATCACACATAACATTCAACTGGAATTTTATTTAGGGAAACGTTATTTAGGAACTATATATCCAAAAGAAGAGGTCAAAATGGTGGAGACACACTGTTGGTGTATCAACAGCTCTAAGAAAACAACATGTTTAGATTTTGTGTATGAGCTGTTACATTAGCTTACTTTACTCTGTCGAATATTGATAGGTCATCTGTGCATGTCCTATTTAAATTCAAGACAGAATTCATTTTCATTCTTTCAACATCTCCGTGAGCATCATAAGATTTATTTTTTTCCTAGTAGCTTTGCTGTGAGATTCTAATGTTAGTATGGCCATTCAGACCTTCATCAGTAACATTCTGTATGCAATCCAAAGAAGTGGAGGTTAGGTGAATTGTCTGTGCTAAATTGCCCATGGTGTTAGGTGCATTAGTCAGAGGTAAATACAGGGTGTGGGTGAGTTACTCTTTGGAGGATCGGTGTGGACTTGTTGGGCCAAAAGGCCTGTTTCCATACTGTAGGGAATCTAAGAGAATCTAATCTAATCAATATTCAAACAATTAAAGGGGTAGTTTCCCTTGATTACATAAATTGCTACAGTTTTTTTATGTTTGAAACTTGCTCATATTTTTTTTTCCCTTTGGTAATATATGATAATGGTTCACAGCCTTCAGACTGGAGTTATTACACGGCTGAGCTACAGTTCAGACAGTAGTGTTGAAACAGACAAATGCTGTTTCAGCTGTTTGCCATGATATGCAGATTCTCATTCCCTCCACAGCAGTATGCAAACCAATCATTGCGACCGATGATGGAATTCAATACAATGTTATGGCTTTCAAATTATGCAGTGGCATGGAAGTGCTCAACTGGTTAATGTGTTTGACTGAAATACTTTCCTCTGCTATTTTAGTAAGAGCATTGACCCAGTTTAAGTAAGCGAGTTTCTACTTAAACAATCGAGGAGAAGGAAATTGTATACAAAAGTGCTAAGAGCACTGTCAATTATTGTTTTTGATATATCCTGTGATGATAACTCTGACCAGTGGTGATAGAAGGGAGGTAAAGTTGCCTCTTGATTTATTTTCCTCTTGTAAATAGTTTAACGGCCATGCGGAAAACAGGAGAAAGTGACTTTGGATCATGATCACAGGTAATAGGAAAGCTGTGTGATGACAATAATAAAAGAACAGAAAACAGAAAATGATTATTTTTAATTGCAGAAACCTGTCAAGCTTCAAAAAGCTCAAATCACACAGAGAAATATATTGTATTCTTAAATTCACCACCAGGGAATGAAAAACAAGGGAATAAGGGTAAGCAATGCCTTAAGCAACGAATCATATCCCACCAGATCATGTTGGTTTATATTGTCCACTTTTTAAAAAATCAACAATTAACACCCAATAACTGGAGTCTACATTAATTTTGGCATTTAAAAATGTACAGGGGAACCTCGATTATCCGAATGAGATGGGCGGGCACTATTCCATTCAGATAATCGATTATTCGGTTAGTCGATTAAATGTCTTTCCTCTGGGGCTCAGAGTTTTAAAAGTCTGCTCCTAGTTCAGGAGACAAGGCAGCAGTACACAGCGCGCAAGGCCCTGCCCCCCAACATCACTCCCATCCAACACCACCATGCCCCCAACCCCATCCAACCCTGCCCACACCCCCCCAACCATCCAACACCTCCCCCCGATCCCCCAGAACATCCTCCCTCCCCCTGCCCTCCCCGACACCATTCCTGCCCCCAAAACCTGTTCAACACTTCCCCCGACCCCAACCTCGTCCAACATCACCTCACTGCCCGCCCCACAATCCCCATCCAGCACTGCCCCCACTCCGCCCCCACCCCGTCCAGCACAGCCCCCGCCCCTCTCTTGGGTAGCCGGACTGGACACTAACAATAAGACTGCCGCTGCTGCCGCCTTTGTGGAGTATGTCTCCAAATAACACACACACGCGCATGCACGCACTTTCTTACTGCAACGTTTTGACAGGTTCTACCTCTGCCCTGCAAAGGATAATGTTGGTCAGATTATCTGAGGAAGGGGGGTGGGGTTTATGGTACACCCCTCTCTAGAACTCCAGGGAAAGTGTGGGGGGAGAGAGAGAGGGCGGGAAGTCAGTCATTTGCCTGTTTAATCACTGTAAACAAAAGAAACGATCACCGTTGGAAGCACGTCATTGATGTAATGTTTCTAAGGGGACCTCAAAACCTCCTTCAGATAATCCGATTTTTGGATAATTGGTATTCGGATAATCAACGTTCCTCTGTATTATATTTTTGGTCCTTGAAGAACAAACACTGCTCATTATATTTAAATCTGTATTTCTTTCATTTTAACAACTAAAGTTATGCTTCTGAACAAAATTTAAAGAAAAAACATTTGAGTGAAGTGTAGACAATTACCGTCACCTTGAACAACATTTTCTTAAAAAATTCTATATTTTGCAGGTACTCTGTAAGCAAATACTGGAATGATATACTTGCTTTATGAATTACTATTAACCGAGTCCTTCAAAGTCTACCATCAATGCTACAGCATTAATTTGATATAACTGTCACAAAGCAATCCCTTTTTTTCCTAAAAAATGTTCCTTGGCTCAAGGAGACTCTGACCTTGATTTTTTTCAGAGGGGCAATAAACCAGGCTAGACTCTGATCAGTCTGATTTGGTACAAAGATGAAAAGGGCTTTGAGAGGCCTTCTGTTCATATGTAAACAGATGAGACTTCAGGCCAAAGTGATCATGCTTTAGAAGTGACCTGTATAAAGAGAGGGGAGTGGTCAGCTCTTTAACTAAGCTGAGCAGTTTTAGTTCGGTCTGATTGCTGGGCCTCTTGCTGAGATATTTGTATCATCGATAGTCACAGGTGAGGTGCCGGAAGACTGGAGGTTGGCAAACGTGGTGCCACTGTAAAGACAAGCCAGGGTACTATAGACCGGTGAGCCTGACCTTGGTGGTGGGCACGTTGTTGGAGGGAATCCTGAAGGACAGGATGTAGATGTATTTGGAAAGGCAAGACTGATTTGGGATAGTCAACATGGCTTTGTGCATGGGAAAATCATGTCTCACAAACTTTATTGAGTTTCTTGAAGAAGTAACAAATAAGATTGATGAGGGCAAAGCAGTAGATGTGATCTACATGGACTTCAGTAAGGCGTTCGACAAGGTTCCCCATAGGAGACTGATTAGCAAGGTTAGATCTCATGGAATGCAGGGAAAACTAGCCATTTGGATACAGAACTGGGTCAAAGGTAGAAGACAGAAGGTGGTGGTAGAGGGTTGTTTCTCAGACTGGAGGCCTGTGACCAGTGGAGTGCCACAAAGATCGGTGCTGGGCCTTCTACTTTTTGTCATTTACATAAATGATATGGATGCGAGCATAAGAGGTACAGTTAGTAAGTTTGCAGATGACACCAAAATTGGAGGTGTAGTGGACAGCGAAGACGGTTACCTCAGATTACAACAGGATCTGGACCAGATGGGCCAATGGGCAGAGAAGTGGCAGATGGAGTTTAATTCAGATAAATGCGAGGTTCTGCATTTTGGGAAAGCAAATCTTAGCAGGATTTATACACTTAATGGTAAGGTCCTAGGGAGTGTTGCTGAACAAAGAGACCTTGGAGTGCAGGTTCATAGCTCCTTGAAAGTGGAGTTGCAAGTAGATAGGATAGTGAAGAAGGTGTTTGGTATGCTTTCCTTTATTGGTCAGAGTATTGAGTACAGGAGTTGGGAAGTCATGTTGCAGCTGTACAGGACATTGGTTAGGCCACTGTTGGAATATTGCGTGCAATTCTGGTCTCATTCCTATCGGAAAGATGTTGTGAAACTTGAAAGGTTTCAGAAAAGATTTACAAGGATGTTGCCATGGTTGGAGGATCTGAGCTACAGGGACAGGCTGAACAGGCTGGGGCTGTTTTCCCTGGAGCATCGGAGGCTGAGGGGTGACCTTACAGAGGTTTACAAAATTATGAGGGACATGGATAGGATAAATAGACAAAGTCTTTTCCCTCGGGTCGGGGAATCCAGAACTAGAGGGCATAGGTTTAGGGTGAGAGGGGAAAGATATAAAAGAGACCTAAGGGGCAACGTTTTTATGCAGAGGGTGGTACGTGTATGGAATGAGCTGCCAGAGGATGTGGTGGAGGCTGGTACAATTACAACATTTAAGAGGCATTTGGATGGGTATATGAATAGGAAGGGTTTGGAGGGATATGGGCCAGGTGCTGGCAGGTGGGACTAGATTGAGTTGGGATATCTGGTCGGCATGGACGGGTTGGACCGATGGGTCTGTTTCCATGCTGTACATCTCTATGACTCTATGACAGGGAGGTTCAACAGAATGCTGTGTGGAAACTCTCTCTTTTCTGCCCTTCAATGTCAACCTGTAAGCATGTGTTTCATTTCTACTGGGTTTTAAAGGCAGTTTGCTTATTGGGACTGTTGTGTGTATTTGGGGGTGGCACAGTGGCTCAGTGGTTAACCTCACAGCAGCAGGGTCCCAAGTTTGATTCCAGCCTCGGGTGAACGTATTTGTGGAGTTTGCACATTCTCCCCGTGTCTGCGTGGGGTTCTTCCAGGTGCTCCGGTTTTCTCCCACAGTCCAAAGATGTGCAGGTGAAGTGAATTGGCCATGCTAAATTGCCCATAGTGTTAGGTGCATTAGTCAGAGGGAAATGGGTCTGGGTGGATTACTCTTCGGAGGGTCGGTGCAGACTTGTTTGGCTGAAGGGCCTGTTTCCACACTGTAGGGAATCTAATCTAGTGTGAAATGACGACAATCTATTCGGAACAGCATAGTTACATCCAGCTGGATAGGGTTCTTTATTCTGGTCTTTGTGTTTCATTGTGGAATTTTGTGAATTTCTTTTGGTCTGTTTTAAAATCTAATAGTCAACCTAGCTATCTTATTCTGGGTACACTTCACTGTACACTTACCGAAACAAATTGCAAAGTTAGGTCCAGGGCTGCCTGCTTAAAATGGTTTCAGTGGTCTGGCCTAGACCGTAACATGATCTATTTCAAAATGATTCAAGAAACTAGATCAAGGACATTAATAATTAAACTGATTCAATTAGTGAAAGACACTGGCCAGTATTGTATTAAATCTCATCAGCCAAATAGCCCAGGTTCAATTTCCTCTCTTTGAGCATACAACATCAACAACAACAGCTTGCATTTCAATAGTGCCTTTAAAGTAGTTAAATGCTCCAAAGCGGATCATGAAATTGTTAGTTGATGTAGAGCCACAAAGGAGTTGTTAATGATAGATGCTTACAGGGGCAGGTTTCAAGGACTACCTAAAAGAATGCATGATTGAAAATGAGAAGCTAAAAACACAGCTACTCATAATGGCGGCAGTAAGTGATCTCAGAGCAGGAGTTAGGATGTTATATGTGGCATCAGCATTCTTTAGCTGTGAGGCAGAAACTCAGCCAATATCCAATCCTGTGTACCAGTCAATGATTCCAGCTGAAGGGTAAGTATGAAAGCTTAGGAGAAAGTGAGGACTGCAGATGCTGGGGAGTCAGAGTCCATTAAGTGTGGCACTGGAAAAGCACAGGAGGTCAAGCAGCATACAAGGAGCAGGATAATTGACGTTTCGGGCATAAGCCCTTCACCGGCAATGCATGAAAGCTTAGCTGTGAGACTCTTCCATATTGAAAAACCTGAAGAGACCTTCAGTTGTATTAACTGAAGCATAGTTGAAACTTTATTGCTGGAACAGCACAGCAGGTCAGGCAGCATCCAGGGAACAGGAGATTCGACGTTTCGGGCACAGGCCCTTCTTCAGGAATGAGCAGAGAGTGTTCAGCAGGAGAAGATAAAAGGTAGGGAGGAGGGACTTGGAGGAGGGGAGTTGGAAATGTGATAGGTGGAAAGAGGTCAAGGTGAGGGTGATAGGTCGGAGTAGGATGGAGGCGGAGAGGTCAAGAAGAAGACTGCAGGTCAGGAAGGCGGTGCCGGGCTGGAGGGATCCGGCTGAGACAAGGTGGGGGGAGGGGGGATGAAGAAACTGGTGAAGTCCAAGTTCATCCCCTGCGGTTGGAGGGTTCCCAGTCGGAAGATAAGACGCTCCTCCTCCGACCGTCGGGTTGTTGTGGTTTGGCGGTGACACAACAACCCGACGTCATCCACCGCCAAACCACAACAACCCGACGGTCGGAGGAGGAGCGTCTTATCTTCCGACTGGGAACCCTCCAACCGCAGGGGATGAACTTGGACTTCACCAGTTTCTTCATCCCCCCTCCCCCCACCTTGTCTCAGCCGGATCCCTCCAGCCCGGCACCGCCTTCCTGACCTGCAGTCTTCTTCTTGACCTCTCCGCCTCCATCCTACTCCGACCTATCACCCTCACCTTGACCTCTTTCCACCTATCACATTTCCAACTCCCCTCCTCCAAGTCCCTCCTCCCTACCTTTTATCTTCTCCTGCTGAACACTCTCTGCTCATTCCTGAAGAAGGGCCTGTGCCCGAAACGTCGAATCTCCTGTTCCCTGGATGCTGCCTGACCTGCTGTGCTGTTCCAGCAATAAAGTTTCAACTTTGATCTCCAGCATCTGCAGACCTCACTTTCTCCTTAACTGAAGCATAATCAAGGCATACACACTTAGAATAATAATGTTTGCGAGAAAGATGCAAAACCCTTGGAGTAGTGCATCTTAGTCTTATAATTCAGAAAAGTCAGTTTTGGAATTATAGGATGAGAATTTCCCTGTTAGAGCAAAGAGGAACATTTCATATAGTTTGATATATTAATCAGATCTAACTCAACAGATGTAAATAAAAGCATGTTTCAGAGCCTCAAGTACTCAGTGATATATGGACAACATCTCTCTTGGAAAAAAAAAGGATTTACGCTGCCAAAACGTATTTATATCTGTTATAGTTTTCCGATAAACTACATCAGACAATATATTGTGTTGTCTTCAAGTAGCAATGGTAAAAATCATAATTTATGTTGCAATCTTAAAAAACAAGTAATTCTTTTTTTAATGGCTGTGATAGATTTGGAATCTGAAACTCTGATTAATGTTAGCAGAGTGCTACTGGAGCTGGTTATTTTATAAACACCAATAAGCTAAAAGAGAAACGGTTCAGAAAAGATAATCGATGTATCCTACTGTTTGTTTCTTTTCCATCATCCATTTCCAATACAGAATTTCTTAACTGGCATCTGACTGCGACTCAATTCAATTAAAGTCTAACATCACTGGAGGGAAGAGTACTTCTGTATCAGTTATTCCACTAAACCAGTTACTGTGAAAAGTAATCTTCCACTTAATCAAGGATCTTCTCCCTTTTCTCTTCACCCCAGGCTGACAGAGGACAGTCATTTCAAACATTCGACTCCTCTGCGTTCACTCCTAGCAGTGATAAAACATTTTAGCAAGGGGCTTTAGAGGAGGGTTGCGCTTCGGCAGGTCGGTGTGGACTTGTTGGGCCGAAGGGTCTGTTTCCACACTCTAATGTAATCTAATCTAATCATAGAAACATGCAGTACAAAAGAGACCCTTCAGCTTATTGTGTCTGCACTGACTAAACTACTCTAAATTGACATTAGTCTCACTTTCCAAATGGGATTCTTCTGAAACAGGCATAATCAGGACCTGTTGGTGACTTAGTGATTGTCCAACTATTATCAGGGGCCTGTCTCCTTAATGTATTTCCAATTAATGTTTTTGGAAAGCAGACATTTTCACAAAAAAAACAGAGGTAGCCAGAGTCTGTGTGGTGGACAGAAATGATTCGGGTGGACCTGGAATGAGCTTTCAGTAGGCCAAGTGTTTACCTGCACCTCTTCAAACCATTCATTCATTTCTTGAGTCTCTCAAGCATATTAACCATCACTAAGCATGTAATGTCAAAGTCAGAAGTCACACAACACCAGGTTACAGTCCAACAAGTTCATTTGAAATCTCAAGCTTTCAGAAGCTATCCCCTTCATCGGATGAATTCACTTTATCCACCCCAGTCCAACACCAGCCCCTCCACATCATAAATAATGTTAGGTACTGTTGCACAAATTCAACATTCTGTTTTCAGGATATCCAAATGACAGTATAGGGTTTGTTTTAAACAAAAATATTGATCTTCTGTTATTCATCAAATAGAATCACAACTATGTAGCCAGCACACTGTGTTCTTAAGGTAGTGCTTTATTGGCAGAAGGTTAAAGTATTGATAAACCTGTACCAAATTCTGAAGACAAATTTAAGAGCTGTACATTTAGCCATAATGAATGTCAATTCACTCCTTAGCACTTTATCAATGTGGTGCAGCATGGGATGACATTTAGCATGCTGAGTGATGTGGAGCATTGGCATATCTCTTTCATTCAGATTACAAATAGACGTCTCAGAAATTCCTCAAGGATCTTAGCAGTTATGACGGCACTCCATCTTTCCTCTCATCTCCAATGGCACCAAGTGTTATCAGTCTTGCAAAAAAAAACATTAGAAAAAGGAGCAAAATTGGCCATTTGGCCCCGTTGGCCTGCTATGCCATTTGCTAAGATCATAGATGATGTGACTGTGGCCTTAACTTGATTTTCCTGTTGTTCCTCTGATCTCAAATCTGTCAAAGTCAGTCTTAAAAAATACTCAATGTCCAATCTTGGCAGTACAGTAATGCCCTTCTCAAAGAGCAAATTCCTCCACCTGTCCATCTCAAATGGTATAGAACTGAATGTGAAACCATGCCTCCTAGATTTGGCTGAATGTAACCAAAAATCAGAAGTCGCACAACACCAGGCTATAGTCCAACAGGTTTATTTGAAACCACAAGCTTTTGGAGCGCTGCTCCTTTGTCATGTGAAGTGTCACTTCACCTGACAAAGGAACAGTGCTCTGAAAGCATAAGGTTTCAGATAAACCACTTTGTTGCAAATACAAATTCAAATTTGTAAATATAATGCTATTTCAGAATCCCACAAGTTACTCATCCCATATTAGAACCATGTCAAAGTGTTACACCTTCTGCAATAGCCAATGAAACCTAACATATTCTTATTGTTCAATATAAGACTGGAAAGCCTTCAAACACTTCAGAACATTCAATTTATTCAAGAAAAACAACAGTGAAGCTCAAGAAACAAAAAATATAGGAATAAATTACTGCAGGTGCTGGAATCTGTACCAAAAACAACAAATGCTGGGGATCACAGCAGGTCAGGCAGCATCCATGGAGAGAGAGCAAACTAATGTTTTGAGTCTCGATAACTCTTCAGAGCTCTGATGAAGAGCCATCTAGATTCGGAGGGTTAGCTTGTTTTCTCTCCACGGATGCTGCATGACCCATCATGATCTCCAGCATTTGCTGTGCATGCTTTGGTGAACAGTTAAGGACAGATTGCCTTTCGAGCAGGGACAAATGTGCAATGAACAGTCATCATTGCAATCGGATCTTATCTATTGGAACCGGGTGTCAATAATGTTTTGTTTGGCTTTTTGCACCTGATTCTGCAGTGCTGCATTATGCAGAAGGTAATGATTCTCCTACTCAATGTCCTCATCTTTCTTCCTGGAAGATAACTATTCTCTCACAGCCCTCCAGCATTCAAGATATCTCCAAGCAGACCCATGCTGCCCCACACAACTGAAGCAACTATCAGAGTCTCATCTTCATCACCCCGTTGTCTACTGCACCACAGCTCTGGTCAAAGAATTGGCAGCATTATATACATGCTCTGCCTCAGTTAGGAACTTGCATATGCCATGTTTGCCTAAAAAGAGCCTTTGTCTGATTCACCATCCTTGTAAGGCATCTGGCCCATGATAGTTTAGCATATTCTTCCATATAGTGGCACATGGAGGACTTTGACTAGAAGGGCTATGGAGTACATCAGCCCTTGACATAGAGACCTTACTGAGGTGAGTGCAGCACAAACCACGTTGCAGAAATTTGTTAGCGCTATATGACTACCTTTTTTGTTGTTCATTCCGAGGATGATGGCATCACTGGGAAAGCTTGCATTTATTGTCCATCTCTAACTGTTAAGAGTCAATCGCATTGCTGTGGGTTTGGAGTCACATGTAAGCCAGACCAGGTAAGGATGGCAGTTTCCATGGGCGGCACGGTGGCAGTGGGCGGCACGATGGCAGTGGGCGGCACGGTGGCACAGTGGTTAGCACTGCTGCCTCACAGCGCCTGAGACCCGGGTTCAATTCCCGCCTCAGGCGACTGACTGTGTGGAGTTTGCACGTTCTCCCCGTATCTGAGTGGGTTTCCTCCGGGTGCTCCGGTTTCCTCCCACAGTCCAAAAGATGTGCAGGTCAGGTGAATTGGCCATGCTAAATTGCCCGTAGTGTTAGGTAAGGGGTAAATGTAGGGGTATGGGTGGGTTGCGCTTCGGCGGGGCGGTGTGGACTTGTTGGGCTGAAGGGCCTGTTTCCATACTGTAAGTAATCTAATCTAATCTAATCTAATCTAATCCCTAAAGGACATTAGTGAACCAGATTTTTTTTTCCTGGCAATCAACAATGAATTCATGGTCATCATTAGATTCTCAATTCCAGGTTCTGTAATAAATTCAAATCCCACCTTCTGCTGGGTCTTTGGAACATTATCTGAGTCTCTGGATTATCAGTTCAGCAACAAAACCATCAGGGCATTGCCTCCCCTACTGATACCATGAAAACCCACCTCTCTTCCCCACATCAACCAGGACAGTCAGGATCGCATATAAGAACATGCTGGTAAATACTTAAAGTTAAAGGTGAGGGGAAGTTAGTCACAGGCATGGACTGGTTGAACCGAAGGATCTGTTTCCATGCTATATGACTCCATGCCTTCCCGCAGTTTCTATGATCTTGAATTGCTTTTGTGAACAGTGGGCTGCAGGTACAACTTTTAAGGTCACTTGTGATTACTCCTGCTTCATAGAAGTGACTATCTTCAATCTGCATTGGAAAAAGTTATTTCTGATCGGGTTTTATATCCCACACAGTTGGACATGCTTTTCACATGAAGGCTATTATAATTACACATGTCTTCAAACTGGATTATATATGTGCTTGATTAGTACAATTGACCCTTGAAGGGTTTCACATCACATCAGTCGCATGCAGAGCCATATGCTCAAAGAGAGGAAAGACAGTTATTTTCCATATCCTCTGCATACTTACCTTTCACATGTTTATGGAAGGTCATTTGCGTAGTGCTTGGCCAGTTTGACACAGCATGCTCAGCCTGGTAATCAAGGACACTCCCTGAACCTCCCTGTTCCTTTCTTTATGGCTCATCAATATTCCACGTTTTCCCACACACAACATACAATTATGACTACATCTCCCAACATCACGCTCTGAGCCCCAGCTCTACAGATTAATCATGCCAACCATTATGCTGCACTGTCTTTTCCCATTGAGGCCAAAGTGGTTGTGACCATTGATGACCCTTCTTCCTGTAATAACCCATGACCTTTAATGGACTACAGAACCCCACTCTTACATGTTGAACTTGCCCATTTCACAATTATTGTCCCACCTGCACCCCAGATGCCATCTTAAAGATCCAGCATTGCCTTCCTGCCATATCAGTGGTCCCTGATAAATCTCCTTGACTTTTATTGAACTGTCTTCCAGGACTGATTATAGAACATACAGACCGCCCTGCATGTACAGACCTGACTGGTGACTGACCAGGCCCCAGACTGATCAGTATGCAGCTCTTTGATGGACCTACCACTAATGGCTGGCTTGGTTACACTGGACCTCCCCAACTGACTGTCATCCTCTCCCTGGACTATAAAAATACCCAAGTGGCTGACTGATCATGTCCAAGTACCTGGACTGAGATGGGACAATGTCTTTGACTTATCTGCTGATACCCCCTAATTAAAGACATTCTCCAAAGGCTTGAGAGAGAACTATTCCCCTTTGACTTTAAGAAGTGTCCATTTGATTGAAGGTTATTGTGGTTACTTTGCATTCTTTTGGCATTTGCTGTAGGTATGATATTGATGTATTATGGTGCTGCACAGCGATACGTTCACCCCCCCCCCCCCCACTTGACTGATCACTGCCGTCGACTATAACAAGCTGCATGCCTTTGTGTCTGTGCTTAAAGGAAAGGGAAAGACAGAAGGACTTTGATGCTCCAAGCTCTGAATGAGGTGGAAAAGCTCAAAAAGCCAATACAATGCAAGGCCGATTGCATGCATCTAGATTGATGCAAAATGACTGTGCACTAACAGAGCAAGTGACAAGTCCTGAGGTGCACCCTCATTGAATCTGTGAGCTGGGTGCCTGCCCATGTGTGCCAAGTGTCCTGCCAGCGGTATGACAATGATAGGTACAGGTATGCTTCAAGGTACAATATTGAAGTGGAGAACTGTCCTCCATGTGAGTCAGAAATTTGTAAGGAGGTTGTGGTGAGGTTCAAGCATGTTTGATGCCAACCTCCATGGATGGCAATTTAGGTGGTTGCTGCTCACTGAGCATACCGTGAGATGTCAGTGGCGACTGTTCAAGAAGAATACTTGAAGAAGCAACCTGGTAGTTTGAATCTCCAAGGCCCAACTCTGACTTCCATGGTGAGATGATTTTCTATCTGGCAGGATGGAGAATAAGAAACTGCATGTGTGAGATTAGTTAATATTGGAATGGTAATGGAATGGAATGTCTCCCTTGTTTCTGAGATAGAGGTATTCATTTTGTGTTTTTTTTTTAAATCTGCTGGGACCTTTCCAAAATCTAGAGAATTTGAAAGATTGCAACCATTATATTCTCTGCAGTGACTTCTGTTACAATCCTAGGAGCAGGCTATCAGGTCTAGGAGACTTGACAGCCTTTGGTGGCATTAATTTTCCTATTAGAACATAGAACATTATAATGCCGTACAGATTCTTCGGCCCTTGATGTTGTGCTGCCCTGTGAAACCGATCTGAAGCCCATCTAACCTATACGATTCCATTCTTATCTTTATATTTATTCAATGACCATTTAAATGCCCATAAAGTTGGTGAGTCTACTACTGTTGCAGGCAGTGCATTCCACACCCCTACACTCTCTGAGTAAAGAAACTACCTCTGACATTTGTCCTGTATTTATCACCCTTCAATTTGAAGCTATGCCCCCTCTTGCTAGCCATGACCATCCGAGGAAAAAGGCTTTCACTGTCCACCCGATCTAATCCTCTGATTACCTTGTATGTCTCAATTAAGTCATCTCTTAACCTTCTTTTCTCTAGCGAAAACAGCCTCAAGTCCCTCAACCTTTCCTCGTAAGACCTTCCCTCCACACCAGGCGACATCCTCATAAATCTCCTCTGAATCCTTTCCAAATCTTCCACATGCTTCCTATAATGTGGTGACCAGAACTGCACGCAATACTCCAAGTGCGGCTGCACCAGAGATTTGTATAGTTGCAGCATGGCTCTGAAACTCAATCCCTCCACTAATAAAAGCTAACACACCGTATGCCTCCTTAACAGCCCTATCAACCTGGGTGGCAACTTTGAGAGATCTATGTACATGGACACCGAGATCTCTCTGCTCTTCTACACTAGCAAGAATCTTACTATTAGCCCAGTACTCTGCATTCCTGTTACTCCTTCCAAAGTGAATCACCTCACACTTTTCCGCAATAAACTCCATTTGCCACCTCTCAGTCCAGCTCTGCGGATTATCTATGTCCCTCTGTAACCTACAACATCCTTCAGCACTATCCACAACTGTACTGACCTTAGTGTTATCACAAATTTATAACCCATCCTCATCCAGGTCGTTTGTAAAAATGTCGAACAGCAGTGGACCCAAAACAGATGCTTGCAGTACACCACTCGTAACTGAAATTCAGGTTGAACATTTCTCATCAACCACCATTAGATTTCTTTTCTGGCAACGGTGATTGTATTAATTGCTCCCTTTTGTTTGCTACTGAGGTTCTACAATGATTACCAGGATGCATTTTTGACTCTTTTGTGGTGAAAAATGAAATAAATTATGTAGTCAAAGCCTCTGCCATTGTTATCCATTTGTGATTCTCCACTGCTAGTGGGTCAAAACAAATGTTTGTTGTCAACAATACGTCCTAGATTTGGGCCAAACCTAGGTTTGGCCTCATAAATGGCCCATAAAGTGAAGAAACGATCATTTCCCCTTTTGTGTAGATCATTGGCCCCTCATGTCACTGCTTCTGATCAGAAAAGGCAGAGTCTTGATACCATAGAAAGCTTTCTGGAGTTCCCAGACAAGGTGTGGACCAAACACGTCTGGATATGATGAGAGTGTGCTGGGAGGGCTAAAATGTGTTTCTTAAGTGGAGGACTCCTGATTTGATGCAAACATTCTGACCCAGATATTAATGATATGCAGTAAAATGGACAATGTTCCACTAAATGCAGTCCATCATCATTAAATTACTAAGCAATAGTACATACTCACAATGATACCAGTTACTTTTATGTCCTATGTACTACAGTCTGTCTCAGATATTCACTCTGTTAATAGATCTCCAAGTGTGTCTACAGAACAGCTATCAAAGCCAATTTTCCTTTTGCAACAGCAAGCTGCTTTTTGAGGCCATGTTTTTATGTCATTCTTGCTGTCACTGATGGCAGATAAGATAAATCCAGTTTTTCCCTTTTAATTGATTTTCAATTATGCCATTATCTTGTTTGAAGCTATTGCCAGGTTTACTCTCCCTGGACCTCAATCTCAAGGCTACATTTGAACAAACACAAAAAGACATTTTGGGAGTGATTTCTCTAACACCCTTATCAATGTCCAGTAAGGGAGGTGAACAAAGAACCTCCATACCCACACCTACCTTTTCTTCACATGGCACCAGCATATATTTAAATCAAACAATTTATCAGCAAACTGCTGTATGCTTAGTTTGTCTTGTGGTGGCAGAATAGAATATTAAAGGGGGTATGACATCCTGACTGAAGAACTGCATTGTGGGTTTAAAACATGGCATGATGGGAAATTCTGTCAAGACACAGACTTGATAATGATCAGCAATTTGCAACAAACACAGAGAATATTGGAGATACCTGGCAGTGTCTGTGGTGAGAAAAATACTGTCATTGCTTTGATTCAAGTATGACTCTTTGTCAAACTTATTTCTAAGAAGATTTGAAATATTAACTCTGTTTCTCTCTTCGCAGATGCTACCAGAACTTCTAGATTTGTCCAATATTCTCTGTGTTTGTTGCAAATGTCTGATCATTAGCAAGTCCGTGTCTTGACTCAATTTCCCATCATGCCATGTGTTTAAACCCACAATGCCTTTTTCAGTCAGGGTACCATACCACCTTCAATATTCCACTCCATCACCATGAGACAAATTAAGCACCTAGGGGTCTTCCACTAGTACTTTACATTCATTAATATGAAAGGAAAGATCTGTTACTTGATTTAAAGTGGTCAATAAAGTACTAAAGTAAAGAATACTTTGGCTTACAGAAGTTCCAAAATTAAAACTAACCCAGGATCTCAAAAGAAAATTGTATGATTTTTGTTAAAAACATAACCCGCAATATAGAGGGAGTTTACTCAACTGTTTCTGATGCCAAATCCTAGATGCTAGCAAAATCATCTGGTAATCAACATGATACCTCTCCAGCATCTGCACTGCTCAGAAACATGTATTCTGAATCACTGGGCAGTCACAATGTTCAGCAATTAAAAAGCTTGAGGGTTCTCAAGTAAGATGAAGTATTAGCTACACAGATCAACTAGTTAGTTTCTACCAGAACCTTTCAATGGATTCATTTCACAAAAGAGACTGTAACTGTGACACTTGCAGGAACGAGCATCCATTATTTGAATCTAAGTCTGACAGTGTGGACTGCAGCTGTTGTTTTCCAACCATTAAATCCTGAAATAAATAGTAGCAAAAAATGTCAACTTGCATTTATGTGGCACTGTTAATGTAAAAACAAAATCCCAAAGCACTTTTCAGGCATGCTGCAAAGACATAGTAGCCCAGAAAGGAGTAAAACAGTAAAACTGGCATTTGAGACAATAGGGGTCCAATGGGTATTGCAATTATTTTGATTCAACCTGTTTTAATATGTTGTGAGCACTGACTGCTGATGCAGAAGCAGGGACTCTACTATTATGCAGCAAGATCCTCCAACTTACCCTGGACACTTGAACTTAAACCAGTGCATTCATTTCCAAGTATCACTATTTTGATTTGATTTGATTTGATTTGATTTGATTTGATCTTTGTTGTCACGTGTACCTGAGAATTGTGAAAAATTTTGTTTTGCGAGTAGCACAGGCAGATCCTAACACAAAAGGACATACAGCTCATGGGGTGCTTAGACAGAACTAGGCATGCAGGTTACAGCTGCACAGGAGGTGCACATACAAGGCAGGAAGACATTTGATCTCAAGTTGAAATCAGAAAGGTAGGCTTTTAAGGAGAGACTTAAAGGATAGTAGCAGTATGGAGGTTGGGATCTCGGTGGCTGGAGACAGATGACAAAGATGAATAAGTGACCAGAATTGGAGGAATCTTGGAGAAAACTGAGCACAGTGTTGAAGATAATAAAATAGAGCCTCTGTTAGTTTCAGACAAGATGGCATAGTGATAAATGATAGGTGGGGTAAAGCAATGAAGGAATAAATCACAAGAGTTTTGGCTTAGTAAGGTTTTGAAATTGTGAGCTGGAGTCAAATCCAGATTGACAAAGGCCAAAGTATGTATTGTTATTGTGAATAAAATATTATTATTTTCTGCTAAGAGCTAAATGAAATTAATAGTTAAAAATCACACAACACCAGGTTACAGTCCAACAGGTTTAATTGGAAGCACATTAGCTTTCGGCGCGACGCTCCTTCATCAGGTGATAGTCACTATCACCTGATGAAGGAGTGTCACTCTGAAAGCTAGTGTGCTTCCAATTAAACCTGTTGGACTATAGCCTGGTGTTGTATGATTTTTAATTTTGTACACCCCAGTCCAACACCGGCATCTCTGAATCATGAAATTAATAGTGGAATCTAGTCAGCCCAATATGGTCTTGCTGGGACAGTCAGAGAACAGGCAAGGAACCTTCACTGGCAACATAGTGGCAGTTCAATATTATTAAAGGACAACTGTAATGCTTTCTCTAAGATTTAGGACCCCGGTAGCAAAGTTCATGTCTGCTGAGCATTGCCAGACAATCAGAAGCCAACAATTACTCATTACGGATAGCATTATTAGGAGAGATGGCAGCTGCTGGGAGAGCATCCACCAGAGTCCAGGCTTACCATGAAACCTCACGTGTAAGTCAATGAGGACAAGAGGTCAGGATCACAGGACTGTTGTCAGATATAAGGGCAGGGGTTTGACTTCCAAAACAATCCTCGTTCCAATGCCAGGTAATGAGGTCCCATGATCAGACACAACATACAGCATGACAAGGCCATCTCCTGAATTGAGAGCACTGACTCTGTGCTGGCTGGTGCTACAATCAGAATGTTTCTGCTGGCACTGAGGAGGAGAAGAGTTTCTTTGCCAAAATAAAAAGCATAACAAGGTCATTGGAAACTTCATCGGGTCTTCTGGACAGCATTCGGGAAGACCATGCAGTTCCCATTTAATTGTGGAAGCACCAGTAACTTGTGGTGGACCTGAGGATAAGTCATATCAATTGGCTCATTAATGCCAACAATCCCACTTCAGTCTCACATGA
The DNA here is from genome assembly GCF_037043375.1 of Chiloscyllium plagiosum. Classification (NCBI taxonomy): domain Eukaryota; kingdom Metazoa; phylum Chordata; class Chondrichthyes; order Orectolobiformes; family Hemiscylliidae; genus Chiloscyllium; species Chiloscyllium plagiosum. Next base: position 25,731,239 of record NW_028270174.1, read on the forward strand.
ATTAAAAAGGGATGGGTTAGTGCCACCTAGGAACCTAGTGAAGGGCTTAGCTGCAATGTTTCCCACCATTAAATCCAGCTCAATATTTTTGATTTTTACACTCTCATATTTCAAACACCATCCGCTGTGATTAACTCAAAGTTATTTTCTTTTAATTGCTGGAGAAAGAGACATGCAGGCAAATTTTTTTCACTTTGCACTCATCAGGACAGGCATAAGAGACACAAATTTCAAAGGGAAGAACAATTTGTATTGCAAGAGAGAAAAGGTTGTTTTTTTTAAAACTTTATTAAACAGTACAAACGACAGTTAGTAGTAAACACAAAACAGCAGTTCACAAAAATCCACTTTATACAGGGGAAAGGGCAGCAAAGACAAACCCCAAACCCCACCAGTTTTCAGGGAGATAAAGTCAAACCTCAAGTCCCACTTCCATTCATCACGAAGATAACAGTAACAAACACAGACTAGACAGTGCAATCAAATTAGAAATAATGCATAGAACACAGATCAAATATCGGTATAAAAAAGACATTGGCACCCATTCACACCACATATGATCAGACCGTCCTTGGCTAGCCTTTCTGCAGAATAGTCGTTGGCAGATCAGTCTCCGGCCACCCTGCGAAAAGGTTGCTGATTAATTGGTAAGAGGACTTTCATTGGTCAATGTGTTGCCATGTAGAACGCACTCAGGTGCAATTCTGTAAGTAAACATCATTGAGAAAAAGGTGCAGTGCCTGGACATGTTCTTTCTGTTTGCAAATTCATTTTACTGTTGGATTTGCTTGACAGTCATTGTTAAAATGTCGTTATGGTGACTGAAAGCAGATCCTTCAGCTGTGTATAATGCCAGAAGCATGCAATGTTTCATCTAATTTTAGCTCAGTTAGATCAGTATTTTATCTTAATGTTTATGAACAGCTGCTTTTCTCTATGGAAATATGAAGATTATGCTCCTAGCCTGAGCAATTTTTTTTTAATTTATGATGGTCACACAAAGAGAAATACTAGTCCCGCAGGAAATTATTTGAACATACAGCTGCTCTATTCTTTTTTTTTCCCTGATAAGGACATCTTGCAACTAAAATTTAACTGTTCACTAAAACTAATGAGTTTCAGTGTTAGTTGTGCCAACATTTTCCTTGGAGGTTCAGTTCATTCATATTGTATAAATCTGGAGAAACTGCTTTTATAATTCTGTGTGAGGAAGGTAAGTCCATATTCTTTGTTCTTAAAACTCTTACCTAATTCTTTGACCCACCTTTGGACTTGGGGTCATGATTGAAAACTTGCCTGTGTCCATTCAGATAAAGATGGGCAAATCATAGACTTCTGCAGAATGAAAGTAAAATTGGTCTGAATCAATCCTGTGCTGTTTTCTACACTTGGCTGTAGCCTGCAGCATCTGCATTCAACAGAAGAGCCCTGCAGCATTGTTTACAGATCACAGCGCCCTTGTGGAAATGGGACCAGATGCAAAGCCAAGGACATAGCTTAGATTTTATTTTCCAAAAATAATTAATTTATCCTTTACCTTGCCAACACTACACCAACACAGGTCTTCTTGTAGGTCAAGGAGCCCTGTGGTGAAAAATCAACATGCACGCACCACTTCTGAGTTCAGGATCCAATTGTGAGAACTTCAGCCATACTGAAGAGCTTGTGACCACTGAGAGAAGTCTCCTGAGGAACTGGAAACATCCTGCAAAGCAGGTGTAAAATGGTTTGACACTTTTACGAATGCTGCATTGTAAAGTAGGGACGTTTATTACAATAATTCATCACAGGGATTTATCTTGATAAGATATGTTGAGAATTGTTGAAGTTTTGATATGTGTGACAATGCTGTGACTTTAAGAGGTTATTTTGTCCTGGTTATTTTTGAGGACAGCTTGAAAGGCAGAGGTGCTGAGCAGTCTACCAGAACCACTAGAGTAAATTGCTTTGAAGGCCTTGTCTTTTATACTAATAGCCTGAATGATTGTGTGACCAGCTCTCACAGATCAGGATTTTGGGGTTTTTAGTTTCTTTTAAGCAGAAGCTGTTGGGGTCTCAACAGAGTTGGAAGCTTCAATGACTAGCTCCTAGCTGCTACTCTCACTGAATTTTCTCTTGATGTTTTCTCCTCCTGGATGGGAGAACTACATGTGAGAAACTGTGTCTGAATTTTCCTTTTTGTCAAGAGATGTGTTTATGGGATGTTAATATATTGGAACAGTTAATTAGTAATAGGTACTCAATCTATTATTCTGTTAAGTTTCCCAATAGAGTTAAGTTATTCTAAATTCCTCTTTCTTGGTTGTTTTTAAGTACAGTGTCTTGCTTAATGTCAAGTGGTTTGACCAGTCACATTGCATTTTGATCAGACACTTCACACTTGCCTTTAACAATAATCAAAAAGAGTCTGGGCTACAGCCTTAAAATATTTTGAATGGATCTAGTCTGGTCCATAATACATGCATTATGAAATGTTTTGTTGTAGATAAAGTGTCATAATACATTCAGAAATGTAGAAAAATATATTGGTAAACCATTCTATCAAGCATGCAATATATAAAATTATAGGCAGCTGTGACTTGGGAAAATTAAACTTGTGATTGAATGTTACAGGTATGCATCCATCAACTCCCCTTTATGATTGACTGGTATTCAGCTTTGCAATGGAAAATATAGCATGCTGTGTTATATCAGCCAAAGAGCCTTGGTGGTGAAAGCTAATATTTTTGATAGCTGAGGTTATTATGAATCTTGGCTGCATTCCAAAATTTAAAGGCAGTGCTTCAACTCAGCAGTACTTTTATTCACATAGATGCCCGGGGTATCGATTGGCAGTCTTAAAAAAATGTAATAACATAATTCACCTTTGAAGTGGTATTGGTAACATCTGGGTGGCATGGTGGCTCAGTGATCAGTGCTGCCGCCTAACAATACCAGGGACCTAAGTTTAATTCCTGCCTCAGGTCAATGTCTGTGTGGAGTTTGTCTGTCTTCCCCTTCTCTACATGGGTTTTTGTCAGTTGTTCTGCTTTCCTCCCACAGTTCAATAGTGTGCAGATGAATTGGCCATGCTAATTTGCATCATTGTGTCTGACGATGTGCAAACTTGGTGGGTTAGCAAGGGTAAATGTGGGGATAGGATGGTGGGCTGGTTCTGGGTAGATGCAAAGTCAATGACAAATAGCTACTTTCTGCACTGTAGGGATTCTATGCACATGATTATTTGTTACACAACTTAATGGTCACTCATAGGAATAAATTATTTTCCATTTTCGTACATCTTTATGTTAGTATAAAAAATTCTTGCAGGTGAGCTGTATTCAATTGCCACAAGTTTAACCAATTTTATAATATTGATATTTTATACATACTGACATTCTCTATTATTATTGTATGACTTCTGAGAACAGTACATAGTGAATAATGGGTGGCTGGTTATGGAGGATGATTGAGGAATATTCATGGCATGTAATGTCAGTGAAAGGATTGTGACCATGCCTTCTGCCCTTTCTTGACTTCAAGCTAATTCTCATCCTGCGGATGACGTGACCATGGATCGGTTGCTTCCCACACAATCACAGTTCCCTCACATCAACATTTCCCTTCTGAGTTCCTGAGTTTTGGACTAAAAAGAACAATTGCCTTTGCAACTACAGGACTTTCATGATGAGGGAGTCAAGCAGCAATGCAGCATTAACAAAGAGTCCCCATCGCTAGACCTGACTCCTCCATCACCAGACCATAGCAACATGATGGCTGGAGGAAGAGCGTGTCATCTTCCGCATAGGAACCCTCCAACCACAAGGGATGAACTCAGATTTCTCCAGTTTCCTCATTTCCCCTCCCCCCCACCTTGTCTCAGTCCCAACCCTCGAACTCAGCACCACCTTCCTAACCTGCAATCTTCTTCCTGACCTCTCCGCACCCACCCCCACTCCGGCCTATCACCCTCACCTTTACCTCATTCCACCTATCGCATTTCCAACGCCCCTCCCCCTCCTCCCTCCTCCCTCCTCCCTAGCTTTTATTTTAGCCTGCTTGGCACACCTTCCTCATTCCTGAAGAAGGGCTCATGCCCGAAACATCGATTCTCCTGCTCCTTGGATGCTGCCTGACCTGCTGCGCCTTTCCAGCAACACATTTGCAGCTCTGACCCTCACAGCCACCAGCTCAAATACTGGCGTTCCCCACCTATCCCCGAGATTAACCTTGAAGTAGAATAAGCATGTGGTGAATCATTTAGGTGCGATTGATCTGCAGCCTGGGTAAAGATAGAAGAAGCTTTGTTTGACAATCTACTCGAACTCAGATAAAAACCTGAATGGAGTGCTTTGCAGGGGAATATGTGCACATGCACCAAGATGTTAGCTTGCATACCTATTGTACTGATGGTGCCCATGACACACCTCTTTGACTTTCCCACCTCTGCCTCACATCATCAACTCCCCACTCTCACCAACTCTGATAAATTCAGAAACTCACTCTTTATCATTTATATAAATGATTGGATGTGAACACAGGAGGTATGGTTAGTAAGTTTGCAGATGACAACAAAATTGGTGGTGTAGTCGACAGCAAAGAAGGTTACCTCAGAGAATAACAGTATCTTGATCAGATAGGCTGGTAGGCGAGGAGTGGCAGATGGAATTTAATTTAGATAAATGTGAGATGCTGTGAGATGTGAGATTTTGTAAAGGCAAATTAGGTCAGGACTTGTACATTTAATGGTAAGGACCTTTGGAGTGTTGCTGAACATAGAGATCTTGGAGTGCATGTTGATAGTTCCTTGAAAGTGGGATCACAGGCAGACAGGATAGTGATGAGGCATATGGGATGCTAGCCTTTATGGTCAGTGCATTGAGTATAGGAATTGGGAGGTCATGCTGCAGTTGGACAGGATATTGGTTAGGTCACTATTGCAATATTGCATTTAGTTCTGGTCTTTCTGCTATAGGAAGGATGTTGTAAGGAGCATGGCCAGGGTGAATAGTCAAGGTCTTTCCCCCAGGTTAGCAGAAGCCAACACTAGAGGGCATAGGTTTAAGGTGAGAGGGGAGAGATTTAAAAGGGACCAAAGGGGCAACTTTTCCATGCAGAGGGTGGTACTTATATGGAACGAGCTGCCAGAGAAAGTGATGGAGGCTGGTATAATCACAACATTTAAAGGGCATCTGGGTGTGTATATGTATAGGAAGGGTTTAGAGAGATTTGGGCCAAGTGCTGGCAAATGGGACTAGATTAATGTAGGATATCTAGTCAGCATGGACAAGTTGGATCGAAGGGTTTATTTTCACGCTATACAGCTCAGTGACTCTGTGACTGACAACTCCAAACCCGAGAGTCCTTCCAGATCCTTTGCAGTGGAAAAGGTTCTACACATTTAACTGATTTGCATTGAGCATGCCTAGCCCTTTAAATAAAGCTAAGGCAGGACCACTGCTTGACACAGACATTCTTGAGCATTTGTTGCCTGAATTTTAGATCTTCGCATCATATTATTAGGTTGGCCTGTGTAGCATTAGGATAGATCAAAATCAGAGTCTTCCAGCACTTGTTCAGGGTGTACCTTGATACATTCCATCCTAGCAGAGCAGTACCTGAGCTATGCAAGAAATAGCAATTAGTGGAGGGGACACCATTAAAGCGATGTCAAGGCTCCTTAGTTACACAAGGCAATTTCTTGCACATATATGTTTTACAATATTAACACCTGTGTTTTCTTTTTACCATATTTGTCACTGCCTCTCCTTATATCGTCTCTTGTTCATGTATTCTTCATCCTGCAGTCTCTCATTCAAGGAAAGCAAGCTGATTGTGTAAAATACCCTGTCTAAAGTCTATGAGTGCATTCTTTCAGCAGGATTGATTGGTGTTGATTAAAAAAAAACCTTTGGATTTTCCCCAGTCTAAACTGGGAGATCTACTTGCAACTCTGCTGATGATAGCATCATCTTGACTAAGTTCAACTGAATCAACACAGAATAAAGATCAAAGTTAAGCTGTTTCTTGTCTGAACACCTCATCAACCCAAGAGTCAGTAAGCATTATGTTATATGCCCACCCATATGAAACAATTTAGCTCTCACTGTTGATCAGAATTACTTGCTGTGGTGAGCACAGTTCTTGGTATTTTATTCCGTGTAAAGTTGAGAAATGTTGAAACATTTTTGATTATAAGACCATAACATATAGGAGCAGAATTAGCCCATTTCATCAATCAAAATTTGATTGTCCATTCAATGATGGCTGATATGTTTCTCAACCCCATTCTCCTGCTTTTTCCTCAGAGTCTTTGATCCCCTTACTAGTTAGGAGCTTATTTATTTCTGTCTTAAATATTCTCAATGACTTGGCCTCAACAGCCTTGTGTGGCAATGATCACTTCGAGGAGAAAGTGAGGTCTGCAGATGCTGGAGATCAAAGTTGAAACTTTATTGCTGGAACAGCACAGCAGGTCAGGCAGCATCCAGGGAACAGGAGATTCGACGTTTCGGGCACAGGCCCTTCTTCATTCCTGAAGAAGGGCCTGTGCCCGAAACGTCGAATCTCCTGTTCCCTGGATGCTGCCTGACCTGCTGTGCTGTTCCAGCAATAAAGTTTCAACTGGCAATGATCACTGGCTATTTAAGCAAGTTGAATAATAAGGTGTCTTGGCCAATTCATTTCAAAACATTTCAACACTTTGACTATGAAGCCACGCACTTTGAAAGGCTTATTACTTAACATTTGAGACAACCTCCTTAATATTTTCTCCTGACAGCTGGTAAGTGTAACATTCAGCAAAAACCTAAAGGTGCAAAATGGACAATACTTTCATTCACTTCAGGAAAGGACTGCTTCCCGAAAAGTTTAAATCTAGATCAAGGTCAGGGTTGTCCTTTTACTTTTGTCAGGTAAGAGCAGGCATGATTATTTTTAATGATATTGAACAAAGTTATTAAAATTGACAGTCCAAAAGCTTGCCCACTTCAATTAGTCTATTGATAAATGACTGTTCAGTCAAGTAGACTCTTAACATTTTTAGTTGGATGAGGGTCGATATGTGCTCTGGCAAGCTCTGCAGCCTCCCAGCTGGACAGAGTGGAAAGCAAATATGCAATTTGTGAATTTGTTTTGAAGCAGACCACTTCAGTTCCAAATGCAAACTGGCACTGCTACCATCTCTGTACTTGTCAAGTTGAATGAATTAATTTGGCTCCTCTTCAGGCAAATGTTTTCATTTTCTGAAAATAATTAAAGGAAGAATCAAGAATCTAGACACTTGTGAATTGCAAGATTTGGACGCATCCTTGTTCAGTGATGATAATTTTGTGATTGCATAAGTGACACAATCCCTACTTGTCTGTTTGGGAAATGTAAGGAAAAGAAGTAGGGGTTTGCAAAAGTACAGAGAACTATATGATGAATTGCATGAGGCACTTTAGTATCAAGTTTAAGCGAAAGTCTTTTGTTATAGATGAGTGACTCCTCAACAAAGCTGAAGTCAGGAAACAAACAATAACTTTGTATGTTTTAAGAGCAGATTTGTCTAACAGGCAGACTTGGACATCAGAGGGACCCTGTGACCCAGCAGAACATTGTTTAAATGATAGTTAAGTGGAACTGCAGGATTTCACAAGTCTATGCTCCTCCAATCAGAGGTTGCTTCTGTGCCACATTTGTGCTGCTATGCTCCCTAGTGAATCTCTGAACAACAAGTGTGAGAGGTAAAGCTTGTGGTTGGAAAAGCAGAAAGCAAGGCAACGTGATTGGTTGATTCAAGACTTAAAGTCAAGAAAGTGAGTCCATGGCACAGGGCCCAGGCATCACTAGGTTCATGAGGAGGCATTGTGTTTTTATTGGGGGGGAGGGAGGAGCTGACAGGGGCTGAAAATGAGAGTCAGACTGCTGCCATACTGAGGGAAATATGACAATCACATAGAGGGTGAGGTGAATAAATGTGAAGCTGCCTTGGAAAATGTGGGAAGAGGACGAAAGTCAGGCCACTTGAGGGGAGGAAGGGGTGGGGGGAAAGAGAATTAGTCAGGCCTCTGAGGACAATGGGGGAGCACGCAGAGAAACAGCCAGAAAACAAGGAGCGTTATTTGCACAGCTTGGGGCAGCTGAAGTATTAGACTGGACATGTGACTTTATATCTGATAAGGTAGCACACATTGGGCTACTCAATATGATAAGAACTCATGGTGCCAGTGGTAATATACTTGTGTGGACAAAGGATCTATTAAGCATTGGTGAACTGATAGAAAGCAGAGAATTGGGATTAAGGGGGCATTGTCAGCATGGCAACTTGTAACATAGAACATAGAACATTAAATCACAGTACAGGCCCTTCGGCCCTTGATTTTGCGCCGCCCTGTCATACTAATCTGAAGCCCATCCCACCTACACTATTCCAAGTACATCCATATGCCTGTCCAATGACAACTTAAATGCACTTAAACTTGACGAATCTACTACCATTGCAGGCAAATTATTCCATACCCTTACTATTCTCTGAGTAAAGAAACTACTTCTGACATCTGTCTTATATCTATCACCCCTCACTTTAAAGTTGTGTCCCCTCGTGTTTGCCGTTCTCATACTTGGAAAAAGGCTCTCCCTGTCCACCCTATCTAACCCTTTGATTATCTTGTATGTCTCTATAAAGTCATCTCTCAATCTTCTTCTCTCTAATGAGAACAACCTCAAGGCCCTCAATCTTTCCTCGTAAGACATTCCTTCCATACCAGGCAACATCTTAGTAAATCTCCTCTGCACCCTTTCCAAAGCTTTCACATCCTTCTTATAATGCGGTGACCAGAACTGTACACAATACTCCAAGTGTGGCTGTACCAGAGCTTTGTACAGCTGCAGCATAACCTCCTGGTTCTGGAATTCAATCTCTCTATTAATAAAGGCCAAAACACTGTATGCCTTCTTAACAACCCTGTCAATCTGGGTGGCAACTTCCAGGGATCTGTAAACATGGACACCGAGATCTCTCTGCTCATCTGCACTCCCAAGAATCTTACCATTAGCCCAGTACTTTGCATTCTGAATACTCCATCCAAAGTGAATCACCTCACACTTGTCCACATTAAACTCCATTTGCCACCTCTCAGCCTACCTCTGTATCTTATCTATGTCTCTCTGCAACCTACTACATCCTTTGTCAATATCCACAACTCCACCGACCTTAGTGTCGTCCACAAATTTACTAACCCACCCTTCTACGCCCTCATTCAGGTCGTTTATAAAAATGACGAACAGAATGAATGGAATTGTAACTAGTGGAGTGCCACAGGAATTTATAAATATGTACAATAGAAGTTAATGATTTGTATAAAGGCGGTGAATATAATGTGGGAAAATGTCAGTATAAGAGTTTTGGTAGCAAGAATAGAGGAGTGAATATTATTTAAATCATGAAAGGCTGCAACACAGAGGGGAACGCAATTTCAATTCACATTTTCATGTAAATTCCACCAAAGCCAACTAAGAGTATACGCTAACAAAGGTGAACCAAGTTCAGTGTTAAATTCAGTTCTTTAGCTCGGACCTGGACCCATCCCCTTCCCTGGTGATAAGGACTTGAGGCCAAGACCATTTTAGTCTCTATCTCAGCTTCTTTAATGGAAAGGCAAAATGCCTAGCCAATGAACTCTTTCTGTATGGTAAGATTCTACAATTCTCCAAAACAAAAACCAGGGTTAACAAAATGGACATAAATATGTTCCTAGCTCCCTGATCTTAGGGCCTGAAAAAAATACACAAAGCTAAATAACTGGAAGTAACAAATGTTAATACAACAAATTACTAGGGTTGTTTCAGAAAGGTTCATCAGTGGCTCAAATAATGAACAATGGACCAAGGACTTGTCTTTCAGTCCAGCCCATTTGAAATGACTGGAATTGTTACCATCTAGTTTCCCTCTGGCATGTGGGAGAATAGGAAACTTCCACTAAATGAGGCAAGATTACAAAATAATGAAATGTAAGTGCAAGCAAATAGACCTTGTGCTGGTTACTCATGAGATTCTCAATCACTGTTGACAATTGTTTTTCTGGACTGTTATTCTGGATATGAAGAATTTAGTTTTTATGTCATATTTTGCCAACTGACTTGATTGAGGGGCTTGGGAAAATTCAGCCTTTGGTTGGAGAGTATAGAAATTCTTCTGGGTTATGTTGAAAATTAGTCTTGAAAGAACCTCCTCATCAAATTTGTGCCACTGACTTATTGAATAACAAAGCTTGTGGCTTACCTGATTAGCTTTAGCTCATTAGATCTTCATTTACAAAAATATCAAATAGAGGTATCCCAATTTCATCTTTCCTGTTTGCTGTTTTGACTGAGTCTTTTACACAGCCGATTCATCAAATTTGTATTTAGAGCCTAATGGTTTGGAAGTTTGAATATTTGATGAATCCATCACAACAAAATATAGAGTTATTATTTTCAAAACCAAATTCAAGAATTGAATGCAAACTGCAAATAACCAAATTCAGATTGCTGATCTTTATCCACTAAAGGGCACGGTGGCTCAGTGGTTAGCATTGCTGCCTCACAGCACAAGGGATCTAGGTTTGATTCCAACCTTGGGTGACTGTCTGTGTGGAGTTTGCACATTCTCCCCGTGTCTGTATGGGTTTCCTCTGGGGTCTCTGATTTCCTCCCACAGTCCAAAGATATGCAGGTCAGGTGAATTGGCCATGCTAAATTGCCCATAATGTTATGTGCTTTAGTCAGAGGGAAATGGGTCTGGGTGGGTTACTCTTTGGAGGGTCGGTGTGGACTTGTTGGCCCAAAGGGCCTGTTTCCACACTGTAGGGAATCTAATTTAAACTACTTTAAATTTTGATTTATTTAGAGTGTTCTAATTTTAGGTTGACTTTTCTCTTTTTTATAATAAAATTGTTTCTACATGAATTTTTTTCATCATAACCTTTTAGTCATAACCCACCATTTTAAAAAACTTTTCCACTCTCGTAAGTGGAAAGAAAATTGCTATGTTTTAGTTGAAGAAAAATTATCTGATTCTTCACAATCGGCTGAATCTGATTCCATACAATCAGTCCACTTTGCTGTTTACTTTTCTAATGTCCCAATGCTTAATACACTGTCTTCATGTTTGCCACTTATTTAAGATTGTCTAATGGTACTCGCCCAGTCATTACAACAGCTCCACCGAGAGAGGCCACCATGGGGACTTCTCTTTGAGGAATGGGGACTCCAACTCAAACTGTCCCCAGCTTGCCTGTAGGATGCTGCCTTTCCTCTGGTGATGACCTCTTCTCTGTGCTGCTGTCAAAGTGTTGGTCAGCCTTTTAAATCACCCTTTATTGGATTTTTAATTATTTACATAGGCTGCCTGCAGCCATACAGCAGCCAGTCAATCTACACTCCAATCCAGTCCTGGGAGACCTCTAGGTCAGGGAACTGTATCGGGGAATTGTGCTAAACATCCCACCATTGGATAATATCGCCAAATGAATCTCCATGAAGTAAATTAGTTCACTTGAAATTTGGCGATATTGTCCTGACGGATTAACTTGGTATTTCAAACTATGCATTGTGTATGTTTACTTCATGGCTGCATAAGTGAATTTTCCTCAAAATGGATAAAACAAATGTAAAAATATGTAGCATTTCTTCGACATGTTTAGATGCATGTGCACAAGATCAGTCCCCAGATTTCTACTGCTTTTGCAAAACAAAAAGTGGAAAACACTTGCATCAGTTCAAGGTTAGCAGCATGTAAAAATACCTTTGCAGCATTTTTATTCGAGCCATTGCATCGAAATTCAAAAACTCTATGCTTAGATAAATTACTGTATCATCCATTTCATACCAGACTAACTTTCCAAGCCAGATGAATGCATACTGCTGTCATGATTATCCCTGTTTTTTTATTTCTTTCTCAACCCCAGGATAATTCACTGTATCAGTATGTAAATTACTGCCCATCATGTTTACTGCAACTAGGAAGTAAGTGGCACTTGCCCTATAGCTTGGTGACCTCAGTAAGTTTCCAATGGGCAATGTAATGAATTTAAGTATCTTAATCTGAAATTCATCCATCTTCCATCACCCTCTGGCCAACCGTTTCTGCAACCTCCCCTGATCTTAAAACTTAGGCCAATGCCTTAAGTCCTCCAAAGCTGAAGATCTGACCTCCAGTCTATTTTCTTCCATCCATAAGACATGGGAGCAGAAATTAGGCCATTCAACCCATCAAGTCTTCTCTGCCATTCAACCATGGTTGATAAGTTTCTCAACTCCATCGTCCTGCTTTCTCCATAACCCTTGATCCCCTTGATACTCAAGAACCTATCTCAATCTTAAATATACTCAATGACCTGGCCCCTACAGCCTTCTGTGGCAACGAATTTCATAGACTCACATGGTTTATTTCCACCTTTCACCCTCTTAAAATCTATAGTTTTGAGGACCATCCCTAATTCTGCTTGGTATCCATTCCTCTCTTTGAAATGTACTCTAGGCATTGACTGGATGAAAGTCATCATATAATTTCCATCTTTTCTTTTAAGGATGCATTACTTACAGTGAATACATTGTTCAATGGTTTCTATCATTGTTGGATTTGAGTGTTTTGCTTGGAGTTGAGAGAAACCTGACATTTTATGTTGAATGCCTATGTTGTTGGCTCCAATCATTAAAAAAGATCACAATCTCTACTTCCTGTGGAGCCCAACAAAGAGCAAAAGTGGAAATACACTATGTAAGCAAAGTCTATAGTCAGTGGAAATTTTTCATTTCAATACTTCCAGGTTGTTATTGTCATCTTTAAGAGATGTATAATTGAAGAATTTTATTCATTTACATCTGGAAAAATGAAATTATCCCATTAAATCAATAGATAACTGTATAGTAAATAAAGATCTTGGAGGAAAATAAGTTTTATGGAATTGTAAATTCTGGCAAAGAACATGAGTTAATGGAAGAATTTTGAGAATTCCAGAACAGAACACACTTTTGCTTTTTAAACAATTTCTATGTTATATACTTGAACCAGACTTTTCACCAGTTTAGGAAGGTGACAATGTTAGGTGGGTACGAAATGGATGTGCAGCATTTTGTTACTTTAAATCAACCTGTTCAATCATGGGATGACACACCTGCAGGACAGGTGATGTGTGAAAGTAGACCTCCTGGGCCAGAGGTAGGGACCCTAAAATTTGACTCCAGTGGGACTTGAACTGATAACCTTTGAATTACTTTCATACCATTAGTTGAGAAATTCAACAAACTGCTCATTTCACCACAGGAGGCTTAAATTTATACTTACACTGGAAATGTTGTCATGACTTGTCTCAAATCCCATCACCTTAATTTTGGTAGAATTTTGATAGCAACCTTATTTATGCACAGAATACAGTCATACATCATGGAAATGGCCATTTGGCCAACTTGTCCATGCCAACTCAAGTTTCCTCACAGAAGAAGCACCAGAAGAATTCCCTGGCAGCACTGCCTTAACACAAATGGTCCTTTCTTTGATAAAATTCTGTACATCATCTTTCAACTATTCTCACACTTTGCTGCCTGTATATGAGCTTCAAAGAAGCAGCAGTGGAATAGATTTGATTGTCATTGGTGTGGAATCCTGTATTGTTTCTCAGTTGACTCAACTTTGCCCTTTTCAAATTCCATTTCAGTCTCTGGGATCTTGATGACTGGAAATACCCATCAGGCTCAGTTCGGTCATGCTAAGAAAATAGTAGCTGGCAGCAATTTGAGCCTTGGAGCTGTTGCTTTTCGAAGCATGAGATGTGAGCCATCTCTTATCTCAAGGTAGCATCATTGCAAGTGCTATAAGGCAAATATGAATTTAAATTACTTCTTAACCACTGCTTTTTGATGACAAGATTGCCTGGTCCACATGGTTGCAAGTCAAATCGACATCAGTCTTTTTAAGGGACAACTAATATATATTGTGCTGAGATGAAGCAAAACTCTTATTAGGTTTTAGCTGCTGATTTGTGTGAAATATAAGAGACGGAGGATTGAAACATTTTACACATGAACTCTGTTCAAAATCTAGTCAAACTAAATGCAAATAATAGCGTGATGTGAAAGTATTAAAGATTGTAATATGTTATGAATTTCTCTTCCTGAATTTGATCAGTATATCACGAAAATGCAAAAATAGTATGAGGACTTCATGGGTCTGATAGGTTTCAGATCATTGTTGTTGTTTTCGTCAAAAAGTAGTATCCATACAATATGCTTGTGCTTCCATCCCAGCTTGCACTGAGTGACCAGAGATAGAATGGGTGTTAAAAATACTTGCCAAAACTACATAAAGTACAGAAATTATGACTGAAATGCCAACATTACTACTTTCAACCCCATTGTCCACACCAACATCCAGCCTAACCAGCAGAGACAATCAACAACAGGGAGAGCCAACATCAAAATAATCAACAAAACTTGCAAGCCAGTTATTGAATACATTATTCAGGATCTGAGTTTATGGAAGTGCTGGTTGTTTTGAAACATTGATTATAGTTTGGCAAGTCTGCAGAACATGCTGCTGCATGTGGAGAAACCACTGGTTTTGAATACAAGGTTTCTGGGAATACCGCTTGCCCTCAGTCATGGTGCAACAACTGCAATTTCACTTGGGCTGCGTCATGAGAAAGAGATGAGACAGAGAAGGCTAAGAAGAGACTAATCTGTTCAAAAAGGGAGAGGAAGAGCAAGAGAAAGACCCTCAGCAGGAGAAGGAGTACTTCTTCTACCCTGTTCTAATGCAGGAGAATTATGTGCATGAGATGTGTTATTGCATTTCTGGTTGAGAGTCATAGTCATAGAGATGTACACCATGGAAACAGACCTTTCGGTCCAACCCGTCCATGCCGACCAGATATCCCAACCCAATCTAGTCCCACCTGCCAGCGCCCGGCCCATATCCCTCCAAACCCTTCCTATTCATATACCCATCCAAATGCCTCTTAAATGTTGCAATTGTACCAGCCTCCACCACATCCTCTGGCAGCTCATTCCATACACGCACCACGCTCTGCGTGAAAAAGTTGCCCCTTAAGTCTCTTTTATATTTTTCCCCTCTCACCCTAAACCTATGCCCTCTAGTTCAGGACTCCCCGACACCAGGGAAAAGACTTTGTTTATTTATCCTATCCATGCCCCTCATAATTTTGTAAACCCCTATAAGGTCACCCCTCAGCCTCCGACGCTCCAGGGAAAACAGCCCCAGCCTGTTCAGCCTCTCCCCATAGCTCAAATCCTCCAACCCTGGCAACATACTTGTAAATCTTTTCTGAACCCTTTCAAGCTTCACAACATCTTTCCAATAGGAAGGAGACCAGAATTGCATGCAATAATCCAACAGTGGCCTAACCAATGTCCTGTACAGCTGCAACATGACCTCCAACTCCTGTACTCAATACTCTGACCAATAAAGGAAAGCATACCAAACACCTTCTTCACTATCCTATCTACTTGCAACTCCAATTTCAAGGAGCTATGAACCTGCACACGAAGGTCTCTTTGTTCAGCAACACTTCCTAGGACCTTACCATTAAGTGTATAAGTCCTGCTAAGATTTGCTTTCCCAAAATGCAGCACCTCGCATTTATCTGAATTAAACTCCATCTACCACTTCTCAGCCCATTGGCCCATCTGGTCCAGATCCTGTTGTAATCTGAGGTAACTGTCTTCGCTGTCCACTACACCTCCAATTTTGGTGTCATCTGCAAACTTACTAACTGTACCTCTAATGCTCGCATCCATATCATTTATGTAAATGACAAAAAGTAGAGCACCCAGCACCGATCTTTGTGGCACTCCATTGGTCACAGGCCTCCAGTCTGAGAAACAACCCTCCACCACCACCCTCTGTCTTCTACCTTTGAGCAAGTTCTGTATCCAAATGGCTAGTTCTCCCTGTATTCCATGAGATCTAACTTTGCTAATCAGTCTCCCATGGGGAACCTTGTTGAATGCCTTACTGAAGTCCATGTAGATCACATCTACTGCTCTGCCCTCATCAATCTTCTTTGTTACAACACAAAGCCATGTTGACTATCCCTAATCAGTCCTTGCCTTTCCAAATACATGTATATCTTTTCCCTCAGAATTCCCTCCAACAACTTGCCCACCACAGAGGTCAGGCTCACTGGTCTATAGTTCCCTGGCTTGCCTTTACTGCCCTTCTTAAACAGTGGCACCACGTTTGCCAACCTCCAGTCTTTCGACACCTCACCTGTGACTATCGATGATACAAATATCTCAGCAAGAGGCCCAGCAATCACTTCTCTAGCTTCCCACAGAGTTCTCGGGTACACCTGATCAGGTCCTGGGGATTTATCCACCTTTAACCGTTTCAAGACATCCAACACTTCCTCCTCTGTAATCTGGACATTTTGCAAGATGTCACCATCTATTTCTCTACAGTCTATATCTTCTATATTCTTTTCCACAGTAAATACCGATGCAAAATATTCATTTATTTTCGCCCCCATTTTCTGTGGCTCCACACAATGGGCGCCTTGCTGATCTTTGAGGGGCCCTATTCTCTCCCAAGTTATTCTTTTGTCCTTGATATATTTCTAAAAACCCTTTGGATTCTCCTTAATTCTATTTACCAAAGGTATCTCATGTCCCCGTTTTGCCCTCCTGATTTCCCTCTTAAGTGTACTCCTACATCCTTTATACTCTTCTAAGGATTCACTCGATTTATCCTGTCTATACCTGACATATGCTTCCTTCTTTTTCTTTACCAAACCCTCAATTTCTTTAGACATCCAGCATTGCCTATACCTACCAGCCTTCCCTTTTACCCTGACAGGAATATACTTTCTCTGGATTCTTCTTATCTCATTTCTGAAGGCTTCCCATTTTCCAGCCGTCCCTTTACCTTCGAACATTTGCCTCCAATCAGCTTTTGAAAGTTCTTGCCTAATACCATCAAAATTAGCCTTTCTCCAATTTAGAACTTCAACTTTTAGATCTGGTCTATCCTTTTCCAGCAGTATTTTAAAACGAATAGAATTATGGTCGCTGGCCCCAAAGTGCTCCCCCACTGACACCTCAGTCACCTGCCCTGCCTTATTTCCCAAGAGTAGGCCAAGTTTTGCACCTTCTCTAGTAGGTACATCCACATACTGAATCAGAAAATTGTCTCATACACACTTAAGAAACCTTTAACCTTTAACACTTATGGCAGACCCAGTCGATGTTTGGAAAGTTAAAATCCCCGACCATAACCTATTATTCTTACAGACAGCTGAGATCTCCTTGCAAGTTTGTTTCTCAATTTCTTTTTGACTACTGGGGGGTCCATAATACAATCCCAATAAGGTGATCATCCCTTTCTTATTTCTCAGTTCCACCCAAATAACTTCCCTGGATGTATTTCCGGGAATATCCTCCCTCAGCACAGCTGTCATGCTATCCCTTATCAAAAATGCCACTCCCCCTCCTCTCTTGCCTCCCTTTCTATCCTTCCTGTTGCATTTCCATCCTGGAACATTAAGCTGCCAGTCCTGCCCATCCCTGAGCCATGTTTCTGTAATTGCTATGATATTCCAGTCCCATGTTGCTAACTATGCCCTGAGTTCATCTGCCTTCCCTGTTCGGCCCCTTGCATTGAAATAAATGCAGTTTAATTTATTAGTCCTACCTTGTCCCTGCCTGCCCTGACTGTTTGACTCACTTCTGTTCTCAGCTGTACCCGTCTCAGATTGATCTCTTTCCTCACTATCTCCCTGGGTCCCACCCCTCCACCTTACTTGCTTAAATCCTCCCAAGCAGTTCTAGCAAATCTCCCTGCCAGTATATTAGTCCCCTTTCAATTTAGGTGCAATCCGTCCTTTTTGTACAGGTCACTTCTACCCCAAAAGAGATTCCAATGATCCAAACATGTGAATCCTTCTCCCAGACACCAGCTCCTCTGCTCTATCCTCCTATTCCTGCCCTCACTAGCTCGTAGCACTGGGAGTAATCCAGATATTACTACCCTTGTGGACCTCCTTTTTAAATTTCTGCCTAACTCTCTGTAGTCTCGCTTCAGAATCTCAACCTTTTCCCTTCCAATGTCGTTGGTTCCAATGTGGACAATGACCTCCTGCTGGCCCCTCTCCCCCGTGAGAACATTCTGCACCCTCTCTGAGACATCCTTGATCCTGGCACCAGGGAAACAACACATCATTCTGCTTTTTCTCTGTTTGCCACAGAAATGTCTGTCTGTACCTCGGACTAGAGAATCCCCTAACATAATTGATCTATTGGAAGCTGACGTAACCCTCGTTGCATTAGAGCTAGTCTCAATACCAGAAACTTGGCTGTTCGTGCTACATTCCCCTGAGAATCCATCACCCCCTACATTTTCCAAAACAGCATACCTGTTTGAAATGGGTATATCCACAAAAGACTCCTGCACTAACTGCCTACCTCTCTTACCCTTCCTGGAGTTAACCCATCTGTTGACTGTATCTGAGATGTTCCCCCCTTCCTATAACTGCCATCCATCACATACTGTTGCTGTTGCAAATTCCTCATCGCTTTTATCTGTCTCTCCAACCGATCCACTCGGTCTGATAAGATTCGCATCCAACAGCATTTATGGCAGATATAATCCGCAGTTATCTTTAAACTCTCTTTAAACTCCCACATCTGACAAGAAGTACATATCACTGCAAAGGCCATTTTTGCTCCTTCACAATCTACAGACCCAGAAAATAACACCGTCTTATTCCTCTACAAACACTGCCCCAGGTTAATTTAATAGCTGTGGCTATTACTTTAAGTTTAATCATGAGACTTATCTCCAAAAACATATAATCAAGAAAGAACCCACTGTCTCACTAATACAGCCTTTCTCTTGGACAGACTTAAAACAACAATTAACTTATCTGATTCTGTGCTGTGAACCTCGCCCAACAGTTCCTCCAAGATTAGTTGTGAATTTCACTGTTTGTTAATTTTCCCAGATGCACTCCAGCAATACATGAATTCAAACAGCAAAGGCAGTAACTGTGCAGATTCTCTGTCTCTCTCTCTCCTACACTGTCCTCACCATGTGCTTCCTTTGTTTGCCCTTCTCCCTTTTAAAACTGCTGTTGTTTTGACTTTTTTTTTCCAAAGTTCCAAAACAATGCAACAGCATATAAAACAGTAATTGCTGCTCCTGGAATTCGAGGAAGTCACCTCCAACACCTAAAAGACCTCAAAAAAAGGAGCACCTCTTACAGCCAGAAATTTTTCCCATCCTTCATCTTGGATTACCCAGAATCCTATGTTAGATTAGATTATTTACAGCATGGAAACAGGCCCTTCGGCCCAACAAGTCCACACCGACCCGCCGAAGCGCAACCCACCCTGACCCATTCCCCTACACCTAACGCTATGGACAATTTAGCATGGCCAATTCACCTAACTTGCACATTTTTGGATTGTGGGAGGATACTGGAGTACCTGGAGGAAACCCACACAGACACGGGGAGAATGTGCAAACTCCACACAGAGATTTGCTTGAAGCAGGAATTGAACCCAGGTCTCTGGTGCTGAGGCAGCAGTGCTAACCACTGAGCCACCCACTTTCCAAAACATCAAAAACGACAAACAAGAATTGTTAAATTTCTAGGATGTTAAATCTGTTTGAAGGTTACATCTAATTTATACATGACATGATAGCTCGACAGGCAGCTCTGCTTTAGGGTCTCAACATACACAAAAGCAATCACTAATACTCAGGACAACAACTACACAATTCTGTAGGCTGCTACTCAAATTCTGCTTTATGCCCTGGTTCCTTGATAACATGTGTACATCATTTTCATGTGAAAGCGATATTGCTCATGTGTTTCAAGAAGAATGTGCTCACAGATCTCTGCTGCATCTTCAAGCTTCAAGGCCACAGCAGGGAGTGGATGGTATTGCCAATCACTGTGAAGGTGACTATGGCCCTGCAGTGCTTTGCACTGGGTTCTTTTCAAGGGGAGAAGGCAACACACTGAAGATCTTCCAGATCCCCATCAACTACTGTACTAAAGGTAGAAAATAAGGATTCTGTATAACCAGGGGCGAGTTCATTGTTTACTCTCTGCACAGAAATGTGCAGATGTACCAAGCACAAAGCTGTTCCAGGATAATTTCGGTTCCCATTGGACTGCACATAGCTTTTAGTTTTGTGGGTGCTGCATTTTAATGGTTAGATGCACAAAAACAGCAAAGATTCTGACTGGCTGACTGCTCAGTGGTCTCCCTCAGCACACCACATTTGCTGAATGGTCAGTCAAGATATCTTCACCTTTCACCAGTTCACTGCCTTTTAAATAATTCAGCCAGCATGTCAAACCAGGCAGCAGCTGTGGCTGATAATGACTGTTTGCTTTATACCGAGCCTGTGGCTCCAGTTCACAGTCCCATGCCTCTAAACAGGAAATGGGCTGACACATCATTCAATCGACCATTGAGCTGATGAGGCAATAGTTCATCCTCCTGGACAAGCGAGTACGTACTCGGCTGACTGGGAGTCTTGAGATGTGATGGTCTGCTATGGACTCAACAGCCTGGCTGAGCACAGAGTCATCACCAGGGAAATGGTGAGCACCTGAAAAGAAAGCAATGGAGGAGGAAGAAGAAGAAGGAAAAAGTGGAAGGAGGAAGGCAAGAAACAAAAGAGTTAATTAGGTTCTCGTGAGCAGAATTTCAAATCCGTAGTGTATGACAGTTCTAGACCACACCAACCCTTGGTCCCAGACCATCATATACATATTGACCGCAAAACTGAAATTATAACCAACTCAAAATAACTATTCCATTTATCCAATAAGATACTCAAACCTTCATACAAAAGTTAACTATTTATCCTTAGGCTGGAATAAAGTTGGTCTAATAATGATCTTGCTTCCTAAGTGGTGTAAACCCAAGATTGCCATGAGGAAGGCCTACTGCTATTAAAAGCCCTATAGGTACTTAAATGACAACTAATAGTCTTTCTTGTGATTCCTGACACTGGCAGCACAAGTTATATGAATAGAAAGCTGATGGTAGATCCAAAGCCCAAAACTTCACAGTGTCATCAGGAGTAATGACAAATACCAAAAACGCAGCCCCCACATGCCAGGATTTCCAGAGGATTCAGGATAAACGTGAATGAGGGTAATTATGAGAATGGCAGAGTGGGAGTCATGGAATGGTGGGTAGGACCAGTGTAAGGGTGGGAACTTGATTTTTAGTGTTTTTCATCCCCCAGTGCTAGGTGCCTCAATCTGCGAGATAACCTCAAGCCATTGCCTTTCACCCAGGGTGTTGTCTCAGTAATTGTGCTGCTTATTGTTCAGTTGCTATGAGAGCTGATAGCCACTTCAAACATTGTATTGTATAATTGCTTTAACTTGTGCTTTAAGCTAATTGCTACCTGCACATTGAGGTACCAGTCTGGTGTATTTTAGGCTATATTTGTCTACACACACACTGTTCCTGAGGCTGTTTGCTTCTCATTAAGACTCTTCAACTCCTTATGTACTTAACATAGCTTTATTTACTTCTGTACATAGTAGGTTATCACGTATAGTCTTGCCGTAGATTGTCTCTTCACATGCTCATTCAAGACCGGTGTCTTTTCTCTTACTGATGTTATGATTTATGATTTAATGAACTGTATATGAATTATGAATAATGATTATGAATTACAGGCCTTCTCCCCTGTCTCTCAGCTTCTTTCTAAATTGTTTACATTATTTCAGCAGTTTATTGTTATTTCCTGACAGTCTTTAATTTAAAAAAAATACAGGATGTGTGCATTGCTGGCTGGGCCATCATTTCTTGCCTCTCAGTCATTGCCAGAGAGAAGATGGTGGTGAGTGGCCTTCTTGAATGCATGCAGTCCATTTAGAGTACATATACCCACACTGCCACTAGGTAGGGACCCCGTGGTTTTGACCCAGTGACTGAATTAATGGCATATATATTTTTAAGTCAGGATAGTGAACGGCTTGGAAAGGAAGTTGCAGATGGTGGTGTTCCTATATATCTGCTGCCCTTGTCCTTCCAGATGGAAGTGGTCATGGTTTTGGAAGTTTTGTCTGAGGAGTTCTGATGAAATTTTACACTTCCTATTGTGGATGCTGCACACTGCTGCGACTGAGTATTGTTGGTGGAGGGAATGGATGTTGGATGGTGTGCTGATGAAGTGGGCTGCTTGTCTTGGATTGATTCAAGGTTTCAACTGCTGTTGGAGTTGTACTCATCCAGGCAAGTGAGGAGTATCCTATCACACTACTGATTTGTGCCTTGTAGATGGTGGACAGTCTACGAGGAGTTGGGAGATATAGTTAGTCACTGTAATGTACCTAATCTATGACATGTCCAGTTCAGTTTCTGGTCAATGGTAAACCTCAGAATTTTGATATTGGGGGATTTACTGATGATGATACCATTGAATGACAAGAAGTGGTGGTTAGCGTCACTCTTATTGGAGATAGTCATTGCCTGGCACTTCTGGTGCAAATGTTATTTGCTATCTTTCATCCTAAATCTGGTCAAAAATCATGAGTTGTATGACCCTTTGATCTTTTCCTTTATAAATTTTGTGTCTAAGGTCTTCCTCTGTCACTAGTACCTGATGAAGGAGCAGCATTCCAAAAGATAGTATTTTCAAATAAACCGGTTGGACTATAATTTGGTGTTGTGCGATTTTTGACCTTGCCAAATAGCCCAACACTGGCACCTCCACATGATTCCAAACCTGGATATTGTCCAGGTCTTGCTGCATATGGACATGGACTGCTTCAGAATCGGATGAGTCATGAATGGTACTGAACATTATACAGTCATGAGCAAACATTCCCGCTTCTGGCTTTGTGATGGGGGAAGGTCACTGATGAAGCAGCTGAACATAGTTAACCAAGGATATTATCCAGACATATTCCATCAGAGCTGGAATTATTAATCTCCAACTGCTGCAACTAACCTCCTTTCCTCCAGCTATGACTCTAATTAGTAGAGAGATTTCCTTCAGATACCAATTGATTCCCATATTATTAGAGCTTTTTGATGCTATACTAAGTCAATTGCAGCCTTAACATTATTATTAAATTAATTATCACAATTAGCATCATCTTCCACCCCCTCCACCACACAAATTCTACATCTCACAGGCCAAAATGGACAACTTGATGTGGTTCATTTGAGTTCAACACAATGGTGATGATACTTGTTCCATTCTATACTTTGTATCATGTAGTATAGAATCTATTATACTACATTATCTATACTACATTATACTTGTTTCTCGAATGGCCATGACTTTTGGATCACTGTATCTTAATCAGGACTGGCTGGCTTGACTTTAACATTGATAGAGTTTACACACTGCGCTAAAATTGTTTTGGCTCTGGTACATTTTGCTGTGGCTTTCGGCCAGTAGTTTTACCATCTTGTGGTTACATTTGGATTGAGAATAATTTCTAAAATATCTCTGTTTTTAAACTCCTTCCTGAAAACAATTCAGCTGGCAAGTACTCATATACAATGGTTTTGCTCTATAACTGAATAGAGCTAATTTTCAATGTAAATTCTTACGCATCAGTGCCTTGAATTGAATTCCATGAGCTTTATTGTCATGTACTCAAACGAGTATGGTGAAAAGTTTATAAACCGTGAGTTATAGCAGGGATTAGTTACAATGTAACAATGTCATTAACACATCGGCACCATCTTAGGTACAGAGTATCTGGGTACAATCCTTATTTACAGAATAGAGCAACAAAGAAAAAAAGTTGCATCACAGTTATACACTGTATAACCATAGATCAGAACAACAAGAAGCAAAGTTAGAAAAGCAAACATCACCCTCTTTCAACAAGGGAAATCCATAGCACAACCATGCAGGGGTTTTCTTGTGCTCTGATCGATAGCTGCCCCAACTCCCGCAGCGGGCCCTGCTGCCCCAACTCCCGCAATGGGCCCTGCTGCTCCCACTCCAGCACCGGACCCTACAGCCTCCACTCCCGCACCAGGCCCTGCTGCCCCAACTCCCACATTGGGCCCTGCTGTCCCAATCCCGGACCAGGCCCCGCTGCCCCCACTCCCGCACTGGGCCCTGCTGTCCCAATCCCGGACCAGGCCCCGCTGCCCCCACGCACTGGGCCCTGCTGCCCCCACTCCCACACCGGGCCCTGCTGCCCCAACTCCTGCATCAGGCCCTGCTGCCCCCACTCCCGCATCAGGTCCCACTGTCCCCAGTACCACACCAGGCCCTGCAGCCCCCACTCCTGCACTAGCCCCCACTCTCGCACTAGGCCCCGCTGCCCCTCTCCCACATGGGACTGCTGTCCCCACTCCCACACTGGGCCCCGTTGTCCCCAATTCCTCACTGGGCCCTGCAGTCCCCCACTCCCGCACCAAGCCCTACTGCCCCCACTCCCGCACTAGGCCCTACAGCCCCCCACTCCCGCACCGGACCCTACAGCCTCCACTCATCCACCAGCCCCTGCTGTCCCCACTCCCACACAGGGCCCTGCTGACCCCACTACCACACGGGGCCCTTCTGCCCACACTGGGCCCTGCTGCCCCCACTCCTTCACAAGGCCCCACTCCCGCACCGGGCCCTGCTGCCCCAGCTCCCGCACCAGGCCCTGCTGCCCCAACTCCCGCACCGGGCCCTGCTGCCCAAACTCCCACACCAGGCCCTGCTGCGCCCACTCCCACACCGGGCCCTGCTGCCCCCACTCCCACACCGGGCTCTGCTGCCCCAACTCCCACACCGGGCCCTGCTGCCCCCACTCCCACACCGGGCCCTGCTGCCCCCACTCCCACACTGGGCCCTGCTGCCCCAACTCCCACACCGGGCCCTGCTGCCCCCAGTCCCGCAGCAGGCCCTGCTGCCCCCACTCCCGCACAGGGCCCTGCTGCCCCAACTCCCGCACCAGGCCCTGCTGCCCCCATTCCCACACGGGGCCCTGCTGCCCCCATTCCCACACGGGGCCCTGCTGCTCCCACCGGGCCCTGCTGCCCCCACTCCTTCACAAGGCCCCACTCCCGCACCGGGCCCTGCTGCCCCAGCTCCCGCACTAGGCCCTGCTGCCCCTACTCCCACACCGGGCCCTGCAGCCCCCACTCCCACACCGGGCCCTGCTGCCCCAACTCCCGCACTAGGCCCTGCTGCCCCCACTCCCACACCGGGCCCTGCTGCCCCAACTCCCACACCGGGCCCTGCTGCCCCCAGTCTCGCAGCAGGCCCTGCTGCCCCCATTCCCACACGGGGCCCTGCTGCCCCCATTCCCACACGGGGCCCTGCTGCTCCTACACGGGGCTCTGCTGCTCCCACCGTGCCCTGCTGCCCCCACTCCTTCACAAGGCCCCACTCCCGCACCAGGCCCTGCTGCCCCAGCTCCCGCACTAGGCCCTGCTGCCCCTACTCCCACACCGGGCCCTGCAGCCCCCACTCCCACACCGGGCCCTGCTGCCCCAACTCCCGCACCGGTCCCCGCTGCCCCAACTCCCGCACCGGGCCCTGCTGCCCCCACTCCCGCACCGGACCCTACAGCCTCCACTCCTGCACCAGGCCCTGCTGCCCCCACTCCCACATGGGGCCCTGCTGCCCCCACTGGGCCCTGTTGCCCCCACTCCTTCACAAGGCGCCACTCCCGCAGCGGGCCCTGCTGCTCCAGCTCCCGCACCAGGCTCTGCTGCCCCTACTCCCGCACCGGGCTCTGCTGCCCCCACTCCCACACCGGGCCCTGCTGCCCCAACTCCCACACTGGGCCCTGCTGTCCCCACTACTGCACCAGGCCCTGCTGCCCCCACTCCTGCACCAGGTCCCACTGTCGCCAGTCCCACACCGGGCTCTGCTGTCCCCACTCCCACACTGGACCCCGTTGTCCCCAATCCCTCACTGGGCCCTGCAGCCCCCCACTCCCGCACCAGGCCCTGCTGCATCCACTCCCGCACTAGGCCCTGCAGCCCCCACTTCTGCACCAGCCCCCACTCCCGCACCAGGCCCTGCTGCCCCTACTCCCACACCGGGCCCTGCAGCCCCCACTCCCACACCGGGCCCTGCTGCCCCAACTCCCGCACCGGTCCCCGCTGCCCCAACTCCCGCACCGGGCCCTGCTGCCCCCACTCCCGCACCGGACCCTACAGCCTCCACTCCTGCACCAGGCCCTGCTGCCCCCACTCCCACATGGGGCCCTGCTGCCCCCACTGGGCCCTGTTGCCCCCACTCCTTCACAAGGCGCCACTCCCGCAGCGGGCCCTGCTGCTCCAGCTCCCGCACCAGGCTCTGCTGCCCCTACTCCCGCACCGGGCTCTGCTGCCCCCACTCCCACACCGGGCCCTGCTGCCCCAACTCCCACACTGGGCCCTGCTGCCCCCACTCCTGCACCAGGTCCCGCTGTCCCCAGTCCCGCACCAGGCCCTGCAGCCCCCACTCCTGCATCAGCCCCCGGTCTCGCACTAGGCCCCGCTACCCCCCTCCCACATGGGACTGCTGTCCCCACTCCCACACTGGACCCCGTTGTCCCCAATCCCTCACTGGGCCCTGCAGCCCCCCACTCCCACACCAGGCCCTGCTGCACCCACTCCCGCACTAGGCCCTGCAGCCCCCACTTCTGCACCACCCCCCACATGAGACCGCTGTCCCCACTTCTACATGGGGCTGCTGTCCACACTCCCACACCGGGCCCTGCTGCCCCAACTCCCACACTGGGCCCTGCTGCCCCCACTCCTGCACCAGGTCCCGCTGTCCCCACACCCACATGTGGCTGCTGCCTCCACCCCCGCACTGGGCCACTGCTCCCACTCTGACACTGGGCCACTGGTCACTGATGTCTCCACATCAGGCTTTCACAGTCCCGATGGTTGTTCCTGCCTCTGCTCAGCTGAGGATGGAGTGGAGAACTTGTCTCTCTGCTCCAAAGTGCCCTTTCTGAAATCTTCATCCACAAGTTGAAGTTCATTTTTCAATACTAACTCTTCTGGGAATCCATCGTTCACAAACGTCTTTTTTAGATCACAGTGTCTGCTGTAGTTGAATGGACTCTTGCCACTTCAAGCCATCTTAAAGGATAGGATTAAACCTATCCTTCTTGTAAAATTAAACAAATCCATTGTTAAAACCTTTCCATAGCCTTTCCAGGAATCTTAATGAAATCTGTAGGTACTTGACTGTGTGCAGCACAGATTTGTCATGACAATATGCAATTTTATATACCTTTCAAAACTCCTGATCAGCACATCAATTGTTGTGCCCTTGTTCTGTGCTTTGTAACATGTAATTGACGCTACTGAATTTCTATAGGATTTCTGTTTGTGCCAGTTTTGGTATAACCATTTAAAGGTTGCACACCTACAAATCTTCCATTACTGTCAAGTGTTTTTACTTATGATAACTCTTCAGCACTTGATATGCTTGACCACATTTTGAACATCCTTGCAGACAGAATTGTTTGACCCTTTGTGAAGAGCTTGACAGACATTTAGCTGCATAGATGTATCTGAGTTTGCCTATATTTGTTGATAAACTGTTGGTTATATCTATCAAATTAAATCTTACATCTACAAGAGTAAGATCCTTTTTGTAAGGCCCTGAGCCACAGTTACTCCGAAGAATGTATCTGCTGTTACTTATGCCTTGATTAAACTGTTAAACTAGTGGTATTTCATTAGTCTAAGCCCAATCTTATTTTCTGCATAGAGATATTTATGACATTTACTTCAATTTTGATAATTTAGCAAAGGCTCTTAGTCTATCTTGACCTGGAATTTCAGTCTCATGAGGCAGCCTGTGAACCTTGCACCTCCCTATGTAACTATTAATGCTACTTTTCCTATTGGTCCATACCCCTGCTCACTCACCGTCAAAGTTTTCAATGTGGCATAGACTGGTTTTCATGTTCTGTCAGTTTACACTGGAATAAGGACCGCTTTTGGATGTGTGGATAGTGTGTCTGATTACAATGAATAAACCTGGTTTGCAATATATTAAACTATCAGTAAAAATAACTTCTCTTCGGTCCTTTCAAAAGTGCAGTCTGTTCTTGTGTCCGAAATACTGCACTCCTCTGATTTGAATAAATAAATTGGAGAGAAAATGACTCACTTTGTCATCCTTAAGAAATGCTAAACATCATTTATGCATTCAGTGTGTAAATTATGACAGAAATGCACCCAAGGTTCTTAGCTATATCAATGCTAGAAACATAACTGGGCAAGCTACATGAGTGCTCGGATTTCGAGTATACTTCAGACTGCTGGAGGTAATTCACCTTCTTACCCCCCAAACCATACCCCTCCAAAGCTTTTCCAAGGTGCAAGTCAGGAGTGTGATTGTATATTCTCCACTTGGCTAAATGAGTACAGCTCAAATAATATACGAAAAACTTGTTGCCATCCAAGTCAAAACTTCCCACTTAACCAGCGCTCAATTTACCTTAAACATTCACTCTTTCCAACATTAGCACATTGCAGCTTGCAATCTAGTAAATCACCATGGTTTCTTCAAAAGCACTTTCCAAACCAATAATCACTACCAATGATAGGGACAAGACCAACTAGTGCATGGAAACACCACCACATGCAAATTCCACTCCCCCTGACCCCCACCCCCAGGTCATCCACCATGCCAGTTTGCAAATATATCACCAGTTCCTCAATCATAGCTGATCCAAACTGGAACTCCCACCTTAAAATAACAATTTATGTGCCTACATCATAAATACTGTAGCAGTTCAAGGAGACATTTCACCACCACCTTCACAAGGTCACTTAGGGATGTACAATAAATGCTGGCTTTACCAGTGACGCCCACATTGCATGAATGAATAAATAATGTAATTGCTTTGGGTTCAAGAATGACACCTTCACAATTCAACAAAATGACACATTTATATTAAATATTCTTTCATTGTTTCATGGTTTGTCATGTGAAAATATAGTTAATGACAACTGTAAAGCAAAAGGAGGGTAAAGCAGCAATAAAAGCAAGGTGACTGAGTTGACAATGACAAGGGTGACACTAATTCACAGCCTTTTGCAAATTGTTTTTTTTTCTCACTAGATTATCTAAGCACAAATTTACACAATTTCTGTTTTATCGTTTATGATTTTTTTTGTCTTAAGAACCATCTAAGCATCAAATAGCTTCTTAATCCAATAATCCACTCCTTTTATCATCTTTGTTCTCACAATTTTCCGTCCAGTCAAAATCTTAGTAAACAATTGTCATTAAAGAAAGTGTAAATGTGCGTATGTATATATAATATATGTGTGTGTATATTTATATTTAGAGATATATGTGTGTTTTTTATATATATATATATATATGTGTGTGTGTGTGCATTATGTATGTATATATGTATTACTTAAAAATTGCAGTCAAGAATCTATGCTTCCATTCACATATATAATAGTGACATCCAAGTGAGCAGTGGTTTGCTAGAACAGATGATTTCCAAAGAATTTGCTTGTCAATCCAGTGATTGTTTGACTGGCTAAGTTGTTTCTGTAAGAAACCCACAGACTTTAAAAGAAAGGCAACAGCGTTTATTGTGGGCCTTAATACTGAACAGATGAAAATAATAATAAAAACATGCCAATTTACACTCTCAAATGTACCTAAGAGTTTTATGCAAACACAGACTTGCAAAGTGGGAGAGAAAGATAAAATTCTGAAGAGAGTTTAAAAGAAAGTCAATCATATATAAATCTCGTAAATTGATGTGTCGAATGATATTGAGTCATGATCAGTGCTTTCTTTTGGTTATGTACAAAGACAATTTAAAGTCTTGATGGGCCAGCTCTGTAGGATTCTGAATTTTTATCAGAAGTCATGTTTAGGTTGAATACACAATGTTTAACATTTGGCTAGTCAGATATAGGTAGAGGACATGATTGTTGAACGGAAGGAAAGACACTGTTAGTTCTCTTTTCAGTTACCAATTCACTCACTGTCTGTGACTCACACACTCTGGAAAAACAGTTTCTGTTTAAAGCAAAGAGGTAGCTTGTGAAAAAGGAAAAGAACAAAGAAGATTACAGCACAGGAAGAGGCCCTTCAGTCCTCAAAGCCTGTGCCAATCCAGATCCTCTATCTAAAATGATCACATGATATTTATTCACAATCTAGCCAATAACTAAATATGGTCATAGGAAGCTAAAACATCTTCCTCCAGGTCCATTGTTTATGTGTTAGTTGTTTAATAGAATCCCTTCATTGTTGAAAGAAGATATTCAGCCCATCAAGTCCACACCAGCTCCAATCCCACACACTCTGGACACTGTGGGCAAATTGTCATGGCCAATCCATTTAATCTGCATATCTTTGGACTGTGGGAGGAAATCAGAGCACTCAGAGAAAACCCATACAGACACAAGGAGAACACGAGGACAGATAGTCACCCGAAGCTGGAATTGAACCTTGGTCTCTGGAGCTGTGAGGCAGCAGTGCTATCCACTTAGCCATCACGCTGCCATGTAATATGTCGATTATTATTATTTATTTATTTAACCTATTTTTCTATTCACCTGTTCAGATATGTTATTACACACCTCTGGAGCAGGTGGGACTTGAACCCAGGTCTCTCGGTCCAGAGATAGGGTCACTCCCACTGTGCTACAAAAGATCCATTATTGATCTGGTGTGGACAGCCTGCGCACTTGAGATTGTCTAAAGTGACCAGATTAAATTGGTGATGGAGCATCATTTACAGCTAGAATCAATCGCTCAAAACAAGGAGTTTTACTTAGTGACAGTCATTTTTAAGCGTTAGTGTTATGAAGCCAGGAATTCTGCTTTCTTTGTGAACCCAGCCTGGGAACAAATATTTCAGTCTATGTTTACTTCAAATAAATTGCATTTTTAAAAAAAGCGTATTTTAATTTCCTGCTACCACAGAGCAAAATTGCTTCAAATTTTAACTGTATAAATTTAACATTCGGTAAGAAGTAAAACAGTGGTCAAACAATTTCACACTATCACACCCCAGATCAAGGTTTACCTTTCACCTTACCTGTAGTTTTGTCCTGGAAGACATGTTTTTGTCATTTAAGCAAAATATTTATCTATAAATGTAACTTACATTCAAAGTTTAAATACATTATTACCTTATAGAGAAGCCACTCAGACTCATATGCCTATTGGTCAATAGAAAATCTGTCATGAACTCCACGATAAGACAGGAATTTAATATATAATTGTTTAAAAAATGGTTTTAAAAGACTCTAGTTGTATTTAAGAATTATAATTTGGTTGTATTCTTCACTGTGCTAAAATGGACTTCTCACACGAAATAAAAATTTTAAATCAGTTTTCAAAGCTATGAGTAACCCAATTGTAAATTACAGAGAACAGCTAATTTTAAAAAAATTGAACTGTTACCGTTTATATTGGGATGCAGGAGTTATTCTTTGAGAAGAATCTCCCAGATGAGGTACAATATCAAAACTGCCAATGAAAGGGAGCCTCTGTAACTTCAACAACTGGAGGGACATCATGCTAGCAGTCCATGGCAAGGTCTTCATCATGGTCCTCCTCAATAGATTGAAAGCAGAAGTAGTTGATAACCTTTGTGAAGATTACTGAGGTGGCAGACCATGCTGCGAGCAGATCTTTAAGCTTAATGGCATCAGAATGAAGAACTTAAAATATCAGATGCAACATCTTATCAAGATCGATGATTTCAAGAGAGCCTTTAATAGCATCCCTCAGCTGTACTGTTGTACAGTACAGTTGAGTAAAAATAAACCATGGGAACTATGGACTCTCTCACCATCACCATGGGAATATAGCATGTCTGCATTCTCTCCCTATTCATTTTCCTTCTGGTTATTGATTATATCATAAGTAAGGCAAAGGTGTGTGCAAATTCAACATCATGGCAATAGAACAAGTTGACATTCCTGAATTTTGTAGATGGCATTGCCTTGCTGTTCAAAGAATCACGCATTCTCCAAGATACGACCTCCAGGATTTAGATCATCGGTTCCAAGGTCAGCTACACATTACTTGTGAAAAAGCCAGGACAGTGAGGACTGAATGCAAAAAATGCACCCCTTCCTTCTGCGTCAGGTGACAAAACATCAAGGACATCAATCACCTCCCCAATGAAGAAAGTAACATCTTAAGGAAGTGTGATTTAGAGATCGATGTTCACTCACAAATCACCAAAGCAGCATTGGTCTTTCAGCAACTCTGTATGATACAAGTATCCAACACCATTAACACAAAAATGAGTTGCAATTCAACATGTCTGTTTGTTATCAATTAAAATCCATGCCAGTGAGACATGGAAGAGAACAGCAAAAGTGTCATGTAGTTAACTGTCTACCACAGCTGTGGAAAAGTATGGATATCACAGAGTGACAAGATCAGCAACAAGAAAAATGAGACCCAAGATTGTTCAGAGGTGCCCAGAGGGAGATGATTGGAGCTGACAAGACGTGAATTTTGTTTCTCAGGTATAAGCCATGCCAAAGTGATAGTCAAATGAATGCCATCAGGTGGGAAAAGAAAACAAGGCCAGTCAAAGAAGATCTGTCAAAGTATGGCTAGATGTTCAAGAGTGGGGTCAATTTGAACTGCAGTGAAAGAGATTGCAATAGTCTAGGGCTGGTAGCCAATCCTTGATGACCATTGTCTCAATGGAACTAATCTGAAGTAATTTACTAAAGCATTGGTAAATTAATAAATATTCAATGCTTATGAAGGTCCTAGCACCAAAAAGGTCCAAAATAAGACCCTGCCTTCAGTTGAACGCTGAATGAAATTAGGACCAACATCAAGTTCAATGTCTTTAAAATGAACATGGAAATAGTTCAAACCATGCCGAATATAATTTGAGCTTAATGGTCTGTAATGTTTTCTCGCAACTGTGCTGACTTTGGATAAATTAAGTCAAAAATACCAATGGAAAGTCCAAGCCTTGGATGGTTAGAGATCAAAAAGTACATTTTGTTTAAAAAAAGTATTTATTTATTGGTGAGAGGAATTCATAACTTATTTTGTTATTTTCTCATTTAACTTAATTGAAAATCATCTGACAGTTCACCTATCAATTTGTTGGCTTTCATTAATAGCTAATTACGTTTGAGAGTAAATGCTTTAATGGATTTTTACTATTGTGTACTATTAGAAGGTCCCAGGCAGAGATACTAGCTTCAATACATCAAATAATGACCAAATATTTGCTTGATCTGTAGCTTAGATAAAATTTGACAGCTGACCAAGTAATCTGGGAAAACCTGGAACTTTTATCACCTTCCACTTGTATAAGGAATTAAGGGAAAGACTTTTCATGCAACATTAACTGCCCATTAGAGAGAAAGCAAAGAGATTAATTCCAAATGATCTGGAATTAGATAATGACTAAACCTGCAAAATGGAGAAATTAAGCAAAATATTTAAATCTTGATTGAATAGCTAAGCAAGCATTCCTAATAATGTTGAACATAAAATGTGCCTTTTATATTTTCCTTGATATTTTTTAAACCAGCAGAACAGATACTCATTGCAGAACCTTTCCATACTGACCAACTAAATACAAAACTACAAACTGAACTTCTGTTTTACTTCTTTGATGACCAATAATATAGAGCTGAGTGACAAAGCTTTCTGTTGTAGGTTAATGGCATCACTGGGGACTATTATATGGATGTAATGGTAACAACACACACAATGTTGTTAGCTATATAATACGATATAATCTCTTGCTATTCATCACAATCATACTAAGATAATCATGAAAATCAATAAGTCCCAAAATCCCAAATGTTTGTGGTGCTTTGGATCAATATGTTAATGGTGTATCCCACCTTAATTCTGGGTAACTTTATATTTTCAATTTTCCCATCATATTTGAAGCAATGAACAAAAGACTATGGGAGGCAAAGTATATTGTTAGAATTTATAGTTGTTTTAATGTATTGTTTTCTGCTTTCTTGAAGGCAGTGATTTATTGTGGCTCAGAAGAAAGGAGTAAACCATTGGTGCCTTGACTAAGTGGCCATTCTTCATGCTTGAGTTGAGACAGAGGCTGGCATTTAACTTCCAGCAAGCTCATCAAAGCATGTGTTAAAACTGTACAGTCCATTTTTGCTGTTCAAGTACTGTGTTACAGCTGTTTTAACACTGGATGGTGGAGGCATCCTTTTGAATTAGATAGAATTCTAAATAGAAAATTAACCTATGGGAATTAGTGTTCTTGACAAACGTTTAACAGGTTACTGGCTGAAGCCACGCCAATGGATATTTTAACTCAAGACCTGTCAAAGAAGACACATAGCTCCAATTAAATAGAAAACTCTTACCATTGCAGGTCGAGGAGCAAAAGGACTGTTTCACTGTGTTCCACAAGGTAAGGTTAGACCACTGACATTGCAGACTTTTTTCCTCCTTCCCACTCAGGAACCTCCACCTCCCCTCCCCCCCAGCCTTCTCAATGGTAGCCCGATCTTTTCAAAGCAACAATTCCTCTTCATGTCCATTGACCACTAAGTTTTTAAAGAGGTCTGACCTTTGAAATAGACAATGGCTCCTAGCTCAGCTACCAGATAGAAGGTCCAGCACCTTTCTCCTGAACATCCACAAACTTGTACTTTTATGGACCTGGATGTTTGAAAAGGATATCACATCCATACTTAGACTAATCCCTACGCAGAGAGACTTTGCCACTGCACCTCTCGTAAACTCCTCAATTATCTCATGCACCAACTCTACAGCAAGCGCCACAACCTTGAAATTCAGATGGAGTCCACACCCACAGCCCGCACACAGGATACATCAGTACAATTACGTGACATCGCCAAACAGACAAGGCGACAAAACTACACCACGTACATGCACGCCAAGAACAAAAAACTGGAGAAACTTGGCATTCTCACCAGTAATAGCAAAGCCCGCCCTGGAACCACAGTAGACAACATTATTACGCGGGGAAGTCTATTGTCAAATTATCGGACCACACCCTTCGACCGGAAGCGATTGAAGTCCTGAGTAGGGGTCTCAACTTCAGCCCCACCACCAAAATGGACCCGTTGGTTCTGGCAGCAGACACAGAGGAGTTCATCAGATGAATGAGACTCCAGGAATTCTTTCATGGTGCCGGCAGTGATCCCACTGAGCCCACTGATGAACTGGAACAGTCATCACAGGGATCTGTAGAGGAGCGACCAAAGAAGGTGTCAACATAGACCCCATCGGAGGGCCGCTGCTCTGGGCTTGACATGTATGCTCAAACTGTCAGGAAATATATAAATGCCAGATTCATCAGCCGTACCCACAAGGTAGAGCAAAACATCACTCGTTCACAACGCAATGCCATCCAGGCTCTCAAAACCAATCACAACATTGTCATCAAACCAGCAGACAAAGGAAGAGCCATTGTCATTCAGAACAGAATAGATTACTGCAAGGAAGTGTACCGACAACTGAACAACCAGGAACACTACAGGCAACTACCAGCTGATCCGACCAAAGAACACACCCGAGAATTAAACACACTGATCAGAACTTTGGATCCAGTCCTTCAGAGTTCCCTATGCGCCCTCATCCCACGTACTTTTCGTGTAGGTGACTTCTACTACCTTCCAAAGGTACACAAAGCCAACACACCGGGATGTCCCATCGTGTCGGGCAATGGGATCCTATGTGAGAATCTCTCGGGCTATGTGGAAGGCATCTTGAAACCTATTGTACAGGGGATCTCCAGCTTCTGTCGCGACATTACGGATTTCTTACAGAAACTCAGCACCCACGGACCAGTCGAACCAGGAACATACCTCGTCACAATGGACGTTTCTGCACTCTACACCAGCATCCCCCACAATGATGACATCAGTACTCAACACCAACAACTGCCAGTCTCCAGACACCATCCTACAACTCATCCGCTTTATCCTCGATCACAACGTCTTCACTTTTGACAACCAGCTCTTCATCCAGATACATGGAACAGCCATGGGGACCAAATTTGCACCCCAATATGCCAACATTTTTATGCACAGGTTCGAACAAGACTTCTTCTCTATGCAGGATCTCCAACCAACATTGTACACCAGGTACATTGACAACATTTTCTTCCTCTGGACCCAAGGCAAGGAGTCACTGATAAAACTACACAGTGACATCAAGTTTCATCCCACCATCAAACTCACCATGGACTACTCTTGACTATCTTTCTCATTCTTGGACACGTGCGTCTCCATCAAGGGTGGACACCTCAGCACCACACTCTATCGCAAACTCACAGACAACCTCACAATGCTACACTTTTCCAGCTTTCACCCAAACATATTAAAACAGCCATTCCCTATGGACAAGCCCTACGCATACACCGGATCTGCTCAGATGAGGAGGAACATGACGGACACCTGGAAGTACTCAAGGATGCCCTCACAAGAACGGGGTCTGATGCTCAACTCATTGACCGCCAGTTCCGACGTGCCACAGCAAGGAACCGTAATGACCTCCTCAGGAGACAGACACGTGCTGCAAGTGACAGGGTATCCTTCGCTGTTCAGTACTTCCCAGGAGCTGAAAAATTACGCCATGTTCTTCGTGACCTGCAAACATTATCAATGAGGATGAGCACCTCACCAAGACCTTCCCCACACCTCCAGTACTTGCCTTTGAACAACCGCCAAACCTCAAAAAGATCATTGTTTGTAGCACACTGCCCGGCTCTCAGGACAACTCCATACAACCCTGTCACAGTAGGCACAGGAAGACGTGTCAGAGTGTGGACATAGATACCACTATTACGTGTGGGGACACCTCCCACCTTGTACATGGCAGGTACTCATGTGACTCAGCCAACGTTGTCTATCTTATACGTTGCAGGCAAGGATGCCCGGAGGCATACACTGAGGAAACCTAGCAAAGGCTACAACAACGGATGAATGGGCACTGCACAACAATCAACAGACAGGAGGGTTCCCTCCCAGTTGGGGAACACTTCAGTGGGCCAGGACATTCAGCCTCGGACCTTCAGGTGACCATCCTCCAAGGAGGACTTCGGGACAGGCAGCAGAGAAAAGTGGCCGAGCAGAGGCTGATAGCTAAGTTCGGTACCCATAGGGAGGGCCTCAACAGGGACCTTGGGTTCATGTCACATTACAGGTGATCACCATTGCACTACACACACACACACACAGATATTCCTACACACACATACACTCTCACATACACACGGACACAGGTACACACAGATGCGCACACAAACACCCACACACACCCTTATAGACACACACACTCCCACACTCACACATGCACCCCTCACAGACTTAAGACACTCTGCACTCACTACACACACACACACTTTCTCACACTCACATCCCTCACCCTAGACAGGCACATACACACAGACAGACAAAGACCCACATGCACACATATATTTTGTGGGGTGAATTTGTACTTGCAGAGTTACATTGTACTTTGCTCAAACACTGCATGCATTCATGTGGAACTCTGAGCTCAAAAACTGTATGAATTTATGTTAAACTCTGTTATCTCACTTTTTAGATTAGAATCAATCTAAACATCATGGCATAGACAGAGCACACAGGGGGCCAACACCTTCAACATATTGTCTAGCTATCACCATTGTTAACAGCTAACCCGAGAATGCAACTTTAAAAAGAAAGGTTTTCTGATTTACACATGAAGAAAGTGAAACTATCACTGTATTCTAACAGATGAAAGGCTTAACAGATAATCAATTTTTCAATGTATAATTTCAGTTACATCACACTAAATTTTTGCTATAAATTCTGTGTTACAATCGAGCCCTCCACTATCACCTGATGAAGGAGCGTCGCTCCGAAAGCTAGTGTGCTTCCAATTAAACCTGTTGGACTATAACCTGGTGTTGTGTGATTTTTAGCTTTAGACTAATCCCTGTATGGCAAAATGTTTTGGCAAAGGTTACTGCTCAGCAACACAAGAAGGAACTCAGACTGAAATGCATAGGGCTCATTTGCAGCTCTCCATGTGATGGCTTTTCAATTATTGGAGTAATCAGTTAAATGATAATTCAAACTGAACCAAAAATCTTTCATTCTCTGGTTAGTTCAGTCATTCTGCCAATGCATGTACGTAATGAATTTAGATTAATAGTTCTAAAGTTTTTAAGTAAAGCAATATTGCCTTTCCAACAGACATTTCTTTTTATTTCAGAGAGGTACTTGAATGGTCAACTGTTTTGGCCAAAGGCATTCCTGGGATGTGGGAATGGGTGACTTTGATTCATGGTAGTAAGAGTGTCATTTGATAAATTATGTTTTTCTTCTCGAAAAACTTTTACTTTTATTGGCATTTGTCTCTCCTTCATTGTGAATGATTCATTATGAATGCAGTGATGGGCATCAAACCAAGTATTTGAATGGATTCATAATCTGTGGCCATGATTAGTCCATTATTATATTGCAGTTCGTTTCAGGAAGCTGATGCTGAACCATGGAAAAAAAATCTGCAATTAGCTAATGGTTTATAAGACTGTTATCATTTGTTATGTTGGAATGCTGGCAGTACCCTGTTCAATCGATGCCATAAAACTATGATCATCCATTAGCCAGTCACAGAAATGCAGATTTATTTTTTTCTATTGTGTTTTAAGTCATTGTTGACCAAGGATGTATTCTATCCAGGCATGGTCTAGTGAATAATATTGATTTTAAGTTATCAATTTAGTAAAGCCTGTCATGTAGCCATAATTATTATTGAATGAAATTGTTTATTAAGCTCAGCTTGGTATAAAGGTTTAACTGTCAGGAGGGAAAATAACAAGTAGATTTTAATTTTCATATTGTATGTGGAACATAGGCCTGTGCACTTTCTGAAACAGGTAATGCTGATAACAGACACAACAGATTAACAACTGACTTTAAAACATCCATGTCTCTTGTTAAGATTTATATTTTAAAGAAAATGAATTAGAAGTTTTTTGTACTGTAACAGAATCATAGAATGTTTGCAACATAGAAGGAGGACATTCAACTCATCAAGGGGGAGAAAGTGAGCACTGCAGATGCTGGAGATCAAAGTTGAGAGTATGGTGTTAGAAAAGCATAGCAGGTCGGGCAGCATCCGAGGAGCAGGAGAATCAACGTTTCATCTACAAGCTCTTCATCAGAAATGAGGCTTGTGGGCCTAGGGGCTGAGAGATAAATGGGAGGGGTTGGACCTGACAAGGGAATCGCAGAGGGAATGGTCTTTACAGAAGGCATATAGGGGTGGGGATGGAAATATATCCCTGGTGGTGGAATCTGTTGCAGGTGGCGGAAATGGAGGGGGATGATACAATGTATCCGGAGGTTGGTGGGGTGGAAAGTGAGGGCAAAGGTGTTTCTGTCCTTATTGCAGATGGAGGAATGGGCTTCAAGGGTGGAGGTGCGGGAAATGGATGAGATGCGATGGAGGACACTATCGACCATGTGAGAGGGGAAATTTCAGTCTTTGAAGAAGGAGGCCATCTGATGTGTTCTGTGGTCCTCGCAAGAGCAGATGCAGCGGCATTGGGAATAATTCAACTCATCAAGCTCATTTCCAAGTTTCTAAGAGAAACTTACTTAGACCCATTATCTGCCCCTTTGCTGTGAGCCAGCACTTATTCTCTTTGTCACTTATCCAGTCACTTTTTGAAGCTCTCCAATCACCTCGACCCATTTCCCTGCCCAACTCTCTTTCTTGAAACCCTGCATTTCCCATGGCTAATTCATCTAGCCTGCACAAAATTCACAATTTACCACAGCCAATCCAGCACATCCTTGGACTGTGGGAGCACCAGAAGAAATCCATGCAGACACAGTGAGAATGTGCAAACTCCACACAGAGTGTTGTCTGGATCAGGAATTGAACCCAGGTCTCTTGCCCTGTGAGGCAGCAGTGCTGACCATGGAGCCACACTTGTTGCCCTACATGGCACAGCACAGAACAACAGATTTGCTTCTGTAAAAGACATGTGTGGGAATAAAAATGCACCTTATAAGAATCATTTATAGTTTCATGGTCTCTATTACTGAGAGTTACCTACAATTCCAGAATTGTTCGTAAATTTTAAATTCCAACAACACGGCAACTACTTAACATGTCCACAGAACATCAAACAATGCTACCCTAACACCATTTTTCTATTTATGTCCTCTACAAGACATGTCGACCTTGTTATAACACTCGCAGGGAAATCTAAATTTGAACTTTCAGTCATTTTCTTTCACATTAAAGAGTTATAGAAAAAAATATTAAATTATATATGCCAATCTTTTCTGAAGTGAGAGCTCTAATCAGTTCTTGTCAGGAACTAGAAAGCCTGTGTATACCGAAATACCATGGGATATTAAATAGAGTGTGCATGCCTTTAATACATCAGGATCCCATGACGGAGAAGCCAGCCTAATTGACAGATTCAGATCCTTGTCAGCTGAGGAACATTACAGCAAAGATGGCAACCCTGGAGCTAGTAGATACCCTGCTGCTTGGGTAGGGATCACAAGGGAACAAGGTGGATACAGTGGCCGGTTTATTCCAATTGCCAGAAAGAGTCAGAGAGATGTACAGCATAGAAACAGACTCTTCGGTAATACTTGCCCATGCCAACCAGATATCCTAACCTCATCTATTCCCATTTGTCAGCACTTGATCCATATCCCTCTAAACCCTTCCTATTCATATATCCATCCAGATGCCTCTTAAATGCTGTAATTGTACCAGCCTCCACCATTTCCTCTGATAGCTCATTCCTTATACACACAACCCTCTGTGTGAAAACAATTGCCCCTTAAGTCCCTTTTATATCTTTCCCAGCTCACCCTAAACCTATGGCCTCTAGTTCTGGACTCCACCAACCCAGGGAAAAGACCTTGTCCATTTATCCTATCCATGCCCCTCATGATTTTATAAATCTCTATAAGGTCATCCTTCAGCCTCCAACAGCCCAGCCTATTCAGTCTCTCCCTCTTGCCCAAATACTCTAACCCTGGCAACATCCTTGTAAATCTTTTCTGAACCATTCCAAGTTTCCTAATATCCTTCCAGTAGGAAGGAGACCAGATTTGCATGCAATATTCCAAAAGTGGCCTAACCCACAGGACCTTACCATTAAGTGTGTCAGCTCTGCTTTGATTTGCTTTTCCAAAATGCACCACCTCACATTTAGCTAAATTAAACTCCATCTGCCACTCCTCAGCCGATTGGCCCATCTAATCAAGATGCCAATCTGAGGTAACCTTCTTC
Source organism: Chiloscyllium plagiosum (assembly GCF_037043375.1). Lineage (NCBI taxonomy): Eukaryota > Metazoa > Chordata > Chondrichthyes > Orectolobiformes > Hemiscylliidae > Chiloscyllium > Chiloscyllium plagiosum. Next base: position 25,772,433 of record NW_028270174.1, read on the forward strand.
ACTGTCCATTATACCTTCAAGCTTGGTGTCATCTGCAAACTTACTAATTATATCTCCTATGTTCATATCAAATTATTTACATAAATGTTGAAACGTAGCTGACTCAGCACCGATCTTTGTGGCAATCCAATGGTCACAAGTCTCCACTCCGCTAGTCACAGGCCTCCAGTCTGAAAAGCAACTTTCTACCACCACCCTCTGTCTTCTACCTTCAAACCAGTTCTGCATCCAAATGGATAGTTCTCCCTGTATTCCATGAGATCTAACATTGCTAACCAGTCTTCCATTAGGAACCTTGTTAAATGCCATACTGAAGTCCATATAGATCATGTCCACCACTCTGCCCTCATCAATCTTCTTTGTTACTTCCTCAAAGAATTCAACAAAGTTTATGAGACATGATTTCCCATACTCAAAGCCATGTTGACAATCCCTAATCAGTTCTTGCCTTTCCAAATACATGTAAATCTTGTCCCTCAGGGTTCTTTCCAACAACCTGCCCATCACCAATATCAGGCTCACTGGTCTAAAATTCCCTGGTTTTTCTTTGCCACCTTTCTTAAATAGTGGCCCCACGTTAGCCAACCTCCAATCTTTCGGCAACTCACCTGCAACTATCGATGATACAAATATCTCAGCAAGGGGCCCAGCAATTATTTCCCACGTTTTCCACAGAGTTCTAGGGAACACCTGATCAGATCCTGGGGATTTATCCACCTTTATGTATTTCAAGCTATCCAGACCACCTCCTCTGTAATATGGACATTTTTCATGATATCACCATCTATTGCCCCACATTCTGTATCTTACATGTCCTTCTCCACAGTAAACACTGATGCAAAATACTCGTTTAGTATCTCCCACATCTCCTGCAGTTCCACACATAAGCTGCCTTGCTGATCTTTGAAAGGCCCTACTCTTTCTATAGTTACCTTTTGTCCTTAATGTATTTGTAAAAACCCTTTGGATTCTCCTTAACCCTATTTGCCAAAGCTATCTTTTGCCATCCTGATTTCCCTCTTAAGTATACTCCTTCTGCCTTTTTACTCTTCTAAGGATTCACTTGATCTATCCTGTCTATACCTGACATTTGCTTCATTCTTTTTCTTAACCATACCCTCAGTTTCTCTCAGCATCCAGCATTCCCTACATCCACCAGTCTTTCCTTTCACTCTGACAGGAATATACTATCTCTGGACACTCGTTATCTCATTTCTGAAGGCTTCCCATTTTCCAGCCATCCCTTTACCTGTGAACATTTGCCCCCAATCAGCTTTTGAAAGTCCTTGCCTAATACCATCAAAAATAGTGTTCCCCCAATTTAGAACTTCAACTTTTAAATCTGGTCCATCCTTTTCCATCACTATTTTAAGACTAATTGAATTATGATCACTGGCCCAAAAATGCTTTCCTACTGACACCTCAGTCACCTACCCAGCCTTATTTCCCAAGAGTAGGTCAAGTTTTATACTTTCTCGAGTAGGTACATCCACATTCTGAATCAGAAAATTTTCTTGAACACAATTAACAAGTTCCTCTCCATCTAAATCCTTAACACTATAGCAATCCCAGTCTATGTTTGGAAAGTTAAATTCCCCTACCATAACCACCCGATTATTCTTACAGATAACAGAAATCTTCTTACAAATTTGTTTGTCAACTTCCCGCTGACTATTAGGGGGTTTATAACAAAAATCCCAATAAGGTGATTATCCCTTTCTTATTTCTCAGTTCCACCCAAATAACTTCTCTGGATGTATTCCCAGGAATATCATCCCTAGGTACAGCTGTAATGTTATTCCTTATCAAAAATGCTGCTCCCTCTCCTCTCTTGCCTCCCTTTCTGTCCTTCCTGTAGCATTTATATCCTGGAATATTAAGCTGACAGTCCTGTCCATTCCTGAGTCACGTTTCTGTAATTGCTAAGATATCCCAGTCCCATGTTCCTAACCATGCCCTGAGTCTTACCTTGTTCTCTGCTTTGTTCCTTCCTGCCATGATTGTTTGACTCTCTCCTTTTCCCAACTGTACCAGTCTCAGATTGATCTCTTTCCTAACTATCTCCCTGGATCCCACCCCCCCCCCCCCCCCACCTTACTAATTTAAACCCTTCTGAGCAGCTCCAGCAAATCTCCCTGCCAGTATATTAGTCCCCTTCCAATTCAGGTGCAATCCGTCCTTCTTATACAGATTACTTCTAACCCAGAAGAGATTCTAATGATCCAAAAATGTGAGCCTCTCCCTTGAGCCAGCTTCTCAGCCAAGCATTTTTTTGCTCTATCCTCCTATTCCTATTCTTACTAGCTCAGAGCACCGGGAATACTCCAAATATTACTATCCTCGAGGACTTCCGTTTTAAATTCCTGCCTAACTTTCTGTATTCTCCCTTCAGAATTTCGTCCTTTTTCCTTCCTATGTCAATAGTTCTAATCTGTACAATGACCTCCTGCTGGTTCCTCTCCCCCTTTGAGAACATTCTGCACCCTTTCTGAGACATCCTTGATCCTGGCACCAAGGAGGCAACGCACCATTCTTGTTTTTCGCTGCTAGCCACAGAAACATTTGTCTGTGCCTCAGATTAGACAGTCCCCTATCACATTGGAACCTAACGTGCCCCTCATTACAATAACGCCAGTCTCAATACCAGAAACTTAGCTGTTCGGTCTACATTTCCCTGAGAGTCCATCACCCCCTACATGTTCCAAAACAGCTTACTTGTTTGGGATAACCACAGGAGACTACTGCACATTCTGCCTACCCCTCCTATCTTTCCTGGAGTTAACCCATCTGCATGACTGTTTCTGCAGCTTTTCTTTCTATCTATAATTGCCAACCATCACACTCCCTAGGTCTTGGAAATTCCTCATTGCATCTAAGTGCCACTCCAATCAATCCATGCAATCCTTGCAACCAAAGACACTTCCTGCAGACAAAATCATCAGTAACATGGAAATTCTCCCTTAGCTCTCACATACAACAGAAAGAGCATTTCACTCTACTAAAAGCCATCTTTGCTCCTTCACAATCTACGGCACAATGGCACAGTGGTTAGCACTGCTGCCTCACAGCACCAGAAACCCAAGTTCAATTCCTGCCTCAGGCAACTGACTGTGTGGAGTTTGTACATTCTGTATGGGTGTGCTCTGATTTTCTCTCACAGTCCAAAGATGTGCAGGTCAGGTGAATTGGCCATGGTAAATTGCCTGTAGTGTTAGGTGAAGCGGTAAATGTATGGGTGGGTGACGGGTCGGTGTGGACTTGTTGGGCTGAAGGGCCTGTTTCCACACTGTAAGTAATCTAAAAAAAAGCACCAACTTTTTGCTTTAAAAAAAAGTGTTCTACTCTAATTCAGTATTATGATTTATATTTTTAAAATTTAACCAAGAGACAGATCTCAATAAAACATATAATCAAAAAAGTACACATTCTACTCACTACTTTAGATGTATAGCAAGATAATTGTTTCTGAGGCATAGATGGAGATTACTCATAGGAACACTGTGGAGTCCCCATTGTAGCAGACTCTGAAAGGGTATGCTCAGAAAATTGAGAATTCTACTGCAGTTGGAATCCTCCAAAATACCATTTCAACCATAGAATTAGATGGTCCTGCTTAAGTGAAGTAAAGAGTTACTCAAGGAAAGATAGACTATTAAATATCTAGTCTAACTTCTTAGTAACTGTTCAACTGACCATAACAATTTGCCTCATGCTATACCTTCCCTTTGATCCCTTACACCCATAATACCCTGACCCCACACTCCTTCTCACCTTGTAACCTGAACATCCTCCTCTGCGACCACTGGACACAACACAGTTTTTCTATATCCAAACCAAACAACCCCCCTGGAAGATGACCTCTGTTCCCCCACTCCAGACAATACCCTCAATTCCCCTTTTCTGACCCGTTTCCCCACTCTAGATCTGACTCACATTTTTCCACTTCAGACTCAAGTGCTCTCCCTCCACTCTGGATCCGAATCCCACTTCCTCAGCTTCGGAACCATCGGCCCCTTCTTCCCACTGTGGGCCTGACACTCTCGCCCCTGCACTGGATCCAACCTCATTCCCTCATCCCAGTGCAGTCCCACATTGTAAAAAGTTCCTGTGCAAAGTGAAGTTGAAAACAGAATCCAAGTACATACACTATTTATATATTTTACACCATATGTCACAGCATCCATTTGATGTCCCTGTAACACTTCTGAAAATAAAAGCAACCACTTCATAAAAAAAGAAATCCACCTTCCACAACTGTATGAATATACTTTCTCATTGGTGGAAAAAAGTTCAAAAATATTAGAGATCCATAAAACGAACAAGGTAGACCAAGGCAACATTAATTATATTCTTTCGGACTTTATTTGAAACCAGCAAGCAGTAGTGAAATACAGCCACATAAAGGTGACATCTTTTATTGGGCTAACATTTTTTATGGCATACATAATGCTTTCAGTAAAATCTATTATTTATGATAAAATGGCTATCTAGACAGAGTGTTCAAGATTTAAGCCCAAGGGTTTAATAACCTACAGACAATATCTCAGAATGTCTCACTGAAGTAAAAGAACATTAGTGTTTGTCATATTAAAATGTGCATTAGTGTTATAGCCACTGATGTATAATTTCCTTAAAACAAAATTTCAGTTCCATCCAATGCAGTGAAAGAATTTTCCATCCTTATTTTATTCATATTTATTGTACCAAGGCAACTTTCTTAGGAAATAACTTTAGAACTAGCAATGTGTAACTTTCATATTTGAGCATCCATTCAAATTTAAATTTTCACGGTATATGGTGGTGTCATTAGTTACTGCTTGAGAACCTTTGATAGTGCCAGAAAGTGAAATATTTTCCTGGTGGTATCAGCCCTTACTTTCTTGGATCTGTTGACAGTATTAAGCTTTGCCAGGACTCGAAACTCACTCTGAAATATCCCATCAGTCTACCTCAGAAACAGGCTGAGAGCTTTACTTGTGACTCTCTCATTGTCATTTGTCATTTATCATACCATCTCTTCATCTGTTATGATTAAGCCATTGGCAATTTCATGCCTATGGATTTGCCTCTTCTGAGAATTAACCTAGCTATACAAATCATTCGCTTTGGGATTCAATCTTAAATCATATTTCTAGCAACAAGGGGAAAATACATATTTCAAACAATTTTCTTATTTCCTCTTGTAAACAGTACAAGTTAAAATTTATTTCTGCAAAATGAAATATCAAGCTTTTGTTGTTTCATGACTGATGAGCATTAAAGTCAGGATTAATTTTGGTTCAATGCTGTGGGTGTGATGACTGAGTATAGTACTCCGATATATTGTTTGCTTAATCATCTCCAGACAAGGTCCAAGTTTTCTGAGTCTCATGTCACTGATGAGCTAAGAGTCCAGATTGTGTGACTCAGGCAGTTCATAATGACATGCTGAGCAAAGGAAGGGGCCCATTCAGTCCTGGTCTGTCACTGAACTGACTGGCACTACAGACCTGAGCCATGGTCCTGGGAGGCAGTACTCAGGGAGCAGCAGCAAGCTGGGTTATTGTTGCATGAGAGCGGTAAGAAAAGCACTTTAAAAAAAACGAAGGAGCAAAACAAATTGCTTTGGAGAGCTGCTCACACCATACTCTTTAAAGTAAGGTTACGTCACTGCATGCTAAGGATTAATTGATCCATAAAAGAGCGTTGGGAATTATACTGGATGTAACTAAAGATGACTTATAGCTGTTTCAGCCAAAGGGCAATCCTTTCATGGTGAGGTCTGCTCACAAACTGAATACTCCATCCCACATTTTACTCCTCAACCTTAGTCAAGTTAGTTAACTAGTTAACACATTATGGAATGGTAAAAATACAATATTGTACTTAACAACATCAAACAAGTGTCACACTCATGGTTTGATGACCTTCCCAAACAATGTTTGCTTCAGATTTAGAAGGCTGGCAGGACTGTTATCTTCATGTTGGTCTTTTTCTTGCAGGGTCTGTGAACCATTACATGTCATGATATTTCCCATTAGGTTCATCCCACTGAAGTATGAATAGATGATGTTTGTTCAGTGAGCTGGATTTCCAGGGGTTTTCCATATGACTGTCTCTGCTATATGAGCAATGAATGGCCATTGGCGTCTGTTGACCTTTGGAAGTTGTGGTTCCTTATCTGTAGCAATGGCTTTTGACCTATCTATTGCAACCTCTGTTCATGACAAAGTCTATTGTAGTGAGTAGTGCTGCTCTCGATAAGACTGCTCCTTGTTAGAAAGAGTTTTATAGTCCTTTGGGCTTAACGATGGAATCAACCTTGTTGGTAGGGTTGGAGTTGAGACTAAGCCCTGCAGTTTGAAGGTGCTTTAACACTGTAAGGACTTTCTGGTTATGACTTCAGATAACTTAGCCATGTATCAGTATGTCATCCATGTAGTATATGACCCTTTCCAAACCTTGCCAAAAAGTGGACATGGTGTGTTGGAAGCTATCTGAAGCTGAAGTGTTCCAAAATGTCAGTCTGTTGAAACAATATCTCACAAATGAGGTGCTTAAGGTAGTAAGCAGTCTTTATTGGTTATCAAATGGGATATTCCAAAGACTATTCTTGGCGTCATGTTGGTAAAGATTTAACTTTTAAAAAGTTTGATTAAATTCTTAGTGGCAGTAACTTGGGATGAATCTCCTTAGTTATTGCTTTGTTAAACTGTGTTAGGTCAATTGATATTCTGTTGGACTCATTCTGCTGGGTATGTTTGGGTAATCATACCTAAGCACTGCTCAGTTAGTTTCCGCACTTGGGAAATGACACTCATTTGACTATTCCTAAAGTTGTTTATGACCTTGATTCATTATGGGATGTGGAATCTTCCTGGCTATATAGAGGCATAATGGCTTAACATTTTCTTGAACATGAATCTGTATTCAGCATTGAGTTTGTGTCTTCCTGTGAAAAGGACCAGGGCTGAGTGGCCCCCTTCCTCAGCTCAGCATGTCAACTCAGGATAACCCACTTAAAGAAACTTTATTCCTGTACTGGTGTAGTTCTTCAACCATTCTAAGGAGGTTGAAGCCAAAACTCTCTTTCTCAAGAGTGATTATGAATTATCAATGTATTCTCTACGAACTGACTGTCTTTATGTGTCATGATATTTCAAGCACCCTCTTTAAGACTGAGAGTATTCTGCTTGAACTACATAGCTCCAGAGGTGTTGGCTGTTTCAGACCTTATCTATGCAATCAGATAAGGCAGTGAAACTCACTCATGTATCAAGCTAAAGTTGATATTGACATAAATAAATTCAGTCAAATCTATTGCGATGGATTTCCTATTTCCCTTTGAAATGCTTCAAGTATCTTCTCCAATAGAGCTTTATTTTTCAAAAATAGTTATTGCCTTGGGAAGCCTCCATGCAACACCATGTGAGGGCATAACATTCTGCTTAATTCCAAAGTATTTGAACTCTCAGGGGTGCCTTCAATAACACTTCATGATTTTTCTGGTATTCCCACAGATTACCTACTCACAGAGCGGATACAACAGATGCATTGATTAGCTTTCTTGTGACTTTACTCTTACTCAGAAGAAGGGCTCATGCCCAACACGTCGAGTCTCCTGCTCCTTGGATGCTGCCTGACCTGCTGCGCTTTTCTAGCAACACATTTTCAGCTCTTACTCAGAAGGCAATAGAGAAGAAGACAGGAATTACAAGAATTTCACCAAGAATTGCAACCTGTTACCTCTGTAACAGCTTCCAGAGAGAGAATTAGCTGGACAGGATCCACCAAAGAGACACAGGCTAATGGCGAGACCCATGATTGAGATGCTTTGCCATAGTTATCTGCAAATATCTGAGCAACCATGCCGCTGAAGATTAAGGATACCCAGCTCCATCATCTCAGCACTACTCTAATTTCTCAAGAAAAACATGAGCTTACAAAGATTAGGTGCCAATCCAATCCTGGTACCCATCAAGGTCACAGTTGCCCTTACTTTTTATGTCAGCAGTTCACATTAGGGAGCAATTGGATACCCTAGTCAAGCAGGTTGGATATCAGGATGCTCCAACATCGCTGCTTTCCCACAGGTACAAGGTGCTATTGATGCATCCACTCAAAACAACAAATGCTGGAGATTGTAGTGAGTCAGACAGCATCCATGGAGAGAGAGCAAGCTAACATTTCAAGTCTAGATGGCTCTTCATCAGAGTTGAAGTAAAGTGTGGAGGGGGGGGGCAGCATTTATGCTACCGTTGAGAGTTGTGTGGCAGTGGTAGGGTGTAGAGTGCTGGGGGAGAAAGGATGTTGATAGTTCAGATTAAATGATCGGAATGGGAGAATGGCATAACAATGGTGTGTCTACCTGCTAGACTGGAAAGACAAGACAGTCCCACTGCATGGGGAGATGGGAGGGGTAGGGGGAGCACGGTGGTGGGGGGGGGGGGAAACATGGTGACAGAGAATGTAAGAAAGTGAAAAAAATGGGAGTTGGTTCACGATTTGAAGATGTTGAACTCAATATTAAGTCTAGAAAGCTGTAAAATATTTAGTCTGAAGATGAGATGTTGTTCCTCCTGTGACTCGCTGGAATGATAGTGGACATATGAGTCATCTAGATTTGAAACGTTAGCATGCTTTCACTCCATGGATGCTGTCTGACTCAGTCTGATCACCAGCATTTGTTGTTTTCAGTACAATTTCCAGCATCTGCAGTAATTTGCTCCTATACTGATACATCCAAGTGGCTTTGACAGGGCTTTTTTGCCAAGTAGACGTCTATTTGAACAGAAAGGATTACTCTTCATTCACATTCAAATAATTTATGATATTAAAGCTAAACTTTGGAGATCTGCACCAGATATCCAGGGAGCTACTATGACTTGTACATGCTAGAATACTCAGAGGTACCTGTTTCTTTTCACGGCTAACAACCCATAACAGAAAGTTTATTTGGAAACCAAAGGGTACTCCGTCCAAATGATATTCCTGACATCTGTAAAAATTGGCATATAGACGCAGAAAGATGATACAATGCTACTCACGTCACCACCAGAATGGAACAGGCCACTGGCCTCCTGAAGATGAGGCTTTGTTATTGGGACTGCTCCAGTGGGCATTTGCAGAATAGCCCAGTCAGGATGTCCCAGATGTGTCCTTCACAAACTGAGCTGACGAAAGAGGGAATGCGCTGAGTCCAGGGGAAATGCGGGAGTGAGAGAAGTCCTCTGAGGGTGATGATGAGGCTGTGGATCAGGACAGTAATCAAGAAGGAGGTGGAAAAGTGTTTTGGAGAGCCTATGGAACTTGAGTTAGCCCTATAACCATCTACTTTCAGAATGATTGAGTTGGGGTTCAGATTCCAAAATGAAAACAAAGTACTCCATCAGCCGCTGACCTCAAATAAAAGTGGAAAACGTTGGAGAAACTCAGCTGGCCTAGCAGTATCTGCAGAGAAAAACTGAGATAAAATTTTGAATTTTCAGAACACAAGGGGGCTGGAAAATGATTTTTCTTTTTGCATTGTTGATAGCAAGCTATGAGGATGAAATGGATCAAATTCACAGAGGGTCCAGGAGCAAAAGACAAAGCAAGTGTTAATGGTAAGTGCGGAGAATATAAAGAAGCAGAATAGGTGTTCTGGTAGGTGTGAATAATAGAACACTTCGCTGAGAGCTACCTTATGCAAGCAAGACAATTGGGAGTGTGTGGACGTGGAGCGGGGGTTGGACATAGCACTGTGGAGAAGGGGGTGCAGTCAAAATGGAGGATGTGTTTATGCATTGAAGTTGTTGAACTCATTGTAAAGTGCTCAGTGGAAATTGAAAAGCATCCAATTTACATCTACTCAAATTATAATATATTTCTGTAATACTACAACAGACATTGTAAATTTACAAGTGAAAATATATTGCACAATTGATGACTTGTTTACAGTGATGTAGCATCTGTGCCATCTATGTGCACTCAATATTTTTTCTTCTCCCTCTCCCTTCCATTAGATCTAAGTAGAGGTCATCTTTTGAAGCTGGGATGAAGGGGGATAGCTCTCTGGCCATGTGAGTTTGGAATAATGGAATGGTTGTGCCCTTGCATCTCTAGACTGAGAGGACCATAGAGCTACTGCAAATCTCCTGCCCAGAAGCAGGCTCACAATGCTATGTATGCATTACAGCAAGGTTCAGCATCAGGGGGGCATTGAAATGGCAAGGCATTTTTGAATTATCCTGAGATGAAACTTCGGGGTTGCTGTACCTTTGTTCCTTCTTTATGTGGGTGCCTGCTAGCACTAGCCTGTCTCCCAGAAAGGAGGGGGAACCTGGAAGGAGAGGTTGACTTGTTTCTTCCTCCTCTCTCCTTGCCATGGATGCTGATCACCTTTGGCTAAGGCAATGGATTGCAGATCTCAATGCATTTCCAGCAGCCACTGAACATTCTGACCGCTGGACCTGGGTCTCCATACAGTTGCTACCTTATCCATGTAGACATCCAGACCCTCAGATGCCTGAGCCATTACAATATGGAGAACACTGGGAGTTCTTTCCTCCTCAATTCCTGCCTAGCATGCCTCTGGGATATCTTTCTGATGATCTTGTGCCTGACTCTGCAGGTAGATCAAGTCATTTATGGTTAAGAACAGGAGCAGAGATTTTGCATGAAGTTGAGCAGGAATCTGGTGCCTAGCAGGGAGAAAGAGAGCTTGCAGATGCTTGAGATCAGAGTCAAAAAAGTACAGTGCTGGAAAAGCACAGCAGGTCAGGCAGCATCCGAGGAACAGGAGAATCAACGTTTCGAGTATAAACTATGAGCTTATGTGCTTTTCCAGCATCTGGTGATTAGCAGTCCCTTTAGTGCCAGAAATCTTGTGCATTTCTTCCATGACCAACTGCCAAGATAAGTCAATAAAGTGTTTACCAGATTATGCCCCGAGTTTAATCTAGAAAGAGCACCCATCGAAGTAAAAGTCCCGATGATAGAGCAACCTGCAGTGAAAGTCTTAGCAGCGAAGTTTCAGGCGGTTCACTAGACTTTCTCCTCAAAGATGGAGCTGGATTTGAAGGACACAGGCTGTGGTCCCTTCCCACTAGAGGTTCCCTCGCTGCTGATACTGCCTGGAAAAGAGAAGCAAGGGAATTAATTGTAGGAGATAGATAAAACCTTGTGCAGAAGATGAGCTAGCATTGGTGGTAGTTGGAGAGAAGCGTAGCACAATAGAGCTTTGTTGAATCGGTTGTTCAGTGGTGGCACATCATTAGCACATGTCAGTCCTCTTCGCTTCTTGGCCAATTCTCTGTCTTCACCTCATGGGGAATGAGCAACCTGATGCTCACCATACTCTCACCTCTTGTGGCCCAATTATGGGCCAGTTTTTTCCTGCAATTGACAAAAGGAGGGATTGAAAACATGCATGAGCAGTCGAGTGGAGAGGTTTCCCCACGAAGTGCACAGGAATGGCAAAGGTCAGAAAGAATTAGTAATTACAGTCAGCATCTGAATGCACTTAAACTAGCGTCAGTTTCCACCTGCACTCTGAGGTGCAAAGGTGGCCCTCGAACGAACATAATGCATGTGATGCGGAGAGTTGTAGGCTTTCAGCCTGGGTGGGATGTAGTGTGCAGTTGTTAGAGTAATGAGCTGTGAGTGTGATGTGCCAAGAAGAAGATGGTGCCATTTACCCTTGCAAATTAAAGGACGTCATTCTCCTCTCTGCACTGCTGAGCAATCCTTTTGACAGTGGAGATAGCATTTAACAATACTGCTATATCTGGTGAAGTGGCCTCTTGTTGAGATCAGCAGAACGGAACTTGGTCCGTTACCCAGAACCTTGCCATCTGTTTCCAGGAAGTGTGGAGTCACCATGCCTTTTTTATTTCTTGAACATGTCCTGACAGTTTAAGGAGCAAGGATCACAGTCTGAGGGGTTGTTGTTGGTTTGTAGCATCTGAAAGAGCTGCACTTTATAAAGAGTGCCAGAGCCTTGCATGGCACAAGGCCTGGGAACTGGCAAGAACTTCTGTCTCAATGCCGCAAGATTCACAAAGTAATATGAGGTAAAAACAATAACTGCAGATGCTGGAAACCAGATTCTGGATCAGTGGTGCTGGAAGAGCACAGCAATTCAGGCAGCATCCAATGAGCAGCGAAATCACAAAGTAATATGTCCAACATTTTGCTGGCATTGTTAATGAGATGAAAAGAATAACCTTGTGCAAGAAAACTCATCCTGGATCATGGCAGAAATTATCGCATGGGTGGCACAGTGGCTCGGTGGTTAGCTCTGCAGCCTCACAGTGTTCGATTCCAGTCTTTGGCATCTGTCTGTGTGGAGTTTGCACGTTCTGCCTGTGTCTGCATGGGTTTTCTCCGGGTGCTCCGGTTTCCTTCCACATTCCAAAGATGTGCAGGTCAGGTGAATTGGCCATGTTAAATTGCCCATAGCGTTAAGTGCATTAGTCAGAGGGAAATGGGTCTGGGTGGGTTGTTCTTCGGAGGGTCAGTGTGGACTTGTTGGGCCAAAGGGCCTGTTTCCACACTGTAGGTAATCTAATCTCAAATTAATTCACCACCAACCTCTAATGGGAAATTTCCAGCATAACTGTAGAATGTGTTGGCTGTTTCTACAAGTTTTTCTCTGACTACCTTTGCACCTCAGAGTGCAGATGCTGACTGACTCTAGTTTAAGTGCAGGGTAAAAACAATGACTGCAGGTGCTGGAAACCAGACTCTAGATTAGAATGGTGCTGGAAAAGCACAGCAGTTCAGGCAGCATCCGAGAAGCAGTAAAATCGACGTTTTAGGCAAAAGTCGATTTTACTGCTCCTCGGATGCTGCCTGAACTGCTGTGCTTTTCCAGCACCATTCTAATCTAGACTCTAGTTTAAGTGCATTCAGTTGCTGACTGGTCAGTTGAGTCTTTCTTAAAATGGCACTGCTGTTAAACTGGTAACTCACTTCTCTGCAAAAGCAAAAGAAAACTTCTCTCATTCCTTTTAGGACCTTCTGGGTTTATTCCTCTTCTGGTCGGTAGTCACCACTGCTGTCATGTGATAACAGTGATGAGTTGGTCACAGTAGCCACCACTTCATAATATGACGTGATGCCCATGTACCAACCACTTGTGTTGCGCTAGAATGTTGCTATCTCACCTACGTACTATGTTAGGTTAAAGGTATACCAGTAATCCATAGTGGAACACAAAAAGATTTCAGCAAAGAGTTGCTTGTCTTATAATGATGCAGTTCATTATGCCTCTAACCCTTTATAGATTATGTGAATTCCTAAGCATATTCACTATTACTAACGTGAAGTAAGTCAAACATTTGTGCAATCATCGACAGGACACACCACAGTCCAACAGCTACTTGTTCCATCTGCCTGATGTTCGATCCAGTAGCCGTGCTATGAGTCAGAGTAAGTGGAGATTCAGTTTAACTCAGATTAACCTTTCACCTCCAATACCTCGCACAACTGGAGCAGTGACACCTTTGTATCACTTCATGGCTTTAGCAAAAAATGATGGATGTTTCAGACAATAAATAAAAACACTGACCTCCTCTCCAGTTCCACTCCAGGCTCAGTGAACGTGGATTTCACAAGACCTTTTTGCTTTGTGATTTCACTTTATACGCTTTCAAAAAACAGGAACTACAAAGGAAAAATTGCAGATTTGTGAACTGCTGAGAGAGGGCCCAGAAGATTTGTCTCGCCTCTTAAAAGGATTGCAGCTGATATTGTGTTCAGTGGAAGTGTGGAAGGAAGTCATTTCTGGAGTTACCTTTGATCTTTTTCTACACACCATAATTAGAATTCCGCATAAGTGGAATCTACAGTCCCTTAAAATGCAAAGCCACTTACCCAGTGCAATTTTTGAAAAACATACACTGTGTGTGTTTGTGTGTGCACGTGCACATGCCTGCTATTCACCATTCGCTCTGCACTGTTACCTTGGTTTGAACCTGAATGTCATAGGTCAAATAGGACAATATTATAACTTTTAACTATTCTCATCCTTGCATGCTCTTACATTTGCTTATTCTCGCACTTCAAGTGATGTATTACATCTCAGGAAAGCCTACTTATTTTTCAAAATGCTATGCAATTACATTATGTGTCAGGACCAATTGTTCACAAGGATTATTAAGGTGTTTACAGCCTCTTCCCCAGAGACCATAATGTGGCTCAGTGCTACATGTAGTTTTTCAGCAAGAATTTGGACCATCCATTATTAAACCTGTAATTCTTTCTGTGTCATCTTCCATACTGACAAACACTAGTCGGGATCCATTATTTGCTTTGAAAAATCACGTTCTTTTGGGAATTCAAGTTTTTAATTTCTTGTTAATCAAATGGATATTGGAGTTGTTGCTTGTAAAATGCTACTCTAATTCTCTAAACATTGCAGTTAAATAATGCTTAGTTGGCATGTGATGGGTGCAGGATTGTTAAGGCTTGGGGGGGTGGTATATGAATTATCACCAGCTGGTAGGATTTTCTTTTAGTCAACATACACGGGTCAAAACACACAGCGAACAGTGAAAGTGCTTTTATGGGCACTTCAGTGGAATTGAATATGTAATCAGTCTCTCCATTGACATACTGCACGACAATAGATCTGCTTGGATTAATGTGAACAAAGTGGGGCTTGTTTAGCTGAAAGTCATGAGCACATTCTAATTGTAAGAGTCAAGGAAACAGTAAGTCATTGTCCAGATATCCACAACTACATTTGGTGTAGATAATTTAGGATTTCCAATAATCCTTAATGCATCCTTTGCTTAACTGTGGTTTAGGTTCATTCTCAAAGGCTCTGATGTAAATCTGATGGAAGCTTATCAGTGTGACGCAGAGAATGGGTGCATAATAGTTGGAATTGGATACATGAAACCCAAATGTCAAATTAACAGGTTGAACATCAAGCAATAAATTTGAGCTCAGGAGCTGAGTAGAGGGTACGATGCATACGTGCATTATACAATCTTAGCTCACTTCAAAAAGTCAACGCATAAAGGTAAAGTTGAGCAGCCAGGAGTTTGCGGTAAATACACATACAGAAAAGACAGCACCGGGGTTACTGATGTCTTGCAGGAGTTAGTGGATGCACAAAGACACAGGAAGGCCTTACTGTTTTCCAGCACTAGGAAAGCAAATATTTAGCTCTCACTACACAGTTATGATTGGAAATCGCTGAGGAAATGAGCAGTAGGAGTGTTGCACTATAGTCCTGAGGCAGTGGAAAGCAATTTAATGACTTGACCAGGTCAGGAAAAGTAAAAGCATTTGTGGATTCACCTATGTCCTACAGTTTCAGCAATCCTGCCCTCCCCACCCACTCCAAATGTCATCCCATTCTGCCGAGCATGCATTCATATATTATACCACTTAGATACTCAGTGGCCTGTGGTCATCAACATTCAATTTCTCTGCACTTGGTTAACTTTTTAAAAATTCATTCATGAGATGTGGGTGTTGCTGGCTGGCCAGCATTGATTGCCCATTCCTAATTTCCTTTGAGAAAGTGGCGGTGAGCTGCCTTCTTGAACCGTTGCCGTCCACCTGCTGTGGGTTTTCAGTCAATGCGGTTCTGGAGGGAATTCCAGGATTTCAATCCAGCAACGCTGAAGGAACAGCAATATATTTCTAAGTCAGGATGGTGAGTAGGTTGAAGGGGAACTTGCAGGTGGTGGTATCTCCATGTATCGGCTAACCTTGCCCTTTCCGATAAAAGTGGTCTGGGGTTTGGAAGGTGCTGTCTAAGAATCTTTGGTAAATTTCTGCGGTGCATCTTGTGGATAGTACACACTGCTGCTACAGAGTGTCAGGGGTGCAGGGAGTGGATGTGGTGTCAATCAAGTGTGCTGTTTTGTCTTGGTTGGTGTTGAGATCCTGCCAACTCGACAAGTATTCCATTACACTCCTGACTGCTGAGGGCAGGCACGATGCCACACTGCACCAGAGACCTGGGTCCAATTCCAGCCTTGGAAAACTGTCCGTGTGGAGTTTGCACATTCTCCATGTGGGTTTCCTCTGGGTGGTCTGGTTTCATCCCAAGTACAAAGGTGTGCAGACAAAGTGGATTGACCATGCTAAATTGTCCATAGCATTCGGGGATGTGCAGGCTTAATGGATTAACCATGGGAACAGCAGGGTTACAAGGATAGGGTGGAGAATTGGTTTGGGTGGGCTGTTCTTTGAAGGGATGGTGTGAACTTGATGGTCCAAATGACCTGCTTCCACAGTGTAGAGATTCTATGACTTGTGCTTTGTACATGATGAACAGGATTTGGTGAGCTAGGAGGTTCTAATCATCTCTCAAACATAACCAAAATCTTATATAATGTGATGCATCTGTCTCATTTGTCACTGTTACAAACATCCCCCAGTCAAGATTTCCCAACTTATTACAGTTCAAAATGAAATAGCCCAAATCGTTAGGATGCCCAGGAAGGAACGAAGTGCTGGCCCCACTTGATGTTCCAGCTACCTCCTCAGCTAATCATAACAAGGTTAATTTAATAACAAGGTTAACCCTTGTGGTTAAAGTTCTCCTGGACCAAAATGAACTTATGGTTTAAGAGTGTCCAATTTAACCAAATGTTCTTGAATTAGATTGAGTTAATTGATTACTAACAATGAGAAGAAATAGTCATGCCATGTACATACATACAGTGGATAAAGAGACATGAGCAAAAAGATAAAGGGGGATAAAAGTGGATTGGCCTATGATTTATTCATGAAGAATGAATAGCACAATATTGCAGCTTTATCTGATGGTGCCATTAGCAGAAGGTAAACAGTTGTTTTTGAGATTATTGGTTTTGCAGGTTGGCAGGCATGTTATTATTTTTATTCCTTTTGGTAGTGACTAAATTCCAGAGTTCAGAGTGAGAGAGAATTTTCTTTTGTTTTACCTGCAGTGTAGGTGTATTTAAAATGGTCTTTCTCAAAGCTGTGGTCCTCACAGCATTCTAGTCCGTACACAAAAACATCCAGCTAATGACAGACTCAGTCCAGTGTTGTAGCTAATTTTTAGTTTTTGCTTAGAAGAGATGACCTTCTGTTAAGAGAGGAAATAGCCAGCTCACTCAATGTCTTTTTCTTATTTAGTCTTGCACTGTTTGAAATTTCCCTGTAAAATTAAGAGGTGTGACATTTCAAGGGCTTTCTACAAGATTTGTCAGGCAGCCACTGAATTTACTTGTTCAGTCTTTTTTTTTCCTCTTTGAAGCAGTTCTCTTTTAAAAAGAAACATTTTGGTATCAAAACCGAACAGTGACAATACATACTGGGGACTCTGATTTGTTGTCATAAAAGTCACCTTCAGCATATGCATTGCATCCATCAGGTGAGTACCTCACCTTCACTTATTCAGAAATATGTCCCTGCCCCCTTTGTTGGAGAGATCAGAATAAAATGCAAAAGAAGTGATCAAAACAAGATGTGGAACACTTCAGATAGAACAGCTCACAGAAGCAAAATATTTGCTTCACTCTTCATCAGAGATGGAAAGACAGAGAACTTGCAGACACCAGGTCATGGAATTACAAATACCTCTAACATGCATTTGCTATCTTTATCAATAAAGCTTGTGACTTCACTATAATTAAATCATATCCTGTTTACTTTTGTCTTCCTGTACCTTCCTGCACATATCAAGTGATGCTGAATACACAAGGATAATTCCTCAAGAGACCACATTCCTTCTGAAGGCACCCACTATGGGATGCACATCTATCTACCCTCATAAATATTCCTGAAATTGGGATGTTTCCATAAGACATTTATTTAAGTTTTGTTTGGTGATGTTCAACTGTGTGGTAAATCAAGTAAATCTTGGCAAGACCACAACCATTGTTTTCAGTCCAGTCACAAATTCCACTCCTCGCTAACAATTCCATCATTTTCCCCATTAACCTCCTGAGGATTTTCACAATCAACCACTCTCCTGATGCCATGTTTGATCCCATAATGGGCTTCTGACCAATTGCAAACTCCATGAAATCACTCAAGTTTGCCCCAGCTTCAATTCATTTGCTGCTGAAACACTCATCTGTGTTACCGCTATTCTTGATTATACCAGTGCTCCCCTCACAGCCTCCCATCTTCAATCCTTCCAAACGTTAAGGTCATACATATCTCTGCTTCTCTTATCCCACTTCATATCAAGGCTCACTGACTCATGACCTCCTTGCTCGCTTATCTACATTAGTTCCCAGTTTGACAAAAGTTCAGTTTAACTGGGTTTTGAGAAGATTTGTACAAAAATTGTACACAAAAAGACATGACCCTCTCTCACTAATATCCTCACATACGGATGAGGAAGGACACCACTTTGACTGGGACAATATATTCATCCTAGGACAAGCCAAACAAAGACACGCACGAGAATTCGTAGAAGCATGGCATTCCAATTGGAACTCCATCAACAAACACATCAAGTTAGACCCCATCTATCACACCCTGAAAAAATGAACAGGAAGTGACTTCACCAAAGGAAATAACATCACCACAGGAAATGACATCACCAACCCAAAGAAACCCAAACATATAAGTAGAAAGCAGGAATTTTTCAGCATTGCTTTTCATGAGGTCCACTGAAGATGTTACCTAGTAAGGTAATGAAATGTCTGGAAATGAACCTCTCAGCTCAGTGAGCAAGCCTACGTTCAGTCTAACTATTCACTTCCTTCTTTTCAAATCCTTTCATGTTCTCACCTATCCCTACTTCTGTAATCTCCTATA
The DNA here is from genome assembly GCF_037043375.1 of Chiloscyllium plagiosum. Taxonomy (NCBI): domain Eukaryota; kingdom Metazoa; phylum Chordata; class Chondrichthyes; order Orectolobiformes; family Hemiscylliidae; genus Chiloscyllium; species Chiloscyllium plagiosum. The sequence goes on from NW_028270174.1 coordinate 25,791,153, forward strand.
TTCTTTCAAGATCTTTACATTTTGTCTCTAATTTTGCCTTGACAGTAATCCAAATGTAATTATTTCACCCTTAGCAGCAATGCCTTTAGCTCTTAGTCCTAGGTTCTGGAATTCCTTCTATCCTTGCTACCCCTCCCTTCTCTTGTAGGACACTCTTTAAAATCTAACTCCTTGACTACCCTTTTGGTTATCTACACTAACATCCTCTTTTTTTTTTGCCTCCATATGTCACGTTTTATTCAATAACTTCTGTATGAAATAACTTTGGATATTTTACCACAGTATACAGAAGCTACAGAATTGTAAATTGTTGCTGTTTTGGAGATTCCCAATTGGGGTGGAGCACAACCCTCTCCAAGTTTTGTTCAGCTATTGTTGAGAAAGGAAGCGTTAATACTGAAACAATAAATTCACCTGTTACATTATTTCTCTATCAATGAACACCAGCTGAATCTTCACATTATTTGCCCATTCCTGATCTCCCAGGTGGCCAGATATGTGGCTGGTCTGGCAATAGGTGGCCCCCATCTCCATCCTTAACTCTGTGCGCTCATTATCTAAAGGTGAATGATGGGTCTTTTGCCTCCTTCACCAGCAATCATATTTGTAGCAAAACATTGTGCTAGACACAAGACGCCAATAAGACTCAGCAAGGCCTGATAGGCCTATTATTTAATATTTACCAATCTAAGAAGCCAACATGCAATTTTAACATTCCAGTGGCTTGGGCTATGTCTCAGCTGGTGGTCTGTGAATTTTCTGTGACTCACTGGATGTTCTTCATAGGTGTCATAGAATCTTAGTAACCATATAATGTAGGAACATGTCATTTGGCCCAACAAGTCCACACTGACCTTCCGAAGAGCATCCCACCCAGATCCATCCCTCCCTATACTTTTGCTATAATCCTGCATTTCTCATGGCTCAAATACCTAAGCTACATATCCTTGAACACTTTGGGCAATTTAGCATCGCCAATTCACCTAGCCTGCATATCTTTTCTTCATGATTGAATTTGAAGTCTCAGCTCATGCAAACTATCCTTTAAGCCTACTTTGTGGAATGGCATGTTTTTGGGATAAAAACAGAAATTGCTGGAGAAACTCAGCAGGTCTTGCAGCATTTGTGGAGAGAAAGCAGAGTTAACATTTTGAGTCTAGTGACTCAAACTGTCTCAGTTTAAATGCATCATGTCGTTTTCTGCAGTATCTGGTGCAGATATGCATGAACCTCCTCTAGTAATTGTACATCACCAATGCATTCAAAGATGAATGTACCTTATAATTGATAACATTTCCTGCTTCTTGTAGTGGTGCCAAAGCTGCCGTGAGTGTTCACTCTTTTACTGAGGAAATCTAACCAGACCAATGAATCGAGGTTTTTGTATTGTCATCAGAAGGGAGTTTTTAATTACTCCCAGCCATAACAAGCTGTCTATCCATAACCTGCCTTAGACAGTCATGTCCAACAGAGTGAGACATTCAACATACTTCCGGTAGCTTCTGCAAGTAACCAGAGGCAAGACATTCAAGGATCATAGTGACTCTTCAGTAGTAATGCATGGTCATTAGGTCCAGCAGGAGGCTGCAAGAACCAGGCATTAGAAACACCACACATTTACTGCCGTGGGATCTTGACAGTTCTTGCTTTGTGTCACTTTACTGAATTTCCTCGTGTAACAACATAAATCAAATATCTAACACAAAGTATAGGTCATAAAACGCCTTGAGAAATCCTGAAGACATGAAAGGAACACCATAAATGCAAGCTTTTTTTACTTACATTCATATTTTATCTACAACCCCATTCTTTTGCTCTTATTATTTTTGGGAATTGCTTTTTACACTCTTATTCTTTTCCAAGTCAGTAAAGGGCATGAGTTGCGGTAGAGGTACGAGGACTGCCTGTTGCAATTGTGTATAAGAAACGTTGATTGTAAGAGAGACAACTGGAGGAGGTGGTAGTAGGAAAGGCTTGAAATCAAGATCTTGCAGTGTTGAATCCAGTCAGTTTGTGACAACTGACGAAACAGGAATGGCTTTTGCTACAGGCATGACATGAGTAGAGTGCCTGAGGGCTGGAATGACACAGGTAGCAAACTCAACTTGGCTTAATCTTCTGCCAGCTGGTAGATTGTGCCAAGCAATTCCATTGAAATACAGCTTGCAAGGTAATATCCAGCGGTCAGATCTGGGTCCTCTCATTCAGACACCTTGTCTCTCCCCCCTTCCCCCTGTCACTTCGTGAATGTCAAAATGAACGTGGCTAAATCCCTACACCAATTTATTTTGTCTTTACAAATGAAAATCATAATTGATTTTAAAAAAGGCGTGCAAGTTCTAGATAATGGCTGGAATTAAGAAGAAGGAAAAGGTGTGCCACCAATTTTCATTCGTTGGCATTGCATCTATGCCATTGCATCCCTCAACAGTGAATGCTTGAATCTTATTCCTACCAACCAGTATACAGGTACAGTTGATGAATAATTTTCTTTAATTTCACTTATTGTTGATTTTTATTTTAATTGTTACATTGATTGAATTAGGTTTGTGAGTGTCATTATTGTTAAGAATTGATTCTTTTGTCTTTAATTTCCATACTTATCAATTCAAGTGATACCAATATCTGGGATTTGAGCAGTTTTCTAACCAATAACTTCTAGAATCTTCTCAAGCTTATAGTGTATGATGTTGCTTTTTGTCTCAGTGTACAGCTGCCATTGATAACCCTCTAAGCCATTTAATATTGATTTTTCTAGAGCAGTCGATATCAACTGCAAAAGACAGGAGGCAAACAATCAACTCCAGAGAGGGTGATATCTCAGTGATATCTTAAGAGGGTGATATCTTAATATAGTCATACAGGCATAGCATCATAGAGACATATAGCATGAAAACAGACCCTTTAGTCTAACTCATCCATGCTGACCAGATTTCCTAATCTAGTCCCATTTCCCAGCATTTGGCCCATTTCCCTCTAAACCTTTTATATTCATATAGACATCCAGATGCCTTTTAAATGTTGGAATTTTACCAGCCTCCACCACATCCACTGGCAGCTCATTTCATACATGCACCTGCCTCTGTGTGGAAATGATGCCCTTTTAAATCTTTCCCCTTTCACTTTAAATATGACCTCTAGTTTAGACTCTCCCAACTTGATAATTCACCTTATTTCAATTTTATAAACATTTAAAGAGTCACTGTTTAACTTGTGATAATCCAGGGAAATAGCCCCAGCTTATTTAGCCTCTCTCTATTAGTTCCAACCCCAGCAACATCCTTGTAAAGCTTTTCTAAACACTTTCCAGTTTAACAGGAGGCAGAGGGATTCATGTTGGTGGCCTGAGTAGCTCACTTTAGTACAGGGCATTACAGACGAAAGGCTTTGTGATCTTGGAGAAAACCTGTGATGGTGTCATGGAGCAACTCTTCAATGGGCATAAATACCACATTAGGAGCAGAGATGGCATCTTGGTGAGTACTTGATACAGCCATAGGTGGTAGACGGATTTGTTTCGGTAATCTGAGCAGCACATATTTGTAATGGAGAGCTTATGCTCGAAATGTCAACTCTCTTGCTCCTCGGATGCTGCCTGACTGGCTGTGCTTTTCCAGCGCCACACGTTTTGACTTGACAGCATGCTTTAGTGCAGGGTATCACAGAGCAAGAACTTTAGGACCTTGGAGCAACCTTGTGATGATATCTTGGAACTACTTCTCACTTGGCATAAATAACACAGTGGAAGCAGAAGTAACATGAAGAAGTTAGAACCACAGGCAGAGAAGAATGAGAAGCAGCATTAGTGATAGAGCTTATGGAGTAGTCTTTCAATGTTGAAATGGTAAATTCTATATTTCTGATTATCCTGCTTTGTAAAATGTAGTTGTAATGTGTAATGAACAGGGGGGATTAGAAAGAAGACAAAAGCAAAGATGTTCTCGACCTTGTGTTCTCGACCTTATTTTCAAGACAATCCCCAGTCTGTCTTGAACACAATCCCTTGGATGTGAGTGTAAAACACAACAAAGGGGCCATCATTAAATTTTCAGTGTTGACTTGCCTGATGTTTACATAGGCTTAGATTGTGACTTTAAAGTTGCTCATATACAACTAAACAGAGTGGATTCGACAGGAATCAGACTTTTGGGATTCTATCGTGCTTCCAAGTTGAAAGAAATGTACATTTCTATTTAACTGTGATTGCCTTTACATCACAACTTGTTCCCTGGAATGTTGCTCTGTTCGATGAAATCAAAATGCTTCATTTTTTTTTACAGGATATTACTCACTAAGTAGTGATAAAAGGGAATGTGTCAGCCTGAATGAGTTGCTAGCATTTTTGGTTTTTAATCAAAAAACTGTATGTTTAAATCACACTCTGGTTTTGAGCATATAACTCGGATTCACACTGAACGACTGACTGAAGTCATGCTGAGATGTCACACGGAATCATTAGAGTATTTGGTAAAGTTGAAATGTATTCAGCCCCTCTTGGCTGTGCTGCTCTTTAGTGGAGCTATCCAATCAATCCTACATCCCTGCAAAAGAAAGAGATTAGACTGAGGTGGAAATCATCACCAGGACTAACAATACCAGGCATAAGATCATCTTTTAAAGAAGAGTATATAGGTATAAAGATACAGTCGGTTGAATTTTCCATTTCCTGGTGCAGTCAAGGTGTTAGTTGCTTGTGAGGCATGTGCAATAGTTGGCCTTTACATGGTGGGGGGGGGGGGGGGGGTAGGTAGGATGTCTAAAGTGGCTGTTTATCTCTCAAATGGGTGTCACTTAAGCAGGTCTGACAATGAAAATTACACTATAGCAGACATTTTAATAGTGCACATGGACATATGTTTACAGTCTGTTGTGATCATGCTGTTGATGAGCACTCGGTAAGTTTTTTTTCTTCCTTTGCCTCCAATGACATTGAGATGCCGTGCTGATTTCTGCGTACAAAAGTATTTCTTTTATTCATTCATTTTTGTGGGATGTAGGTATCGCTGGCTGGGCCAGCATTTATTGCCTGTTCCAAGTTGCCCTTGAGCAGGTAGCGGTGAGCTGTCTTCTAGAATCATCGCAGTGGGTCGGCCCACAATGCCATTAGGGAGGGAATTCCAGGATATTGATGCATCAACAGCGATATTTTTTCAAGTCAGGATGGTGAGTGATTTAATGGGAATTGAAGAAGGTGATGTTCCTATATATCAGCTGCCCTTGTCCTTCTAGGTGGAAGTTGTCATGGGTTTAGAGCTGCTGTCTGAAGATGTTTGGGGAAGGGAGTGCACTCTGTGTTTGGATCTACTGGTTTAGACGATTTAGGCAATCACTCTCTGGTCTGGAGCACCCATGCTCAGAATAGAACAGCCCTGAAGAAGGGTTACTGGACTCAAAACATTAACCCTGTTTTCTTTCTATAGACCCTGCTAGACCTGCTGAGCTTTCCCAGCAATTTCTGTGTTTTTTTTTTCAGATTTCTAGCATCCAGTTCTTGGTTTTATTTTTAGTGAGTTAGACAGTCACATGTGGTTTATCAAACTTCAGTGAAGGGTGGAACAGTGGCAAGCACTGCTGCCTCACAGCACAAGGGACCCAGGTTCAATTCCAACCTCAGGTGACTTTCTGTATGGATTTGCACATTCTCCCCATGTCTGTGCAGGGTAGTCTGGTTTCCTCCCACTGTCCAGTAATGTGCAGGCTCGTTGGATTGGCCATGCTAAACTATCCACAGTGTTCAGGATGTATAGGCCAGGTAGATTAGCCATAGAAAATGCAGGGCCATCAGGTAGGGAGGTGGGTCTGGAGGTGGGCAGTGTGGACTTGATGGGTTGCCTGCTTCCATATTGTATGGATTCCATGAGAGTCAGGATTGCAAAGTAAATTTATCCTAATTGATGTGCTTTTTGCAATAAAAATGCTGGGGCAAGGTCCTTTGTTATATAATCACTTAGTGCTTTGACAATTGGTATCAATACAGCATTAAGAAGAAATCAGAAACAGCTAGTGTCATAAAATGCTTAAAATGTAACATGATAATTTATTTTATTCAATATTTTAATTTTCAGATGATAATGCGATAAGAAGCCTTAATCTTCTTTTCTCAAACCTGCTGTAAAATATTATGTCCTGAGTATCCCTTCAGTCTTTTTAAGTATTGATAAAGCTTCTATGTGAGTTCAGCACTAAATTTTCCTTCTGAATATTTAATGTTTCTTGGCATTGCTCCAAATTGTCTTTTATGTGAAATGAAGCTATTACTATGGTTGCTAATTAAGTACAATATAAAGTTAGCTGATGGTATCTTTAGGTTGATTTTTGTCTACATTGAAACGTTACATAGTAAACATTTACTCAGTTACTTGAGAATTACTACCCTGCTGTGGCATAATGTGCCACACAATTAAAGTAACATCATCATCCTTTTTGTCAGTGTTAATGGGCGATAGGCTTAATTATAAAATTATTAAAATGTAATTAACCCAGCAGTCTTATCAAACTACCATAATCCTATCAAATAATGGGAGCTCGGATCAACTCTGGGAGGATTTGGAATTCTGAAATAATCTGAATTAAATTAATTGAAGTAGATTCAGATTTTAAAAGTGAAAGAGGTTGGCTCAGGTTAAACCATACAGATTACATGAGCCATACCTGCAAGAGAAGATGTAAACTTATGGCCTTTTGTACATATTCTGCTTGTGTACAACTCCCTGCTGCCACTTATTCAGAAATGCTTCCATTCAGTTGCATGCTTCCCATCTTTGGTTTATTGTTTTGCCTTCGTTGAGCTTTTTCAGAGATGTTTAATGACAGTTTAGGATTGAGAAAAATGATGTATTCTCTAAAACATGGTTTGGCTTTATTGATACTAATTTAACAGACAAAAAAGATTTTCACACAGAATCTCATGTAAATGAGTAATAATCATGGGCACACCTTAATATCTATATTTTAGATGCCAACTCAGTACATGGCTGTATAATCTGAAATGCTTTTTACAGAACAGGCTGGGGCTGTTTTCCCTGGAGCGTCAGAAGTTGAGGGGTGACCTTATAAAAGTTTACAAAATCATGAAAGGCATGGATAGGATAAATAGGCAAAGTCTTTGCCCTGGGGTCGGGGAGTCCAGAACTAGAGGGCATAGGTTTATGGTGAGAGGGGAAAGATATAAAAGAGACTTAAGGGGCAGGTTTTTTACACAGAGGGTAGTACATGTATGGAATGAGCTGCCAGAGGAAGTGGTGGAGGCTGGTATAATTGCAACATTTAAAAGGCATTTGGATGGGTATATGATGGGTTTGGAGGGATATGGGCCAGGTGCTGGCAGGTGGGACTAGATTGGGTTGGGATAACTGGTTGGCATGGACAGGTTGGACCGAAGGGTCTGTTTCCATGCTGTACTTCTCTATGACTCTATGACTTGCTTAACACCAATTTTCACTTTGTTTTAATTATATTAGTGAAACAATTCTAGCAAAGCATCTCCCAGTTATACCCAATCATTGGAATGAGTGTAAACACTTCTGATGCAAAATATGTCAGTGTAAAATAAGCAGTATTTTGGGCTGCATGAAATGACACCATTTAATCACCGAAGAATGCTGTGAAGATGTAGGATCAAGCCTGGGTTTCAACACAAGAAATACTGGAAGGCTTATTTTTTATTTGTCTTATTTTCCAAAACCAAACCACCATCATTGCCGTTTAATCTGTTTTCAGAAGGTCAGTTTGTTTTTGGCCCATACTGGAAACCTGTGAATAGGATCCTATTCAAAAAACTTGAAAATATTGAAAAGCATTGTGAAGCCTTTTGCGTGAATTTGCATTCCTGCCAACTTTCTGCAAAAATGAAAAACAGCCAACCAAGATAAAAATAAAGATTTGCATTTATACTGTGCTCTTCACAGTTTCAGAACTGCAAAGCTCTTTACATCCAATGAAGTACGTGTAACGGAGACAGTAAGGACTGCAAATGCTCGAAGCCGAAGTCAATAGATGTGGAGCTGGAAAAGCACAGCAGCTCACACAGCATCAGAGAAGCAGGAAAGTCAATATTTTGGGCTGAAACCCTTCATTAGAACTGGAGAGAGGGAGGGGAGCCCAGAAGGTAATAGATGGGGGAGGGCTAGGGGAAGGATCAGTGGGATGGAGGTTGAGGTTTATTGTGATTGATCAGTGGGAAGGATGAAGCAGATATGTGAGTCTGGAGATGAACAGGTTAGGTCAGATTATGGAGGCGAGGGGGGTGGGGTGGGGCTGGACATGGGATAATGTTGGAGGAGGAGGGATTTTGAAGCTGGTGAAGAAGTGGATGTTGAGGCCATTGGACTGTTGGCTTCCCAGGCAAAACTGTTGTTCCTCCAGTTTGCATTTGACCTCAACCTGACAGTGGAGGAGGCCAAGGATAGACATGTCACTGGGTGGAGTGGGCAGGGGCATTAAAATGGATGGCAATGGGGAGGTTGGGTTGGTTAATGTGTGCAGAGCACAAATGCTCTGTAAACTGGTCCCCGACTCTGTATTTGGTCTCTGATATAGAGGAGACCACATTGGGAACAACGGATGCAATAGATGAGGTTGGATGAAGTGCAGGTGAATCTCTGTAGAATCTGGAAGAATTGTTTGGAGCCTTGGACAGAGCTGAGAGGGAGATGTGGGAGCAGGTATTGCACCTCTTATGGTTGCAGGGAAAGGTACCGGGTGTAGTCGAGAAGTTGATGTGGAGTATAGAGATAACGAGGGAGTCACGGAGTGAATGGTCCCTGGAAAAAGCGGACGGGGTGAGGAAGAGAATATCTTTTTGATGGTGGGATCTGATTATAAATGGCGGAAATGTCGGAGGATTCAGAGGTTGTTTGGGTAGTATGTGAGTACTCAGAACTCAATCCTCATTCTAGTTGGCATGAGGGGGTCCTGCACTTCTGCCCACAAACCCTCCCCCAACTATAATAAGGATAGAGTCCTCTTAATCCTCACATACTACCCCACCAACCTCTGAATCCAAAGCATCTTCCTCTGACATTTCTGCCTTCCACCCTCCCCACAGTCCTATCACAATAACACTTACCTGCATGCACCTATCACGATTCCACCTACCCTTCCCTTAGTCCAACCCGTCTCCCTCTATGTACTTCTGGATTCCCCGCCCCAGTCCTGACAAAAAGTTTTGACCCAAAATGTTGACTTGTCTACTTGGATGCTGTCTGACCTGTTGTGCCTTTCCAGCTTCACATCTCTTGACTCTGAAGTACATGTAACTATTGATGTAATGTAGGACCTGTAGTAGTCAATTTGCCTAAAGCAAAACCCCACAAACAGTAATGCGATAATGACCTGAAATATGGTCACATGACATTGCTTGAGAGATAAATAGTTCAAAGTTTGTGCGAAGATTTGTAGCTCGGGTACTCGTTGTTGTGGTTCTGTTCGCCGAGCTGGAAGTTTTTGTTGCAAACGTTTCGTCCCCTGGCTAGGCGACATCATCAGTGCTTGGGAGCCTCCTGCGAAACGCTTCTTTGATGTTTCCTCCAGTGTTTATAGTGGTCTGTCCCTGCCGCTTCCGGTTGTCAGTTTCAGCTGGCCGCTGTAGTGGTTGGTATATTGGGTCCAGGTCGATGTGTTTGTTGATGGAGTTTGTGGATGAATGCCATGCCTCTAGGAATTCCCTGGCTGTTCTCTGTCTGGCTTGCCCTATGATAGTAGTGTTGTCCCAGTCGAATTCCACCCCAACACACACAAACGAAGCTGCATCAGGACACTATTCAAAAGGGCCACAACACACTGCAGTACACCAGAACTGCAAAAAGAAGAAGAGGAACACCTATACAAGGTATTCGCCAAAAACGGATACCCGCGCAACTTCATCAACAGATGCCTAAGAGAAAGACCATGGAACGAGGACATACCACAACCAAAAGGACTAGCCACACTACCATACATCAGGAGCATCTCGGAACTGACTGCCAGACTACTGCGACCCCTTGGACTCATAACGGCACACAAACCAACAGCCACGCTCAGACAACAACTCACCAGAACGAAGGACCTGATACCCAAAATGAGCAAAACTAATGTAGTGTACAAAATACCATGCAAGGACTGCACAAAACACTTTATAGGACAAACAGGAAGACAGCTAACAATCCGCATACATGAACATCAACTAGCCACGAAACGACACGACCAGCTATCCTTAGTAGCCACACACGCAGACAACAAGCAACATGAATTCGACTGGGACAACAGTACTATCATAGGGCAAGCCAGACAGAGAACAGCCAGGGAATTCCTAGAGGCATGGCATTCATCCACAAACCCCATCAACAAACACATCGACCTGGACCCAATATACCAACCACTACAGCGGACAGCTGAAACTGACAACTGGAAGCGGCAGGGACAGACCACTATAAACACCGGAGGAAACATCAAAGAAGCGCTTCGCAGGAGGCTCCCAAGCACTGATGATGTCGCCTAGCCAGGGGACGAAACGTTTGCAACAAAAACTTCCAGCTCGGCGAACAGAACCACAACAAATAAGTAGTGGCCAGTACATTGTTGTGAACTCTTCCATTTACATCAAAATAGTGCTCCTTGATCTTTCATGATCACAGGCAGATTCTCAGTTTGCCATTTCAGTTAAAACATAGCATAAAACCATCAGGCAATAACTATAGGATAGAATTAGGCCATTTGGCCCATCAAATCTGCACCACCATTCGATCATGGCTGAGATGTTTCTCCACCCCATTCTTCTGCCTTTTCCCCATAATCCTTGATCCTCCTATCAATGAAGAACCTATCTATCTCTTTATTAACTAATGACTTGACTTCCACAACCCTCAGCAGCAATGGGTTCTGTAGCTTCATGTACTCCTGGCTGAAGAAATTCTTCCTCATCTCAATTCTGAAAGGTTGTCTTGTCACTCTGAAGCTGTGCCCTTGGGTCCTAATCTCTCCTACTAGTTGAAACATCTTGTCCACGGCAGTATTCTGTAAATTTCAATCAGATTCCCCCTCATCCATCGAGTACAGCCCAAGGGTCTTCCACCATTCCTGATATAACTTGCCCTTTGACCCTGGTATCATTCTTATGCACCTCCCTGGACCCTTCCCAAGGTGAATACATCCTTCCTTAGATACAGGCCCAAAACTGTACACAATATTCCAAATATGGATTGACCAGATCCTTAACAGCTTCAGCAGTGCATTTTTGTTCTTGCGTCTAACCCTCTTGTAATGTGGAGGAACTGGTGTTGGACTGTGGTGGGCAAAGTTCAAAATCTCACAACACCAGATTATAGTCCAACAGGTTTACATGGAAGCTAGTGTTTCCAAATAAACCTGTTGCAATATAACCAGATGTTGTGTGATTTTAATATTGTAATAAATGCTAACCTTGCATTTGTCTTCCTAACTGCCAACTGAAACTTCATGTTAACCTTAAGAGAATCTTGAACTTGGTCTTTCAAGTTATTTACGCTTCAGATTTCCAAAGCCTTCCCCCTTTTTTTTCCAACCAAAGTCTATAACCTCACACTTGCCCAAGTTGTTTTTCATCTGCTGCTTCCTTGTTCCACTCTCCGAGCCTGCATTTTTTTCTACAGCCTCCCCAATTCCTTAACACTACTTCTCCGTCCACTTACCTTTGTGTCATCTGCAAACTCGGCAGCAATGCCCTCAGTTCCTTCAGGGGTGTTGCATTAACTATTTTCCAGCGCTCTGGGACACACTCCAACTTCAGTGATTCTGGAAAGATCACCACTAAAGCCGCCACAATTTCCTCAGTTCGCAGTTCCAATTTCTAGTCAAGGACTCCCCCACTGATCTGGATGGTCAATAAAAAGTTTTGTTTAACTCCATCAAGGTTTTGTGTAAGCTGACAGAGCAATCACTAATCCATTCACAGGTGTTTCCCAAAAGATGTGCCAACAGATTTCAGGGAAAGCTGAACTGATCAAGCAGTTTCTGTTTAGCATCAATTTGCCAACTGCATACTGCATTCCACTAAGTCTGGGAGGAACAATAAAACCATAATCTAACAATTGCATCAAAGTGAAATTCACTTCCAATATTAAGTGACCATAATGCTGTTTTGACACAGGTAGGACAACAGTGAACAAAACTCATACTGTTAATCACAGTTGGCTGAATGCTTTGAAAGAAAATTGCATTGTTTTCTTCTGATATCAATTGCCACTGGTACATAACTGCATCAATATCACTTTTAATTTTGCAGTAAAGATTCCTATAACTGTAGAGGATTAGGAAACCTGGAGTTTTTCTTGATTTAGAGGTGCCGGTGTTGGATTGGGGTGTACAAAGTTAAAAATCACACAACACCAGGTTGTAATCCAACAGGTTTATTTGGAAACACTAGTTTTGGAGTACTGCTCCTTCATTAGTTGGTTATGGAGTATAAGATTGTAGGAATTTATAGCAAAAGTTTACAGTGTGATGTAACTGAAATTATATATTGAAAAATACCTGGATGGTTTGTGAAGTATCTCATCTTTTAGAATGTGCATGTTGGTTTCAGCTTTTTCATATGTAAATTCCAGAATTTTCTTAAAGTTACATTCTCAAGTGAACTTTAACAATAGGTGCCCGGCTAATGCATTGAAGGTGTGAGTTTCTCTTGTTTGCTTTCAGTGTAACTTCTGTCGGAGTCCAATGGAACAAAACACAGCCAGGGCAATAAATTTGACCCAGAAACTGACACGGCAGTTCCAATCTTCTACCAATGTTTCATGAAAGGCCTATTATGCAACGATCCATATACAATTGCAAAAAAAACCATTAAGTTGGGGGTGGTCAGGGTCAGGTGGGAGGTCGAGGTCCTGATGACATGTTTCCCTTAGTCTTGCAATTCTGTGGCCTGGTTCAAGTTGGAGTGCAGGGGATGGATGTGAAAAATCAATCAGAGCCTAGGATATTGTTTTCCAGCCAAGTCCAACCTATGGCAATATTTAAAAAAGACCTCAGTTTTATCTCAGAGAAAGTGAATGAAGTAGGTTCAGTTACAATGTTTAAAAGACATTTGGACAAGCACATGAGAAGGAAAGGGTTGGAAGGATATGGGCTAAATGCAGACAGGTGAGACTAGTTTAGTTTGGGAACATGTTTGGTGTGGACTGGTTGGACCGAAGGGTCTGTTTCCATGCTGTATGACTCTATAATTCTAACCTCATCTCAAAATTTGAAGGAAGGTCTAATGGTGACACAACCTCTGAAAACGACTCTCAAAACAATTGATATAATGTTTGCACCCAAGGGTTAGGAGTGCTGGGGTCCTGGGATGAAAATTCAAACCAGGCACATGGTCAGCACTAATAAACTCGTATTGCATATAAGTAAAATATATTGTATCTGGAACACAATGTCTTACACTTTTAAAATAAGAAAATGGTAGAATCTAGGCATCTTCTTAGTATATTTGGGTGGAGGTGGGGTTGGTCTGACCCATAACAAATCTGATGCTCTTGTCAGGATCAAAATCTCCAATTACAGGTTGGATGGAGGATTGGTGGACTTAAAGGCAGTAAGTGTTGGTGTTCTCTTTTTGGATGTTGCATTCAGTTGGTTTAAATAGGGTGTGCCTTGTGTAATATTGGCTTTTTCAGTGGCTAAGAGCTTCTTTGGGGTGGAAGAAATCACTTTGGGAGTTTTTCAGAAAGTGAGCGAGTGAAAGCTTTTGAAGTTGGGCGACAGGATGGAGCTGGAGTTACCTGTAGTTATGAGGAAAGGGGAGATAAATGCAGGAATAGCTCAAAATTTATGATTGCCAGAAATGCCATTGGAATCATTGGAAACGTCTAAAATGCAGTTTCAAATGAAGCAGTTTGAACATGAAAAGTAAATGAAACCATCTGAATAACAGTTAGAAGCAGAGGAAAAGAAAAAGGAAATGAAGGCCCTAGCAGAAGAAAGGAAGAAAGAATTTTTGAACTTGAGCAGTTGGAATTGAAAACTCGAAGTCAACATAAAATGGCAAAGGTAGAGGTGAAAGGTAAGAGTAGTGATAGGTCAGTGATGGAGAGCAATCCTATCATAGCCAAAGGCCTGGTTGGATCTGTTTAAATATGTCCAAGATATCATGAGAAGGGTATAGAAGCTTTTTTCATTTTATATGAGAAAGCAGCTAAATAAATGAAATGACCCGTGACCATGTGGGTATTATTGATTCAAACAAAGTTTGTAGTTTGAGCTGGTGAGTTATTTCCACCGCTATCAGAGGAGGTATCTGGGGAATTTGAGAAAGTGAGAAAAGCTAACTTAAGTGCATATGAGCTTCAAACCAACAGGCAATGTTTTAGGAATCTAAGGAGGGAACCTGGTCAAACAGATATGGATTTTGAAAGGATCAAACAAAGTAATTTTGATAGTTGGATAAAGGCATTGAAAAATGGATCAAACATAAGGTGCTCTTAGAGAGACGATTATTTTGGAGGAGTTCAAAAATTCATTTCCTGAAGTAGTAATAACTTATTTGGAAGAGCAGACAGTTAAGATTATAAGATTAGCAGAGAAGTGGCAGATCATTATGAATTGGTTCATAAATCAAAGTTTGGCTTCTGACATCAATTTCAATCTGTGAGGTATTGGAATTGGGGAAAAGAAAAATCCTCAGGTGATAAGAGAGAATGAGGTCTCATTGAAGAGAGTAAAGATTGTTAACCAAGGATAAAAAGGAGACCCATGAGGGGAAAACAGAAATAAAAAAGCTCAGGTGTTTCCACTGTAATAAAGTTGACCACTGAAGTTGCAGTGTTGGTAGTTTTGAAAAAGCACTGGGAAGAAGGATATGGGAAAATAGGATAAGTCAGTGAGTTTTGTTGAGATGGTAAAGGAAAGCACAGTGGAAGCTAAAAAACTGCAAAAGAATGTACAATTTTTGGAGTCAGTCGAGAAGATATCTTTAAAGAATTTACTCGCATGGATAAGGTTTATTCATGTATGTTAGCAGGAGCAGTTAAAGAAATGAAAATTTTAGGAGATATGGGAGCAAGTCAATCTTTGATGGCAAGAGATGAGGAGGTATGTAATTTTGGAAGGAATGTTGCCAGAAAAAGTTATAATAAATGTAATTCATGGAGGGAAGAGCAGTGCCTCATTATATAAAGTGAGGTTGGGAGATCTGGTGAAAAGTCATGAAATGGTGATAGGATAATAAAGAAATTCTCAGTTCCAGAAATATAATTTATCCATGGGAATGATACAGCGGGTTCACAGGTGGGGGTGATGCCTATTGTGTTTGAAACACCAGTGAAAATCAGGCAACTGAGGTGTTGCAGGAAGTATATCCTGGGATGTTTCCTGAATGTGTGGTAACAAGACCGCAAAGACACAAGTTGATGCAGGAGAAATCAAAAGCAGTAAAGATCAAGAAGTTGAAGTTCACTTATCAGAAACTATGTTTGATCAAATGGTACAGAAGAAGCTAGAACAGGTGGAGGACAAAGTAAATAGTTTTAGTTCAGAGAAATTAGTTGAATTATTACAGAAAGAGGGAAAACTAAAGCAGTTGTATCAAAAAGCAAACACAGGAAAGAATCTGAGTGTATCCCAGAATGTTACCATCTTAAAAATGACATCTTGGTGAGGAAATGGAGACTTTGAGACCTCACATATTCAAGTGCTTGAGAAATGAAAAGAAGTTTATCAAGTGGGATTACTGGTGGGTATAGAAAGATGGTGTTATGTGTGGCACACAAAGTATCAGTTAGATGTCATTTGGGAATAAGGAAATCTCAAGCCAAAATACAAAAACATTTTTATTGGCTTGGACTGCATAAAGATGTGGTTGAATTCTGCCAGACATGCGACAAGTGTCAGATAATTGAAAAACCACAGGCAGTAATAAAACCAGTACCCTTAATACCCATTCCTGCATTTGATGAATCTTTTAACAAGAGTCTTAATTGATTGCATTAGACTTCTACTCAAAACAAAAAGTGGGAATCGATATTTGTTGACCATAATGGATGTGTCCACTAGATTTCCAGAGGCCGGTGCATTCTGCAGTATCATGGCAAAAAGGATTGTAGAAAAGTTATTCAAGTTTTTACTGGATATATTTTACTGGACTACCAACATAGATACAATCAGATGAAGAGTCAAATATCACAACAAAGTTATTTAGGGAATGTGTGGATAGTTTAGAAATAAAATAATTCAAATCCATTGCACACCATCCAGAATCACAGGTAGCATTTGAACAGTAGCATCAAAGTTTAAAGATGATATTGAGGGCTTATAGTCAAAACTATATGGAGGATTGGGATAAAGGAATTCTATTTTTACTCCTTGCAATTAGGAAGGCACCGAATGAATCAACTAAATTCAATCCATTTGAATATGATTTTAGAACATAGAACAGTACAGCCCTTCAGCCCACAATGTTGTGCCGACCACTGATCTTCATGTATGCACCCTCAAATTTCTGTGACCATATGCATGTCCAGTAGTCTCTTAAATGTCCCCAATGACCTTGCTCCCACAACTGCTGCTGGCAACGCATTCCATGCTCTCTCAACTCTCTGTGTAAAGAACCCGCCTCTGACATCCCCTCTATACTTTCCTCCAACCAGCTTAAAATTATGACCCCTCGTGTTAGTCATTTCTGCTCTGGGAAATAGTCTCTGGCTATTGACTCTATCTATGCCTCTCATTGTCTTGTATACTTCAATTAGGTCCCCTCTCCTTCTCCTTTTCTCCAATGAAGAAAGTCCGAGCTCAGTCAACCTCTCTTCATAAGATAAGCCCTGCAGTCCAGGTAGCCTCCTGGTAAACCTCCTCTGAACCCTCTCCAAAGCATCCACATCTTTCCTATAATAGGGCGACCAGAACTGGACGCAGTATTCCAAGTGTGGTCTAACCAAAGTTTTATAGAGCTGCAACAAGATCCCATGACTCTTAAACTCAATCCCCCTGTTAATGAAGGCCAAAACACCATATGCTTTCTTAACAACCCTGTCCATTTGGGTGGCCATTTTAAGGGATCAATGTACCTGCACACCAAGATCCCTCTGTTCCTCCACACTGCCGAGAATCCTATCCTTAATCCTGTACTCAGCTTTCATATTCGACCTTCCAAAATGCATCACTTCGCATTTATCCAGGTTGAACTCCATCTGCCACCTCTCAGCTATCTCTGCATCCTGTCAAAGTCATGCTGCAGCCTACAACAGCCCTCTATACTGTCAACGACACCTCCAACCTTTGTGTTGTCTGCAAACTTGCTGACCCATCCTTCAGTACCTTCATCCAAGTCATGAATAAAAATTACAAACACTGGAGGCCCAAGGACAGATCCTTGTGGAACACCACTCACCACAGACTTCCAGGCAGAATATTTTCCTTCTACTACCACTCGCTGTCTTCTGTTGGCCAGCCAATTCTGTATCCAGACAGCTAAGTTCCCCTGTATCCCATTCCTCCTGACCTTCTGAATGAGCCTACCATGGGGAATCTTATCAAATGCCTTGCTGAAGTCCATATACACCACATCCACAGCTTGACACTCATCAACTTTTCTAGTCACATCCTCAAAGAACTCGATAAGGTTTGTGAGGCATGACCTGCCCCTCACAAAGCCATGTTGACTACATTTAATTAAGCCATGCTCTTCCAGATGGTCATAAATTCTATCCCTCAGAATCCTTTCTAACACCTTGCAGACGACAGACATGAGACTTACTGTTCTGTAATTGCCGGAGATTTCCCTATTTCCTTTCTTGAAGAGAGGAATTACATTTGTCTCTCTCCAGTCCTCAGGTACGACTCCAGTGGAGAGCGAGAATGTAAAGATCTTCAAGTGGTGAAGCAATTGCATTTCTCGTTTCCCAAAGCAGCCGAGGACAAATCTGGTCTGGGCCTGGTGACTTGTCAATCTTAATGTTTGACAAATTTTTCAGCTTACTCTATCTCTATTCATTCCAGCATGCACACCTGCTCTTCAAAGGTTTCATTCACTACAAAGTTTGTTTCTTTCGTAAAGACAGAAGCAAAAAACTAATTTAGGGCTTCCCCTACCTCCTCAGATGCCACACACAAATTCCCTATGCTATCCCTGATCGGGCCTACTCTTTCTTTGACCATTCTCTTATTCCTCACATAAGTGTAAAATGCCTTTGTGTTCTCCCTAATCCGTTCTGCCAAGCCATTCTTGTGCCCCCTCCTGGCTATCCTTAGACCATTTTTGAGCTTCTTCCTCACTTGCCTGTAATCCTCTAGAGCAGAGCTTGACCCTAGCTTCCTCCACCTTATGTAAGCTACCTTTTTCCTTTTAACGAGAAGCTTCACCGCTCTCGTCATCCAAGGTTCCTTTATCTTACCACTTCTTGCCTGTCTCAGAGGGACATATTTATTCATCACTCGCAACAACTGTTCCTTAAACAGTCTCCACATGTCTATAGTGCCTTTACCATGGAACAATTGGTCTCAATCCATGCTTCCTAACTCATGTCTAATCGCATCATAGTTTCCTCTACCCCAATTAAATATCCTCCCATTTTGCCTGCTTCTCTCATCCATAGCTATGTAGAATGTGAGGCAGTTGTGGTCACTATCACCAAAATGCTCTCCAACCACAAGATCTGATACCTGCCCCGGCTCGTTTCCGAGCACCAAATCTAGAATGGCCTCTACCCTCGTCAGCCTGTCAACGTACTGAGTTAGGAAACCCTCCTGAACACATCTTACAAAAACAGCTCCATTCAAACCATCTGCTCGAAGGAGGTTCCAATCAAAGTTAAAGTCACCCATTACAACAACCCTACTACGTCCACACTTTTCCAAAATCTGCCGACCTATGCTTTTCTTCCATCTCCCTGCTGCTATTGGGGGGCCTGTAGTAAACCCCCAACGAGGTGACTGCTCCCTTGCTGTTCCTAATTTCCACCCATACTGACTCGGTAGGCAGATCTTCCTTGGCAATGGAAGCTTCTGTAGCTATGATACCCTCTCTGATTAGTAGTGCTACACCCCCTCCTCTTTTTCCCTCCTCCCTATTCTTTTTAAATGCTCTACCCTGGAACATCCCAGCAACCATTCCTGCCCCTGAGAAACCCAAGTCTCTGTTATGGCCACAACATCATAGCACCAGGTACTGATCCATGCTTTAAGTTCATCACTTTTATTCCTGATACTCCTTGCGTTAAAGCAAACACACTTTAACTGATCCCTTGGTTCCTTCCCAGGAAAATCCTTCCCACTAGCTGGTCTACCTCTTGCTATTGCCTCATCTGCATCAACTCTCACCTCCGGTATACAGCTCAGGTTCCCACCCCCCTGCCATACTAGTTTAAACCCTCTCGAACTACTCGAGCAAACCTTCCACCCAGGACATTGGTCCCTTTCCAGTTCAGATGCAACCCGTCCTTCTTGTACAGGTCCCACCTTCCCCAGAAGGCATTCCGAATATCTACATATCTGAAGCCCTCCCTTCTACACCAGCTGCGCAGCCATGTGTTAAGCTGTGCCTGCTCCCTGTTCCTCGCCTCGCTATCTCGTGACACCGGTAGTAAACTAGAGAACACTACTCTGTTCGTCCTGCTTTGCAGCTTCCATCCTAACTCCCTGAAATCACTTTTTATATCCTCGATCCTTTTCCTGGCTATATCATTAGTGCCAATATGTAACATGATTTCTGGCTGTTCTCCCTCCCCTTTTAGAACCTTATACACCCAATCGGAGACGTCCTGGACCCTGGCACCAGGGAGGCAACATACCTTCCGGGAATCCCGATCCTGACCACAAAATCTCCTATTGATTCCCCTATTTATTGAGTCCCCTACCAAGAATACTTCTCTATTCTGCCCCCTTCCCTTCTTTGCCACAGTGTCAGGCTCAGTGCCAGAGAACTGACTGCTATGGCTTTTCTCTGGTAGGTCATTCCTCCCCCCCCCCCCCCAGCAGTATCCAAAACGGTATACTTATTGCTGCAGGAGGTGAGAGGACCACTGAATTAATTAAGGAAAAATTGGTCAATCAGAGTTCAGAGAGCACATGTTTTGGTTATGTGTCACATTTTAAGTAAGTATTACATAAAGTTAGTGAGTTGGTTGACACCATTTGAAAGTGACACAGCATGGGATGAAAGGCAAAAAAATCAAAAAAATGCATAATTTAGCTGGAGGAGATAAACTGTTAGAATTATTATCAGTGATTGGTGAACTTTTAAATGCAAAGTTTAGTAAGCATTATCAAATCAAATGGATATTGAGTGAGGTGAATTATTTGATAAGAATGAAATCTCACATAACATGTCCAGTGAAAATGCTCAAAAGATATTTTGATAGGGAAGTAAAACAAAAGGAGAATGTGTTACTGGTTATAACACAGAGTGAGCAATCAAGTTCAGCTGATTCCGAATTTAACATTTCTCAAATTAAACCAGAAAATGAGGAAGGTCTTCAAAAGTGGGATAAATTATGGAGTCACCTTCTAGAGGAAAATTAAAGTGACATGAAAGAAATAACATAATCATAGGGGGAGATATGTGGGAATAAGATGAGAAGTACTAATCTGATGATGCATGATGTAAATATAAGAAATGCTGTTCCAATTATGCAACATCCTTACAGGCTTAACTCTCTAACATTGGCACAGCTTCAAAAAGAGATTGAATACATACTCAAAGCTAATATGCTCAAAATGAGTTGCAACAGGTTCTACTGCTCTGATGGTAGTTACATAATGCTATTCAAAAGGCATCAGGTAGATTTTAACTTTTTTTAACTGGAGGAAAATAATTAAGTGACAAAATGACAAGTAACATGTTGCTTAGAGAGCCAAAAAATTTGCTTCTCACAATGTGTAACAGAGATGTATGTTGGCTATGAGAGTTCATCAGGAAATTTGTATTAATTTGTTTCCCAGTACAAACCCCCAAAAAATTCAGATTATTTTAGCATTTTGTGCATCTTCAATAAATATGATCATTTTTAAAATCCACAATATATATAAATATTATTTTCCGTTCAATATAGAAAATAAATTCAGCATTTTTTGTGCTGCTTTTGCCACAACTTCAGACACCTTTCCAATTAAAATGTTGAACTATATCCAGTTCAATTAGTAATATTTCATTTCATATAATTAGATAACTTATAATTTGTGCACCTGTGACAATAAGACTTAAGATGAAGGAACAGAGGCAAGCCATTCAGCCTATCAAGTTGCACCATCATTTAATAATATTATGCTTGATCCGATAATCTTCAACTCTGCTTTCCTATCTTTTCCTCATAATAGATATCCTTACTGTTTAAAACTCTTAGCCTTGAATATACTCAACAATGCAGAAACTACAACCTTGTGCAGTAAAGAATTCCACTGCTTCACTACCCTCTGAGGGAAGAAATTCCTCCTGATCTCTGTCTTAAAATGTGTAACCCCGCTGTTCTGAGGTTATGACCTCTAGTCCCAGACTGTCCCACAGGGGAAAATAATCATTTTGCATCTACTGTGTCAAGTCCCCTAAGAATCTGTTATGTTTCAAAAGTTTGTCTCTCATTCTTCGAAGTCCTTTGAGTACAGGCCTAATCACCTCAATCTCTCCTCCTATGACCATCCTTTTAAACCTAGGATCAATCTAGTGAACCTTCTCTGGACTGACATCAACACCAATATATCTTTCCTGAGATAAACGGTCCACAAATGTGCACAGTATTCCAGTTGTGTTCTGACGAGTGTTTTGTATAGTTTTAGTAAGACCTCTCTACTTTAAACTCTATTCCCTTTGAGATAAAGGTTAGCATTCCATTTGTATAGTAGATTTTTGTGATTCATGCTCAAGGACATGCAAATTCCTCTGTGCTGCAGCTTTACAAAGTTTTTCTCCATTTAAACAATATTTTGCTCCTCTATTCTTTTGCCAAAGTGTATAACCTCACGTCCCTACTTTATATTCTGTCTGTCAAGACGTTACTCAATCTCTTAATCCGTCTGTCTCCCTCTGCAGATGTTTTGTGTTATTCTCTCCACTTGCCTTCAACCTATTTTTGTGCCATTCACAATTGTGTTGTAGTACATTCACCTTATTCATCCAAATCATTAATTCATATAGAATAATTAATTGTGTCCATAGCACTGATCCCTTTGGCACTGTAGTAGTTATCAGTTGCCATTACTACAATCTAATAGGGACATATATGGGAATAAGATAGAAAGTACTAATCTGATTATGCATGATGTAAATAGAGGAAATGTCATTCCAATTAAGCAACATCCTTACAGACTTAACCCTCAAGTTGGCACAGGTTCAAAAAGAGATTGAATGCATTCTCAAAGTCAATATAATTGAAGTGAGTTGCAACAGGTTCTATTGCTCTGATAGTAGTTATATAATGCTATTGAATAGGTATAGTAAAATGCATCAGGTAGGTTTTCATTTTTTAACTGGAGGAAAACCATTAAGTGACAAAGTAACCAGTAACATATTATTTATAAAAAGCCAATAAATTGGTGTCCAACAATGTGTAATGAGATGTATGCTGGCTATGAGGTGTCATCAGGAAATATGTGTTAATTTACTTCCCATTACAAACCCAAAAAAATTTCAGAGCATTTTAGCATTCTGTGCATCTTCAATGAATATGATCATTTTTAAAATGCACAATATTTACTAATAATATTTTAGTGCAATATTGAAAATAAATTCAGCATGTTTTGTGTTGCTTTTACCCAGCTTCAGACATCTTTCCAATTAGAATGCTGAACTATATACAAGTCAATTAGTGATATTTAATTCCATATATTTAGATAAGTCTTATTATCGGAGCTGCACAAATTAAGATGTAGGAGCAGATGTAGGCATTCAGGCCATGAGTTACACCGTCATTTAATAATATCATGGCTAGCTGATCTGATAATCATCAAAACTCCACTTTCCTGTCTTTTTGCCATAATAGCTTCCATTACTGATTTAAAAATCTATCAACTCAGCCTTGAATATATTGAAAATGCAGTCTCTATAGCCCTCTGCAGTAAAGAATTCCACTGAGTCACTACTCTGAGAGAAGAAATTCCTCTTTATATCTGTCTTAAAAGTGTGGACCCCCCCACCCCCTTTCTGAGATTCTGGCCTCTAGTCCTTGACTCTCCCACAAGGGGAAATAACTTGTGTGCATCTACTGTGTCAAGTCTCCAAACAGCCTGCTGTGTTTCAATAAATTTGCCCCTCAGGCTTCCTAAGAGTACAGGCCTAATCCACACAAATCTCTCCTCATATAACCATCCTTTCAAACCTAGGATCAATCTAGTGAACTTTCTTGGACTGACATCAACACTAGTATATCTTTCCTGAGATAAGTGGTCCACAAATGTGAACAGTATTCCAGTTGTGTTCTGTCTATTGCTTTGTATAGTTTTAGCAAGACCTCTCCACTTTAAACTCTGTTCTCTTTGAAATAAAGGCTAGCATTCCATTTGTCTTTCCTTTTACCCACTGAACTTGTTTGCTAGATCCTTGTAATTCATATACAAGGACATGCAAATTCTTCTGTGCTGCAGATTTACAAAGCTTTTCTCCATTTAAATATTTTGCTCCTCTATTCTTGTGCCAAAGTTCATAATCATGCATGTTCCCATTTTATATTCTATCTGTAAAGACTTTGCTCACTCTCTTAACCTGTCTGTTTCCCGCTACAGATGCTTTGTGTTATTCTCACCACTTGCCTTCCTACCTATTTTTGTGCCATTGACAAATGTGGCTGAAGTACATTCAACTGCTTCATCCAGGTCATTAATATCTATATAAAACTAACACTGATCCCAATGGCACTCCACTTGTTACAGGTTTCCATTGTGAAAATGCCCCTCTTGTCCCAATATTGTGTCTTTTATTTGTTAGCTCATGTAGTGGAACAGATAATTCAAACATTTTTAGCCAACGAGAGCAGGATGCGCGATCACCTAAATGGCTTTAAAAATTTTCTTTGCTTTCTTTTAATGTAATGCTTTTCTCTTCAAAACTGATTCCATGTGATGGTTGAATCTCAGACTATTTATGACAATGACCTCAAGGTTAATAATGAATGTCAATGATTTAAGACCTTGATGAGTGTTAGAACATTAAATAATGGATAATTATCTGATTCATTTGTCCAGTTTGATGTGATGTCAACAGTTCAAGCCTGGAAAATTCAACACAGTTGAACATCTGACAAATTAGGAAAGGGTAATGTAATCATAAGGAGAGTTTAGTCACATTAATATATCTTCTGCTGTGGCATTGCATTATTTTTTCATTTATTTTTGAATGGCAAGTTATCTTATTTCTTTATTTCTTGTTTTCAGATGCATTTGATGTTTTGGTTGCAACACAAAGATACGAAACAGCTTTTTCATTTAAGTTCAAAAGAATATTCCTGAGGAACTTGATAAGGAGACAAGAAACTAAAGTGGATTGGCTGGACTCAGCATTCACGTACCGGATATTTTTGCAAGTGTACATGTTTATTCGTCAGTGTAATTAAAAACATCAAAACCTACGAAGTCAGCACTCTAAGCTACAGCAAGATGGGATGAACCATTGGTATGCAAGTATCATCTGTAACTTCATCACAGTTTCAAGGAGATCCTTTTTTTCATTCTAACAGTCAGGTTTTATAACAATGCTGACAGCACATGGCTGCCACACTTTTCTGAATACATTTTTTACATTTTAAAATCCACAAGAGTAAGTCGCGACAATCTATTGAAGTCTCGAGGAATGCCGTAACTTATTTTCAGAGAAGGGATGGGAGAAAAGGTACAAACATTTCCGCACACGTTTATGCAGCAAAAAGTCACTGCGGTGGTTTAGTTAAAATGTCACTGTGGTTGCCCCAGTCTCCAGTGAGAATCCCGCTCATACAACCTTCATTTTTTTTATCAATATTTATTGTGTGCAGCTCAGCTCAGACTTCCCTGGAGGCAGCTTGACTGACTGTGGAAAGGTTGCTTTCATCAGCTTTTTTCCTGCTTCACTCTTGCAAATGTTATTGTTTAAGGGCTACGCTGTCTTGAAAGGGGATACCTTCTATTATTACCTCAGAGCTCCATTCCCAATTTAAAATATAGCATCCTTTTTGCTGGTATAGTTTAATTTTATCGAGCTGACAGCCACAATTTCCCTGATTGTCAGGATAGTTCATAATGCTCAAGCACTATATTTACAAGTAAAGGCTAGCCCTGATCTCCATGCACCCAAACCCCAATATCTCTGACTGCTTTCCTTACAGAAACGCACCTCTGCTCCACATCTGTGCGAAGGGATGGAAATACATGTTTTAAAAGAAAGTGTTAGCTTTTACTGGAAGCTGGTCCATTATATTTGTTTGTGTCTGAGTAAGCAATCTGGTCATGCCATGACTTTCATCCATCACAGTTATAGCCTCTGAGGCCAGCACTCAGAGCTCAGGGTTGACTCTTTCCAAGGTCTATCTCGTGGGAGCTTTTCACATTGGGGCAGTCAGAATGACGAAGTGGCTGGAATAATTTCTCATGCACTTTCAGCTGTAATACTTCCTGCACAGGTCTGAAAGTAACGGTTTCTGACCTTTTCTTTTTTCACTCTATTTTTCTCTCTCTCTCTCCGCAATTTCAGTTTCTGTTGAAGCTCTGCAGAAGAACTTGAAACAGATGGATGAGCAAGTGCAGCAGCTGTGAGATGGCATTAAGACATTCCCTCCATCAGACTGTAAGCATGAGAAAGTAATGGGAAAGATGACAAGAGCCTTTCACAGAAGACTGATGGATCTGTATGGCTGTTTAGAACTTGTCAGATTTACCTGCTAGTCAACTTGTAAATTCTCCTCACTCTTGTCTTTTCTTGCTGCAGCGGTGGAATGCATTTTATGAACATCGTCCCCTTTGTGAATTACTCCAGTTTGACACACCTCCTTGACACAGTGACACTGAACGCAGCGAGGAGGAAGTTAATTTGTCCAAATTAATTGAAGCTGATTTCCTGGCTGTTAATTATCTTCACATTACTAAAATTGCAATGTTATAAGAGGTGTTCACAGCTGGCACCTGGTTCTATAATGATTTTCTTTGGGTAAATTTACTGCCACCAACTCTTCCTGCAGCACTAGTCCATGGGGCTTTCTGGCTTTAAGTGGTAAAGTATTAGCCTGTAACAAGTGTTCAATGAAAGAAGCATAAACTTCTGTAACAATTAGTTAAGTAGATTATGACCATGGATAATAACCCTAGGCCACCTACGACTATATTGAACTTTCAATTACAACAGCCTGTTGTTTGCAAAAATAAATCATGTCATCAAGAAATGACTGAGAATATAAATTCTGAGCAATGGAACTCAATGATTTTCTGGACAGCCTGTATGGACTGCCCCAGCTTTGAGGGACACCATGGAATATTATACCTGAGAGTGCATGCATGCTTCGGACAGGACTTCAATGAGTCATAGAGTCATAGAGATGTACAGCACAGAAACAGACCCTTCAGTCCAACCCGTCCATGCTGACCAGATATCCCAACTCAGTCTAGTCCCACCTGCCATATCCCTCCAAACCCTTCCTATTCATATACCCATCCAATTGTACCAGCCTCCACCACTTCCTCTGGTAGCTCATTCCATACAGGTACCATCCTCTGCGTGAAAAAGCTACCCCTTAGGTCTCTTTTATATCTTTCCCCACTCACCCTAAAACTATGCCCTCTCGTTCTGGGCTCCCCCACCCCAGGAAAACACACTTTGTCTATTTATCCTATCCATGCCCCTCATGATTTTGTAAACATCTATCAGATCACTCCTCAGCCTCCGACACTCCAGGGATAACAGCCACAGCCTATTCAGCCTTTCCCTATGGCTCAAATCCTCCAACCTTGGCAACATCCTTGTAAATCTTTCCTGAACCCCTTTCAAGTTTCATAACATCTTTCCAATAGGAAGGAGACCAGAATTGCATGCAATATTCCAAAAGTGGGAGAAACTAAACTGTAATCAATGTGTTTTAACTCAGACTGTGAACATGAGACAAAAGAGAGCAGTCCAGGTGAGCAACGTATGTGTGTGTTTCCCTTTCAAAAATATACAAAAACAGGTATTTAAAATTAGTTTCAATTCTGGTCTGTGCACACTAGTGGACATTGCTGCTGTGTGCTGTGAGAGTCACAGTTGATCCATGCTGGAAACCAGAAACAAATAGAAAAAAAAAAGGATTTTTCAGATTGACCTACAAGAACCAGCATCTTAACATCAAGGCTAACTTGCCAACCTCAGTGCTACTAATATTACCCAACATAATGGCAGCAATGTTCCAATGACTACTCTTCATGGAACTCAAAGACTGGTCTATATTTGTTTTTTAAACTTCCATCTCTCTTCAGACTCCTCTTTCATTTTTAATCTGCATGTGATCTCTTATCCATGTTCATTGCCCTATGTCCAAACTTGACAACCCTGGGTATGCCATGTAAACATTTTCCTCCACTTGGTATCAGTAGCTTAACTAATATTAATAAGATGGGTTGGTTAGTCATGAACTGCCCACAATTTTAGCAGTGCAAACAACTAAGTTTGCAGACATTTTCAGATTTCAATACAAAACAGCTTGCCAAGGTAGCCACAGTCAAATGGAGAAGCTCTCAAGGAATACAATGTGTTACATTCCCCCTAATAAAAACACATTGATTTATTATAGCTTTTCTTGACAATTCTATAGTGCTATGACTATTATTAGAATAGATTCCCCACTGTGTGAAAACAGGCCCTTCAGTCCACACTGACCCTCCGAAGAGTAACCCACCTAGACCATTTCTGTCTGACTAATGCACCTAACACTATGGGTAATTTAGCATGGCCAATTCACCTAACCTGCACATCTTTGGACTGTGGGAGGAAACTGGAGCACCCAGAGGAAACCCATGCAGACACAGGGGGAATGTGCAAACTCCACACAGACAGTCACCCAAGGCTGGAACCGAACCTGGGACCCTGGTGCTGTGAGGCAGCAGTGCTAACCACTGAGCCACCATGCCACCCATTGTAGACTGCAGTTTGCTGCTGTCCATAATGCTCTATTTCGTAAACATCCTTTTGTTTTTTGGTACTCACCTGTGGAGTCAAATTTTTTGGAAGGATAGGCAGCTGGGTTTTTAATCTTTCTCCTAAATAAATCTGATTATCTTAATCATGCAGAGTAGACCTGCAGCTCAGAAAAGCTGTAAAGATGTCAATTTGGAAATGGCTGCAAACTTGGTTGCTCAGACTGCTAACATTTATGATCAGTTCATGGCTAACCCATCCTTCTGATTGGTATTCATCAAGCTACTGGTACCAAGTGGGTTAAAATCTTCACATGATATACATGACAGGATATGTATTTGGTCTTGTAATTGAATATATGGTAATGTTTTCTTACACTTTACTTAGTTTTTTTACATCTAAGATACACTTGTGAGACATCAGACTTAAGGGTAGGTTCACATTACAGGTACTAAAACGTTCTCACACAATATTGGTAATAAGTACAGAACTCTAACAACTCTCTAGAGACTCTGGTTAATTCTGCTCCGGAGCAGCCTTTTATATCCCAATAAGCAGAACTTATTTTGCGATGTTAGCTCACCTTTCAGGTACTAACTACCTTGTGTACCATTTCCTGCCTTTCTACTGGTTATTAAGTTCTGTACATAATGGTTTCAAATAAATAAAGTAGGCTTTTCATTGCCTAATCGTCCCCTCAAATCTCCAACTTTATAAATGGCTGACAACTTGGTTGGTTGAATGTTTCAGGATTAAATATTCATGGACAATTTGTTGTCACACTGGTACACTTGTTTCTTGCATTCTTTTTAGTGAGAATGTCATTTTGCATTGATGTCTCTTTTGTTGAATGTTTATCTCCCATGGAGGATATTTAGTTTCTTCAAATAATGTCAGGGAAGATGGTTGCATGTCTGAAAGAATTAAATTTCTCCTTTTGTTGCTTTAACAAGGTATACCCAAGTGTGATCCTTCCATTCATTCTCATATTAATTTGCATAACATCATTATTTTATTAGATTGAATCATAGACATTATAGTTGACTGCTGTTCAGTGCTGATTCTTCTAAACAGCTAAATTAGCTGCATCAAGAGTCTACTTCCAACTCCTGGTGGCTGTGGTGTCAAGGATATTCTATCATCAGATTTTAGAGATTCTTTTGCAGTTGGAAGGCAATGGAATAGTTTCTTCAAACCTGTGAAACTGGTGATATCTTCTGATTACTCAGTCATGAAGCGTTGTCATACATCTACACAATTAATCACAAGTGATGTATTCTTTTCTCTTAGGTTCAGTGAACATTCTTCTGAAACTTCTGAAGTGTTGCTATTGTTGAGTGAAGTTACATTGATCATTTGTCTTTGGTTTCTGAACTGGTTGAGCTTTGTACTGCAGAACAGACTGCAAAGTCTTTGGACTGAAGGATGCTTTCCTCTGCAGAAGTGAAAACTATCGGTTTCTAATAACATACATCTGTTTCACATAATATTGGTCTGTGCATTTTAAAAGCACCATAAGCCTTCTTTTCATTTTGAAAGGTTTTCTACTCGCACTATATAGTTGTCTCTCTCATAATTGTCATAGTTTCATTCTCTTCAACCAAGGAATCTATCAGATAAAATAGCAACATGCACACTATTGTCAAGTTTAAAATTAGTTGAATGAGCATTAACCTGTCTGATCTGTATCACATGTGGTTTCGATGAATCATCTGTTACCCTTAAGAACAATTGCTCTGTATATTTTAAAGGTGGCATACCATTAAATAGTTATTTGTTCCACTGAAGGAATGTCTTGATACTCTTGATTTTCTTCCAAAGATAATTGCTGAAAGGCATTAACATCATTGTGAACATTAACATTATAAATTCTATGGTTCAACAGCTATCTTTGATGTTTGCAAATTCTCTGGATAGCTCCTAATTTCATACAAAAGTTGAAGTTATGTGCTAAATCTAGACATTATTTCTGTTTGTGTGTTTTTGTTTAATTCCCACATCTGGAAAAGTTACTTCTAGTACCAAAGGTGAAAGCAACATTTTGAGGTTGTCAATTATCTGATGTTTTCTTTTTCTGTGCTTTAGAAAATTGATGAATTCTAGTGATCTTCTCAAGATAGGTAGGTTTTCTCCTCCCATCATCATCATCTCATGCTGTTTTCAAATTTTAGTTTCTATAAATATTTGAACAGCTTTTTCCAATATAAGATTCTGTTTTGATTGTAACATACCTGTAAGGAGATGAAATTCCAAAGACAATTGTGTCATGAATTAGTTCTGGTTGTAATTTACCAAAATAATAACATTATGACAATTGGTAATGCTCATGAATAAAGCTGTCAACAGGTTTTTTTGAAAGCTGTATTCTTACTCTCTCCAATATACATTTGGCATTCAATTCAAGGTAACTATCAAATGCACTTGCAACTTTAACAAACGATCTGCAATAGACATATCCAGAGTAAAGAAATGTATTGACTTGTTCTTCTTTGAGTTTCTTATGTAACCTTTAAGCAATTATATATTGTATGAATTGTCCCTTCCATTTAGATCATTTCAGTTCCCTGACTGAAGCATTTATGACTTTAAGTCTGCTTCTCCATAATCAGGATACAGATTGTTCTGATATAATGTGGTAGTTCCATTCTCGTGCAATTTCAAGTTATAAGAAAATTCATAATAGCTGCATCATTTAAAGTAATGGGGTCAGAATCACATAGTAGCTGACACAGGTAAGGAAAGTTTGTGCTCTACAAATAAGAGTCTAAATTCTTCAATTGCATTAAAGCCTATTTACATTGATGAATATTTACAGCAAAATAGAAGGATAATAGTGAATCATTTAGACATTGTTCAAAACTATGTGATATAAATTAAGGAGATTTCAGGAAAAAAAAAAGAAAATGAGAGAAACACTCATTATAGCAGAAGTGACTGTATTTAGCCATTGTTGTATCTCTACCGTCAATGATTTTCCTGAAAGCTTTTGATGGTTTTTTTTTGCTATTATCATTGATTTTGTTTTACTGTTTGCTGTTTTAGATTTTACCAATCGCTTAAATTGACTTGAATGTTCTGTCTACTTCAGTAAATCATTTACTGACATGATTTTCTGATTTGTTGGATAATGAAGTTGAATTGCTAATAAAATATAATCTTTAAGAGCTCTCAGGTGATTGTCTTTGAAATTCTGTCTTTTTATTTTCTTTTTCCTGAAATCTCCTTAATTTATATCACATTGTTCAAAACTATGTCTAAATGGTTCACCATTATCCTTCTAATATCCTTCTATTTTGCTGTAAAAATCATTTCCAAGTATTTGAAATACTTTAAATTGAAGGAATACTGTGTTTTAAGTTTTTATACAAAAGAAAAAAATCCTGTTTTTCATGCCATTTCACCCGTCTTTTCTGATTTTTGTATTTCCTTCTTGTTCTCCAATCTTTTGATCCCACTTTACATCCAAAAATGGCACCATGCTGATCTTGCACTATAAAACAATAACTTCAGTTGAATAACAGAAATTTGTTTTTTTCTCTTCTAAGCACTGCTTTTAACAAACCCTTGTTCTGCCTTCAGTTCTGTCACACTTATTGGAAAAATAACATTATTTATTGTTTTATAAGTGTTCCTTCTCTTTGTTTAGTAACAGTGTCTTAATCATTATTTTAACCTAACATTTTCTTTCAAACACAAATATTTTCATTCTTCTGTAGATAATTTAAATCAAGATGTCTAGGGATGTTATGACACATCTCTAGAATAGGTGAGATGTGAACCTGAACCTCATGGTCCTGAGATATGAATATTACTACTGTATCATTCAAGCCCTACGCTTAATTTTTTTTTAGAAAAGTCTTTTTGAATTTAATCTATTTTTCTAATCAAACTGCTCAGATGTTTGTACTCACCTCTGGAGCAAAGGTTTTGACCCGGATTCAAAGGTAGGAATGCTACAGCTTCACTAGAAGAGGAGTCCTGCTTTAATGCTTTCACCAGGGGATTTAACTCTAATCAGGTATCCTTTATTAACTCCTGCATCCCAGAATTAACACTTGGAATTTTACCCCTGAAGCTTTGATGAGACTCTGCATTTGTCATCACCAGCGTTTCCAATATGCTTCACTGATTCTAGCTGCTTAGAGTTTTTCCTGGCAGGTTAAGTGTTGCTATAGCACCTATTGCCTTTTTACTGCTGGTTGCTGCATGTTTATAGAAACTGACACGCTCAGTGTGTTTTTAAGATGCTGCAAATTTGAAGCTACTTTCACAGTTTTCTAACTGGATCTTTTGCTCCTTTTTCCCTCGATTGGCTGTGATTTTTATAAAATATAAGATTTACTCAGACTATGCTGATTCCCAATTCTTCTATCTTATAAAAGACAGCATCACCACTGCTGCCATCTTAAAAAGTCAGTTATCTGTATGGACAACATTATAGCTAGATTTGCTGTCACCAATCCTTACTATTAGTATTAGTTGAGGCAGTAACATCAAGTAGAGAAAGATCTCTATACAATGTACCTGGCAAAAAGATGGAAACAATCTTGATTAAATAATAAAGGATTCTTTCAAATTACTTAGTGCCTAATTATATTGCAGTTAAGCTTTATGATTTTCTCTTGACAGGCATGAGACTCAATGTAAATGTATATTCGCATTACAGCTATTTAAAAAATCTCATAGAGTACCTGTAATGAGCACAGAACTAACAACTCTCCAGAAACTCTGGTTTGCTTCTCCCAAGCACAATTCTTTATGTCCTAATGGGTGGAACTATCTTGTGACGTGGTTTAACCTATACAAGTACAGATTGCCTTATGGAACACAAAATATTGTGTAAAATCATCCACAACAATAAGATAAGAACATCCATTGAAAATAAATAGGTGAGTTTCCATTCATTTCCGTGGTCTAATACGAAAATAATAGCTCTCTTTGTTCAGACTGGTGTAAAGCACATGGTTCATAATCAGCTGTGAGATCTTTTATTTGTTTTGACAATCCCATCTCTCGCTCCACACTTTACAAATACCTAAATGTCCCTGGCATAGTTGATCAAGGAACTCAGCTCTGAGTTCCAGGTAGAATGACTGGTCTGTCATTGAATAACAATAAGGTAACAATAATACCAAAAGCTGTTGATGTTCAAAGTGAGCCTTCATAATCTACCATTGTTTTATTTTATCTGTCCAACCTTTCAGAATATCAATGGATGACGATGGATTCGGAGTCACTTATTTACTCCTGTCTGATTTGATTGAGTCTGTGTTATATTACTAACTATGGTGCTACTGTCACTTAAGAATTAGGTTTACCAACAGAGTTTTAATTTGCTATTGTAGAGCAGTCCGCAGCTGCTCTGAAAAGGAGCTATCCACTGAAGCTTTCCTTTTAAATGCTTGGTCTCTCATATGATAAAGATGACATCTCTGTATCAATTAACGCATCTTGCCAACAAGTCGTGTCTAAAAGGGTGCTTTATGATTGGTCTGGATAAGAAATTTGAGGCCAAGTATGCATTCTCAAAATCTCTCATATACCCATCTGACTGAGATAACCTTTCCCTCAATTTCTGTGGATATGTTTCAATGTCAGACAATCGTTTGGATGCATCATTTATATGCTTGCTGTCTCCTTCTGGTTGTTTTTGAAAGAGTGAGAAACTCATGAACAACTTTTGTCTTCTGTAGATCAGACTTGATACCACTTTTTGTCAGTGATATATCCCGAAGAGCAAGTAGATTCCTTGGAAAACCCTCATTTCTCATTAAGAGTAAGCCTTTCAGACCTTGTAGGTGTTTTAATACTGTGAATATCTGCGACCATGTATTCCAATTGTCTCCAAGTCTATTTATATGTCATCCAGATGACTCACTCCACTCTTTTTGGATATTGGACAGAGTACCTTGAAAGATTTCTGTGACAGAGACTATCCCAAATGGCCCAAACTCTAACCATCAGACCTTGTTATCACTTGGTCTGCTATTACATACAGCTCCTTGTTAGCCATTCATTGGCCCCATTAGTAGCTATTCATTCTCCTGGACTGATCACTATCTATGTCTTTGTCTGTCCGATTGTTCATCTCTCTCTTTGGACTCTATCTCCACCTATCACTCATCCTTCTAACCCCCTCCCTACCCTATCTTCTGCATTAAAAAAAAATCCTAGTTATTATCACTTCTGAGGATAACTCTGAAAACGCTACGTCTGATTTCTCTCCATAGATGCTGCCAGACCTGCTGAGCTTTTCAACAATTTCTGTTTTTGTTTCTGATATCCAGCATCCACATTTCTACTGGTTTTTATATAGTTCACGGAAGTTAGAGGCAGTGTTGGAAGTGAATACAGAGGACAAGACGTGCTATTTGCTTGTTTTTTGGCAGATAGTTCATAAGATTTTTTTAAGAGGATAAATTGAAGTCCAGGATCAGGGGCACAAGACAAAAAAGAGAGTGACAAGACTGGAAAACCATAAGTTTGTTGATAAAAGCGGATGCTGGAATCTGAAACCAAAAGAGAAAATGCTGGAAAATCTCAGCAGGTCTGGCAGCATCTGTAAGGAGAGAAAAGAGCTGATGTTTCGAGTCTAACTGACCCTTTGTCAAAGTTAAAAAAAGGGGAGAAATAGGGAGGTATTTATACTAGGCTGAGCTTGTTTGTTGGTAATAGCTGCTCATTTGAATATCTATTATATGCTACTTCAGACTAAAGTTAAATAGGAGAAATATTGACAGACTGTAAAGAGAATGAGCAAACTGACTATAGCACCACAGTACAGGGAGCAATTCAGGATGGGGTAGAAAAGAAAAATGTAGTTATAATCAGAGTTGGTATAGTCAGGGGAATAGACACTGTTCTCTGCAGCCAGGATCAAGAGTCCCAAAGGCTGTGATATCTCATCTGGACTGCAGAGGTACTTTGAGTAGGAAAGGAAAGATTCAATTGTTGTTGTCCATCTAGGTACAAATGATATCAGTAGAAACTTAGATGTCACATGACAGTAGGTTATAGTCCAATAGATTTATTTAAAATCACAAGTGCTGCTCCTTTATCAGGTTCTCCTTGAAAGCTTGTGATTTCAAATTTGCACTATAACCTGGTGTTGTGTGACTTTTGACTTTGCTGAGAGTGTGGTGCTGGAAAAGTACAGCAGGTCAGGCAGCATCTGAGGAGCAGGAGAATTGACGTTTCAGGCATTAGCCCTTCATTAGGAATGAGGCTTGGTGGGTCAGGGCTAAGAGGTAAATGGGAGGGAGTGGGGATGGGGGGAGCAAGCTGGGAAAGCCATAGGTGGATGAAGGTGAGAGAGAAGGTGATAGGTCAGAGGGGGCAGTGATGGACGGGTCTGGAGGGTGGTGCCGACTTGGAGGCTTGGGACTGGGATAATGTGGGGGGAGGGGAAGGGGAATGAGGAAGCTGTTGAAATCCACATTTATGCTGGATGGTTGCAGGGTCCCAAGGCAGAATATGAGGCGTTCGTCCTCCAGGTATCGGGTGGTAACAGTTTAGCAGTGGAGGAGGCCCGGGACCTGCATGTCCTTGATGGAGTGGGAGGGGAGTTGAAGTGTTCAGCCACGGGGTGGTGGGGTAGCCGGGTGCACATGTCACAAAGATGTTCTCTGAAACGATCTGCTAGAAGGCGTCCTGTCTCCCCGATGTAGAGGAGACCACACTGGATGCAATGGATACAGTAGATGACTTCTGACTTTGTCTACGCCAGTTCAACACCGGCACCTCCACTTCATAGGTAGAAAGAATAGAAAGGATCTGCTGAGGGAATATAAGCAGCTCGAAGCTAAATTTAAAAAAAAAGACTCGAAAAGGTCATAATCTCTGGATTACTTCCTGAATCACAAGCTAATGGGAAAAGGGCCAACAAGTTTAAAGATGTAAATGCTTTGTTCAAAATCAGTGTGGGAAAAAGGGGTTTAAATTCATGAGACACTGAGAGCAGAGGATGGGAAGGAGGGAGCTGTTTCAGCGGCATGAACTCCACCTCAATCATGCTGGGACTAGAATCCTGGTGAATTGCACATTGAGGGCTATGGACAGGGCGTTACACTAAATAATGGGGGGCTGGGTTTAGTTGCATGCAAACTTATAAAATCAATGATAAAGGAGAACATGGGATTGTTGGTTACTGATGGGGTTGAATGTTATCAGGAAATAAAAGTCAGAGACAAAATATGTGAATGTTGTATTGTACCAGAGCAAAACTGAAAAATAGAACAAACTTGAAGGCTTTGCATCTTAATGTATAAAATGTTCAGAACAAGGTAAATAAATTGAAGGCACAAATATAGGCAAATAAAGGATACAAACCAGTTATAGGGGACACGGTTCGGGGAGGTCATTAAGGTTTTCAGAAAAAGTAGTAGAATCAAGAGTATGGAAAGGGTCAGGAATCTAGCTTCAGGTACAGCAGATAAGAGGACAACTATGAGAAAAGGGGCAGTCAATGCAGGACTGAGGATGTTGTAGTTAAATTCATGCAGTATCCAAAATGAGGTAAAGAACTTATAGCATTGATGGAAATTCACAATTATGATATTATGGGTATTATAGAGACATAGCTGCATGGGGATTAGGGCTGTGAACTAAATATCCAAGGAAATACGTTCAATTGAAAGGACAGGCAGATGGCAGAGAGGGAAGGGTTTTATTTCTTGTTAGTAAGAAATAAAATTTAAATTGATAGCAAGAAGAGATATAGAGCCAGAAGGCGAAGAAGGTGTGTGGCTAGAATTGATTAACTGCAAAGGAACGAAGATACTGACGGAAGTTGTGCACCAGCCTCCTAGCAGTCATCAGCAAGTGGGGTTTGGAGGGACATGGGCCATGTGTTGGCAGGTGGGACTAGATTGGGTTTGGATATCTGGTTGGCATGGATGAGTTGCACTGAAGGGTCTGTTTCCATTCTGTACATTTCTATGACTCTATGGCTCTAAAGCCAGTTAGATCATCCATGAAATTATTGTTTGGTGGAGAAGGCTTGAGGAAGTGACCATTCGTGCACACTCCTGTTTCTTAAATATAAGCAAAAATCATGGATAGTGGAGACTGAAATACTAACAAAAGTGCTGGGAATAGTCAGTAGATCTGGAGTATCATAAACAGAGGGAACATTTCAAATCCACTGCTTCAAACTGAAACAACGTAGAAATGTGGGTTTTTATTCTGTTGAGAGAATATGGGGAAGGTGATGGCTGAGGAATAGGTTAGAGAGCCATTTAAATGACAGATGTCATGAAATAAAAGGCGAAGAGTGAGATAATGGGAATAAGTAGAGGTCCAATGTAGATGGAGATTGCAGAGTAAGTCAGCTCAGTCTGGCAGCAAAATCAGCAGGAACACGATAGAGTCTGGCACTTGGGCTGAAAAAATATTCAAAATGAAGAGCAGAGTTCAAAGTGTGAGTGTGGTGAACTGTATGCTGAGTCCAGCAGACTGTCAAGAGCCTGATCAGAAAATAAGGTGCTGCCGTTAGTTTTTCTGATTTGGATGCACATCTGTCATCTGGAGAGAGGGGAATATGTGGGACTGCAATTGCACTGGTCTGAGGAGTGCAGTGCTGGAGAATGCTGGGAAATTCAGTTTGTGGGATTTGGCCTCTGAACGAGTTAGGCCATTCAACTTCCTGCCCTCCTCAGGTCCTTGAAACCCATGAGGTACTGGCTTCAAGCTCAAAGGCCCTCACTTCTGCTGCTCACTTTCTCAGCCATTTGCTTGCTGGCCTGTTTGGTGTATGAGACTGGAATATTTCTCCCATTCTTAATAAACATCACCACACTTTAATGCCCCAGATCCCACAGCAGAATTTCAAGAGTGTTAAAGACCTGAGGGCAATCTGCTCCCATTACCTTTCTACTCTCTCTTAAATGAACAAGACCATTTCTTTTCTATTCTTGTGTTTAGTGAAGCCATAAGAGTCAATGTGTACTTCAGTCATTCTGAGCCTCGTCAGGTTCTATTTAACTAGGAAATTGATTAGTCAGGGAACTTGGGAGCATGATGGTATTGTCAAAGTTGAGGTGAACAGTCATCATAACGCCTGCTAATAAACAAATGAATTCCTGACCCAGCGTGTGGATCTATTCTCAAAGACCCTGGATGGAATTTTTAACATAAGTGACACTGAAGGTAAAATTACTCATGAAAACAAATTAATGTTAAGCAGATTTTGTTTTACAGAATGTTCTATCATTACCTGTGCAATGGTTCAAATTCTATGTAATTCCCTAATTTGCTGAACTGCTCCATTTCAATTTTTTTTAACTCTAATTCCAACTAATTCTTAGCTTTTACAGTGAATTTGAACAAATATTATCAATCGTGGTTTATATTTGTTGAATTTTTACTTTAGAATTCCTGGGTCCCATTAAGTCTTGTTTAAATTGTACTGCATTGTCCTTGTGTCCATAAAAGGCTCGAAGTGTAAGAATTTTCAGTGTGTGAGACTGTTTAGACTGCTTTTCCACTGATTAATTCTTGTAACTGTCACATTCTTACATACTTTCTAAGTGGCCAGTCTTATTTGTAAAGCAGCTTTACATGTATTAGACAGGTTTGAGCGATCTATGGTCATAGGAAGGGCTTTTAAATCCTGAAATGATTTGACTCTTTTCAAATTCAGATCATTCTGTAACTTACGTCATGTTTTTGTAGTTTTCCCATAAGTTGTTTTAAAATTGACGAGCAGGTATTAAAGCAGCATTTCAGTTAAATGGGCATTTTAAAGATTGATTTGATTCTTTTTTAACTTCAGTGGGTGGCTGGTAATTGAACTAGCGAACGAGTAATTGTCTAAATTCTGTGGTGCTTAGATCTTTACTGGAAGTTGTTTATTCTACTTTATGATAATGTAAATCAACAGGACAGGCTGTGTATGCATATTAATGCAAGCTGTCTCCTTTCCTGGCACAGATGGTAATAAAATGGATTGACACTTCTTGGCATCCAATAATTATAAAAGCAATAATGTTCCCCATTAAAATAAAATTCTGTTAAACAGTGTATTACTTAGCCTGTGTAATGTTCAACTGGGATTCTAATGTGCAAATGGACTGTAACGTTTTGAAAGGAATTTGACATATGCAATTTTTCTCCTTTTTACTAATCTATGACACAATTAAGTGAAAATCTGGAAAACAATGCTCAGTTTAGCTACTTGTTAGTATTTTCTCGATTAGACATGGCAACAATCTGAGTTGGGTGGAGGTGTCAGGAAGTGAAATGAATGTTATTTTCAAAGATTACATTGCTAACACTACTCCCTGCTGAGATCTTTGTACACTCATTAATGCAGATGAAAGTACTTGTATCCCAAGGGTGTAATAAAACAAATACTGACTGCACTTTTTGGCATGTAAAAGAAACACTTCAGTGCAGAATAACATCAGGGCATGCCACATGTTTATTTAAAGATACAACGCACATATTTTCTCTTCCTTAAATTGAAATCATTGCTAATTCATTCATTATCTGTGCAAAATAAAAAAAATCTTTGAGTATTTTGTTCCCTTGTTCCTTCAGCTAAGCAGCTTCAAATGACACACAATGGTAATGGCTATCTCTTTCTTCGACCACTGATCATTCCAGCAGTGTTCACAATCGAGGTCAATGCCTTTACGAACAGCACTAAAAAGGAGGACAGAATGAATTTGTTTTCTAAAAAAGAAATCAAGTTTATGCATCCCAAACAGTTTAATATCATGTACAAGTGGAAATTTAGTGTAAAAATCAGCCTTTAGGCACTTTGCACTCTGGAATATGCATACAACTCACACATTGTGCAAAGCTGCAGCTCAGAACTCTTCACTTGCTGTCTTTGCACTTATTCAATTGTGCCTGCCTGTATGCTCAAAGCATCTCTCCTTTGCCATGTTGTGCTTTCCCTCCTCAACCAGAGCATAAAGGCTCAAGGTACTGCTGTATTGCCTTGCTGTTTACTCTTGACATAAAGATGGGCAGCTTGTCATGGCTGTTAGAAAGCATCAGTCATATGAGTGGACATATTATCATATGCTTCATTGCTACGTCAATCTTATACCTGCACCATGTATAAATAGCTTGTGCACCAAAAATATTAATGTGGGGTGCCGGTGATGGACTGGGGCAGACAAAGTTAACGCTGGTCTGAAAGCTTGTAATTTCAAATTTAACTGTTGGACTATAACCTGATGTCATGTGACTTCTGACTTTGACCAAAGATATTGCATGTGCTTCAGATGGAGAGCTATGCCTCAGTATCTTCAGCAGGAGTCTTCAATGATCTCCAATGAGGCATTAGTCAGTCAGAGATTCTTGGCACAGTAAGTCAAGGGCAGCATCCAATGTCAGTCCAGGAGCTTGGGCATGGTTAAGTGTTTAATAAAGGTGGTCACAGTCATGGGGTTCAGTCTCTGCAGCCTGAAGAATGGACCATGATCAACCCTGTGGGCCCAGTGTTAACAGTCCGGAGAGTTGCAGGAGCGCATTTGAGGATCTCTACAGATATCAGTCAGGGGTCCTTGTCACCCGTAATTCTGGGCTACCTGGCTAAGTTGTTCAAGGAGGTAGGTACGTTCAATCTGGAAATCTGTCAACTAAATGTCAAGGGGAAAGGGTGTTATCAGGACCCCAGCAGTGCAGCATGAAGACTGTGGAAATTAATGATAGGTAGTGAAAGAAGACTGCTGGGATGCAAACAGGATGGCAACAATTAAGGGGGGAGTGAGGGAGCAACTCAATAAATAGACTGTAGAGCATGGGGGAGTATCAGATATCATGCAAGAGGGGAGGCATATTGACAGTGAGTAGCACCCTGACTTCCAGGTGGGCACAGTGAATTACATGACCTGGCATGTTCACCTCATGTACCTTTGGTGAGCCAATTGAATTTAAGGTGGAGGAAATGATCCATTTTTAGCTGCTGGAATTGAAGTGGCCATCACATAAGTAAGTATAGAATGCAGCTGGCTTGAATCAGTTTGCATTCAAGGTTGTGATTATTGCTTTTGTAAAGCTAGAGTGCAAAAAAAATCCTTTAGTAGTCCAGAAACTGCAGTGAATATTATGAACAGGAAATATAGCAGCCTGCATCAATGTAGTAGATTTCTCTTAAGGTTACATTTTCCAATCTTTTATGTCAGGTAATAATCTGGTAGAGCGCATCACTGACCGTTTACAGAATCAGCTTGAGTTTCATTGTCTGGAAGTTCCTTTTTTAATTAATTCACAGATGATGGTGCTGCTGTTTGGCCAACATTTGTTGCCTGTTAGCTTTAAGAAGGTTATGGTGTGCTGTCTTCTGGGACCACTGCAGTTCCTTGGAGTTAGATATACCTACTGCACCATTAGAAAGTAAATTCCAGGAAGTTGACAATTGTGCCAACTCTTGCTCTTAACCATCAGTCAGGCAGCATCCAAGGAGTAAGAGAGTCGACATTTTGAGCATCAGCTCTTCATCAGGAATGTGGGGGAGGCCCAAGGGGGCTCACCAACTGTTGCCACATTCCAGACTCTGATGACACTGCCTTCCTCCTGCCTTCTACCAAAAAAAAGTGGACAAACTGCATGTACAGGAGCCTGAACACTGCCTATTCCACTATCGCCATCTACCAGTGAGGGTTGGATTAATTGCCTCATTAACGGCCTCAATTAGCATTCAGCTGGGAAGTTCATTCATGCCCTTCTTGCCCCAGACTTAATTGGGCAGAGAAGAGTGGTCTTTGGGTCCCCACTTTACACCTTCCCTGTCCAATTAAACGCTGCTCTCCCTCTTGAAATCCATTGGGATTAATTTCTGCACTACCTTCCACCCAATATCCTAATAAGTTAATTTTTTTTTAAATCAGAAAATGAATTAATTTCCATTAATTTAAGGGAAAAGTAACAATTCTAACAGCAAGTGGTAAACTCAAACATATGCCTATGTATTTAATAATTAATCAGCTTCACCAAAAGTATTAAGCAATTACATTGCAGTATTCAATAATACCTTCATTTAAAAAATTACCTTCACTGGCAAATTTCACTGACAACCTATTATTTGTCAGAATTCTAGAAAACACTGATAAAATCCTATTAACTCAGCAGAGAGAAGTGTTGATTTGTTGTC
The DNA here is from genome assembly GCF_037043375.1 of Chiloscyllium plagiosum. Classification (NCBI taxonomy): domain Eukaryota; kingdom Metazoa; phylum Chordata; class Chondrichthyes; order Orectolobiformes; family Hemiscylliidae; genus Chiloscyllium; species Chiloscyllium plagiosum. The sequence continues at coordinate 25,833,257 of NW_028270174.1, forward strand.
AATTTACTTATGGACAAATTCTAATTGAAGTGGGAAATTATATTAATGTCCCAATTCATTAACAATGTAATTATGTGAAAGAATGCTGTCTTATCCCTAAAATATACTTTATTGTAATGAAAACCAAACTACCAACAATAATATTTCTCTCAAAATGTGACTTCTCAAACAGTATAAATTAATGCACCCAGTCATAATGTACCAAATCTTCATCTGCACACTAATGAATGTCTTAATTGGACTTTCTTTTAAGGTACTCATTCCAGTTCAGCTCAGGAAACTAATCAATCAATACAACTCAAAAGAATGCTCATGAGCAGCCAAATTTGATTAATCAGCAATGTACCTTGGATGCAGATGAACATCTTTTTAAACAGAGCTTCTACACTTGTTTCCAGGTTGTTTTCCCAAACAGAAGACTCCAGAATTAGTAAACCAAGAACTGGCACAGATTATTTTGACTATTTAGCTTAAAACGGAGACTGAAATCCTTGATTAATTTAACCAGTTACATTATGTAGGCATCTGAGATGGCTAAGGAGTACTGAGGCATTAGAATAATGCTGTCCAATATTACTTCACTTAACCTGACAAAGTGATACCAACTCCATGCCAGAACAAATTTTGTACAAAAATGCTACCCCAATATTCTGCAATTATAAGGCAGAGATTGTTATGGACTGCTTCCTATTTATCTTTACATGTTTTCTATTTATCTTTACATGGTTGATGAGATCAAAGCAAATAAGAACATTTTAATTTTACAAAGTTAATTCTAATTGCTGTAATGCGTTGGATTGTTGCAGGTCTTCTGCATTCAACCTGAACAAACTGTCATGTCAGGTCTGTTGTTAATCTTTAGCTGAATGCTTGTTCTTTAGTTAAAATGGAACGTCATCCTGATAACTTGTTGATTTACATTCTGATGATGTTAACAGAGGTTGGTGAATTTAGTTTGATCATCACCAGAAGGATCGGCTTTAATCCAAATGGTAATAGAACAGATATTTTTTACCCTAGGATCAATTTACTTAAAGTGGATAAGTGAGCATCTAAAACGCATGAAAGTGGTCCAATGAAGTTGGAGCATGGGGTGAGGCGGGCAGGGGAAGAGCAATTAGGATGAAGAGATTTACACATGGAAAGGTAAAGACAAAGACACCACAGTCCTACCAGGGAGAGACAATTGGTGGAGGCTTAACTTGAAGGTCACTCTGCGAAGGTCAGGGAAGAGGTTTAGAAGGAAAGAACTTCATGGTAACATCAAGCAGTGCAGGAATTGAGCCAGTTCTGCAAACCAACTGTCCTGCCAAAATGAGCTAACCGAACCCCTGTCTTTTTTTTTAGACAACAATCATAGTGAATCAGCTTCTGGTGTGAATTGATAAGGTATGTTCAAAATTTTGTACTGAAGAGCTCAATAGTCTCTAGGTTTGAGAACAGTAGCTATATCTAAACTAATTCCTGCAGTATCAACTTTGCAGAAGACATAGGCCTTTGGCAGATTAGTACATCAGTAGGTTTAACCAATATTCAGTTCATTTCCTTGATAGAGACATAATCCTAGAAATAAAATTCTTTTAAAATAAGTGAAAATTGTTGAACTTTTAAAGATTCCAAGAATTTCATTGTAACATTTTTATAGAAGCAGTTATGCTTATAAATAAATTGTGCTGCATTCATCACCACACACCACATTGATACATATTACTGTATGCTAATGGGACTGAAATGTGCAGAAGTTGCATTGAATTACTTTTTAATTTTACACTGTCCTTGCCTTGGATTCAGGACATTAAACCTCATTCATTGTGTTGGACAGGCTTTTTTTTTGTCTCTGTTAGCTTTCTGAAATCTAGCTGGCATTTCTATTGCACACTACATTGGCCATTGATTTATTTTGTAATTGCTTATGCTGCACTATGGAAATTTGACTTCATCTCTTTTCACTCTATTATCTTTAAAGACTACAAATCTAAAAGAGATCTTGACAACAGAATGCAGTTCAAATGTAGTGCTGGTTGAATTTAACTTTGCACGAAGTTTTGACAAATTACTGAGCTGGAACTACGCTTGAAATTTGTAGGCTTAAGTCTTTGTTAACAATTTTTTAAGCTCAAAATAAGTTATTTCTATATTTAAATGTTTTCTGATTTTTATTTTGCAAATCATTACATGTTATTGCAGGTCTGCTTCAATTTTTGATGTTTTCCGATCAACTTCAATTTGTTTTGTCTGTTTGAGACTCAAAAGGCATTCACAAAGCTTAAAGCAATTTGATGATGCAATGTCTTAGAGTATTGCCCATTCATCCCAAAGCTTAACTCAGAGATGTCACAGATGATGGTGGAATGGGAAGTTGGCAGCATTTTGAGAACATGGACATCTTTACTTTGTATCTGTTCATCTTATGCCTGGAAACTTGGGAATGCTTAGTACTGATATTGTGATCAATAATTTAAATAAATGTTGCATTCTTTGCAAAAATATTGTCACTTTAATGAGTACAAAATTGAAGTTAAAAAGTAATTTATAGTTTCTTTGTTCGCTCATGGTATTGCTGGCCAGTCACTATGTATTGCCCATCCCTCATTCCCTTGAGAAGGTGCTGGTGAGTTGTCTTCTTGGAACACTGCAATCCATGTTATTCAAAGCGATTTCCATTGGAATATTTAATTTCATTTTGGTTCTTGTTGGTGTTTAACAAGTTCATATTGGCTCAATGATTGTTTTGGTTTCTAATGGTCAGACATGATGAATAAGGTCTAGTAGCAGTGTGTGCATTTCAATTTATTAAATTAATTTGCAAGTTTGACAGAAGTGTACCATTTAAGGTCAGTAAGTCAACATTTTTTAGCAATTTTACTATCAGTGTGAAACAGTCCGACTGTGCTCCACAAATAAAGTTTTCAGGATTTAAGGTCAGGAAGGCTCTCTTGATCGGGTAACTTTGACAGAGGAACCACAAAATCCAAAAGCCACAATAACCATTACCTATGCAAATCTTTTGAATTTTCTACCAAAGCTATAGCTGGACCAACCGGGAGAACATTTGTGGGCCTTAAAGACCCAACTATAAATTCCATTTCAGGGTTCAAACTGACTCCAAACTCCGCCTTCAGATTTGATTTGACCACAAACTCTTGACGTCGCAACTTTTCAGCTACAGCCATGATGTGAATACATCCTACTGGAGATGGATTCAATTAAAGCAGCCACATTATTGCTTCCAGTCAGTTAAAATAAAAACCACACATAAGCTGAATATAATTTCAGCTTAGAGCTGACATGAACAGCCATGTACAACACCATGAGGAGGGTAGCACAATTTTAGGGACTACTGAAGTTTCTATATCATTTCAATAGGTTGAACAGCAAGCATATGCATATGCCTGCAGCACACTTAAGGAACTTTTGCAAAGAATAACAAAAGAGAAAGCAGAACTGTTTAAGAAAGTTGGAATTCTCGAGGAAAGCAATTACTTTACTGTAACTAGTAGCTTAATGGTACAAGAAGTGTAAAGCAGCAATCTTCAAAATCAGAATATTTAACTAAATAATGAAGGTGATGGAATATAAGTCAGATAAATTAAGAACAAAATATTGGAAAAGCTTATGTTTTGAGCAAAGTGAGACCGCCACTGAGAGAAGGAGATTTTCTAGAATGATATAATATTGTTATGGGTACAGAAAAAATGTTATCCTAATATTGGACAGGATCTTGTAGCAAGATATTAAATGACATAAAATTATTCCTATATCATTGGATTAGAAAAATATTTAGTTAAGTTGAGAGTTTATAACAGTATAGTGCAGGGCAATAGCATATCTTTGAAATGAATGGAAACAAACCCTTATCTCTTTAACCAATGAGACTTAAATATTCAGAGAAGGGTGACTTGGAGTAAATGAATTAGAGTTCAAGCTGAGAAGGAAAGATTGGATTAAGAGGAGAAAGAGCCAGAAATGTAAATGCCTCAAGGATTCAAATGTGAAATTTAAGCAAGTCACCAGCTCAAGAAATGAGACTCTACTTTTTCAATTGTTCCCCTTCTATGCAATGTTGAATGTTTGTCATTTCATTGACAATAATAACCTTAAAGGGATTTAAGCTCTTAAATGCTAGACTAAACTTTCTGCATTTAGTGTACAAAACAACAGGCCTTGGAACATAATGGGGAGACCAAATGCACAAAGTCACACGTCCACAGTCAAATATGAATCATTGCAATTTAACCAGTAAATCGTGGAAATTTATAACTCAGTGTGTTTCTTCAGCCCATTAAATTATGAGTAGTTGACACAGAACATAGAACATAGAACATAGAACAATACAGCACAGAACAGGCCCTTCAGCCCACGATGTTGTGTCGAACATTTGTCCTAGCTTAAGCACCTATCCATGTACCTATCCAATTGCCGCTTAAAGGTCACCAATGATTCTGACTCTGCCACTCCCACAGGCAGCTCATTCCATGCCCCCACCACTCTCTGGGTAAAGAACCTACCCCTGACATTCCTCCCCCATACCGTCCACCCTTCACCTTAAATTTATGTCCCCTTGTAACACTTTGTTGTACCCGGGGAAAAAGTCTCTGACTGTCTACTCTATCTATTCCCCTGATCATCTTATAAACCTCTATCAAGTCACCCCTCATCCTTCGCCGTTCCAATGAGAAAAGGCCTAGCACTCTCAATCTATCCTCGTATGACCTATTCTCCATTCCAGGCAACATCCTGGTAAATCTCCTCTGCACCCTCTCCAAAGCTTCCACATCTTTCCTAAAGTGAGGCAACCAGAACTTCACGTAATACTCCAAATGTGGCCTTACCAAGGTCCTGTACAGCTGCAACATCACCTCACGACTCTTGAATTCAATCCCTCTGCTAATGAACACTAATACACCATAGGCCTTCTTACAAGCTCTGAGTGGCAACTTTCAAAGAGCTATGAACATAGACCCCAAGATCTCTCTGATCCTCCACCTTACTAAGAACCTTACCGTTAACCCTGTATTCCGCATTCTTATTTGTCCTTTCAAAATGGACAACCTCACACTTGACAGGGTTGAACTCCATCTGCCACTCCTCAGCCGAGCTCTGCATCATATCTAAGTCCCTTTGCAGCCGACAACAGCCCTCCTCACTATCCACAACTCCACCAATCTTCGTATCGTCTGCAAATTTACTGACCCACCCTTCGATTCCCTTTTCCAAGTCATTGATAAAAATTACAAACAGCAGAGGACCTAGAACTGATCCCTGCGGAACTCCACTTGTAACTGGGCTCCAGGCTGAATATTTACCATCTACCACAACTCTCTGACTTCGACCAGTTAGCCAGTTCTCTATCCAACTGGCCAAATTTCCCACTATCCCATGCCTCTGGACTTTCCGCATAAGCCTACCATGGGGAACCTTATCAAATGCCTTACTAAAATCAATATACACTACATCCACTGCTTTACCCTCATCCACATGCTTGGTCACCTCCTCAAAGAATTCAATAAGACTTGTAAGGCAAGACCCCTCACAAATCCGTGCTGGCTGTCCCTAATCAAGCAGTGTCTTTCCAGATACTCATAAGTCCTATCCCTCAGTACTCTTTCCATTACTTTGCCTACCACCGAAGTAAGACTAACTGGCCTGCAATTCCCGGGGTTATCCCTATTCCCTTTTTTGAACAGGGGCACAACATTCGTAACTCTCCAGTCCCCTGGTACCACCCCCGTTGACAGTGAAGATGAAAAGATCATTGCCAACGGCTCTGCAATTTCCTCTCTTGCTTCCCACATAATCCTAGGATATATCCCGTCAGGCCCAGGGGACACATGAGTAAAAGTGCACATTATCACAATTATATTATTTTACCATTAAAATGTGTTCCATTATTTGAAAGTAAATTACCAAAGAACAACTAAAGAATACAACTTCAAACCAAGACAACTGAATGTATTTTCGAGCCATAGAGATGCAAGGTTTGTGAAGGTTTGTAGCTCAGGTTGAGGTTTAGGGTGTAGGTTTGCTCGCTGAGCTGTAGGTTTGATATCCAGACGTTTCATTACCTGGCTAGGTATCATCATCAGTGGCGACCTCCAAGTGAAGCAAAGCTGTTCTCTCCTGCTTTCTATTTATACGTTTGTCCTGGATGGGATTCCTGGGGTTTGTGGTAATGAAACATCTGGATATCAAACCTACAGCTCAGCGAGCAAACCTACACCCTAAAGTCGTAGAGATGTACAGCATGGAAACAGATCCTTCGGTCCAATTTGTCCATGCTGACCAGATATCCTAACCTCATCTATTCCCATTTGCCAGCACTTGGACATATCCCTCTAAACCCTTCCTATTCATACACCCATCCAGATGCTTTTTAAATGCTGTAACTGTACTAGCCCTCCATCACTTGCTCTGGTAGCTCATTCCATGCACGCACCACCCTCTGTGTGGTCCCTTTTGTATCTTTCCCCTCTCACCCTAAACCTCTGCCTTCTAGTTCTGGACTCCCCCACCCCAGGGAAAAGACCTTGTTTATTTATCCCATCCATGTCCCTCATGACTTTATAAATCTCTATAAGGTCAGCCCTCAGCCTCTGACACTCCAGGGAAATCAGTCCCAGCCTACTCAGCCTGCCCATATAGCTCAAATCCTCTAACCCTGGCAACATCCTTGTAAATCTTTTCTGAACCCTTTCAAGTTTCACAACATCCTTCCGATAGGAAGGAGAACAGAATTGCATGCAATATTCCAACAGTGGCCTAACCAATGCCCTGTACAGCTGGGATATGACCTCCCAACTCCTTTACTTAATGCTCTGACCAATAAAGAAAAGCATACCAAACACCTTCTTCACTATCTTATCTACCTGTGACTCCACTTTCAAGGAGCTATGAACCTGCAATCCAAGGTCTCTTTGTTCTGCAACATTCCCTAGGATCTTACCATTAAGCGTATAAGTACAGCCCTGATTTAATTTTCCAAAATGCAGCACCTCATATTTATCAAAACTAAACACCATCTGCCACTCCTCAGCCCATTGGTTCATGTGATCAAGATCCTATTGCAATCTGAGGTAACCTTCTTCTCTGTCCGCTACACCTCCAATTTTGGCGTTATCTGCAAGCTTACTAACTATACCTCCTATGTTCACATCAAAATAATTTATCTAATTACCAGCACCGATCCTTGTGGTACACTACTGATCACAGGCATCCAGTCTGAAAACCAAACCTCCAACTCTACTTTGTGTCTTCTACCTTAGAGCCAGTTCTGTCTGCAAGTGGTTAGTTCTCCCTGTAATCCATGAGATCTAACCTTGCTAACCAGTCTCCCATGGGGAACATTGTCGAAAGCCTTTCTGAAATCCATATAGATCATGTCCACCGCTCTGCCTCATCAATCCTCTTTGTTACTTCTTCAAAAAAATCATTCAAGTTCATGAGACATGATCTCCCACACACAAAGCCATGTTGACTATCCCGAATCAGTCCTTGCCTTTGCAAATACATGTAAATGCTGTCCCTTAGGATTCCCTCCAGCAACTTGCCCATCACTGATGTCAGGCTCACCAGTCCATAGTTCCCTGGTTTTTCCTTACTACCTTTCTTATATAATGGCGCCACATTAGCCAAACTCCGGTCTTCTGATACCTCACCTGTGACTATCGATACAAATATCTCAGCAAGAGGCCCAGCAATCACTTCCCTTGCTTCCCACAGAGTTCTAGGGTACACCTGATCAGGTTCTGGGGATTTAACCACTTTTATCCTTTTCAAGACATCCAGCACCACCACCTCTGCAATATGAACATTTGTCAAGATGTCACTATTATTTCTCCACATTCCATATCTTCCATGGCCTTCTCCACAGTAAACACTGATACAAAATTCTCGTTTAGTATCTCCTACAGCTCCACACCTAGACTGCCTTACTGATATTTGAGGGGCCCTATCCTCTCTTTAGTTAGCCTTCTGGCTTTAATATATTTATAAAAGCCCTCGGGAATTACCTTAATCTGAATTGCCAAATCTATCTCATGTCCCATTTATGCCCTCCTAATTTCCCTCTTAAGTATATTCCTACTGCCTTTATATACTTCTTAGGATTCACTCGATCTCTGCTTCCTTTTTCTTAAACAAAACCTCAATTTCTCTCATCATGCAGCATTCTCTATATCTACCAGTCTTTCATTTCACCCTACCAGGAATGTCCTGTCTCTGGACTCTCGTTATCTCATTTTTGAAGGCTTCCCATTTTCCAGACATTCCTTCGACCTGCGATCATCTGCCTCCAATCAACTTTTGAAAATTCTTGCCTAATACTGTCAAAATTAGTTTTTCTCCAATTTTGTAATTCAAGTTTTAGATCCGGTCTATCCTTTTCCATCAATATTTTAAAACTAATAGAATTATGGTCATTGACCCCATAGTGCTCCCCCATCACCTGCCCTGCTTTATTTCCGAACAATAGATCATATGTTTTACGCCTTCTCTAGGAGGTACATCCACATCCTGAATCAGAAAATTTTCTTGTACACACTTAACAAATTCGAGCCAATCTAAACCCTTAATGTTAAAAATCACACAACACCAGGTTACAGTCCAGCAGGTTTAACTGGAAGCATAATAGCTGTTAAGCCTTTCATCTGTTACAATACCATGATAGTTTAACTACTTTCATGTATAAATCACAAAACCTTTTTTTAAAAAGTTGCATTCTCAGGTTAGCTGTTAACAATGGTGATAGCTAGACAATATGTTGAAGGTGTTAGCCCCATGATGTTTAGATTGATTCTAATCTAAAAAGTGAGATAACGGTGTTCTACATGAATGCATGCAGTTTTTGAGCAAAGTACAATGTAACCCTGCAAGTACAAATTCACCCCACAAAATATATGTGTGTGTGTGTGTCTGTCTGTCTGGGTTGGAGGTTGTGAGTGTGAGAAAGTATGTGTGTGTGTAGTGAGTGCAGAGTTTCTTAAGTCTGTGAGGGGGGTACATTGGGGAAACCGAGCAAAGGCAACGACAACGAATGAATGGGCAACAATCAACAGACAGGAGTGTTCCCTCCCAATTGTGGAACACTTCAGTGGTCCAGGACATTCGACCTCAGACCTTCAGGTGACCATCCTCCAAGGCGGATTTCGGGACAGGCAGCAGCGAAAAGTGGCCGAGCAGAGGCTGATACCTAAGTTCCGTACCCATAGGGAGGGCCTCAACTGGGACCTTGGGTTCATGTCACATTACAGGTTACCACCATTGCACTATACACACACACAGATACTCCTACACACACAGGCACTCTTATACATACATACACATGGACACACATATATACAGACATGCACACAGACACCCACACACACCCTTACAGACACACACACTCTCACACTCATACATGCACCCCTCACAGACTTAAGACACTCTGCACTCACTACACACACACATACACTTTTTCACACTCACAACCCTCAACCCAGACACACACACACACACATTTTGTGGGGTGAATTTGTACTTTCACGGTTACATTATACTTTGCTCAAAAACTCCATGTATTCATGTAAAACTCCGTTATCTCACTTTTTAGATTAGGGTCAATCTAAACATCATGGCATAGACAGAGAACACAGGGGGCTAACACCTTCAACATATTGTCTAGGTATCACCACTGTTAACAGCTAACCTGAGAATGTAACTTTTTAAAAACGGTTTTGTGATTTACACATGAAAGAAGTGAAACTATCATGGTATTCTAACAGATGAAAGGCTTAACAGACAATCAATTTTTCAATGTGTAATTTCAGTTACATCACACTGTAAATCTTTGCTATAAATTCTGTGTGTTAGGATTGAGCCCTCCACTACTACCTGATGAAGGAGCGACACTCCGAAAGCTAGTGTACTTCCAATTAAACCTGTTGGACTATAACCTGGTGTTGTGTGAGTTTTAACTTTGTACACCCCAGTCCAACACCGGTATTTCCAAATCATAAACCCTTAATGCTATGGTAGAGCAAGTCTGTGCTTGGAAAGTTAAAATTCCCAACCATAACCACCCTATTATTCTTACAGATAACGGAAGTCTCCTTACAAATTTATTGCTCAATTTCCCACTGACTATTATGGGGTCTATAATACAATTTCAATAAGGTGTTCATCTTATTTCTTATTTCTCAGTTCAACCCCACTAACTTTCCTGCATTTCTGGGAATATCCTCCCTTGGTACAGCTGTAATGCTATCTGTTATCAAAAACACCACTGCCCCTCCTCTCTTGCCTCCCTTTGTATCCTGGCACATTAATTTGCCAGTCCTGTCCATCCCTGAACCACATTTTTGTAATTGCTATGATATCCCAGTCCCATGATCCTAACCATGCCCTGAGTTCATCTGCCTTCCCTGTTAGACCTCTTGCATTGAAGTAAATGCAGTTTAATTTATCAGTCCTACCTTGTTCTCTGTTTTGTTCCTGCCTGCCCTGGCTGTTTGACTTGCTCCCTTTCCCAACTGTACCAGTCTCAGATTGATCTCTTTCTCACTATCTCTCTGAGTCTCACCCCCCCCCACCCACCTTACTAATTTAAATCCTCCCGAGCCAGCTCTTGCAAATTCCCTGCCAATATATTAGTCCCCTTCCAATTCAGGTGCAATCTGTCCTTCTTGTAAACTCACTATTACCTCAGAAGAAATTTCAATGATCCAAATATGTGAACCCTTCTCCCCTGCACCAGCCCCTCAGCCACACTTACTCTATCCTCCTATTCCTAACCTCAGTAGGTCATAGCACTGGGAGTAATCCAAATATTACTACCATCAAGGACCTCCTTTTTAAATTCATGCCTAACTTCCTATATTCTCTCTTCAGAATTTCATCCTTTTTCCTTCCTATGTCGTTAGTTCCAATGTGTACAATGACCTCCTGCTGGTCCTTCTCCTCTTTGAGAACATTCTGCACCCTCTCTGACACATTTTTGATCCTGACACCAGGGAAGCAACACACCATTCTGATTTTTCGTTGCTGTGCCTCTGATTAAAGAGTCCCCTGTCACAACTGGTCACTTGAAACCCTAATTACATTAGAGCCAATCGATTTTAGTTTGCTTGCTGAGCTGGAAGGATCATTTTCAGACGTTTCATCAGCAGACTAACTACCATCATCAGTGAGCCTTTGGTGAAGCACTGGCATTAGTGACTCGCTTTCCATTTATGTGTTTAGGTTTCCTTAAGTTGATTATGTCATTTCCTATGGTGATGTCAGTTCCTGTAGTGATGTCATTTTCTGCTCTTTTTCTCAGAGTTTGGTAAAAGGGTTCCAAGTCAATGTTTTTGTTGATAGAATTCTGGTTGCAATGTCACACTTCTCGGAATTCTTGAGCGTGTCTCTGGCTTGTCTTAGGATGGATGTGTTGTCCCAGTTGAAGTAGTGACCTTCCTCATTTGTATGTAAGGATACTAGTGAGAGTGGGTTATGTCTTTTTGTGACTTGTTGATGTTCATGTATTGTGGTGGCTAGTTTTCTGCCTCTTTATCCAATGTAGTGTTTTTTTTACAGTTCTTGCAAGGTATTTTGTAAATGACGTTAGTTTTGCTTGTTGTCTGTATAGGGTCTTTCAAGTTCATTAGCTCTGTTTTAGTGTGTTGGTGGGTTTGTGGGCTATCATGATGCCAAGAGGTCTGACTAGTCTGGCAGTCATTTCCGAGATGTCTTTGATGTAGGAGAAAGGGGTTAGGGTTTCTGGAAACATTTTGATTGCATGTTTGGGTTTGTTGCTGAGAAATTGGTGAACAGTGTTCATTTGGGTACTCGTTCTTTTTGAATACACTGCAAAGGTGATTTTCCTCTGCTCTCTTGGTTCCTCTCTGCTGCAGTGAGTGGTGGCTCGTTGAAATAATGTTCTAATGCAACTTCATTTGTGGTTGTTGGGATGATTGCTTCTGTAATTCAGTATTTGGTCCATATGTGTTATTTTCCTGTAGATGCTGATTTGAAGTTCCCTATTGGCTATTTGCTCTACTGTGGCATCTAGGAATGGCAGTTTGTTGTTGTTTTCCTCCTCTTTAATGAATTTTATGCCAGTAAGGGCATAATTGATGGTTTTGAAGGTTTCCTCTAATTTGTTTCATTTGGTGATGACAAAGGTGTCATCCACATAGCTGACCCAAAGTTTGGGTTGGATGATTGGCAGAGCTTTTGTTCAAGTCTCTGCTTACTGCCTCTGCTAAGAACCCTGATATCGAAGATCCCTCACGTGTTCCATTGATTTGTCTGTTGGTTTTGTTGTTCAAAGTGAAGTAGGTGGTTAAGCATAGGTCCACTAGCTTGACGATCTTGCTAATGAACTTGGTGTTTGGTGTTTGTGTCTTTGGTTCTTCTAATAGTGCAGTCAGTGTTTCCTTGGCCAGGTTGATGTTGATGGATGTGAACAGGGCTGTTACATCAAAGGAGACCATTATTTCATCCTCTTCTATCTTGGTCTCTTTGCTGTTCAGGAATTCTTAGGTGGAGTGGTGTGAGTCTTCTAAGTATTTTCATCTTTGATGTAGCTCCTTTGCTAATCTGTACATTGGTGTTCTGGGTAGCAAGGCTATGGTTCTGAGGGGAGTTCCTGGTTTGTGAATTTTGGGTCATCCGTAGAAGCGTGGTGTGTTGTACTGTGCATGTCCATTCACGGTCTGATGCATTAGTGACTAAATATTTTGGCATGAAATTTCCTGATTGTATTTACGAAGTCTTTTGTGGGCATCATTAATCATTTCTCTGAGCATTTTGTGGCCATTTTGCTTTGCTGTTCTTTTGGCTAGTGGGCTGCGAAGGGGAGATTTGTATATACGATATTTAGGTAGTTCCTTAGGCATTCATGCAGGAAGTACAGCCATTCATGGGTGGTCCTCTGTCGGATGGCGTTGGTTTCCCATTTTCGGGCGATTTTTAGTGTATTGCACCAATCAGTGTTAGCAAGTTTTGAGAAGATTTGTAGCTCAGGTTGAGGTTCTGGATGTAAGTTTGCTCGCTGAGCTGGAAGGTTCATTTTCAGATGTTTTGTCACCATCCTGTGTAACATCAGCAGTGAGCCTCCAGTGAATCACTGGTGTTAGTTACCCGCTTTCTATTTATGGGTTAAACACATGATGATGTTACCTAGTATGGTGACAAAATGTCTGAAAATGAACCTTTCAGCTCAGCGAGCAAACTTACATCCAAAACTTCAACCTGAGCTACAAATCTTCTCAAAATTAGAGCCAGTCTTGATACCAGAAACTCAGCTGTTCGTGCTACATTCCCTAAGAGTTCATCACCCCCAACATTTTCCAAAACAGCATACTTGCTTGAAATGGGCATAGCCACAGAAGAACCTTGCACTACCTACCTACCCCTCCTACCTTTCCTGGAGAAAACCCATCTACCTGACTGTCTCTGGAGCTTTTCCCCCTTCCTGTAACTGCCATCCATCACATCCCTAGCTCTTGTAAATTTCTCATTGCCTCTAACTGCCACTATAACCGATCCATGCAATCTGATATAATTCACAACCAAAGGGACTTCATGCAGACATAATCATCAGTAACATGGAAACTCTCCCTAAACTCCCACATCTGACAAGAAGAACATACCACTTTTTGCTCGTTCACAATCTGCAGACCCAGAATATAGCACCGTCGTTTGCTGTAAAAAAACAGTGCTCCAGGCTCACTTAGTACTTATGGTTTACATTTTTAAAATTTAATCAAGGGACAGATTTCAATAAAACCTATAATCAAGAACTAACCCACTCTACTTACTACTGGTGAGTTACAGCTAGGTTACATGTTAATACTGTGCACTTATCTGTTCCTGTGCTGTGAGCTCTCCCACATAGGTTCCACCAAGGTCAGCTGTGAATTTTGCTGTTGGTAATTTTTTTCCTCGACACAATTTAATGTCTAGAGATACTTGAACTCAAACTGAAAAGCAAAAATATATCAACAGAATGAATCAAAGGCAGATGAATGGATTTGAGTGTAAATACATCATGTCATCAAATGGTGGAACAGTATTAGGTGGCTGAATAACCTGATCCTGCTTTCATATTCCTATATGAATGGAATGGCAGGACTGCGATCAAGAAAAACATCTTTTACAGAAGCATGATCAATATGGGAATACATTTCCAGATAGTGTAGAGGAAACAAATAAAAGGCTTTAATAATTTCACAAGTAAGTAGATGCAGCTATAAGAGATGAAATTAAAGTTTCACTTTCTGAAATAACTAATAAGAACCAAATAACATACCACACCTGTCATTCACAGGTAATCTTCTGATAATAACATTTTAAAACCTTTTTCTATTCTTTCTGGACTGATATTCCAAAGTTTATCTTTGCTACTATACTGTAGAAAAAGATAAAGACCAATAATTTGAAGGTCACAGCAATAGGTTGGAAAATATGTTATATTGCAGGAGTCATTAGGAGCATTCTGAAAGAACCCTGTCACATTGTAATTGAGGGTTGTGGTGACTTTCAACTGGACAGAAAATGGAGTTGGCATTTTGAGAGAAGGTTTGGATGCTTGGTTGCAACAGTGGAAAAGAACCCGCAAGGCCACTTTACTGTATTTACTTAACTTTTTTCCCTGATATATCTTCAAATCAAATGGTCTGTAAAATTTAGGGGAAAGATGTATAATGATTCATTTTCTGCTGATGGAATCTCATGTAGGCCAGGCCAGGAGCGCAGAATGTCTTCTACAAAGGGCATTAGTGAACTAATTATTTTTCTAAAAAGCAATAAAAGTCAACTGCATCCTTTTAAACTAGCTTTTCTTATTTCAGAATTTTTTTTTCCCACATCTGCCATTGTGAGATTTAAATCAATGCCTCCAGAACACTAGCCTGGAGCTTTAGATTGCATACAGAATGGCACTACCACTATGACATCACTTCCTGTCTACTCTTCAGGGCATGGAGCATTGAAAAACAGCAGTACACATCCTGGTGAGTGCAGCAGATCATTTATTCTCTTGTGATACTGGAACCAGGGTCTCTTGAGCTACTGACAGGTGCTGACCTCTCCAGCCCTCTCTGTCCAGGCTGCCTTTATCAATCCAAAATGACTCTTGTTAGCATCAATGGAGGGAAATCGTTTGCCTTCTTTCATGCACAACCTTCAAGAAAACCTCTACGCATGTATCACCTATATATATATATATATATATATACCAACTGTCATTAATGAAATCATGTCTTTATTGGCAATGTTTTTAAATGTTGCAGTCAAAGAACTTCATTTTAAAATTGGTAGAGAAGATAGTGCTGGCTGTTATGAAGCATGAAAGGTGAGCAAATACCAATCTTGCCCAGGAAGAAATGGGAAAATGCCACATTAGCTCCAAAAGGTGCAAAACCTCTTTTGATAGTTAAACGTAGGGGGCAGATCCTGAAAGTAGGAAAACCCAGCAAGCAATAAGGAGACTTGGTCTTACAAAGAAATGGGATTTTAAAAGTTTGAAAACAGTGGATCACGATAGAACAGCTGGTATTGCAATTTAGAAATTTACTGAAGAACTTAGTGCAGCGTTATATCAGTATGGATTTTGAACAAACTGGTAAACAAAGAAAATGCTTTTCAGAGTTAGCGAACTCCAGAGTAAGTGAATTTAAAACAGCATTGATGAATACAAAAAGAAGCTAAAGGAACAGCAGATTACAAACAATACTGAAATGATACTGATTAAAATTCAACTGACAGCAACAAGAATAAGCATATCAAAAAGAAATGGAAGGAGGAATAATACTTCTTCAAATATCCAAAATGGACCATACAGGACACAAGATTAAAGTTATTGGTCGAGACAATTTTCAAGGTACAAATCTGCTTCAGAACTGAATGTAAAATCAGAACCTGAGCAAATTAATACATTATTGTACTCAATGGGTTTGATTGTGGATGCTGTGATTAATTAGTAGAATCTTAAAGAGTTTCAAGGCAGTTTTAAAAACCTTTGATGATTATTTCTCTCTGTGAACAAACAAAATTCTTGAACATCTAAGAAATGACAGAATAACTTATCTTCCAGGGAAATCCATAGACAATTCCATCAATGACCTCATTAACTGCAAAACTGTGACCATGAAGTTTTGAAATTTGAATTTATAAGAAATAGGATTGTTGGAATTATTGATGAAATGTCATCAGATTTCTTACAGTTCAAAGATGACTTAACTCTGGAGAAAACTATTCAAATAATGCAGGAAGCAGAAATCAGAAAAACTCACAGATGTATCTTAAGAGGAGAAGGTCAATCCTTTCTGTGAAAACAGCAACAGCATCTATTCACTTTATCAGGTAAGTGCATATTAAAGAGGCACATAACAAGTCAACACAAACATTGTGCAAAATGCCAGATGTTAGGAACTGTGTCAGTACTGTGACAGAAGCAGACCTCATTGGCACAGACAATATCCCGGCATGACAAATGAATACTACACAGACTGTTCTACTATAACACACAAATTCGCTATAGCGCGATTCATGAATTGGGATACTGTTTCTAAAGCACAAACTTTTAAAACGTGTGTTGCCTGTAACACGATTATATCGTCAACACTTTAAGCGCTGTTTCTGAATTGTGATTTTGCGATAATGCAGGGGTTGCACAAGAACACAACCAATGCGTTATAGAAGAACTACCAGTATGTGTAGAACTGTACGTCACTTCCAGGAGATGTACATTCATAAAATAATTTCAGAAGAGTGGAAATGCAGGTGATCATGTACATACACATAGGAGAACACAGATCATCAATAGAAACATGCAGGGTAGCACTGGACTGACGATGCTTGACTGGCTACACAGTACCTTTAAAGTGACACTGGTGCCAAGATCCTGCGAAACATGATGAGTACCTCCAGCTCTGCTGAGTAGGACACTGGGCTAACATCAGATGAGAAAGGTACTATAGGGGCATTGTAGGTGGACAGAAAGGCTGGTTTTGCCTGATAGAGCAAGAAAACCCATTCAGTCTTGCAAAGAGCAACCTTCAATTAAATGCAATGAAAATGCTGCTTTGCTAAAATGTGGTAGGATTTCTGTGGAAAATGGGAATTCTATATTAACCTTCCCTTGAATATGACGTATTCATGCTGCTCCTAAAAGTCCTGGTAAGTATGTGGGACTTGTAATTTTGTCGTACTTATTGCTATAATGCATTAAACCATCTTGTTAATTAAGACAAATGCATTTTCTTTGTCATTAGATGATGACCTACTGGTAATTAGACCAGCCATAGATACAGTATGGACAAAGGTGGATTGGTGGTAGAGAATCCTCACCTTGTGCCATATGCTGTCAAAAGTGGAAATTACTGCAGGATGTTAGAAGTAGCAATTGGGGGAAAAAAGTTACCATATAAGTGCATGAGTTCTCAGGTTAGTGAAACAACTGACGCAAAGTGTAAGTGTGCACCATCTCTAAGAATAGAAATATCTTTCCTGATTCAAATAAAAGGGTGTTAATAATATTAGTAGAAAAAACATGCAGTCAAGATTACCCTGCACTGTGTACTGATGAAGAACTGCATATAGAATTTTAAAAGAGCAACAGACATGATTAAAGATAAGCAAAGCATTTTTTTGGATAAGGTCTAAAGGAAGATGACAACACATAGTATATGTTAGAAGTGCTTCTTAAAACTGAGAAAAGCATCACTGTGTTATGAGAGTTCAGATCCAAATGCAGAATATGTTTCTTGTTCATTTCATTTGAATTTTCAAAATACTCTTTTTTTTTATTTTGCTAACTGCAATTATGAAAGTAGTTTGAAATATTTGAGAGTTCAGGAGTGATTATCTTGATGATGCAAAGGATTCCACCACAAAATGGATGTTCTACCAATTTAGCCACAGTTTCTTTGTCTGCTGAGAGACTTTTGCTGCACGGAATGAAAGGAAGTTCTCATGAATGCCGGAAAAACAGAGCAAATCTGGTTATTTGTTTGCAGTTTTGATTCTCTGCATGTTTTAATTAAGGCAGTAATTGTTATCTCGCTATTTCAAATAATTGTCCTCATCTGAACTGTCTCAGGATGTTGTATGCTCAGAGAATCTTAGTGAGCATGTGATGTGTCAAGTTTCAGTGTTATTTTGGGAATTGTGACTGTTCAATTTTCTATGTGGGAGTGGGTTGTGCATAAATATATTTACCTTGAGGGCAATGAGGTCTCTGTGATTTTCAATACGTGTGTAAGTGGCCATCATCTTAGCTCTGACACTGTAAATAGTGATGTAAATATAATCAGTCACTATTCTTCAGAAGGACCTCAGGATGTGATGTCTTTTAGGTTGTCTGCCATGTGATCATTCAGGGAAGTGACAGAACAGAATTAGTAAATAATCTGAGATTGTTCCCTTTTTTTTAAAGAAGCATCTTTTTATGATCAATCCAATATTATTAATGCCTATGTGACTAATTATGCGCTAAATTGTCTTTTGAATTCAAAGATTTCATAAAATGTGAATTAGAAATTAATCTGTTACACTTGACATTTCCGGTGATTAATTCTGAAACATATTGTGGGAGCTGAGTGAAGGAAGTTGTCATCTACATTCCCATCCGCTGGTCCTGGGAGTGATTGATGTGGATGTTTGGAATCCAAAATGGAGAAACTTGGCAATCCCAATACTAATATCCCTCTATTAAATAAAAAATTCTTGTGGGAGAGATTTTTTTTTAAAAATGATAGCTTTTTTAGGGGGAGAAGGCTATATCATTTTGGAATTTATTGATATGTGGGGTTTGTCACATAAGTAGTCTAAATGAGTCAAAATACTTTTATTTCCCTGTGTCTTATCAGTGCTAGCATTTCCCCTGCCATACCTTGTAGAAACTGGAAGGTGTACAGTGAACCATGTTGCAGATAGATTTGTCGTGAAATATTATGTTTAGATTACAACTATCATCTAGCAATGTTGGATGTGACTGGTCTATTACATCAGAAGTAAGTTTATTCACATTTACTATTGTTGTTCAGGGAAAGCAAGTGGTGATGCTGTTTTGGAATACATTAGCCAAGTACATCTTATACCCAAAATTATTGAGTGTTTTTATTGAGTCATCATTAAAAATTCCTGTAAGAAATGAAGGGACTATCACTGGAAATTTCTCTTAAGCTTTCCCACAATAGTAACTCATACTTAGGAGAGTTTTCTTTTCCAATTGCCACAAAAATTATGTTTTTTTTAACATCTTAAGTATTTATTCTGGTGAATTTATTCTGGTGAATTTATTCAGGTATAATGGCTTGCCATAAGGTGGTGCCATAATGGATGTGTTACTGTTTTAAAAATTCTGGTTAATGCTCTATGTACATGGAATCAAATCCCATGACGGGTCCCCTAAGTTTATTTTCTAAAAATCAGCAATTAAAAGCTGCTGATTGTGAAACTATAAATGATTATTTTAAAAAAAAAACTGTTTCAGTATTCCTTTTAGAGAGGGAAATATACAATGCAATCTAGCATATACATGACTCCAAAATACAGCAGTTTCATCAATAAGTATTTTTGCCTTGAGTAGCTCATTTTACCTGACACAACAATGCTTTTTGCCATCATTTGTAACATTGGAAACCAGGCATGGATATCATGACAATTAAGAAACCAATGGATATTTATCACAGTTATGGTTATACAAACATCACATTCACAAGTGCACAGTACTTCAACTAAGGTTGCATTAACCTTGTTGGGGGGCGGGGGGGGGGGGGGGGCACAGTGGCTCAGCGGATATCACTGCTGCCTCACAGTGCCAGGCATCCAGATTCAATTCCAGCTTCTGGCGCCTGTTTTATGTGGAGTTTGCACATTTTCCCTGTGTCTGCATGGGTTTCATCCCACAGTCCAAAGATATGCAGGTCAGGTGAATTGGCCATGCTAAGTTGGACATAGTGTTAGGTGCTGAAAAATGTGTTGCTGGAAAAGCGGAGCAGGTCAGGCAGCATCCAAGGAGCAGGAGAATCGACGTTTCGGGCATAAGCCCTTCTTCAGGAATGTCTGAAACGTTGATTCTCCTGCTCCTTGGATGCTGCCTGACCTGCTGCGCTTTTCCAGCAACACATTTTTCAGCTCTGATCTCCAGCATCTGCAGTCCTCACTTTCTCCATAGTGTTAGGTGCATTAGTCAGAGGGAAATGGGTCTGGGTGAGTTACTCTCTGGAGGGTCGGTGTAGACTGGTTGGGCCGAAGAGTCTGTTTCCACACTGTAGGGGAATCTAACCTAATCTACCTTCAGCATGTGGACTGCAGCCGTTGAAGAAGGCAGCTCACCACCACCTTCTCAAGAGCACCTAAGGACAGGTAATAAATGCCAATGACACCCACATCTCTTGAGTGCACAAAAGAAATATCTTCTATCACCACAGGGTCCCATCTGAAAACTATTAATAAAAAAAGGGGCAGCATGGTGGCTCAGTGGTTAGCACTGCTGCCTCACAGCACCAGGGACCTGGGTTCGATTCCTGCCCTTGGCCACTGTCTGTGTGGAATTTGCACATTTTTCCCGTGAATGCGTGGGTTTCTTCCAGGTGCTCCTGTTTCCTCCCACAATCCAAAGGTGTGCATGCCAGGTGAACTGGCTATGCTAAATTGCCCAAAGTGTTAGGTGCATTAGTCAAGGTAGGGGAATGGGTCAGGGTGTGTTACTTTTCAGAAGGTCGGTGTGGACTTGCTGGGCCAAATGGCCTGTTTCCACACTGTATGGAATCTAATCTTAACAGTTGATGAAGCAGCTGTATGCAGTTGCCTTGCTTCAAGTGATGGGGGAAAGTGAAGTCTGCAGATGCTGGAGACCAGAATCGAAAGGGAGGGGGTGCTGCCTGACCGACTGTGCTTTTCCAGCACCACACTCTTGCTTCAAGTGATGCCAGGTAAGAACATAAATAGAGCAGGAGTAGGCCATCTGCAGACCACCACATCCCCACCATCCCACCCCAAGCCTGCTCCGCCATTCAATAAAATCATGGCTGAAATTTTTGTGGACTCAGTGCCACTTAGCCGCTGGCTCACCATAACCCTTGATTTGTTTACTGTTGAAAAACCTATCTGTCTTTACCTTAAAAACATTCAATGATTAGATTACTTTACAGTGTGGAAACAGGCCCTTCAGCCCAACAAGTCCACACCAACCCACCAAAGCGCAACCCACTCACCCCTTTACCTCACACTACGGGCATTTTAGCATGGCCAATTCACCTGACCTGCACATCTTTGGACTGTGGGAGGAAACCGGAGGACCCGGAGGAAACCCACGCAGATACGGGGAATGTGCAAACTCCACACAGTCAGTCGCCTGAGTCAGGAATTGAACCTGGGTCTCTGGCACTGGGAGGCAGCAGTGCTAACCACTGTGCCACCGTGCCACCCACTGTAGCCTTAACTACTTCAGTAGGCAGGGAATTCCACAGATTTATAACTCTTTGGATGAAGAAGTTCTTCTTTAGCTCAGCTCTAAATCTGCTCCCCATTATTTTGAGGCTGTGTCCCCTACATCTAGATAAAAACCTGAAAAAACTTGGATGTTGTAAATCATAAACAAAAACACAAAATGCTGGCAAAGCTCAGCAGGTCTGATAGCATCTGAGGAAGGGTCACTGTACCTGAAGCATTAACTATCATTTCTCTACACAGATGCAGCCAGAGCTTTTACAGCAATTTCTTTTTCTTCCCCCTAATTCTAGTCTCATCCACCAGTGGAAACAGCCTTGGATAAATTAAGATGGAATCTGCGATTTTTATAACCTCCAGTCACATGTTTTGATACAGTGACAATATTATGAGCATGTCTCTTAAAGGTATAAAGGTATATTGTCTGTGAGCCGTAACACAACTTCCCCACTTTCTCAAAATTAAAAGTTTATGAAAACAAATCAAAGATAAAGCATTCCTTGAGTGCCTCAAAAGGCTTCTCCATGCTTTCATGTATGAGAGTGTGGTTTTCATGCTACTTTTCAGCATGTTGGATAAAGCTGTAATTTTTCAGTTTTAAGGGAAAATGGCTGTATGTAGGCATGTAGGATAGTCACTACTGCCAGACATGATGAGGATTTTGCTTTTAGCAGGCTCTTTTACATCATGCAGAAATGCTTCTGTAAGCCCTCATAACATAAAGAAGCAAGGCATGCATATCACTGTAATTAAAAATCCAACATTCTTCTGTTATAGCTACTGTTATGTACAAATGTTATATTCATAATAAACTGTGTTAATGCTCACTTTTTGTTGTTTTACTGAATGGCATGCTTTTAATAGTATGTCATATTTCAAATGATCCCAGTTAAGATGGAGGCTGAGACTTGTATATCTTCCGATCACATGTTATTACATAATAATGATATCATGGGCATATTTCTTAAAGGTATACTCTAAAATGGAGTATGAGAAAACACACATTTGTCATTTAACTGTCTTTGACTTGGACTAGTGAGTTGTGCAGTTCAAGGACAATTAAGGATTGACCTTTCCAGTAAAACTCTTATTCCACTGAAAAAAATATAATTTCAAGTGAGAATTTCCACATTAACACGTGGGACATACTCCCTGGTTGTCATGCAGTGGTAGTATCTCATGTCTGGACTAAATGTTTTGGGTTCAAGTCCCACTTCAGGACTTGATAACCATGAAATGTATGTCATTATGTGATCAAATATGTAAATTGTCAAGCTGTAACTCCTTCTGGTGTGCCTATGGAGACAGTAGGAATGGGAGAATTTCTTGAATGGTAAAACTATGTGGTAATGGCATTATAATTGCCACCTTATTTTTAAAGACTTAAGCAGGTGCTTGCCATAAGCAAGCATCATCTTTGCTCTGAGAGGATACATGCATACATGTCTGGTCCCAAGGATCAAATAGGGTGCAGATGTGTTTGGACTTTTATTTCCTTTATACATTCTTTTAATGTACTACTTGCTAATCTGAATAGCACACTTCTTCAATGTTAATCTTTTGTATGATTGATATGAAAAGCACATATTGGAGGTTATTCTGAAATGTTATAAAGTTATACATGCTGACAACTCAATAACTCTTCAATGATGCAGTCTTTGTAGATTATAGATAACAGCAGTTGCTGACTACCACCCCCAACTGTGTTCCCTTAAAATTGAAAAGTTACAGCTTTATCCAATGTGCTGAAACGTAGCATGAAAACCTAGCTCTCATGCATGAAAGCATGGAGAAGCATTTTGAGGCACTCAAGGAATGCTTTGTCTTTGATCCAGAAGAAAGTTGCCATTGAAGAATTCTTTAGAGATCTCTACAGCTTCTAAAATATGTTCTTGGTGAGTGCACCCAGGAGGTAAAGCAACAAAATCCTATTGTTCCAACCTTGAACAAATATGTTTCAGTACTGTGTACTGCAAAATAGTTACCACAGACTTCAAATGAATGCTTTCTTCCCTTGTCTGTGAAAGATTCTGTTTTTTGTCAGTACAAAGTTACCATGGCTCCAGTGGGAGCATAACTGATCAGTTTATACACATGTCCTGATCCATTATTTATACTTACAGTGGCAATGTTTAATTTAACAGATCAAGATGCATGGTTTAAAGAAAAAGCTAAAAGAGGTAAAACATCAGACTTGTTTAAAATTCACTATTATGTCACAGCAATATGCATGGAATAAAATTCATCCTGAAGCATATGCTTACTTGCCTTAGAGACTTGGTGCTTCTACAGCGATAATGCACTAATGCTAATTTGTTTCTTCTGGAGAAAATAGGTCTACATGACTTTAAAAATGTCATGAAACAGCACAGTTTTGCAGATCCAATAACAGTGATGAGTGTTGTCAACATCAGCTCTTTAGAAACTTAAAATATTTTGGCTGCTAAATCTGTATACCCATTGAACACAGGGGAACCATCAGATGCTGTGACTTATAATCAGTCATTGTAAAGACTGAGGAAGCATCATTTACAAGAAAGAGGAAGCTGTAAATACAGAATTTGATTATAAAAATGAAGATTTCTCATTGTGTAGGTCAGTCAAATGCATTTGGTAAAGATACTTAGCTATTAAAAGTGAAGAGCTTGCATAAATCAGAATGTAATGTCCATCTTCATGCAAACTTCAGAAGAAAAAAAATGGAGTAGGAGGAAGTCTTAAACTCAAAGGCTTATAGGAATTTCTCCTTGAAGAAAATATAATCTCACCTTCAGTATTTTACCATTTTTGCGATTAGTATATACACACATATCTTGTAAGATTTTTTTCACCTCAGAACCACAATTCAAATCAAGATAACACACTAACGTTAAATGCTTTTTACAGTTAACACATATACTTCTGCATATGAAACATAATGATTAGATCATGGTAATAGAAATGTCACCTTGCCTTGCATTTGAATATGCTCATTAGGTTATGAACAATAAAAGAGAATAATAAACATTGTTTCTCTGTCACACAATTTTCTGTACAAAGTCTTTTTAACTGGAGAGCATACAATTGTTCCCAAATTGTTGTTTGACCTGCATTCAAATTTGTATTAAGATCCTATGTCGAATGTGGTATTGCTTGAAGTGTAATGTGAATGTGATAGTCAACATGAGAATGAAGAGGAATTTGAATGTGATCAAACTTTGGAACTGTAGAGGACAGTGTGCTCCTCAAAGTTACCTCATACAATCAGCTGAAGTGAGCCCCATGCTATTTTGACAACCCTTCTCTATTCTGTTGGCCAGCTAGCTGTCAAAAACGGGTGGATAAAGTTCACTGGCAAATTCCTGTCAGATCAAAAGCTTGAAACATGTAGTCTGCACGTTGACACCCAAATAATTGATGGGGAAGAAATGGGACAACTTCATGGGTGGGAAGATCAGCAATAAATTTGGGAAGCTTTCCAAATTGGGACCTAAAGGAAAACTTTTTCTCCTCCTCTACTAATCAAAGTTTACCTCCTCTGACTCCCCATCACAATTGCTAAAGTGGGCACCTATGAGTCATAAAGTCATAGAGTCACAGGAGTCATTGAGTCATACATTATGGAAGCAGACCCGACAGTCCAACCATTCCATGCCAACCATGTCCCCAAACCAAACTAGTCCCACTTGTCTGCATTTGGCCCATATCCCTACAAGCCTTTCCTATTCATGTATCTGTCCAAATGTCTTTTAAATGTTGTAGTTGTAACTGTACCTGCACCTATCACTTTCTCTGGCAGTTCCCTCCACACATGAACCAGTTTCTGCATAAAAATGTTGCCCTTATGCTCTTTTTAAATCTTTCTCCTGTCACCTTAAAAATATGACCCCTCGTTTTGAACTTCCTTAGCCTAGGGATAAGACATCTGCTCTTCACCTTAACTCTGCTCCTCATGATTTATAATCCTCTATCAGGTCACCCTTAACCTCGTGTGCTCAAGTAAAAAAAGTCCCAGCCCAGCCAGCCTATCTTTATGACTCAAACCTTCCATTCCCAGTAACGTCCTGGTAAATCTTTTCTGAACCTTCTGTAATTTAATAATATCCTTCATATAACAAGTTGACCAGAACTGTACATTGTACTCCAGAAGTGACCTCACCAATATCCTGTACAACCTTAAGATGATGTCCCAATTCCTATACTCAGTAGTCTGAGCAATGAAGGCAAGTGTGTTCAATGTCTTCTTAACCACGCTGTCTACCTGTTGTGTGCTCTGCTTCCTGGAGATTTGGCTCACGCCTTCCATTCCTGACTGCGACCTTCAAGCTGACAGGTTCTCTATACATTGCATGGACTCCATAAGACCATAAGACATAGGAGCGGAAGCAAGGCCATTCGGCCCATCGAGTCCACTCAGCCATTCAATCATGGCTGATGGGCATTTCAACTCTACTTACCCGCATTCTCCCCGTAGCCCTTAATTCCTTGTGACATCAAAAATTTATAAATTTCTGCCTTGAAGACATTTAGCGTCCCAGCCTCCACTGCACTCTGCGGCAATGAATTCCACAGGCCCACCACTCTCTGGCTGAAGAAATGTCTCCGCATTTCTGTTCTGAATTGACCCCCTCTAATTCTAAGGCTGTGTCCATGGGTCCTATCTCCTCGCCTAACGGAAACAATTTCCTAGCGTCCACTCTCTCCAAGCCATGTATTATCTTGTAAGTTTCTATTAGATCTCCCCTTAGTCTTCTAAACTCCAATGAATACAATCCCAGGATCCTCAGCCGTTCCTCATATGTTAGACCTACCATTCCAGGGATCATCCGTGTGAATCCCCGCTGGACACGCTCCAGTGCCAGTATGTCCTTCCTGAGGTGTGGGGACCAAAACTAGAGACAGAACTCTAAATGGGGCCTAACCAGAGCTTTATAAAGTCTCAGTAGCACAACAGTGCTTTAATATTCCAACCCTCTTGAGATAATTGACAACATTGCATTCACTTTCTTAATCACGGACTCAACCTGTATGTTTACCTTTAGAGAATCCTCAACTAGCACTCCCAGATTCCTCTGTACTTTGGTTTTACGAATTTTCTCACCATTTAGAAAGTAATCCATGCTTCTATTCTTTTTTCCAAAGTGCAAGACCTCGCATTTGCTCACATTGAATTCCATCAGCCATTTCCTGGACCACTCCTCCAAACTGTCTAGATCCTTCTGCAGCCTCCCCACTTCCTCAGTACTACCTGCCTGTCCACCTAACTTTGTATCATCGGCAAACTTCGCTAGAATGCCCCCAGTCCCTTCATCCAGATCATTAATATATAATGTGAACAGCTGCGGCCCCAACACTGAACCCTGCGGGACACCGCTTGTCACCGGCTGCCATTCCGAAAAAGAACCTTTTATCCCAACTCTCTGCCTTCTGTCAGACAGCCAATCCTCAATCCATACCAGTAGCTCACCTCGAACACCATGGGCACTCAGCTTGCTCAGCAGCCTCCCGTGTGGCACCTTATCAAAGGCCTTTTGGAAGTCTAGGTAGACCACATCCACTGGGTTTCCCCGGTCTAACCTACTTGTCACCTCTTCAAAGAACTCCAACAGATTTGTCAGGCACGACCTCCCCTTACTAAATCCATGTTTACTTGTTCTAATCTGACCCTGCTCTTCCAAGAATTTAGAAACCTCATCCTTAATGATGGATTCTAGAATTTTACTAACAACCGAGGTTAGGGTAATTGGCCTATAATTTTCCATCTTTTGCCTTGATCTTTTCTTGAACAAGGGGGTTACAACAGCGATCTTCCAATCATCCGGGACTTTCCCTGACTCCAGTGACTTTTGAAAGATCTCAACCAACGCCTCCGCTATTTCCTCAGTCACCTCCCTCAGAACTCTAGGATGTAACCCATCAGGGCCAGGAGATTTATCAATTTTAAGACCTTTTACCCCTATGGGTAAAGCAAAGAACAGTGGGGTATGCTTCCTGATCAACATTTCCTGGTGCTCGAACATAGCGACCCTGGTAAGCCACTGCTCACTGGACTTAGAATACCTTACAGTAAAATGCCATCCCTACTATCTGCAACAAGAGTTCAACTCCGCCATCCTGACAGCAGCCTATGTAGCATTCTTTGCACATGTGAAGAATGCCCTAGATGAAACTTACACAGCCACAAACACTCTAAGTCAAAATTCTCCAAGGCATTATTCATCGTGGTTGGTGATTTCAACCAAGCTAACCGCAAGAGAGTGCTGCCAAAGTACCAACAATATGTCTCCTGCCCCACCAGAGGACTGAACATCCTGGACCACTGCTACACAGCCATCAACGATGCCTACTGCTCTGTCCCCCACCCACACTGTGGAAAATCAGATCACAGCGCTGTGTTCCTCCTCTGAGCTTACAAGCAGGAACTGAAACCGGAGGATCCTTCACAGAAAGAAATACAATGCTGGGTCCGAGGAAGCGGAAAAGTGTCTCAGAGACAGCTTGGAATCGGTGAACTGCACCATGTTCAAGTATTCAGCAGAAAGCCTAGACAAGTACACTACTGTCGTCATGGACTTCATTAGCAAGAGCATACAGGACTGTGTACCAAATAATTAAATCCGAGTGTACTCCAACTGGAAACCCTGGATGAACCAGGAAACCCACTACCTATTGAAGACCAAGTGTGCAGCATTCAAATCGGATGGCCCAGACCTGTACAGATCCAGATACCTTCCGCAAAATCATCAGGGATGCCAAGACGCAGTACTGGAACAAGTCAGAGGCCCAAGCTGTATATACAGACACCAGCTACCTGTGGCAAGGCTTGAACAACATTATGAGATACAAAATGAAGTAGAGCAAGATAGTGGACAAAGACACATTCCTCCCTGATGCGCTGAATGCTTTCTATGCTCAGTTTGAGTGGAATGCCAGTGGTACAGTGATGCCTACTTGGCAGCCCCAAACACATCTGTGCCCACTGTCATCACTCTAGATGTCAGATCGGCCTTCCTGGAAATCAACCCAATGAAAACAACGTGCCTAGACAGTGTCCCCATCCATGACCTCCCAGTCTGCCTCAATTGTCTATGATGCGTCAGCCAATGTAACAGGTCCGCAGTGGATGCCATTTCTGTAGCCCTGCACTCAACCCTGGAATATCTGGACAAGACAACTACGTCAGACTTCTACTCATCGACTACAGCTCTGCCTTTATCACCGTAATCCCTCCCACACTGATCTCAAAAGTCCAAGGCCTTAGTCTCGGCTCTGCCCTCTGCAACTGGATTCGCAGCTTCCTGACCCACAGACCATAATCAGTGAAGATAGACAGCTGCATCTGCTCCACAAAAACACAACAATGGAGCCCCCCCAAGGATGTATACTCAGCCCCCGTTGGGCTCCCTATTGCCAAATTTCAAACAATTGCCAACTAGAAGTTTGCTGACAACACTACCATGGTTGGGCAGATATACAACTTTTATCTCTCCACCCTGGAGGCTTCCTGTCTCCATTCCTGATGAAGGGCTTTTGCCCGAAACATTGATTTTCCTGCTCCTTGGATGCTGCCTGACCTGCTGTGCTTTTCCAGCACCACTCTGATCTAAACTCAGATATCTAACAATAACAAGTGAGAATACAGAAGGGAGATAGAGAGCTTGGTGTTGTATTGCAATGAGAACAACTTCTTTCTCATCGTCAGCAAAACTAAAGAATGGATCATTGACTTCAGAAAGAACGGAGGAGAACACACTCCCATCCACATGAACAGAACTGAGGTTGAGAGGGTGGAAAGTGTTAAGTTCCTAGGAGCAGTGATAACCAACAACCTATCCTGAACCTCCCACGTAGATGTGATGGTCAAGAAGGCACAACAATGCCTCTTCTTCCTTAGGCAGCTCAGGAAATTCGACATGTCCATAAGGACCCTCACCAACTTCTACAGATGCACTATAGAAAGCGTACTGTCTGGGTGCATAATAGCCTGGTATGGCAACTGCTCGGCCCAGGACTGTAAGAAACTACAGAAGTTGGTGTGCACAGCCCAGACCATCACAGAAACCAACCTCCATCCATGGAATCCATTTATACCTCTTGTTGCCACAGAAAGGCTACCAACATCACCAAAGACCCATCACACCCCAGTAATATACTCCTACAACCTCTTCCATCAGGCAAAAGATAGAGAAACTTGAATACACACACCAGCAGGGTCAGGAACAGCTACTTCCCAGCCATTATTAGATTGATGAACCGATTCTCTAACTTCATATAATGCTGATCTTGCTAATGTTGATCTTACCTAGCGCACACCCTGTGCAATGCTATCTGTATATATCCAATGACCTTTTTTCACCCCCTGATCTATATGTCCTTGCTTACTACGATCTACCTGTACTGCTCATAAGCAAAGCTTTTCACTGTACTTAGGTACACATGACAATAAATAAATCAAATCAAATACCTATGATGAAAATTTCAAAGAATTATGTACTTGAACACCTAGGTCTCTCTGTTCTACACTAGTGGCCCTATTTTTAATTGTATAAGTCTTGCCCTTGTTTGTTTTACAAAATGCAATATTTTATATTAATCTAAATTAAGCTCTATCTGCCATTGCTCAGCCCATTGACCCAATTGATCAAGATCTCGTTGTAATATAAGATAACCATCTCACCGTCCACTATACCACCAATTTTGGTGTCATCCGCAAACTTGCTAAACATGTCTCCTTATTTCTCATCTAAATCGTTTATATACATGACAAACAAAAGAGGACCCAGAACTGATCCCTGTGGGACACTGCTGGTCACAGGCCTCCAGTCCAAAAAGCAACCCTCCTCAAACCAATTTTGTATCCAATTGGCAAGCTGTCCGTGAATCCCATGTGATTTAACTTTACTAAATACATCTACCATATCAAAAGTTTTACTTACCCCTGTCCAGATGGAATTCACATTGGCCCCTGGGTTCTGGACCGCCCATTGGAGCCTGTGCCCCACAACCTGAGCCGCCTCCGGAGTTTTAGTTTTGTCCCCTTCAGGGACGTGACATGGTGGGCCGTGTATCAGGCAGCTGTACACCATCTACCTCTTCTCCCTCATCCACCACCCAGACACACTTTGGCATGCCCATTTGCCACTGGGCAGTGGGGATCCCCAGTGGAGGGCTCTCTACATGGGAGTCTTCCCCCTTTCTCTCATGGATCTGGGGTAGAGAGTGCTGCACACGGCAGTCCCCTGCAAACGCAGTTCAAGGTGGTTCACAGACTCCTAGCCCAACTGCTTGTTCGGTGGTACTGGGGAGTCCGTGGACCATATACATATGGGGTGCAGGCAATTGCACTCCCATTTTTAGTTTTCTAGACAACCTTCTCCTTTGTTTTTGGCTGCACTTGAGCCCGACTTATTAAGAGCACTCAACATGGCTTTGTGGAAGGGAAATCATGTCTCATATACTTGATAGAGTTTTTGGGGAGGTAAAAAGATTGATGAAGGCAGAATGGTAGACATTGTCTACATAGACTTCAGTAAAGCTTTTGATATTTAATTTTTTTTTACATGTGGCGAGTCTTTGACACTGACCCAGCTCCCTCAGAGCCAGCTCTCAGAGTGAACCGAACCTCTGACACCCCTGTTCTTTTTTTGTTGTGGTGTGTGCTAGTGCAGGACACAGTGAATGAATAATGAGTGCATAGAACTTTATTCATGTTCCACAACCAGGAAGAAAGGAAACATCTGAGTGGCCAGTGACAAGCAGTGCCCTTCACATCAAAGGGCAATGCTGTGTGATCAAAAAGTGAAAGAGGAGGGCAGGGACAAAATCAAAATAGAGTTGGAGAGGGAAATAAAACACTCCACACCCCGCAGTGCCCACCTCTCCCTGAAAATCTCAAGGATGTTGGTAGACACTATGTTCTCCTTCTCCAGGGACGCCTAAGCTTGAGCGGAAGAGGGGCAGGCAATCGGCCATAATGACCCCCTCCATGGCCCGTTGCCTGGACCTGCCAGGCTCAGGGGCAGACCCATGCAGAGGTCCTCTGACCTACCCTCCCCCCTCCAAACTGGGTGCTCAAAGATCAGGAGCATCGGGCTCAAGTGCATGTAAATCCTATCTTTCAGAATTATCTCCAACTCCTACCCGCCATTAATGCTCGAGTGACAGGTCTAAAGTTCCAAGACTTCTCCTTAAGTAAAGGCACAACATTAGCCACCCTCTAGTCCTCCAGTACCTCACCCGTAATTATCGATGATAATAACTCTGTTGGGGCCCCACAATTTCTTTTCTAACTTGCCACAAAGTCCTGGAATAAACTTGATTAGGTCCAGGAAATTTATTCACCTTTATGTTTTCTAAGACCTCCAGCACCTCTTCTGTTTTCAAAACATCAATATTTATTTCCCCGACTTTTCCAGCCTCCACTTCTTTCTCCACAGTAAAAACTGATGCAAAATATTCATTTGGGCGTCTCTCCCATCTCCTGAGGTTTAACAACATAGACAACCTTGTTGAGCTTTAAGGGGGCCTATTCCCTCCCTAGTTACTGCTTTGCTTTTAATGTACTTGTAGCATTTCTTTGGATTATCCTCAGGCTCCCCTTTTTGCCCTCCTAGTTTCTGTCTTAAGAATGCCTCTACACACTTTATACTCTTCAAGAGATTCATTTGATCCCAGTTGTCTATATCTAACTGATGACTCCTTATTATTTTTGACCGGAACCTCAAACTCTTTATTCATCCATTGTTCCCTAATCTTGCCAACCTTACCTTTTAGTCTAACAGGAACATAATGCTTCCAAATTCTCATTATCACACTTCTGAAAGCCTCCTACTTGTCAGTCAGTCTTTTACCTCTGAACAATCTACTCTGATCAACTTTTTAAAATTTGCCTTTCTCCAATTAAAAACATTAACTTTTATGGAAGACCTATCCTTTTTCTGTTTTAAAACTAACAGAATTACAATCACTGGTCCCAAAGTGTTCCCCAACTAACATTTCATTCATCTGCCCTGTCTTATTTCCCAAGAGAAGGTTATTGTTTTGCTCCTTCTCTCATTTGTAAAATTACATATTGATGAAGAAAATTATCTTGAACACCTCTAACAAATTCTTCACCATCCAAGCCATTAACACAGTGGTGGTCCCAGTCAATGTATGGAAAATGGCAATCCCTTTTATAAAAACTCTATTATTCTTACGAAGGTCTGAGATCTCTCTTGATATTTACTCTTCAATTTCCCTCTGACTGTTGGGGATCCAATCGTACAATCCAATCAAGATGATACTCTTTTCTTATTTCAAAATTCTACCCATATAGCTTCACTGGAAATTCCTTCAGAAATGTCCTCTCTAAGTACAGTAGTAATGTTTTCCTGAATCAACAACAGAATTCCCCCTCTTCTCTTGCCTTCCTTTCTATGCTGGCTATGGCATCTAAAACCTAGAATATTGAGCTGCCAGTTTTATCCCTCCCTCAGCCAAGTTTATGCAATAGCTATGAGGTCACAGTCCCATGTTCCTATACATGCCCTGAGTTCATCAACTTTACCTGTAAAACTCCTTGCATTAAAATAATTGCAGTTTAATTCTTCAGTTACTTCACTCTCTGACTTGCTCTAGTCCATCCTTTAGAATGATCTTGCTCTTTTTGTATTCAGAACCATCCTCATCTGCATTTCTATTTTTACTGCTACTTGGGAACAACCACACTCCACCACCCCAATTAATTCAAAGGTTCCCAAAATAAAGTAGAAAATCTCCCCGCCAGGCTATTGGTCCCTTTCCATTTCCGGTGAAACTCATCCCTTTTGAACAGGTCTTTTCTGCCCCAAAAGAGATCCGAACGATCCAAAAATCTGAATCATTGCACATTGCAGTGTTTCTTCAGCCATTGATTTATTTATCCTGTCTTTTTATTCCCACTGACATGAGAACGTGGCAACGGAATTAAACTGGAGATTACTACCTTTTGAAGTTTGCTTTTTAACCTCCTACCTAACCTCTTCTATTCACTGAGCAAATCTTTAAACCTTTTCCTAACAATATTGTTCTTACCAATGTGCACAACAACTTCTGACTTCTTACTCTCCCCTTTGACAATATACTTTGATCATTTTGAGACGTCCTTGACCCTGGCACCAGGAAGGCAACATAGTATCCTGAATTCATGGTCACAGCCGCGGGATCTCCTGTCTGTGCTCCTGACAGGAGAATCCCCATAACAATTATTCTTTTAAATCTTGATAAACCCCACTTAACGCTCCGAAAGCTAGTGTGCTTCCAATTAAACCTGCTGGACTATAACCTGGTGTTGTGTGACTTTTAACACTTAACATAGGATTTGTTCTTAGTCCCCAATATCTGACTGCCATTTCTATTTTCCTCTGAGGGTCTATTCCTTCAGTAGTACCCAAAACAGAATATCAATTTGAGAAAGAAATAGCCACATGAGACTTCTGAAAAATCTTCTAATAGTTCCTGACAGTAACCTCTCTACCTGACTGATACTGCTTTGTAACCACCTCTCTCAACCTACTAACCATCACACTCCAAACTCCTCAGTGGGATTAAACTTAAAAAGAAGTTCATAAAAGAATATATATTTAAAAGATACCCTTTCTTACCCAAAAATTTTAATTTTAAGCATGCAAAACATAAAAGAAGCATACTTA
Source organism: Chiloscyllium plagiosum (assembly GCF_037043375.1). NCBI lineage: Eukaryota > Metazoa > Chordata > Chondrichthyes > Orectolobiformes > Hemiscylliidae > Chiloscyllium > Chiloscyllium plagiosum. The sequence goes on from NW_028270174.1 coordinate 25,867,327, forward strand.
AACATTTGAAATGTTAGAAGAAAAATCCAGCATTTAGTTAAAGCTCCATCAACTGAGAAAAGCCTCATCTTCAAATCAGTCAGCTTTCAAATCTCCGGGTCTCAGAAAAGAAATACTGATCCCTGATCTGTATCATTAGACAGGCATGGGAACAGGCAGATTGATCAAATGCCATCAATGTCCCACTGAAATCATAGGATCCCAATTTCCATTCATTAATCACACCTATGTTGCTGAAGAACAGGGACCAGTTAGGATGCTGGTAGAGAACAGGATGCAATTTTTGTGTAACTATTTCATCCATACCCCTATCCCATTCTCACAGGCAGGATAAATTATGATTCCTCCTTGAGAGTATAGGCCATGTGTGTATTTTTTAATTGTGTTGTTTTTGCTCAACTATAAATACAGTTGAGAGGTTCTCACAGTGTGTTGTAATTCCTAAAGATTTAAACATGCTCATTAGACAGCAGGCATTACTGGAAATGTTGTGGAGATGTGGTCATTTAATTAATCAGAGAATTTATTATTTAAATCAATTTGTTACTGCGCTTGTTTTCTCTTCTCTTTTCTCCTTTTTCACTTTTAAGTTACGTACCTCTTGTCGAAGAGCTCAGTCGTGGTGATGATATCAGGGGCAGCAAGTGGGAACAGCGCGGACCCATGGCGATCAGTGAGAGGGCTCAGCGCAGGATCAGGATGGTCAGTGAGAGGGCTCAGCGCAGACTCATGGCGGTCAGTGAGAGGGCCCAGCGCAGGATCATGATGGTCAGTGAGAGGGCCCAGCGCAGGCTCATGATGGTCAGTGAAAGGGCCCAGCGCAGGATCATGGCGATCAGTGAGAGGGCCCAGCGGAGGCTCATGATGGTCAGTGAGAGGGCCCAGCGCAGACTCATGGTGATCAGTGAGAGGGCCCAGCGCAGGCTCATGGCGGTCAGTGAGAGGGCCCAGCGCAGGCTCATGATGGTCAGTGAGAGGGCCCAGCGCAGGCTCATGGCGATCAGTGAGAGGGCCCAGCGCAGGCTCATAATGGTCAGTGAGAGGGCCCAGTGCAGGCTCATGATGGTCAGTGAGAGGGCCCAGTGCAGGCTCATGATGGTCAGTGAGAGGACCCAGCGCAGGATCATGATGGTCAGTGAGAGGGCCCAGCGCAGGCTCATGGTGGTCAGTGAGAGGACCCAGCGCAGGATCATGATGGTCAGTGAGAGGGCCCAGCGCAGGCTCATGATGGTCAGTGAGAGGACCCAGCGCAGGATCATGATGGTCAGTGAGAGGGCCAAGCGCAGGCTTATGATGGTCAGTGAGAGGACCCTTACAGACTCATGATGGTCAGTGAGAGGACCCTTACAGACTCATGGTGGTCAGTGAGAGGGCACTTACAGACTCACGGCGGTCAGTGAGAGGACCCTTACAGACTCATGGCGGTCAGTGAGAGGGCCCAGCACAGACTCATGGCGGGCAGTGAGAGGGCACTTACAGACTCATGGCAGTCAGTGAGAGGGCTCAGCACAGACTCATGGCGGTCAGTGAGAGGGCCCAGTGTAGGCTCATGGCAGTCAGTGAGAGGGCTCAGCGCAGACTCATGGCGGTCAGTGAGAAGGCCCTTACAGACTCATGGCGGTCAATGAGAGGGCCCTTACAGACTCATGGCAGTCAGTGAGAGGGCTTAGTGCAGACCCATGGCGGTCAGTGAGAGGGCCCAGCACAGGCTCATGGTGGTCAGTGAGAGGGCTCAGCGCAGACTCATGATGGTCAGCAAGACGGCTCAGTGCACGCTCATGGTGGTTAGTGAGAGGGCCCTTACAGATTCATGGCAGTCAGTGAGAGGGCTCAGTGCAGGCTCATGGCGGTCAGTGAGAGGGCCCAGCGCAGGCTCATGGCGGTAAGTGGGAGGGCACAGTGCAGGCTCATGATGGTCAGTGAGAGGGCCCAGTGCAGGCTCATGGCGGTCAGTGGGAGGGCCGAGCGCAGGCTCATGGTGGTCAGTGAGAGGACCGAGCACAGGCTCATGGCGGTCAGTGAGAGGGCTCAGTGAAGTCTCATGATGGTCAGTGAGAGGGCCCAGTGCAGACTCATGGCAGTCAGTGAGAGGGCCCTTACAGACTTATGACGGTCAGTGAGAGGGCCCAGCGCAGGCTCATGGCGGGCAGTGAGAGGGCCCAGTGCAGACCCGTGGCGGTCAGGGAGAGGGCCTTTATAGACTCATGGCAGTCAGTGAGAGGGCTTAGTGCAGACCCATGGCGGTCAGTGAGATGGCCCAGCACAGACTCATAGTGGTCAGTGAGAGGGCTCAGCGCAGACTCATGATGGTCAGTGAGAGGGCTCAGTGCAGGCTCATGGTGGTCAGTGAGAGGGCCCTTACAGATTCATGGCAGTCAGTGAGAGGGCTCAGTGCAGGCTCATGGCGGTCAGTGGGAGGGCGCAGCGCAGGCTCATGGTGGTCAGTGAGAGGGCCCAGCGCAGGCTCATGGCGGTCAGTGGGAGGGCACAGCGCAGGCTCATGATGGTCAGTGAGAGGGCCCAGCGCAGGCTCATGGCGGTCAGTGGGAGGGCACAGCGCAGGCTCATGGTGGTCAGTGAGAGGGCCGAGCACAGGCTCATGGCGGTCAGTGAGAGGGCTCATTGAAGTTTCATGATGGTCAGTGAGAGGGCCCAGTGCAGACTCATGGCAGTCAGTGACAGGGCCCTTACAGACTTATGACGGTCAGTGAGAGGGCCCAGCGCAAGCTCATGGCGGGCAGTGAGAGGGCCCAGTGCAGACCCGTGGCGGTCAGTGAGAGGGCCCTTACAGAATCATGACGGTCAGTGAGAGGGCCCTTACAGATTCATGGCGGTCAGTGAAAGGGCCCAGTGCAGGCTCATGGTAGTCAGTGAAAAGGCCCCGCGCAGACTCATGGCGATCAGTGAGAGGGCTCAGTGCAGACTCATGGCGGTCAGTGAGGGGCCCCTTACAGATACATGGCAGCCAGTGAGAGAGCCCTTACAAATTCATGGTGGTCAGTGAGAGGGCCCAGCGCAGGCTCATGGCGGTCAGTGAGAGGGCTCAGTGCAGACTCATGGCGGTCAGTGAGAAGGTACTTACAGACTCATGGCGGTCAGTGAGAGGGCCCAGTGCAGGCTCATGGCGGTCAGTGAGAGGGTTCTTACAATTTCATGGCAGTCAGTGAGAGGGCATTTACAGACTCATGACGGTCAGTGAAAGGGCCCTTACAGATTCATTGCAGTCAGTGAGAGGGCTTAGTGCAGACTCGTGGCGGTCAGTGAGAGGGCCCAGCACACGCTCATGGCGGTCAGTGAGAGGGCTCAGCGCAGACTCATGGCAGTCAGTGAGAGGGCCTGGTGCAGACTCATGGCGGTCAGTGAGAGGGCCCAGCGCAGACTCATAGCAGTCAGTGAGAGGGCTCAGCACAGGCTCATGATGGTCAGTGAGAGGGCTCAGTGCAGGCTCATGGTGGTCATTGAGAGGGCCCAGTGCAGGCTCATGGCGGTCTGTAGTGGGCCCTTACAGACTCACGGCGGTCAGTGACAGGGCCCACTACAGACCCGTGGTGGTCAGTGAAAGGGCCCTTACAGACTCATGACGGTCAGTGAGAAGGCCCTTACAGACTCATGGCGGTCAGTGAGAGGGTCCTTACAGATTCATGGCAGTCAGTGAGAGGGCTTTGTGCAGGCTCACGGTGGTCAGTGAGAGGGCCCAGTGCAGACTCATGGCGGTCAGTGAGAGGGCCATTACAGATTCATGGTGGTCAGTGAGAGGGCTTAGTGCAGACTCATGGCGGTCAGTGAGAGGGCCCAGCACACGCTCATAGCGGTCAGTGAGAGGGCTCAGCGCAGACTCATGGCGGTCAGTGAGAGGGCCCTTACAGATTCATGGCGGTCAGTGAGAGGGCTTAGTGCAGACTCATGGCGGTCAGTGAGAGGGCCCAGCACACGCTCATGGCGGTCAGTGAGAGGGCTCAGCGCAGACTCATGGCGGTCAGTGAGAGGGCACTTACAGATTCATGGTGGTCAGTGAGAGGGCTTAGTGCAGACTCATGGCGGTCAGTGAGAGGGCCCAGCACACGCTCATGGCGGTCAGTGAGAGGGCTCAGCGCAGACTCATGGCGGTCAGTGAGAGAGCCCTTACAGATTCATGGTGGTCAGTGAGAGGGCCCTTACAGACTCATGGCAGTCAGTGAGAGGGTTTAGTGCAGACTCATGGCGGTCAGTGAGAGGGCCCAGCATGTGCTCATGGCTGTCAGTGAGAGGGCTCAGCGCAGACTCATGGCGGTCAGCGAGAGGGTCTCTACAGATTCATGACAGTCAGTGAGAAGGCCCTTACAAACTCATGGCAGTCAGTGAGAAGGCTTAGTGCAGACCCATGGCAGTCAGTGAGAGGGCCCAGCACACGCTCATGGCGGACAGTGAGATGTCCCAGCACAGACTCAGCGCAGACTCATGGCGGTCAGTGAGAGGTCCCAGTGCAGGCTCATGGTTGTCAGTGAGAGGGCCCAGCGCAGGCTCATGACGGTCAGTGAGAGGTACCTTACAGACTCATGGCAGTCTGTAAGAAGGCCCAGCACAGACTCATGGTGGTCAGTGAGAGGGCCCTTACAGACTCATGGTGGTCAGTGAGAGGGTCCAGCACAGATCAATGGTGATAAGTGTGAGTGCCCAGCACAGACTCATGGCAGCGGTGTTAGAGAGAGTTTGGGTTCCCGGCAACCTTTGCATTGACGAAGTGATCCTCGTGACAACACCTGGCTGCTGTGGTAGAGGTGAGTTTGGTTTCCTGGCAGCGTCTATGAACATCACAGAATGGTGAAGGCAGCAGCGGAAGTAAGTTCAGGCCCAGTATGAGACCCTGCTGCATCAGCAGTCCAGGCCCAAAGCTGACTAATGGTAATGGCTGAGTCATGTTTAAGCCGGTGCAGTACTCAGTGGAATCGGTAGTGTGGACTTAGAGTGGTGAGACTGTCAGTGGAGGTGAGAGTGACCACTTCCATTCCAGTAGCAGTGGCAAAGGGGCCTCATGTCTGGCCACGAGGCCAGTGGCACATGGCAGAGCACTTAACAGGAAGGACATAAAGTTGAACAGTTTTTCTTATCTCTTTATTCTTCTGCCTTTATAATCTATATCTTGGTTTATTTTTCCATGTTTTAGGAAGGCACCAGAAAGTGGCAACATTTTTCACTGTTGCTTGTAAAACGATGTGAGACAATAAACAAAATCAAATAAATTAAATATAAATTCCACCTTCTTTTATTTTCCCTCTGCTTTCTGAATGAATTTTCCTTATTATGTTGCAGCTTCTGGTTTGACACTCACAATTTGCTTAAAAGGGAATGAGTCAAACTGCTTGGATCATACAGATGGTGATGATTTGCCAACAATGCAAAACGTTTCCCTCCCTGATGGAGGTGAATTGTGGCTTTTGGCCAAATGAAACAGAGATAGATGATCAAACAGGTGACCATTCTTATCTTTATAACTCAGATCTAAACCATATTCATAAAACTGAGCTGTCGAGGTAGCAGATAGATTGCAGTTTACTTTAGTCTGTGAAGAATAGCTTTTAGTTGATGGTTGCTATTCAGCCATCAGTAGTGCATCATTTCATGAAAATGGATTGAATGGTTAAGTTAATGTCATTTACAAGCATTGTCAGTGAGCATATCAGTCAGAGTGAATGATGATCGCAAATTTTGTTCTAAAGTGCTAATTCAGAATGCAATTTATGTCCTAAACCAGTGCGAGTCAAGTTTTTTTTTTAATTACCATTCTCCCCACATAGATTGTTTCACAGAATGACCTGTGGAGACATTTATATAAAGGAAATACTTGCATTTATATAACATCTTTTATGACACAAGACATGCAATACAACCTACACCCAATGATGTTTCAGATAGCGAAGTCACGTTTGTAATTTAGGGAGCCATAGCAGACAATATTTACAAAGCAAGCAGAAGGACAAGTTACCAGGGTCTTCCCAGACCATAGGATTGCTGTCTCATTAGAGAGAGACGACCAGCAGTGATTTAGCCTGAATGTTACTACACCTCACATGAGGAGGGAGATGGAGAAGCAAAGGACTTAATGACAACCTCAGATGGTGCGCATGATTTAGAGATGCCAGTGTTGGACTGGGGTGTACAAAGTTAAAAATCACACAACACCAGGTTATAGTCCAACAGGTTTATTTGGAAGCACTAGCTTTTGGAGCGCAGCTCCTTCATTAGGTGGTTGTGCAGGAAAAGATCACAGGACACAGAATTTATAGCAACGGTTTACAATGTGACGCAACTGAAATTATATATTGAAAGCGGACATGGATTTTTTTGTTAAGTATCTAATCTTTTAGAATAACCACATTAGTTTCAGTTCTCTCATTTGTAAATCCCGGAACTTTTTTTTTAAAAGTTACATTCTCAAGTGAACTTTAACAATAGGTACCATGTCAGCTCAAATAATGTGAGGTGTCCTGTGTGAGGCTGTCTGTGTCCCAATGTTCAGACTGATTCTAATTCTAAAAAGGGATTTACAGAACCTTACATGGATTCATGCAGTTTTGAGCAAAATAAAATGTAATTCTGCAAATACAAATTCACCCCACAATCTTATGTGTGTGTGTGTGTCTGTATTTCAGCACTCTACACCAGCATCCCCCACAATGATGTCTTCGGAGCAACAGCCTCAGTACTCAACACCAACAAATACCAATCTTCGAGCACCATCCGATAACTCATCCACTTTATCCTCGACCACAACATTTTCACCTTTGACAACCAGTTCTTCATTCAGATACACGGAATAGTCATGGGGACCAAATTTGCACCCCAATATGGCAACATTTTCATGTACAGGTTCGAACAAGACGTCTTCTCTATGCAGGACCTCCGACCAACACTATATACCAGGGATATTGATGACATTTTCTTCCTCTGGACCTATGTCGAGGCATCACTGATAAAACTACACAGTGACATCAACAAGTTTCATCCCACCATCAAACTCACCATGGACTATTCTTTATGGTGTAGGTTTGCTCGCTGAGCTGTAGGTTTGATATCCAGACGTTTCATTACCTGACTAGGTAACATCATCAGTGGTGACTTCCAAGTGAAGCGAAGCTGTTGTCTCCTGCTTTCTATTTATATGTTTGTCATGGATGGGGTTTGTGGTGATGTCATTTCCTGTTTGTTTTCTTTGGGGTTGATAGATGGTATCTAGATCTATGTGTTTGTTTATGGCGTTGTGGTTGGAGTGCCAGGCCTCTAGGAATTCTCTGGCATGTCTTTCCTTAGCCTGTCCCAGGATAGATGTGTTGTCCCAGTCAAAATGGTGGTGTTTTTCATCCGTGTGTAGGGCTACGAGGGAGAGAGGGTCGTGTCTTTTTGTGGCTAGCTGGTGCTCATGTATCCTGGTGGCTAACTTTCTTCCTGTTTGCCCTATGTAGTCCTTGCATGGAATTTTGTAGACGATGTTGGTTTTGTCCATGGGTTGTACTGGGTCTTTTAAGTTTCTTATTTTTTGTTTGAGAGTGTTGGTGGGTTTGTGTGCTACTAGGATTCCGAAGGGTCTTCGTAGTCTGGCTGTCATTTCTGAGACTTCTTTGATGTATGGTAAGGTGGTTAGGGTTTCTGGCTGTGTTTGGTCTGTTTGTCGTGGTTTATTCTTGAGGAATCTGCGGACTGTATTTTTTGAGTAGCCGTTCTTCTTGAATACGTTGTATAGGTGGTTCTCCTCTGTTTTCTGAAGTTCGTCTGTGCTGTAGTGTGTGGTGGCTCGTTGGAATAGTGTTCTGATACAGCTTTATTTGTGTGTGTGGGGGATGGTTGCTGGTGTAGTTAAGTATTTGGTCAGTGTTTGTCGGTTTTCTGTATACGCAGGTTTGTAGTTCTCCGTTGTCCTTTTGATTGTGACGTCCAGGAATGCGAGTTTGTTGTCGGTTTCTTCCTCCTTGGTGAATTTTATGCCTGTGAGGGTGTTCTTGATGATGTTAAATGTCTCTTCTTTCTTGTTTCGTTTTGTGATGACAAAGGTGTCATCTATGTAGTGGACCCACTACTCTTTATAATGCCTTTTTCTTGGGCACATGCATCTCCATCAAGGATGGGCACCTCAGCACCTCACTCTACTGCAAATCCATGGATGACCCTCACAATACTACACTTCTCCAGCTTCCACCCAAAACATATTAAAACAACCATCCCCTATGTGCAAGCCTTACGCATACACAGGATCTGTTCAGATGAGGAGGAATATGACAGGCACTTGGAAGTACTCAATTACCCTCATAAGAACAGGGTATGATACTCAACTCATCGACTACCAGTTCTAATAGGCCACAGCGAGAAACTGTAGTGACCTCCTCAGGAGATAGACATGATCTACAACCGACAGGGTACCCTTCGTTGTCCCATACTTCCCAGGCGCCAAAAAACTGTGCCATGCTCTTCACAGCCTGCAACACATAATCAATGAGGATGAGCACCTCACCAAGTCCATCTCTACACCTCCACTTCTCACCATTAAACAACTGCCAAACTTCAAACAGATCATTGTTCACAACAAGCTGCACAGTTTTCATGACAAAACCGTGCAACCCTGTCATGGCAGACACTGCAAGACGCGTCAGTGTTGACATGGATACCACCATTACACGTGGGGACACCACCCACCATGTACACGGCAGGTACTCATGTAACTCATCCAACATTGTTAATCTTATATGCTGCAGACAAGGATGCCACTTTAGTGAGACCAAGCAGAAGCTACGGCAATGGATGAATGGACTCCCCATAACAATCACCAGCCAGGAGTGTTCCCTTCCAGTCGGAGAACATTTCAGCAGTCCGGGACAGTCAACCTCGGACCTTCAGGTGACCATCCTCCAAGGGAAGGTAAAAAAAAAGGTTAGAGAAAGAAATTGTAAATAGTCGGTAGTTAATTAATCTCTGTTATACTTTAAGAAATAAAGTTGTTAATTTTTACTTTATTTAGGACAAGCAACAATACAAAGTTGCCAAGCAGAGACTGATAACCAAGATTGGTATCCATGGGGATGGCCTCAACTGGGATTTTCGATTCATGTTAAACTACAGGTGACCCCACTGCACCACACACACACACAAATAAGTTTGTGGGTGAATTTGTACTTGCAGAATTGAATTTTATTTTGCTCAAAAATTGCATGAATCCATGTTAGATCCTGTAAATCCTGTTTTTAGCAATAGAATCAGTCTGAACATTGGGGCACAGACAGCCTTACACAGGGCACCTAACATCTTCAATGCATTATCTGAGCTGACATTGCACCTATTGTTAAAGTTCACTTGAGAATGTAACTTTAAACAAAATGTTCTGGGATTTACATCTGTGTTATGAAGATGTGGGTGTACTTTAAGAGAGTTCAAAGCAGCAGAACTACCAGACACAGCACCAAGTATACTCAAAAAGGTTACAGTGCAACACTGGCTTGAACAACTTGATTAGTTCGTTGCTTGGAGACAAAAAAATATATTTGAATTCAGCCAATCAAATAAATTATACCCGAAACATGTCAAACTCCAATCAAGTTTGAATTTGTGTATATTGACAATATTCAGGGCCAATGACAAAATCCGATGCTCTGGAGTATAGAACCGGGGAAAATTGAACATTAAGAGGAGAACTGCCACGATCCAGCATGTAAACAGACTGCCTGAAAAATAGCTCCCTTAAAAAGGCACCTTTTCGATCAGTAACCTGTAAAGCAGAAATTCCTAACCAGAAGAAAAGAGACACAGGAAGGTCTGAAGACAAGAACCAAAAGCTGTCTGGTTTTGAGATAAGAAGTGTTGTGTTGTAAATCTTAATTGGGAATTTTATCAGACTAGTAATTTAGAAGGGAAGGTAAAAAAAAGGTTAGAGAAAGAAATTGCAAATAGTCGGTAGTTAAGTAATCTCTGTTATACTTTAAGAAATAAAGTTGTTAATTTTTACTTTAAATATTTCTTGTCCACTCAATTTTTACAGGTTACTGCACTGATAAATCTTTTCTGGGTTGCTGGTTTTAAATTAAACAGGTGAATTTACCCCATGTTGCAACAGTTTGGGGGGCTCAGGTCTGTGATTTGAACTGGTTGAAACAGATTTGAATAGATTTGGGGGGTACAAAAAATCCCAGCAGATTTAAACACTTGCAGGTTAGTGTCCTAGATCTTTAAATAAAATGCAGGTGAGACAAATTGTTTAATTTTGGTGACTTGTGGCTGATTAAACTAAAAGTGAGAGAAATGGCTCTTAAAATTGTAAAAGAAGTTCTGGGATTGGAAGATGATTCTTAAATTTGCCAAAAAAGTTTGAAAGGAAAGAAAAAGGCCATACTTTTAGAATTAGCAAATAAGTTAGATTTGCGTATAAGCAAGGACAAAAGTAAAGCTGAAACTGTAAAGGGGTTACTCCAACACTTAGGTATGTCAGCGAAACAGACAAGTGCAATAGAGGTAGAAAAGCTTCAATTACAATTGAGGAAAATTGAGTTAGAAGGCAAACAAAGGGAGAGAGAAAGGGAAAGGGAGAGAAGAGAGGAGAGAGAGAAAGAGAAAGAGAAAGAGAAAGAGAGAGGAGAAAGACAGAGAGAAGAAAAAGAGAGAGAAGGTTCTTAGCTGAGCAAAGAGAGAGAAGAAAGGGAGAGAGAAAGAGAGAGAGAATTTGAACTTGATAAGTCGTGTCTTAGTCAGCAAAGTCAAGTTAACAGGATGGAGATTAAAAGAGAAGATAGTGATATATATATATAAATATGTCAATCCTCTGCCACATTTTGATGAGAAAGATGTTGAAGCTTTCCTTATTACATTCGAATAATTAGCTAGGTAGATGGAGTGGTCCGAGGAATAATGGGTAATGCTAGTTCAGACAAAATTGGTAGGCAGAGTTAGTGAGGTATTTGCCACACTGTCAGATGAGGTATCAAGAGATTATGAGGAGGTTAAACAGGCTATTTTAAGTGATTATGAATTGGTATCAGAGGCATATAGGCAGTGGTTCAGAAGCACAAAGAAGGAACCAGGTCAGACTGGTATTGACTTTGAAAGAAGTAAAAATAGTCATTTTGATTGATGGGTGCATGCTTTGAAAATAGGCAGGACATTTGAGGCTCTAAGAGAGAATATTCTGCTGGACGAGTTTAAAAAATCACTTTCAGAGATGTTAAGAATTTACATGGAGGAACAGAAAGTTCAGGAAGTGAGGAGGGCAGCAGAATTAGCAGGTGAGTACATGTTGGTGCATAAGACAAGCTTCTGGCCAGAACTTCATCCTGTGAGGGATAAAAGTTGGAAGAAGGGGAGATCCCTTCTACTACTAAACCAAGAGTAGAGAGCACTGGTAAGATTTTACCACAGGAATAAAAAAGAAGCCCAAGATGGTGGAAAGGAGATGAAAAGTCTCAGGTGTTTCCACTGTAATAAAGTGAGACACAAAAAGACACACAGTGCTGGTCATTAAAGAAAGGCACTGTGGGAAAAGATGTGGCAAAAAAGGCTAAGCCAGTAACATTAGTGAAGGTAATAAAGGAGATGATTTGATGGAAATGATTTGGCAGGATCCAAGGTGGGAGAGACTCACCTTGTTGTGGAGAAGCCCAAAGAAGACCAAGAAACTGAAGAGTTAAAACAGAAATATCCTGGTATTTTCCCAGATTGTATGGTAACCAGACACTGCTATCATCATTCACAGCACGGAGTGAAAAGTAAAGACAAAGATGAAGGGGTTGAGGTTCAGTTAGCAGATATCCTGTTTGATGTAATGGTGCAGGAAAAACCTGATCAGGCAGAGGGTCAGACAGAAGTGTTTAGTCCTGAAAGACTAAGAGACTTGCAACAGCAAGACAAGACGATAAAATACGTATATGTGGATGCGTACTCCGAAAAGGAGGCAGAGAACACTCCGGAGGGTTATTATCTGAAAGATAGAATCCTCAGATAGAAATGGAGACCACGGCAGGTTAGTGCAGAGGAGAAATGGGTGAAAGTGCACCAGATTGTGTTGCCGGTAGCACACAGACAGGAGATATTACAGTTAACACATGAACTACCTGTAGGAGGTCACCTAGAGGTACGAAAGACTCAGGTGAAGGCACAAAACATTTTTATTTGCCTGGAATGCACAAGGAGATGGCTACCTTTTGCTGTACGTGTTGTACATCCAAATGGTAGGTAAGCCACGGGCGGAAATAAAACCAGCCCCTTTGTTGCCAATTCCCACAGTTGCAGAACCTTTCACGCGGGTTATAATTGATTGTGTAGGTCCCCTCCTGAGAAATAAAAATTGGAACCGGTACTTGTTAACCATAAGGGATGTGTCTCCCAGATTTCCGGAGGCAATTCCATTACAGAGTATCAAGGCAAAAAGGGTGGGAGAGGGGTTAGTAGCTATCTTCACACAGTATGGGCTACCCAGAGAGATTCAGTCAGACCAAGGGTCAAATGTAACTGCTAGGCTGTTTAAGGAAGTTATGGATAGCTTAGGTATACAGCACTTTAAATCCAGTGCATAGCATTCTGAATCCCAGGAGCTTTAGAAAGGTGGCATCAGACCTTGAAGACCATGTTGAGAGAATACTATCAGGATTACCCGAATGATAAGGATAAAGGTATCCTATTCATATTATTTTCCATTAGAGATGGCCCAAATGAATCTATTCAGTTTACTCCCTTTAAGTTAATATTCAGGCATGAAGTGAGAGGCCCTTTGAAATTAGTTAAAGAAACATTGACAGGACCAAAGTCGGAGATCTCACACTTAGGTTATGTATCGGAAGTGAGGGAGAGACTATATCGTGTAGGTGAGTTAGCTAAACAGCACCTAAAAAGGGCACAGTGTAGAATGAAGCAGTGGTAGATAAAAACTCTGAGACTCGGACGTTTTCCCGAGGGGATAATGTGAAGTCCTGTTACCAGTGATAGGAGATCACTTCAAAGCCAGGTTTAGTGCTCTCTATCAAATTGAGAAAAAGTTGAGTCAGGAAATGATTTAGTAAAGATGCCAGATAGAAAAAAAGGTATTGAGTATGTAATTGAACATGTTTAAACTGTATTACACTGGAGAGAAAGAACTAGAGAAGCAGGTATTATTTGCTGTCCCGCAGAGTGAGGAATCAAATCCAGACAATATGAATTTTGAGCAGCCTCAAATAGATCAAAAAATGAAGAAGTCCTTGAGGAGTGGGATCTGCAAGCAATCCAGCAGATCACGTAGTTAAATATCAAAGATAAGCAGGGTAGAAATTGTTTAGAAACCAGCTGGTCTGTGTGTTCAGGCTTCTGTACCTTCTCCCCGATGGTAGAGGCTGTAGAAAAACATTGCCAGGGTAGGATGGATCTTTGAGAATGCTGGCGGTCTTTCCTTGACAGCCTGTCTGGTAGATGGATTCTGTAGATGGGACGTTGGCCTTTGCGATTGTCCAGCCAAGTTCACCACTTTCTGTGACCATCTCCGATCTTGAATGGTACAATTGCCATACCAGGTAGTGATACATCCAGACAGAATGCTCTGAATGGCACACCTATAAAAGTTTTCAAGGGTATTCACTGTCATGCCAAATTTTCACAGCTGCTTGAGGAAGAGGAGATATTGTTGGGCTTTTCCCAGTTTACCTGATTTTTAGACCTAAGTTTATAGAAGGCATGGACCAAGTTTTAGTACTTAATATTAATTATTGTTTATTACAAGTAAATCGGTTATACTTACAGGTAAACAACAGTGAACTGTCAGCATATAACTCAACTAGTTACAATGCCAATCCCCTTCTAAACTCCCTCTCTATACACATTGATAGACATAAACACATCAAACAGGAATAAAATGAAAAACAACATAGGTGTTATGGGAACTGGGAAAGCAGTTCTGTGGTTCTTAGAGTCAGTGAAATCTGCAGATGCTGGAGATCAGAATTGAGAGTGTGGTGCTGGAAAAGCACAGCAGGTCAGGCAGCATCCGAGGAGCAGGAGAATCGATGTTTCGGGCCAGAGCCCTTCATCAGGAATGTTCTGTGGTTCTTGTCCACAGGGACATCTGAGATAATTCCTTTACTAAACCAACTGCAGCTCCTTAATCTTCTATCTCCAGATACTTTCACTTGTTTTCAGGAGGTATAAGGGCCTAGTTCACAGTTATGGAAAAGTCTCTGACTTATTAATTAAGTCACAGTTACCAAAACTGCTGGAGGAAAATTGAGTTGGTTTTCTTCAGGCTTAAGGTGAGTTTTGCTGCAGAAAACCAACACTGTTCCTAAGTTGGGGGAGAATAGATGACATCTTAATATTTGCCCACAGACTCAAGTTGTTTAGCACCCTGACAACCAATAACTGGTCACTAGATCACAGATCAATCAGCTACTTGTTGCTAGCTGAATCTCTATTTGTACATATCTGTGGCTCCAGCTTGACTGCAAATCACATTTCCATAACTGCTTGAAAAAATAGTTGTGTAAACAATACTTACAATGAGTGTTAGTGTTATGCAACAGGTCATACCACTTTAAACTATATTAAGATAGCTTACACCCCAATGTTTTCTTATTTTTTAAAGGTAAGTGTATGTCATTGTGTTCCAGATGCAATTTGTTTTGTCATACTACCAGGCTTGAAGCAAAGTATATTTTGTTTTTACACTATAGTCACAACACAAAAAAAACATTGGAATAACTTAACTCTATTAAGTTATTAACTTAAACCTAACAGAATAATAGATTACTTAACAACTAAACAGCAACTGTTCCAATATAGTAACATCCTCCAAGAGCATTGCTTATCACTGACCATTCGGGTATTTTATCTTCCTGGTGGTGGAATATGAATAACGTTTCTTGCACTCAATGTTTCTTCACTGTGTCCTACATCTGCATGCACACAACATGGGTGCTGGGGAGAAATAAACACTACTGTTGTTTGGCAGTAGTGTAGGGCTGGGATTTAAAAAAAAATGAAAATAAAACAGAAAAAAAAGTAACATTCCACAAGCACACCCTTGGCAAAGGCAAATTCAGTAAAATAGATTGTCTCACATGAAATTCTAGTGGCAGAGAAAGAGCCCCAGTGTTTAGCTGTACCAGAGAGAGGAATAAGAGCTTCCACATCCAGCTTCAAGACCCCAGCAACTACTATAGGCAAAAACTAAAATCCTGGTCTGTGGGAGCTTGACCCCCACTCCTTTCATTTTGCTTCTATTGTTCCAACTTTAAATAAAAACATGAGCTTACTGGGCTCAGAGCAGACATCTTGGCTCCAAGTTTACAAAACTTACTTTCAAAACAAACATGACAGAACAAATCCTTTTGGAAGGCACATGTTGTAACAGTTTAGTTACTTGCTTTAAAAGTAACAACAGCAATACTTGTTTTTTTTAAGCAGTTCTTTTCCCACTTCAGTCCACAGTCCACATAAAAGTAAATGACACAGTCTTTACAATATTTGTGTCAACAATATATCTAGAATTTAGGAGTATATACAAATACAGAGGTACATTGATATACCATTAAAGTGATTTGTAAAGTTCAGGCAGTCCAATGCTTATCTGAACCAGGTCAGAAATAATCCTCTGAAAAGTAAAGAAAACTGCAGCTTTAACTGTGAACAACTTAGCCCATGCATTAATGGAGCCATGGTTATGATCAGTGTCTCTATCATCTCAGTCTGATTACATCAGCTGGCCTCAGTCTAAGTGATGATAGAGTGCTCCAATTGCAGTAGTATTGCTAATATTTGTGCATTTGATAATGAATTATTGATATTGTATGACAAACCAAAAAAAAGATGCTGAGAAATCAGAAATAAAAACAAAATGAGTCTCAGCATGTCTGGCAGCGTCTGTGGAAGATAAACACACATTTCAGATCTGTGACAGATTATCAGTTAGTGCTGTTGTTCTTTGTTGTGTCATTCATGGGGATAAATGGAAGAGGATAGAAAAAAGTAATCATGAGTGTTGATAATGAAGTAATTGGCATAAATGGTGTGGCACAAAGCAGCATATGAGAGATTGTGATGTGCATTGTATTTCTTGCAAAACTCATCTGCAGTAGGTACCTATATCTCAAAACTTCCAGCTCAAAGTTATTGAGATATAGTCCAATATAAAACATTGAGGGACAGGTGATTGAGGCTATTTCGATCCAGGAAGTGAAGGAGTCACACCTCTTAGTTTAGGAATTGGTAAGATTTAACTCATAGTCAAGGGCTGGAGTGTGTGACTCTGTGTCAGGTAAGCAAGTGAAACCCAGATACAATGCTCCTCAAACAATAAAAAACAGTAAACCTTGTGACCAGGTCTGACCAGTAAACTTTGTGAACAGGTCTAACCAGTAAGCTTTGTGACTAGGTCTGACCAGTAAACCTTGTGAATAGGTCTGACCAGTATGAATATACAAAATGGAGGTTCACACGTGATTCAGTATTGGTGAAGAAAAGAACTATATTGTTCTCATTCAGGTTGTGCTTTGTTGGAACCTTGCAGCAGGCCCAAGACAGAACAGTCAGCATGATATCAAGGTGACTTATTGAAATGGTAAGCAGCTGGAAGGTTGGAGTCAGCTCTATGGACAGAGTGGAGGTGTTCCACAAAGCAGCCACTACTTTACATTTAATTTTGTAAATCTAAAGGAGACTGCAGTGTGACCAGCAGGTACAGTGGACTAGGTTGAACAAAGTAAAATACTGCTTCACCTGGAAGGTACATTTGGGCCTTGGACAGTGAAGACGAAAGAGATGAATGGGAAAGTGTTACACCTTCTGTGATTATGTGTGCAGGTACTGATGGTGGAGTGAGGAAGTATTAAGGATGATGGAGGAGTGGACCAGGGTGTCATGAAGGACATAGAGATGACAGAATGCTGACAGTGGAGAGAATGGGAAGATGTGTTTAGTGGTGGCATCCTGCCAAAAGTGATGGAAATAGCAGAAGATGATCCTTTGAGTTCAAAGACTAGCAAGTGGATAGTGAGGCCAAGGGGAATTTTAATGTTGTTCTGAGAAGGAAGGAAAGGGGCAAGGGTAAATGTGCATTAGATGGGTCAAACATGACTGGGAGTCCTGTCAATCACATTGGGGTAGAATCTTTAGTTGAGGAAAAAGGAGGTGATAGGCACTCCAGTGGAAGCTGACATCATCAATGTGTGAGAGAAAGTATTGTGGCTGTGCACCCAAGTAGGACCGGAACAATAGATATCCTCAGATGAACTCATGGTATGTCTCTACGCCATCTGTTTCACCTCACTCCTGTTCCACTTTTGTCAATGTATTAAAAAAAAGAATTCTAACCTCTTTCAGTTTCAAAAGTCACACTAGACTCAAAATGTTAACTCTGTTTCTCTTTTCACAGATACTACCCAACCTGCTGAGTTTCTCCAGCTCTCTGAGTTTGTTCCTCGGCTCAAGTGGGAAAATTAATATTCTAAATGTTCAAAACACAATAAAAAAAACAGTGTGAGAGACATTGTGTTTCAGATGCCACAGCTAAAGGGAAAACTAAAATCCGTAACAAAATTAAACCAGGATGGGTGAATGAGAAATGAAAAATAAGCAACTCATTTGAACAGAATGATACCATAGGATGCATAGCCTAAATATATTTTTTAAAATCAATACATGAAGTAAAATTTTAAAAATTAAATAAATTGCAAGTACGGTTTGGAGGATATGATTCAGTAGCAATTTCTGAAACATGCCTGCAAGAAGATCAGCACTGGGAGGCAGGAACCAACAATGTATACCAGGTTTTAAGACAGGTCAAGACATTTAAAAGAAAAAATGGGAGAAGAAAGGGCTACCTTATTGATAAAGGTTCATGTGCATGTTTCCTCTAGCATGGTATTTTAACTGCTGTGACATTGCTGATGTTATCTCTCATAACATAAGAAAATGTATATGGAAATTATAGAATTGAAGCATCCACCTGATATTTATTGCAACTGACTATTATATATAAGAATTACAATTCTCAGACACCAGAAAGCTTAACTAACATCAAGTCCATCCTATTTCAAGTAATCCGATGGAAAGACGCAGTATGAGGCTTTTATAATTTTATGTCATTTGCTATGAAACAGAGGTAAGATCATGAGCATGTTTCTTAAATGTACACTGACACACTGGTCATAAGATATATCACAACATTCCGCCTTTTCCAATGAGAAAACCATACTCTAAACACGTATTTGTATTGTATGTAAAGCACATGTCAACTTGATAAAAAATATGAACAGTTAATATTTCATATTTAAAGTGTTGCCTTGGGAGGATTGAAGACTTGTCCTATTTTGGTGGTTGCATGTTGTTGTGGAGAAATACGTATTTCTCTCTATTGCACTTGTTTAACCACTTGGTTGTGTTGCTGCAGTTTCTATAACTTAATACCATATTCTCCAAACTGTATTTGCATTTTACTTAATTTGTTAATTTTACTTCAAGCATTGATATTACTTTGTCTATGCACTCTGCGTTGTCGTTCTACTCAAAAGGTTTGCTTACACATTTTTGATTCGCACATCTTGGTTTAATTTTGTTATGGTTTTTATTTTTCTCTTTACCTGTGATATCCGAAACAAATGTCTCACATTGATTGTGCTTTGAACTATTACAATATTAATTTTCCCACTGGAGCCTTTCCCTTGCTCTCGAAACCCACCTCACTCATTTTAAGACCTCGTACATGCAAAATCTTCATCATCAGATTTTCTTCCTCACTCTTTATGCATCATTGGTATGTCATATATTGGTCTGAACTGGCTTCTGTTTCTTTATAGTGTAGCACCAGGATTAGGAACGACTGCATGATCTGGGCTGCTGGTGTGCTGTAGAAACCTTCACTTGTCTCCAAGCATTTGTATTTGTATTTCTAACTTGCATTCTCTGTCCAGTGAACAACTTTTGTACCAAGGCATCACAAGATATGATACAGTGATGATATTTTCAGCTTGTCTTTTAAAGCCACACTGCCACATTGATTGTGACAATAATACTACAATCGAGGGCGAGGGGTTAATTTAGTGATTAAGATTGGCATTTGATTCAGAGATCATAGAAGAAGAGGCAGTAGAAAGTTTATAGTGTATGGTTAGAATTAAGAAATAGAAAAGGATTCAAGCGTGTGCTGGAAGTTATGTACAAGCCCCCAGTATCAGATGTAAAATAATACATTTAATAAATGCAGACACTAGACTAGAAAACAACATAAATGAAGTGGTTTTAATGGGGGATTTTAACTTTTTCATAGCATCCCAGACTTGACTCACCATTCCTTTTGACAATGATCCACCTGCCTCCCTATAGGCCTCCCACTTACATCCCAGGATTGTATTGAGCCCACACCCAGGGTGATGCCAAAGTTGGATGATTTGAGCAATAGGGAGAGGCTGAATAGACTGGGGCTGTTTCCCTCAAGTGTCAGAGGCTGACGGGTGACCTTATTGAAGTTTATAAAGCCATGAGGGGCATGGATAGGATAAATAGAAAAGGTATTTTCCCCAGGGTAAGGGGAGTCCAAAACTAGGGGGCATAAGTTTAAGGTGAGAGGGGAAAGATTCAAAGGGACTTAAGGGGTAAGTTTATCACATAGAGGGTGGTTGGTGCATGAAATGAATTGCCAGAGAGTGTGCTGGAGACTGGTACAATTACAACATTTAAAAGGCATCTGGATGGGTACCTGAATGGGAAGGGTTTAGGAGGATGTAGGCCAAATGCTGGCAAATGGGATGAGATTCATTTTGGATATTTGATCGGTATGATCGAGTTGGTCTGAAGGATTTGCCTCCATGCTGTACAACTCTATGACTCTATGATTTTATGACTCCACAACTCTGAGCAAGTTTAACAAGCAGCTCCTAAACTGAACAGGGTCTCACATTAACGTTTTCCAGTCCACTACTACCTTCCCAGAATCCAAAGAAATTTGGAAAATTATAACCAATATATCCACCATCTCTGCTGGTGTGTTTCCGGTGTATTTCAGCTCTGTAATTGACAAGACATTGTTCCCCTGAATGCTGGTCCTGGATCTGCAGTTCTAAATATTGCCCACGTACTGGAACATGGTCATTTGGTTGAATGGACTTGCAGCTTGTTTACCGTGCAGGTCACTGACACATCCTGTACTTGTTAAATTGCTGACCTGGTGTGCTGCTTCCAACGGCTATTTATCCCCCACCCCCACACACCAAACTGAATCCCACTGACAACCATGAGAAGGAGTCTGTCTCTGTGTCTGTTATGAATAACATGTCAATATAATATTACTGAAAAGCTCATGGACCATAACCAATATTTTGTCTCTGTTTTCACAGTGGAAGACAACAATTGTTTTGCAAAAACTGCAGTTACTACAGAGGAATTTGGCAAAATTATTGTAACTAGGGAGATGGGATTGAACACAGATACATTCCCATGTTCTAATAGCCTGAACACTAGGGTATTAATGGAGGTGACAGCAGAGATTAATTATGACATTCCAAACTTCCCTGGACACTGGAAAAAATACAAGTGGATTGCAAACATGCTCAAAAAAAGAGATAGGCAAAAAGTGGGAAATTCTCGACCAGTTAGTTTAACCTCTGTAGATGGAAAGTTCTTGGAGTCAATTATAAAGGAGGAGATAACTGAACATTTAGAAAACCAAAGCTTAGTGCAACAATGTCAGCATGGTTTCATGAAGGGCAAAGTTAGATCCCAGAGGTTAAGTGCAGAGATAAAGGCTTGAATAAAGGACTGACAGTAAACAGAGATCCCAAAAAAATGGGTCCTGCTCAGGATGGCGAGCTATTGGGTTCAGTTCTCGGACCACATACTATTTACAATCTATGTAAATTATCTGCAAGCAGGCACAGAGTATAACATTGCCAAAATGTGCGGATGATACTAAAATAGTCAGGAAAGTAAGCAGTGATGAGGACATAAAGAGTTTGCAGGTGGATATTGATAGGGTAGGAGAATAGACCAGAATCTGGCAGATGGGGTTTAATGTGGATAAATTGCAATATTATCTATTTTGGCCAGAAAAAAATAAAGGGCAAAATTATGGGAAACAGATTCAAAGTGCATCAGCGCAGAGGAATCTGGATGTCCTTATGCATGCATTACAGAAAGTGGATATGCAGGTCCAGCATATAATAAGAAAGGCAACTGGAATCTTGACATTTATTGCAAAAGGAATTGATTATAAAAGTAAAAAAAGTGTTGTTACAATTGTATCAGGTGTTGGTGAGACCACACATGGAATATTATATCCAATTCTAGTCACCTAGGAAGGATGTGGTGGCACAGGAGGCAGTTCAGAGAAGGTTCACCAGGTTGAGTTCAGGGATGAAAAGGCAATCGTATGAGGAGTGACTGAATAGCTAAGGTGTGTACTCACCGAAGTTCAGAAGAATGAGGGGGTGGAAGGGGGAGCTGATTGAAGTATATAAAATGCTAAGGGAGATTGATAAGGTTGATATTGAGCAGATGTTCCCATTTATGGGACAGTCTTGAACAATGCGTCCTCAGTATAGTGTGAGAGGAGGTTGGTTCAAAATTGAAATGGGGAGAAAACTACTTCTCCCAGAGGAGTGTGAATCTGTGGAACTCACTGCCCCAGGATGCTGCGGAGGCAGAATCAATCAACAGATTCAAGAAAGAATTGGATACATTTCCAATGAAAAGCAAGATAAAAGGACAAGGGAAGGAAGCAGGAAGGTAGAGTTCAGACTAAGATAAGTTCAGTCATGATCATGTTAAATGGTGAAACATGCTCGAAGGGCTGAACTCCCATTCTTAATTCCAATGCCCTGAGGTGTTGCTTGGTGCTGAGCAACATGGAGGGTCAATCACAATCAGAGCTGAGCTCACATCACCATTTATCGGTTCTGACTTCCTTGTCAAGACTTCACAACATCTAGATTAAGCAGCACATTGGTAAGATATGAATTTGTATATTAGTGTGGCAATAAAGAGTGTTTATAATCCTCCTACATTAGTGACTCGCTGCTGCCTAGTGAGAAGCCCACTTCACAACAGGGCAGAAGTACAAAAGGTGCAGCACGATGCTGTTGACATTAAGCTTGGCCTTGCCAGCCTTCCCATCTGACTCTGCAAACAAATCTTGGTATGGTCCATGTCACTCAGCCCTCATTAAAATTCTTCCCAATGTACCTGTTATCACAAATGGAAACACAAAAAAGTCTCCCTGAAATAATTAAGGGACAATTATAATTAGTGAGAATGTGGGACTGAAAGAAAACAGCATTTCTAAAAAAAAAGTAGTACTGGAGAAATTAATGAGACTGCAAATTCATTAACCTCCACAATCCAGAGACCTTCGCTGTAGAATGTTGAAAGAGGTGATCACAAACAAAGAGAATACATTGGTGCTTGTCTTTCAAAATAAATGTATAATCGTACTGCTGATTGAAAGGTAGCAAATGTAACTCCAGTGTTTAAAATATGAAACAAAGAGAGAATGCAAAGGTCTACAAATCTGTTATCATGACATCTGAGTTGAGAAGTGTCAACAGCTCACCGATATGCCCACAGCTAAATGGGAAAATTGAGTAGCAGATCTGAGTAGTCAAGATACGTTTGATGATAAAGGTTGACTTTTACACTGTATTATTAAATTCCTGAGCCACCCCCTCTAATATACTATATCACCAATAGAATTGCTGATTGGTAAAACTTGAAAACCAAACTCTTTATCGTACTGAAGAGGTTCATTACATAGTTTTACCCACTGGTCTATCAAGATGTACAGAAGGAGCAATCACACCATGCATGAGTGCACACAAGGCAGTTGAGATATTGAGCCAAGAGAGACAGGCGTCGACATGGGAGTTTACCAGGAATGGTCTGGTCACTCATGGGACTGCAGACCAGCTGTAATCATGTATCGTTCATACAGTTTTTATTCATTCATAAGATGTGGGCATGCCTGGCCAGGCCAGCATTTATTAGTCATTCCTAAATGTTTGGAAAGCAGTATTTGGCTCCTTATTTATGGAAAAATGTAAGTATGTTGGTAACAGTTTCACTTTTCACTAACTAAAACCTAGAATGAATGGATTATCTCATGAGTAAAGCCTGGGCAGTCTACGTTTGCATCTGCTGAAGATTGGAAGAGTAAGAAGTGGCTTGATAAAACTTCTAAGATTCTACGGTGAATGTAAAACAATAATTAATCATCTGGACAAATTTAAACCTAAAGGCCAGAGTTTAAAAATAAGACATTGCCCATTTAAGACAGATAGGAGAAGATTTTTCTCATAGAGGGCCATGAACCATTAGAACTCTCTTCCTCAAAAGAGAGTAGAGGCAGAATCTTTTGTTATTTTTAAGGTGCGTGCATTTTGAAAAGAAAGGGGATGAAAGGTTATTGGTATTAGACAGAATGTGAAGAAATCAGATCAGTCATGTTGTTATTGAATGGTGAAGCAGAATTCAGCCATCCATCCAGTAGTCTTTATACTCATTCCTTAGTCGCCCAAGCCGACTGATGAATTCCAGTCTTTCTAGAACGAGAATACCATGCTCTGTGGCAATTTCTTTTGATTAGATTAGATTGTATAGAGTATGGAAACAGGTCTTTTGGCCCAGCAATTCACGCTGACCCGCTGAAGAGCAACCCACCCAGACCCATTCCCCTTCACCTAACACTATGGGCAATTTAGCATGGCCAATTCACCTAACCTTCACATCATTGGACTGTGGGAGGAAACCAGAGCACCCGGAGAAAGCACATGCAGACACAGGGAGAACGTGCAAACTCCACACAGACAATGGCCCGAGGTGGGAATTGAACGCGGGTCTCTGGCACTGTAAGGCATCAGTGCTAACCACTGTGCCACCATGCCGCCCCAATGGGTTGGAATGGGTTTGTGAAGCCTGGAATTGTCCAGACCATGCACCCCTTATCTCTAGGTGGAAATTCAGAGTATGGGTACAGAGTCCCCAGTAAAACATAATTAGAAGTGGAATGAAATTACACGAAGCCATCTAAAGCTCTGCCAATGCTTCGAAAGGTTCAGCTTTTGTGGAAAGAAGAAAAAAAATGACACAACCAACATTGCCAAGCAATGACCTCCCTCAATAACACTCAATAGAAGCTATATTAAAGGACACTGTACTTCCTCCACAAATAGAGTTTTCAAGGTTAGCCTACTACATGACTATTCAGTGCATCATAAATGAATGTGGTTGGTGAAATTTGCTATAGGGGTCAAGGCAATCCCAAATAACACCATACAATGGCTTTGATTTAACTCTTCAGGTGATGTTTAGAGTTGCAAAACTGCAAGATGTTAAATTAAATGAAGGAAAGTCTTTCCTGTAGTCTAGGGAAAGCAACATAGCTCATGTCAGACAGTGGTGAATTTCTTGATTCATTTGATTCCTTGCCTAGGATAGTTTTCTGCAGCAATATGTTCTAGAGGCAACAAATTGGCAGGCCACATTAGACATAGTAATGAGCAATGAGCCAGATCTAGTTAACAGCCTAATGGTGCATGGACATTAATCTCCGAGCTATCATAATATGTTAAGATCACACAATGTTTGAAAAGGAGTAATGCTAATCAGCTGCTAAGATTCCAGATTTAGTTAAAACTAACTGCAATGTGATGAGGAAGAATGTGACTGTTAATCAGTAAAGTTTAGCAGTAGGTGGTATAGCAGGGGATGGTGCTCAAAAAATAATTAATGCAATATGGGATCTGTTTATGCCCCTAATGGGCAAACGCTCTATGTGTCAAATGAAAATAACAACTGCCAAAGACATCTGAGATAATACATAACTAAAAGAGATAAAATATTCAAAAAATTTAAAAAGAAATACAAAAATGCCAAAGATATCAGAGAGTCTGAGAAGTGGGCAAGATGCAAGGAATAACAAGAGGGTAACAAAAGTGATAATAAAAAATACAAAGTGGAGTTTAAAAGAAAGTTGCAAAGAATATAAAAATTAATTCAATTTCTTTGCACAATTATGTTATCAGGAATAATTTAAGCCCCTTGGAAACTGACAATGAAAATGAGGACTATTTCGCATCAGGAAACTAATACTGAATTAGGAGCAGGTACATTTCAGAATGAGTGTAAACATAATAAAAAATACGAAAAATAATGGACTAAATCTTTTGCTTTAAAGGCTGTGGTTTTTTTTGGAGGAATCCTTGCCATGAGACTCAATGAAATTTCCTGCCATATCTTCATAAACCCACCTCGTTAATTATCTAACCGATACCTATGGCACTTCTCACATCCAATTCCAACCCCATCTTACCATGCATTGTTTTGAGGAGAGGTGTTGGCCTAGTGGTATTATCACTAAACTGTTAATCCAAAAACTTAGGTAATATTCTGGGGAATTGGACTTGAATCCTACCGTGGCAGATGGTTGAATTAGAGTTCAATTTTAAAAATCTAGAATTAAGAATCTAATGATGACTGTGACTCCATTGTTGATTGTATGGTTTATTAATGTGCTTCAGAGAAGAAAACCTGCCATCCTTACCTGGTCTGGCCTGCATGTGACTCCAGACCCACAGCAATGTGGTTGACTCTTAACTGATCTTTAGGAGGTGGCAATAAATGCTAGCTTAACAAGCTCATCCCGTGAATGAATTTTTTTAAAAATCCCCAAACAACTTACCAATCAGTGGATATCTGTCCAAAGATATTCCTTCTGCTGGCACTATTCTTGAAAATCTGCTGTGCACCTGGACAAGCACTATCAGTGTGGAACTGCCCTGCAGTTTCTTGACATTTTACTGGACATGGCAGACTCGGGGAAATTGGTAGCTAACTTTGCAGTCAGGGACCTGAAGGACATTTGGATGAAGTATGGCAGAGAAGTGATGTTCTTCTCCCAAAGGACCAGCAGTCAAGGCCACAACAACAATCATGCCAGTCTGGTCCAAGGTTGCCACTTGGGTCAGTGCAGACTCAGCCCTCTGGAGCAATGCTTAGCAATGTAGGAAGAAGATCAATGACCTTCTCCACTCTGCCAGCGTAAGTGCACCATCTTTTCTCTGGTAACTCATCCTATCTCTACTACAGCACCCATCTCCCACCAATGCTCATGCTCTACACCTCTCACTGTTATCTGCATCACCTTTCCTGCTCATTCTTACCCATATCAACCCCTGACATCACTAATCATATGTGACCTCTGCACTGCCGACTCACTCATTCGAGACAACTCCTCTCTCATCAAAAGTAATAGCTTCACCACTCACTTACATGTCTTACTCATTCTAGGAGGAAAACAGCCCAAAATAGGGGGGAAAAGTCAAAACAGCTGATGGGCTGCCTTACATTTGGGTCCTCAATGCTTGCATAGAGAGTACCTTGCCTGTGACTACCCCAAATGGCTGACTGATTCTTTCTAATCATTTCGACTAGTATCAGAGGCTGGCCTTAACTGACAATGTTAGAAGCCCCTGAATGAAGGCCATCTCACGTGACTTGACTGAGGTTTGCTGCTACCCATAACAAGCTTCCTGGGTTACGATCTATGCCAAACAGGAAGGCAAGACAGCAGTACAGTGAGCCTCGTATATCTGGCTGAGGGTGCAAGATGTAAAAGGCTAGCAAGGCAATGCCTGGCAAGGATGCTGTGAGCACCCAGCTAGGCTCAAATTGACTGAGTGCTAAGACAGCAAGTGAAGGTTCAGCCTGGTCCAGTTCATAAATGTCTCTGAGTACACTCCATCCTTCCGACACCATTACAATGATCATTGTTGGTGCAGACCAAGGTCCAGCATTGATGTGCAGAAGCCTATTGGAGTTGTTCCATTAGAGTTCTTTCGAGGCTGACACAAGTCAGATGCCAATGTCTATGGCTGTGAGCTTCATGGTGGCCAGTGTCTATAGAATGTGCCCTGATATCCATGTCAAAACTTGTCAATGTCGAGCTTGTTCAGTATGTTTGAGTAGATACAGAGCTGAGTATTAACGAGGTGAGTTGTGACATGGATATAGTTTTAACAAGCAATAATCCCTACTTAATTCGCAATTTGCTACTCCTGAGCATGAAACTCACCTCGCTGCTTGTCAAATTGATAAAAGTTGCAAAGCGATGACCCCAACATCTAGATAGACATTGCTGAACCTTTCACCTGATTCTACAACACATCTCAGCATCACACATCTCTCGCTCAGATTCCTATATGTTTCCATCCTATGACAATAAATTGTAGCAGTTCACTAACATCAGATAGTTTCCATTACAGAAAGTAGTTGAAAACATTATCAAAGCCTAGCTATTATTTCCCAATGTTTTCTTAATTTGAGACACATTCCTTTTGATGTGGAAATAAGGTAAGTCACTCCATGATTTTAAAATTGTGAGAGGAGAAGTACGGAATTGTACACGAATTGGCCTAACTGTTGTCTCTGGGACAGAAAAGTTTGAAAATGTTAAGCTGATCAGAGGAAGCCCAACATAGGCTTATAAAGGGCAGAAAATGCCTGATGAACATAACTAAGTATTTCGAAGAGGTACTGAGATTGTGGACTGGAGAACGTCTATTGATTTTATTTATATAGCTTTCCAGAAGTCATTTGGTAATGTACCTCTAAAGACACTGCAAACTAATAGTGAAACAAGGAATTGAAAATAAATTAGAGCGCTAATTCGGAACACCAGTCTGATTGAGCAGCAGGAGAGAGGGATTGGAGATATTGCACAGGTACTTCTATTGACATTTTGTGACTAGTGGCATGCTCAATGAATCAGTGTTGGTGCATTAACAAGTCATTATGTTTATTAATGACTCTACTCAGTCTTGTGTAAACAAGAACATTCAGTCCGCTAGTACACTCCAGTGGAGTTGAAGCTCGCTTTTTAACCTTTACTTATATCCAAAGTCATATGTATCTTGCCAATGGCAAGTCTCAAAATGTGTCTTCTCATAATCCACAGGAGATTGTCAATCCTTATTATTTTTGTAGTTACAGGAGAACATAGTCCAGTCCATTCACAAATAACATGAACAGCTAGAAACATAATCAAAAAGGCTACTAGAATGCTATTCTTTATATTTGGAGGACCATAATATAATATTTGGAGGACCATAATATAATCAGTCCATTCAAAGAATACTTGGTACCTTAAGAAATTATTTCTCATTGGTCTTGGACAGAAATTTAACCGACAGCCACCAACAGTTATTTTATCTCTATAGGAGTTAATTCTAAAGTTTTTTTAAGAAGGGCTTAAAATGCTCATAGTGTTTTAGAGTTTTGACCCATCATTGTAACAATATAGTTAAAAATCGCACAACACCAGGTTATAGTCCACCAGGTTTATCTGGAAGGACTGGCTTTCAGAGCACTGCTCCTTCATCAGGTGATTGTCAACCATCTGATGAAGGAACAGCATTCTGAAAGTTAGTTCTTCCAAATTAGCCTTTTGGACTATAATCTGGTGTTGTGTAATTTTTAACATTGTCCACCCCAGTCTAACACATCGTGTAACAACATAGACACATCGGTCCTGATCTTGCTGAATGACAGTGCAGGCTCAAGGAGCTCAATCTTCTACCTCTGCTCAAATTGCATAGGCTCATCTTTATAACTCCCTGCATCTGTCTCCTTTACAGGAGAAAAGAGCACACCAACTTGAGTGAGAGCAGCATCTTCTCACCTGGCCATGGTTTGAGCTGTTCAATTTCACTACTCGAAGGCTCCCCAAACTGACAGCCTCAACCACTTACTCATCAACTGTGCACAAACTCTGTTCATCCTGGCAAGTTGCTGACTGTATGTTTGGGAAATATAAGTATTGGCTCTTAAAATCAGAATCCACAGTTAAAATAGATCTCATTGAGAATTAAAATATTTAAACATTTGACCAAGTAGCTGCAAAGGTTTTTCCATTTGTCTTCAACCACAGATATGAGTCTTCATGAGGGGCAGAGATAAGATGAATAGCAAAGGTTATTTTCCTGGGGTAGGGGAATTCAAAACTAAAGGGAATGTCTTTTTAAGATGAGAGGAGAAAGATTTAAAATGGACCTAAGGGGCAACCTTTCCACACTGAGGGTTGTTTGTGTGTTGAATCACACTACCAGAGGAAGTAAGCGATGCAGGTACAGTTAAAACATTTAAGAGACATTTGGATAGGTACATAAATAAGAAAGTTTTAAAGTCTTATGGGCCAAATAAAACCAAATAGAACTAATTTAGTTTGGGAAACTTGGTCAGCACCAATGAGTTGGACCAAAAGATCTGTTTCCATGCTGTATGACTCTACAACTATGATTTTATTTAAAGTTACAAATCACACAACACCAGGTTATAGTCCAACAGGTTTATTTGGAAGCACTAGCTTTCAGAGCACTGCTCCTTCAGCTGGTGGTTGTGGAGTATAAGGTTGTAAGACACAGAATTTATAGCAAAAGTTTACAGTGTGATGTAATTGACATTATATATTGAAAAAGACCAAGATTGTTTGTTAAGTCTCTCATCTTTTAAAGTGACCATGTTGGTTTCAGTTCTTTCATATGTAAATCGCAAAACATTTTTTAAAAGGTACATTTTCATTTATTTAAAGAATAGGAAGTCACATATCTAAATTTGCTAATGATGCAAAGGTAGCAGGCATTGTAGATAAAATCATAAAGTTATAGAGATAATAAATGATGAAGTGAATGGACAAAAATATGACAAACTTAAGTTGACTGTAAGATGTCCATTTTGCACCTAACAGGATACATGCTAAATGTTTAAAAGTTCATAACAATCAAGCTCCAAAGAAACTTTGGAATCCAAGAATTAGATCATTAAAATAACATGAACAGCTAGAAACATAATCAAAAAGGCTACTAGAATGCTATTCTTTATATTTGGAGGACCATAATATAAAATAGAAGTCATGCTCCAAATATATGAGCTTTAGTAAAGATATTTTGGAAGTCTTGAGGCCAATGTGGGGCTAAGCAGAATAATGGAGAAAGTGAGGACTACTGTGACAACTGGTAAAATGCCTGGCCTCAAGAGTTAAATTATGAGAAGAGATTACAAAACTAGCACCAGCTAGCATACGATTGAATAGCTTAACATGTGATCTAATAGAAGTATACAAGATGGTAAGGAAACAAACAGAAATAAATTGTTGATTAATGCATTCAGGACTAGACAGTATAACCAAATTATTAAAGCCAAACATTTCAGGGGTGAAATTGGAAAACACTTTTACTCATAAAGACTGGTTGAAATTTGGAACTGTCCTCCACAAATGCAAGTGAGGCGAGATCCATTAAAAATTAAAACCTGAGATCAACAGATCTTCGTTATCCAAACATTGTAAAAGATATACAGTGAAGGCAGGTATGTGAGTTTAGATCACAGCCATGATTTCATTAACTGGTGAAACAGGCTGATGGGATTAAGTGGCCTCTTTATTTTCCTTTGTCCTCAGCACACTCAGGCTGAGAAATGGGCATAATTGATTGGGAGAATAAAATTGATTTTGGACAGCACCATGAAATGCACAATTGTAAATCTACAACCTGTTTTATCCTCAGACTAACAACTAACAAACTGATTGCCAATTCTTCATTGCCAACAATAGAAATGGAGATTATAGATCACATTTTAAACTAGCTGAAAAACACCAGAGTTTTTATTGTTAATTCCATATTCTAATGACTGCTGCTCAGCAGAATGTGTAAACATTGGATGATAACAGGCTTAGGCAATGAGGAGAATTATTATACTAAACATGCTCAGTTGGAGGTCGTGCTCCCTGGTGAACTGTATGTAGTTTTCTATTTATCGGAATTAGTAGTTGGAAAATGGTACTTGAACTTCCAATATGGATTACCCTTGGACAAGACTCCAATCTCAGTGCACAAGAGAGAAACCTATTTAGTAAGTACACACTGCCACCAAATATCAAATGCTATTGATCTTGTGCACCCATCCAAGTTGTAATTTTTATCAACCTACCATCTGTGAATGCCGGAAAGTAGAAAAATTAGCCAATAAAAAGCTTCAAGACTCTCTCATTGTTCTGTATGGTTCTGAAGAGGACCTTGAAGAGGAAGCCTTATTGCGTCTTATGCCATTTACGGGTCCACAATGACAATTCTCATGTAACAATGGTCAATGTACATGCCACTCATGTTACATCCAGTAGGATCAGTGCAGAGCAATCTTACAGCACTCCTTAAATGGACTCTGTAATTCATTTACAACCAGCACTGAGTTTTGGTAACAGAAGGGTTACAAATGTTAACAATTCATTGCCCTCTCACTATATCCATCCATTAAGTACTTACTGGATAATCTCCATTCCATTAAGTTTTGGCTTTGGGCATTGTTTTATTATTCAGATGCTGTGAGCTATTCTGGCTGGGTCAGCATTTATTGCTGAAACTTTATTGCTGGAACAGCACAGCAGGTCAGGCAGCATCTAGGGAACAGAAGATTCGACGTTTCGGGCACATGCCCTTCTTCAGGAATGAGCAGAGAGTGTTCAGCAGGAGAAGATAAAAGGTAGGGAGGAGGGACTTGGAGGAGGGGCGTTGGAAATGTGATAGGTGGAAAGAGGTCAAGGTGAAGGTGATAGGTCGGAGTAGGGTGGAGGCGGAGAGGTCAAGAAGAAGACTGCAGGTCAGGAAGGCGGTGCCGGGCTGGAGGGATTCGGCTGAGACAAGGTGGGGGGAGGGGGGATGAAGAAACTGGTGAAGTCCAAGTTCATCCCCTGTGGTTGGAGGGTTCCCAGTCGGAAGATAAGACGCTCCTCCTCCGACCGTCGCGTTGTTGTGGTTTGGCGGTGGATGAGTCCAATGACCTGCATATCCTCGGTGGAGTGGGAGGGGGAGTTGAAATGCTGTGCTACAGGGTGATTGGGTTGGTTCGTCCGGGTGGCCCAGAGGTGCTCTCTGAATCGCTCCGCAAGTAGGCGGCCTGTCTCGCCAATATAGAGGAGGCCACACCGGCTGCAGCGGATGCAGTAGATAATGTGGGTGGAGGTGCAGGTGAATCTGTGGCGGATATGGAAGTTTCCTTTGGGGCCTTGGAGAGAAGTGAGGGGGGAGGTGTGGGCGCAAGTGTTGCACCTCCTGCGGTTGCAAGGGAAGGTGCCGGGAGTGGAGGTTGGGTTGGTGGGGGGTATGGATCTGACAAGGGAGTCGCGGAGGGAGTGGTCTCTACGGAAAGCTGATAGAGGAGGGGAGGGAAATATATCCTTGGTGGTGGGGTCCGTTTGGAGGTGGCGGAAGTGACGGCGGATGATGCGCTGTACATGGAGATTGGTGGGGTGGTAGGTGAGGACCAGTGGGGTTCTGTCCTGGTGGCGGTTGGATTCAGTGATCAAAAATAATTGAATGTTATGTGGCGGTGATTAAATTCTCTCTTACTGGAGCTAGTCATTGCCTGACACTTACTTGTGTGGTCTGATTATACTTTCTATTTCTCACACTAAGCCTGGATGTTGTCCAGGTCATTCTGCTTTCGAACAGTTCATGTTAAGCTTCATTCAGTTCATGATAATGTGTAGACCTCTTGCTGAAGTGGTTCGTACAACTGCTTCAACTAATGCTTGCTATGTGATATAGATACAATAGGCCCCAATGTCTTTAGAGGGAGTGATGAAGAACATTATTTACAATGAAGAACATTGACAGCATGGTGGCTCAGTGTTAGCACTGCTACCTCACAGTGCTAGGGACCTGGGTTTGATTCCACCCTTGGGTGATTGTTTGGAGTTCACTCATTATCTCTGTGTCTGCATGTGCTTCCTTTTAGAGTCCAAAGATTTGCAGGTTAAATGGATCTTTCATGCTAAATTGCCCATAGTGTGTGGAGACATGCAAGCCAGGTGTATTAGCCATGGCAAACATGGAGTTACAGGGATTGGATGGTCTGGGTGGGATGGTCTTTGGAGCATCAGTGTGAACTTGCTTGGCTGAATGGCCTCCTTCCACACTGTAGGGATTCTATGATTATTTACCAGTTGCATTATAAGCTGTTGATCTCTGATTGACTGGCACCTCTTAGGTGATGTGAATTGTGGGAGAAATTCAGTTACCTACGCACTTTGATGTCAGGCAAGTCCACTTTAGTAACTAATAGGCATTTAATTCAGTGGACCTTCCCAAACTTTGGGACAACCATAATCTGGGGTATGTACACCTTTTGAATGCATTTTAGTTTTGTCACCAAATTAATCTCTCAGAATTGAGTAGAAGATTATTATGGATGCCCATTGCAGATCATGATAGGAAGTGAACACTTAGAGAAATAGTTATAGAGCTGTACAACACTGAAACAGACCCTTCAGTCCAACTCATTCATGCCGACCAGATCTCTGAAATAAATCCAGTCCTATTTGCCAGCATTTGGCCCATATCCTATTCATATACCCAACCAGATGCCTTTTAAATGTTGTAATTGTACGTGCCTCCACCACTTCCTCTGGCAGCTCATTCTGACAGCTGAGCAAGAGTGAGCGGAGAGCAGCCTGGGAAGGTAACTGATATAAAAACTTACCTCAGGGATATGCAGCCTTGCCTTCAGGAGCAGAGCTAAGTGGAAATGAGCGGAGAGCAGCCTGGCAAGGTAAGTCAGATACAAACCTATCTTGGAGATTTGCGGCCTTCCTTTTAGGAGTGGAACTGAGTGGGAGCAAACGGAGAGCAGCTGGGGAGAGTAAGCATTTCTGATTCTGAGGGGGAAACTGAAAAGTAACATCACAGGAGAGCTGTGATTTGATTAGCTAACAGGGGGTCTGCTAAATTTGAATCTATGTTAAACTGAACCCTGTGAAATTATCGGTTACAACTTATATTTAGATTGAGGTAATAGGCAAACATATAAAAACAGTTAAAAAAACAATTTCAAAATAAATTTATTAAATAAGGATGGAGGATCAGAGGATGTTTTGTTTCTGCATGATGTGGGAGCTGATGGACCCCATGGAGTCTGAGCATCAAACATTGTGACACATCAGGGAGGAGGAGAGTTATCTGAATGCTGTGTTTCAGAGAACAGTCACACCCTTTAGACTAACTAATTTGAATTTAGCCAGTGGGCATGGACAGGATGGTGTGGCTGTGAGTGAGGCAGCTGGAGGGATCCAGGAGGTAGAGTTGCTGGAGCTTCAGCCTTTGTCCATGTCCAACAGGTTCAAGAGTTTTGCTCCCTGTGTGGACAGGAATGGGGATTGCAGAGAGGGTGAGCTGACTAACCACAGCACTATGGTGCAAGAAGCCATTCAAGTGGGGGGAGAGAAGAGAAATGTTGTTGTAATTGGGCATAGTATAGTTAAAGGCAGAGACATTATTGTCTGTGAGCAGGATCGAGAGTCCCAAAGGT
The DNA here is from genome assembly GCF_037043375.1 of Chiloscyllium plagiosum. Taxonomy (NCBI): domain Eukaryota; kingdom Metazoa; phylum Chordata; class Chondrichthyes; order Orectolobiformes; family Hemiscylliidae; genus Chiloscyllium; species Chiloscyllium plagiosum. The sequence continues at coordinate 25,901,638 of NW_028270174.1, forward strand.
TGTGTTGCCAACTTGCTGCTCGGGTTCGGGATATCTCATCTGGGCTGCCGAGGAACTTGAAGTGGGACGGTAAAGATCCAGTGGTCATGGTTCACATAGGTACCAATGAAAGGGATAAAACTAGGGCAGAGATTCTGCTAAGGGAGTATGAACAGCTAGGAGCTAAATTAAAAGAGCAGAACCGGAAAGTTAATAATCTCAGATTACTAACTGAGCCACAAGTTAATTGGCACAGGGCCAATAAGATTAAGTAGGTAAATGCGTGGCTCAGAAATTAGTGTGAGAGAAATGGGTTTGAATTCATGGGATATTGGCACCAATACTGGGGAAGAAGGGACCTGTTCCGATGGGATGATCTTCATCTGAATCATGCTGGGACTAAAGTCCTAGAAAAATCGCATAGCCAGGACTATACACAGACCTTAAAACTAAATTGGAGAGTGGGGTGTGTGTGGTTCAGGAGGCAGGGTTCAGTTATAGGGGAAATTAGAAAACCCAACTTAAAGGAGGAGGTAAGAGTGCAGGTTCGGGATGTGTCGGATATTTACCAGACAATAAAGGTGCAGGACAAAACAGGTGAATATCTTCATGCACCAGGGAATTATTTAAAAAGTAGGGAAATTTAATAGTGGAACAAATTTAAAATCTTTGTATATAAATGTATGAAGCATTAGAAATAAAGTTAATGAGTTAATAGTACAAATAGAAATAAAAAGGTATGATTTGTTAACGATTACTGAGACATGGTTACAAGGAGACCAGGTCTGGGAATTGAATAAGGGCTTATGCCCGAAACGTCGATTCTCCTATTCCCTGGATGCTGCCTGACCTGCTGCGCTTTTCCAGCAACACATTTCCAGCTCTGATCTCCAGCATCTGCAAACCTCACTTTCTCCTGGGAATTGAATATTCAGGGGTACTCAGCATTTTGGAAAGATAGACTGAAAGTGAAAGGAAGTGGTGCAGCCTTTCTGGTGAAGGAAGGGATCAGTGCTGTAATGAGAAATGACATAAGCCCAGGAGATCAGGATGTGGAATCAGTCTGGGTAAAAATAAGAAATAGCAAAGGGAAGAAGTACTTGGTCAGAGTGTTTTAAAGGTCCCCAAGCAGTGGTTCTACAGCAGGGCACAGTATAAGCCAGGAAATATTAGAGGCTTGCAAGAAAGGTATGGTAATAATCATGGGTGATTTAAACACGCACATCAAGTTGGCAAGAGTAGCCTGTGAGTTCATTGAATGTATTAGAGATTGCTCCTTGAAGCAGTATGTTGTGGAACCAATCAGGAAGCAAGCTACGTGGGTGGCACGGTGGCACAGTGGTTAGCACTGCTGCCTCGCAGCGCCTGAGATCCGGGTTCAATTCCCGCCTCAGGCGACTGACTGTGTGGAGTTTGCACGTTCTCCCCGTGTCTGCGTGGGTTTCCTCCGGGTGCTCCGGTTTCCTCCCACAGTCACAAAGATGTGCAGGTCAGGTGAATTGGCCATGCTAAATTGCCTGTAGTGTTACGTAAGGGGTAAATGTAGGGGTATGGGTGGGTGGCGCTTCGGCGGGGCGGTGTGGACTTGTTGGGCCGAAGGGCCTGTTTCCACACTGTAAGTAATCTAATCTAATCTAATCTAATCTAATCTACTCTGGATTTGGCATTGTGCAATGAAGAGAGATTAATTGATGACATCATAGTTAAGGATCCTCTGGAGAGTAATGACTGGAGTATGATATGATTCAAACTTCAGTTTGGGGGTGAGGAAGTAGAGTTCCATTGCAGTGTTCTGGAATTAAACAAAAGAAATTACGTAGTCATGAGGACAGATTTGGCCTGAGTAGATTGGGCAAGAAGGCTAAAAGGTAAGACAGCGGATGAGCAGTGGCAGGCTTTTAAGGAACAACTCAATTCCTTACAACTAAAATGTATCCCAGTGAGGAAAATAGATGTAAAGGGGGTGTGTGTGTGTGGGGGGGGGGGGGTGCGGGGGGCTAAAAAAAAGCATCCATGGCCAAACAATGAGGTCAAGGACAATGTAAAGTCAAAAACTAAGGTATACCATATTTCAAAAACCATTGGCGGAATGGAAGATTGGGAAAATTTCAAACATAAGCAAAGGGATACTGAAACACTAATAAAAACAGCTAAGATAAATTATAAAAGAAAATTAGCTCAAAATATAAAAAAGGAAAGCAAAAGCTTGCATCAGTATATAAAAGGAAAGACAGTTGTGAATGTGAATATTGGCCCCTTGGAAGACGTGTCACAAAGCTGGTCCTTTTTCTCAAAGTTACTGTGTCCTTGATTTTTTTCAGAGGGGATGTAAGACAGCTCAGACTCCAAAACAGCTGAGTTGGTGCAGAGATAAAAGGGTTATTGGGGCCTTTTTTATTTACTTCTAAACAGATGATACCTCAGGCCAAAGGCTTTCATGTTTTAGAAATAACTTGTATAATGAAAGAGGAGTGGCCAGTCCTGGCAGCTGAGGCCTTTTGGTTCAGTGGCAGCAGGGGATGTGTGAAACAGGCTGCTGACCTCTCTCTCACCTTGCAAACTGTCAGCCTTTGTTTGATTTTAGCTTTTGTGCTAAGGGATGTGTGTATTGGGACTGTTGTAAGTATTTTTGTAACAGAATCATTAAGTCGAGTGTTGATAGGATAAGTAATGTGGTATTCTATTTTCTGTTCTTTGTATTTCATTCCATAATTTTGTTAATAAACCTTGTTTGTTTAAAACTGGGCAGTCGACCCAACTAATTTACACCAGGAATATCCACTATACACCTAGCTAAACAAATATCAAAGTAATGGTCTGGGCTACCTGCTTAAAAAATGTTTTGAGGCGTTTGGCCTAGTCCATAACAGATGAAGCCACAGAGTTAATAGTGGGGAACACTGAGATGGCAGAGATGCTAAATCAATACTTTGCCTCAGTTTTCATGGTAGAAGATAACAGTACCAGTCCTGTCGGAATGGGTAAGTCAGAGGCAATTGATAAGGTAGAACTTAGAATAACCATCATCGATAGAAAATGATACTGAGCATGGATTCTGAATCAGTGGTGCTGGAAGAGCACAGCAGCTCAGGCAGCATCCGACGAGCAGCAAAATCGACGTTTCGGGCAAAAGCCCTTCATCAGGATACTGAGCAGACTATTAGTATTGAAGACAAACAAGTCCACTGGATCTGATGGCCTACATCCTAGGATATTAACAGAAGTGGAAGCTGAGATAGTAGATTCGTTGGCTGCAATATTCCAAAATTCTCTGGACACGGGAAAGGTTCCAGTGAATTGGAAAATGGCTAATATTGCTTATTCAAAAAGGGAGGGAGCAAAATGTGGGAAATTACAGATCAATTAGTTTAACGTCTATTGTTGGGAAAGTGTTAGAATCAATTATCGAGGAAGCAATATCAGGACATTTGGAAAGTCAAAACGCTATCCATCAGAGTCAGCATGGTTTTATGAAGGGCAAATCATGTTTGACTAATTTGCTAGAACTCTTCGAAGAAGTAACAAGCAAAGTAGATGTACTATATCTGGACTTTCTGAGCCACTTGATAAGGTGCTGCACAAAAAGT